>NC_142502.1:96162500-97557500 GCF_057876585.1 Rhinolophus sinicus
CTTGATGAGAAGTGACACTTCTTTGTTTATGGATGTGACCCTTCCTTAGAAACCCCCCTTCTTCCTGCCCTCAGTCCCTAAGAGCTGGGTAATTACACTTTGAGTTTCAGCTAAATGCTGACAAGTGGCGAGTGGCGGTGAACAGGGGTCGCAGTTTGAGTCAGGCTCCTAGCCCTGCACCCAGCGTTTCTCTTTCATGTGGATGGAACAAACTTTGGTTTATTACATTAGCGGTACCTATGGTGGCTGCAACATATGAGTCACCATTTACTGTAAAGCTTTCAGATGCCCGGCAGACACATGCCAGTCGGGAGAGGCAAGGCCTCCCGCAATCAGGCGATCTAACTATGAGCCCCTAAAAAGACACAGACAATAGTTCTCGTGGGCCCAAGTAGCAGGAATGTCTTGGGTGACGGCCCACAGTCCTCTGAAGCTCCCTCCTTCCCAGATTTCCTCCTGGAGTTTTATTTTGATCTGTAAAACAGTCATGAGCATATTTTGAAGTCAGTGAAATAAGTCTGTGCAAATTTGTGTTTGCTTGTTTCTTAACTAGAGGTTATGCTCGTGTCTGGTTTTGGTTTTGCGTGGAATGTTAAAAATAATTTTTTAAGGGACCTACTCTTGTTTCTTCATCATGGGCCCCTGAGAGCAAAGCTTCATTCATATCCTGAGACCTTTTTATCCTTTGAAGTAGGAACTTCTTTGGCTCCTGGCTGCCTGCAGGTGATGGTTTTCTTTTCCTTTCAAGAGATGAACCTGTGAAATTCCATTTGGTCTGCAGAGGTAGACAGGGCTTGGGGCATTTCAGTCTTTGAGGATGAACTCAGTGGTGAAGAACTGAAAAGCCTCTCAGGCGAAAAGGCTCCGTCTTGCAGGTAGGGCTGGGTGGGGCAGGGTGTGGGGAGTGGGGAGTGGCTGGAGAGGCTTTCATGGTGTGCCCTGTACATGCCCGGCACCATTCTAAGAACTGCAAGCGGGCTACATGGCAGGGCTTGGGGCATTCATGAGATTAAAAATCTGATGAATGGTGAAAACAGTTTTGTGCATGTCTGTGTGTATATCTGTGCCACGGGGCCTTGGGTAAATTATATAACCTCTCAGCCTCAGTTTCTTCATCTGTAAAATGGGCCTACTGACACTTTCTTCAGTTGGGTGGTTTTAAGGATTTGATGACATATTTAAGGCACCTAGTACAGTCCTGGTACATAGTAGGGCTCAAAAAGTGGTACCTAGTTGTAAGTATGAGAAGTTCTCTGAATCTTTTATTTTGAGAGCAGGATTGATGGAGGGAGCCCCTTGGTGAGAAGAGGGGAGTTAAGTTGTTCCACTTAGATAATCAGTGGCAACTCTCCCCCCCCTTTTTTTATTGGATGGTAATTAAATCCATGTCTTAAGTTGGCCTCTGTGTTCATTTGATTGGTTTCTGCTTTTCCACCTTGGATTCGCTGTTGATCCATGTGGAATACCCTCTTTCCCTTCCTCCTTGGCCCTTCCCCTCCTCTTGGGCTTCACTCATAATTGGCCAGACCATGCTTTTCTGGTGTATTTAGAGAATGACCATGAGCCCCTGCAATTCAGTTTGCACCCTCCCACATGCCCTGGCTGGTCAGATGGAGGAGGTGATCCTAAGGCATGAGTCAGGTCTTGAGTCTCCCAGAGATTTTTGTGCCTCACATGGAAACCGGAGAACATCTATTTGGGATTCTGAAGTTTGGGGCTCTCTGGGACATAGCCAAGGTATAGGGGAGTGGTGGGGGCAGTGGTGACAGACTCTTTGCAATTGGGACTTTGGGGACATTCAGAGTAATGGTTGCCATCGCTGGACTTTATCTGCAGTGAAGGACCAGGGAGAAAGGGACCGTCGTTGCTTCTGCACTTTTCCTCATTGTTGGTGTCTCCCAGTCCCTTCTCTCTTCTCCCATCCGCAGCTTTGGAAGGTGGGGGTTGTTACCTAGAGCACCCTTGCTTCTCGAATTTGCTACAGTGACATTGTTGCCTCTTCCAGCCTGGTGTTTACTGCCCTCCAGAGCGTACAGGCCTCGGTGGGGGGACTTTGTGTCTTGTTTGCAGCAGCATCCCCAGAGCGCACCCTCGGTAAGCCAGGGAGGGAGTGAATGAATGAAGGCCAAGTGAAAGCCTCTCACAATGAGCGAAAATTCAGACAGAATGGAATTGCTGCCCCCTACCCCCACCATACCCCCGCCGGAAGGGGGCAGTTATAATTTGTTCTTCTCTTTTCTTTGTATGTGTTTGTGTGCCAGGCTGGGTAGCTGTCATTTTAGTTATACCACATCGAGGCAGAGAGATCCCTCGGCTTGGTTTTCCTTAGTGTAGTAATGGTATGGCTGGCCAGGGACAGGGGGACAGTTCGTGACTGGCACCAAGAGGGTTTTTCTTGCACAAGTGATACGGGTCCTATGACCTCTGTTTCATGATCACTGGACCCAATGGGAGAAAGAAAGCCTACTCATGTCGGTGGACCGGAGAGGTTGGGTGGCCCCTTGCGTAATAATCAGGATTCGAACGCGGTTCTGGCTCCAAACATAGTGCTCCTTGTGCCGCACTGACTCCTGGAATACTAGAATGATGCTCTAGCACTGGCATTCCAATCCGCCCTGCGTCCTGTGGGAACTGCTTGGAGGACAGAAAGAGTGTGAAGAAGTGTTGGTCACCGAAAGTGATTGGCTGTATTCCCTGCCGCGCTAAGACGCTCTGACGTTGAGGGGTGGGAATCAGAAATTGGGGCAGAGAAGCTGGACTCTGTTCTCAGAACCCTCAGTGACCACCAAACGGGTTCGGTACACCGTCGTTTCCAGCGAGCCTTGGAGCTCCTCTCTCCTGCCTACTTACTCCCTCTCAGACCCCACTGTCAGTGTCTGGTTACTTCAGATTAGCATTGGGCTGGGCAGTGTCTACAGCAATGTGCATTCCTTTTCTAAAGCCTTCAATCTGGAAGAACTCTCTAGTCCCAGTGTTTTTAATATAAAGCTACATCAGGATTGCACTGGCCATACGCCCCAGGGCTGCAGCCCCTCAGAAGGTGTGGGTCCTTTTCTGCCTAAGTGTTGGCACCTGAGAACACCTTCCCTTCAGCGGTGCATCTTCTTTTTATGCAAGGAGGTACCCGAGGAAACCCAGGGCCTGCAGACGGGAATTGGGAAAGATAAGACCTCACTATCTAGGGAGCTCTGGGGCTGGAATTTGGTTGCCGTGGGGCCTATACTTTCTGTTTGATTGTTGCAGGTTTAATATGCTCTCATCTGTCATGGAAACCATAACACAAACTGATTACTAAAATTTGACTTGGTTTAATGAGAAACCTGTGAGGGACCCACTTCCTCTTGATTTTTGTTTTATTTTTAAAAATTCTGTACAATCTGTTTCATTTCTGTTCCTCTGGACTTTTCTACAAGAAAAGTCACAAACAACGTACTGTGAAAACCAAAACCATTTAGAAAAAAAATAACGCAGGACCCAGGGGAATACACAGCACTTTTCCTCCACGGCACCTTCCTTCCCACCATCTGGTTGCGTCTTTCTGTGTGGCAGGTAGATGTTGACACGGAGAAACGCACGCCCATAGAGGGGATGGGAATTGACTGAAGTCCACACTGGAGCAAGACTAGAATCAGGTGTGTACTGCTTAGGTTCTGGGCCAGTGCTTCTGCATCTCCCCAGAGGACTGGTATTAGGTTTGGAATATGCTCTATGTCGGTGTGTATTCTTAGCCTTTCCTCCTTGCGGTTTCATTGGCTTACTTAACATGAGCTCTCACTAAAAAATTGTTATAATAATGTATTTTATGTGGTCTGGACAATCTTGGATGGATTCCTTTCCCCATCCATCCATTTATCCAAAATATTTCTTGGCCTGCACTGCACAGGGCAGTATGCCAGGCAGATCTGGAAGGTTTGAGGGATGAGAGAGACAAAATCCCATTTTGGAAGAATCTTTTCTTTGGAGTTGGGAAACAGAACCATAACCCAACTGCAATCCAAAGCAGAACAAAGTAAGTACTTTAATAAGCATGCAAGCAAAATGGAGTATTGGAAGGGGGGTTCATTTTTGTTGTGAGATGCAGTGGAGCTGAGTTTTGAAGAATGAATAGAATTTTGGTGCTCGGCAGTCTGTGAAAAGGCACTTGGGGAAGTAAGGACCAAGGGTATGCCATGGCCACACTCCTGATTCCTTAATACCACACTGCACACACAGGTGATCCCATCCTGGTTTTAAGTGGTACTTGCCCAATAATGGTTTTGCAAAATGTTTGGACCTGCTTCACTTGGGAGTTAGGGTTGGAAATAGAAGGTTGGCATTAGGAGAAGACTAGTACTTATTGAGTGTTTTAATTACATTTATCAAATCGCCATACATCAGCTCATCAAGAACACAGCCAGCAAGTGCTGGAGCTAGATTTGAACTCAGAACTCTCCGAATCCAGGACCCCTGATCTTCTCCTTACCACTGCCTTATCACCTTGCCCTGGGAAGTCACTGATGCTAAACAGTCATTCTCAAACAGTAGGATTCAGGTTGCAAAGTAGAATTGGCTTTGGACTGGTAGGAATGCTTGTGAAAATCATTTGCTGTCTTAACTCACATAATTTAAACTTTCTGTGGTTAGTGGAAGGAAAAATCCCATTGTGGTCATGCTTTCTGGAAGCCCCTCTGAGGTGTGCTGTTTGACCGGTTTATCAGATGATAAACCATATGTATACTGGGGGTGCCAAAAAAATGTATACATATGACTTGTATTCGTTTTTTGTTACCGGTATATATTGAGTATTATAATTTTAATATAGTTTTTTTCCTTTCTTAAAATGTGTCTCCATGTTTTAGCACCCTCTGTATTATTTTCTGAGGAGCAGGTATTTTCTGACCTATGAACTGAACTGGCAGTCACATCCTGTGCTTGAATGGGTTGTTAATGCATTCCTAGTGGAGATAAGCTTTCGAGCTGGCAGAATTGGCCCAGTGTCCTTCTGTTTGGTGTGGTGGATTTTTGTTGGACAAACTAATGCCCTACTATGAGACCAGAAAGGGGAACCAATGAGAGTGAGAGGGGTGAGGAACAGTGTGGCTGAGTAAGAAATGGCACTTCCTGGGGCACGGGCAGTTGATTGGGCGCTGGGAATTTGAGACCCATTTTCCCAAGTGGTGTCTTGAGACATGAAAGGTGTGTCAGATAGGTGATTGTCATTCAGGGAGTAGGGTGGGCATTTGAATCTTAATACATATTTGGCAATAATGAAACAATACTGTAATTCTGGAATATATCTCAGTGGTGCCTCTGTCTTGTCATTGTTGGACCCCTCTAAGGAAGGGTTTGTGTAGTGTGTGTTGTGTGAGGAAGGTGCCTGAGCCGGTCGATTTTGTCACATAAGTAAGGTGCCATCACCATGGCAGGTCCCAATCCTGTTACACAGCTAATTTCTTGTCCCCACTCTCCTCTGTTGATTCCCTCTGCCTCTTTCCTCTCCTTCCTTCCCCCCTTTCTCCATGACAGTCCAATTTTAGTTTGCAGGATTTTTCCAGGGCTGCAGATCAGTTAATCTTAGAACCCGCTTCTCCAACAACATCTTGCTTTTTATCTTTATTCTCTATATAGGGTCTGGGATTCGGCTCCTAAAAAAAAGTTTAGAAACCAGATGCCTAGAGCGTTTCTTCAGTGTCCATTGTCTGCAGGGTGGCCTGAGGGGGTTTGTGAGGGAGGGCCATACCCCCTGCTGCAAGGTGCATGGGGAGGGGGTTGTTCTGACAGATGTGCCTGATCTGTTGCTCTTACTCTGCTTCTGGAATTTGGGTCCTTCTAGCTCTTGGGGTACTCATAATTCTCCTCCTTTCATCCCAGCCTGCTGAGGAAAACAACTTGTGAGTTAATGAGTAAGTCCCAAGTTATATACATACATACATATACATATACATATACATATACATATACATATACATATACATATACATATACATATATATATATATATATATACTCTCTGCTACAATACTCATTTCACAGAGTAGGAAGCTCAGAGAGGTTGAGTGACTTGCTGGAGGTCACACAGTTTACAAATGAAAGGGTCTCTGACTTGAATCCAGATCTGATTCTAGAATTCATGATTTTTACTACCATATGCATCAACCATGTTTTTTATCCATAGTAAAAAACATCATTCTCCATCATTGCCCCCTCTTAAGAGGTGGGCTGGGTAAATGTAGCACTGTGTAAAGTCACGTAATATGTGTCTCTCACTTTTATTCACTTTGAAAGTACTGCGTTTGGATGGTCAGGCATTCTGGGCTTTGATGACTGGCCAGGGTAGGAGAGCTGGGGGCTCAGGCTCCGTGTTCTTGGGTACAGTGAAAGTCAGGGTGAGAGGAGAGGTCTGGGAGGCTCCCAGACCCTGGGCCAGATAGTAAAGTCACACATTGGGGAGCTCCAGAGCATTGAGGCCATTGGTTGCCCTTCTCTTTCTCTAAAATTTTCTCTCACTTTTTCTGGTCTTCTTCTGGATTTCTGATGGAACCCTTGGAGTGTGGCTCAGCGGATGAGGAACCTGGAACAACCTGCTTGGAAGGTTTTAGGTGTGAAGGGGGCAGGGCCCAAGGAGGACTGGAATTGTGTGTGTGTGGAGTGGAGTGGAATTGAGATGTGGATTGCTCGTCCATTGATTGCAGAGATTGGGGTCCTAGTTAGGTTAAACAGTGCACTCAATCCATGGGTCTCAGCAAGTACAAAGTAGTTTAATGTCTCCAGTATGGAACTGTGTGTTATGCTCTGTTCAGGCAATACTTCTCTTTGAGTTGTGAATATTAATTTTATTTACCTTTTCTATGGTGCTCCATACATACCTCTGTTAGAGGGAGTGACTACAGACCTACTATAAGGGCTTAGACACACTCATGAAACTCTGGAGGGAAAACTTGAAAAGAAATCCGTGGACTAGGTTGCTGGAAGAAAAATACAGCTAGGCTGTGAGCCCCCAAAGCCTCAGATACATCCAGAAAACTAAGGAGAGTTTTTCATTAGCTAGTAACTCTCCTTTCCCTCGCCAGATCCCATTTAAAAAGTCAAGTGTGGGGGGAAGGGATCAGGGACTGCCAGGTTCATTGAGACCCAGTGGACAGAATCTCTCTTGTTGCCTGGACGGGGCCAGCGAGTGACAAACCACAGAGCCCTCCTTGCTGGAGCCTTACTGGTGGCTCAACGCTCTCTCCCTCCTGTTGCCAAACATTTACTGAGAACCGAGTACTCCAAAGCGGGAGCTTAAGAACTCCAGCTCCAGTTCTGGACACCTCATTCAGCCCTGATCACCCACTCTTGGGTTGCTGGTCATTCATTTTCTGGGTGTCGGGAGGTAGGGTGACGTGTCCAGGCTTTGCCCAGTGGGCTGCCCTCAGCATGGTAGGGTCTTAGGAACCATAGAACTGTGCACTGAGATGGGCTTTCCATATCCCTTTTGTCCGCCCACCCCTGACTTTGTAGAGGGGTGGCTGAGACCCAGAGAGGGGAAATTGGCTGCTTCAAGGTCACACAGCTCCAGGCAGAGAGCCAGCTCACAGAACTCACTCTTTGGAAAGGGGTCTTCCAAGGCACCGCCCCAGACTGCCCTGGGATGCCAGCACTATCTGCCCTGCCCCGTTTCCCTTGGAGCAAGTGCTGGTGTGTTGGATGAGAACTTCATGACTTCATTTCAGATAATGCAGTTGGATACAGTTTGCCTGGTGGTTGCCTAAATTTAAATGAAGTGGGCTGGGGTGGGTGGTAGTGAAGAAGATTGGCTTGGTGCTTTCATTAAAGCACAATGTGTTGGGGGAAGGTTCGATCTTTATTTTTACTTCACTGAATGAGGAATGAGCACAGTGCTGAGGTTCCCCCCCCCCCCCCCGCGACTTTCCCTTTTCTTTCTTTTTAAAATTATTATCTTTGTATTCACTAATCAGGACTGGTGGTGCATTCCACTTTCAGCCTGATTATACATTAAAGTAGGTTGAACTGGAATTTTTTGCCTTTCATGATGGTCAAGTACAATTTTGGGGCAAGTTACTTAAATGTCTATAGATCAATTCTGGTTAGACTTGGGTTTGGTTTCCAGTTCTGGACACGTGTGGGCTGTGTGATCCTGGATCTCCTTTCTGGACTTCACCTTCCTCCTTTGTAAAATGTTGGTAGCAATACCTGCATTTCAGAACTGCTGTACATCCGAATTTCCATGTGTGAAGCCCCGGGCATGTTGCGTGGGTTGTGGAGGTCCTCATGAGTTATTATTGGTTGCCCATCCTCCTCTGTGCCTTCCAGGCCTTGCACCCCACCAAGTTGGGAATGGATCAGGGGATGGGGTTGAGAGGATAGGGCAGGAGATTAGAATGGAGGCATGTGCTGGTATGTGTTTGGTGCAGGGGAGTTGGAGTTTTGGGGGAACCTGGCTTGACCCCTTGGGGGCTATGAAGAAAGTATCAGAGTCCTGAGCCCCTGGACCTTGGCTCCAGAAGAATGTCTTCCTGGGGGCGGTCTGTCTCTGATTCTTTGCATTTAGCCTTCTCAGCCTATGAAAATCCTGATTTTAAAATACAGTCAGATTATTGTTTCTCTGGTTATAAAAGCAACGTGTTAGAGAAAAGTTGGAGCATACAGGCAAGCAGCAGAACATTAATATCCACAATCCTACCCTCCGGGAAGAAACCAGCGTGAGGATTTTGAAGTCTCTGTCTCCAATTTTTCTTTTCCTGTGCATATATACATAGGATGTGTTTGCCTGCCTGTTAATTTTTATAAAACTGGAATCTTAGTGCACGTATTATTAGGTAATGTGCTTTTAAAACAATATCCTGCGAGCATTTCCTAGTTGTAAGCTGTTCTTTAAAACATGACTTTGGGTGGTGGCATAGCATTCTGTTATGCGGATATTCCATAATTTATTTAACCAGCCCCCCTATTGTTCGTCATTTAAATTGCTTTCCATTTCTTTTGCTCTTCACCTCATGCTGCAGTGAATTGGGGAATGCAGATTTCAATAACAATTCTCTGGCGAAGCATGCTGAACCAAATGGTTTCATTAGTTTCAAGTTTTTTCAGCCCTTACACGCTCCCTAGATCTTTGTGCTCTGTTAGTGAATTCAGCGCCTAGGTGAGCACTGTTCTCCACGTTCTGCTCACCCTCCAACCCCTTCTCTTCCCGGAAGCCCTAGTGATCAGGGGCAGTGGGTACAATGAGAGCTCACTGCTTCCCCAGAAGATCCTGGTTCAAGCCCTAACAGTGTCGCTCACTAGCTTTTTGACACTCTTATTTCCTTACCTGCAAAATGAGGGTAATAATACCTTTCTGATGAGATGGTGAGGGTGAAATAACAATCATGGCCTCCAATGTGCTTTGTTACCTAAAGTCCCATAAAGATGTTAGTTGTTAGCATTGACCACTTGGCCCATGGCCCTTGACCTTGAGGTAAGTCCAATAATTATAGGACTTCATTGAGTGGGGTGCTGCAGCTGGTTCACACCAGCTCATGAGAGTGGATTGGGCATATCTCTTCCCAACTCCACGTCCACTGGTCCTCACATTGATTACTTGAAATTGGCCATAGTGAGAGTATTTACACCATGGAAAGTGACAAACACTAAAATCAAGACTTTTTTTTTTTTTTTTGAGAGATGGTCGTTAAGCATTTACTAATACTTCACAGTCTCTAGTGCACTTACTTGACATTTGATTGTTTTGAATTTGAGTGTATAGTCTCCTTTCATATACAGGCAGACCACCCCAATAAAGCAGTATCACAATAAAGTGAGTCATAATCTTTTTGCTGGTGGAGGATTTTGCCTTCAATTTGTAAAAAGCACATCTGTGAAGCGCAATAAAGCGAGGTGCAATAAAACAAGGTGTGTCTGTATTAATGTCTCATTTTCCCCAGCTGGACTTACAAGCTCTTGAGGGTCGGAATTAAATATTTTAAGACTTCAGTTGCTTGGATGATGGCTATGATAGGGACCCATAAAGCAGCGTTTACACAAATGAGCTCATGACTTTATATGAAAACATTTTTCACTAAGACTTAAGCTCTGAGCAATCCATAGTAGCCATGCAGGCCCATGGCCCCTTCCTCTCTTAATGATCCTTTATAGATGGGTCTTACATACACAGAATTTTAGTTATTTAGCCTAAAAACTGCCTGGGGAATAATTAAGACATTTTATTTCCCTGTGTTTCCATCGGTGACTGTAATAATAATGGCTAACAAGTAATAGCTAACATTTATTGATTGTTTGCTGTGTGCCAGGTACATCCCAAATGCTTTTACAGTCATTTTCTTGTTTAAGCCTCATTCCAGTTACATAAAGAATATATTAATATTATCCTTGTTTTATAAATGAGGACAACATGAAACTTAGAGACAGTAAGTAACTTGGTGATGACTGAGGAAGATCTAGGATGGACTGCACATTCATTCATCTGTCTGCTGGCAAAAATAACTCCAGAAAATCCACCAAAAGAACGGTTTATTCGGGAAAAGAAGAAAAACGAGGTTACCCCAGAAATGTGCAAATGGACACTTCTGACCGGCACTCCCACCAGCCTCCCACATGAAGAAGAAAGAGCCCCAATTCCTAAATGGCTATTCTGTTTATTAGCATCCCTCCCCTGGAAGTTACCACAAAGTTTAACAGGAAGTCAGGACTAGAGAGTTAACAAGAGGCCCAGCTCTGCCCATAGTCCTCCCAGCTCTATGGTTAGTCATCTTCAGATGCCAGTTCACTTTTAGCACATCCATCCAACATCTAACTCCTGCCATGTGCCTGAGTGCTGTGGCCTGCCAGGATGAACAAAACCAGCCCCTTCCCTCATGGAGCAGTCCTTCTGGTGAGCAAGACGGATAATAAATAAACATGCAAACATATACTACAATGCCAGGTGTTACTGAGGGCTACAAAGAAAATCAATCAGGGGAAGGACATAGAGGCTGATGGGGCAGGGCTGGGGTTTGGCTGTGTGGATTTCATCCCTCGATGTCTGTCTCACTGCCCTTGAAAGGCAGCCCACCCTGTAGCTAGCCTAGCACCCTGCGCACAGTAGCCCCCCATCATAATTTTATTGCTTAGGTGATTGGGAACAAAGCCTTATCCATGGGGATAATATAGGAAGGCACCCTGAGAGCTCCCAGTAAGCTCAAATCAGGGACAGATGCACCCAGGACCCTGCAGTGTACTGACACACATGCCAAGGACTCCCAAATGTGCTGGGCAGGTGGAGCGGGCAGGAGGGCTGAGCAGTGAATGTGGCAGGAAGAGAATGAGAGTGGTCAGGGTGGGAGAGGTGCTGCACGTTAAAAATCCGAGACCCCCGGGGCTAGTGGCTTCGGGGAGGTCAGTGTTCTCATGATACACACGGACATAGGAAGGCACGGAGGGCAGGATGATTCCTCCAAGGCCACCCCATTGTTCACTGAGGGTGGAGCCCAGTTTTCTATTCCCAGTCCTGTGCCTTGTGCAACACCACCATCTCCCAGATTTTATTTATTTTTTTATTCCCGGGTGGGGAATAATGGCAGATGGGTTTAGGGAACTGCTGAAGGTCAGCTCCCTGATTCCAGGCATCCAGGGGCCAGAGTGGGTTATGAGGACAGGCGACTCTACCCCCAAAAACGTACTTCTAGAAGATGGGGACTGCTAATGTGTAACAGACGAAAAGTATTTTAGGGTCACCTTTCCCACCCACATGCATTGTGGACCAGTCTGTCCAGTGTGGTGGAGCCAACATTTATTCAGCATCTGCTCCGTGTTCGTCTGATAAGATGTTGAAAACCGTGCCTTGGGAAGTAAGAGTACTGGGATCCAGTACCCGCTCTGCTCTTAATAAATTAGCTTTGTGATACAGGTCTTGGTCTCTGCGTCTTCCTTTGTAAATGGAGGGGGCTGGCCAAATGGCTTTTGATGTCCCTTTTTGCTCTGACCTTTATTCCAAGCCAGAGATTAGACAGCATTTAAGTCTTTCAAGTTTCTTTCTCAAATGGGGTTTGCTCCCTGGAGTGCAGGGTTTGGGGAAGGATTTAAGGGTTGGAATGTGTCACCTTCAGGGAATTTCTTGGTCTGTGGGTGCCGAGTATTTTCCGGCTTGGTTCCCAGTTCTAAGCCACCTGGTATTCGCTAGTGGTTAGGTGGCCATTGCCCACACAGGACGTTCCCCACAATGTAAGGCTCGCCCACAAGTGTTTTCCTAGCATACCGCTGTTGACAGAAGGGGATGAAATTTTGGGTGTACTTTCCTAATGGTTGAGCAGTTGTGATTTTGTGTGTCAAAACGGTCTAATCCTCATCCTGGTCCCCCCATGGCCTCCCACTGAAACCTTACAGTGATACCAGAGCAAACATATGCTTCAAAACTAAAAAGTGAGGTGAGGAAGCAACAGGAAGTGGGGAAGTCAGCAGAACAAAGCTTGTGATGTGTACTCAGAACCCTGTGGACTTTTTTTTTTTTAGTTTTAAAAATCATATAGTTATCTTAAATTGTTGAGGTAGAAGTTCTTGTTTGTTTTTAAAGGTTCAGCTTCTTAAGCCTATGGAGAGAGCGTGTGGTGGGTGTAAAACAAGTTTAGGGAAGATGCAAACCACCCTCCCCCTCTGTGCTTGGCAGAAGGTATGCAAATTAATGTCAGTCAGTGTTCTCCGTGTCTGTTTGATCCTTTCACTCCACTTTTCTTAACTGAGGGCTGGGGAAAGTTATTTAAATGGCTCCTGTTTTAGACTTTCCTTTACAGGACTTGATTTAGCTCTTCTTGAATTGAAGATGGTGGGGAAAGTGGAATTCTGCCCCCACATTTCTTCTTTTTCTGCCTCTCCCTTAGTTTCTCATTTCCTAACTAGTGACTTAAAAAGGAGAGAGGGCAAATTCAGTAATTAGTTTCTGGTATTGTGAGGGCCCACGTCAGTTGACTTTAACAAGACCCCGTAAAGCATTGCGAGAACTGTCGCTCCCTAAGATACCTCTGAGGGGGGAGGGGCAAGGGCACACTTCACATGTTCAGGGACACACTTCACATGTGGGGGGGGATCACTGGCTGGCTAGATGGAGGGAGGGATGTTAGTTTAGACAGATAGCTTTTCATCTGAAGAGCAAATATGGGCATACATTTGAAGCTACTGATAGAAGCTCTTTGGATCTTGAAGCCCAATTAGCTCAGGTTGAATTAGCTACGTTGGGGCTTTGAGTGGGGTTTGAGACAACAAGTTACAGTGCCAGTGATAAGAGCTGCATGTTTGTAGAAGCTTCATCTGCAGTTCCCCCGTTTACCCTCCTACCAAGGTTATGAAGTTGGGAGGAATTACAGGTGCTCAATCAATGATGGCTGGATAATATTAATTATGAAATAATGAAAGCAGGAATGGTAAGCCAGCACTTCCTGGGCACCAAAAGCCTGATGCTAGGTCGCAGGTATGTTCTCATTTAATGCTGAGGGAACTCCCTTGTACAGATGGGCAGTGGAGGCCTGGAACAATAAGCTCAGTGACCCGAAATGATGGAGCAGGTGTCCTATCCCTTAGTTCACGTGTGCTACAACTTGTGTCTCCTACGTCGCCTTCTATGTTCACTGGCGTCAGTTTCTGAGATGGCTGGGTTTGGGGTGTGGCCTGTGGCCTGGCAGTTGAATATCTCTCTGGGGGAAGCTCACTGGTCCAGGAGACGTCCTGAGCCTGACTCCGTTAGCTTCGCTGATGGATAGGCAGCCTTGTCACTGGTACACAAGCACACCTGGCTACCTACCACAGCCACAGCCTTGCAGATTTATCTGTCAACTGGAAATACATCAGGGCACAGGCTATTTTAAAGAAAAGTTAAGGTTTTTTTTGTGTGTTTTTTTTTTTCTTTTTTAAGCCACTTCTCTCCCCAATTCTATTTTATGTCTCTGGCATTTTGGCTTTGCCACGATCAGATTATACGTAAGGGCTGCTCTGAGTGTTTGAGTTGAAGTTTTGGTGGAAGGGTTGTGTGACAGAGGCTCTTTTCACTTGCGAGACTTGGGGCACATAACTTGGGCACCTTCCTACTTGCTTGCGGCTTCATTACTGTTTTGTGGGGTTTTATTTATTTATTTTTTTCTTGGAGTAGAAGTATGGGGGACATAGCAAGCTGGACGATCAGCTAATTTAGCAAACTTGTACACAGTGAACGGAACAAATAGGGCATGGGACTGAAACAGCTTTATATAAACCCAAGCAGGATTGCTTCCAGTGGAAATTTGGCATTTATGGGCTAATTTTGGGAGTACCCAACAACTTGCTAGTGGAGTCCCCACCTTCTGAAGAGCCCACACCTTAGGTGTCTCTTACTCTGGGAATGCCACCAAGCTGTCTAGAAGCGTGCTAAGCAGTGGTGGTGCTAGCTGGCATTTTTCAAGTGGGTAGAACTTGGGGAAGAAAGGTAGAGATTTAAGGCAAATCTCATGGCCATCTGGTTTTGAGTTTTTTGTGAATCAAACAGGCAGAGAAGTTGGTTTGCGTGATTGGAAGCTGTATCACTCGACTGGTCAGTGGCCACAGTGCAGCCCTCATGTGAGGCCACCCAGCCCCAAGTCCAAGACCATATACTTGGGCCCAGCTCCCCTCTCTCCCATTCTTTTGCCCTTGGGAGTTGGGCACCATCTGACTGCTTGACAGATGAGTATCTGCAGATGAAAAATCATTCTAAACCTTTGGTCCAGTTTCATTTTAATATTTCCCATCCTGTTCCAATATTACCTTAATCAAGTTACCTTTTTTTTTTCTTTTTTTTTTTTTTAACTCCACAATGAATTCAAAGCCGAATCTTTTAACAACATATATCTGCATTCACCCCAGGTTCTGTTTGTTATCTCTTCCAGTTGCTTTTAGTGCCCTGAAAGCTAGATGGCTCCCTGGATGGAAGCTTGCAGGTTCAGTGTAGCATGTTGGTCTGTGTTTGATTATAAAATTCTTATGGGTCATGAACATATGAACTTGGCTTTTATTTATTTATTTATTTATTTTAATTAAAACGTGGTTCTCTATCTTTGCTTGATTATTTAAGTTCTATAAGGAGTTCAGTGTTCAGCACTGGGGAGGGATCGCCTCCCCTGCTTGCCCAGGGACAGCGAGCGTGAATTTGAACAGTTTAAAATTGACAGTATTTGTGGCTTAGAAACCCAGCTTGTCATTCACCACCAGTGAATGCCAGCCTGAAACAGGTTCTTGTGCCAGAGTAAACCGCAAGGTTGTGGGAAAACATAAAGGAAATGGAGGGTAAGTTAGAAGTAAAAGGTAAAGGCTGGTGGGTGGGGGCTGCAGAATAGAGAAGGAGAGGGGAAGGCAGAGTGGCTGCGTACACTGGGCCCCTAGGCAGGCTTGGACTTTGCTAATGAGAGAAGGTTCATTAAATATTGTGAACTGAATGTTGGTGTTCCAGTTTCTCCATTTCCTTAGATTTATATTTTGAAATTTCCAAGGAAAAGCACCATAAAGGAAACATCACATTTAGAGTGGAATGGATTTTTCTCCATCAGCCCAGCTTTGTCAAGTTAGACTTAATTCATCCAGGATAGTGGTTCTCAACTGGGCGTGATTTTGCCTTCAGGGGACATGACAGAATGTTTGGAGACATATTTACTTGTCACAACTGTTGGGGACTATGTTAGAGTCCTAGGATGCTGCTAAATATCCTACAATGCATAGGACAGCCCCCACAAGAAAGAATTACCAGCCCAAGGTGTCAGTAGTGCCGAGGTGGAGAAACCTTGATCAAAGGGCTTGGTTTCTGTCCGTTTAGCCTTAAACGAAGTAGAGTCTTGACCCTGGGCTATGGGAAGTACATACTTCTACTGGAGTGGAACCACCAGGTCCGGAAAGCTTACTGCTCCAAAGATCTAAAAGGGTCCCCCAAATTGGCATCTTGGTCCAGCGGTAATAATTTTGCAGCTAGAATCATTTTTCACCCTTTCTTTTAACCATTCTCCATCTTGTTGCTCCATGGATCTTTCTTCCAACATGAATTCTCTCATTTAGTGTGTTTTGCCCCCACCCCTTTCAAAATGCTATAATTTTTCTTGCTTTTCTACCTAACCCAACCATCTTAAGGTTGTATTGGATGGGCCATTGGTCCTGCATGGGGAATCTGCTTTCCTCTACCCCCAAACAGGTTAATGAATCTCCAAATTGCTGTTCTGCATAGGATGCGTCCCTTGTGCCATCCCCCCCCCACACATAGAGCATTAAAAATAAGAACTATTTAATAAACTGTAGACTTATCACCAGTCAACTATAAAACACATGCCTCTTTCGGGCTACTTTTCGACAAGTTTCAGGTAAGAGTGATAGCATGTTAAATTATTAGGCAGTTTTATGACTGTGCAGGGAAGATTTATCCTTTGATGAATAAATATTGCCGTAGCCCAAATTAGAACTTGACAAATGCTGATTTACAGCTTAAAATATACATAAGGGTTATTTTATGATGAAGTGGCAGTGGTAGTGGGGTAGGTTTAAAAGTGATGGCTGTGCGACCTTTGAGTGATATGCCATTAAAACACTGCCAGGGGCAGAGCTGCAGGAGGAGTCTCGGTGCCACTTGGGGTTCCTGCCACTCCCCATAGGTATCAGAGTCCAAGTCCCTTTGTCATGTATGCGCAGCTCCAGCTCATAGTGCACGATTAAAAGCGCGAGTGCCCCCGGGACCCTAGCTGTCGATCCTGCATTGCACCTTCTAAGGGATCCCACTTGCCTGCCTGTGGAACTTCAGGGTGGCAGTGGTCCCGTGTCCACGACAGTACACTTTTCAGATAAGGAAGGTAGTGTTGAGGATGAATGCTTTCAAAACCTAATTGAGGAGGGAGACGGGTGAGTTTCTTGTGTGTTCCGGATGGGCTGACCATCCTACGTTTGAATCAAAAACACCTGGGGCATTGGAACTGACAAATATGGATACTTACAGGAAGAGAAGATTTATAATTGAAACGACCTGTAATATCTGTTTCATACACACATGCATAATGACGGTAGAGCTAGATCAATTACAGTCTTTTTCTGTTGAGTGATTGATTGATTGATTGATTGATTGAATAGTTAGTGCGTGCACGTGGTATAAAAGGTGGACGTTAGGAAGAGTCTACATGGTGTATAGCAGTTCTTCCTTCCCTTCCTGCCCCCAGTCTCCCAGTTCCCTTTCCTAAAGGTAACCAGTTACTAGCTTTTTGGTTATCTTTTTCAAAGGTAATCTATGCATTTAAATGCACATGTGAACACGGTCTTTTCAACTACTACTGGCATACCGTGCATGTCATTCTGTGCCTTACTTGTATTACCTAACAGTATACATGGAAAATGACTCCACATCGTGACATGGAGAATGCCCTCCCTGTTTTTCACAACTGCAGAGCATTCCATTCCGTGGATGAACCATGATTTATTAAAGCAATCCCCTGACAGTGGATACTGAAGCGGTTTTCAGTTTTTTTTGTCATTACAAATCATACTGCAGCGAATGTCCTTGTATATGCACCATTTTGCATGTGTGGGAGTATGTCTGCACAATTGATTCTTAGAAGTGGAATTGCTGGTAAAAGCATATATCCGTCTGTGAGTTTGGTAGACATTGCAAGTACCCTTTCAAGAAGGTTGTAGTGATGTACACCACCACCCTTAATGAATGAGGTATCCTCGCCAACACAGTGAGTTATCAAACTTTTTGATCTTTGCCAACCTGATAGATAAAAATTGGTATCTCAGTTAGTTGTCATTTGCATTTCTTTTATGAGTGCGGTTGAGCATTTTTTCCCACAAGTCTAAAATCCATTTCTATTTCCTTTTCTTGCTATTCATATTCTTTGCCCATGTTTCAATCAGGTTGTTGGTTATTCACAGTCTTTTTAATTTGGTATCCAGTGACCCATTTCTGTGTTTGGCATTGCTCACTCCCGGGGCCTGAGGCAGACTATATTTTCAAAGGAGGCTTTGGAGAGTGGGATGGATCGCCTGTCCTGGTGAGGAAAATGGGTGCATTTTCTTGGGTGTGGCCATTGCGGCCTTTGAGGCTGTGGATTCCCCAAGCCCTAGTGGTTTCTGGTCTCACCCCTGCAGAGCTGGCAGCAGCCTGACTCAGGCAGAGAGAAAGTGCCTACTGGTGTGTGGAACACATGAGGATTGATGGCTTTGGGGGATGGACATAAGATGGGGGAAGCTGGGGTTGGGAGGAGGAGCAGGGCGTGGGCATCCAGGGTACTGAGCATGTGCATTTAAGCAGAGTCATGGGAAAGAGGCATGGCAGCTACACTGAAAAATGTCAAATACTTGGTATCGGAGAAGTCAGGGACAATAGAATATGCTTATTTTTCAGTAGTATGGCAGTTACATTTTCAGCACCATGCTCTATATTTTGTTTTACAACCTTTAGACACCTTTTCATTGAAGTTTAAACAGAAAGCAGTGGTTCTCAACCGAGAGTGATTTTTGCCCCCTGCCCCCGTCCCACTACCACCGCTGCCCCGGGGCGTTTGGCAACGTCTGGAGACATTTTTTTGATTGTCACATTTGGGGTGGAGGAGAAGTGCCACTGGCATCTGGTGGGTAGAGGCCAGAGATGCTGCTAAACATCCCACGGTGCCCAGGACAGCCCCCCACAACAAAGCATTTTTCGGCCTGAAATGCCAATAGTGTCAATACAAGAACAGCTCTCATATAAAGCAATGGGGTCCAGTTGTTAATCTGGAAAAAAAATATAATCGATCCACTCTTTCCTTCAGTTTTCAGACATTTTGGACCCTTTGCAGTGTCACAGTTGGAACCACCAATGTATTACATTTAGATGCACTTCACCTGGAAAGGTGTGGAGGTTGAGGAAAAACACATTGAGGATTTTGTTTGAAATGTAACTGGCACACTGTTTAAAAATGTCTTTCCTATGTTTTCTGAGTTTCAGACACTCTGTGGGCTTCCCATGGCAGCTAAGACCTGTCACTTCCCCTGTTCCTGCTCTCCCCTTTCACTCTTAAGGATATGCCACATACAGAAAGGGAAGAATTGTTTTAACCTGAGACTCCTGAAAGGAAAGCGTCATCAATGCCAGCAGGGTGGCATTTTCAGGGTCTCCAGGCTCTCAGCACGGTGGGAAGAGGGCACTGGGACCCTGCTGGGCTGTCTGAGTCTCCAGCACCCCAGTTTCCCAAGCCTTCAGGATGCTTGTTGCCGGGTGGCCTTTCAACCCAGAGGTTCAGGGGGGCCAGCAGAAATACCCTAGGATTTTCCTCTTTGTTTTCAGAGAGGGGGGTGGCTAGGAGCACGTGTTGGGGACCCCGGCTGCCCACCTGAAATCTTCATTCTCCCGTATGTGTGACTTTGGGCAGGCCTCAATTGCCTCATCTGTAAACAAGCAGTCATATTAGCATCAGTTGTGAAGATTAACTGAGTATGTGGAAAGGACTTAGCTCAGTGCTTGGGTTAGTTGTTATTATTATTTGCTATTATTATTATTGGTTTCAGCCTTTGGAAGTTCCAACCTTCTTGCCCCTCCTTTGCAATTCTGTGGAAACCCATCGTGGAAATGAGCCAATATCCCAGATGCCATGGGAGCCCACAGTGGCTTCCCTGAGTCCACATGTACACCAGCGCCCCTCCCCTGCCTGGGGAGGGTGGGCTCTGCTTCTCCCCGGAGGCTCCAGGAGCTTTGGCTGAGGCGACCCCATCTCTGCTCACCACCCCCATCCTCCTCCATTCTTTTCAGGGAGGCATGGACCTGCCTCTCTGAGATGAGTCTCCTCCCCATTCCACTCTTCTGATTTCAATTCCCACAGCCATTTTCCCACTCCCCACCACATCATTTGGTGTGACTGCCTTGGAAAAGCCCAAATTGGAAGCTGGGGGGATGCTGTCTCTGGGCTGTGGGCCGGCCTCCCATGTAGAACTTGGCTTTGGTCAGGCCTGGGCTAGTAGGCTCCCTAGGTGCATTTCATTCAGCCTGGCCTCAGCCACAGTCCTCAGGAAGGGTTATTTATAAAATGGGGACAGCCTCTGGCCAGAACATATGAACAGGATACCAAAACATTGCTCAGTGAAGCCAACTTTTAATTTCTTTTCATTCAGCTTGGAAGTTTGTATTCAGATCGTTTCCATGGATTATTTAATGTCCAGGGATCACAGGGTCTCATGTATGGGTGGGAGATTCAATCTCGAGTGCTTCGATCAGCACCTTGTTTTAAGAAATCACTGAATATACAGAAGACTTCTGGGATGCAGTGAGGCAATGGAAGCAAAGGGGCAGATAAGCCCTGTCCCCCAGGAGCTTCCAGTCCAATGGGGGTGGCACAGTCGCTGACATCAGGTGCTCCCAATCTGTGGGGGGAGATATAGCCCCAACCCTCATGGAGCCCCCAGTCTGATGGAGGAGGAGGCGTCAGAAGAGGCATAGGATGAATTCACAGTCTGCTGGGTGAGATAGTTCATATTCTTGGGGAGCTCCCATTCGGTGGGGAGAGACAAACCCTGCTTATGCAGCCTGATGGTGGAGACCTGAGTCTTGCTTACTGACCCAGTTTGATGATGTGTGACACAGAGCCCTCAAGGAAGTGATGGAATGGAGCAGTTCTTAATCCCATAACTTTTCTTTCTCGCTCCATGCTAGCAGTGGGGGAGCTAGACGAGCTGTGGCGGCCCAGGGAAGAAGCAGATTCAGCAGTGCCTCCTGATTTGGCTGTAGCAGCCGCTTTCACCGGCCTCTGCAGGCTGAGCCCCACCCTGAAACATGTGTGCAGGCTGCGCTATCTTTAGTGGTCACCCTTCGTAATCTTTAGAGGACGTTGCTGACGTGGCTGCTTCCTGGGCTGGACCTTTCTCCCTAGAGAGCTGTGTCTTTTGTGGGGTGAAAATTTGCTGTCAGTCAGGGGAGGCAGTGGGGAGCTGTTGGGGGCTTCTGACACTTGGCTGTTGTTCCTTGCCTTTTTCCGAGTCAGAGGGTGAGACCCTTTGGGCAATCCATCTTAGGATCAGAAAATGAGAATGTTATAGAAAGAACATTAGACATCGAGTCCTATCTTCCCATTTCACAGAGGAAAGTGTGGAGGCCCAGAGAAGGGAACTGTTTTTTGCACTGCTGCTTAGAGGCTGGGCTGGATCTGCTTTCTGAATCTAGTCCCCTAGCACAGGCAGCCTGGTAATAACAGCCGCCAGGGTGGGTTTGCTGAAGCCTATGTCAGGTCAGTTATTCCATTGCTCAGAGCCACACTAGACTCCTGGTTGTTCCTTGAACGAACCAGGACATTCCCACCTCAGGGCCTTTGCACTTGCTGCTCCTTTTGCCTGGAATACCTTCCCCCAGATATCTGTATGGCTCACCGCTTCACCTCCTTCAGAGAGCCCTGACCTGGCCATCCTAAATAAAATGCCCTCCGCATTCTTGTCCTGCTGTGTTTTTCTCCGGAGAATTTTTCTCCATCTTACATGGTACCTATTCATTTATTTATTAACTCTTTTCCTTGTTTCCTCCTTTTAGAACGTAAATCCCAAAACACGATCTGTTTTGTTCACTGCTGTGCCCCCAGCAACCAGAACGTGCCCGGCACATAGTAAGTGCTCAGAATCTATTTGTTCAACGAAGAAAAGGAGGAAAGGAGGGAGGGAGGAAAGGAAGAATAAAGGAGGGAAAGAGGGAAGGAGGAAGGGAGGGAGGATAAAACAAATTGAGATTGAAGGAATCCAGGCACTTGGTGTTAAGGATGGTTTGATTTGGTTTGTCTGTGCTTTAGAAAAAAGATGAAATGTGATGGGGTGGCCGAGTCCCATTACTTGCCAGGGGTCGTCTGGACCTGTCTCTTTGGTGTGATGAGATGGTAGCACTTCTGGTCTGCCCCAGAGTTCCACCCACCCTGCATGATCCTTGTACCCGTCACTGGAAAAAACTGGGTTAAACTTCACTCTTCCCAGAAAAACTGTGTTTATTCAATGCCTTGGATATGGAAAGGCCCTGAACCCTACATTGGAGCCCTCTGACTCTTCACCAAATGATGGAATATTGCAATGGTGGAAGGAAGCCATATCTTCTCCCTTAGGATTTTAAATAAAAGTTTCAGTTGTTTTGTACAACTTGACTGTCTTTCCCCAGTGACAAAGACAAGTACTAGAAGATTTGAGTTGAGGCGCCAGGAGAAAATCGGGGGTATACACCCAGTATATGAGTTTTGGTTGGACTCATGAAATTGGGAGGTTGGAAGGGGAAGCAGCAAGCTCCCGGGTTCTGGTCCTGCCCCCTTTTTTGTGGGTGGCCCTGGCCGGTTACTTCCCCTCTCACAGCATAGCTTCCTCATCTACAAAATGAGAATTGGACTAAATTTGGGGGTGAGGGGGTCAAGGCTCCTGGGGATCCATATGGATGGGTTATTCCTAAGGTCCCATCTGGACATCAGCATAGACAGCTGCGTCTTAAATGTATTCCTTTCTTTGGATCAAATAACCAGATTTTTGGCGAAACCCTGACTTCCTTAATATGCTGGAAATAAAGGTGACAGTTATTTAGAAGAGTAGATGTTTAAAAAGTTTTCTCAGTGCCAGTTACTTTAGTAAGTGTGGGTTTTCTTTTCTTTCTTCTTGATCTTAACTTATAAGTGATTACAAGATCAAACAAGTTTCAGTTTGAGTCCCCCCTGCTTTACAGTCTGAGCCTGTACGGAGTTGACTTATCACATTTACTTTCAACTAGTCTGGCTGTTACGTGGAGGCCTTATCAGCCAACTGTTAGCCCTCAGGATAGGAAGACATGGTCTTGGGCGGTTTGGAAGCTGGGTTTTCAGCATTACAGTAGGTAGACCTGGCACCTCTCCCCAATTTACCTGCAGCCCCCCTTCTCAGCACCCTACCTGACTGGGTGAGCTGTTACGCAGCAGTGTCTTTAGGAAACATGTCAAGTTTCAGTCCTTTCCCAAACCCCTGCCTCTTGCCCAGGACCAGCTACATAATTTGCTGGGCCCAGTGAAAAATGCCAAGGTGGAGCCTCTTGTTTAAAAATTAAGACTTCCAAGACGGTGACAGCAGCGCATTAAGCCAAACACGGGGCCCTGTGAGTCTGTACAGGTCACATGCCCCGTGAAGCCAGCTCTGCTCTTGCATCTTACGTTACCAGGACCATGGAGATTTATACAACACGTTTTAAGAGTCATTACAAATTCCTTCAGAAGGAATTTGAGTTGTTTCTGTCACAGCTGGTGTGATTCAGGGTTGCTGACCTGAGCCGCTGTACTGTGTTTGGAAAATCACACCAGCCCAGTGTGGAGGGTTTGGTCCATGAGTGCTGGTGGGAGGAGAGAGGAGGGTAGTGTACAAATGGTTGCACTGCCCAAGCAGCCCCAAGGGTACTGCCCTTTAAAAAGTCTTTTGATGGGTAAACACAACGTGGTACATATGTACAAGAGAATATTATTTAGTCATGAGTAGGGAATGAAGTACAGACACATGTTACAACAGGATGAACTTTGAAAACATACCAAGTGAAAGGAGCCAGACACAAAGACCATCTATTGTATGAAATGTCCAGAATGGGCAAGTCCAGTCCGTAGAGAGAGAAAAGGGTTGCCAGGGAAAGAGGAGAATGGGATGTGACTACTAATGGGTTTTCTTTGGGGGTTATGAAAATATTCTGAAATTAGGTAGTAGCGATGGTTGTACAACCTTACGAATATGCTAAAAACCGCTGGATTGTGCAGTTTAAATGGTGAATTTTATGGGTCATGAATTATATCTGAATTTGAAAACAAGTAGTAAAAAAAAGTCTTTTGAAGGCTCAACATGAAACTCTCTACCCCTCTGCCCTTGGTGGGTGTTGTCGGTTCAGTGTGGGAGCCCCCTTCTCTCCTTCCTGCCTCCCCCTCAGTCACAGATAATCTGTTGAGCACCCTTTATGCAAAGCTTGTTTTCCAGGAAAGATCTTCTGGAAGCATTCATGCTAAGCGGATATGTGGCTGCTAAGACTTAGCCTCTCCCAAGGCATTTGCATATTAGCTTATAAAGGGAGAAAGCTTTTAGGTGAGAGGGATGAACGTTTAATTTTAGAATTCCAAGTAAGAGCAAGCATGTGTGGAAGGTTTTTTTTATTTTTTGTGGGGTAAGGGTGTTCTCAGTGGCTCTGGGGCTAGGGGTGACTAGGTCCCTGTTCCACACACGGATCCAGCTGCTCCCAAGGCAGGGCCAGCTTGGTGGTGAGTGGCAGGGTTAGAAACATTCCATTCAGGACAAGCAACTTTGCCCTGACCTGGTCAGGCTACCTTTAACGTTTTCCAAAGGGGGACATTTTGACTTTGGAGGCTGCTGAGAGGAAATATCCTACTGGTCAGATTTCATTTCTCTCGTTAATGAGGTTGGTGGGTTGTTGTTGTTGTTGTTTTTATTGGGGAATATTGGGGAACTGTGTTTTTTCAGGACCCATCAGCTCCAAGTCAAGTCGTTGTTGTTTTTTTTCAATCTAGTTGTGGAGGGCGCAGCTTAGCTCCAAGTCCAGTTGTTGTTTTCAGTCTAGTTGTGGAGGGCGCAGCTCACTGGCCCATGTGGGAATCGAACCGGCGACCTGGGTGTACTGAGCACTGCACTCTAACCAACTGAGCCAACCGGCCGCCCGGTGAGGTTGGTTTTGAATCAGGTGGCCCCAATTTGAAACAAACCCCTTGCCCGGCTCTTTTCTGCTCTCATGCCTGTCAGTTTGGTCCTACTCGTCCTTGCCCTGTGCTCCTCTTCACATCTGCGGCCTTCCTCCTCCTTCCCCGTTGTCGCAGCCCCACCCTTCAATTCCCAGTGTAGTTCAAGTGTTGTCTCCCGAGAATCCCCTCAGTCAGTAGTAAGCTCTCATCCTTCATGTTTGTGTGGTTCTCAACTCCCGAGACCTTTCTCTTAATCATCTTTGGATCTCCAGTGCCTGGCACAATTCCTGTACACAGTAAACACTTAATAAATGCTTTTGAATTGCCCCGAACCAAGGCTGTGTTTGGTCCTGGGAGGGAGTAGGAGTAACAAAATCAGCAAGAGACGTGCGGGGTAAACTATAAGCCTCAGTCATTAATTGATAAGAGACAAGGAAATGGCATTTGTGATATGAAGGACGGGACTCTGAACTCCTGCTGGATATGGATGGGGGCATCTCAGAGCTTCACGTCATGTGAGACGATGAGCTCAGGACATCACAGGAGCTGCCCCCTGGAGTAGTTGCTTCCGTGGAGTATCCTTTTTTGAAAGATGTCTTAGATTTCAGGCTTCCATCCTCAGCCAGAAGGACCTGCCTCAGCAAATATTTACTGAGTGCCTACTGTGTACCAAGTACTGATCTAGAATCCGTCACTTTGGAGGAGCTCCGTTGTGTGATGGGTTTGGAGAAGCCCAGGGCCTTTGCACATGCCCTGCCTGGGTTCTGCTTTTCCCGCAGCTTCTTGAGTGTCATCTCCATTCCCAGGGATAGTAAATTCGCACATGGTTGCTCTTGGGTGAAAAAAAAAGGCGTTGGTGCTTATGTCTTAAACACTGCCATTCACACTGCCCTTAAGGGAGGAAGGGAGGAAGAGGAAGACAGGTCTACACGTCAGCCCTGTGCCTCCTGCTGTGCCTCCCGTGAATCGGCCTGGCTCTGTCAGTCAGGGTCCCAGCGTGAGACGGCTGGCACATGCTAAGGGTTTAACTGGAGAGACTTAATGAAGGGGAGTGTTTACAGAAGTGTGGGCAGGTTAGGGAAACCAAAGGTTAGTGAGGCACCCAGGGCTGGCAACAGTAGGAAGCTGTTACCTTCCCTGGGCCAGGAGGTGGGAGCTCCAGAGTTGAGGAGAAGGCACCCCCCCCAACCCCCCTAATCCCCCACCCCACCCCACCCCAGTATAGTTGTGATGCTGAAGGGACACAATGCCAAACTGTGGAGAGGTGGGAGGAAGAGGGAAATAAATTTGTATTTATTACGTGGAAGTTGGTGGTCCAGGATGGGTAGAAAACAGTGTGAGAGAGAGTCTGTGTGTGGATGTGTTTAGTGAAGAATACCCTGGCTGCCTGGGCATTCTTATGTTCAGCTGGCTCTTACTTACACTTCTTAGGTTATTCAGGATGTGACCAGTCAGTCACCAGCGTCCCCTTTTTCCCATAAAGAGGAAAGTGCTCTGTCTGCATCAGCAGGATGGGTACTGGGTAGTTTCGACTGTAGCAAGAATAACAGATACAGGAACATTCGTTGCTGGCAGGCCCTGAGCGTCCTAAGCATTTTACGTGCATCCTCTCATCAAATCTCAATAACCCCAGCATGTAGGTGCCATTATTACCCTCATCTTCACCATGTTGCTGGTGAAGGATGTGGGACTGAGAGAATTGGTAAGTTGCCCAGTTGCACAGCTAACAAGAGGCAGAGCGAAGTCTGCCTGCCTCCTGAATGCATACTCATAACCTCTCACTGCCTCATGGTCTCATTCCTCCGTAGTGGGGCCCTCCCCACCCTGTGGTCAGTGCCACGTGTGTGCTGGTTCCACTGCCTGGGATGGTCTTCCCACTTCCTCTCCACTTGAACCCAATTGAACCCTTTTTTCAAGACCCAAGTCAGATCTCACTTCCTCTATGAGACCTTCTCCAACCCCCACCCACCCAAACACACACCTTTCCAGAGCCAGGGTGTTAGTCAGCTAGTATGCATGCATAGGTCTCCTCAATCTCCCAAGAAGACTCCGACTGATAAGAGCTGAGAGATTTGAGGATTGGTTTTCTACTTGGTTAGTAAAAGCCCACTGAAAGCCAATGGGGATTTTTTAGAAGGAAGAGAAGATGCTAGAGCTGAGTCCAGTAGAGTCTAGTTGAGTGTGTGGAGGAGAGAAGGTGGCACGTAGCCCTACCTAAAACAGCACAACACTTTTACAGAGCAACATTTCTCCATGGACAGAGGAAGGTAACATCAACCAAGCAGTCAGGCCTAATGGACGTGGAGGAGGCGCCAAAAGTGGTAAAGGCTTCCTTCTTACAGGACAGGGCGTGGGTGCCAGTCTAATACCCTCCACGTGGGTTTCCCGAAAGGCCCCACAGGTCACAGAAGCTTCTGGGTGGAGCATGGCCAGTCTGTGTTTTGGAGTTTCCAATTTCTTCAGAAATGTCTCTTGAGGGTCTCCAGAAGTTTTGATAATTGGCAAACGTCCTTTCCGTTTGGGGCTGACATCAAAGAGAGGGTTAAGCACCACGCCCCTGGCCCCCTCAAAAGTGACCCAAGACCACTTAGGAAGACTTGATGTTGCCCTGGGAGGACCTCAGCCTGCCTCAGTGTGGTGTTGCTTAATTTCATTTCTTTTTTCTCTATTCCTATTTTTTTCCACCCACTCCTGTTGGCTTAGGCCCAACTAGACACTGGAAGGGTAGAGCGGATTGTGGGGAAGCAGTTGGAAGGATGAGTAGCAGATGAGAGGTGGCGAACCCTTTGCTTGGGCCTCTCTTTGCTGGCCCTTGTACATTTTGCGGTGAAGCGTCTTTGGATTTTTCTCTCTGTGGGCCTTGGATATGCTCCAGGCATTAGGGAGGAGTGGAGACTGCGGAGAATTCCACAGTGTACACTCCATGTAAAGAGTTTCTGGGCTCCTGATCTACAAGTTGTAGGTTTGAATGTTACTTGGAGTAGGTATGGCTGCTTGCCTTGGTGAAGACTTGGAAAGAAAACAAATAGGGGTGGGTGACACCGCCTGGGTAGAGACTTAGAAACAGGATCAGAGGAGACACTTAGAGGACACACAATTGGACCATGTGGCTGAAACTCGGGGAGCAGGAGGAGATGAAGGTAAGGAGGTCAGACAGGTCTCAGAAGGGGCTTGACAGCTGTGCTAGGGCACCTCTTCTACATCTGTTCTTGGGGGCTGGCAGGCCCTGAGGGTGGCTTGGGGTCAGTTGCAGCAGTAGACTCTGCCTTAGGCAGGGGACAGAAGCCAGGGCAAGACGGGAGAAATCTTTCATTTTACGAAAAGGAGATGTGTCTACATGCCAGACTGGGACGGGCTCTGAAGCCTTTGCTTCTCAGTACTATGTAAGTTCCAGAGATCAGATAATGCTTTGGTTCGGGTTTTAAATGATCATTATTCCTTTATTACATAAATAAAACATAACAAAGATAAAGAGGAAAGGGAAGTGAAATTAATGTCACCCGTCATTCCACCACCCAGATATCATTTACATTTAGAACTTGGGTACGGAGCCTTCCCGGACGATTTTCTGTATTTACAAAGTGGAAGCGAACCATAGATATATTTTGTGACTTGCTCTCTCTCTCTCTCTGTGTGTGTGTGTGTGTGTGTGTGTGTGTGTGATTTTTGTTCCATTTAAAAAAATACACACTTGCCCAAAGTTCAAACGGCAGGTGTAAAGAGAACTCACCTTGCCCTCCTCCCCCCTAATTCTACTCCTCAGAGGTAGCCCTCCTTAAAAGTTTCTACTATATCTTTGATGAGGAAGACATTTAGAAGAGATAATGTATGGAGAAACAAACTGTAAATCCTGGTTGTTGTAACTCGTACAAATATTAGCTGTCAGATGTCAATCAGAAGGAAGGTATAGGGTGGGTTTGGCGGGACTGGGAAGTAGTTTGTGTTCCGTGAAGGGATTTTCAGAAATAGAAATTGTGAAGTTAGGGAAAGGAGGAGATGGAGACTTTCTGAGGCCTGGGTTTTGTCTGGATGTGTCATACAGGTGTTGGTGAGGAGCAGGGTGAGTAGAGGTGAGTGAGACTGTGGGCCAGGACCAGGTATGGTCAACTCTTACCTCCTGGAAGGGGACTGGGATGGAAAGGGTGGCAGTATGCAAATGAGCAAGAGACTTGTCAGGAAGCAGTGATAGTAATTGGTAGATATTTATAAAAATACCCTTGCTTGACAAGAGAAAAAGTCGGCAACTCTGTGTTAGTCCCCCAAATTCAAAAACCAAAAAGATTTTCGCAAATCTGTAAATACTTAAAATCAGAGCAACACTGCAGAACTGGACGGGGGCTGTAAGTGTCAGATTTGGTTCTGGTTTTGTCTCTGGCTGAGCAGCCTTGGACTGCATCTTAATTTCTTCTGATCTCAATTTTCATATCTGCCCTAGATCAATGATTTTCAACCCTGGATGCACATTAAAATCACTGGGAAACTTTCTTTAAAACCCCAATACCAGAGCCCCACTCCAGTCCAAATGGATCCAAATTTCGGGCAGTGGGAATTTTTTTAATGCAGCCAACATTTGAGAACCCCTGGCTCATCCTAATTGCTCATTTTAGCCCTAAAGGGTGGTGATTCTATGTATTGCATTATAGTTTTGTACCTTTCAAATACTGTGCACAAATGTTGTAAACTTCTTACATACCAAGAAGTCTTTTTATGAAAAACTCCCCATAATTCTCATTAGGCCAATGAGGTAATGCCAACGTTCTTTCACCAGTAAGTCAGAATCATAATAAAACATCAAATAATTCATTTTTGACCCAGGAGTTGAAAGCATGGACTTTAATTTTTTATTCCCATTTTGAAAAAGCTACTGACTGGAGGCCTCAAGCCACATCCATTTATAAAGAAGACCCTGAAAAGTTCAGAGAGAAGACATTACTGGAAATGTTTTTGCTAGAAGATTTGTGTATACTGTAAGTTCCAAATTAGGAGGTCCAGTTTGGGGAGGCTTTATCAGATCTAAATTCTGAGTGGAGTAGGAGGTGTTTAAAGAGACTCGGTGCTGTTTTATCTTTACCATTGAAGTTTTTGGTTTTGTCTTGCTAAATGAGTCATTTTTTTTTAAAAAGGAACCTAACTTGGGGAGGTGGGGAAACCACTGCCCTGCCGGAGGTGCCGAGGGTGGGGGCGGGCAGTGAGGCTGACAGTCAGGGGACTGAGTTTATAATTGGGCCGTTCACCCAGGAGGGGTGGGGCCAGGGACCTGTGTGCTGAGGGTGGATCTAGACAAGTGGGACACAACCTGCTGGGGGGTAGGGCAGTAGAAATGGTATTGATGTTATTTATTAATTTACCGAGTATTTTCTGGAGCCCACCCACCTCGTATCAAGGCTCAATCCACAGATGCTGGGACATTGTGAACAAAAAGGAACCACCTAGTTTTCACTCTGCTTGGGGAGATGGGACACAAATCATGGAGGTTAGGCGTGTCCATCTTTGCCCACGTTTGCAAAGAAATGAACCGAAGATATAGCGCCCGTACCCGTGTCAGTGGTGCACGTGAAAATGTTAGGGTCAGACAGGAGTTCAGAGGAGAAAAAGATGGCAGCCTGAGGACCCCATGGTGGAGGGGGCCTGATGACACACTGGCCGTGCAACCGCATGGAGGTCGAGGAGCTGTGGGACCCTAGCACATCACTGCCTCTTCCTGTGCTGAGTTCTCCCAGCTGAAAAATGATCCCACACACCTGTCACCCAGGCCCCTCATGACTGTTCAGAGTGTTCAATGTCCTACATGCCTGAGGAGGTGGGAGAGGGGCACAGTGGGGAGTTGCTACAGACCTTGGCCTTGGAAAACCAGAGCAGCTCTGTGTGACTGACCCAGGGCTTGGGGTGAGGAGCTCCCTGGCACCCAGGAAGAGTTCTGTGCATTTGGAACATCAGCCAGGCACACCCCTTGTATTCCACACTGACCCCCCCCCCCACACACACACACACCCAGTGCTGGTTTACGTCTTTTCTGAGTGGTGTGCAGCCTCCTGCAGTTGTGCATGCGTGTTTGCTAAGTTTGTCACAAACTTCCTGTTTGGGTTTGGTCTGAGGCTCAAAGCATTGTGTGTTTTGAAACCTAGGCGTTCACAGAGGTCCAGCGTTTCTCGCTTAGCGGCCATGGGATGGCCCTTCTGTTCTCCTCCCTTTTGCTGACTTTTGCCGGCCTTTGCAGACCTTCTCGCTGGGAAATGCTCTGCAGCCTCCGCACTTGTTCTGATTAGTGAGGGTTGGGGCTGTGAGATCTGAAAAAGCTGGAAGGAAGGAGGGGAACAATACTTTCTGGGCCCTTTATATAATGCCAGGCACTGTGCTAGATGTTTTTATACATTGCTTGTTTTATTTAGGCCTCACATTAGTTCATGCAGAACCAGGCTCAGGCAGGGTAAGTGACCAGCCCAAGGTTGGACAGCCCCTGGGTGACTAAGTCAGGATTCGACCCCAGACCCAACTCTAGAGCTCCTGTTATTTCAACTATGTCATGAGGCCCCCACTACGCCCTTGGTTCCACTGGTGTGGGAAGATCTTGGTTTCTTATTGGATATCTTGGAGATAGTATCACCTTGGTCTCTACAGTTTTCTCTCAGACCCTTGCTATTCAGGCGCTGCTCATTGTCTGTGTGGGGTGTGTGATTTGATGGCCCTGAGTGCTTTGCTGACTTTCACTTTTCTCTGCCATTCTCCCCATGTGGCCCCGGGAATCCCAGAATTGTTGTGTGGTCCATGGCTGACGATCGAAGTGGGTTAGGACCAAGTCCCAATTTCCCAGAACTGGAGACTTTTTTTCCTATTTCTGGGCACCCAGCACTAACCATTTCACTGGTCACCATAAACTCTCCTGAGCCAGATGTCTCACATTTCAAGCTCTTCCCTTGAAGAGGGAAGAAGATAGAATCTCTATGTCTATGAAAGTGTGTGACGGGGTCGCTAAGAAAGGATACCAAGTGTAAAAGGGCTGAAAGAGAAGGGGAGAGCTAAGTCTAGCCACCTTTCACCTTATTAGGACAGCTGTTTAGGGTGTCAGACTCTGGGTGCTCCTGCAAAGGAAGAGTAGGTGTGCTTCCAAAGACCTCAAGAAGGCCCTGAGACCCATCCCAGGTCTCTTGTATTTTCTGAAACACTAGAAAGATATTCTCTGTGTTTTATCAGCATTGCTCTGTGGATCAAGGCGTGTTTTCCAGTGAAGCCCCTGTGTTGAGCAGTGTGCAGTTCCAGGCGTTTTCAACACAGATGTTAGTTATCCTCAAGGGGTTTGCAGTCTACTTGGGCAAATGGAACACCTGCCAAGAGAAGCTAAATACAGTGGATTCAGAAGAGCAGGGGTGAGCTCGGCAAGCTGGGGTGGTGCCACTCAGTGGACTGCAGGGGAGCAGGCTGGTCAGAGGGGGGAGCTGCAGGGGGAGGAATGTGCCCAGTGCTGGGACCTTGATGGGGGGTCATGGAATGGGGAGGAGCTTACTGGATTGGGTGGAGCAGGGGGTGCATGTGGGAAACAAAATTGAAGAAGGGGGTGTGCATCGTTTATGAAGGATCCCAAGGGATGGCTGTGGAGTTTGAAATTTTCCTGTGTTGGGAAGCCACCAAAGCCAATCGAATAGGACGGGGATAGGTGAAAACAGTGCCAGAAGAAGGTTCATCTGGAAGTGTGCACTGTAAATGGGGGTTGCTGGGAGGGGAGTTAGGTAACATTTATCACGTTGAACTTTAGGGATGAAATGTTGAGGGCTTGGGCTAGGGTGGTGACATGAATATAGAAAAGAAGATAGAGAGGGGGCGGCCGGATGGCTCGTTTGGGTTAGAGTGTGAACTCTCAACAATGAGGTTGCTGGTTCAATTCCCACATGGGATGGTGGGCTGCACCCCCTGCAACTAAAGATTGAAAATGGCAACTGGACTTGGAGCTGAGCTGCACCCTCCACAACTAGATTGAAGAACAGTGACTTGGAGCTGATGGGCCCTGGAGAAGCACAGTGTTCCCCAATATTCCCCAATAAAATAAAATAAGAAGAAAAGTAGATAGAAAGATGGAAGGTTTCAAATCCCAGCTCTGTCACGTAGTACCTGTGTGACCTTGAGCAGATTACTTAATCTCTTGAGTCTCAGTTTTATCTTCTGTAAATAGAAGCTCAAAACACTTCACAGGACTGTTGTGGAGGGTTTTAATTTGTGTCGCACGAAGCGTACAGTAGGTGCTCCGCCAGTAAGTAGGAGTGCTCTCACAGTGTGAGAGGCCTGGTTTGTTATTCATTGGGAGGAATTGGCGGAGGGGAGAGGGAGTCCTCAAAGGGTTGAAGCTGGAAGTCTGGAAGAATGATGCAACCTTGATAGAAATGGATGGAGCTGTTTGGGGTCCCCGAATTCAGTCTTAGGAAGACTCTCCTACATCCAGGCTGCCGAGGGCCTGTTCCGGGAACCCCACAGCCACGGGGTTGTGCCTGTGTGAAATCTCTAGTTTCAGCTGAGCCCTCTGTGCTGCTGGCCAGCAGCCAGCTCTCTCTCCATGCAGGGGATAAGGGTTGGTATTGGTTGAGGCAAATTGAAGGAAGTGCTCCATTTCAGAACTGACACTGCTCTTGCATGAGTCCCCCCAGCAGTGAGACCTTTCAGGTTCCTGCCCCCTCTCCTAGGTGGTTATTGACATCTGGGCTCACCCCAGCCTAGTTTCCTTACACTCAGAGAAGGACACATTCCCTCCCCCTGGCCCGAGAACCTTCTGGTACATGGGTCCCCCTGTCACCTGTAGCTCCTGGGATCTCACTCTCTTCAGTCATTCAGCAATAAAGTCTTTCCTCAAACTTTCACACCCCTCTATTTCGCATCCTTTTTTCTCCTTTCCTCATAGACAGAAGTCTGGAAAGCATCTGCCCTTCGGTTTTGCTCCTTTGTGGACACAGCCCACTCAAGCTGGCTTCTGCCTGTGGGAGGGGTGCCTGGCACAGGGAAGGGACCTACCTGGTGGATTTGCTGCAGAGGGCTCCTGCTTTCCACAGTCACTGCCCTCTTTAAGGTCACCCGTGGCTTCCATATTACCACACCCAACCGACACTTCAGTCCTTATCTTTCTGGACTCTTTGCTGCTTTTGACACTGTGGACAACTTCCTCCTTTTTGCAACTCTCTTTTCTCTTGCCTTCTTTCATTCCACAAATCTTTCAACAACTATTTCTTGAGCACCTACTATGTGCCGGGCTCTGGGACATACTGTAATATGATGTCCTTAATTCTCAGGGAGGTTATAGTCTAGTGTGAGAGAAAAGGGATAAAAATATAAACAAATGTTAGATAGTGCTAAAGCTACGATGGAAAGTACAACAGAAGGGGGATAGAAAGGGTGTAGGAATAGGGTTGGAGGGCCTCATGGAGAAGGTAACGTTTGAGCAGAAACCCGAAGGAAGTAAAAGATGCCTGGTGAAAGAGTGTTCCAGGCAGAGGAAAGGGCAAGTGCAAAGGCCCTGAGGCAGGAGCCTGCTTGGGATATTTGAGGAAGCCATTGTGGCTGGAGGAAATTGACAAAGGGCAGAGTAGGAAGGGACATGTGGGCCATTTCAAGGACTTTGTGTTTAACTTTGGGAGAGATGAAACACTATAGGAGTGTTTTGAGCAGAAGAGTGATTTTTAAATGATCACATAGGCTGCTGTGGGGAGCATGATGTAATAGTTTGCTAGGGCTGCCAAAACAAAGTACCGCAAACTGGGCAACTGAACAGAAATTTATTGTCTAACAGTTCTGGAGGCTAGAAGTTCAAAATGAAGGTGTCGGCAGGGCCATGCTCCCTCTGAAGGCGCTGGGAAAGGATCTGGTCCAAGCCTCTCTCCTGGCTTCTGGTAGTTTGTGGGCTTGTGGCAGCATAACGCCAGCCTTCACATGATGCTCTCTCTGTGTGGGTGTCGGGGTCCAAATTTCCCCTTTTTATCAGGATACAATTCATATTGGAATGGGGACCCATCCTACTCCAGTATGAGCTCATCTTCCCAGTTAATTATATCGCAACGACCCTATTTCCAAATAAGGTCATATTCTGAGGTACTAGGGGTTAGGATGTCAATATAAGAATTTGAGAGAGAGAGAGAGATACAATTCAACCCATAACACAATTCAATGCGCATAATACATGGATTGTAGAAAAGCGAGGCTGGAAGTAGGAAGACCAATTAGGAGGCTACTTCAGTAACCTAGTGAGAGAAGTTGCCGGCTTGCACCGAAGTGGTAACAGAGGAGATGGTGAGAGGTGGTGGAAGTCTGGATATATTTTGAAGATAAAGCTGACACCTTTTGCTGATGGATTGGACATGGGGTCCCCCATGGAGGGAAAGGGGAGTCACAGTGACTCCTGCGTTTGGGAGCTGAGTAAATAGAAGAATGGAGTTGGGTGTCTTTCTCTCGTAAATCCTCTCCTTCCTCTGGAACTTTTCCTTAGCGCCCTCTGCAGGGTCCTCTTCCTGCGCAGGTCCATCAACTGTTGGGGTTTTATAGGGCTCCATCCTTGGCTGGTTCTAGTCTCTTTCCCTGATCGATATGATCTGTTCCCATGTTGGAGCCAAAAATCCTGAATGTGCTGTTTGGGTCACTCCTACAGGCCCTGGCTCTGGAGGATGCTGAAGGAGGAAGACACAGAAGCAGGACAACCCTGAAAGATTAAGCGTCTTAACCCTGAGACAGGTAGCTTCTCTGAAACTCTTGGTATCTGAATGCTTTATGATGAAGGGGGTCATAAGGTCATTTCTTTAATCATTATGATGTGGAAAATGGCGCGAGAAGCAGGGGATGGCTGCTCTGGGCCTGAACACCTGTAGGTTTCGGGAAAACTTTGCCTGGGAAATGGTCAGTGATTGTGGAGCCACACATTGGAATTCAGCATCACATGGAAAGGGGCTGAGGGCAACTTTGCAGAGTTGTGACTAGTGAAGGGTCCAAAAGACATTCGTGGATGATGGCTCTACACGTGGTAGGAGGGAATTAAACATCTCTGGAGAATTGTATTGTACCGTGTTTCCCCCAAAATAAGACCTAGCCTGACCATCAGCTCTAATGCGTCTCTTGGAGCAAAAATTAATATAAGACCAGGTCTTATTTTAATAGAAGACCGGGTATAATATAATAATACAATGTAATGTAATGTAATATAATATATAATACTGGGTATAATATAATATAATATAACATAATATAATATAATACCGGGTATAATCAAATCTAATATAATATAATACTGAGTATAATATAATATAATATAATATAATATAATATAATACCGGGTATAATATAATATAACACCAGGTATAATGTAATATAATATACCGGGTCTTATATTAATTTTTGCTCTAAAAGACGCATTAGAGCTGATGGTCCGGCAAGGCTTTATTTTCCGGGAAACAGGGTAGGAGGCAGCCCTTAGAAAATGCACAGAGCCTCTCAGAGGCAGATTCCCGGATCAAGGAGCCTTAGATCTGGCCCTGGGGCATTTCTAGTGTTTTTACAGCTCTAGCCCTGTGTTCTCTTTCAGATTCAGTTTGTCCCTCTAGAAAATGGGCAAATAGCTGTGATTCCCCTGCTGGGTCCCACACAAAAGCTGTCTGAAGGGTCAATACATTTGTGTATAAACAGTTGGTTTTTTTTTGGGTTTTTTTTGAGGTTCAAGCCCTGGTCTAAAAAGAGATGGCTATTTTCCGCAATTTCTCAGTGACACTGGGGGAGGAGGGTAGTGATGTCTAATTTGATTCTTTTGGGGTGTGCGGGTCTTTTTTCTCACCAAGTGCCACGTGTTTTATCTCTCTTACGCGAGGCTCACAGTTGATCCCTTCTCTTTCTTTTTTGTTGTGACTAATTTTGATTGAACTTTTAAGCCATTGTGTCTTGGGGTTCCAGTAGCAAACAGATGGTTCACTCAAGTGGAGTCCTCCAAGAGGCTACTGAGGGGACTGTTTATAATGGCGTGGGCAGGGTAACAAATCAGCGCGGGATGTTGAAGCATCTCAGGGCTAGCAGTGTCAGGGAGCCATTCCCATGCCTAGGCCTGAAAGGAAGGGGGCAGGATTGATTAGCAGAACTGGAAAGAAAAGCCGTATGGAAAGGTCTCTGGTAGAAGAATGCAGTCCACACCAACGTGGCTGGTTAAGAGCCAAGAGAATAAATATCCTCATTGAACTCCCCTCAGTTCTCCTGTCTCCTAGTGATGCCTCGCAATAATAGCCTACTCAGTGGAAGCCAGAAGGCAGGGAGCCACGTTGATGCTGTCCACCAAGATGAGGACCTCTGGGGGCGCAGAGCTGAGTGGAGATGGGTGGAGGGTAGATACAGAGATGCAAATGGAAAACATCTGACCAAGCGAGCGTGAGATGCAGATTGCTTGGACTATATTATAAAAGATGTTTCTTTTCTTTCTTTTTTTTTTTAAATTAAAGTTTATTGGGGTGACAATTGTTAGTAAAGTTACATAGGTTTCAGGTGCACAATTCTGTATTACATCATCTATAAATCCCATTGTGTGTTCACCACCCAGAGTCAGTTCTCCTTCCATCACCATAGATTCCCCCTTACCCTCATCTACCACCCCCACCCCGCTTACCCTCTGGTAACCACTAAACTATTGTCTGTGTCTATGAGTTTTTGTTTCTCACTTGTTTGTCTTGTTCCTTGGTTGTTTTCAGTTTTACATACCACATATCAGTGTAATCATATGGTTCTCTACTTTTTCTATCTGACTTATTTTGCGTAGCATAATAATCTCAAGACCCATCCACATTGTTGCAAATGGTACTATTTCATCTTTTCTTATGGCAGAATTGTATTCCATTGTGTATCTATACCATATCTTCTTTATCCAATCATCTATTGAAGGACACTTTGGTTGTTTCCATATCTTGTCCACTGTAAATAAAGCTGCAATGAACATCAGAGCACATATTTCTTTAAGGATAAATGTTTTCAGATTTTTTGGGTAAATACCCAGGAGGGGGATTGCTGGGTCATATGGTAATTCTATTCTTAATTTTTTGAGGCACCTCCACACTGCCTTCCATAGCGGCTGCACCAGTCTGCATTCCCACCAATAGTGTATTAAGGTTCCATAGAAGATGTTTCTACTGTAGAACCCAAACCATTGGCTGTGAGGGTTGGAAGGGGCAACAGAACTTAGTCCTTTTTATAGTTGAAAAGATCTAGGGAAGTCAGGTGACTTGCCTAAGGTCATTCATTAATTCATGAACGTGTTTCTTCAAAACCCATTATATTTTCTGTAGGAAGATAACACAAAACACTTAGTGCAGTTAAGAACCAGTGTAAAGCAAAATCTGAGCAAGTGCTAGAAGAATCTGTGGATTAGTGCTTATTTCTCATTTATCAGTTTGGATTCTTTGGAGTTGTGAATATCAGAAAACCAAACTCAGGGGTTTCCACAGTACAGGGGATTAATTTATCAGCTCATGGTGTGCACTGCAGAGTAGGTTAGAAACAGCAGTTCAGCATATCATCAACCGTCCAGTTTCTTTCCATCTCTGCTCACTCTTCCATGGTGTCAGTTCACCCCCAGGCTGGCTTCTCTCCTGGAGGCGGAATGACTGCAGAAGTTCTTGGCCTCATAGTTGCACATCTCTGTGGATAAAAGTAAAGAAACATCCCTTCTAGTCCCTCCCCAGCAAACCAACCCTGGCATTTCATTGGCCAAAACGAGTCATGCTCATTCCTTAGCCAATTCCAATGGTGAGGTGAGTGCCCTCTGTTGATTGGTGGGGCGTGGAGATTTTTCTTCTGATTGGCCTATCCCCCTATTGATGGGATAGTGTCAACTTTACCCAAAGCACCACGTGAGGGTGGGGTTCTGGGTACACAGAACTCTGGGCACTGTTCAGGGGGGAAAATGGATACTGGGAGAGTGGCAGCTGACACCCACCATACTGTATCATCTATAATAACCTTATAATTTGGACTAATTGTTGCAGGTAATAGTGAAAGGAAACCGACTCTTAACTAGTAAAAGCCTGAATTTTAAAGTGTTTTAACACAGCTTAGTTTCAGACAGAATCTTCCCAAACAGTTCCTTTTGGAAGGCTGGCAATTAGCGTACATCTTAAACCTAGGACCTTCTAGTAGGTTAAATATGCCTTCTGCAATCCTGTTTAATTTCTAATTTGCTTATTCAACCTTTTTATAGCCAGAGTAAACACTGAACTCAAATTTTGGGTCAGTGGAGATTAAATTACAGTAATAAGGTTCCTCATTTATAACCTCATCTATAAAATGGGAATAAGAATAGCACCTACTTTATAGGCTTGTTGTAAGGATTAACTGAGGTAATTTAAGTAAAGTGCCCAGTGGCCCAGCAGCTGGCCCAATAAATGTTACCTTTATTAGAGTCATATATCTCAAAATATTGTCACATTTATGTGTTTAGTGCATATCTAATCTAGGAAATTAACTCTCTTCGCCACAGATATATTATCTGCCACTGATTAGTTCTGTTAGAGATGAAGTAAATAAAAGTATTTAACAATTTAGTGTTTATGGAATTTTTTTTTTTTTACTGAAGTGGGTTTTTAAAAAAAATTACTTTGGGGAAAACCTAAATAAAGAAAATTTTAGGTAACATACAGTTAAGTTAAAGGTAGGTATATAATCCCTGGAAAATAGGGATTTTAAATTTTGCTCTAAAATATTAATGTGTTCTTAATTGAAAAATCTTTTAAATAGTTGATGGCCTGTCATGACCTATTCCAGCTGATATTCTTGACTTTGTTCTGAGTTTGGAGTCTGAGGAGGTGCAAGTGACCTCCTGGGCCTTAGTTTCCCAAACCAGCCACATAGTCAGGCTTTTTTGGGTGGATGGATTTTAGGATCGCTTGGATTAGGAGAGATTCTGCAGTAGCCAGAAGCAATGTTGGACATCTATTTCAGCTGACAAAATACTGTGATTCATTTTCTAGAGCCTCTGATGCCATAAGGCTGACCTCTCAAAATCCCAGGAAGATGTAGTGTCTGGATTTGGGTTTCCACATTAGCAGTGGGGAGAGAGCACAGATTGCACAGTGCCCCCAAATTCTTATCACCTGTGTTCCAAAATCTGAAAGAGACAGCTTTGTGGATCTGGGGTGGATAGGGTGCAGCAAGGGGTCTGCAGATAGCGGAAAAAGTTCTGTGGACTATAAATGTATAGACCATAAAAATTTTCATCCCCTCTCCCCTGAATATTGATTAAAATTAGACTTAAATTTTCTGTAGGTTGTTTGTTGCCCCCACGTCTGGTCACCATTGTGATAAATAGATGAGAATTAGTGATAACTATGTGATCGACCCTACATTCCTTGGTTCAGGAGGTGCTGTAGACAAGTGATTCTCACTACAGATTGCCTGGACCAAGAAACTTCCAAAATAAAAAGATTGGTGGGGTTGGCTTAGGGCTACCAATTTTTTATTTTTACAAGGAGTGATGTTTTTAAAAATCTAGTATCTATCACCACAATTTCATAACAGAAGACTATCTTGAGGCTAAAATAGAAGGAAAGAGATAAGAATAAAACATAAATCTTTACATTGAAAACAATCAGCTTTAGGAAGAATGTATAAACTGTTTTCTTTCTGACATCACCAGTGAAAACTACATCCAGAATGGTTGCCTTGCCATCTATCCATAACAAGTGTTGGGGAGAAGAGAAATTATCTATTTAATGTGCAACTGTAGGGGGTGGAAATCATACTTTTTTGAAGCCTCTCTTGGAGCCTAGGCATTCTCTAAAGTCGTGTCTTTATTTGATTTAAAAGGATGGGAGAAATTCCCTTGAACACGTCTTGATAAATCCGGTTCATTTTATAAGGAAGAAACTGTTTACTCTCAAGTCATTAACTTAGAATTGTTAGTTTAATTTTCCACCAGTAGGAAGAAAATCTTGCAATACCTAAATTGTTCAAATTAAAAGATATGTCAACAGTTTTTTTCCCACAATGAAATCCTAAAACATGAATTCATCTGTTCAGTTTGATTGGCCTTCAGTTGTGTGTGGTATGAAACACACACACACACACACCTGAGTTTGGTCTGAAAAGCCCCAATAAGGAAAGGGTGTTTTTGAGAAAAGCAGTGTGTACATCAGTCACTGGTACATGTTAGTACTTGTAGCAACAATTGGATGTTGGAGCTGCCAAAAAAGTATGACTTTTTAAGATGCCTTTGGAGTCATTAAACCCCAAACATACACCCAATCACCCCTGGCATCCGAAACAGTAATAAAAATGTTCCTCTTTCTGCTTCACTTCACATGCCCACTTGGCTTGGCCACAAACATGTTTTGCCTTCCAGCCAGGGATTAAGCTTCCGTGTGAGGCCATGATGTGTGAAAGCAACTTCCCTGTGCTGGTTGAGGGGCAGAAAAGACTGCCTGCATGCCTCCATGAAATCCTGAATGGAACTGTGGAATTCTAGAACCTAAAAGGGTGTTGAGGTCCCTGCCTTCCTGCTGGGTTATGCTAATGCCCGTCACTTTGACTGGCAAGAGCTGTCCTAATCCTCACTTCGCGTTGAGCTCAAACGTTTCATGGATTCTCTGTGAACAAGGACATGGACTAAAACGTGTCTTTCTCAAGCAGAAGCAGACTGTTCTGTGGCTCCCTCACATCTGCAGTTAGGGCTCTGTTCCCAGCCTCGTTCTCGGGCCTGGTGTTACTGTTTGAGTCCTGTTTATAGTCTCGCATATGCTCATACAGCATGTTCCAGCAGATACTCCATCTTAATTTGTTGAAACTCCTTACCACTTGTTTCTCCTAAGGTGTATCTCGCTCTACAGCAGGCCAGTCAATGCACATAGCGATAGCTCAGTGTTCTCTACACAGACGTTACCACAAACCCCTGGGGTAGTCAGCTCAAGCTGCCATAGCAAAATATCAGACACTGGGTGGCTTCGACAATAGAAATTTGTTTCTCTCGGTTCTGGAGGCCAGGAAGTCCAAGATCATGGTGCTGGCAGGGTAGGTTTCATGCTGAGACCTCTTCTTTTGGCTTGTAGGTGGCCACCATCTTGCTGTACGCTCACGTGACCTCTTCTTTGTGTACTCGGGAGAGAGGAAATTCTGGTATCTCTTCCTTTTCTTGTAAGGGCACTAATCCCATCCTGGGGGCTCCACCATCCTGACTCATCTTAACCTAATTGACTCCCGAAGACCTCCTGATAGCATCAGGTTGGGGGCTAGGGCCTCAACCTATGAACTTGGGGAGGGGGGGGTTCCAACATTCAGTCCATAACAATTCTGAATCTTTATTTGTGGCCCCTTGAATGCTCACAAAGTTGTTAGTCCAGGAACCCTGCAGTAAATAGAGAAAGCCTTAGACTTGCAAGTTTCAATGGCTGTGGAAGAGGTGCAGTGTCCTATATCTGGAGAAGGTGGCTTGGTGGACCAAAAGTTGGAAGACCTTTACCACGGAACGAGAGGTGACCTGGCGTCCACTGATCTGCTTGCCTTGTGATCTCACTGTCCTGCTTCCATGTGTCAGTGATGAAGTCGTGGTTGCTAAACTCGGTCAGCCTCAGTGACATTTGGATGGTTCAGTATTTACTATTCCCTGACCCCCTTCCATAGCCTCCTTTATGGGCCTCTGAAAAGGGAGGCCCTTGGAACCAAAGCCTGGGAAAATGGGGTTTTTTCTTAGCACTTTATCATCTTGGGCATTTACTCCCTTTTCATGGGGAAAAGAAAGGCAATAAATTATAATAAAAATGTTCCCTGTTCCATTAGAGATCAGTATCTTACAGGATCCTTTAAAATGTGTACAAACATAGTAATGTCCGCTTGGCCACAGGCACGCACATGTGTGCACACACACACACACAAACACCTGTGCCAGGTGGAATATTTTAAAGCATAAAAAGGCCTTTGAAAATCCTCTTAAACTTTCAAGGAACAGATAATTCCTGTGTTATATAAACTGTTCCAGGATTTATAAAAAGATGGAAAACTTCCAGATCCTCTTTCGAGCAAACCTGACTGATAAGAACTTTGGCAAGCCCCCAAAGGGAAGCTCTATACCAGTCTTCCTTAGGCATGTAAAAATTTTAGATAAAATACTAGTGAGTAGATTTCAACAATAGCGTGTGAATGTTTTACCTACCCAAGTAGGTTCTATTCCTGGAATGCAGGAATGGCTTCCTGTGCATGTATTTTTATGTGATTCACATAAATTGTTTAAGTAGAACTATGTAATAATCTTATTAATTGCAAAACTGCATTCAATCAATTCAACTTCTAATTTTTACAAACTGCTTGAAGAGAAATATTTAAACTGACCATCCCTTAATATGATGAGGAAGACTAAATTGAGACATTCACTGGCATTATACTTATTCGGGCCTTAATAAACGTATCATTGGATATTATTGAGATCAAAACAAAAAGCTGATGCAGAAAGTTATAAAACAGTAACACGAAGAATAAATATTGTGAAGAAAAGGATAAAATTATCATTAACTACAGATTGCTTACTTGCAGGCCAAAAAGACTTATTTCTAGATGGTGAGATTAAAATGAAAGATTTGGCTATTTCTGAAGTTAGTTCACAAATCTAAATGCCATTCCTCTCAAAGTCCCATCAGGATTTTTAAAATTTCACAATATGGCTCTAAGACTATTTGGAAAAATAAGTAGAGGAGAACCCTAACAGGAATTCTGAAAATGGTTTTAGGGGAAGGGAGTTAGATCTATTGGATATTAAAATATATAACTCTACCAGATATTTAAATACATTATAAAACCTTTGTAATTAAAACACTATGCTGTTCGCATAAGAGGAGGAAGTATTAAAAGATAAGTGAACTAGGATGGACCCTCACATAAATAATTTAATACATTATAAAGAAATCATCACAAATCAGTGAGGAAAGGAAATTATTTAATAAATTATTTTGATGCCTAGTTAACAATTTGGAAAGAATTATTTTGACTTCCCCAAAATGAATTATGGATGGATTAAACAATTAAGTGCAAAATGTAGAGGCATGGGAAATCTATAGACTTGAATATTGCTTAGAAAGAAAAGAGCAACATTCAAAAAGGAAAAGATAGTCAAACGGCAGGAAAATCAAAGATTTCTCCATGTAAAAAAGGGGGAATGGGGAAACAATACACTGGGAAAAGATATGCAGTAACATGACAGAATTAATATCTTTATTATGTGAAATGCTCAAACAAATTAAAAGGAAAAGTTCTAAAACCTTGGTAGAACATTTGAACTGATAACTACATACAATACTAAACAAATATATGGAAAATGTTCAATTTTGTAGTAAGAGATACATAGATTTAAACAACAGTAAAGTACTATTTTAACATATTAGCCAAAAAATACATGTTTAATGATTATCCCAAATTCTGGTGCTATTGCAATGTTCTGAAGCAATTTTAAAACATGTTGAAGAATCCGTATTATTTTTTCATACATTTTGATCCAGTAATATCACCTTTGTGGATCATCTTCCCATATCCTCTCATGAAGGAAATTATACAAAATATTAAATAAGCTATTCAGACAAAGATACTCCCTGATGCATTCTTTTCAAAGCAAACACACAAACAATTAATGTCTAACAGTTGGGTAACTATAAAATAAAATAGTCTTCTTTCAGCATAATGCTCTACTATGATTAATAATTATTTTGAAGCTATGTAGCAATATGACGAGATATTTACAATATAATTTTATGTGCAGAAATTGCAATATAAATTGTGGTATAGTTTCACGGTGGAATACACCTATATATAGCTGTGCTGTTAAAATGAATGAACCATAGCTGCATATGACAACACAGAAGAATCTCAGGTATTATATAACCTCAAATAAAAGTGTAAGTTGCAAATTAGCTACAGTGTGAACCCAATTACATAAAGTTCAGAGGCATGCAAAACTAACGATACAATGTTTAGACACCCATATGCATGTGGCAAGACCTGTAAGACCAAGTGAGCGTAGACAAAATTTCTGGATAGTGGAGGGAGGAGAGGACGGAATGAGGGAGGGCCCATAGGGGCTAACTAGGGAAGCGGTCAAGTTCTCTTCCTCAAACTGAGATACGGACATGTGTACATATTATCACTACTTTTTTATACCCTTAACATAAACTACAAAGTGTTTAATGTATTTAATGTTAACTAAGGGAATAGTAAAACCCATATTCACTGATTACAATTAGGTACAAAACATGTATCCCTAAGAAAGATGGGAAGGAAATATGTATACAGGTAACAGTGACTATTGGAGGGGTAAAATTATGGGTGGTTTGTTCTTTCGTTTTTCTCTCCTTTTTGATTACTTGCTTACATTACATTTTTTAAGAAAGAAAAGAAAGGAATAAAGACAACTGCAATCATAGGATGATTTAAGCGGTAAGTGGAGGGAATACCATTGTTTCAGAGAATGACAAACTTCACCACTAAGGCACAACGGGAAATGGACTTAAAATGTAAAAGGAACATGTTTGGGGGGAAAAAAAGTCAGTCCATGAATAGTCACTGATCATCTTGTGTGAGAAAGCATTGACCTAGCCTGTATTCTGAAAAAACTTTTGGACACTGAGTTTTGCAGAATTACTGAAATGGATGAATTATCAAGGTCAGCATTTCTTTGGGTTCCTTTAAAAATTTTTCTTAGCTTTATTGTTTTGTCTCATTATAAAAATACTACCATTAATTTGAAATATTCTTACAGAAAAATAATAGGACCCTAAGTTGATTAAACATTAGCAATAAATCTCAGTTGAAAGGAAAGACAAGGGATAGAGGAATATGTTTAAAAGACACCACGGGGATGCGAAAGTTCTTGGGATATATGACCCATATGTTCAGTAAGTAAAATGGCATGGAAATGGGGTGGGATCGCTGTGTAATAAATTCAGAAAAATTCAAAGACATAACCAAATGCAAATGTAAATCTTGTTTGGATCCTGATTTAAATAAACCAGTTGTAAAAAGACATTTATGAGCTAATTGGGGAAATTGGGACACTGACTGAATATTTGATATTGAGAAATTATTGTTAATTTTTAGGTATATTATTGTTATTATCTTAGTTATATTTTAAAGATACATGCTGAAGTATTTATGGGTAATTACTAAAACATCAGATATTTACTTTAAAATAATGCAATTAAGAGTTTGAGTATGTTACATATAAAAAATCCTTAATGGATTGGATGAATGATATATCTAGAATTTATGTTAAAAAAATCCAGGGGGATGGGGTATAGTGGGGTATAAATGAAACAAGGTCAACTATGTATGGTAATTAAAACTGGACAGTGGGTTACATATATTCTTGTTCTTTTGTATATGTTTGGAATTTTTCATGATAAAACAAAAAATAAAATACAATTAATATATGTTCATAGTTAAAAATGTATAAAATATAGAAAAGTATAAAAAAGGAAATGAAAGTCACCCATAATACCACCCCATTGGAGATAACTACTATTAACATTTTGATAAAAATCTTTCTATAGTTTTTTCTTATGCGTTTACAACACGTGTTCTTACACATATATGTTGTTAAATAATTAAAAAATTATATTATCTGTTTTGTATCCTGCTTTTTTATATTGTGGTCACTATTGTACTTTAGTACATTTAGATCTTCATCATAATTTAAAATTATGGCTAAATTATTCTAGTATGTGAATACACACACACGCCATAATTTATTTATTTTATTACCAGTCCCTTACAGATGGGTATCTAAGTTGTTTTATTTTTTTTCTATTCAGCCAATTTTTCTGCATACTTGTTTATTTCTTTTGACAAATATCTAGAATGTCAAAGAGTTTTTAAGTCTTTTTTTTCCTGTCATGCCAAACTGCTTGTTGGAAATGTGATACCATTTTGAACTTTCTCCTGTAGTGTATATGATTATCCATTTCATCATAATCTCAGCAACGTTGGATGCTATATTCACAATATTTTAAATGTTTACCAATCTGATAGATAAAGAATATCTTGTTTTAATTTTCATTTTTTAGTATTATTGAGTTAAAGTTTTTCATTTCTTATTTTGTGACTAGATATTTATATCTTTTCCGCCAATTTTTGTATTTATCTCTCACTTACTGATTCATAAGCATTCTTTACATATTAGAGGACACTGCTTTTTCATATATTGTAAGAATTGCAATTCTCACCCCCACCCCTTGGTTTGTTGTTTGTCATTTAACCTTGGGTCATTTTTGAATAATCATTTGGAATTGTTTTAGTAGATTTTTAAAGGTTATAAATCTAGATTTTTTTCCCCTTTTAAGCCTTTGTAATTCTCTATGTTTTCAGTTTTGGAACCTTATTCTTTCTCTCTCTCTCTCTCTCTCTCTCTCTCTCTCTCTCTCTATATATATATATATATATATATATATATATATATATATATATATATATATAAAAGATTTTATTGGGGAAGGGGAACAGGACTTTATTGGGGAATAGTGTGTACTTACAGGACTTTTTTCAAAGTCAAGTTGTTGTCCTTTCAATCTTAGTTGTGGAGGGCGCAGCTCAGCTCTAGGTCCAGTTGCCATTGCTAGTTGCCGGGGGTGCAGCCCACCATCCCTTGCGGGAGTTGAACCAGCAACCTTGTGGTTGAGAGGATGCACTCCAACCAACTGAGCCATCCAGGATGTCAGCGGCAGCTCAGCTCAAGGTGCCATGTTCAATCTTAGTTGCAGGAGGCGCTGCCCACCATCCCTTGCGGGAATCAAGGAGTCAAACTGGCAACCTTGTGGTTGAGAGCCCACGGGCCAGCCAACTGAGCCATCCATCCGGGAGGCAGCTCAGCTCAAGGTGTCGTATTCAATCTTAGTTGTAGGGGGCGGAGCCCACCATCCCTTGTGGGACTCGAGGAATTGAACCGGCAGCCTTGTGGTTGAGAGCCCACTGGCCCATGTGGGAATCGAACTGGCAGCCTTCTGAGTTAGGAGCACGGAGTTCCAACCACCTGAGCCACCGGGCTGGCCCCTTATTCTGTATTTTAGTAAGAGATTTCATTATATAACATTGCCCTCTAAAGTTCGCTTTTTTATTTTCAAAATTTGATTGGTTATCAAATAAGACATGTTTGTGGTAGGAAAGAATACATTTTAAAAATGTACCCATAATTTGACTACTGTTCAATGATTTGAATAAAATTTGGTAGTTTTCCTTTCAGTAACATTTCTACATGTGTATACTAGTAAGAGTAACACTTGCTGAAGAAACAATTAAAACCCCAAATTATAACTTAAAACACAGTAGAGGCTTATTTTTTCTTACTCGGTCCAACATTGGTGCTCATGATTGATTGACAGTCCTCCAATGAATGATTCAGTGGTCCAGGCTCCTTCCGTCTTATGATTATTCTACTCCCTAGGGCTTTGGGGTCCTTTGCATCTAGTTGGCAGATGGAGGAAGACAGCATGGAGAATACTTGCCACTTTCTAACCTCTTCTGCCTGAAAGTGCCTCACATCATTTCCACCTATATTTCATTGGTGGGAATAGTCACATGGCACTGCATAGATACAAGGGATGCTGGGAAATGTAGTCACTGGCTGGACAGAAAACTACATTCTAGAAAGAGCATGAATATTTGTTGGACAGTTAGCTGAATCTGCCACCATTTAATATATTTATAATGTATATTATATATATTTTCCATACAAAATGGAATCATCCTATTAAGAGTTTTGAATTTTAGCATAATTTTGTAAGCATTTCCCTGTCTTTAAAATTTTTTTTCAAAACCTTGAGTTTTAATGTCTACATATTATTCCCTGTATTGATATATCATAATTCATTTTTCTGTTATGGTGGAGTTAGGTTTTTCTAGATTTTTATTACTATGAATAGTGCAGCTATAAATGCCCTTGTGCATAAATCTTTGTGTATTCCTCTGATTATTTCCTCAGGGAAAATTCTTGGGAGTGAACTTGCTCAGAATTAAGGTTGGTGATACATATTACCAAATAGCCCTTCAGAAATGTGGACTAATTTACACTCTCATCAAGTAGTGTCTGAGGATCCTTATTTCAGATATTCTTGAGTATCCTGGGCTTTACAGTTGTTGTCTGTTTTGCCAATTTGTGGAAAACAGTACTGCATTGTTTTAATTTGTAAGCTTTACTTAGTAATGACTTTGAACATTTTTTCATGAGGCTATTAGTAATCTTGATTTCGTGTGTGTGTGTGTGTGTGTGTGTGTGTGTGTGTGTGTGTGTATTGCCTCATTGAGTCCTTTCTCATTTTGATTTTGCAGTGTTCCATCTTTTTTCAATCATTTAAAGAGATTTTTATGCAGTTTGTTGTGTTAACTTGTCATATGTTATAAATATTTTTATGCAGCTTCTCCTTCCCTTGATTTTGTTCCATAACCTAGTTTGCCTTTTTTTTTTTAGATTAACCTCTGTAGTTGGAACCCTAACGTGTGATATCACACCCACTGAATCTGCCTGATTAGCTGTACTCCTGAGATTAATACCATTTTAAAAAGCAAAGCAGATTCTTTTTTTGACCCATCATATGGTTTGAATGGTTTTAATATGAATTTTAGTTATCTGGGAGTGAGGGGGTTTAAAGTAGTCATCAAAAAAATGGACTTGACAAGAAGGATTTGGGGCACTAGTCTAAGTTACCCATGGAGGTAGTGAAATCGACTTCATTCTCTTTCCAGGATGGTATCTGAGGACTGCATGGTCTTAGCTGAGTAACAACAGGGTCTCAGAGGCCTTCTGGCTGTTTTTCAGTTAGATCTTATTAAAAACGTGGTAGAATGGCAGAAACCCAAACTAGGGGTCAAGGAGTTGAGTTGTAGTCTCGACTCTGCCACTAAGATTGTTACCCTGAGCAAGTCACGTGACCACTAGAGTTCTCAATTTACTCACCAGCAAAACTTGAGGGGTTGTTGTAGGCGATATTTGGGGTGCAGGAATTCCATGGCTTTGTGGTGGGGTTCTCCACAAGGCCTTTTTCACGTGCACTGCCTGCGCTGACCTGTGTCAGGTGGGTGGGCGGGGACCAGGGAGAAGGTTAGTCCCTTTGGTCTCCCGAGTGATTTATGAAAGAAATCAATCCAGTATATATCTGTTCCAGATATAATGTGATCTCAATATGATATTCTCTTAATAAGATTAGACGAATCTAATATGGTTTTCCTCTAAAACACAAATACTGCACCACTTTTAATTGTAGTAGCCAAATTAAATTACTCATCCCAAATTCGATTTCTAGCAAACTTAATTTGAACATGAGCTCAGTACTGCAGGCCCCGAGTAATTTTTTAAGATATAAATCAGTAGGGTACTGGTATTGTTTCTCTGGGCCCTTCATTGGTTGCCATAAAAGAGAATAGGTAAACATCTGGAGGAAACATGCAAAAGTAGAGCTGAGATGGGAACTCTCATTCTTTAGCTTATCATGTAGGGTTCTTTTTCTCCCTTCCATCACTTAAGTCTTATTGCTTATGATTGCCTTTCTTCTTTTTCTTCCTTGATTGATCTCCTTAATGTCTTTACCTCCTTAGGGGACACTAGGTATGAAATGGCTCCCTAGGTAGTTTATGGAGCCACAGGGATTTGGTGATGGACTAGAGAGATTTATAGTGTTGCGTTAGCCAGTCTTTCTCATTTTATGTAAGTTAGGTGACAGAGTAAATGAAAACTAACTCAAATTGGTTTAAGCAAAAGCAGAATATGCACTGGCTAATGTGACCAAGCAATCCAGAGCCTGGCATCAGGTGAGACTTTATCTAGGGCTCAATTGAAGTGCCAAAGACCCAGTTTTTCTCCTTCAATCTTAGTTCCGTTCTTAGGCGTGATCGCTCCTTCTGTCCCCAAGATGGCAGCCCACAGCTCCGGAGTTGGCCTGTTTCCTCGTTTTCATCCAATGAGAGAAAAGAAGATGGCTTCCTTGGTGGGTCAACCAAAGGCTTGGAATTGAGTCTAATAGCTCCTGGTTAGCTTGCCTTGGATCCTGTGCTTTCCTGAGCTAGTACTATGTGGAGGGGGTTGGACAAATTGACTATCTGGGAGAGTCAGGGGATGATTGGAAAAGTAGATAGGGTAGGGAAGCTGGTTGGTACTTCCAAACCTCCAAGATGCATTCATTGTACAGAGCCTTCTGCTTCTCCAAGCACTTAGGCTTCCATTCTCTCCTTTGGACTATAAATGACCCTGAGAGGTAGGTAGGACATGTTCACGGATGAGGAAGTTCACCATGGGATCAGTTTACCCCGGGCCTTGTCATTGGTGGATCTAGGACCAGACTCAGTGCCTTCTGAGTCTTCATTTCTTTTCACTATAATGCTGCCTTCTTTCTACCGATCCGCCCCACCAGCCCTTCCTTCTCATTCCCCCAACGCCAGCTCAGCCTTCTTCATTAAATGGACAGTCAATAGTTGTTAACTTGTTATTGACTGATTGGTGTGCCATCAGACCAAACGTGGCCTTTCTGCTCATACTTTGTGAATATCATTATAGCAAAAACGCAATGTGGTCGATTCCAGGTTATGAATTTGTACACTGTCCCTGGTAATTCAGTTTCTGTTTCCCTGAGTTATGGGGTTTTTCTAACAGAAGGATGGAGTTTGAATCACTTGAGGACAGACATATAGAAAGGAGCTAAGGGGTGTGTGTGTGTGTGTGTGTGTGTGTGTGTGTGTGTGTGTGTGTGTAGTTGAGAATACCCTGGCCGTGCATGCATGCACACAGACCTGCATTACAAATTAAGTATGTTTCAATGTCCCGCCTCCTTAGTGTGCACAGGTGAAATTAGATTTGATGCTTGTCTTTCCATTTCAGTGTAACTTATATTTGTGAAAGTCAGTATTGGCAAGGTCCCCATTTGCTCAAACCAAAGAACTGTGCATAGGGGCACCATTTAGAAACAGTTTGAGTAAGAACTATTCATTTGCTTTTCATGTTTTGAAAAAAATCACAGGTACCTATTGTCTTCTCTCTGCCCGGAAAGCCCTCCCCCATCATCAATATTTCTTCTCAGGTTTACTTCCACTTCCTCTGGGAAACTTTCTCCAGCTCTGCTTCTCGTTGTGCTGAAGGTGTGCATTCCACAGTTAGCACTGTATCCTGTGATGCACTGATTGCTCCATTTGTATGGGTTTTATTAATATCTCCTTAATCACTGTTAACTCTTTGAAATCAGTGGGGGTTTTTTGTGTTTTTAATTTTTTGTTTTGTTTTGTTTTTTAAATCCTCCACAGCACTTACCTCCATGTTGAAGTAAAGCGGGTAATCAGTTGGTGTTTGGTTCAGTGACTGGCATAGGTGCTCCACCGGGGTGCTTTCATTTCACCATCCTGCTTCTAATGGCTTTAGTTGTCCGGTTACTTGTTCTCTATTTCTCCAGTATAGTTCTTGGCACATTTTAAGGGCAAAGTAAATATGTGTTGACTGATTGAATGATTTTCACCTTCTTTATACCACCCCTTCCCACCCTCTCACCCTGCCACTCACTCTCCTGTTCATGGAACCATAAGTTCTTTGAAGGCAGAGACTGTAGCTTATTGTTCTTTGTGTTCTCCATGGTACCTAACAGTGTCTGCTACATAGTAAATGCTCAATAAATCCTTGTTGAGTGAATGGATTTCATGGGTGGGGAGAAGCCATGTGGTACCTGCCTTGGAAAGAAGCAGATGGGAATTGAAGCTCTGAGGGGGAGGAGGGTGATTGAGACTGGAGGGGATGGGTTCAAGAGCTGGGTGTGCCAACCTCTCCTGCTTCCTTTGATTTCCAGGCACAGTTAAGGTACTCCTCTAAGGGAGAGTACTGTCTGCGTCTTCTCCCCAGGTGAGCTCAACGCCTGAGAAATAGTTGAATAAGGGATAGTGGCTATGACGTTAGGTTTTATTTGTAACAACAACAATAAAGAATTTTCTCTTCTATCTGAATCCCTTTAGAAATCTATATGGTTGAGATGAGAGGACGCGAGCCAGAAGGAGGAGTATATGGTCACCTCCTTGTGTTGATCTCTTCCTTCTAGTTGCCCGGGGGGTGGGGGGGGTGCTAATGAGCCACAAAGGAAGGGAGAAAGGAAAGGTCAGCAACCCCTTAGCATCCCTGCATATGGTACCTCTGGGTTGACCAGTTCATCCTGGTTTTAGTCCTGAAAGTCCTGCGTCCCTGGCAAACCAGGCTGGGTGGTCACTTGAGATGCTACTTGTTCCCTTCCCTGACCTAGCCAGCTCCCTTTCTCAGTTCCTTTTCCGTCCTTTTCCGTTTGCAAGGTCCTTGATTTAACCTTTTTCCTCTTCCTGCCTTCTCCACTGCTTCTACCCTAGCTCTTTCAAGCTAATCCAGCCATGCCTGCATTTCTCTCTCAGGGGCCTTTGCACTCCAGTATTCTGAATCACTGTGGGTTGAGCAGTGTTCTTGGAAACTAGACGTATTTGTAGTTGCTGCCTTCTCATCCTCTCGGGCTCTGTTGGGCTCCTGAAATCAACCATGCTGTGGAAGCTTCTGTCACATAGTTAGAACTTGCCTGCCTTCAGGGAGAGTGAGCTCTGTCTGCGGGAGGCTCTTTGTACACTTGCAGTCAGGCAGGCAGGGGGAGCAGCCGTGTGGCGTGGCTCTGCCCCCAGTACCGTGCGGTGGGCACTGAGGCCCACCTCCCTGTCTGGGTCTCAGCCCTCAGCTGTCTTCCCCTTGCACCATGGCCTCCAGCTCTCCCTGAGGCTTAGCTGCAGCCTGTCCTCTTCCCCGAAGCCTCCTTGCCCCAACCTACCTCTTTGTTCTCAGAACCCTTAATTTCATACACGGTAAGTCCTACTCCATTAAGTGAGTGTAATTGTTTTCTTCCGCATTTATCATCTGTTCGTCCTTCTCTGAAGGCAAGCTTCTTATCTATGTTTCCTTTCCTTCTACCTCACAGCACCTGGCTTTGCACTGAGCCCACAGCTGGCCCCTTACTTGCTACCTATTCTTGATGGGCAGCAATGAGTATCAGTGATTTGTGGTGACAGTAGGTTGGTTCCGTGTGCACACCTGTACACACAATACATTGGCAGCATGAGGAAGAGGAGGGCTGAAATTGAGACTGTGCCCTGAGCCAGGCCCAGGATCTCAGGTCGATGCAGTTATCCCGACTTCCTCTTTAACCCTGGCACAGGAGAATGAGGCTTCTCGAACCTAAAGTGTCTTTTTAGTTGCAAAATACCTCATTTTATGTATTAGCTTTACATTTTCTGGAACATTCCAGTATAACTTTAAAATAATCACAGAAGATTAAACAATTCTGAGACTTCTCAAGAGACGTAGGAAAGTGGGTTTTGATTTTTATAGAGGTTTTCTTTTTTTGACTCGTTCCCTTTTTGGAGGAGTTCCGGAGGAGCTGCTGCCGAGTCCCAGACCCTGTAGACCTAATTCTGTTCTTTCCATCAGCATTGCTCTGGCCCGCTACCAGGAAGGTGGGTACTTGGAGTTGTTGCCAGTCCTGACCTCTTGCTGGGGTCTTCTGTAACCAGCTGCATGCTTCTGCTGTGTGTGTGTGTGTGTGTGTGTGTGTGTGTGTGTGTGTGTGTGTGTGTTTATTTTCAAACGTAAATAGCGTTAAAAATTTTATAAGAACAATACATAGTCTTTGTAAAACATGTAGAACAGAGGTGTCCAAACTGCGGCCCGCGGGCCAGCTGCGGCCCATGATCCATTTTTTTATTGGCCCGCAGCAAATTCCAAAAATATATTTAGTTTACTTAAATAAACCAGGTGAGGCAATCCGTACTTCACCTCGAGTGAGTGGCCCGGCTGTTTGTGTATTTTACTGCATATGGCCCTTGGTGAAAACCGTTGAAAAAAGTTTGGACAGCCCTGATGTAGAAGGTAATTAAAACTGTCTTTACTCCTGTTTCTTAGAATAACCACAATGAACATTTTCATCTGTTATCTTTCTAGATTTTTTTTTATGTCCATTTACACATATGCTCGACGCACGCACATCCTCACACACAATAGTATATGTACACAGATGGGATCACTTTATATAAAATTTAGGGGCCTCTTTTCTTTTCCTACACAATGGATTATGGACATTTTCTCTGTGCCAATAAAGAGGAATTTATCATTTATTTAGCAAATACTTATTGAATGTCTAACCATATGTCCAGCGCTGTTCTGGGTGCTGGGAATATAGCATGGGGGAAAAAAGAGGTAAAACTCCTTGTGCTCATGGAACCTAGTCTATTTAGGGTGACTGGCAATATATAGTAGATTAGAAGGTGATAAGTTCTGTAGGGAAACAATGAGATAAGGAAGGGGAGTGCATCTTACAGTTTTAAACAGGATGGTCAGGTGAGAGGGAGGCCGTGGAACACGCACTGGGGCTGTAATGTTTAGTGAACAGCATGGACTGCTAAGGTGACCGCTGGGGTGAGGTCTGCAGTTGTGGCTGGAGGAGACATACCCTCTGAGCCTTAGGAGTGCTAGGCAGGGACCACTCAGATCCCTTGTGGTAGCAGATGCAGACGTGAGCATCTAAGCACTGTCCTATGTTAGTCATTAACAAAACTAATGAGCACCACTGGTAGAACACGTTAGTTTTGCAAAGCGGTTTTTAAAATCTATTATCCTGGCCCTGTTGTTCACTAGCTGCATAGCTTTGGGCAAATCACCCACCCTTTCTGGGCCCCAGTTTCCTCATTTATGAAATATTAGGATTCCGATACAGTTTAAATGAGTTCATCCAAGTACACAGCACAGTGCTGATAAGAGCTATTACCAAGAAGTTCAGCTATTATTATTACTTTGTTTCATTTATTACTTGAGACAGTCCTGCCAGGAGGATGGTATGCTGAGTTCAGAGATAAGGAAGCTGAGGTGCAAGGAGGTCAGCACCACTAGTTCATAAGTTCAGAGCGCTCGCGCACGGTGGCGCGGGGTCTCAAACCCCAGGCTTCAGAGTCCGGGCCCAGCTTGGTCTATGCAAGTACACGCCTTCCTCCAGCCGGGCGCTGCTATTCCTGCTTTAACCTAGGAGACATGGCCTCAAATTCCCTTCACTGCCTTCCTGATTGCTCTATACAGTCCTCAGAAGAGATGCAGCCCTCTGGGGTGGTGAAAGCAGGACTGGTCGGGGTAGGAGGCAGGAAGCACATGGAGCTTCTACAGAGAAGAACTGAGGCTCAGCCGCTCTGCGTGGCATCCCCACTGCTGTCGATATGGTGTCAGTGCATCTTTGTCTCCCTCCCTCCCCTCCAGTCATTGTAGATACTAACTTGTGAAGCTCCCTCGTAAGGACTCAGAGAAGAACACAATAATTAGTGACCTTTCTAGTTTGAAGTTTCTGACTGAGAAATACCCCTCTCCTTGGGTCTACAGTAAATTGTTGGAAAAAAACCACCACCAACAACACAACCAAACCCCCAAACTGTGATCATTTGCTTCCTTCCTAAAAGTCTCCTGGTAGCAGCCTCACAGCTCACCGGGTCCTAACAGACCCTCGTGTGTGGAGGCTGTACCCTTCGTACAACACGCTTTGAAGGATCCGTGGGTCTGAATGGAATGGGGGGACTAGGGCTTAGTCAGTGCCACCCCCCGTCCCCAATGCACGTAGGCAACCTGAAGTAATGCAGCACCTCATATACCTCACGTCTAGTTCTCTGAAATGGAACGCAGAGCGTGTGTTACCATAGAAACCATAACATAAATGGTGGCTACGTGCAGTTAAAATAGCACTATTAGTTTTATGCTGCAGGTACATTGTAAGTTCAGAAAGGCTTTTGTGTGGGGGGTGGCCTGGGAGTCTAACCATCATTTTAAATATGGTTTTTGTGGCTACATGCTGGCAGGATTCTAAAGAAATTACTTTTAAGCAAACCTTTAGAGCAAGTTGTTTGTAACAGGGAAATTGGCAGTCGCTAATTTATAGTGTATTTTCTTAACCACCTCGTGGGGTTTCTCATATCCCAGGATTCCAGATGGAGCGTAAGCTCCTGGGAAGTCCTGTGACAGATGGATGGAGTTGTGGCTCAACAGTAGCATGTTCCGAAACGGCGTCAGGGTGTTGGTATGAGTCAGTGTGTGGTGGGGCTGCCAGATGCTATGACAGAGCAGAGAACCCACCACGAGCAAGGTAACCGGCGTGGGCAGCGTACCTGGGCACTGGACCCCACGATGGGCTTAGACGGGATGCGTTATGACTGGGACAGGACTCCAACTTTAAACCAAGTCATGTGAGTAGCAGATGAAGAAAGGGGCCTAGAAAAGAGAAGACTTGGCAGGAATTTAATTGTGTTTCATTATTGGAAGCATCATCATGTCGTCCCCAAAAAGGACTGATACGAGAGACATTGTAATAATTATAGGAAAGAGTTTAACAGCCAAAACTGCTGACGATAGGAAATGAGTTGCTTTAATAAATAGTGAGTTCCCCATCATTAGAAGTATGCAAGGAGAGACTGGCTGGCCACTTGTGAAGGATACTAAGCCCTGGATGAGTTATTAAACTAGACTTCAAAGATCTTTGCTAACCTAGAGCTTCTGTGATTCTAGGGCATAGGTGAAAAATAAATGTAATGTTCTGGGCCTCCTATTCAGGGTGACTAATAGTGGCTGCCTAGAGCAAAGGTGAGAAGGGTTTGGGGCTGGCTTAGTCTGGGCTAAGCAAGTAGGAGCTCCTTGATTGATGAGCAATGTCTGCCATGGCAGGGGGCCAGGTTGCAGGATGCCCAGTGTTAGCCATCTCCTTTCCAGTGGTGATTGTCTGTTGGTGAACTTTGACTTAGGTCAAGCAGAAATAGGGTGCCCAACCATTCTGGTTTGCCCTGGTTTAAGGGAGTAATTGGGGCCTGGACTTTCAGTTTTAAAATCGACAATCCCAGGCAACTGTGCATTGGGCTTCTGTTTCTACTCATGGTGTGCCATGACCATCTTTATCTGCCCAGAGCATGAGCGTGAGGCTCTGTCCTCAGTAGGACCCGAGTTAGATGCATGCAGAATAAATGAGTTGAATGCAGTTCCTGGGAAATGGTTGCAATATCCTTGCAATTAATTAATTTGCTTAATTAATTAAAATGACTTCACTAATTATATGAACAGGAGATTGCACATTTCATTAGACTGAGCAGATGGCTGCACTAATAATTACCAAAGCCTGGGGTTGCAGGGGGTGGGGGTGGGGGTGGGGGTGGTGTGTGTCAGCATATGAATTGATATTGAACATTTAATTGCCATTCTTTCTACAAATAAAGTTGAAACTCCTATCCCCATCGTGTCCAAGATGGATTGAGAAACAGATTTTTGGTTTTCTTCTGATTGTGCCAGGAGGTTGTGGTAATTTGCTCTTTGTGACAGGTGATCATTTTCTTCATGTAAGAGCTGGCCGTGGAGGGGGTGTGGGCTTCGTGGCTCTCGAGGAGGGAGCCACGTCAGGAGCAGGCTCCAGCATCATTCAGACAGTTAGCTAACCACTGAATTGCGATAGTAAGTCCGATCTCCCAGGAAAACAACAGGTGCCTCATCTCCTTCCTCCACTGCATTGTCCAAACCTTGCCCTGTCCTCACCCTCTGCCATCCCCGGGGCCTTACTTAGACTCTAAGGCAGACCCACGGATACCCCCACAGAGTGAAACCCCTGCATGGAGGCACACACAGGCCAGGCAGTACCTGTACTTCAGTGATTCAGCCTCACCTAGGTGAGTGAGTGTTTCTGGAGCTTCTCACTGTGATGACAAGGATGGTGATTATTGGTGATTGCCCAGTACTCAGCATCCCCTCTGGGCCAGAAACTTCCCACACTATTTGTAATCCCTGAAATAACCCTGCCCGGCACATGCTAACTGACAGATGTGAGAGCTGAGGCTTGGAGAAGTTAAGTAACACTCCTGAGGCCACACAAAGCTGGGTTCATACCCAGAGCTTTCTGTATATAAATACCCTTGTTCTTTCCACTCCCCCCAACTCTGCTGGTAAATGATTTGGGGTCATGAAAGTCCCGCACCCAAATCTGAAAGGACGTGAGGGGAAGCCACGAGGCTGGGCTCACCACTGTACACAGGAACTGCTTGGGAGCTAGTCACCACCAATGGGCTCTCAGCGCCTTAACTGGCAGGAGCCTTGGAGTAACCGGTTCTGAATAACTTCCCGTCGTCCACAGCCAAGTGCTGGGCACATAAAGATTACTCCTTAAAAACCAGTCCATTGGGTATGTTATGAAGGAGTGAGGCACTGGTCAGAGCAAGTTCCAGAAAGGAATAGATCATTTCAGGAGAATCTTCAGAATGTCCATTTAATGTGATCTGAGAAAGAAGAGCTTTTCTCTTTTGCATTCATGGTTGGGGAAAGGTGACCCTTCTGAAGCTTCATGTGTGGTATGTGAAGAAGAAACAGAGCTAAGAAAGGGAATAAAGTACCACTTGTAAAAGCACAAATAGATCAGGTCATGTACTGATGAATCAATATTGAACATGGCGACAATATTCCTGTTTGGGCACATTGCAGTTAAAAATGCTACACCTTCTATGGCGTTCCTCATGAACTCCCATCCCTCCTTGGTCTGTCTGCCAGCACCCAGGGTCATCTTGGGGTACTTGTCCATCCCTTGAAGCTTTCACTCCACACTCCTTATGAGCTAGAGCAGGAATAGGTGGTGTGTTTGAGTCACAAAAAATTGTGAATCAGTCTTGAAATGAGGGAGCTCTGAAAATGTGACTAATTTCTGTAGCATGTACAGGTAAGAAATGGCTGTTTGGTTGTGACTGGCAACTCCCATGTAATTTCTAATTTTGACTGGTTGCTGTTGTTTTGGGGATAGGATCAGACTTGGCCCCATGGTGGGTGCAGTGTGGAAGGACACAGTGCCATTTGGACACAGTTCTTGCCTGGGAGCGCTTCACAACCTGAGGGAGGCAGAGGCATCTTAGTAGTTGCAGAAAACAGGTTGGTTTGAACATATGTTAGGTGGCAAACTGAAAGATGGAAATCTGAAGCTTAACAAAGATTAAAATGTATTTTCCCAATCGTATACCCAATTAGATGCTGGAGAACGGCTCCAGGGCCCAGGCAGGTAGTGTCCGGATTACATCAATCTACGTTGGGAAGAGCATTGGGCTAATTCATAAAATGTTGTGTCTGTTTACACATCTGTTCTCAGAAGTAGTTACTTGTTCAAGGCCTTCTGTCTCTGTTGATGTGTCAGCCTGGATGAGTTGGCTGAGTCTTGATACCTGCTATGAAACTCAAGGTTTGTTAACTATAAATGCACTTGAGAAATAGCCTTATGTACTTTCATTAGCTCGTAACGGTAATCCAAAAAGTAAAGAAACATAATGGAATTTGCTCATTGTTCTTACAGCTTTGGGTAAAATTGGTATGTATGCTAACGTTTCCGGAGATCAGACGAGGTTGCTGTGTGAGGGCCAAGGGATTGGACATTCAACGTGGACGTTTCAAAATGAGGTTTGGGCATCTGACCATACTGTCCCACTTAAGAAGGTGAAGCAAATAGAGGGAGAGGAGTAAGGATAGGAAAAGACCACAGGCATGCTTTTGGCTATACGTAACAGAAAAACAAACAGTGGCCTGCGTAATACATTTTCTCGTCAGACAAGCTGTTTGGTTGGATGTCGTGGTCATCTGGTGTTGGTCTGGCAGCTCAACAGTGACGTCAAGGATAGGAGTTTTTTCAGTCTTTTTGCGTTGCCCTCCTTACTTAATGTTTGGCTTTTTGTCCCCAGGCTTCTTGTTTTGTCAGTTCCCGGAGTATGATGTGGTCACCCCTAGCTGCAAGGGAGGCTGGCGAAGGGGTTAGTTAGCTTTTCCAGCCTCTGTAGTAGAGATGGGTAAGAGGGCTTAGGAAAGGCTGGTGGCTTATCCAGCCACCTGTTGGGCACAGATCAGTTGTGGGGGGCAAAATAAATCACGAATATATATCGACTTGTCACCACAAAACATCAGATGGTCCTGGGAGTTTCCTGTGTATGGTCTGTGAATGGAATCCCAGATCGGAAGGAACCCTGGCGTGAGGGTGAGGAAGCCCTCTTTTAGGTCCCATTCCAACAACATGACCGATCACTCCCAAAGCCTGTATGTGAGAATGCAGACTGGATCCAGGGGAAGCCATGTTAAATGCTGCGGGGCGGGAGCAGAGACCAGGAGGCAGCCCTTTGGGGGTAAAAGTCGTGTCTTTGTGGATCTACCTTTGCTCCGGTTTCCAACCCGTATTCTCAGAAGCAAGACTGCTGCTTTTCAGAAGTAAATAGTAGAGCACTTGTTAACTGCTTCTTAAATTTCATTTTAAGATGCATTTCCTTTAGGACACTTGGCTTCTGATAGTAGCTCAAAATCTGATGCATCTTTAGCACCATTTTGAATATCATGCCTGTGTGGAGAGTGTGTGTGTGTGCACGCACACACACACATGCACCCTTTATTCACGTCCCTGTGACCCAGGTCACTATTTCTTCTCATTGCCTCACAGAATCCCAGCCTTGTCATAACACTGGTTCCCGGTCTCCCAATTTCTTTCTTCCATCTTTTCTTTATCTCTCATGTGATGACCCTCCTTCGCCGTGGTGCTCAGCAGAGGCCAGATCTGTGATACATGGTTCTTGCTGCTTTTGGTCGTTTGGTTATCATGTTGAGTCCTGCCACTTCCCCACAGCAGTGAGCCAGATGCCTTTGATCAAAAAAAATGTAAGCTGGCTCATTTAAATGCAACTCCTTGCTCTTCCTCTAATACTCTCCAGCAGGGCGTCTCAAACTTTAATGTGCACACAAATCACGCAGGCGGGGAGCTTGTTAAAATGCAGTTTCTGATTCAGGAGGTCTGGGGTGGGGCCTGAGACTCTGCATTTCTAGTAAGCTCCCAGGTGCTGCTGGTGCTGCTGACCCAGGTAGCAAGGATCTCAGCGCTGGGGAGTTTTTAATAAATACCAGTGTTGGGACCCCACCCCAGACCGGTTACATCAGGGTCTCTGGATGGCAGAGCCTGGGTATCCATCGGTTTTAAAAGCTCCGAGGGTGAGTTTAATATGCAGCCAAGTTGAGTACCACTGATCTGGGACTTTCCCACCTCCGTGCCTTTGCTTATGCCGTCCCTCTACTTACACCTTCCCCATGAGAGTGTAAGCTATACGCCCTTCAAGGTTTAGCTCAAACGCTGTGTCTCCTGGCAGCTATTCTCAATCCCCACCATGCTGCCACTCTCCCTTCCCTCTGCACCCTCATGGAGGGTGTCACAGCTGCCTGTCTTTGCAGTTCTGCCTCACAGTGTAGGTGGTCTGAGCACGGCTGCCTCTCCCAGTAGCCTAGGCTGGCCTTAAGGGTGGGGACCACACATTCATCTACAAGTGGGGACTCGGGAGTAAGTCAGATTGTTCCGGGACCCAGGGACAACCCACAGCGGCCTCAGACCTGCTACAGCTAATTTCTCGTGAGTCTCCTTGAGGAGCAGGAGAGGAATTAGCACTTGCAACCCAGTTTTTCCAAGAGGAAAAGGCCACGTGGGAAGAGGTGCTTTGAATGTGGGAGAAGGTCAAGGATATTACGCGTCTTCCTCCACTGCCCTCGGGCTGCACACGGCTCATCCAGCTCAGCTCTGAGATGGGTCCCCTGGCCGTCTGCCCACAGCCCTTCTCTGACCAGCTGCTACCCCGCTGGACCTGGGGCAAGCGCCCCTGCAGAAAGCGTGTCTCAGGCTCCTCGTGCTACGCTGGCACTGAACAGCTCAAGGTGCCCAAAGGACGCACCAGTAGCTGGAGTTTCTCTGGCACCCTCCTGCTTCCCTTTTTTCCCCTTTCCAGAAACACACTCTCCCTTGCCCTCCAGGACCCTGTTGCCCCTGGATGCCCTCCTTAAAGAAAATTATCACGTATTTTTCTTCCTTTGGCACTTGCTAGAGCCTACAGGAACCATGCCCACCCTCCACCATTCTCCCAGTGTCTTACCCATAGGCTGGACGAAGTAGGAGCTTAATAAATGCCAGCTGAATGAGCACCAGCTGCTACGTGGTATGTTAACGGCAGAACCGAAGTTTGACCCCAAGCTGCAGACCACCCAGTCCGGGGTGCTGTGAATTTGCCCTGAGCCATACAAGCCACTGTTTCCTCAGGTCATGCTTCTCAGCCAGGGGTTGGGAGCGAGGATCTGATAAGAGATCTTCATTTGCCCCACTCAGTTCTATGCAGGTGTGATGGGAACCCCCCAAAGGGCCCAGGAGATGCAGAGCTTAGAGTGGGGAAGGAGGGGCAGTGACGTTTCCTTTGGGATAATCTTTCTTGCAGAGGATGGCTCGTTGTCCCCTGTGCATCTGCAGTAGGTGGAAAAAGACAGCCTACAGAAGACACTTTCTGGGAAAAGTGGGGAGGGACAGAAACGGGCAATTGCAGCTCCCCACTTCCGAGACTGCGGAAGGCGGAGCAGGAAGCTGCTCCGGGGAGCCTCTCAAGACCGGGATAGGGTGTGACGATCAGGCATGGGATGGTGGCATGTGGCAGGTTAGTTGGACCGTGAGGAGGAAACGGGGGAGAAGAATGGTGCCTCCTGGGATCCTCCTGCTTTCTTCCTCATCAGCTTCCCTCTTACGTGTTTTTGCATTCATTCATTTGTTCATTCCTCACTCATTTAAATGTTTATTGAGTCCTGGCTATGTCAGTCTCTAGGGATATTGCAACGCAAAACAGGTCCTCATGGGGATTAGGCTTCACCGTCCAATATAATCGCCACTAGTAATGTGGATATTTAAACTTAAATGAATTAAAATTAAGTAAAACCTAAAATTCATTCCACTCTGGCCAAATCACTTAACCAGATTTCAGGTGCTCAGCAGATTAATGGCTACCACACCGGACAGCGCAAATACAAAATATTTCCACTATTGCAGAAAGTGCTACTGGACGGCACTGGCCTTGAGTCTAGCAAGGGAGAGCAGCATGTGTTAAATAAGCAGACAAGCACATCACGTGGAGCCATGGGAAACGATAGAAGACGAAGTAGAGGGGGGCATGTCAGCAAATAATGGGGATCAAATTGAGTTGGGGGCAGCCAAAGTTTCCTTGAAGTGATGGCTGAGCTGAAGTGGGACCAGATGGCAAGCAGGTGGACAGGAACGTTGGGGAGGAGAGAAGAAGGGAGAGAACACCAGAGTTAATGCAAGAGAAAATGCCTAGACATAGCATATTGCTGGCATATGCGGTAAATGGCTGGCCCTGCACACACATATGTTGACTGTTTAATCCAGAGCCGTGTGGAAGCACAGACTCTGGATCCACATTGCCTGGGTTCGGTTCTGTTTACTTAAACTCTTAGTGCCTCAGTTTCCTCCCCTGTAAAATGGGCACAATAATATGTACATGATAGCGTGGTTGTGAGGATTAAATGAGTTAATGCATGTCATACATGTAAAGCACCTGGAGGTTTCTGGCACACCCTAAGTGCTGTTAAGTGTTGGCTGTTATTGTTGTTCCCAGTGCCCCTGACTAGTCAGCAGAGGGATGCCCTTCCTCAAGCTGCTTGTAGAATCGAGGGGTACCTGGTGCTAGTCCCAGCACCTGGGAGCAAGGCTTCTGGGCTCTTGGCTCCCACTGCCAGGCTCCCTACTCACCCAATTCCCTCCTCTCTGCTTTTAATCCTCACAGCTGACCCCATAAATGCTTGGTTTGGCTGTGCAGATGGCACAGCAATTACAGTCACTTCTGTGTCCCGAGTGCCATATCGTCTACTAACCATCCGCAAGGGCAGTGCTGACACTCGTGTCAGATTCACATCATTGCAAATGTTAGGACTCGAGAGAAAGAAGCATCTAGCTCAGGGGTGTCCAAACTTTTTTCAACGTTTTTTACCAAGGGCCATATGTGGTAAAATACACAAACAGCCGGGCCACTCACTCGAGGTGAAGTACATTTTGCCTCACCTGGTTTATTTAAGTAAACTAAATATATTTTTGGAATTTGCTGCGGGCCAATTAACAATGGATCATGGGCCACAGTTGGCCCGTGGGCCGCAGTTTGGACACCCCTGATCTAGCTGATGAGAAAGCTGAGTGAGCCAGGATCGTCCCTCAGACTGGAACCCCAGTGTCCCTTCCTGTCCCCCACCCTGTGTCACTCAGGTGCATGCAGGGTGCCTTGATGTCTGCTGCTACCACGACCAGATCGCTCACTCACAGCTCTGAAACATCAGAGGGAGCATGCCCCCGCGCTCCCCCCATTTCACCTTGTCAGTTCCAAGGCCTCTGGGGGCCCTTGCCTGGGTGGGGTCTCAGAGTCCAGTTCCCTTTTCCCATTAGGCAGTTGAGGCCCTAAGCGGAGCCAGGATGTATTCTCCTGGCCCCACTGTCAGGTCTGTCCTCAGAACCAGCTACTTTCAGCATCGAGAGAGATCACTCTAAGTCGTCAGGCCTACATAGGGGATTTGCTGCATAGAATGAGTTCCCGATAGGCTTTATTCCACCCACATCAAAACATCACCATGACTTGGCCCATCCAAGCCATTCTTTCTTGTGATGAGATTTGATATATGAGATTGGCCTGTATAAAATTGCTGGGGTATGTAATTGTTGAGAATATTAGAGTTTGGACTTGGGTTGCTTTAAAATGTAAAGGAGTGTAGTAGTGGTGGGACCTGAGATTAGCTGTTCTGGAAGGAGTGTTTCATTGGTTGCTCCTGGGGTTCCTGTCTTAAGCTTGCCATAACCCCCATGACTCAGCCGCCTTCAAATCGTGGGGTTCCACTCACCTTTCCGAACTTTCCATTGTTTTATTTTTAGATTTTCTCATCCTTCCAGGGCTTCTTGGCTTGCATATAAAATGCACACACACACACATACACACACACGCTCACATTCACATATATATGTGTGGGTACCCCTTTGAGTGTGTGTGTATTATGTATTAACTTCCATATATTTGTTTGTGTATACATATTATAGTTTCTATTATATATAATACAGTATACTGGGGGTGTCCAAAAATATATATACACTTGACTTGTATTCATCTTTTTGTTATTGGTATGTATTGAGTATTACAATTTTAATACAGTTTTTTCCTTTCTTAAAATGTGTGTACATTTTTTTTGGCACCCTCAGTATATGGTGTTAGCTTTCATATATATGTATACATGTATGTATATACATATACATGTTTGTTTTAGGGACCCTGGCTGAAAGCCGACCTAGTACTGCCAGCCTAAAAGAAAAAATATCTTTGCTGCATCCTTGAAATTTTCCAGTTCTTTATGGTGGGGGGTGGTCGGATGTGGCCGTTGGGATTCGTCACTGCCCTTGGCCTCGGCATCTCTGCATCCGTTGGTGTCTGTGGGGCAATTTCCTCTTCACGTTAAGTAAGCACGAGAGGGGCCCATGTGGCCCTTGGAGGCGCCAGTGAGGCTGAAGTCAGTAACAGGGCCCCTTTGGATCTTGTAGTTGTTTTCCACCCCTTGTGCCACTTGGATGGGGGCTGGGAGGTCCCTTTCCCTAATGGTGGCATGAACTCTGATCCTCATTCAGGGATCAAGGTCAGTTCTTCTCAGGCAGAGTGAGCACCAGCAGGGAAGAAGCTTAAGTGACCAACGAGTCAGTTGCGTGATAGAAACACATTACAGAACCTTTGGAAAACACTCCCCTGGATGCCTGATTCGTCTCTCACGAAGCAGGTGGTAACTTACCTATGTAAGGCCTTAAGCATTGGCTGCAGTCACGAGCTCCCCAAAACGTCGTCAGAGCCCAACTCCACGGTTTATGTGGAGTCCAAGAAAGATAAAAGTGAGAAGTGAAATCAGCTTCTGAAAATTAAGACACATTCTCATTTACTGATGATTTTAATCAGGAACCATCTGCGTTAACACCAGCCAACACGGGACCGGCCGCTGTGAAGGAACAAGCCCTTCACTGATGAGTGTGTCTGTGCTGGGCTGTGGGAAGCACGGTCGTTCTGTTGGCTCACACACCCACACTTCCTAGAACCTCCTCAGGGACACGATTGGTTCTTTTGCCTTCCAACAGTCCCTGGAATATCATGGGTGCTCTCTCTACATGCGTGTATATTTGTTGGAAACATGACAGAGGGCCGGTCCATAAAAGCAGGCCAGGTTCCTGTCCTTTGCTCTCTGCTCAGCAGAAAGGTGTGGCATCACTGAGCCACACCTTAGAGGCTCCTTAGAAGACCCTCGTTTTACCCAGTGGGAAACATTTTCCCTCCTTGACCTCTGTCTTAATGGCCAGAACACAGCCTTCTGGAATTCTTAGAAAGAGTGAACACTATAACAGGAAAATAAATACTGACTGTAAGAAGCCAGTGGAAGCAGTCTTCCTCAGGCCAGAGGTAGTCGCGAGAGCCCTTTGAGCACCTTTACAGAGGTTAGGTTCACGGTGATGGGGAGAGAGGTCTATAAAAGGAACAAGGCTTGTCTCCTTGCCTTAGAGGGGACTGTCCCATCCATCGGGGAGTTGAGACTGTCGCCTGCCTAAATGGCTGAACAGAGATGTTGCTGCCCTCAGCCCCCACCCACATGAGTTCTGTCTCCCTTTCACTTTCGCCTGCACCCCAAGGAGGTAAGGTAGCTTTGCCGTGAGCTTCACCTCTGAGAGAGCCTTGATGGTCCACGGGAATCCTGTAATGGATAGTCTGTTTTCAGAGCCATCGTTCTCTCTGGAGATGTAAGGAAAAGCCAGAGTGGGCAAAGCTTCCGTGGGCTCAACCCCACATCCCACCCATCCCTCACTGGACCCCTTCTTTGCAAGGCTGTCACTCTTGGCTTAGTACCTTTTCTGACTTTTCAGAGAAAAGAATGGCTAGTGACACATGTTTTACTTCCCTGGAAAGTTCTGCATTCCCAATTCTTTGGCAGAGTCGAGAGAAGGAGGGGGGCTGAGAGCAGACGGGACTGTCCATGTGGCCTGGGGATGTACAGGTCCGTGGCAGCATTGCTAGTCCGGCTTTACCTGGGATTCGGAGTGGCCCAGAATGCCAGGGCTGGGAGGAATGGCAGCCAGCACTTGCCCAGGGCCTCCTCCCTTCTAAGGTCAGACCCTCCCCCAGCTATGAATCCCTTCACTTTCCTTCTGGGGATCTCCAGCACCCAATGGCCCTTCACTTTCCCGTGTCTCTGCCTTTTCCCCTCTGACTTAACAGTTAGCAGCTGGGGAGCTCATTTGGGTGACCCCCGTGGAACTGGCCACTACTGGGGATAACCGATTTGTCATTCATCTGGAAAAGGAACCTCCGGTCTCCTACCTGCAAGGTGCATGCACGTGGGAGGGAGGGAGTGACTGAGAGCAGTCTTCTGTTTTCCGACTTCCAGTTAGTCCCATTTTCAGTCTTGTTTTACCCTCCAGCCTTCACCCTCCCTCAAGCTTGTCATATGCAGGTTAATATCTTTGCTTTTCTCACTATCTGGAGTCTGCCGAGCAGAGCATACACACCCTTCTAGTTGTCATTCACCTCTATGAGCTGTCTGTCCTGCCGTCTCAGCCACACCTCCTGTCCACTTGCCATCTTCTTATAATGTGTTGCTAATTGCCTCTTTCCTGTTCTTTTCCATGTTGTAAGTTAATACAATTAAAAAATTCCTTTACTGTCATTTTAGTGGCGTCTTAGAAGGAAAAGGAGGCCTGCAGTCTAATTTGGAATGGCTTCGTAGTGTTCCATTCCTTGTGTGTGCTTTCTACTTACCCAGTCTCGGGTTTTGCACCTTTGTGTCGTGCCCTGCATGCATATTCATGATGATTTCTTAAGGGTGAATTTCCGCAGGTAGAATTTCTGGGTCAAAGGATATGCAAAACTTTTAAGATGTTTCTGGTGCCTATTGCTAACTTTTTCTTCATAAATGTGATACTAATTTGCATTTCCACTGGCAGGCCGTGAATGTACCTGCTTCTCCACACTCTGGTCAGTGCCGGGGCTCATTGAACATGTATTTTTGTGTATATGCGAACATTCTGCAGGATAGGTTCCTGGGTCAGAGGGCGTACACATTAAAAGTTTTTATAGACATTGGTCAATTTACCATCAGTGTATGAGCACGCTCGTTTCTTCCACATTCTTGCCCGTGCTGCAGAATGATATAAAAATCTTTTCTCATTTGGTAGGTTATTTTCATCTACATGTTATTGATTTCTCCTGAGGCTGACAATTTTTCATGTATTCTTGCCATTTCTATTTCTCCTTTCATGGATTACCCATAACCCATTTTTTTCTCTGTGTGTATCATTTTCTTATTGATTTTTAAGCACTTTATATATTAAAGATATTATTATGCATGTGGCAAATTATGTTTTCATTTTGTTGACATTTAATTTTGTTCATCCTTCATTGTGTATTACCACAGACAACTGTTAAGTTTTAAATGGTGAAATGTATCAGTCTTTTGCCTTCGTGGTATGCTTCTGGAATGACCTGAACCTTGGGCTGCCTGGGTTTCCTTTACTTGGTTTGCTGGGGCCTGACTGACGGGCTGGCTGCAAATGTGTCTGCAACTGAGTTCCACGCTGTGGTCCTCAGTTCCTTCAGAAGAAGGCAAGCTCACCATTTAAAGTTCTGGGGGCTGCTTAGTCACGTAGGTGTAAGGGGTGGGAAGGTGGGAGGTTGGCACTGGGGAAGAGGCAGCCCCAGCCTAGGACTCCATGTTATTGACCTGGGGTGCCACTGGCCACAGTGTTCGGGACCCACCTCACATTGGGGTGATCCACGGCGGAGGGGGAATGTCACGGGGGTATGGACATGATGTGGACAAGCAAGGCTGCTGATCTCCACGAGTCCCTCCTGCCTCTAGCAACTGGCCTCAGGGGGCAGTGTTGACCACTAGGGCTGCTGGTAAGAGGAGAGAAGCTGTTCTGGTACAAATCCATTCTCACTAATTAAGCCTAAAAGGAAGTTAAGACAAGACGAGTGGGACCAGGGCTTTAAAGGGCCTACATGACTTGGTTCAGCTCAGGCTTCCTGTGGTGGTGACAGCACAGAACAGCCTCAGATGATACGGGACAGTATTGTTTCAATATAGTGGCTTTACCTTCCACCGTGTCTCTCCCCAGTGCTTACTGTACTGACTTGCCTCCTTCTGCATTTATCAGATTTGCTCCTGGTGAGACCTGCCCGGGGAGGAGGCGACTGGGGGTGGATGCTGGTAAATTGCTCTCAGCAGCTACTGCTGAGCATAAGCGGGGACTTCCAGGATCGAGGTGGCTTAAAGCCCCGTTCTCCCCGGCCTGGAAAGTAAGATCAATTATAGAACAGCACTGAAGGGAATTTTTTTTGAACTTTCAGCAAAGCGGGTCCTTCAGACCTATTTGAGATACTTTCACCGAATTTCCAGAGTGGCTTTTAAGACTACCTAGGGTGGGGTGACCCTTCACGATGGGTAATTCCACATTTCCTCCTAAAAATTAGGGATAGGAATTGGGACATAAAAAACCATAATGAGGCAGGATAATTACAAAACGACTCCTTCCCTCTGCTCCTCAGGCACTCCGAGTTTATTCCCATCTCCAAGCCTTTGCCCTGGCAGTGCCTTCTGCCTGCCTTCCCCGTCCCCAGATCATGCCGGGTTGACCCTTTTGTTTGCTTAGGTCTCACTCCAGTGTCGCTTCCTCAGGAAGGCCTTCCCTACAGCGCTAGGTCAGGTAGCACCCCCACCACCACCGTGCCACTCGCCCTCATATTACCATATTCTCTTCTCTTCGTAGCAGTTACAACATCAGCAATAATAGTAGTCGCTAATATTAGGGTCCCAACCACGTGCCAGGCAGTGTTGTAAAAGCTTTCCTTACATGAATGCATTTGATCTGCACATTAACCTTATGAGAAGAATATTGTTATTCCCATTTTAGAGATGATAAAAAATAAAATCAAGTCCTGAGAGAGGTCCATGTAGTAGTTTGATACTGTGAATCCTCTATTGAGTAAACGTTTATTGAGCACTTATTATGGACCAGGACCGGCTCCATGCTCGGATCGGGTCGGGGAGTACCAAAATACGTCACAGTGCTTGCGTTCAAGTGATCAGGAGACCAGTGTTCCAGAACCGGCTGGGCCAGTCCTGCCCTCTCGGAGACCCTGGGGCAAGTTGCTTACACAAATCATGTGCTTTCATTTTCCCATCTGTAAGATAGGAATCAAGAAAGCTGCCCTAGTGACTCCTTGGCGTTCTTAGACGATCTGTTGGTGAACTCACTTTGGAAAATGCACAGGGCAGTACACATGCAGAGTCACTGCGCAGCCTCACTCTGAGACTAGGAGACGGCATATTCTCTCTTCCTACCTGGATGGAGGAAAGATCGAGAATTAGCTACCACACGTCTCTGCCTTGGTGGTCCTAAGGACCCAGATTACACCCACTCCCCTTATTTGGAGGCATTTTATAGTATCAAGGGATTCTTAAATGTCTCACAGATTCTAGCTAGGATCTCAAAATCGTTTTTTGGTTCGCTGATGTAAGCAACGCTGTACTTACATAACCAACTGGTAGGATTGCAGGATTTAGGGCAGCAGCCCCATCTGATTGACGGTGGTGAGTTTTATTGTCCAGGGACCCAAAAGTCCCTTCCTTTGCCTACTACTAATGGCACTTTTTCAAAGAAGTTGTTCTTATTCATCATTGGGCTACCAGCCTGGCTGTTTAATTCCAACAGCTGGTGTTATTCTGGAACCTAATGCAAGAACACTGTTTTGCTTCCTATGGTTTCTGCCAAGACCATTAGTTAAAAACAAGGCCGTGGTAATAATGAGAGATTGGTGTGTGGCGGGGAAACAGCGCTTTGGAAAGGGGTTCTTGCTCCTTGTCATCCTCTCAAAAGGGGAGATAAAGAATGAAATGGCCAAACCTTTAAAGAAAGCAAGCCAACGTATCTGACCCCATCCTCCTAAAAAGGATGTAAGAGGGTGCTTTGGTCTCTGGTTCTTGCCTTGGGCCCCACCTGCCTTTCTATCATCCATGGTTTGTTTCCTGTGTCTCATTTGTTACGCGAACTGTTAATAACCAAACATGCCCTCACAAGCTGGAGAATATTTGTTGAGTGATAAAGCAATTATGTTATAATCTCCCATTTTCCAAAAGAAACAGACAGACATCAGGCCTGTACAATCTGGGAAGCATCCAGGTGTCAAATTTTATTGAGTCTGGTGTTTCATTCATTTGCACTGTTACCACCCTAACGCAGACCCCTGTTACCCCATCATCTGCATCCATCCATCCATTTATCCGTCCATCCGTCCCGTGGAGCACTTATTGTGGGCCAGGCCCTGAGCTAGGATCTGGGGATATAAACGTGAATAAGTCACCATCCTTGCATCCCTGGGATTCATACATTAATAGCAGAAAACAGGAGATTAGTGAAGTTTCCAACTTCAGATAGTTGGGGTCTAATATTCCCACTATCAAGGAAAGGCAGGGTTTGGTCAAGGAAAATTTAATAGAGGAGATGAGCCTGTAGCTGAGTCTTAAAAGACAAGCTAAGTGCTTCCCTATGCCCATCATCCCTGCCTCTCTTCCTTCCACAGATATAAGCACCTAGTAGGACCAAGTCTTCCACCTGTTGTCCCCACCTCCTCTCTCATTGACATGGGTTCAGGTCCTGCCCATGTAATTTCCCTCTGCTTCAACATGTCATTTGATCCAAAAACCTTGGCAATGTCCTCTTCCAAAAGTAAAGTTCCAGCTCCCGAGCCTGACATTTGGATCCCTCCATTATGCTGTCCCAGCCTGACAACCAGCGTGATTCTCATTCCTCCCATGATCAGACAGACCTTGCTGACCCCCTAACATGTCTCACACACCACCTCTCCTGTCTGTCTAATTCCACTCACCCTTCAAGGGCAGAACATGACTCTCCTGTTCAGAAAACCCTGGGGAGACGTGTTGCCTCCAGGTTTGGGGACTGGAGGCCTGTGTGGCTGCACTTTCCTTTGGATGCTTATCACCCTACACTGTATTGTTACCTTTCTGTGTGGTTCTGTTTCACTGTCCTTTTGTCAGTCGATGGGATCCTTGCTTCATATACCTTGTTTCTCCTCTGTGACTAAATGCAAGGCCTACATATGGAAGTCATCTATCTATATCCGCTAATGAAAATTGAGGGAAATGACGCGTCCGTCATCACTTCTTCCGGGCAATCCCTCAGTTCTGCTACTGAACTAGAGAAGGCCAGAATTACCACTCTGGGCAAATGTGTGGTTTACCTCATCCACTTTTTCACTCTTAGATCGGTGATAGAGAGTATGAAATATGTGAGGGTTGTTCTCCATCTGTCCCTCTCCTCCCAGTTCCATTCTCTGCCCTCTTGTGTGCTGGGAGCCTGGCCCCAATGGATTGCGTCAGCTGGCTCCTTTACTTTACCTGCTGGGTTTCACTGGGTTTGGCCAGTAGGAGACACCAGCAGCAGATCCAAGAACAGGAGGAAAGATGGGTTGGAGTATAAATATTTCCAAGTTCATTGAGCTCCAGGAGCACTGTTTCCTCCCCGTGCCCTTCCCCACTTTGGGGTGTTAAGGGCTTCTTGCTGGTGCTATTCTCTGGGGGCTGCACCATCTACGTATGTTGGTTCCCTTAACCTTCCCACATCTCTATAACTGGTCCATTCATCAAATCATTTTCACTTAAACCCTTTTGAGTGCCATCTATAATGTCTTAGTGAAAGTCAACCTTACAGGCTTAGTTATCTGGCCTAGTAATTAACCCCATGAATTGATCTGTTTTGTTTTCTTGTAAAAGTTCCCCCCCCACACACACACACACACCAGAGTGGGGTGGAGGGGACACATTCAGAAGAATTGATAATAAAAATAACAGTCTCCTGGCGCCTTCTCTCCCTAACACAGTCCTACTCCCTTGGGGCAACCACTTTTAACTCTTTCAGTTATTTTCTTTCTGGCATTTAACTCCTTATTTTAAAAGAATGCCCTTTTACTGTTACTCCTATTTGAGACATTATCAACTTACTTCCTGTTGTGATAGATGACAATTTAGCTCACTTATACCGACCGCCCTCCTACCTCCCCTCCCCACATCCTGACAACATAGTTGTATCATTATTTATAGTTCCTCTATTTGATGAGCTTGATAAGTGAGATTCTTACTATCCTAGTTCTTCTTCATTAACAACAGTATCTCTTGATTCCCTGCTCTGTGAGACAAAGATGTTCGTGTCCTTACTCCAGCTGCCTTCCCCTTCCCAGTTTCTGTCATCTCTCTCTTTACTTGTACATAGCGTGATAGCATCATAGCATTTTTATTTTGTAACTGCCATTCAATCTTCCATACTTTACCTCTAGGTTGATCCTGAGGACTGAAAAATCAGCAGATAATTTGTCATTGTGAATGTACCAACAAACAAGTCATGCATGGACAGTCCCCCCTCAGACATACGTGTTTGGTTTGCCTAGTGATTTTTTTTTAAAAAATTTCAGCCAACATTCTAAAAAAGTGAGCATTTTCACAAAAGATTTCACGTTTTGGGGTATTGTTCTAAAAGTCAGGAGATCTGGCACATGGGGTCTGATTTCCCATACGGTGACACTCTGCTGGAGGCTGCCTGCTCTGCAGTGGGCATGCCCAGTCCAGTTTGCCACAGTTGTGCCACTCATCCAGTATATGCATGCGTGTGCTCACCTTCCAGTCTGCTTAGTTCATTTACTTATTTGCCTGACCCTGAAGACATCTCAGTGTGTGACCCTGATGCCTGATCTCTTACCTTCTTTGGAGCCAACTAATATATTATGAATTCTTTTTTTTTTTTTTAAACAGCTTTTTATTTTTCCAAGAGTATCTCGTTGTTGTTGTTGTTTTTAACCATTTGCCATGATCATATCCTCATTTTTCTTCTCCCACTCCCGCAAACTCTCTAGCCAGTTGGGTATTTTCTCCATTCCTCCCAGAGTTCTCTAGTCTCTTCAAGTTTGACCTGGTTGCCTCCCAGGCCTGCTACACAACTGTCATCTGGGATTTTCCTATACTATTTTACTAGCTTAGTTCTACTGCTACTGTGCAGGACTTCAACTCTTGTGACTTCAGATTTTATGTAATCCCTCTGTTCCCCTTCACTTCTGATTGCTGCCCTCCATTGCCCTGGCATCTCTGAGTCACGAGCCTGCATCGTGAGTTCTAATCTTCCGTAGTCGGTCACTTTTCCATACAGCTGTTTCAGTCTCTTTCCCAGTAGCCCTCACCTGTTTCCTTTGCTGTTTAAAATTATGTCTTTAACATTTTTTCACGCCCATCTTGATGATGATATGTCAGATGGAGAGGATAAAAATGAATGCACTTAATTTATTGTCCATCTTTAATAGATTGCTCTCATGAATTGATCTCGACTCTTCTTGAATATTTTTTAAAATTTTGCCTATATCACTTCAAGAGCCAACAAGCTAAACTCTACCCCATCTGAAATAGGGGCTTTTAATCCTAAATTTACCACTTTTAGGATTTAGGAGAGGTTCCCTGTTGTTTTTAACACATTGTTTGTGGGAAACGAGTAAACTCGTCATATCGCCTCTAGTTGGAACCGGCAAAAATTTTGCAAAGTAAATAAATAGAGACCTCTTTTTAAACTAAAACACTGAAAGTTTCATAGAAAAATATCAAATAGATCGAAAGATATGAATATTTTACAGAAAGTCTAATTTTGGCGAGAAAATGTCAAAAAAGCCCCGCGTTACGACGCGATTTGGCGGGAAAATGCCCGCTTACAAAGTTAATATTATATGCCTATCTAATTTGTACTTTAAAAAAAATAAGGAAATTTAGATCTTATAGTAACATGTTATGGCAGTGTTAGCTGCCATAATCGTCTCCTAGTTTTTTGGGGGGGGGCTGGGGTGGGTTAAACATGACAGAAGTCATTTCCTGCTCTCAGTCAAATGGGCATAGCATTCCTCCCCCAAGGGGATTTAGAGGCCCAGACACCTTCCATCTTGTGGCTGTGCTATGCCCTGGAGGATATATTCTCAATGGGGTAATATTCATTCAAGGGGGCCAACAAATCTTATATCCTTACACATAAATCACTGATACACTTATGGTACCTAAACAGATACACAGTGTATTTGGTATTACAGTTTTATGGAGGAAGGAGGCTAGGAAAAAAGTGTCTGAGAAGGATCCTTACCCAGGGAATAATGATGAAAAAAGGATGAGAAACCCACTACTGCGGGGCCTAAGCGTTCCCTGAGCTCAGGTGGAAGGGAGGAAAGGAGGTGGTGGAGGCTCACCCGCTTCTTAACCAGCTTGGCCCCAGGATGACACACATCCCTTGGCCCAAATTTCATTGGTGAGAACTCATCACAGGGTTCCACCTTGCTGCAGGACGAGCTGGAAGATGTAGTTCCTGGCATGTCACAGTATGATATTGTGTCATTCCCACATCTAACCCCCTCAGCCACCTGACATCGTAGGAAGCAGAGTACCCGGCAGAACACTGTAGTAAGTACGAAGAAAATGGTGACAATTCCTGTATTCAGTGCTCTGGGGTCACTAGGTGAAATGAGTCCTTGGAGGATATGGGTCTCTATTTCTCATAATATTACACCATTCCAATTATGGAATATGCCATAATTTCCAGTGGAGTATTATTCAATGGTTAAAGGTAGTATTTACAAAGAGCTTTTAATAACATGTCAAAATGCTATGTTAGAAACAGGATACAAAATTATATATACAATACGATTTCAACCATAGTGTCTTAAAAGTTTAGCCAAAGGAAAAAAAAATAGAAAGAAATAGTCTCATAAAGTGACAGGATTATGAGTGGCTTTCCTTTTCATTTTGTATATGTTTGCTAAAATTTTTACAACGAACGTGTTTTATAGGTGGAGAAGAATAAATGTGATTTGGAAAAAAACTGGAGAGGAAGGGAGCTAGCGCTGAGTGAGTGTTAGTGAGGGTGTCTAACTACCTGTGCCCACCCATACCCAGACCTCAGAATACCACCAGAGAGATTCTGGTGGAACAGAGTCACTATGAGGCAGCCCCTCCTGCTCACCCTCCCCCCAACTAGGAAGGCTTCCTTACCCAGTGACTGTGGAAGGGCTCTGGCCTGCTTCTGCACTGAGACATTTTTCTCATTTCTAAGTGATGAAAACCTCCTCTAGATGCGCTTTCCACTTAAACGGGACCAGCTTCTCCAGATGACTCATGGGGATTATCAGTAGGGTGGGGAGGAGGGGCATGGGTGCGGTTAACTGCATGGCAGAGTCATTGGTCATCTCGGCCACTTCCCCAGTCCTGTGGACTTAACTTTGGGGGGAAATGAAAGCCTGCCACCTGAAGTGCTGTCTATGTTGATCAGTAACCAGGAAGCCTGATTCCGGGTGCCGCCACCCCCAGTGGAGCAGAGAACACCCCATTCTGTAGTCATCACCAAATTTGAGATCATACTGAAATGCCCCTGATTTCCCGGGCCCCTCTTGCTTCCTCCTTTGCTTCTTCCTGCTATTGTGTGACTGGGTTTGATAGTCTCTCTCCCCGCTCCCCCATGTCAAGCCCACCCAAGTCCCTTCTCAACCCATCGCTATTTCTCCTGGTAATTTCATTCCTGAGTCCTGGGCTGTCTACACAGTGGCCTCAACCTGCGCCCTTTACACTTGTCAGACCTGTAGCATTCTCCAGCCCTTTGCCCCCTTTACCGTAACAGGGTGGCTCCTCTCCGCCTCATCCAGGGTCCTGCCTTCACTCTTCAGGGACATCAACTGCTGGAAAACAGCTCTCAGTGGCATCTGTCTGCTTGCATGTAACCTCACTGGCCACCCCACATCCCATCTCCTTTGTCTCTGCTTCAGGATCTCCCTCTTAGCTCTAAATTAGGCCGGAGTGACCTTAGCACAGCTGTTTTGCTCCCACACTGACTCCTGTGTTGTCGGAGCTGATCCTGGCGTCCTTCTCATTGGTCTCCGCACACGTATCCTGGAGCGAGCTGTGATGGATGCGCCCTGTGTAAGGACCACACGCTGGCAGGCACTGGGATTCGTTAGTACTCGGGGCTTCTGTGTATAGAGACTTTGTATCATGACTTGCAAGGCTCAGGCTCTACACCAGTGCTTCTCAACTTCTGTACTATTGACGTTTTGGGCCAGATCATTCTGTGTTGAGGGGCTGTCCTGTGTTTCCTAAAATGTTTAGCAGCCTCCCTGACTTCTACCCACCAGATGCCAATAGCACTTCCCCGGTTGTGACAACCCAGTATGTCTCCAGACATTGTCAAATGTCTTCTGCAGGGCAAAAATCACTCCAGGTTGAGAGCCACTGCCCTACGAGATGGGAAACCCCTCCCACCACTCATGTCTCTGTCCCACCCACTGTGCACCTGCCATGCGCAGGCTCAGCCCGCCTCAGGGCCGTTCTGCTGTTGCTTGGAATGGTCTCTTCTCAGATCTTCTCAGATCTCTTCATTTTTCTTCTAGGTCTCAGCTCAACTGACACCTCCTTACCAAGGCCTTTCCTCGGTGCCCTGTGTGAATAATCTGGTCACTCCTTCATATTTATATTTCTGTTTTATTCATTTTTAAATCATCCTTAGAATCTCTCTGACCTCATTTCCTTCTACAGTCTTCCTCTTGCTGCCTCTTCCAGCCACGCCATTGTTCTCCTAACGCCTCAGTCACGTCAGGCACGTACCTGCCTCCAGGCCTGTGGCCTTGCTGTTCCTTCTGCCTGGGATGCTCTTCCCCCGGGTCTACCCATGGTTCCCTCACCTCTTCCAGGTCATTTTCCAGATACCACCTCAGAGAGGCCTTCTTTGACTGCTGCCCATTCCATGCTTTATTTTTCTCCGTGGTATCTATAACCATCTAACATACCATGTCTTTTAATTATTTACTTTATGTCCTGTTTCCCCTATTAAAATGAGAGCCCCACGAGGACAGGGAGTTTTGTCTTCCTTGGTCTGCATTGTATGCCTAACTGCCCTAACACAACTGTGGACATTGGAAAGCATGGTGAGCTGGGCTTCTTGTTGTGAAGCCAGAAACTTAATGTGGATGAAGAGTCTGCAGTCAGGGTAAAATCATCCTCTCAAGCATGTTTTCTTGTGAATAAGGATATTTACAAAGCACAAAATAATGAATTTGCTACTAGTTCTTTTTACTAGCATGAGGCAGAGTTGTGACTGTTGCTGTGACTTAGATTTACCACTCCTTGGTTGAGGTTTCTCTTTCCTAAGACGTACGTGCACTTGCCTAAAAGGAGTTATTGGTTTGTCCTTAATTATAAGCCACAGGAGGTCAGGACCACTGTTATGATGGCTCCCTATAAAGGGCTATGTTTAACAAGTGCTAAATAAAAACCTCTGCTGTCCCCTACTATCCAGGATCTTTTTGTTTTTCATCTCTCCCTACTCCCATCTTGTTCTTTTGCTTTTCCTCTTACTGGGCTGTCTTCCTTATCTGCAAATCCTCATCTTTACCTCTATGACCCTTAAAGAGCCACGTCTTCCAGAAAGCTGAGTGGAAGTGAGTCAGCAGTATCTCCCTTCTTGGAGCCCAGGAAACCCTAAATATGACCAGGCGAGTTCCCAAGGCCACCCAGCGTGGGTAGCCTAACATTTTGAAATCCAAGGTCTTCCAAGAAAGCCCCACCACGTGTGCCATCGGGCATCTGGCCAACCCTGCCGGCCTCCCCTCAGAGATTCTCCATCACACAGTCATGGTGCCAGAAATCCCACCCCTGGGGCTTCATGGAGGTTCTTGGGTTTCAAGTGAACTCCCTGTTTTAGGGAAGACATCCAGGAGAAGGCACAACCAAGCCCCTCTGAATCCTGGCAGGGGTTACCGGGAAGGCTCAGATTCAGAGGTGACAGATCAAGAGAGGTGGGTGGGAGAGTCAGAAGGGTGCAAAGAAGACCCTGTCTCCAGCTTATGTAACCACTCCAAGAAGAGAGAGCAGTGGGGCTCCCTCCGCAAGTGAGTTCCTGGCTGCTTGTCATGTGAAGAAAACTGATGTGAACGACACTTTCCTCCTCTGCTTCCTGCCCTGCTTTTAAATTCTTTATATCTTGAATAATGTGAATACAGGAGCCTCATACTTGGAGTTATTTTTACAAGGTCTCTTCTGTGCTTCAGATGACTCAGAGCTGGAGCCTTCTCTTGAAGATGTTCCTTGGGAAGTGCTGGAGAGATGGCTGTGCCCGAGGCGAGCTGCGGGTCAGGAGTGGGTGGCCTGGTCCCTGACCCATCTTCTTTTTCTCTTGGAGCCATGTCCACGGGAGGGAGGAAGGCCTGGCTGAAGGCAGAAGCTTCTCCAATTTCCCTCTGCCCAGCCAGCCCTGCCTTTTTCTCACCATTCTTTTCCGCTCCAGCAGAAAGTACCAGGCCCACTTGCCAGTCTAGAGAGGAGCAGAGGACACTGTCCCCAGGGTGGATGCTGCAGGCTACCAGTCGTCAAGGGGATTTGTGGGCCCCAGAAGGCTGGTGGCACTAGTCTAAAGGCATGAAATCTATCTGCGCAGTGGGCACTGTGCACCGAGAGAAAAGGAGGAGCAGAGGGACCTATTTTCATGTCTCCTGCCACCCCTCATGCCCGTTTGTTCTTTGAGAGTAGGGGCTGCATCTTACTCACTGTTTCTTCCAAACGCCATGCCTGGCACGAAGCCCCAGTGAAGGTGTGTTGAATGGGTGAATTAATGAAAGAAATCCCCCTTCCATGGGTAAAGCTGAACTGCCAGGATATGAGGATAGCAGGAACCCACGTGCCTGTGGGGGGGTGGTCGGTTCGGCATCTGCTCCAGAGGTGCGTGCCCAGACTTTGGCCCATGGACCGGAAGTTCTCATCACTCTCCGCGTAGTCATTGTGTCATTTGCCCCTTCATAAGCACTCTGAGAGACAGGGGTCTTGTTTCCACTTTCTAGGGGATCAGGGAGATTGGGTGGCACACCCGTTGCTGTGCAGTTAGGAACAGGCACTGCTGGATTATTCTGCCCTACATCCCCCGGCTCCATGTCTGTTTCCCTGACGTGGCTGCGTTGCCCTGAAAACTCAAGAGACTCCGGAAGTAGAGCCTTTCCTGCTTTTGGAAAAGACTCCACGCCCTCCTCCATTCACAGCTGTAGTGCCGTCCTTCTGGGAGCACCAGTCCTTTCCCTTCTGCTCTGCCTGTAGCAGAAGAGCTGGGTCTTACCCATCCGCTGCCCAACAGCCCTTGGAGGAGTTACGGTGGCCAGGCCCCTCTCAGACTCCTCTCCTCTGATGGCTTTGGAGAAAGGGGGACTATTGGCGACTATCCCTTTTTCCTCCTGCAAATCTGCCCTAGTCCCCACCTCCCTTTCCTGCTGTCTTCTCCCAGATCACACAGCTCTCAACTTAAAACCCAAGTCAATCATTTGGAACCCAGAATGCATTTTCCCGTAGAAGTCGCTTGAACTTCATGCTTGGTCTACCTGTAATATATCTGAGATAGAATATTAATAGCACTGGCCAAGTAGAGAGCTAATGTTAACAGTAATGATTCCGTTCATTCATTCATTCAGAATAAGCCATCCCCATCGGTTGCCTAGAAGACTGCAGCCACCTTGTAACTGGTCTGGCCTTTCCTGCTCCTGTCCTCACATAGTTTGTTCTCCGTGTAAAAAGTTTAATCAAACCCATCTCTCCTCTGCTCAGAGCTGTCCAGTGTTTCCTATCCCTGCTTCCTGGCCCCTGCCTGCTTCGCTGACCTCACTGCCAGCCCTCTCCCCCTCCGCCAATCTCGTTTCACCAAAGACTCCCAACACCTGCTGTTCCCTCTGCTTGGAACTCTCATGCCTCCTTGAATTACCTGGTTCAATCTCAGTTCATTCAGGTCTCTGCCCAGATGTTACCTCTTCAGGGGTCTTTTTCTGGTCACTCTTCAGATAAGTGACGTCAGATGACTGTTCCCCCATCGCTCCTCTGTGCCCTTACCCTGGCTTATTTTTCTTCATACACCGTTACGCTACTTGTGTATTTGTTTACTTGTGTACTGTTGGTCTCCTCCACCAGAATGTCAGCTCCACATGGGCAGGGACCTGGTTTCTTTACTGCTCTATTTCCAACATGAGAAGACTACCTGACATGTAGTACATGCTCAATAAATGCTTTTAAATAAATAGATGCATGAACAAATGAACGAATGCTGTCTGCACTTGACCAACAGGCAGACTTTGGTTCCCCTTGGAATTTATCACCTATTCCAAACAACAGTGCTAAAAATGAATGTGTGCCTTTCTTGGCCCATGGGATTCGAAGTGTAGGGACTTTATTTTAGTAATGAGTTCATAGATTATGAACCGGGACTTCTTATTCTGCATTCTTGTCAAAAATAGATCCCTGTTTGCTTAGGGGTTCTGAATTGAGCAAAGGAGGGGGGGGGCACTTGGGTCTCATGAGTCTCCTACCTCCAGTTTTACTGAGAATGACGTTTTTCTTGACTCCTTTAGAGCAGGGTGTCTCACGTTGGCACTCCTGACATTTTGAACCAGATGTGTTGTTGTGGGGCTCTCCTATGCATGACTGGATGTTTAGATGCCAGTAGAACCCCCGCCAGCTCTGACAACCAGAACATGTCTCCAGACATTGCCGGGTGCCCCTGGAGGGGCAGAATCACCCCAGAATGAGAACTCCTGCACTACCTACCATATGCTGGAAGCCCCTCACAACAAAGAATTATGCCACCCCCAAATGTCAGTAGTGCCAAGCTCTAGAATACTGCTATCCAGTTAAATTCTCTGCAATGACAGAAATGTTCTATTCTACACTGTCCAACATGACAGCCGCTAGCCACACGTAGCTAGTGCAACTGAGGAACTGAGTTTTTATGTGTATTTCATTTTAATTTAAATAGTCCCTATGACTCGTGGCTACCATGTTGGGGAGCAGAGCTATGGAGAGACAGTGCTACTCAGAGCAGTGTACACATGAAGATCTGGTAATAGCAGAGTCAGATTCAGCACACCTTGGATTTGGACCAAGAGTTTACATTTCTAGTAAATTCCTAGGGGATATTGAGGACCATGCTTTCAGTAAGATGACCTAAGTCTCTAACCAAGAGTATTTTGTACATGTAAACACAAAAAGGACATTTCTGCCACCTGGAAGAGATTGTAAAGGACACCGTGGCATAGTATAGGGTGATGGGGAAAATAAGGTCTGTGGAATCAGACAGTATCCACTGTTAATCAGCTGTGTGCCCTGAGCAACTTACTTAACCTCTCTGAGCCTCAGTCTCCTCATCTCTGAAACAAAGCAGTGATCATTCCTTCCTTGCAGTGCGATTCTGAGATACTGTATTTGAAAGCACCAAGCTCAGTACCTGGCACACAGGGAATACATGGCACAGGGCGTACTTGGCACTCAGGGAATAGCTGCAAGTGTTATTGATTCATCTAAAGTAAAGGCATCATTTACACCATTCAGCCCTGGCATTGAGGCCATTCCGGCGACCCCCATGTCAGAATAATCGCAGAAGTTCTTTTACAAAGCAGGTCCCTGAACCCAGCAGAGGCCTGCTGAGTCAGACTGTGTCATGGGAGGGGCTCAGGAAGCTTTTTATTTTTTCAATTGAGGTAAAGTTCACATAACATAAAATAACGGTTGACCATTTCAAAGTATATAAATGTGTGGCATTTAGTGCACATACAGTGTTGTGGGACCATTGCCTTTGCCTAGTTCCAAGGCGTTTCATCACCCCAAAAGGAAACCCCGGACCCACTAAGCAGTCACATCCCACTCTCCCCTCTCCACAGCCCACAGCCACCGCTGGTCTGCTTTCTGCCTCTGTGGACGTACCTATCCTGGGTGTCTCATATATAAACAGCCATACCATACGGGACCGCTTGTGTCTGGCTTTTTTCACTTAAAATGTTTTCGAGGGTCACCCATGTTATAGTATGTATCAGTACTTCATTCCTTTTTATGGCTGAATAATATGCCATTGTACGGATAGACCAGATTTGTTTATTAGTCAGTTGATGGACATTTGGGTCATTTCCACTTTTGTGGCTATTGTGAATAGAGCTGCTTTGAACATTCATGAACAGTTTTGGGGGTGGGGGGGTGAGTACCTTTCCCCCCCCCATTTCTTTTGGCTATGTACTTAAGAGTAGAATTATGGGTTCATATGGTGATTCCATATTTAAGGTTTTGTGGAACCGCCACACTGCTTTCCAAATTGGCCACACTAGTTGCCCATTCCTACCAGCAAGGGGAGGTTCAGTATCATCTTCTTCTTTTTTTTTTTTTTTTTAATACATTTTATTGGGAGATATTGGGGAACAGTGTGTTTCTCCAGGCCTGCCTATCAGCTCCAAGTTGTTGTACTTCAATCTAGTTGTGGAGGGTGCAGTTCAGCTCCAAGTCCAGTCGCCGTTTTCCATCTTAGTTGCGAGGGGTGTAACCCACCATCCCATGCGGGAATTGAACCAGCAACCTTGTTGTTGAGAGCTCGCGCTCTAACCAACTGAGCCATCTGGTCTCTCTGGGAAGGTTCATTCTTAAGTTCTCCGGGTGGTCCCTATGGACACGAAAGTCAGAGAAGCGCTGCTTGAAGGAGAGCTCACCCTTACAGCTGGTTAAATGACAGTCTGCTTTGCACAGCATTATGGGACTCGGGTGAGCAGTGCTTTGGTTGGGCTGATGAAACCATCAGGTAATTGGAGTTGTTGCTTCGCGTGCTTTTGGAGAGGTTGGATTTTTTTCCCCCCGTACATCTTACTGTCTTAGTCCATTTGGGCTGCTGTAATGAAATACCGCAGGCTGGGTGGCTTATAAGCAACAGAAATTTATTTCTCACAGTTCTTGAGGCTGGAAAGTCCAAGATCAAGGTTGTGTCCCGGTGAGGGCACTGTTCCTGGTTTGTAGCTGTTGCCTCTACTCTTTGTGTCCTCACATGGGGGAAAGGGCTCTGGGGTCTCTTTTATACAGGCACTTATCCCATTGAGGAGGGTTCCCCCCTCATGACCCAAGTACCTCCCAAAGGGTCTATCTCCTAACAGCATCACTTTGGGGGTTTAGGTTTCAACATATGAATGGGGGGCGGGGCACAGACATCGAGACCATAGCACTTATTCCCTCCCCTTTACTAAGGATTAACTGAGTGAGTAGGGACAGCTTGCTCTTGGCTCGCCCTGGAACGGCCAGATCAGCGTGGATGGCTTGCCTCCCGTGAATGACTTCTCCCACCCCAGCGCCCCATGGGTGAGTTTTTGCAAAGCATCTATACTTATGGCCTGGTGCTGGCTTGGAGGGCCTGTCCCAGCACTAACTGGTTTTGAATTCTTCCTGTTTTAATGCAATTTAATGTAAAGTTTTGCATTCTACTGCATAGTATAGCTGGGCCTGTTTTATTTTTTTAATTAGGGGATTTCACCCCAAATATTTCAGTGTATTTTGGGAACACATCAGGTTAATTTGTGGCTCTGAGGATAAAGGTGATAAACCAGGGTTAGTGGACGAGGTGTGTCAGGGGAGGGACTGTAGAAGCACTTACTGAAAGGAACAGCATTTCTCTCTAACAATGAGGAGTTTGTTTCCCTCTTCAGAATTTCTTCACATTTAATCTCTGGGGTGGAAAACAACATTGAAGTTATACATTGTATCCCCACGAGCAAAGGGAGCAAGGTCCTACAGTATCTCCCTGGGCCAGTAGGAGGTACCCAGCAGCACCTGCGGCCTCCTTGAGTCAGCAGTTCTCTCCCCTGGCCACATATTACAACCAGCTGGCAAGCTTTAAACACTCATGTAATAGGTTTGTGGTAGAGCCCAGGCATCTATGTTTTTTTTTAAGCTCCCTGAGTGATTTTGATGTGCAGTCAGGATTGAGAACTGCTCTCCTAGCCCGTGGGACACAATGATGAAAAATTCAGTGCCCGCGCCCTAGTAGGGCTCACGGTCTGGAGGGCTCACCAACTTGTTTGTCACATAATTAATTCATTGCAACAGTAATAAGTGCTGCTGCACATTTAAATTCCTGGAAGGTCGGAGAAGTCTCACTGATGCTATCACTTGAAAGCTAACTAGACATGAAGAAGAGGGGAGCTAGAAGAGTATTCTAGTTAGAGGGAGCAGCGTGTGCAAAGACCCTGGGGTAGGAAAGAGCTTGGAGTGTGTAAAGACCTGAAAGACAAACTGGTTGGAGCTGTGAGTGGAGGTGAGAGGGCTGAGGAGGGTAGAGAGTGGATGGTGGCCTGCCATCCATTGTCGGCCTACGATGAGTCCATCTGATGTGCTCGCAATGTTTGAGTGGCTCTGATATTGATGTGAATGGCCCGGCTTCTGTGTTCTGGAATAATCAGGTGCATAAAGGCCTGATTAAGGGATCTGCCTTTATCTCATAATGACCTGAGCAGGAACCACCTCCTCTAGTGCATGCAAATTATTCTTTTCCCAACCTCCATGGGGGTGGGAATGGGGCAGCAAAAGAAGAGGCGAGGTGGTTGGAGAAAGGATGGGAGTTTTCCCCACATCTGGAACGTTTTCAGGCTTCCCCGGCTTTTGGGGGGTGTGGGGTGTCTCACTTGAAAATCAGGTCTTCTCCCATGTCACCATCATTTCTTCGTAGGAGAACTCACTTGACGGAATGGTAGGCCCCCAAGTGACTAGAGTCGTAAGGTTTCCCATTGCATTGATTACTCTCCATACTATTTCTTAGTGTTCTTAGAGTCAATCTACAAATTTAATTCTTCTTCCTCCTCCTTGTTTTCTTTTTCCTCCCCCTTCTCCTTTTCCTGCTTTTTAAAATCTGTGCCAACTTCTAATGTATTGTAGGTGGCATGGAAGGAATTCTTCACACTTCATTTGGCCCTGCTTTCCATTTCAGAAGCTCCATAGTTTCTATCCTGTGCCCCATCCCTCCCCCAGCTGAACCCTCTCCCTGGCCCAGTGGGATGTGAGCTGTTCTTTTCATTTCAACTGCCTTGTGGCTCAAGAGAACCCTTTCTCTTTGGTTTGGGCCCCTTATTAGCCATTTAAAGTGTTCCTTTCTATATATTATTTTTTTCTCTCCCCAGGACTCTTTAATCTTCAACCCCCCCTCCCCCAAACTTTAGCAACAGTGTGGTAAGATAAGATAGCATGAGTCACCGCCAGTGCAAAAGGGAAACTGAGGCCCAGACAGCAGTGAGGGGCAGTGGGAAGGCTGGCCTTGCCTGGTGACTTGCCAGCCCTGGGTCCTTGGAACGGCACACAACCTTCCCGGGCCGTGTCCTCACTGGGAAAGAGATAAGGAAGGTTTCCATCCCATAAGGTGGTGTCGTAATGAAGTAAAGGAAGACCTTCCGGGCTTCACATCTGGCTCCACCACTCAGGTTTGTGGTCTTGAACAAGTCAGTGAGCCTCAGTTTCCTCACTTGTAAAACGGTGATACCAGCTGTGACTCTGCAGTAGTTTTTGAGCTACGTGCAGTCAGGATTGAGAACTGCTCTGCTATCCCTTGGGACACAGTGGTGAAAAAAGCAGACATTGCCTGTGCCCTAGTAGGGCTTGGAACCGTCTGGGAAATCCCAGCACCACGCCTGGCCTGTATGAGGCGTTCAGGATGGGGTAGCTTGCTCTTCCATCTCCTCTACCATCTGCGGCTCGGTTGTTTGTTCATGGGAATCCCAGTCATTCATTGTGGATCTAGAACTTCCTGCCCAGCTCCTGGGTGGAGCTATCTATAATTTCCCGGAGAGGACATTTGGATCCCTCCTAGGAGACTGAGTCTAGGGCCGATGAGTTGTGACTCAGTGATGGACAGCCCTGGTGTGGAGTGGAACTTCCAGCGAGGACCCCTCAGCACAGTGGCTGGGGATCCTTGCGGGCACACCAAGAAATGGTGAGTCATCAGGACCCTTGGTCCGTGATGGCTGGCCCCTCTGCCCTTGCAAAGCTGCTTTGCAGCCCCAGTACTGGCTGGGAAATTTGTTTTGTGGATTCCTGTTGATTTTTCTCATTGAGGGATGGGCATGGCTGTCCCCACTCACTGGTGTGCAGGGATAGGAATGCTGCCACTTACTCAGGGCCTGCTGGGAGCCAGGCAGTGTGCTCAGTGTGGGGCTTATATGCTTGCTGACCACGTCCCTGGGACCACTGCAGGGAAGGCAGTGCTAACCCCAATTTACACAAGATCAAGGCCAAAGGGCCAGTGAGGGATGGGGCCAGATGTGAACCCAGGTCTCCTTGGCTTCAAAGCCCATGTTCTGTACGTGAACTTGTATGATCTTTCGTAAAGTAACATCCACCATGAGGCCTCTCCAACAATAATTAATCATAGAATGCTCGTGTACGTCCTCAAAGCCACGCTCTGGGTCAGTGAGCATTGACTAATTTTCACCACTGGCCAGACTGGATTTAGCCAAGGTACCGCTGTTGAAGAGAAAATACATGCGTCCTAAACTTGTTATAAAATAGGACAAGGTGACCCCTGTTTTGGTTGCCTTGTGCCAGCCTGGAATGAGGAGAATTTAGCAGATATGCACCTTATTATCCTGGTAACTTCTTGGGCACTTTTTGGAAAACCTACACATCTTTAATGCTTTCCCTGAATATGACAGGGATGGAAGCATGGTGTAAGGTCAAGACCCTATTTGATCCTCATTAGAGCCTCCTTTTATAACTAAAATGGGCCATGTTTCTTCTCGTCCCAGGACCTTTGCACAGGGTATTTATTGTGCTGGCAACACTATCTGCCCTCCCTATTTTGCTTCACTAATTTATTCTTAGGGCTCAGATTAAAGACGAATTCCTTAGGAAAGACCACTGACCCTTTTCCGTGCTCGGTCTACCCCGTCATGTCCTATTCTAGCAGTAGCCGTACTTCTTTAGAGCATATCACTATTATAGCTAATTCTAATTACTAAAGTTGCTTTCTCCCGCTATCCTGTAAGCTCCGTGAAGGCAGGGACCACGTTGGCCTCAACTGCTGTATGCCTGCTGCGTTGCACTTGCGTGGTACATATGAGGTGCTCAGTCAGCATTGGATAGATGAATGGATTGCGCTAGTTAACTTCATTTACTTTCCCTTAACTCCAGCCAATAGACCTCTTAGCAGGGAAAGGGAATTGTAATTACCTGCTTACATGTCTCGCTTGGGCCTCTTTGAGGAAGAACCCATCTTGAGAACACCAAGGTCTAGCACAGCACCGGACATACAGTAAGTGGCCAATAAAAGGTGACCACGTGGTGTGGTTGTCTACACTTAATGCTTGCCCATGAGACAACTAGTTCTAAGGACTGACTCATGGGGAACCTTGGAGAGTTATTTTCCCGTGTTGAGAGTAAGGCCAGCACATTTATTCATGGAAGCTGAGGGACGTACATTCCTGCTTCCCACCCCGTGCTATGGTCTGCTATTCAGGTTGCCAGTTACTGTATTGACTTATTTGTATATAAATAGTTATTTCCATAACCTTCTCTTCGCCAACATTCAGAGATAATGATATACAATCTTTGTAACATCACAGACATGGCTTCAAAAGCATTCTATTGCTATAGGAATGTTTATAATGTGCTTATCGCTAGTATTTCATGAGCAACAAACTCCCAAATTGCAGATGATTTAGCATTTGAAGCAGGGAGGAAGAGTGTATGTGTGTTTGCATTTTTAAAAAAAGACTTTGAAAAGAAATTTTTTTCTGCAGCGTTATCTTCTTGTAAAGTTTAAAATAAGAACTACTTAAAAGCGGAGAGTTTAGAGGAATGAGCACTTTCTCTTAAACATTCAAATGGGTGAAAATGACTTGTAATCTCTCCCTCAAGTATTAAGGCAATAGGCACTTAGAGGCTTTTTTTTTTTTTTTTTTTTTTGAGCTGGCTGTCACAGACAAAGGATTTCTCAATTTTTTTAAAAAAATTATTTTTATAGCATTAAATAGTAGGAATGAACACCGGCAGCCCTCTTGACATTTTGGAAATGATTTATTTTCTGAAATGTCCCGTTACATGTTAATAGATGACACTTTGTTCTTCCCATTCAGAGTGGTTGCTTCATCTGGGGTTGCCACAGTTAGGGTTGGAAGTTCAAGGTGAAGTCACAACTTTTGACCAGGTTCCATGAGCCTCCTGTTACCTGAACCCACTGCCTCTGTCCGAACACCACAAAGCCAGACTTTCCCGAAGTCCCTGCCATGGTTCTCCTTCCTGGAGAGAGACTCACTGAACTCTGAACCAAGAGATTAGCGAGACATCTTAGGAAAGTTGCCCTCTGTGAACTTCTACTGTAGCAGTGCTTCTCGACTGTGGTTCGTGGGATGGTCTGGTCTGCAAACGGTTTACTGGTCCATGAGATAAGTACAGATTTTAAGAGTAAGCCCTTAGAAACTCTCATACCGATTTGACAGAGTAATTGGATGCATTGAATAATTAAAAAGTAGGCTTGTACTTTGTGTGAACATTTTTTCATTTCACTTCTTTAGCAGTGCATTTTTATTATATTTTATAAAAGTATTCATTCGTGGATTAGAAATTAAAGACAACTGGTCCTTCATCACGAGTACAGTCGTTTGAGAAGCCCTGTGCTGTAGCACTTGTAAGCTGCCTCTGCTCCCCCGTGGGACAGGTAGGCTGTTGAATGAATTTGGGGAAATTGCAGCACTTACCACATTATATTGTAATGAAACACGTGTCTGTCTGTGCGTGTCTCTCCCTCTCCCTCTCTCTCCTGTTTCTTGAGAGCAGGGACTGCATCTAGTACATCTTCATAGCCTCATTCCTTACAGCCCTGCCTGGCACGTTGCAGGGCGTGGGAAACATTTGTCTAATGCCTGCCTGCCTTCTCCCCAATGACAGGAGAGTGGGTGAGGCCAGCCTCGGAAACGCCCAGGGCTTCTGGGTAGTGTCTTCTACAGGCCGGTGATGGAGAGCTGGGAGCAAAGGATGAACAAGTGACCTACCCTTCTCTCTTTCCCACAGAACCAGGTCTCCTTTTCCCACCTGCCCAGCAGCATGAGAGCAGCATGACCGGCCGGCCGCAGGAAAAGCCCCCAGAGCCAGACCCCCAACTCAACCATCTGCTGCGGAGGTCAAGGTGAGCTTACTTTTTTTCTCTTGGAAAGTTTAGGAATTCTCATTTTAAAACTCCGGTTGCTTTTGTAATCCCTCACCATGTGCTGGAAAAATGGGCTTTCCTGGGACATGAATAAACTTTGTGTGTGTCAGCCTAATGGGGAAAAACGTGCTCGTTTGGGCTCATGGAGAGGCCAGTGGTGGAGGAGATAGGACACTGAATTGAGTTTCTGGGGACTGAAGCTCTCATTATTCCTTCCCCACCTCCTGAATCTGGGACCTTGGACAGATCTTTTAGGGACTGGGGATCCAGGGAATTTGGGATGAAGGAATCTCTGGAACAGGATGGAATCAAAAGGACGGTCAGACTGGACCATTCAGCTTCATAAGGGGCCTTAGAGGTTCAGCCAGGCCAATTTCCAGCCAATACTGAACAGTGCATTGTGAGAAAATTCTTCTTACTGTTGGGACAAATTCTTCCTCTCTGGGATTTCTGCCTGCTCATCTCTGCTCTGCCATGGGGAGCCACAAAGACTGTGTTTTCACAGATTCCTTCACATGACCCTCTCTTCAAATTTGAAGATGGCTGTCATGACTCTGCTTCCTTTTTTGTGTGAATTCTGCCTAGAGACTGGCGCCACTCACCTTGTCCTCTAGTTCCGCTCTGTGTAGGAAAGGATTTCATCACCTCCGGTTACTCACTCAACCTGTGCCGTCCTCAACAGAGAATCCTTCATTCACCATTGATTAGGGCAGTTGGTCCTGGAATGATGTCATTTTGTCCAACATCGTTTCAATATAATGTTGATGAGATGCTGTGGGAACTTAACTCTTGTTTATATCTATTAGCCTGTGGTAAAATTGGCTTCGTTATATGTCGTTATGCTTAGAGTCACAGAACCCATTGGTGACATTAAGTGAGGACATACTGTACCTTTCTATACCTATTAAGAGCCTCCTTTGTGACCGTCACTATGCTAGACTCTAGAGATACATGAGTGAACAAGAAAGACAGGGTCTCTGTCTTTTTTAAGACAAAATAGGTTTGGATCCTTAGAGGGAATTGGAAATAAGCATTGAACCATTTCTTTGTGTTCCTTTTCTATATTTTATCTCTTTCCAATTTTTTTCTTAAATGTTCCATGAGTGAAAAGAATGTGTGTTCTCTAATTATTAGATATGGTTTTCCATGTACTCATGTGAGCATCAAGATAAGTTAGTTCATTATGCTGTTCAAATCACCTACCATGTGTCCTTTTCTGTTTTTGTCTGATTAATCTATCAGTCAGTTACTGAGAGAAGTGTGTTAAAAATGTCCCACTGGATTTGTCCATTTCTCCTCGCAGTGCTGGAATTTTTGCTTTATGTATTTTAAGGCAAAGCTATTTGGTGCATAGATGTTTACAGTAGGTATACCTAATTGATGAGTTGGGACCATCTTTATATTATATGTTTTCCATTTTTTCTTCCTTTTTTTTTTTTTTTGGTTGAGGTGTTTTTCCCCCTCATTCCATTTTCCATCTTCTTATTTGGAAATTATATGCTCTGTATCTGTTCTTTCAGTGGTTACCCCAACTATTCTAACAGGCATGCTTAATGAAGTATAAAATTAATCAGTGTCTTTGCCTTCCTCCCAACCAATACAAGCCCCATAAACTATAATTCTAAAAAAAAGACTATAATTCAAAATAAAACCATCATTCTAACCACTGCTTCTCCCAATTTATATACAGTTGTTATTTCGTGTTTTCATTCTGTCCTGTTTTGGTGTTTTTTTTTTCCCTTAGTGGTTAGATGTTATTCTATACAGTGTATAGATTTACCCACATACTTATCAGTATCTTTTCTCACCATTCTTCCATGAGTCTGAGATCATTTTCCTTCTGCCTAAAATAAATCCTTTAGCATTTTCCTTTAGGGAGAGTCTGTTGGTGGTGAACTCTCAAGTTTTTTCTCTTTTGGTTTGGTTTGGTTTTTGTTGGCTTGAAAATATCTTATTGTGCTCTCAGTTTTGAAAGGTAGCTTTACTGTCAGGTGGGTACTAAATTTGTTGGGGTGAGAGGAGGGGGGGGTTGGGGGGCAGGCTGAAGAAGGTGAAGGCATTAAGAAGTACAAATTGGTAGTTAAAAATAGTCATGGGGATGTAAAGTAAAGCACAGAAAATATGGTCAATAATATGGTAATAACTAAGTATAGTGCCAGGTGGGTACTACATTAGTCAGGGGGATCACTTCTTAAATTATACAAATGTCTAACCACTATGCTGTGGTTAATATAAAATAATATTGAATGTCAACTGTAGTTGAAAAATTAGAAAGGTGGGGGAAGGTGAAGGGGAATAAGTGGTCCAAATCTCCAGGTATAAAACAAATAAGTCATGGGGATGTAATGTACAGCATGGGAAATATAGTCAATAATATTGTGATAGCGTGGTACAGTGTCAGATGTTGCTGGACTTATCATGGTGATCACTTCTTTAAGTATATAAATGTCAAATAATTATGGTGTATGCCTGAAACTAATATAATACTGTATGTTACCTACATTTTTAATAAAACTATATATTTTTTTCAAAGTAGCTTTACTGGATATATTCTCATAGGTCATTGAAGCCATTAATCCACTGATTCTGGCTGTGAATGTAGCTGTTGAGAAGTTGGCTGTTAGTCTAATTCATTTATAAGTCACCTGGCATTTCTCTCTCTTTATGTTAAAGATACTGTTTTCTTTGGTGTTCTGCAGCTTCATTGTCATGTAATTAGGTGTAAATTTCTCTGTCTTTATTCTGCTTGGGTTTTGTTAGGATTCCTAGAGCTAAAGATGGGTGTCTTTCAACAATTTTGGAAAATTCTCACCCTTCATTTCTTTGAATATCACCCCCTTTCCATTCTAATGTCTCCTTCTGGAACTACAGACAGACTTAGGGTCGACCTTCTCGTTCTATTCTTTGTACCTCTTAACTTCTATTCATATTTTTAATCTCTGTGTCTCCGCGATCTCTGAACAATTTCTTCAAATATGTCTTCCATTTAACTAATTTACTCTGTGTCTCAAATGCTGTCTAATCCATCCGTTGAATTTTTTTCTTTTCACTTCCTTTATTTATCGTTTCTAGTTCTGGTCCATTATTTTTCTTGGTGGTTCTCTGGTCTCTTATTTCTTGCTCATATTTGCAAATTTGTTTTTGTTTCTTTAATATATTGAAGTAGCTATTTAAAATTATAGAATTTCATGTCTGGTAATTCCAGAATCTGAAATCTTTGCAGGTCTGATTCTGCCGTCTGTTGGTTCTACTGGCTACAACTCACTGGGCTTTGTTTCCTGTTTTTGTTGTCTTCGTTGAGCTGCTTGTTTCTGTTGCAACTTTATCTTTGAGAATTATTTGAGTTATGGGTTGATGTTGATTTTTCCAGAGAGGATTTGCATTAACTTCTGGTGTCTGGAGGCACCACCAACCAAAAATCACTTTCATTTTCTACCTAAGGTTTTTCTGGTTTCATAAGTAGCCTGAATTCAAACTGCAAGCCTGTGTGAGATCCAGCTTTTGGTTACAGATTTTCAGGAGAGATTTCCCCTCACCAGGTTTCCTTCTGTGTTGTGCTTTTATTTCTCATTCACTGAGGGTGGAGCCTTTTGGATTCCCAACTTGAGGAGGGACCAGGCTTTTTCTCCTGTTTCCTGAGTCCTGTGCATTTTCCGTGGGGAATCTCAAATCTCTAGGGTTCAGCAGGAATCCTCAGGGCAAAAGCCAACTTTGCTGCTAGATAACCTCCCAAGGTTCCTGCTTTTGGTTTGCTTTTGGTCTTTGAAGAATTCTTTCATTTGTACCAGCCCGGCAATGTGTATACAATTTTTGTATTTTAAATTTTATCCAGCACGTTAGTTACTTCAGTTGAGAAGGTCAAGTAGGTATCTAGCTGAAAAGTACATTCTTCTCCACCATAGCCCTGTGGGGTAATGACTGTCCTTGTTCACAGAAAAGTGACTCAAGGCTCAGAGAGGACATGTAACTGGTTATAGTCACAGGGCTAACAGGTGATGGACCGGGAAGGAGTATGTTCCTCTCCTGTCCCCTTTCCCCACCTTTCCTCTCCCCAAAATAACCTTTACCGGTTTTTTTTGTTGTTGTTGTTTTTAGGAATTAGCTTTATGCTCACAAAGGATATGAGCTCTTACCAGAATACTTTAAATAGCTGGACAGCTTTGTAAAATTTGTTTATGAATCTATTGTTTATCTTCCTTGGGAGAGGAAATGGCTTCTGCATATTTTGTGGCTTGTTTCTCTGGCCGTCACCAGCAACTTTCCTGCTTCGTTCCCGTCCCGCAAAGGTCTCCTGGACCCACAGCCAGGTCGCAGGGCTCCCCTCCAGATGCCAACTTCCGCTTGTCCTCATGCTACTCTCTCCTTTTCTCTCTCTTCCCTTCCCTGTGCCCCTTCTTCCTCCCCACACCCTCATCCTTCCTGCTGTTGGTTTTTCTGTCTCCTGGTGGTACCCCTTTCTTCCAAGGGGAGGCCTCAGAGCACAGTGACATGAGACTATGGCTGGGGGGGTGGGGGGCAGGGAAGGAGCTCTGCCATTTACTGGCTTAGTCTCTCTGAGCTTCACTTTCTTTATCTGTAACATGGGACAACAGACGGAGCTATTCATAGAGCTCGTAACACAAATTTGGAGCATTATAAGCACTCAGTCCATGGTAGTTAATATTGTTATGACTGGGAACAGACCCCTTCAAGGCCCAGGCTCTTCGTTCAGTTATGCTTTTACGTTGACAGAGCTGGGTTAGGAAATGTGATGAAAATGGAGGCAGAAATCTAGGGTTAAAATGGGATTCCCAGCCTTACTATTATGTTGTCCCAACTGAGGTGTTTTTAAAGTTAATATGAGGGAAAACTACACTGCTCTGGCCAGTGTTTGCATGGGTTCTGGAAATGGGATACCCCAGCATCTCCATCCTCCCTCCAAGTGTGCCCTGTCATGGAGCCATGAGGGGCTGGCATCTCATGCCACCACTCACTGGGGAGTTGTCCCTTGTGGAGCCCCCAGGTCAAGGGATGGCGCAGCTGCTCTGCTGGACACATGTCTAACAGGCGTTGAGGGGTGGTCTTCACTGTCCATTTTACTTCCATTCTTATAGCTGTTGTGACACGTTTTATTTCAGACACTTCCTTCTAGTAAGTGGCTTTATATCACTCTCAAATTTGTATCACTTCCTGGTTTGATAGCTATCAGGCAACAACTTTTTACAGCACCTGCTTTTTGTAGTATTCTAATTTTGTACAGTGGGCAAGTAGTATTAAAAAAAACTGCGTAGTCGGTGTAACTCTAAAATTACTCTAAAAAGTAAAGTCTATTAATTTAAAAGACGTTGTGACCAAAAAATGCACAAAGGATAAACCATCTTCATAAGATTCAGTGTCAGGTATCCTGAGTGTTTCCCACGGGGACAGCACTGTGCCCTTGAACCATCAGGGAAGGCTGGAGGAGGTAGATTGGAGCCGGCCCTGTGGGGGCGGGTAGGGTGAGGCACTGAAAAGGAGCCTGGTGCATTCTGAGTGTAGCAGTGCTGTAAACTGAGGTGGGCCTTCTCACTGAGACTGCCTTGTGGTGCTTCCAGCCCACAGATGGCCTCTGTGGCCCTTCTTGGAGAGCCATTGGCATATCAAAGGCCCTGAGAAGTCCTGCAATTAATGTGTGACTGCTTCAGCAGGTTTCCCAAAGTATGTTTGACCACTCATGGCCCATGAACATGGTAGTCTTCAGTAGATGTACATTTGGCTTCTGTCTAACGATGCTTCGGTTCACTCCAGGCCACCAACTCACTTTTGTACCACAGGGATTGGGGGAACTTTCTTTAAAAATGCAGTCTGTGAGGATGAAAAACATTCTTGGGATTAAACCACTTGTCTTCTTTTTCCAAGTGTTGCGCAAATATCTGGAAGGGTGAGGGTCTCTAGGAGCCTGAGCATAGATGTTGCTGGAATTAGGGAGGGGCTTCTTTCTTCTCCACACTCCCAAGATAATGTTCTGGGTACTTGACACCCAGCTGAGGTGCCCAGCACAACTCCACCCTATCCCCCACCCCGCCTGCAAACCTCAGTCTAACAGCCTCTGTCCCAATGATGATTAATGCTTCCTGTCCCTCCTCCATTTTAGTTATTCAGAGCTGTGAGCCAAGATTGACTACTTATACCATCCAACTGGACTTGCCCATGGGATGCTCAATGGTAGATGAAATATTCTTCATTGCGTGACACCCCAGGTTGAGTTCCTGTTTGCCAAACCCTTCACAGTGAAATGAGGGGTTGTCCTAGATGCAGATGTGGAGACCGTTTCCAGAACCAGGAAGTCAGGACACATCATGTCTGGGGGCTATCTGAGGAGTTTGGGAGCTGGGGTTATTGTGGGTATAGAGATAAGAGGCACCCAGACAAAGGATTCGTATGCTTGCACGGCCATGTAAAAGCCAGTGGGAATATGTTATAAACGGAGTCGTTATGAGGCGCTTGGACATTGACCCCCATCTCCTTCTTACTGTTGGGTGATCTACCTTTGAAAAGAATTTTTTAAATATATTGTACTAGTTACAAACATTAGTCTTTTTTTTTTTTTTTAATTAAAACACTATAGCTGGAGCTTAAGGCTCCTCGGGTAAGTTCTTCTACTCACTCCCTTCTCTTTTTCAAAAGATGGCAGAACTGAGACTGAAATCGAGGTGTCCTGACTCCCGGCTCTTTCTTCCCCCCGCTAGGCTGGGATCCTTAGGGATCAGGTGTCAGTGGCGGAAAACCCTACTGCCTCAGTATCCTGGCTCGGAATTATTGAGTGTCCCTGAGACAGGCAGGGTCTAGGAAGGTTCATCCAGCTGAGCCCTTGTAGGTCAGAGCCAGAGGGACCTTCGTGCAGCCCACTGGTCCAAGCTCATTCTGTGGAAGCTAAGTCTGAGGTGTAGGGAGGGGAAGTCATTTGCCCAACAAGATCACAGGGCCAGTCTCCTTTTCTGTTTGGTCCGGGTTATCTCTATATTGGGTTTGCATTTCCTGAATACATAGCAACTAGGTGGGCGGTAGGGGTGGAGGGCAGGGGAAGTGGGCTTAAAAGAACACCGTCTGAGAATGTTTAAATTTCCTGTGAGTGTCCCATGAAGAAGGAGATAATCTGTGAGCACACAATCAAGAGGACAGAGGGAGACTTGGGTTAGGTCCATAAGACCAAGAGTGGAGGGAACAAGGAGAACAAAATGAGAGCTATTCGGAGAAGGCTATGACATTTTTATAGATGGAATAGAAATAAATAGGAGTTTGTTTCTTTGCACTTCCATGATGCCTGCTTGTTTGTATTTTTTTGGAGAACTCTCAAGTCATGTGGGGGCTCTGGTCTCATTTTAGTGGCAGTGGTTTTGTGGTTGCTGGGGGCTCTTTGGTCAGGGACCAGAGGTCTCCCCTTCTTACCTCCCTCAGGTTTGCTTCTCACCAGCACATGTGATCCTTTGGCAATCTCTTTCTCCCTCGGAGCTTCCACAACTTAGCTCAAAATTGGAATAAAACCTCCCGATGAGTCTGCCTCACAGAAAAACAATGGGTGTGAACGGTGCCCCGCAAATGCCTCCTCTTTTCTTCTCTAACATCTGACTGAGCTCTGGGAGAGTTAGGAGCTTCCACCGGGAAGGGTCTCATTTCCCCATCCAATCAGGTAGCAGATGTGGGCCACCAAGGCCACCCCAGGCCTGCTTCCCTGGAACAGCTCTGCCAGATACTGTGTCCCAAGTTCCTTAAAGGGGGCCATTGTTTAAGCAGGCCACGAGGCAGATATGGACAGAGTGACTGCCAATTTTCTAGAATCTGAGAGCCAGAGGGCCCCCTTGAAACAGGAAGGGAAGTAGACTGTCTCCTTATCTGGTGTCATGAGGGAATGAAATGACTCTTTCCGGGTAACTGGGGCACACCCACTTAAATTTTTTTCTTTAATGATAACCAAAGATATTCTTAAGCGTTAGATGGCCACTAAATAATGACTTATCTTCTCCTCTTTTGGGGTCTTGAACTGCTTGAGAGCTAGGCCCCAGACAGCAAAACCCTCCTTCATTACCAATAGCCACGTTGGACAAGTTGGCCTGACCCTGGGCCACACTCAGAGCCCCTCGTAGGTACCTCCTAAATTGCACTGAGCCCTGGAGAACTGTAAACTTCTCTTGCAGAGGCCATCCTGCCCCAGAAAGCTTCCTTCAACAGTGAGCAAATCACGTGAGCATCTATCTACACTCTGTTTATTTCTCTGCCTGGGGAATAGTACACTAAATGCACTTGAGCCTTTCCAGTGTCTCTCGGGCTTCATTATAGATACAAGTGAATGTCCCGTGATGTAGTGGTGCTTTTAGGGGGTAGCAGAGCACGTGAGGTTGTTGGTCCCTATCCCAAAGGGCCCAGACCACTGAGGTTTTCCAGTAGATGGTTTTTCTCTCTTCCATTCTGAATCCACTTCTGGCAGGTCCCGCCCCTAAACACCATTCTGCTAATTGAAACAAAGGGAGGACTTGAAGGTTGCCCAGGAAACAAATAACTAAACTGATTCAATCACGACTGAGTCATTGAGCTTGATCTGTACTGTACCCAAGTCAAAACAAAACAACAGAAAAGCCCCACCCCAGGTGGTGAGCCTCTACGAGACTTCACTGGGTACCACACACGTTCCGTGCGTTCTCTGTTTAATCTTCACAAAATCTCGGACCGGTAGGTATAGTTGTTCCATTTTTATATATGTCAAAATTGAGGTCCAAAATTAAAAAAAAAAAAAAGGTTAGATCAGCCTGCCAGTGGTAGATCAGGATTTGAACTCCGGTCTTCTGACTCTAGAACTCATGGTCTTGGTACTTCTGTGAGGAAAATGCTTGTTACCTAACCCCTTTGTTTACCTCCGTGAGAAGTGCCTGATGAGTAAAAGCATTTTCCAGGTAGCGGGAGCTTAGCCCTTAAAGCCTAGGAATAGAAAGGTTTTTGGTCTAAAGGGCATCCATTTCTTTTTCATAATTCCGAGTTAGCTCTCTTCTACCCTTCAGAAGTCAAGGATAGAGCTGGAAGGATCCACAAGGGGGAAGTAGTAACATCACGCTAATCAGATCTTCAGTGGGTGAACCAGGGCTGCTGAGAAATAGCAGAGGAAGCCTCCTCCTGGCGTCAGAGGTTTGGAGGCCTAGCCCTTTGTCACTAATTGTGTGGCTTTGGGCAGGTCATCCCCTGTATATCAATAGACTCAACTTTCAAGTAAAGAAAATAATTCTGACCTTACAGTTTGTAGCAGGGACAATATATAAAATAGTGTATGCCTGTGCTGTGTATGGTGCTTTCCATAATATTCCTATTGGCTGTAAGGACATTCACACCCTCCCATGAACCCTTCAGTGTCTCTATCAGAGACTCCACATTGGTCCAGAGGATTCCTGGCTGTGGCCCAGGGGGCCTGGTCAGCTCTGAGCTTCAGTGACATCAGGCAAACACACCCGTGGTCCCCAGGGCAGGTCACATTGCATCTCAGCGTGGATCTCCTCATCCCAGGGCTACTGAAAAGATGGAGCCATGAGCTTCTTAACCTTTCTGTTCAAAAAAGAAAAGGGAGAAAGAAAAGACAGGGAGGGGATAAAAAATGATTCTCTTTAACCTGTGGCTTTTTTCTTTCTGCCTCCTTGCTGTGAGTGGGATTGCCAGTTAATTTTTTTTTTTCCAATTAAAATAAAATTGTGTTCTGGGTGATGGAACATAATATTTAGACATGTTGGAGTGACAGCTGATGGGTATGTTGTCAACACACCCTCACCACAAATCATGTTCCAAGGGTAGGTGGGGAGATTTGTGTGTAAATGCGTGTGTGCCCGAACACACTTGGGTTATTTAAAGTGACTGGGAGGGTCCCGTGACCCTTCATCAAAATCAGTTCCTGTGGAAGGTTATCCCCAGGAGATGGTCAGCTCTTCAAAGAGGGGGTGGAAAGCCGCCTTCCATTGTGAATTGAGGGATCTTTGTGTTAGCCTGTGGAAACAGAAGGTCTCTCCTCCCTTCCTCCGTCCCTCCTTTCCTGTCTCATGTCCTTAGCACCCAGTGGGCGCCCTGGCCCCGTTTCCACTGACCCTTGAAGACAGAGTTGATGAGGCACTCCTCACAAGAGGTCCCAGTCTGATGGTGGCTGTAGATAGAACAGTGGGAACAGGATGCTAAGTGGTAGAATAAAGACATGTGGACTGAGTCCTAAGCCCACTCCTGCTTGCGTTCAAGACATTTTTCTTCATGGTCCTGCCTTCACTTACCACCTACTGTCAGGGGACTCACAAACCTCTCTGAGCCTTGGAGCCTTCGGTCCAGCTGCCTCAGTGACAGCTCCTGTTGTAGGTCTCAAAGCAAAACTAAACTTACAGAGTGCTACTCATCTTCCCAGATGTAAACCTAACATCTAGGCATCACCTTGACATCCCACTGCTACACCCCCATGCCCATTCCGTCACTAAGTTCTGTCTGAGTCATCTCAAAATGCCCTTCTTAACCACCCTCATCCAAGCTGCCTGGCCTGGACCACCGTCAAGCTGTCTCCCCATATCCTTTCTCATCTTCCCCCGTCCATTGTCTGCACCAGGGCTCCACAAACTATGGCTCATGCACCAAACCCAGCCATTGCCTGGGTTTGTACGGCCCACAAGCTAAAAATGGTTTGTACGTATGAACATTTAGAAATATGGGAACACTGACTTTGAATACCCATAAAGCAGAATGTTATCCCTCTAAAAAAAAAAAAAAAAAAAAGTTCTATTCTTCTCATTAGTAGATCTGTATTACAAAAAAATTATACTCAATTATTATTATGTTTCCTCAAAAAAAAAATTTGTAGAAATCTGTTCTTTCTTTTATTATGTGAGTGTCTAGAGCATAGCCTATATTTTGTCTCTTGGCTGTGGAGTCTAGAATATATACTATCTGGCCCTTTACAGGAAAAGTGACTGACCCTGGTCTATGCCGTGGCCTTTTCAAAATGAAAATCCAGTCAGTCACACATGCTTTTGTTCTCTCTCTCTCTCTCTCTCTCTCTCTCTCTCTCTCTCTCTCTCCTCAGAACATTTTCATGGCTCCCCATTGCTCTTAGCATAAAGGTAAAACTCCTTACCCTTGAGAATCTGGCGTGGTCTGCTCCTCCCCACTCACCATCCTTGACCCTCCATTCCCACCACTCTGGCCTTCTTTTAGTTCCTTATGTCCACCATGTCCCCCCCTGCCACAGGGCCTTGACTCAGTCTGGAACGCAGCTTTCCACACTCTGTTTTCCCTATTTAAGTGACAGAGATGGCTGCATCACCTTGACCTGTTCAAAGGATCCTTCCCTGACCTTTCTGCTGAGGTCATGGCTCTTCATTAGCCACTCATCACAGTCATAGCATTACATTGGACCATGTGTGACACTCCAGAGCACGGACGGCAAGCTGACACCATGTCATGTACCCATTAAATCCACTGCGCCTGGTACAGAGAGGGCACTCAGTAAATATCTTGTTACAGTGACTGGCTGAGAATTAGGGGAAGACTTCATGAAAGACGATGTTAAGGTTGAACAAGACTTGTAGACTGAGAAGAGGGCGAATAGGAGAGAGATTTCAGGCAGAGAGACCAGCATTCTGGACATGGCAGCTCTCTGGGTCAGATGCTCAGGGTGTGATGCGTGAGTAGTTGGGTGAATGGTTGGAAAGGTAGGTGAGGCCAACTTGTGAGGGGCCTCATGTACCAGCCTGAGCTGTTTGGATGCTTCTCCTGTTGGCAGAGGGAGCATTGTGGGTTTTAAGCAGAGGGGTGGAGGGGCTGGAGGGGGTGAGGCCAGCCGTGAAGACACTGTGCCATAGACTAGGCAGCGGGGATGAGAGGAGATGGTCAGGGAAACGCCGTGGATGTCAACGGGAATTGATAACCTATTGGAAGTGGCGGGGAGGTGGGCTCTTGGGGTCCCAGGTTTCTGATTCAAACTCCTCCAGTTCTTAAGGTGAGTGAAAAGAAAGGGCAGGAGTAGAGAGGTGAAAGTTTATTTGGGGGCCAGGAAGCGGAGGGGGTAAATGCCTGCAGCCTCCATTAGTTTCTGTGAAGTGGGGTCAGGGTCAGGACACTTAACTGTGGGGGGATTTGCACCAACCAGGAGCAGCTGGGCACTCAGACTAAAGAATGTATCCCTAACCGCTCCTCTGGGGGTTAGTAGGACAACACTAAGAAGTTAGTAGGTCTTACAGACCTACCTTTCCTCATTCTTTTCCAAAAATGTGATGTCTGATTTGTCAGAAATCCTATCTTGAAGCCTTTTGGGGGGCAAAAATAGTTTCTCTCACTTCAGAAAAGAGCCTACCCCACTCCAGCTCTGCTCAGCACCACGGGGAACCCAACTCTCTGCCCCCAGAGTCTGTGCCTGATCCACAGACATATAACTAACACGTGAAACACACAAACAACAATGCAAGAAGCCGTAATTCAACAACATTGTGCATTTTTGTCGTGTATTAAAGTTCACAAGACACATTCACACAGGTGAAGCTGTCGTGAACCAACTTCTACCCAGTGACTGGCCACTGACCTTCCACCACAGCGCCCACACTCCTGCACACTCACGAGTGGATTTGGCACTAAGCCAGCACCGGCTGTGTTCCCAAACCTGCTTTATGCCCGTTGTACTTGTTATTGTAATTGCACAAGTTAATTAAATGTGATATAAGCTGATGACCTATGCATGCAAAAGAAAGAAAGAAAGAAAGAAAGAAAGAAAGAAAGAAAGAAAGAAAGAAAGAAAGAAAGAAAGAAAGAAAGAAAGAAAGAAAGAAAGAAAGAAAGAAAGAAAGAAAGAAAGAAAGAAAGAAAGAAAGAAAGAAAGAAAGAAAGAAAGAAAGAAAGAAAGAGAAAGAAAGAAAGAAAGAAAGACTGTTCCTATGAAAAGTAAACTGAATGTTTTGTAAAGAATTTATAAAAGCTAGACACCCAAAGGAAATTGCTGCCAAGTTAGCTGTCAGCGAGACGATTGTTGAAGATGGGCATTAGAGGGTGAGAGAATCTGAGCGCGTTAGAGGATTCTGCACCCACAGTTCCTTTGCTGGTATCCTTGACTTCCGGCTCCTTTTTACAGAACTGGGACTGAAAAATGATAGATTATGTATTATGGGGTGGTTTACACATAAAAGACAAATCGAGAGCTCTGTTTAACAGACCTGAGCAAAGAAAAGACCTGGACCTTGCCTCAAAAGATTAGTAAGAAATTTGTGTTTTAAGTTAAAATAAAATTTTAAGGCATGAATGTACTGCTTTTAAGTGTACAAACAGCGTTTTTCACTGTTTTATTACATTTGCTTAGTTTTTGAAGAAGTAATTCCCATGGTTCCATGATTTAGAAAAATATAAACGCTATAAAGTGAAAAGTCTCCTCCCTACTCCCCTTCCTGGTCAGCCCATAGACAACTATTACTAGTTTCTTGGCTCTTTCCAGATTTTCTTTATGCATAACAAGCAACTATGAATATAATAATATAATCCTTAGTATTCACTGACTCCACATTCACAAATTCTCCTTCTCTCTCAAATTCATTTGTGACCCCAAAGTCAATACTCGTGGCGCTTTTGCAGTCATTGGCGGACATGACAGAGCAGTGAAACATTGGAGTCACCTGATACCCAGCTGAGGTGGATCAAGGTGACACTCTGCCATCTTGTTTCAGCTCTCATGCTGTCATAGGTTAGGAGTCTCTGCTGTAACCAACTTACTAGGAAGGGAATTCTGAACTCCCAGGTGTTTATCCTAAAGAAGTGCTCACAGAGGTTTATAAGGGGACACATTTAAGAGTGTTCACCACAAATTGACAATGTCGTAAAGTGTGATGCATGCATGTTCCCACCGGGTGTGGTCGTGTGAAGGACCTGACACCTGCCTGTCCTGAGGTTAGCGTCCAATACACGTTAGCTATCATGATCGTTCTTCCTTCCCATTTGCTCAGCGGCCTCTTAGTCCAACCCCTCAGCAACCCCTATACGGCTGGCTGTCTTTCCTGCTGCGCTCCCAACTGCAGCCGGGTCACCCCCTCTGTGATCCGTCTCCACACAGGGCGAGAAGATGCCTGGGCCGTGCTGGGCACATGTTTATGCTGGTGTCCTAACCATAACTGGACCACATCAGCTCCCCGAGAAGGGGATTGGCTCCTTCACTTCCTGATGTTTAGCCATACACACAGGGTTGGTGTTTGACAAACTTGTCTGATGCATTTCATAAACATTGAGTGAATCTACTGCAGTCTAAACACTGCTCGTGGCATGGTAGAAAAGGGAGGGAGAGACATTAAAACAGAGGTATTAAGACATCATTCTACTGTAGAGCTTAAAATCCAGTATTACTTGAAAAATACAACACTCAAGGCGACTGGCCTGGTGGAGTAATGTTTCCAACAAGTAAAAGGATACCTGGACCTGTAAAACCTTCACCTGGGATTTGGTTCTCACACTCAGTGCAAGGCCCCCGGCTCTGGGGGCCCCAGTTCTGTTCTTCCATGGCAGCTGCAAGGGCCCCTGGTCGATATGTCACTTCAGTCCCCCGGTTTTGGAGCAGTAAAAGGAAGTTGTTAGGGCAAGAAATTGGGACAGGGAGATAATGGGGGGCAATGACCAACAGAATATCTGTCTTGAGCCTGTCCAGATAGGTTTGGGGGCTGCCCAGGGGGATGTAAAGGATTAGCAGAGGAAGGAGCAAACCCAGAAAAAGGCCAAGGCACCCTCTTGATTCCCTGAGGCCGCTCAGTGTCATTTGGTGGACAGAATCCAACCTTGTGGTCTTTCCCGGCATCTGCACACAAAACTCCTGTCAGAGGGAATGTCAGGTGAGGAGGGTTATGGGGAATGTTCGCTTCCAACTGTATTCTAAACTACTTGAATTCTCAGATGTGTCTGTAAATGAAAGCATACCATTTTCCTTAACCTTGCCATGTTGAGGCTTGGAACAAGGCCCTCCTGACAAAACTGGTCTCTGCGGCTCCCTTTGGCTTGTCCGTGGCAGATCTTCCCGATTCGTTCCTTGGTCTGTTCATTCCTGGTTCCCCTCTTTCAGCAGCTTTCCATGGGCCCTGGCAGCCTGCTCAGGGTGCCCCTGGGCTGGGCGAGGCTCCTCCAGACCCTTGAATGAGGAGCCCCTCTCCCCTGATTGACAGGGCTGCCTTCAGAGAGCTCATACCCACGGGGAAGGTAGGGCTGTAAGCGGTGACCGGTGATTTTCTCTAGGAGGCCAGAACCCAGTCCACAGGGGTCTGGAGGAGGGAGCCACTCAGGAAATGCTGCTGGGACGGCCTCCAGGCCCAGACACAAGAGGCCCCTCTGGTTTGTTTCTTGACTCCCAAAATTCTCCCAAAAGTCTTAGAGCTCTGAGCCAGAAGGGCCATGGGGGTTGCTTATCTCAGCCCCTTATCTTACAAGCGGCCCCAGGATGGGGCCTGTTTGCTGCCGCTGTTTACAGAATGCTTTGGTGTGGCATTCACGTCATAACCTGGGGTTCCTCCCATCTGAATCACAGGCAGGAGAGCCAAGAGAGACCGACACCCCAAGCACAAGGAAACACCAATAGTTATTTAACCCACAAGGGAGCATCGCAGACTTTGTTACTCAGTGAGCTGCGCTGTTTCCAGAAAAAAGGGGCGGGGGGGGTGTTCCTTTGAGACACTCACCCCTTCTTTTTCACGCAGTCTGATGTCTTTGAAGGCCACAAGCCAGGCCAAAACTGCTGCTCCATGTGGGGACTGAACCCCTAAGTACAGTAGGCTCCCTGGACTCCTAGGTTGTGGAAATGCAGGGCAGGTGTGATTCCATCCAGGTGGCAGTGCTGGCCAGTCCTCTCCCCATTGCCTGTGCCTGGCTGGAGGCTTTCTTGGCAGCTCAGCAACCAGGGTGCTGGGTGTGGGGCTTGATAGAAATAGAGCCCTTGGGTGCTTGACTAGTATTTTCTTAGGTTTATAATTGACTCTGAGGATGGCACCACGGGGGCCAGATCGACCCTCCAAACACCACCCCTTCCCCTCTGTCATCACCCCCTGGGACTTTGTCAGAGCAGCTGGAAGGAAATCTCCCATTCTCCCAGCCCTGCCCTGCCCTGCCCTGCCCTGCCCTGCCCTGCCCTACTCTGCCCTGCCCTACCCAGGACAGCTGCGGGGATGGGGAGCCTTTCTCTGGCTGTAGTCACAAGTGCTGATTCATAAGGCCTGAGCCCCAAATCCTCAGGGACAGAAGTGAAGGATCCTCCCTGTGGGCTCAGGCCCAGACTCCTCCAGCTGGCATCCCACTGAGACTCTCCTTGAGTCCCCAACAGCCGGGGTCTGTCCACTGTGTCTCCTGAGCCCTGGCTGGAGTGACTTCACCTCCTTTAAGGCCCTTCTCTGCTGCCTCCTTGTGAAATCTCTAGGCGTCTTTAAGAAGCCCCGCCCCCCCCACCCCAGACTATAAGCTTAAAGACATGGTTTGCCAGGTTTTATCTCCCTGAGTAGTCCCAGCACAGTAGGTCATCAGTGTGAGTTTGTATGAAAGAATATAAAGGACAAGACAGGACATAGAGGCCAGTCTCCAGACCATGAGGCCGGCAGCCATGACCCAGTCAGATCTGGTACAAATCAGGTCTTCAGTATGGCTGCGGATCCTGAAATTCTCCTAGCAGCTCCTCCTTGGGAGAAACTTGTGATTATGAAGTCATGAGGGTTTGAGTCACTCAGGAACTCGTGTGTGCATTGTTCAAGTGTCTCCCCGGCCCTGCCTTCCCTCTGCAGACCTCTTGTCAACTTCCAGCTACTCCATGCCCCTCTCGCTGCACCTTATTCAGAGTCAGTGCCCATATTCCTCATCTCCCTACCCTGTCCCAGCCATTTGTGGAAGGGGGTAGTGGAAAGGTTTTTACACTCGGGACCATGGCTACCCCCTCCAGGAAGCCACCGTAGCCTCCTGTGGTTTTCTCTCCTCTCCCCATGTCCTCAGCATCCGTACCCTCCGTGCCAGCTAAAGAAGGAGAGGAGTGGCATGTGGCGGTCACCAGGGAGAGACGATGTGAATTCCCTGGTAGAGAACTGCTAACCCAGAGGAGAGAGCAGTGACAGTGAGGATCAGGAACTTGCCACCAGAAAGTGAACCAGCGCCAATCTTCCTTTCTTGATGGGGAGCTGTCCACAGGAAGAAAAGTCCAAACTCCCCATTTTATAGGTCCCCAGGCTGTGAGTTAGGCTTCTTCCTGATTCCTAGGGCTTGGAGGGAGCAGTTGATGCCACAGGGTGAGACTGAAAGATGGAGTAATAAAGATCCTTTGCTGCCCGAAGGAAGCCTTGAAAATCCTCTCACAGCTGAGCGTCAGCATGAAACCCAGGGCAGGGAACAGTGGGGCCGTGAAGAAACAAGAGTGAACCAGTCCCTGTGTGCGGAGGGAGATTTCGGTGCCAGTTGCCCTCCTGGCAGAACTCATCCACGGTCATTGGGTTATTGGATTATAAAACACCCACCGGCTTTATTTAAATGACTAATCAGAAAGCGTTTAGAACAACATCATTGCTATAAAGGAGACCGTGAACCATGAGCCCACATCTTGGAGAAATGCCTTGGCTTCTGCCTCCTTTTGGGAGTTGGGGAGCGAGCTGGAGGAAGAAGACTCCCAGAGGAATCCAAGTTCAGCTCCTTTGACAGACCTGAGAGAAAGGCTTGACTAAAACCCAAGCCAAGTCATGTGGGGAATTGTGTATACAGTCTCTGAATGTCAGAAAAAGGAAAATCCTTTTGGTTTTTCTTCCTCAAACAAGCGGTGGTGGTCTGGCAGGCGCAGGGTGTTACCCCTTCTGAATTGTAAGCAAACAAGTCTGCTGAGACCTTGGCCAAAGTCAACTTCCTCTCTTTCTCTCTCTCTTTCTGGTTCAAAGGATGGTCCTTTTGGACAGATATCCTCCTTGCAGACTGTGCTCCGTCTCCTGGGGCCCCTGGAGATGCCGAGAGGGAGGGGACAGGGACTTTGATGCACTAGAACAGGAGACAGCAAACTGTGGCTCGGGCCAAATCCAGTCCACGCCTACTCTTGTACGGCCTATGAGCCAAGAAGGGTTTTTACATTTTTAAATGGATAAAGAAAAATCGAAAGAAGAGCAATAATATTCCTTGACATGTGAAAATGATACAACATTCAAATTTCAGTGTCCATACATAAAGTTATATTGGAACACAGCCACGCCCATTCATTTACATATCGTCTGTGGCTGCTTTCACACTACACCTGCAGAGCTGTGACAGATCGTATGGCCCGCAAAGCTGCAACTATTTACTCTTTGGCCCTGTACACAAACACTCCCCCACCCCCCATGCTGGGAGGTCTGTGTGCTTTAGGGCACTGTGCCCGAAACAGAAACTGGTAAATTCCGGGCCTCAGTCCTTATCAGAAGCATGAAAACCTGGGGGTGAAGTGCCTGCTCTGGGTCGCTGGGTCTCTTTTGCCTGGCTCAGCATTTCCATTCCGTGAGCACTTATTTGAGCATCTGCCGTGTCCCAGTCCCTGGGGACACAATACGGGTAGGATGCTGCCCTTCCTTGGAATGACTGCACAGCTAGAGGGGAGATGGGCACGGAAGCAGGTCGTTTGACTATAAGGCTTGGGGGGGGGGAGCATAGAGGGCCCCTTGGGTTCTGAACAGGCATTTATTTATTGAGCCCACTCCAGAATCCCAGAGTCTTGTTCTAAGGAAGGAATTGACCAAAGAAATGTAAAAGTAGTAGTTCTGTTAATTACTTCATGAATGAAAAAGCTCCTGGTGCCAATTACCCAATAGGAAATGTTGTACATAATGAGTAAAACAGTTACCTGATTAGAAAAATAATAAAGACTTGAATCCAGAGTGGGTATTATCACAATTCTATGAGATTGACTAATCCACCAAGAACAGTCTCCAGGTTTTAAGTGGTATGTTTAAAATAGCCTTTTGATAAGATGCTGAACCGAGGGCCTGGCATGCTAACTTCTCTGTAAAAGGGGTGGGAATGGGATGTGTACATTTTATATGAGCATAAAATGTCTTTAGAATATACAAGTCCCTGAGGGATTGTCCCAGGAGGGGTGCTGGGTGTCTGGGGACGGGTGGGAGGGAGACTCTTTGAAAATAACCTTTTAAAAAATTTTGCTCTAACTTTTCACTTTAAGTATGTATTTGAGTAATTTTCACTCTTTTGTATACTCCTTTATGCTTTTTGAATTTTGAACCATGTGAATATAGTACCTATTCAAAAAATATATAAATTTAATGTAAAATAAATAGCACATGGTTTGGCCATTACCCCCTTACGTATTTCTAGGGAAGTCAGTTTCCCACTTTTTCACGTAACATGACTCTTGTCTGTGAGCCAGGCACTGTTCTAGGCCCAGCAGTTATGTCTCTGGGCCTCAGTTTCTTCATCTGTTATGTGGGGAGATTAGAAGACCTGTAAGGCAGTCTTCATCTTGAGAGGGCATCAGACTCAACAGGAGGAGTCAATATTAAAACAGACTGCTGCCCCCTTCCACCCCCAAGTTTCTGATTCAGTAGGTCTGGGTGGGGCCCAAGAATTAGCATTTATAGCAAGGTGATGCTGATTCTGCTGACCCAGGAACTACACTTTGGGAGCCCACCTCTGACTTTCTATGGTTCTGTGCATATAAACTACCTTTCCAGTCCTGAAAATATCAATGAATGAAGAATAGTTTCTGTAGCTCAGAACACAGAATGATCCCCTCCCCCAGCAGTGTGGGAACACATAACAAAGCACACACGCCAGCAGAAGTAAAATTATCCAGCTTCCATTTCACCCACAGGGGCAGGGAGGAAAGACACAAAATCAGATCATGCTCAGAGTCTGATGACTTTCAACAAGTAATTCTTCCTGGAGGAGGTGACTTGTACAGGATTTCCAGGAAGGTTAAGTGGTGAGATTTAAGCCAGCCATGAAATCAGCAGGCCCATTGCCCACAGCATAACACCACTGGACGTCTTTTTAAGGCCCCTACCGTTTATCCCTACCTTCCTAATTCAGCCTGGTCATTGGTGACTTCCTGACAAGGACATGGTGCCCCAGCATGAACCCCTACACCTGACTCTATGCCTTTGTGCACGCTATTCCCTCTTCCGGAATACCTTTCCCGGTCCTCTTACCTCTATAAGCCCTATCTATCCATCAGGACTATCTATCCATCTTGATTTCATCAAGATGAAATCTAGCTATTCTCCATGAGACCTTAACATCCGCTCAGAGCCTACACTGAGTACCTTTTTCTACCAATTCATTGAGACACTTGATCATCTTATTTTTTTCATTCATTGCTTTATTCATTCAACAGATATGACCCCTCCTTATTGGAGGGGCTACAATGTGCTGGACTTGGGAATAGAATCATAAGACAAAAATAGATACGATCCCTGCTCCAATACAGAATGATCCATTAACTCTAATAATCGCACAGGTAGAAGTACGATTACAAACTGAGAAGAGTGGTCAAAGGAAAGCAAGATGGTTTTATGAGAACATATATAAGAAAAGCCCCTGATGTAAACTATACTAAGTTAAGTATAGTTTGAGCTGAGATCTGAAGGATGCCCAGGTCTCGGCTAGATGGGGGAGGGAAGCTCTCCAACTTGGGGGGCCCAGCGTGTGCAAAGTTCCTATTTTGGGGAGGCAGCATTGGAGGTTCAAGGAACTGAGAGGAGACCAGAATGGCTGGGAGTGAGGGACGGGAAGTGGGTAAAGCCTTCACCATGAGGCTGGGGACAAACTTCATGGCACCCTATGGACCTTGTTAATGATTTTGATTTTTGACCTGCGAGCGCTAGAATGCCATCAAAGAGTTTTAAACAGTGGGATGATGGGGTCAGAGTTGCGTTGTGAAAAATTCATTCTGCTGTTGCTGTCTGAAGAAGATTGAAAACGGAGAGCCCAATGGGAAGGCGTTGAAGTAGCCTAGAAGACATACCGTGTCCTGAATTAGGGTGATAGTGGTGGAACCAGAGAAAAATGGATGGAACTAAGAAAATGTGAGGAGGTCAATTGATAGGTGACGGTAGTTCATTAAGGGAGAGGGAAGAGTCAAGGGCGAGACTTTGGAAGAGCATCCATTTTGGAGGCGAGGATGTTGAGTTTGTCTTTGAACATGGAAGTGGTGAGGTGTGGAGTAAGCAGCTGATCAGGAGCATAGCCCCTCTGAGCTTGGGGGAATCAGTGGGCTCAGCAAGGTATATGTGGAGGGTGAGGATGTCGAGAGAGAGCATGTGTGAAAAAAGGGGTGGGGGGTGTCTCCTCAGACTGGGTCATAAGCCCCTGAAAGGCAGAGCACTTGGAGGAAGGAGCATCACTTCCCACTGGCAACATGGGGATGTTTCATTTCTCCCTCTCCTCCTGCTCACTATTATCCAAGTTCAGGTCTAATTATGTCTCACCTGGATGCGTTAGGAACCTGCTAGGGGCTAACCCACTGCTCAGACTTGAATGTGCATACAAGTGACTTGGGAGGGTCTTGATAAAATGCAGATTCTGATTAATAGATCTGGGCTGAAGCCTCTGAATTTCTAATGAGCTCCCAGGTGATATGGACCACATTTTGAGCAGCAAGGGGTGGTGGTCTCCCTACTTCTGAAGCTCATTGCTTTCACACCCAGAATCCTTATGCCTCAGCTCAGAAGCCATCAGTGGCCATTCATGGCTCACGCGTAACTTCATTTTCAGGAACTGTTCCAGCCATCTTTGGCCACCCCTTGTTTCCTCCCACTGCTTCCCTTCATCCACCCTTCATGCCACCAACCTAACCCCTCCCTCTGAATTTGTCTGTCTCCTTCTCTTTTGTTCAGAAAGGGTCAGAGACCAACTCAGGCTAGCTCCCACTTGGAGGGGGACTGCTGCAGTGGTCTTTGAACTTTTCTGCTTAAGAGCCCCCTTAAAAGGATTTTGTAAAACTGTTTGCCCCCTCACATATTTTTAAGCTTACATCTACATTTTTAATCATACATTTGTAGAAGAGGCAATTCCTAGTATATTGTGAGCATTGATTTTTTTTTTTTTTTAATTGGGGAATATTCGGGAACAGTGTGTTTCTCCAGGGCCCATCAGCTCCAAGTCGTTGTCCTTCAGTCTAGTTGTGGAGGGAGCAGCTCAGCTCCAAGTCGGGTCACTCTTTTCAATCTCTAGTTGCAGGGGGTACAGCCCACCATCCCATGTGGGAGTTGAACCGGCAACCTTGTTGTTAAGAGCGCACTCTAACCAACTGAATCATCCGGCTGCCCCTGAACATTGATATTTTTAAGTAAAAACTATTACATCATTGTTTTAAATTTACCTGGTAGCATCTAAACATCATAGCAGCCTAATAAATACCCACCATCATCCTTTTTAAAAATGCATGAACACTCTCTTTGTTAATAGCCAGTGTTCCTTTTTCTTCTTAAAATTTTATTTGTTTCACTTTCCCCATGGAATTTTCTAATGTAATATATATATATATATATATATATATATATATATATATATATATATATATATATATATAAAATATATATTTTTATGATTAAAACTTTTTCATTTGTTTATCATATTTCTCTAACAATTTTATACGAAGTTAAAACTTTTTTAATTTCCTGAAATCATAGAGCTCTAAGTATTAAAATTTTTCTTCTGGTTTGATTTATCGTTACAGTTATTAATAGTATGCAATTGATCAAAGCCACATAAATGTATTACTAATTTGGATAAATAATTAATAACCATAAAAACTAAAATTATATTGAAAATGCATCTCTTAGTGAGATGGTGATGCTAGATGATTTTTTTTTTAAGTTTTTTTTTTTCAATTCCACAAATAATATTTTGAATTTAATTGTGTTAAATGCCGAAAGGAGAAGTACATGGAACTATGAGAGCAGGGAATATAGTAGATTCTGGGGGCAAGAACATGTTCTTTGTAGAACTGATAGTTAGGGTCATATTTGAAGGATGTGTAGCAGTTGGCCAAGTGAAAAAAGAGTAAAAGAACATTCTAGACAGAGGAAGTAGCATGAGGGAAGGGCCTAAGTTGGACAAGATGGTAAGAGGGGTTAGACCACAGTGACATAATTGACATACAACATACGCATCTATGTGTGACCAGGTCAGAATGTTGAGTTTGAGTTATCACAACAGAGGGAGCACATCTGTGCAGTTACTACCCAGTCCCAGAAATAGAATATTGCCAGTACTGGGTTATTTCTTTAATTTGTTTGTTTATCCAAGGAAGAATGTTATTTATTGCATGAGACATGAGACAAGGAGCTGCATTGATTGTCTTCCCTTTTTTCATTTATAGGCACTGAAAACCCTGATTCACATGAACTAGTAGATAGAAATACAAGTTTGTTAAAGCAGAGTCTCTCATTTCTCGATCTGCCTCTGAGTTACGTGCCAGAAATCACATAGTGATCACAATTATATTGTAATTACTTCTGTTTAGCCTTCCTATTAATAATAATAATAATAATAATAATAATAATAATAAAAAGAATGGGGAAACACCCAGCTTGCAAAAAAGATATAGTACACATTAAAATTGCTTGCTTTCTCAATTTTCTAAGTGTCCTCTTCTGTGGTGGCCAGTGGCTTAATCCCTGGGGCAGTAAACCCAGGCGAGATTTGGATGGGATGGGTAAGAGGTTTGACTTTCTTTTGTAAAGGAGGACGGCTTTGTGGAAGAGCAGGTATAAAAGAACACCTTGCACCTCTGGCACCCATCCGTTCTAGATAAGAGTTTCTATGGAAGTTGGAGATGTGGAAATTGATTCTCTTGAAACTTTCTCTTAAAACTTTGAATGCATGTATAGTGCTTAGAAAGTCTTCGAGTACTCCCAAGGGTTTGCACACCTCAGTTTGAAGTCCCCGGAAGAACCTGTATGGACTCAAACCAGACTAGCCCAGTGTCTCCAAATTCCTAGTTCATGTTTCTAAGAGACAGAATCAGATTGGCCCCCAGCCTGTTTTTTTGTGCCAGGCCACACATCGGCTTCTGGCCAGGTGGTCAGCTCTGTGCACAGATGTTTCCCTGAGCAGGGGCCAGAAGGAAGCAGGTAACTGTTGACCTAACAGGCAAATTGACAAGTGCGTTACTCCTCCTTGAAACTGTCTCCAGTTCTGTTCTGCCAGTAATATACACTCTCCAGTCTATGAGATTCCATATCTAATTTTTACCTTTTTATCACATGCATCTCTTTCCCTTATGTCATGTGCTTACTCATGTGACCCATCACCTTTTCTTTTCCTGTTTTTCCTTTTTTTTTTAAATTACTTTTTAGTTTTCAGGTGTACAAAACAATCTAATAGTTAGATATTTACACGCCTCACAAAATGATAACCCATCACCTTTTCTTACCATAAGCTTCTCAAGAGCTGGCCCATGTCTCAATCATTTCCTTGCATATGCCTTATATTTTGTAGGCATCTATTAAGTATTTGTTGAGCAGATAAATTGATTAATGAATGTCTTAAACTTCTTCGTATGTACAGGTCCTAGAATAATGCTGGGCTTTCGATAGCAGGATCCCAGAAGAATTGATGAATTAACCAGTGAGCAAAACAATTGAATTAACAAATCAATAAACTAAGAAGCCATTGGGCAATGGCTTGAAAGTGAGAGAGTCCCATCCCACGTGAGGGTCAAGATGTGTAGAATCAGTATAAAGGGTATGGCGTGTATGAAACTGGCTCTCTCTAATCAAGACTCCTATCTTGTATTTATTTCTGTAACTGATCATGGTAGATAGAATTGCTCATTGCAAAACATCCACGTAAATCCTTCCTGTTCTTTGCATCTGTCTTGCAGGTGTGAGCGGCATCTGTTCACCACGGCGGTGTTTGGTCCATACCTCAGCTCGGGTGAGGATGTAAAGCTCCCCAGTCTGTACATGAGTGGTCCAGGCCACCTGGCTCCAGCCACGTTCACAGACATGTCAGCCGTGGAGTAGTGTGGACAGTTTCTCTCACCTTCTCAGGGTTTCAGTCCTATTGGATTTATTTCATTGACCTTTTTTTATGGTTTTGTGGCTGGACTTTCACAACCAAGGCGGGCACCATGGGAGATCAGCAACTGTACAAGACCAACCACGTGGCCCACGGTGGTGAGAACCTTTTCTACCAACAGCCACCACTTGGCATCCACGGTGGGCTGAACCACAACTATGGGAATACAGTCACAGGGGCTGGCATGGAGGCCCCTCAGGCATCACCCATTTCCCCCCACTTCCCTCAAGATACTCGGGATGGCCTCGGCTTGCCTGTTGGCTCCAAAAACCTTGGCCAAGTGGATACCTCGAGGCAGGGAGGATGGGGAAGCCATGCAGGGCCTGGAAATCATGTCCAGCTACGTGGCAACCTGACCAACTCAAACATGATGTGGGGGGCACCAGCCCAGGCCGAGCCCCCCGATGGCTACCAGTACACCTACTCCCAGGCCAGCGAGATCCGGACCCAGAAGCTCACCAGCGGTGTCCTGCACAAGCTAGACTCTTTCACCCAGGTGTTTGCCAACCAAAACCTGAGGATTCAGGTCAACAATATGGCCCAGGTGCTGCACACCCAGTCAGCAGTGATGGATGGAGCCCCTGACAGTGCCCTCCGCCAGCTGCTGTCCCAGAAGCCCATGGAGACCCCAGCACCAGCTCTCTCTTCTCGCTACCAGCAGGTGCCCCAGCAGCCTCACCCTGGTTTCACGGGTGGACTGTCCAAACCAGCTCTGCAGGTCGGGCAGCACCCTAGCCAAGGGCACCTGTATTATGACTACCAGCAGCCGCTGGCTCAGATGCCAGTGCAGGGGGGACAGCCACTGCAGGCCCCACACATGCTATCCCAGCACATGCAACAGATGCAGCAGCACCAGTATTACCCGCAACAGCAACAGCAGCAAGCTGGGCAGCAGCGCATGTCCATGCAGGAAATGCAGCAGCAGCAGATTCGCCCACCACAGCCTCAGCAGCAGCAGCAGCAGCAGCCCCAACAGCAGCAGCAGCAGCTGCAGCCGCGGCAGGGTTCGATGCAGATACCTCAGTATTATCAGTCCCCACCCATGATGCAGCACTTGCAAGAGCAACAGCAGCAACAGATGCACCTGCAGCCCCCTTCTTATCACAGGGACCCCCACCAGTACACCCCAGAGCAGGCGCACGCTGTCCAGCTGATTCAGCTGGGCTCCATGCCCCAGTACTACTACCAGGAGCCCCAACAGCCCTACAGCCACCCCCTCTACCAGCAGAGCCACCTGTCCCAGCACCAGCAGCGTGAGGACAGTCAGCCCAAGACGTACCCAAGCGACAGGCAGACCCAGGCCATGCTGAGCTCCCACGGGGACCTGGGGCCTCCTGAGACAGCAATGGGAGACCCAGCAAGCTCGGACCTGAACCGGGTCAGCAGTGCCCTCCCCCATCGGCCACTCCTGTCCCCCAGTGGGATCCACCTCAACAACATGGGGCCTCAGCACCAGCAGCTGTCTCCCAGTGCCATGTGGCCCCAGGTAATCTCACAATGGAAGCTTCTCCTGGTACCTCAGCTACAGGGCCAGCCAGGGCTGAGTCTGTGCAGTGTCCAGTCCTCTCTCCATCCCCTTCAACCCTGTGTTCTTTATTCATTCCATAAATGTTAACGTGCATGTGCCAGACACTTGGCACGTGTGTCTATACCAAGCACTTGGAATACAGAATCAATTTTGACTCAGTCTTTCACCCATAGAGCTTCTAATCTCACTAAGGGCATGGCCAGAGCACCGCATCAGGTCCTAAATGATGCATGTGATGATCAAGGTCTTGAGTCAAGTGTCAGGGACCACACAGTGGCAGTGTCTGGTCCCCCTTGGGTCTGTATCCTCAGGGTATGCCCTGTGAAATTGTTCCCCGTTTGCAAGGGAGAGCCCATTATGACAGCAGTTCCCAAAGTATTACTCAGGAGTTCCATAGAATGTTTAATGTATGTTACCGGGGGGGAGGGGGGGGGCGGTTGGGGAGGTTCTGTGGATAAATTTGGGGTTTCTTAAAATGAAACAGGTCGCAATGCTGCAGGGCTTCTCAGTGCCTTTAACATCCTAATGTGCACTCTGAGTCTCCCAAAGAGGATAACACACGTAGGTGCAGAAATGAAAACCTTAGCTGCCCACAGGATCCAGGCAGGTAAAGTGAATAAGCAAATGGCCTGCTATGGGGCAATAGGAGTGGTGGCAACTGTGGCGGCCTGGAGAGCAGATGCCCCATCTAACGGCATTCTTATTCAGGACTTGTAACAACAGTGTACCCAAACAGAACATGTCTGTAGGCCAGATTCAGCCCGTAGGCCACAGTTATTAAACTTCGATTGTTTCCCAAATGTATCTGACCACAAAATAGCCTACTGTGTGCTGGGTACTGTTCATGCCTTGGCTTGTTCCAAGTGCGACACTCATGTGACAACGTGGTCAAGGGAGGAGGGGACCTTGAATAGAAGGACCAGGTTAGATGGAGAGAGGGCTCTGATGGAGGTTGAAGGCTAGAGATGAACTCCCTGTAGTTCTGTTTTGTTTGGGCCTCAGGCCCAGTAGTTAACTGAGGGCCTTTGTGATATAAGAATAAGATGACATGGTCAGGCTGGAAAAGAATTCCAGCAGGAGGTCCCCTGGCGTGATGCTATTTTGTTTGCTCTCTGTTCTGTGCGTCTTACGGGAATGGAGCCTGTCTGTGCACAGAGTGGGTGGACTGGGAGAACGGAAGGAACGAGTGGGGGGTTGAGTCCTGCTGGGCTTGTGGCTGGTGGCAGTTCCTGGACTGGGCCATGGTCTCAAGTTAGGGAGCAGTCAAGGGAAAGACGTGTGAGGTGTGGAAGAGGGAGGGAGGGCACGAGCAGCTGTGAGCATGGTCAGTGTCAGGCGGAGAGCGGGCAGAGTCCTGGAAGTGCAATGCTGGGGTTTCTGCTGCTCAAGGACTCCTCCCATCAGAAACACATTTTTTCTTGCTTCTTTCTTTCGGTGTCCTGCATGGCTCAAAATTAGATGCACCTACCAGATGGCAGAGCCCAGCCAGGTTCCCCTGAGTCAAGGTAGGATGGGTACAGGGAGGCTTGTTGGTATTTTAGGAGACTGGGAGGTATTCCTGGGTTGTCTCTCATGATTCATTTCCAAATTCAAAGTCAATTCCTCCAAGAAGTTTATAGGAATAATAATAGCAGCTGTTGTGTTTGAGTGCTCGCTGTGTGCTAGGCATTCTATATTACCTGTAACGAAGTAACCCAGGGAGGATGGGCATGATTCCCAGGGGCCTAGCACAGAGTGAGCCCTCAACCATTGTCAGCTGTTATTACTATTATTTTGCAAATGAGAAAACTGAAGCTCAGCTTAAAGTTGCACATCAAATAAGTAGTAACGCTGGGATTGACTCCAAAGCCCATGTTCTGTGCACTGTCCATTCATTCGGTCAGTGAGTATTTATTGAGTACCTACTGTGTGCCACGCATAGAGCTCAGCTTTGAGAATGATGCAGTGACTAGTTCAGACTTGTTTCCTCCCCTCATGGGCATGGTAAATAAAGACCTAGTCAGAACTGATAAGAGTGCTATAACGTGTGGTCTGGAGACTGAAACAGAGGACTCAGACACATGTCTCTAAGAGAAGGTTCTGGAAGAGGCACACCTAAGCTGACCCTAGAAGGGTAATAAGCCATAGGTGGGAAGAACCTAGCACCTGAAAGCCTTGAACGAAGGACGTTTTGTTACATGGTTTTGAACAAGCCCTTTCCCACTTTGAGCCTCAGTTTTCCATCTGTAAATTGGGTATAGTACCCTGAAGGGTATTGGGGTGATACAAGTCGGGCCATGGACGTGGGAGAACTGGATGAATAAAATGGGTTTGTTTTGGGGAGTGAGGTCTCGCAGTAAATCACTGGTCCCCTTCCTCAACGTGTGTGTCCTCTCCGTTTGGCGCTACCCTGGAGCAGTGGCCAAGCAAAAGGAGTGTTTGGGGAGCAGTTTGATGCCAAGAACAAGCTGACATGCTCCATCTGCCTGAAGGAGTTCAAGAGCCTGCCTGCCCTGAATGGCCACATGCGGTCCCACGGGGGAATGAGGGCCTCCCCCAGCCTCAAACAGGTTAGCAGGAGCCAGCCCCTCTCCTTGCCAGGCCATGTGCTGCTTGCTTTGCTTTGCTGCCGTCAAAGAGTGAGGTGAGCCCCGTGAGGGCACCTGGGAGGCACAGTCCTTTCCCAGTGGGAATGCTTAAGCTTTGATGCTGTGGGCCGGTCAGGTCAAACGGTCCCCACTTCCACTGGCCTCGTGAACAAGGATCAAAAACGGGTGCTACAAAATCCTTTTCGGGGATCCCAGCCCCCCACATCCTGGAGAAGACAGCCAAGAAAACATGTAGATGCGATATTATTTTTAATTTGGCTGCTTGAAGCACCCAAGATCAAGGTCACTTGGGCCTTCCAGGTCAATAGTTAATGGCCAGGGAAAGCTAATGTGACCACCAGGCTGTCAACCTGCACATTTATTCCCCAGCGCACTAGTCTGAAGACTAGCATCCAAAGATCTTTAAATACCCTCATGATTATCAAGGTAGGATATCCATTCAGTTTTAGTAGAGTTAGATTAAAATTCAAAGAATTTCCTCAATTCTTTGAATATTATTTCTCTTGATATAAGTCTCTGGGATTAACTCTCTGTTCACCAACCTTGAGATTGCCCAGGTCACGCCATGTCTTGACCATAACCAGATACAAGAGCTTAGGTCTTCTTTTCTGACGATAAGTCCATATCCTTTACTGGAAAAGCCGTGACCACCACCAAAAATATTAAGATTTGTATTAATATACAAAGGATGCACGGTCAGGATGCGTTGAGACAACAGAGTGCGTGGTCCTGTCCACTGCCGACTGGTGTCCCTTAAGCCCAGGAACCCCGAGTTGCAGGAAGGAAACCACCGTGCCGTGGTCTGTCACCCATGCATGATATCCTGGAAGCTCCCAGGAAAAGCCCAGTGCGACCCCCGTGAGAGCTGCTCTCAGCCCGGGATGAAAGCCTTTATTGTCTGCGTAGGAGGAAGGAGAGAAGGCCCCGCCACCTCCACCTCAGCCACTGCCGCCTCCGCCGCCACCACCGCCGCCGCTCCCTCCCGAGGCAGAAAGCCTCACGCCTATGGTCATGCCCGTGTCTGTCCCTGTCAAGCTTCTCGCACCCAAGCCCGGCTCTCAGGGCTTCGCCAACAGCGTCGTTGCTGCCCCCTCCGCCAGAGACAAGCCAGCCAGCTCGATGTCGGACGACGAGATGCCCGTGCTCGTGAGGATGACCCTCTCTCCCCCACACTCACCCCAAGGGGCTGTCCCCTGCACGCCTGCTGTGAGTTGCTGCTCTGTCCCACCTGCCTGGGGTGGGGACATCCCTTTGCTTTCTTGGAGATGGGGACAGATCATCATCCCAGGTTCCCTGGCCTGAGCTCAGAGAGGGGTTGGCCTCTCAGGACTGAGCCCCCAAGGCTGCCTGGGGGGAATCCCATCCCTATCCACACTGCCCGATACCCAGGAAACACCTGGTACTCTACCAGGCGAATGGTCTGGGTTAGATCCTGAGAGACCTGATGCTGTTCCCACACTGAAACGGAGGTGGTCACTCAGCTGGTCATCACAGTTATTGAAATACAGAAGTATTGGCCCAGATAATGAGTAGCTATTGCCCAGGACCCTGGCCCCTCCCATAGGATCTCCAGAGCTCCCCAAATCCAGCAACCAAAGATACAACCCCTTCAGGCAATAAATAACCTTGACATACATTCTGATGGTCAGTCTTACCAGATGCTTCATATTTTCAGCATCACATCTGTGTAAATACCCTTAGAGGACCTAATTCATTAAGGTCCTCAAAGGAATTCCACTGAGAAACACCCACCCCCAATCTCAGGAAAGCAAAGAGATTTGTGTTTCTTACTCACTGCTCAGTTTTCTTTCTCAAATTCCAAGTACTTCACCCAAGTAGCTCAGCTTGGTTCTGGAACAGAGATCTCTATCTCTTTTCTCTCTCTCTCTCTCTCTCTCTCTCTCTCTCTCTCTCTCTCTCTCTCCCTCCCTCCCTCCCTCCCTCCCTCCCCCCTCCCCCAGTGAGTCTGTAACCCATATTGTTGACTACGTCAGATTTGTCCCCTCCCCACAAGAGGTTGCTGGGTCCTATTTGTCTAAGAATAGGTGGCTGCTGGGGTTCCAGGATGCATGAAGGTGGGGGAGGGACAGATCAGGAGTAGGGAGGTTAATTAAGAGAACTAGAAAAGTCCAGAAAGAGATTTTGTTTAATTCCCTATGTAATATCAAAGCCTCAGAAGAGGAGAGACTGATGGAGCATTCTGGGGGTGAGGATTCTCATAAGTTGGCAGGGTTAAGGCCAGCAACAGTCAGAGAGATGACATGATATAGCCAGACTCCCTCTTTGCCCAGCAAGTTCCTGATTTGGTGGGAGAGACACTGTTTCTGCCCTTGGAGAACTCAGCAGCCTGAAGCTGCTGCGAGAGATGGTTCCGAGTCACACAGGAGGCGGAGCCCCAGGCAGCATCCCCACCCCAATTCAAGACAAAGACTAGGGCAGCCCTGGGTGTAGCTGGAGGGGATACACATGGGTAGCTAGCGTAGGGACTGGGGAGAGGCAAGGGAGTTTGGTACGAGTTTGCTCAGATCATCACAAGAGGAGTGCTGAGCAGGGTTTTGAAGGCAGAGATGACCTTGGCTTTGTGGAAAGGGTGAGACCATCGTAAGTGGGGAGATAAGCTCAAGTGGAAGCATGTAGGTGGGATTGAGTACGTGACACTTGATGGAAAGAAATTAAAATCTTTGAGTTTTTAAAGATATTTTAAATACCTAAAACATTTTTTAAATACTTTAAAAATATTTTTAGAGGAGCCCTGAGTTCTAGTCCCAACACTGCTTGTATCCCGCTAGGACACAGGCAGCTGACACCCTCCTCTTCTCAGAGCCTCAGTTTCTCCCCAGTCCTTCAGGGGTTGGGCTCAATGGGGAGCTTTTACAGCCTCTCAGTGCTTAGCCCTGCCTCCAGAATCGAAATAGCTTGGTAAGGTGCTCGCGTTGGCAGCACGTATACTAAAATTGGAGCGATACAGACAAGATGAGCATGGTCCCTGCGCAAGGATGACACGCAAACTCATGAAGCATTCCATATTTGAATAAATAAATAAATTAGAAAACAATAATAGCTTGGTAGGGGTAGAACACTATAAATGCGTCCTGTCAAGCGACATCCAGGTCTGACATTCTGGGTGGCTTCTGTGGCCCAGGGTCTTAGCACCTCGCCTGGAGGATCCGAAAATCTGGGTTTAGCACTGGAGTAGTAGGACCTCAAGTAAAGGAGCCCAAAAGGTACCTTTGGACCTGTGATCAGAGGTGTGGATTCCGGTGCAGGGTTGAAGTCACCTGTGAGGTCTGCATGTGCTCAGATGACCTCATCAGTCACTCAGGAACAGGGTATAAAGTTTCAGGATTGCTCCCCAGGTTGGGGAGCACGTGCATCCTCTCCCCATTCTCCTCAGTCCCCTCTGCCTTCCTCAGCTTCAGGGGGTGAATAGCCCTCTTGCGGTGAAGGAGGCAGGTTGGGGCCCTCTGGCCTAAGGACACCCCCCGAGGGTGAGCTGGGAGCTCGGGAGCTCTCTGCCCCTGGTCCTTGCCCCACCTCCCTACTTTCCTAGACTCCCCTCCTAGGGGCTGGGGCAGCATCCAGAAGACAGTGAAGCTGAGGGAGAAAGAGGAGAGGGCAGCCTGCTGTGCTGAAGGCAGCAGCAGGGGCTCAGAGAGAGAGAGAGAGAAAAGGAGCCCAGAACTGAGGGGTACTGGGGCAGGTCACATGACTTAGAGACAGTTGGTCACATGACCATGACCTGCCCTTCCCATCAACCCCTGCTGCCTTCTACTCAGGCGCCACCCTGGGCTCAGGAATTGCCAAGGACTGCAGTTGTGACAGGCACTGTCCTGCACGACCTGGGAAGTCACCACAGACTGCCCAGAACCTTCCTGCAGGTATCCCCACAGCCTCTCCCAACCTCACAGCTGCCTCTGCAGCCACACGTAGCTCTTGTGGGTTTTCTGGGCTGATGCTGGCACACAACCCAAGTCTGTTTGTCTGGCTTTGGCATGCCCTGCTTATCTATTTACGTGCATATGTTTACTTATTACTAGATCTTCTTTCCAGACTATACTTGGTTCTGCTGCCATAAAATGAACTAACCCTCCTGACAGGATGTCAGTGTAGGAAATGGGCTTGCGACAAGTGTGCCACCATTGCGGGGAGCAGTAGTTGAGGGGTGCTGAGGGGGGAGGTTAACCAGATCCATTATTAGGAGAGCACATGAACTGGCCTTTTAAAGAGGGCTCTCCCTCAGCCCTAAAGTCACCTCAAAGGAAAGCCCAGTGTGGGTCACTGGCCCTGGGAGCCTTGGCTAGGCCTGACCCTCCTCTTCCTGCCCCATAGCCTCTGCCCAGCTTCCCTGATAGATTATTCTGTCCCCTTCTCAGAGCATGTGTTATCTGTCCCTGATATTTGTCCCTGGGGAGCAATGGGGAATTAAAGGGCCCACTCAGCTGGATTCCACACACCAGATGGGAATGCAGTGATAAGCAAGAAAGAATGTGAATTTATTCTGTCTGGCCCACCCACTATTCCTACCAACCCCATGTCTCTCCCGACATTAGGGATTGCCTCCAAAACCAAAGTTTTCTCTTGGTCAAGCCACCAGAACTTGCCTTGTCTGAAAACGGATGTGGCTGTTCCTTAAGACAGAGGATGCTGGGGTCAGACAAGTGGAAGGGGGTCCCCATGAGAATAAAAGTTCCCCTTCCCTCAACCTGTGGAATCGGTCTGTGGGGAACGCATTAGTATTTGAATCCGATCATTCTCCCCGTTATAGGAAATTCCCAGGAAGCATCAGCCTGGTGTGGCCAAAGCTGAAGAGCCGCTCAAGATTGTACCTGAGAAGAAAAAGTTCCGGCACCGGCCAGAGCCGCTGTTCATCCCGCCACCGCCCTCTTACAACCCCAACCCTGCCCCCTCCTACTCGGGCGCCACCCTGTACCAGAGCCAGCTGCGCTCCCCGCGCGTGCTGGGGGACCACCTGCTCCTGGACCCCGCCCACGAGCTGCCCCCCTACACGCCCCCGCCCATGCTGAGCCCGGTGCGCCAGGGCTCGGGGCTTTTCAGCAATGTCCTCATCTCGGGGCACGGCCCCGGCGCCCACCCCCAGCTGCCGCTGACGCCCCTGACGCCCACACCGCGAGTGCTGCTGTGTCGTTCCAGTGAGTTGCCCCCTGCTCCTCCTCGGGGATCCCGGGATTTCACCCCTGCCTGTGCTGGGCACTACCCTGTGAGGTCTCACTTTCTTTAGTTGTCTTGTGCCACAAACTTCTGTAGCATTTCTGCTCTATGTACCAGGCACTGTACTAGATATACTAGAAATACTTAGAATTAAATGTGGTGTATTTATCCTCAGGGAATCACGGTCTAGCTGGGGGGACAAACCCGTAAAGCGATTATTACAGTCTCTTTGAGATAAGAAAACAGTTGAAGTGTGTGTACACTAAATAAGACTGCTGTGGATAATGGTGTAAGACACAAAATAAATGTGCTAAGTAGATGTTCAAAAAGGACTAGATATGATAAGACCAAGGCTATATAATAATCAAGGATGGCGGGGTGGGGGGGTGGGTGGGGGGGGGTGCCGGGGCAGCCGGATGGCTCAGTTGGTTAGAGCGGGAGCTCTTCACAAGGTTGATGGTTGGATTCCCAGCTGCGGGCGCCCTCCACAACTAAGATTGAAGGCAACACCTTGAGCTTGGAGCTGAGCCACCAGTGGGTGGCTGGTTTGCCCAGTGGTTAGAGCGCGGTGCTTATAACACCAAGGTCGCTGGTTCGGGTCCCACATGGGCCAGTGAGCTGCACCCCCACACACAACTAGATTGAAAAATAACTTGACATGGAGCTGATGGGTCCTGGAAAAACACACTGTGCCCCAATATTCCCCCCCAAAAAAAAATAAACGTTTCTGTTTAAAAAAAAAAAAAAAAAGTAAATCAAGGCTAGAGAAACCTATAGCCAGGATCTCTTTCTAGAGCAAGAATAGTTTCATAGAAACAATACAGCTTAGCAGACCAGAGTGGGGCAGCTGGTTTCTCCTTACCCGGAGGAGAGAAATGGGTAACCCTAAGCCAGTTGGCACCACACTCCATGCAGCTCCTGGCAGACAGTTGGGAGTAACTCTGGTGTGGACAGAAAGGCGAGAGCCCTACTGTAACTGTGTAGGTAACTGCTCATTTGTTTTAGTTTCTTCAACACCTTTTCCCTGTTGACCAGTGACCTCTGGTTTTTGTGCTTCAGACAGCATCGATGGCAGCAATGTGACAGTCACCCCTGGGCCTGGAGAGCATACCATTGATGTTGAACCGTAAGGAAAAGCCAATTATTCTTGAGAACATAAGCCTCAGCTGAGGAAAGGGATGAGGAGCTTTGAAAAGTGGAGTTATTACTTCTAGGGTCAGAGTGTCCACCGAGGGAGAAGTTGTAGAAATTACAGGATCATAGATCATGATATTTCTCGAGTACCATTGTTTCCTGGTAATTGCCAGTGTTCTGAGGCCTTTGCCAAAGTCTAAATAGTAAAGCATGAAGCCCTGTGTTTAGAGCATCCCCATCTCCGGCTCCATAGGCCAGTTGGGTTGTGGCCACATGTTTTCACATCCCCAGTGACAGTGAGGCATCTCTCTTACGGTGCCCAGCTCTCTATGAGGCTTCTTTCAAATATCCTTGCTTCCCCCATCCCCTCCCTAAGATTCTTGGCCAGTCCTCCAAATGGGCTTGTTGAGTAGTGGGTGGGTGGTGAGGGGTATAACAGGAGAGGAAAGTGGTTCTTTTCATGGATAAGCACGGAAATGACCCTATGGTGGAGGGATGAGTAGATTGAGTCAGGAATCAGAAAACCTGAGTTCCTGCACCATTTTGTTATTTGATCTTAATCAAATTAACCTTTCTAGGCTTTAGTTAACTCACCTATTAAATGGGAATAATTATCACTGCCTTGGTTACACCACAGGTCTTTGTGAAGTTAAGATGGGATAATTCACGCAAAAGTGATCTGAAACGGATTAAAAAAATGAAATAAGCACTTTGTATTTGTCCCATTTTTTCCTGATTAAATGGTGTCATCAGTTATGTCCTGGGCAGCTGTTCTCTTGGACTTAGCACCCTCTCTTTCTTAGTTCTAGATCTATGAAGCCCCAGGCTGACTTCTCTCTTGCTCCTTGCAGCATCTCTCCCCAATCTTTTTTTTTTTTTTTTCAAATTTTCTCCCCAATCTTAAAGCTGTTCCTTATCCCAGTAAAAAGGCCATGCCTGGAATCTTAGGCTCACACTGTGAGGAAATGCCCCTACATTCTTCTTGCAGAAGGAACCGGTTTCCTTCTTTGTCAAGTTTCTGACAGTTACCCTTGGCCTCAAATTGAAGACCACACTGTTGTTTTTCTTGTTGTCATTAAAGACGCATCAACATTGGTTTGAGATTCCAAGCAGAGATCCCAGAACTCCAGGATGTCTCTGCCCTGGCCCAGGACACACACAAGGCCACACTGGTTTGGAAGCCGTGGCCAGAGCTGGAAAACCAGGACCTCCAGCAAAGAGGTATTGACCTGTGGGAAGAAGTGGGAGGGGAAGACTTGATTCTCTCACAGGGATCTCGCTTCAGGATCTGTGTGTTTTTCCGTGATACTGAGCTCTCGCTAATGCAGTGGCCTCTTGTTCCCAACAGTGGAGAATCTCCTGAATTTTTGCTGTTCAAGTGCATTGCCAGGTGGAGGGACCAATTCTGAATTTGCTTTGCACTCTCTCTTCGAGGCCAAAGGTGACGTGATGGTAAGTAAGGAACCATGAAAAGTAGGCTTCACAGTTCATTTTCTTCATGTCAGAATTCTGAGAAGTATTTTCCCAAGTGTCTGTGTTGTCCCGCCTACCATATAACCAATTCATAAGATGATGACCAGTCAACATGCCTCCATGTTCCTTATCTCAGTGAGTAAGTCAGGATTTTAAAAACTGCTGGAAAACCTCCAGCGGAACTTCTCATAATGCATCTGAGTAATAATTAGGGGCACCCCTGTCTTGGGAAATTAGAATTACTTTGAAGCAATCTTGTATTTTTACATCATAACATGTCTCCAGTAATGGAGGTAGTTGGTCTAAAACAGCCCATGGTGCTCTGCTGACTGTGCTCCCTACCTTGGAAATCCGCCAAAGTTGATGTCCATAGAAACATTGTTTTCCCTTAACCAAGATGAAGTGTTTGCTTCATTCTTCCATCCTCAACACAGTTCTTTGTTCAAACCAGAACTTGGGCGCCATCATCCCAGAATCAGAGCTGACCTTTTCCTTGCTCCACCTGGACTCCTGGCGAGATCACTCAAGCACTAACCTGTTTCCCCTCTAGTCAATACATGATTCTTCTACCAGATCTAGTTTTCTACCTTTTGCTTTTTTATTTTATGAAAACGTGAAAGGAAGCAAAGGTCCCAGTTCTACCTTCTCAAGAGATTATTTGGTACCCTTTAAGATTTTCTAGAATGTTGGAGAACTCTCCTTAACCCTTGGAGATTGGTGTTGCAGAGCAGCCCTTGTTGACCTTCTAACATGCACACAAATCACCCGAGGACTCTTGTTAAAATGCAGGTTCTTATTCAGGAGTCCTGGGGTGGGGCCCCAGGTTCTGCCTTTCTAACCAGCACCCAGAAATGCTCACGCTGCTGGTGTGTGGACCACACTTGGAGTAGCAAGATTCTAGACCTTGGTCTACCCCTAAGCCATCCGCTGCTCAACTCCGCTGCAGCATCTTTTTTTTATTTAAAAAAAAAAAAGTCAATAAGGCTGAAGAAGAAAGATTTGAAAGGGTTTATTTAGCGAGGCTCTTTGCGAGGACAGCATCTTACACAGTGCTCACTAAAACAGCTGTTTATGTTCAATTGGAATGGAACATGAGTTTTCTGCCCAGTTACACATCACCCACTCATTTCCTTAGCATCCTTCCCCAGAGACTCAGCCTCCATTCAGAGGAGGTCTTACCACCTCTCTCAGGCTGGGGCCATCACCAAGCAGGGAGTGGGGTCGGACATGACCAGCCGGCTGCAGTCATGGGCTGGGGGAGGGTTAGAGGAGCAAGTCCTGTTGGGTGCTGACCCGAAATGAACCCCAATTAGGGGACTCTCCCTCTGGTTTTTCTTCCAGCACCCCAACCCTGGGCTCTGCCCTGCTGACCCCTGGTCCCCATTAGGTAGGCGGTCTTCCCAGGACACACAGACCCATTACTGACTCTGGCCTTTTCTCTCCCATGGGTCTGCAGGCTGCTCTGGAGATGCTGCTGCTGCGGAAACCAGTCAGGTTAAAATGTCATCCTTTAGCCAATTACCACTATGCCGGTAGGTTGCCAGGAGCCCTGTGCCCTGTTGCTTCCTGGGAGGGGTTTGTTTGCATGTTTGGTTGTGTCGCTTTTTAACAGTAGATAGCACGTTTGCCGTCCTAATCGCCACTTGTGATCTCAGGGCCTTCTGGGGCATCGCTGGTGGGGTAGTTTGGTCTGTTGGCTGGTCTCCTGTCCCTCATGGGTATGCCAAGAGCTGGGTGATAGTGGACAGTGCCTGCACGGGTGGCAGAGAGACTGCATCGGGGTACAGAGCCACAGAGGGTACAACACAGAGGCAACAACACTGAACAGCAGCCCCTCAGCTTTAGAAGCAATAGACATGGTTCAACTCTTGCGTTCACCCCTTGGCCTTCTTCTGCAGTCTCTGTTCCCTCACCTGGAAAACAGGGCTCGTACTCCATCCCTTGCAGTGACTATTAGAAATAGTATAGGGAGCCCCATGCCTGGCACGTCCTGGAGGCTGTTGTTATTCATTTATCAAACATTTATTGTGCACTTCCTGTGTACACGGGGCTGTGCTAAGCGCTAAGATGAAACAGACGTGGACAGAGTCCTACCTCATGCAGCGTGGAGTGTAAGGAGGAGGCAGTTGTTACACAGCGGATCCCACTGACAGCAACAGTGGTACATACACATCTCCACATGCGCGTGTCTTCTGAGGATGTGGATTAATGATGGCATCACCAATGGGGGGGGGGGAGAAGACACCTTTGAGCATTGAATGGAGTGAGAATCATGCAAAAGAAGAAAACAGGTTGGGGACCCTAAGAGATGACCAGTGAAATTGAGGTCAGCGTTTTTATTTCCATGAACTGGTAAACCCATCCATTCTGAGGGTCACCACAAAGCTGCCGGGTGTCTCTCTTTCAGAGGGAATGAGTCCTCCAGGGCCCCTTGGTCATTAATCCTTTACAGGTTTCCTTAGTGCTTCGAGCAGACCCTACATAGGTAGGTGCCAAATACCTGAGTGGGTTTGGGGACCTAGTAATACCTTTTCCAGTCCTTGGTCCAGACAGCCAGGTAGGCCGAAGCGGAGGGCTGCTTTACAAACACTGCCGCGTCCTCCGTGGGCATCCTGTCCCCTCCGTCGCTGGCCTCACTGAACGTGCTCCTCTTAGGAGTTGACCTTCCTGCCCGTCATCACAGGGTGAAGGCCTCAAGCTACTCACCTGAGCACAGCAAGCCCAGGATGTCTGCCTGTGGGTCACTGTCAGCACAGAGGCCACTAGTTTCTAACTTTTTGTATGTCACGTCACACATACATGGACAAAGGATAAGAAATCCATCAGTGACCTAAAGGAGCGTGGTTTTTTTTTAAATATTGTCTCCATCATTTCCTGCTTGGTGTCTGCCCTGAATGTGGGTAGAAAGATGTAGGAGTTCTCCCTAATCTGCAGTTCGATCCTCTCCTAATTCTGAGTGTCAGCTACCATCCATTAAACCCTGTCTCAAGCTTCTTTGCGTAGCGGGTGAGACGGTGGATGAGAAGGCGCTTCCGAACCATCTGCTGCGAGATACAGCTGCCCTCGGCCCTGTGGGCTGCTCAGCTCCAGCTGTGAGCAACCTCATCTGGGACCCCAGTCCCCTCCAGTTCTTCCCAGTGTGTCAAGCAAATACTATTTTTTTATGTGTGACATGACATTAAAACAAAAGATTGGGAAGTTAAGGACCAGCAGCCCCCACCCCACCCCAAACAAAACAAAATGAAAACACTAAACTAATACGAGAAACTTTGAAATTCGAGGGCCTTTAATTCTGCTAAAATGAATTGATCTGTTGGGGTTGGGGGTCCTAGCTAATCCTGTGCCCCTACAGGCAGACGAGGAAGGACAGGGTTGCTTCCTGGAATCGTTTCAACCCTTGGAGGCAAGAGAGGTAGGGCAGAGCTGTGAAGGGTTGGTATCTTGCTAGCTGTGTCTCCCCAAGAAAAGAGTGCTCGCCTACATTTATCAGTCATTTGCCTTCTCCAGGAAGTGATCACAAACTGGGCCCCATAGAATCTCCTAGAATTATGAGCAAAAAGGGCAGAGGTCACTGGTCTCCAAAGTCTGACCAGACTCCATCCGCTTAACATTTCCCTTCCAAGCCACAGGGGAAACCACAGAGTGTACCCCATCACAGGCTCCTTTTCCTGTTCTCATGCTCCTTATTTGGTTCTGGGGTGTTAACGGATCGCATTTCTGTGGCCCCATCCTGCCTTGGCCTTTGTGCCAAGCCCCACTGGGCTGCTCTCTAGGAGGACTGTCCATCAGTTCAATTCATCACCAGGAATGCTATCTTGTGGATGTCTTTTGGCTTCCAGCTCTGTGGCTGTGGCCAGTGTCACCCCACCCCGACTCCCAGCTCTGACTCCTGGCGCTAGAATCACTCTCCAGGCTCCCAGCTGTCCAGAGAGAGAAGTCAGATCTCCTAGGCCTTTCTGTGTCCTGGAGGGAAGGTGGAAAGGCTGGGCTCAGGGAGGGAGGGAGGCTGCAAGTGAGGGGGAGACAGAAACAGAAGCCGGTGAAAATCACATTCCTTACTTTACTCATGACCTTCCCTTTCCCAGCCCACCCCAAGCAGTTCAGTAAGAAAAGGAAAAAGTGACTGATGCAGGGGGCCCAGCAGAGAGGATGGTGTGGGTGGGTAGCTCGCCCAAGTCTTGGAGCTGCTTGCCAAGACCAGAGGAAGGTGCGATTGCAGTGGCTACCAACACGCTTTAATCCACACCAAGGTGCTTGGTCCAGCCCTCTCCCAGCATCCTCCACCCAGGTTTGGGTAGCAGTTGTTTGCAGTGGCTCCCAGTTGGCAGTTGGATTGGGTGGGGAGAGCTTGAGCTTGGGGAGTCAAGATGCCTGTTTGTGATTTAGAGGGCCTGCAGCATCCTTGGTTTTCCATTCAAGTGGTCATTCCTGCAGATGGGCGCAGAGTGGAGAGGGTGTCAGAACCGGTGCTGGGCTTCTTGGCAGGTGTTCAACAGAAGCTACTATTAGCCCCCACCACAGCCCAAGTACTCCTGAAGCCTGACCCAAGTCAGAGATAGGGAGACCTGGAGGAAATAAACACCCACTCAGTTGGGAAAGCCTGCTCTCGGTCTTGGAAGCTGCCCCAGTTTGATGAGGAGACAGCATTACATACTCAAGAGAATACTTTGCAAGAAATACAGCTGTGATATCATTTTCCAGACACTCAGCCGGTCTTCTGAAAGGCAGGAACTGAGCTAACACTTACTCTCTTGCTTTGCCTGACACCACACTTGTAAAGACCAGGGTTAACGGACAGGCTCAAGTTATACATTCAGATTGAGGCCTCCCTCCCTTGTGCTTCCAGAGGAAACTTTGGTAACAGCCTGCTTCACCCTGCACCCCTAAAAATATATTCAGCCTTCACCCACTATGGAAAACCTTTCACGGAAATGAAGGGCTGGTATAAAAACAGTCTCTCTTTTTCTACAGTGCACGTGTGTTTCTTGTATAACTGCATTAACAACAGCGTCAATAAAAGTTTTTAAAATCTTGAAGAGGGAACGGCCCTCTTTAAAAGATGCTGTGCCCAAACTTTCTGTCCCCCCTCCAAGTCTCTTTTCAGTTGCCTGGGTTCGCTATAGCTCGCCCCCAAATTTAGCCACAGTCCAGTGGCTGTTTCCCAGCAACAGACGCTCAGAACATTTTTTCCTCTGGATACTGTTCCAGCAGCAGTTTCCTCCAGCTAATTAGGCTCTTTGTAATTAGCCTTAATCGTCTTGTTAGGGGCCCCTGCTGATACTAGCCCGATAGCCAGGAATCCCCAGGTAGAACAAATGAGTGCTGGGGGAATGTCAGCCCACTAACCCTGTGTGCATGCTGAGAGGAAGGCGAGGGGAGGGGAGGGTTTGCGGCAGCCCCCTGCCTTGGTTTTGCATTTGATCCTGGACTTGGTCCAAGATGCATAATCTAAGAAGGGCTGGCTTAGAAAACCTCGTCTGAGGAGGAGGAGAGTGCTCCTGTCTGACAGAGACTGCAGGGACGAGAGCTGCCTGAGCCTTCCCTTGACGATTACAGACCGGGCTTCCGGGGCAGGGAGTAGAAGACAAGTTACCAGCGGCCACGAGTAAGGCTGGATCCATTCATACACAGCACAGAGGACACCAGCAAGACCTGGTGGGCTTCGTGAGTGCCACTAAGGCCTAGATCAGCGGGGGACAGCATGTGTCCCGTAGCTGCAGGCTGCTGGGGAATCTGCTCTCCAAGAGGCCAGAGAAGATCCAAAGCCTTTACTGTGTACCTGCTTAGCACCAAACGCTCTCCATCCCAGGGTGTCCCAATCCCCACGTCACGGGAGAGGAAACTGAGACTCAGAGACATGATGTAAACCTGTCTGGGGCCACAGAAGATGTAAGTGGCAGAATCAGGTTCCCAGCACATGAGCTCCTGGTTTAAATCACCCTTTTCGATCGCAGCACAGTGACACTGGGGAGAGCACATTCAGGTATTATTTCTATGTACCAGGCTTTAACCTGGGAATTCAGTCCAAGAGCCCAGGGGTGGAGTCTCAGCCCAGTGGGAATCGCATGATCAGGGTGCAGTGAAGATGGAGAATTCACAAAAATCCGAAGGAGGCTGACTTTTATGCAAACCAGCCACAGTGATTGAGTCTTCCCTGGACCCCCCAAAATAGGACTCCCCTTAGAAATAGGCCTTATGTCTTGCTCCAGACAGCCCAGTACCATTCTCTATGACCATCTGCATATCCTAGTTTCTCTTTTATGGAGGAAAAAGACGACTGAATATCAAGTTTAGCCAGGAAGGCCGATGCACCAGCCCAGCCCTGCAGGGCCTCTTTATTGGTCTGCAGATCTGTCCGGACCTGGTCCCACTCACCTCTCCAGCCTCTTTTGCTCTCCCTCTGCTGGAACCCGTAGTTGAACCACATTGGATCCCTGCTCACTCTTTGAACACCTCCATTTCCTCAGCTATAAAATGGGTAACACCCAGTCTTACAGGGTTGCTGGTAGCACCAAATGACTGATGTCTGTGAAGTACTTACAACCTGGCATATAGTAAACACTTACAAATGTTAGCTTCCCCACCCCTCCAGCACAGCGTTTTGCATGCAGTACACACCTGATATCTGTTGGATGGATGGGTGGATGGAAGGGAGGGAGGGAGGGAAGGATGGATGGATAAATGGAAGGGAGGGAGAGAGGATTGATGGATGGGAGGAAGGAAGGGAGGGAGGGAGGGAGGCATTGTCTCACTGCTCTCTGCCTTTGCACACATACTTCCTCTCCCCAGAATTCCCTTCCATCTCCTTCTTGCCTAACTTGCTTCTGTGTCCTTGAAAAGTCAACTCAGGTGTTTTCTCTACCTGGAAGCCTTCCCAGCTGCCCTAGTCCTTACCTGAGTGTGGTGCTCCTCCCTCCTGCCCCATTGGCACCTGACCTCTCCCTCCTCACTGCAGTCACCACCGTGAATGCAGTGGCCTACTGGTTTGTCTCCCCAGTAGACTGAACGTGAACCCACTGCATTTTGAGGAGCGCTTGCTACATAAATTCTTGCACTCATGAACATCATCATGACATAAAAACTGTAGCTAAAATTGGCTGAATGCTGTTTTCCAGTTACTAAGCTCGACACTTTGTTCATTATCTTTAACCTTCACAAAAATACTAAGAGGTGGGGGCAATCAGAATTATTCCCACTTGAGTCTGAGGTTCCGTAACGTGTCAGGGTCGAGACCATAGCTGAGATTTGAACCGAGGTGTAAGGGCTGCTAACCATTGCACTACACTGGCTTCTTGTTCAGAAAGGAGTTTGATGGGTATTATATCATTTACTGAACCGTTATATTTTGTCACTTAGCCAATCAAGTGGGGAGACCTGTGAAGCTGGAACCGGCAAAGTGGGGAGAACTGTGAGCTGTTCTTACGAAGTTTGTGTTTTGTTGTAGGTTCGGACAAGTGGACCTCCCTAGAAAGAAAACTGTTTAATAAAGCACTAGCCACTTACAGCAAAGACTTTATTTTTGTACAGAAGATGGTAAGCATGCTTTTTCCCATGGCTCGCTTGAAACTGAATTTGGGAAATTGTACACCTAAAGATACATAGATATATTTGGTTACTGGCTTCATGCTCTCACCAAAAGGATGTCTGTTCCCCACCCCCACCCCCCCCAATGGTGAAGGGTGGCATTTGTTACGGGGTGGCCTGGCCCTGGTGTCGGGGATATGGGGGAAGGAAGACACAGATCATTTGGACATGGCATTGATGGGGGTTATTTTTATCTTAATAAAAATGTGTACTTTTTGCATTCTGTCAGAATAAATAGAGCTGGGGCTTTTGGTTCACAATTTACGTCGCAGATTTCATGTATGTGTGATGATCTATCATGTTTCTGACAGAATCTTTCCTGAGAAATTAAAGAAGGGAGGATATATGCCCTCCTCCTCGCCAGTAGCAGTTTCTGGTTTTGGGCCTCCAATCGTAATGACAGTGATAATAAAAACAATACGTGTACGGCATTTCACAGCAAAGTAGAACTCTTTCACATAGATGAACTAGCACTTTATACAGCAGATATTGAACTTAATAAGCCTTAATTGGCTGAGAGGTGGTTTAAGCTAAAAGTTAAAAATAATTGCAAGTGTGTTTCAGCAGTCTGATGAATGATGGAGCCGTATTGTATTGTTAAGGTCATTAATATGTGCAGGTCCACAGAGAACAGGGTCACAGGTGACAGCTTCCACTGGCTCCAGGCTGGGCCGATGGTCCCCAGGGGTGTCCTGGGTACATGTCTCCTGTCTTTAACCTAGGGCCTTAATGAACGAGAATCAGAATAAGTGGACTTGCTCTCCAGCTTGCCTTCATCTGCCGTCTGTCTATATTCACTCTTGCCTTTCCCTGCCTTAGAGGCCACCACATTCTTTGTCCAGCAGCTCCTATGCTCATATTTCTGGAATCACCTTCCCCAGGACTGACCTGTCCTAGGCCTCATTCCTTGCTGGCTATTGATAGATTCGTGTGTCATGCTTGCCAGGCAGCGCAGGTTTTTAAGCAAGGGCTCTCTGGGACACTTTGCTCACTGCTTGGGTATTCTAGGGTAGAAATTCAAGATGTCAGGGGGATGTGAAGGGGGCAACTTTGGGGAGAAAGGACTTCTGAGGGTTCCCTTCCCATCTCACCATGCAGTGGGCCATGTTCCCACCCCCGAGGGTACTAGCAGCCTTTACCTGCCTCCAGAAAACCCACATTATTGAACCTCAGTTTTAGCTCAGAGATCTATGAGCTAAACAAAGCAATTTTTCTCTTTAAAATACATTTACCTTTTCCCATTTCGGGGATGAACAGAGCAAGGCTTATTTCCTGCAAAAACTGAGCTCTTGTCATGATAACTTTTGCCTTATGTTCCTGTTCAATTACTAAGGGACATTTTTCATAAATAGATTTTGAAGGTCAACAAGGAAGAGAACCAAACACGTTCAAGCATGTTTAATGAAAATCATGCTGCTTTCTAGGTTTAAAAAAAGGAATAAGCTCTCTATGGACTGGCAGGAGAAAATCTCCAGGCTATATTGTGAAAAAAATCAAGTTGCAAAACTATATATATTACCTTTTGTGAGGAAAATGGCGGGTAAGAAATGTATTTCTGTGTTTGTTGATATATGCGTAAAGAAATTCTGAAATGATACCCAAGAAATTAGTAAGAGGGACTACCTGTGTTGCAAGGGAGGGAAGTAAGAACTGGATAGATGGAGAACAGGCAGGGGAAGGAAATTTTTCACTATAACTATAAGGGGTGCCAACAAAATGTATATACTTTTTAAGAAAGGATAAAACTGTATAATTGTAATACTCAATATATACCGATAACAGGATGAATACAAGTCACATTTGATTTCTGCAATTACAAGAGCCACTCACAGTGGTTACCATCATTGTCCAGACACTTCTGATGATGGCGAACTACTGCTTGAGACTAGATAACATCTCTTAAAATGTGTATACTTTTTTTGGCATCCCCCGGTATATATTTTTTAATTGAATTGCATAAACCTATGATCTATTACAAAATTAAATTTTCACAAAAACTTGCTGCTTTGCCCCCGGCACACTGCTGCAGCTGATCCTGAGATGACTTTCTTGGCAGGTGAAGTCTAAGACAGTGGCTCAGTGTGTGGAGTACTACTACACGTGGAAAAAAATTATGCGGTTAGGGCGGAAGCACCGGACACGCCTCGCAGAAATCATCGACGATTGTGTGGTGAGTGAAGCTGCTGAGTCGCTGCTTATTCTGGCCCCACTCCCACCCCACAGTCAGGTTAGTAAGTGACTGGTGTTTGGTTTGGCTTTGCTGTTGAGGTGGCCGCAGTGAGTGGGTGACAGGCCAGCTCTCTGCCGGGATTCAGGCCTTGACTTCCTGGTGGAGAGAGGCCAAGGGAAGGTGGCTTAGGGTTTGACCTGAGGCTCAGCGTTCAGTTAAGGAGGCGAGGTAGAAACTAGGGAGTGAAGCCAGGCTGGTCCCAGCCTTGGGTGGTTGGTTTATAAGCAGGTGCCCTGGACCCCTGGCATGTCCCTTCCTGATCCTTCCACATCACAGATGTCACTAAGCAGAGAATGTAACGTGCCTCCGAAAGATGAAGGAGCCCTCAGCTTTTACCACATCTTTCATAAAGGATTCCATAGTGCCAGGAGTGCTCGATTATTGACTTGGTGAGCAGGGTGTATGTAATAATTCTAATGCTCACATCCACATTTATCCCTGATCAATATCCCCGATCAATATTTCCTTCATTAGCAGGCAATCAAAATTGTCTGCATATTAAGATTAAATACATACTAAAGACAGAAGCTCAGAATCATCTCTGAACCCCTTACGTGTGGCTTTGGTAATTAATACCACTTTTCATCCTTGTGAACTCCTCTGTGCATCCATAGCCAGGGGGATCTTCTCGCCCACTGTGGAAAACATTACCTACCATGTATGTGTGTGTAAAAGTTACATGTCTTTAAACAAGTTACTAAACCCCAGCCTCTGTCATCATCAGGGAACGCGTTTGGAACTCATGAATGGTGTGAATATTTGTAATTATATTTTCATTCCCAGTAGTGCCCCAGTCAGTGTAAGTGTTAGCACACGTGTGGATTATTCTCTTGAGCAGACATTTACGTCGCACTTTCTACGTGCCAGGCATTGCCCTAGGCATTTTATACATATTGACTCATTTAATCCTCATACCAGTTCTCTGAGGTAAGAAACTGAGGCACAGAGTAACTTAGCCATGGTCAGTGGCCGGTGAGTGTGTTGTCTGAGCCCAGTTCCCTTGTGTAACACTTAAGAGAAGTCAAATGCAAATTCGCTTAAAGAAGCGTAAAAACACGTGGGCTCATTAATGCTTTAAAGCCCACGTAAGCCCAGCTATGAAATAGCTATGCATATGCAAATTTACATTTGGTCCCAAATATCAGAGAAAGTAGGTATCTCTGGAATAGAACAGAATTGCCATTTTGTCCATCAGAGAAGGCCATATTCTGCAGTAAGGGTTTCCTGTGACCAGGGCTTTTGTTTGACTGATTTAAGTAGTGATTTCTTGTATCAGAAAAGCCTTTTGTTCATCGGTGACCTAATGTTTAAAAAAGCAGTGTGGCCTCATCAGGTTCAATCAACTAAAACCAACTGAGTCCCCACAACGCAAGCAGCAGTATGTCTGTAGCACAGTGGGTGAACCAGGGATATTAACTGGCCTCTGTCCCTATCCACCCCTGAGGAGAGCATACGAGTATATTCCAGTTGGGAAGATGTGACATACACAAGTGGAAAGTTTACCCTGAACCCCAAGAGTCTAAGAGCAGTATGAGATGAGAACCAGAAAGTCTTAGGTACAGCCTTAGGCTCTCTCTCATCTAACTCCACCATTCCACAGGCAGACAGTTGAGGCCCAGAGAGGGCAAGGGGCTTTCCCCAGGTCACACAGAGCATTATTTCCCAAATGAGTCCAATGGACGGTAACCAAGGAAGCATAAAGAATCGTGGCCTGGGAGACCTAGGACCTGGCCCCTAGACATACTGACCTGTAAAATGGGGCAAATGACTTAGATGATTTGGAAAGACCCTTCCAGTTCTGGAATATTCTGGGCTCTGCCTAAGCCATGTTTTGGAAGAGGGCAAAATCAGAGGCTATGGTTTCCTAAGGCAAATTGGTGTCTCTTCGGCTTGGGTGTTGCCAAGGGCCTAGGACAGTGTCCGGCGTAACAGGGGCACTCAACACATGTCTGATGTGTTGATGAGCAAACATTTTTCCGAGGTTCAGAGCCAAAACCCCTGTATAAACTCCCTGGAGGGAGACAGAGTGAAGAAGAAGGTTCTGAGCGGAGGAGTGCTGCTCAGGGAGATGTTACCACGCAAGGCAGAGGAACCATCGTGGGCCAGCAGGGCTGTGCAGGTGAATAGAAAGGCCCAGGCCAGCGTGGAGCTTCAGACTGAGGAGGAGAGGTTAAGACGGTGCCCGAGGGGCCACCCTTTGAGCTTATTCACCAGGAGCCAGGATTAGCCTGGGTCAGGAGCAGGCACACCTTTGTGACCTGTGAGCTTAGGGAGAACACAAAGGTATGTGCAGACACAACTCCGGCCCCCAAAAACAAGAAAAGCCTCGTTTAAGGCCAGCGTGGTAGCTCGCAGCTCCCTTCGGGCACTGTGAAGGCGCACTCAGCCTTCTGAGAACAGTTCACCAGGTAGAGGTGAAAAGTTGGGACCATGCAAGGACTGGAGAGGGTGCAGAAGATGCTATCCTAGGACAGGTTTCCTCTTGGTCCTCCACGCCTTTCTGGGACACCTGGCGTGGCCCTCCTGATATGTGTCCTCAGTGTTTCATTAAAGAGACAGGTGACCATTTCCCCCTAGATGGAACATTCTCAGGTGGCTTAAGGACTTTCGTGGGGAGAGGGGAAGAGTTTGTGAGGAATGATTGCTCTTGAGGGAGTCAGTGGTCAGAGAGCCCAGCTGTTCACTCAGCAGGCTAGTTTGACTTTGGCCTGAAGCCACCACAGGCCCTTCCACCCTTGCAGACAGTAGAAGGTGGCCAGGGTGGGCTCTGTTAAAGAGCTGGGAGGAAAGGATGCTGACCACACCTTCCTGTCCCCTGCCCATGCTCATGCTCCCACTCGGGACAAACCTGTACGTCTGGCTGTGACCAAAATTGAGCACAATTCAAGGAACCAACTGACACAGTTAACTGACTTGGGAAGACAGCGGTCAGGGCTCCAAGAGCAAAGCTCACCCCCGGTCTAAGCGCCTGAGGTACTTACATGACGGTCCATTGGTGATCAGGGGCACATCCTCCTTCGCTTTGACCTTTACAGGCAGCTGGTTCTAATGGTTCTGAGAGGCTTAGGATCTCTGTGTTTGAGCTGAAAACCTAAGCCATGTCCAGGTGGACACATGTGCATCTGTGGACATTTGCAGCCGGCCAAGGAGTGAAGAAATTAGAGGTGCTGGAATCCGATAGCCCAGGTTTTACATCTCAGTTCAACCTCTTGAGCAGCCAAGTGGCCTTGGGAGAACTAGTTCTCTGGCCAGTTTTCCTCATTTGTTTAAAGACGAGACGTGTGTACAAGGTTGTGGAGAGGACTAGGGATGTGTGTATGCAGAGCCTGACTCAGCCGCCATTCAGTGTGTTGTCATCACCATCGTTCGTAACCCTCACATTGGTCTTGGAGTAAGTTTGGGTCATTGAACATTTGCAGTTTATCTTACAAATGTCTCATCATACGAATTCCACGTGCATGCCTGAGAAATAAAAATCTCCTCAAGAAGCTCTTGGAATTTATAGACTATTATTAATCAATGTCACCCCCCAATAAGTTTAATTTTTTTTAAAAAAAGAAACTCTTACTGTGGACACTCCAGGCTTTGCAGACTATGTTAACATATAAACACCTCCCTGCCCTGTATTTGCCCACCTTCTATTGATTTTAGAATATTACTAAACGTTTCATTTCACAGTACATCAGAAAATGGCCAGCTTGTTGATAACAGGGTTCTCCATGTTAGGGTTTTTGTCCTATCTTTGTATATCTTAGTCGCTTTCGTGCGCCATTTGACTTGATGATAAATCATTTTGTGAACATGTATTGATCACCAGTTGGAATCAAACCTAATCTAAATTCCTGAGACGTATATAATGACAGTACAGTATAACTGAATCTGTAATTTGGTGGCTATATGGAACATTTCTTCTAAGAGTTCTTAAGCCAAAAAATGACATTGTGAGAAAACTGTAATTATAACAAGTACCATGAAATAGCACCATTGTCATTTAAAGTTATTATACAATTTATTTTACATGCCAAGTTTTGGGCCCTGGGCTGCTTAATGAACTGATATTTGAGGCCAAAAAGTTCCAGTTCTGTAAAGGAATGGAGTGAACCCTTGGAGTTTGACACAACGTGGTTTTACCTGAAACTGAGTTTGGAAGATGGTGGATTCCTATGGGAATAAGACCACTTGAGTAAAATCAACTTGTATGTTTATATATTAGTAAGAAACCTACAGTTTTTATTATAAATTACTGTAAATGTCTAAAGCCTACATCTGTATTCATTGAAGTCTTTCAGCAAATGTAGTTATTACTAATTAATCCTAATTAACTCATTGGAAACTGGGATCATTTCTTAAATACACCTTGTTAGTACCTCACCTCAAATATGCATATATGATATTAAATACAGACACTACTGAGCCAGTGAGTGGGGTGCTAAATGCCCCGTATTATACTGATATTGTCTGTCTCCCTCACCCCCAATCCAAACTGGAGAGAGGGAGCTTGTGGTTGTGGATCCCAGAGTACCACTACTCTCAGAAGTCTTCACTCTTCTTGGAAATTCTTGGTTCTGGGTTCTAAGAATCATAGGCTCACCCAAAGTTGCATCACTGTTGGGGGTAAACCAAACTGGAGCCCACATGCTCTAAGCAATGGGTGTGCAAAGAGAGCGTGACAGACGACAAATGACCATCAGGGTTAGAGGCAGCTGGGCATACCTTTCGTTTCCTCGTTTGTTAAATGAGAGGACTTTTTACAGCCTATTCGGTGACATAGCAAATGTGAAAGCACTTTATAAATTGTAACACAGAAGCTGGAATGAGGTTGACGTAACATAGAATTCCCTTTCCCTGGTTCGCAGTCCTTTCCGAGCCTGGAGGAGCCAGCTTCCCTCACCACCCCCACCCCCACTGAGGAGAGACAGTGCAGAATAAAGTTGTTAGTTAAGCAGCGGATAGACTGTGGACCTCCTAAATCCCTGCCCTCCATCCCAACCCATCCTGGGTATCTACTCCTAGCTGCTCCGTTAACTTACTATCTTGTCAGCCTTGAGGAAGGCGAGGCCCGTCTGCTTAATTCTGCACCTGGTTGCCATTCTGAAGTAGAGAGAGGGGTCACGGTAGCAGAGAAGCTAATGATTCATAGAAAATATTTTTCTGTCACCCCAATAAGCTTTCATTTAAAAAACATTACTAGTTACCCAGAGACTTGCCAACATTTCTTAATTAAATAAATCATACGCTTTCTTTGCCAGCTTAAAAAAAAAAAGAAATTGGTCATGTGGTATCAGTCTGACCCATCTTTGTATAATCCCCCCATCTGTCTCTGCATGCCAGAAATTTTGCTTGACAGTTTATCTACATTCTTTCATTTGCCCTCCCCCACCCCCAAAAAATATTTTTTTCTGGTTCTTCATAGAATGCCTCTGGAAGGCATTTTTTCTCCAACCCCATGATTAGAGGCCAGGAAAAAAAAAAAAAGCACATGATAAATAAAAGGGAAGGAATACCCCCTTCCATTTTCACCCCTTTTCAAAGTCATTGTGGTTCATTCTCTGATTCTCTTTTCTGACAAGAACAGAGCAGGAGTGTATCAGAATACGGTGTGTCACGTGCCTCCACAGACCAAATCAACACCTCAGGTATCTTGCATGGAAGTGTGTGAGAAGGCCTATAAAACAGTTCATGATAGGTCTTTAGTCTCTCTCCAAAGGGTCCCACCGTATTGTGATGGTTTGAAAACCCTCCTCACTGCTCTGGGGAGACAGAGTGCGGCAGAGAGATACGCAAGTGGGGCCGCTTGCCTGGGTGTTAGTGTCAAGGTCTGGTCTGCTGGTCTCAAACAAGGGGGAGAAGCTCTCCATACAGAAATCTCTCCTCTCTGCCTTAAAATATTTTTGTATAAATGATGGGACCCAGGGTAGGGCAAGGGGGACTTCCTTGACCTCAGAATTCCACGCGTCCAGTAACCAACCTTATAGAGACCGTGTGCCTCCCCAGAGGGTTCTGTCAGCCGTTCCTCATGCAGAAAGAAACCGATGCAGCCCCGGCGTCCAGCCCCTCTCCCCTCTCCAGGCCTGTGGGTTCTGTTCATCACTAAAAATGCCGTTGGGGACTTTCCCCCTTTTGCTTTTATTGCCTTAACACTAGACAAGTGAAGAAGAAGAAGAGTTAGAGGAGGAGGAGGAGGACCCGGAAGAAGATAGGAAATCCACAAGAGAAGAGGAGAGTGAAGCGCCGAAGTCCCCAGAGCCACAGCCAGGCCCAGTCCTGGCTCCCGCAGAGGGGCCACCCCTGCAGGCCCTTGGCCAGCCCTCGGGCTCCTTCATCTGTGAAATGCCCAACTGTGGGGCTGTAAGTGTCTCTGCGTCCTCCGTCTTCCGGGGATCTGGGACTAGCGAGGGCCAGACATGTGGCTGTGCCTGGCGTTTTTGAAGAGATGATGCATTTTAGAAAGGGAAGGGATGATGCATTTCTGCAGGGAAGGTTTGGCAGAGGGAATTCCACGTTGCCGTGGTATGGTTTCGTTCATCCCATTGACTTACTCGTTCGGCCAGCAGATATTTCTGGAGTGTCATGTTCTGTGTCCAGCACTGTGCTGCATGCTCAGAGGCCATGAAATAGATCCCTGCCCTCAGGAAGCGTGTGGTTCCGAGCTGTTCAGTGTCGATGCCGCCTCGGCCTCAGAACGGAACACTCTCCATTTCTCGGTGCTTCTCCACTCCTCTGGGCTGTGTGTCACACCAGGTCATGCCCAGTTGATTTAAATACACTGGGAGAGCCCACAGAGGATTGTCCTTCTGTAACATAATTTCAGAGATTTAGCTCCACTTTCTTTGTATTTTTTGGGGGAAACAAAAAAGATTTACTAGGCAAACTAATCATGTAAACAGGATGAAATGGGAGTCTGTGTAATTACTTAGCCTAGTATTTTTCAAGTACGGTAGCAGTACCATTTAGCTAACATAAAACCAGTTCACCATTTGATCATTCTTAGCACTAAAGGAAGGCCTTACAGAATCTATACTGGCCTAGTCCAAGGCTCTCTGTGTATTTTAAAGGATATTTTTTTAAAGTTGTCTGCTTTGGATTCTCAATACCCCCCAGTCCCCCACTAGTCTGAATTAATGAGATTTCCCAAATCAGATTTCTTAAAGCCAGGCACACCTGCACAGACAAGTTTTAGAGGTATTACTCAAAAAATGAACATTTTACTCAAAATTACACATATTACTCAAAATATGTAATATGTAATTACGCATATTACTCAAAAAATGAACATTTTGGGTGGCCAGTGAGCTCAGCTGGTTAGAGCATGGGACTGGTAACACCAAGGTTGCTGGTTCGATCCCCTCACAGACCGCTGTGAGATGCACCCTTCTTAAAAAAAAAATGAAAATTTTGCTTCTTTCACAAGAAGCTCTGTTTTCCTCAGATTAGCACTTATCTTTGTTTGTACATTATATAGAACAATACTGTTTTCCAGAGTGTACTGAATGCTGTTTATTGAGTCTGTCACTTAGATAAAGAAAGCAAGTCTTCAAAATATTTAGATCCTAAAGCAGAAATTCATTTGATTTACATTTAAGAAAAAAATGAAAAGGCTCAAAAAAAAAAAAGCATGTATGCATTTTGCATTATCTTTGAAAAGAACATAAGAAATTGCTCGCTTGTTTCTATCTTTGATGTTTAATGACCTGGATGCTTCTCACTCCATCATTGCCATTCTGTATAGAGCACTTCCGTTTAAGGATAATTAAGATGTGACTTTAAGTGATAGTACTTCTTGGTGAATTTGTTTAGAAGTTGGATGCTTCCTCCGGTCATAGTTTTAATGTACAGTAAATTCTTGACCGAGTGGGATGGCATCTTTTATTTTTTCCAATCAGAAGTGCTCAGCGAATACTTTTTAATGAGCTTTTCAAATCACACGGGAAAAAAAGCATGTTAGTTTTAATCCTTGACTAACCATGGAAGTTTGGGTTGCTAAATCAGCAATAGGTTTTTGTTTGGTTTTTTCCCTGTAAGACCATAAACAGCTCATGAACTTGACACAGAGTAGCCACCTGCAGCTGGGGGTGGGGGGAGGGATTCCTGTATCTGATGTATTTAGCAAGCTGGGAGTCAGGGCTTTTGGAATTCGGGGTTGTGGATTATATCCCTTTACAGCAGTGGTTCTCAACTGAGAATGATTTTGTTCCCCCTGAACATTTCACAATGTTCAGAGACATTTTTGTCACAACTGGGGAGGTAGGTAGCATCTGGTGGGTAAAAGCCAGAGATGCTGCTAAACATTCTGCACAATAGTCCCCCCACAATAAAGTTGATCCAACCCCAAATGTCAGTAGTACTGAGGTTGGAAAACGCTGCTTCATGGCAAGCTTTAAAAAATTGTCAAGGTCTTTCCCCTTTTTATCATCCTGTAATCAAATTTGGGGGTTCCTGAAACATTGCTTCAGTAATGGGCTACTGATTGGGGTTTGGATGTAACCTTTAGACTATGTCAGCAGCCAATCACTGTCTTTCAAATTGTGTTTCTTAGGGTTCTAGGGCTTCCTGGGGTGGGGGGGAGCTCAGCAAATCGGCTCAATTTTGGGGTGCTGTCTCTATTTCGACTAGAGCACCTCTGCTGTTAACTTTGATCTTTTGAGTGAGAGCTGATTTGTTAAATTAGAGGAAAAAAAGTGAAGAAAGAAAGAAGGAAAAGAAAGTGGAAGAGAAAGGAAACTCCTTAAAAGAAGTTTGAAAGCTAATCCAACCCCCTCATTTTACAGATGGAAAAAAATAAGGTGGACAGAAGGGGAGTGGCCCAACAGCCACCCTATTAGATAGAGGTGCTGGATCTATGTAGCCCCCGAGTCTCCTGACTTCCAGCTCTGGCCTTCACACTGTGCCATGCCACCTCTTGTCTTCTGGTTATAACAGTGATGGGGTTGTTTGATTGGCACAGCATTTGTGGTTGTGCTCTTTGATCTCCACTTTCTGTAGCATATGCCCCAGGTTTGCTCATGTAAAACCGCTGTGCCCTGTCATTAGACACTGTTTCAAGTATCCCGTGTTTTACCATTGAGTAACTAATAACCCTAATTTCCTTTTCAGGACTGTAGATGTCATGTCACTCCCTTTCTTCCCCAGGTGTTCAGCTCCCGACAGGCACTGAACGGCCACGCCCGCATCCATGGTGGTACCAACCAGGTGACCAAAGCTCGGGGTGCTGTCCCCTCTGGGAAGCAGAAGCCTGGCAGTGCCCAGAGCGGGTACTGCTCGGTGAAGAGCTCACCCTCTCACAGCACCACCAGTGGCGAGACAGACCCCACCACCATCTTCCCCTGCAAGGAGTGTGGCAAGTAGGTGGAATTGGACCAGGGACTGAATCTTAAGTTTGTGATGGATACTCGCTCCCTGGGGGTCAGGCCGAGATGGTTTCTTCAGCCAGAAAGAGAATCCAGACTCTCCCAGTTCTTTCTCGTACCATTCATGGGGGCCTCGTGGTGCCTCAGGGTGGATGGACCTTATCTCTGACTCAGAAGAGGGTCATCTGATGTCTTAAAGCCTAATAAGGATGGATATCTTCAGAGAGCAAACCTCAAGTGGCGAAACGTCACTCTTTTCCAAATATGGTAGATGGGACTCTGATTCCCCCTTCTTCCCTTCACACCCAAACCATATTCACGAGTGTTGCTTTCTTTGCATCCTGCTGACTTTGAGAATGGCTCTAAGTCCCCTAATCAGGAACTCTCTGTAGCAGAGATAGCTTTCCTACCACTCCTGCTCATTCCTGCACCCAGGGCAGACATCACTAATTAATTACCGCACTGTTTGCTACCACATTAAGACAAGACTTCAGATCCTTTCCATCATAATGCTTCAAACTGGCCCAATTAATTGATCAGAGTTAACTCACGAGCTAAAACCCATTTGTCATCCATGCTCTTTTAAGTATAATTTAAAACAAAAACTAAGGGGGGAAAACTGACAGTGGGTAGTAATAATAACAGCTAACATTTACTGAGCACTTACTTTATGTGCATGAGGTCATTGAATCCTTACACAGAAACGCCACATGATGGCAGATATGTTTGTGTCCTTGTTTTACAAACAAGGATTGAAAATTAGGTAAAATGACCTGCCCCAGGTTTTACCACCAATAAGAGCAGAGCTGAGATTTGAACCCGGCTGTGTTCAAAGGCAGAGCCTGGGCTCCTGACCACTGCTACGTACTGTTGGTTTGCCTTGTTTATTTATTTACCTCAGGTAGAAACTGCCATTGATGGTAGGACGCACATGGTTCCCTCCCACGGCCTACAGTATAGAATTGCAGTTTACTTCTCAGTGAGTCTGCCTGACTGGAGGTGTAGTACATGGTCACAAGTGACACCCTTTAGCACCCTGGCCCAGTTTCTCTGTCCATAATCTCCAGTGCCTCACACGTGAAGAGAAATGTTACCTGGAGAGATGCCGACCTATCTAACTCTACCAAGAGAACGTCCCTAGTTGTATGAGGAGACCAACTGGGATCTCTACTTACCATCTGCATTCTCGTGGTATATTTCAGACAACTTAATATTAGCTGCCATTTATCAGGTACTCACTATTTGCCTGGTACTCTTTTAAAGGATTTTACAGGTATTGATTAATTTCATCTTTGCAGTAGCCCTGTAAAGTACGTACTTGCAGTAACTGCTGTTTTACAAGCAGAGAAACTGAGGCATAGAAAGGTTAAGCTGCTTGTCTCAGTGTATAGCCGAGCAGGGATTCACACCATGCAGGCTGGCCCCGGCCCAGGCTCTAAGCTCGACTCGGTTCGGTGGCACCTGCCAAAGTGAATTGGAACTGGGGGCTCTCTTCCCTCTTTGAAGCACAGAAATGGGGGAGATGGATTTAGGTGTCATTCCCCTCCTCTCTGCTCTGAACCAGGACGTGATACCATCTTTATGTCACCATGGAAGAAATGACCCCTGGGTTCACCTTTAAGCTTATTTACCTTAAATAATGAAACTTCCTCAGACTGACTCCTGTTCTCTACCACCCAATTTCCTTGGGGTCATGGAGCGTGGGGGGTGGTCCCGGTCTTGCCAGTTTCCTGTAAGAGGAGCCAGCATCTTCTACCCACTCTGCTCAGTTTGCGAGTCTTTATTCCACCAGGTGGAGACAGAGGACATTTTAACAAAAATTAGTATTTCCAGCTTCTGGTTCTTCCGGTGGCCTCCATTAAATGTTTTTCATGTCATGTTTTCATGCTGCTTGGGATCTCTTTCTACCATAACTCCAGTTAAGATTTGATGGAAAACAGAAATATTTTCTGGTTTTCCTGAGTAGGAATTAGCATTAGGTAAATGTTTGCAGAATGCCCCTTTTAGCTGCTGAAATTCAGCTTTCAGCATGTCCAGTTGTGATTCATCAACTCTGTTTGACTGTTCTTAGAAATCAGATACATTTTTTTCCCTTTATGAGCTCAGGAATGATTAGAGTATTTATACCACCCACTCCTCCAAAAACAGGCAGTCTCACATCTGGGCAAACTTTTCCTGAAAAAGGCCCAGCTAGAATATTTTAGTATGCAGGCTATGTTATCTTTGCCACAACTACTCTGCTCTGCCATTGTATTGCAAAGGCAGCTGTAGACAGCACATAAACAAATAGCTGTAGCTGTGTTCCAGTAAAACGATTATTTACAGAAACAAGCAACAGGCTGGATTTGGCCCATTGACAATAGTTTGCAGACTCCTTATCCCAGGGTTTCTCGAACTCAGCACTGCCATTTCGGGCCTGATAATTTCGCGTTTGGGGAAGAAGGGCTGCCCTCTGCATTGTAGGATTGTAGAGGCCAGAAGTACCCCACCCCACCCGCAAGTTGTGGCAATCAAAAATGGCACCAGACATTGCCAGATGTTCCCTGCAGAGGCAAAATCATCCCAGCTGAGAACCACTATTTCAGTCTAAAGCAAACAGTAGGAAATGATGATAATAGGAGGACCAACAAGAAGGAGTCTCGGATGAAGAGGAGTGGTGGGTGCAGCTCAGAAGTCAAGTACAACAAAGACAGAAGAGGGGCTGTTGGATTTGGCCACACAGAGTTACTGGTGGCCTTGAGAGCACTGGGCTTGGAGAGGGTGGAGGAAGGAGGGGAGGAGCTATACCAAGTGTGTGCAGATCTTAAAGAGTCCTGACTGCGGGAGAACAGGGCCGGGGTCCTGAGGGGGATGATGGGTTGTTTTACAATGGGAACTACCAGAGCTCGGCAGCTTGGGTTGGGGATTCTCAGATTGGTAGAGCGGATTTGGTTAGTGATGGAGAGAAAGAGGGAAGCTGCAGGAGGAGAAAGGGCACGTATTCCAGACCACAGATGGACAGGAAGGCCTTTGAGAATTTTTCCTCCATTGCTGCAGGAAGGAAGCCGGACACTCTAAATGTGTTCCTGTCCCCATCTCCTCTCCTTGTAATGCTTGGAGAGGAGCGAGGTGAGGTGACAGGTCCCTGGGGGGGAGGAGGTCCTGGGAGCTCAGGAGCTGAGGACTCTGTCAAAGCTCCCCCAGACCATGTCAGCCCCCACAGCTGCTATTTCCTGTAGGACGCCTGGCTTTCCAAGAACCCCGTTCCTTCTAAATTTCACATGCTTCTTTTTCTGCATTTTTAGAGTCTTCTTCAAGATCAAAAGCCGGAATGCACACATGAAGACTCACAGGCAGCAGGAGGAACAGCAGAGGCAAAAGGCTCAGAAGGCAGCTTTTGCAGCTGAGATGGCAGCCACAATCGAGAGAACTACGGGGCCCGTGGGGGCGCCGGGGCTGCTGCCCCTGGACCAGCTGAGTCTAATCAAACCCATCAAGGACGTGGACATCCTTGATGATGACGTTGTCCAGCAGTTAGGAGGTGTCATGGAAGAGGCCGAGGTCGTCGACACCGATCTCCTCTTGGATGATCAGGCTTCAGTTTTGCTTCAGGGGGACACGGAACTCTAAAGCCCTGGGTGTCACCTAGAGACATCGAAAACTCATGGCCTCCATCTTCATCTTCAGTCAGGAAACCTGGACTGCCTGCTTGTTTTGTAACCATTTTAAACTACCTGTTTGAAAAGTGGTCGTTTTATTCAGGTTGAGGAAAAAAAAAAAATCCAGTATCTTTTCCTTTTTATTTAAAAAAAAAATTGTTTTTGTGGAAGGTTGGAGCAAATAAATAATTGGCACAACTCTGTGTAAGAGGTGTGCCAGTTCCCATGAGCTACAGTTACTGGTGACCTTGAGAAGAACACTTGGGCTGAAGTGCAGGGATAAGAGTCCAGCCGGAGAGGGTGGAGGAGGAAGGCGCTACACCGTGGGCTACATTCCCAGGAACTCCTTCCTGGCAGGGAAAGAACCTGACTTTTGTGTTCTTTGGCTTTCAGATGTCAACCGTCCTGGCTGCCTTTTATCCCAAAGCTTGCAGGGAGTGAGTGAGTGAGTGAGTGAAGCACGCTGCCCTCTTCTTGCTAGGGCCTTGGGCCTTCCTTTCCCACCGAGTTATTTTTTGTTCTGACCTCATTTTGTAATTTGCAGTGAACTTGGCATCTCTGCCAGGAGACTGTGCTAGTGGGGTAGCTTTCCAGAGAGCAAAGGAAGCCCTCATGTGCCATGCTTTCCTCTAGCACACACATCGTTTGAAGAGTTGACCAAATGGGAAAATGAGTTTTTTCCCTGCCTTGCCTGTCATTCGTTGGCCTGTTTCTAGGAACTGAGTACTGTATAATTTCAGGCTTAAACTCCCTGGCAATGATTTACTAAAGACCTGGTTCATAGAGCAAGTGCAGTATCTTCCAATGTTCCCTGAGGGCTGGGTGGCTCTGTTGGGGGCTCAGTGGTCTCAGAGCTGTGTTTCAGTGTGAGCCCCCTGGAGACCCACTGGGAGAAAAATAACCCCAACTATTAAGTTGCCAGGGCTGTTTTGAGGGAGGGTGGTTGAGAGGCACACGTTAAATACCGAGAATGCAAAAAAAAAAAGTGTTCTTTTGCCCAAAAACTGAATTGGAAGAGCCCATTCTTTTTTACAACACTGTTAACGTGCAGTGGAGTTGTGAAATGACTCTGCCATTTGGAAGTACTGTGAAATCTCGTTCACTTGGAATTTTGCTGTAATTCATCTGTGTTGGACCAAAGTTTACCTTGACGCTAACCATGATGAAAAGAGTTTTTTAACAAATTTGATAGCAAATAGGTGGTGTGATCAAAAATACGGGGAATGTTTAAATAAAAATTTATTACAGTAAAAGACACATTGCTGTTAATCCCCCTCAGAATTCTCCCCCTCCCTTCGAACACACTTATCCCATCATTCTTACCACTTTCTGAAGCAGTTCTGGAAGTCCTCTTTCATGAGTGTCTTTAGTTGCGCTGTCATGGCTGCCTCGATGTCCTGAATCATTTTGACTTTGGGGCAGAGCCAGAAGTCTCACGGTGCCAGATCCAGTGAATAAGGTGGATGAGGACACACAGTATTGTGTTTATTTGACAGAAATTGCCATACCAGAAGCGATGTGTGACACGGAGTATTGTCATGATGGAGGATGATTTAACGGCACACTTTAAAACACACCTTCTCTCAACTGTAGCTCACACCCTACTGACTGCACCAAACAAATTGAAACTTGTCACACACTGTTCCTAAGGTTTGATGTACCACTTCCCGTATTGAAGATCCTGCCTTTCCGTTGGATGGCACTCAGCAGCATTCACCATATTTTGTGATCACAATGGAAAGACTCTATGTCACATATCGCTTCTGGTATGGCAGTTTCTGTCAAATGAAAACATTACAGTGTGTCCTCATCCACCTTATTCACCAGATCTGGCACCGTGCAACTTCTGGCTCTTCCCCAAAATCAAAATGACCATGAAAGGAAAACATTTTGAATCCATTCAGGACATGGAGGCAGCCATGACAGTGCAACTAAAGACACTCATGAAAGAGGACTTCCAGAAACTGCTTCAGAAAGTGGCAAGAACGATGGGATAAGTATGTTCAAAGCGAGGGGGAGTATTTTCAGGGGAATTAATGGCAATTAATCTTTTACTGTAATAAATTGTTTTGTATTTAAACATTCACGGTATTGTTTGATCACACCTCGTACAAGGGAAATAGCATTAAAGCCAACAAAAATGGTTTCAGATACCACTCTAGCTACAATGTTTGCATTCAGACAATGAATGTATTCATTAAAGTCATTTACCAAAGCACTTCTAGAATTCTCCAAGCTACGTAACTCTGCCTCCTCCTGTCCCTGTCATCAGGGATTGCTATTTGTACTTGAAGGTAATAAACCTGTAATCCTTCAAAAATGTCATTTAGCTTAGGCTTTTGAGCTGAGTCAGACTGATCCGTCCCACTGTTAGGGCAAATGAGTGTGCCCCTTCAGACTGGTACAAGGCCCCAGCACAAAGAGGACCTCGCTGGACGGCCCCTTCTGGTTTAATGCTGTGTGACTTCCGGAGAGGGGGCTTCCTGGTCTTGCCCGCCCCAGGTAGGCTGATTCCCCAGCTTGTGTAGGTGCTGGGCCACTTTGCTGGCACATTAATAGTTTGACAGTAGAGAAAATGTCAGCAGAAGCATGAAGATGAGACCCGAGCATCCTTTTTAAGTTTGACTCCGCAAAAGCACAGAACTCAATGGTCCACAGCAGCCCCCGCGGGCAGTGTTCTCTGAATCTCAGGAAAGCTATGGGCAGAAGATAAGTACAAAGGTTCTTTTCATTGCTGTCATTCTGTTTTCAGAAAAGAGGTCTTAGAGGTTCCCATCATCTTTCCTTTAGGGGAAAAAGAAGTTTTATTTGCTGCCATTTCAGACAGGTTATTCTCTTGTATGTTTTGAGTTCGTAACTGCCTGGGCAGTGTGCATCAACTTCGTGGCAGAACCGTTCCAGAACCATTCCAGCTAATGTTGGCCAGTGGCATCTGTTCCAGTGACTACTTCCTTCTGCTTGTGAATGTCTGAGAGTGATTCTGGAAAGGTTCTGCTCTCGGGTCTATGAAAGCTTATCTATCAAAGCAGCAAACACACAGAGAAATGTTTATAAAGCAAATGTATTCGTTCTGTTTGGAGACTTGCCCAGCCGTTCCAGTTTTAAACATTAAAAATAAACTGAGTTGCCAAGGAAAAAATATAATGCACAATTTAATTTTGATTTTTCATGCAGTATAGTGTAAGCATTTTTGACTTGAAATAACCAAAGAACTCCTCCTTAATGAGACAGTTCAAATTTCTGAATTAGTATTTCTTGACAATATCAACTTAAATTGACTTCATAGTAAAGCATTGTACTTATTTCTTTTCTGAAATGATTCTGCCTGCATGTATGTGTTGTGTTTTAGCTTCCCCCACCCCTCCCAACCCCAAAGAACTTTTCTTCCTAAAGGTCAATGTCTTCAACATGGTTACTGTTTACTATCAGATGGTTTTTCATTAGTGAATTTAGATCTCTTTGAGAAAGCTTGTATATAAAAAGTTAACAGATATATTTTATGGAAAAACCCATCTTATTTTCAAATATATTTAACTGCTGTTATATTTTATTAGAGGAAGGTTGTAAATATTTTCTAGGAGTTCTATTGTAAAGAAAAGTATTTTTGAAAAAACTTAATGTAATAAAAATTAAAACGTTTTTAAATATTGGTTGTGATTGCTTCCTGTTCTGGCTTCGTTATGTTCTATTCTCAGCAAATGACTTGCATGGCTTCTCATTTCAGGATGTAATTTATTCAGGTTTGCACTATGATAAGTTGACATCATAATATCTAGTATGCTTAACTGTGTTTTCCCGGAATGCAGGTCCCTTGGTCCATATCAAGAGCACTATGTATAGCATATTCATAATTTTTCTTTTGTAATGTGTGTATTTTTAATAAGGATTTTATGTAACATTTTGGCAAAAAGAGGACAGTATTTTCTAGTGAATTTTATAATACATTTTGCTAAAAATGTTTCTTCCTAGGTCAGTTTTTGTTAAGGTGAACCAAAAGTCTTATTTTACCAGGGGTTTAAAAAAAAAGTTTGAAGCTTGAAAGCAAAGTTATATTTAAACATCATATGTAACAAATAAATAAAGATGTTTTATAGACTTGTCCTAAAAAGGTGCATTCCTTAAAAACAAAAACAACTGGGGCATTCTAGGTTGGTTTCCCCGAGTGGTAAGCATTTTTTTTTTTTTTTTTAATTATCACAACAATTTTTTCAGAAAGAGAGCCAGGAGAATTTACTTTAAAGGTTCCAGTCATTAGCCTTCTCAGAAATTTATTACAGTTCCTATAGAGAGGCATTCTTCAAATAGAGATGTAACCAAATAAACACTGTCATATTTATTTGTGAAAACCTGATTCAATATTGCATCAGCTGCTCTGAAAATAAAATGTTATCTTTTTGAGTTTCACTTGGCTTTAACATTCCTTATTTCTAGCTGCTGAAATGACTTCTCAATGCTGGGTAAATGCTCATTTGCCTGTTAGTTGGTTTCTGTAGACCTGTCTTCTAGTCAGATTTAATACTCATTAAACTGCCCCCACCCCACTCTGGAGGCCAGGACTTACATTTCTGCTACTCAAGCAGTAGATGAGCCACTTGCAGAGATGGTAGTCTCTAACCATAGTAGTCAACGGGTGTAGGGGCGCTGATACCCACACAGGTATCTCACAGTGAGCCCTCTACAAAGTCCAGCCCACCCTGTTTGTGTGCATTGCCAATCTGACTTTCCAAATTCTAAAGAGTATGTTTACTTTTTAATGGTCAACAACAAACTTCAAGAAAAATCTGAAATTGTGGATTTATACAGAGTTTGCTTTAAGTGGGACATACCTGTTAAGATTGATCTTCTAGATTTGTTGTGTTGTTTTTTACTTTAATTTTAACTGTCAATGTTAAAGACAGTTCTATATCTATCAAATAAAACAGCTATTCCTCTAGAAGCAGCGTGCATTGAGCCAGTGTTGTAAATTTAAATTCTGCTTCCAGGGGCTCAGATGTCCAATCTGAAGACTTTCTCCTACTGTTATAGTCATTCATTCAGTACTCGTGAGCCCCATGTACCAGGCATTATGCCTCACTATATTATACATGGGGGAGTTGAGTGTATAAAGATGACTGTGACATCATTCCTTCCTGCCAAGAAATTTAATTCCTAGAACATACAGGGCCCTGGGAACTGATCCAATTCCACCATTGGGAAGAGCAAAGGTCATGTTTTATTAATATTCTGAACGCGCTCACCATCCCCCACACATACCCAGCATTTTAAAATAGGTGCTTAGCAACTACTTTTTCATTAATTACAAAAAATTAATGCCCTCTAATCTTCCAGGTATGCATGTGTATGTGTGTGTGTGTGTGTGTGTGTGTGTGTGTAAATAAAACCTGAATATACCTAAAGTCAGTTCTGAATTCCCCAGACTTCCTCAGCCACAGCCAGACAGCTGAGGTTTGCTCTAGGAATGAGGGTGAGTTTTAATGTTGACCAAAGCAAAGCATAATGAGGACTGCATGCTTACAAATTAAATAATATAGCCCTAAGTGAACCATAGTGACCTTTGGATCACAGATATCCCTGTATAGAAGAGTCAAAGGGCTGATTATTCACTTTATGTAAGAGAATTTTTTGAAAAGAGCAGCCCTCCCCCCACCCACTGGCCAATGGGAAGTGTTCAACGTTTCTGTTTGAGTTGTAAAGGCCAGAACAGCCATACATGCTTGTTTTGCATTCCAACATACATGCTGTTACATACAATACTGATCTCACTTTTGACCGTTTTGAGTCATTCCTCTGCTTGCATAATTTTACTTTTGGTAGTATTGCCATTTTTAACCACTTTATGGAGACATGATTGACATAAAAAAAAGCTACACATATTTATTGTATACGACTTGATGAGTTTGGAGATAAGTGCATAATCATGAAAACATCACAATCAAGAGAAAAGGGCTGTCTTTTAAAACAGAACTGGTGCAATCAAAATATAACTTAGAAATATTTGATGCACATACTTTTTATTTTTCCTGGACATGAAGCAAGGAGTACTTTCATCAGCTATCCAGAATCATGTGACCTCCTGCTCAGCCACATTAGGTAGGAGGTTGAAAGTTTAGGTCATAGGTAAGAGACCTGTAATAAGGCCAAACTTCAGAACACTGTTCTTGCCCACACACCATGCCGAGAGCCCGTCTACATCTCCACTGTTGGCAAATCCTCAGTTTGTCCCTCACAATGACACCCGCCTTCCCCCCCCGCCCCCCCCCCCCGCTAATTGAACAAGGACTGGCACCTTTTTATATCAAGCTAGTAGGCTCATAGGCCATTTGGTAACACATGGCATGGCTTAGCCCAGGAAAATGGGGGGCCCAAATAAAATTCCGAAATTTGTATGAAGGGAGAAATTTGGTGAGCCAAAGGCGACAGGCAGTGGCCACGTGCTCGGCAGAGTTCTGAGGAAGCAGAAACTATTTGTAAGCAGAGAGAGCCCATCAATAAAGAGACCATGTTTGGCCTCCCGAATGGACTGGACATCCAGTCCTTACGGTTGCTTTGAGCCTACTTTTTTAGTGGCAGGAGTAGTCCAAGCCACATGTTTTTTAAAATAAAAACAACACCTTTTCTTGCAGGAGGGTCGGCAAGTGGAGATAGCTAATCTTCGAATCCAACAGAAACTTAAATAGACCTGGTGCTGATCATAGAGTCCGCCCACTGCAGAGATGGAAAGGCATTGAATAAGGGTTCTGAAGATGGTTATTGGTTCAGCTGTAACTAACTAACCATATGTCTTTGAGTCATTTCATCTCTGAGCCTCAGTTTCCTCATCTATAAAATTAGAATAAAATGTAAGGGGGGCGGGGGGTGGAGATGAGGGTAATGGGGATCAAATATATGGTGATGGAAGGAGAACTGACTGGGTGGTGAACACACAATGGGATTTATAGATGATGTAATACAGAATTGTACACCTGAAATCTATGTAATTTTACTAACAATTGTCACCCCAATAAATTTAAATTAAAAAAATAATAAAATAAAATAAAATTAGAATAAAATGTATGTCTTCTTACGAGGATCAGATTAGGTACCGTAGGTGAAAGTTGTTTGAAAGCTGTGATGTCACCATTCATTGTGGCTGCAGAATCCTCCCCCAGCTGAGACTACTCCAAGAGGGCAGAGGCCGGCTGAGGAGCCATCATGGAAGTGCCATATAGAGAAACTGATGCAAACTTCAGAAGCTGTAACAGAGTTGGAGAGCTGTTGGAAAACCCTACTGGCTGAGAGAGAACAGCCAATTTTGAAGGTCGCCATTCAGAGAGGGAACCTAGTTCTGCAAAGGGCATTGGGCAGCCTGCCAAAGTGAGGCACAGCTGAGCACAGCAGAGATGCACACAGGCTAAAGATTTCCACACTCTGGGGTAGGACTGCACTGGGCATCTCTGCCACAGCCCCACACGGACTGAGTTCTAGTGAACACAGGCCAATCTAAGGGGCAGGAAGACTGGTTTGGGTCTCTATATCTTTCATCAATTTGTGTGATATTGGACAAATCATTCTGCTTCTTCGTTGGTTCTCTTGCCTGCAAAATAGGATATTACCTTCTTACTTCTTTCATCAATTTGTGTGATATTGGACAAATCATTCTACTTCTTCCTTGGTTCTCTTGCCTGCAAAATAGGAGGGGGGAAAAAAACACAACTTTACATTTGCACAATACTTTAGTAAGATGCTACAAAATGTTCTCATAAACTTGATTATTAAAACGTTTTTAGGGCCGGCCCGGTGGCTCAGGAGGTTAGAGCTCCATGCTTCTAACTATGAAGGCTGCTGGTTCAATTCCCACATGGGCCAGTGGGCTCTCAACCACAAGGTTGCCAGTTCGATTCCTCGAGTCCCACAAGGGATGGTGGGCAGCCCCCCAGCAACTAAAATTGAACACAGCACCTTGAGCTGAGCTGCCTCCCCGTTGGCTCATTTGGTTGGAGCATGTCCTCTCAAGCACAAGGTTGCCGGTTTGATTCCTCGACTCCCACAAGGAATGGTGGGCTGTGCCCCCTGCAACTAGAAACGGCATCTGGACCTGGAGCTGAGCTGCGCCCTCCACAACTAAGACTGAAAGGACAACAACTTGACTTGGAAAAATAAGTCCTGGAAGTACACACTGTTCCCCAATAAAGTGTTGTTCCCCTTCCCCAGTAAAATCTTTAAAAAAAAACAAAAACATTTTTAATCCTCTCAACAATCTTGCAAAGCAGGTGAGGTAGAAGGAACTTTATAGTACGAATAACGGATGACATTTATCTTGCATTTATTATATGCGAGGCATTGTACAAAACATCATACATCAGTATCTCATTTAATCCTCACAGCAACTATTTAAAGTACGAACTATTATTATCATCTAGTTTATACATATGAGAAAATTGAGGCTCAGATAGGGAAGTAACTTGCCCACAGTAACTCAGCTAAGTGGTAAATGTGGTTTACAACCCAGATCTCCCAATTATAAGTCCAGAGTTGTCCATTAGACTACAATGCATATGTGAAAGCATTTGGGGAAAATAAAGCTTAAAGAACTGCACAAATGGAAGAAAGTTTTATTACAGCAAATCCGTTATAAGCCCTTTATTTATTTATTTTAATTCAAGTTTATTGGGGTGACAATTGTTTGTAAAGTTACATAGATTTCAGGTGTACAATTCTGTAATATATCATCTATATATATCACATTATATGTTCGACATAAGCCTTTAATTGATGCTAAATTATGGTGGATATTAATACCCAGACATGTTTTGGTTATAATTTTTGGTTTGTGGTACTAGGTGAAGACAGCCATTGTAAATTCTGAAATACTGGAGTTAACATAAGTAAATGAAGACTTTGGAAGACCGGTAGGACAGCGGTGTACAGGATGGCTGGAGTACAAAAATGCCAACTGGTGTGGGGAAGGAAGGTAGGATTAAGGGACATACCGTGTTTCCCCGAAAATAAGACCTAGCTGGACAATCAGCTCTAATGTGTCTTTTGGAGCAAAAATTAATATAAGACCCAGTCTTATTTTACTGTAAGTCCAGGTCTTTAATATAATAATATAACATAATATAATATAAAATATAATATGGGGTTTAATATTAAATTTTGTTCCAAAAGATGCATGAGAGCCGATTGTCCTGCTAGGTCTTATTTTCAGGGAAACACGGTAGCTACAAGGCTATTCCAAAGAGGTAAAGGAACGGGACATGGGCTCAAAGGAGTGGTAAACTTTTTCGTTTCATGAAATTAGGATTTTGTTAAATGTTTTAAAAATACAGAAATGGAAATCAAATCAACCATGAATCCCCTACCTAGAGATAACTGCTGTCAATATATTAGTTACATTTTTTTCCAATCATGCGTTGGTTATGTTTGCCTCCAACAAAACAGGACCCACACAGGACAAACACGATTTGTATTGGAAAACATTGCTGGAACTCGGTAACTATCTCGATATCCGCTGAAGGAATTTTATCAAGATCGGTATGGGGCTGGTAGCCGACCTGCGTGAAGCCAGCTGGATTCTCAGCCCCACCCTCAAAAAGCACATAATTACGTCTCTGTGGTTGTTCCTGCGCCAGAACACGAGAATATACGCTTTCCCGCGGAACCCGCCGGGCCGAGGCCGAGCTGTGACCCGGAAGCGATCCTGGGAGGCCGGGACGGCAAGATGGCGGCGCGTGCGGTGCTCCGGGCCGTGTGCGGGCGCCTGTGGCAGGTATCGTGCAGGCTGGGGAAACCAGGCGGGCCGACGGGGACAGTGACCACAAAGTCTGACTGCCACCCGTCGTTCTGCCCCTCCGGAGCCTTCCCCTGTGTTTATTCCGCACCTCGGCTCTTTGTTTGCAGGAAATGGGCAAGAAAGGGGCCGGTTTCATATCTAATTTTCATGGACTAAAACATAAATTAATGAGTTAGGGCAATGACAAGCCCAAGAAGAATCGTAGAATGCGAGAGCTGGAAAGGATGTTGAACATCATATGTTCTACACCCCTCGTTTCACGTTTGCAAAAGAAACCGAGGCGCCGAGAAGACAAGGAAGCTGAGTTGGCCGCGCGAAAATTAGGGGCTGAACCGGCACGAGAGCTTCGATTCTTCCCACGAAACTAAACTGAGATAATCTCGCATCCGGGGTTCTGAGATTTAGAGGAGAGTCACCGAAGTCAGGGGAGTGGGTTACATACCCTCTGCGTGGTGCTTGGGAGGAGACGCGGCTCTCAAGGGTTTTTGGCCCCGGCCCGCATCCCTTTACAGCCCAAAAGGTCGAGGACGCCAAAGAACCTTTTTTTCTGTGTTTAGCTGTCGATATTTAGCTTATTAGAAAATAAAACTGAGACTCTTAAAAATACTAATTCATTTAAAATAATACTGATGAACTCGTTACATGTTAACAGTTTTATGGGAAGTAACAAGTTTTCCAAAACACATTTAGTGAGAAGAGTGGCATTGTTTGACGGTGTTTGCAAACCTCTTTAATGTGTGATTTCACAGGAGACAGGCGGATTCTCAGGTCTGCTTGCCTAGTCAGTGCTACTATGTCACGTACATCCCGCAGCCTCTGGAAAACTTCACACTTGTAAGAGAATGAAAGTGAACACGTTGCAAATAACACCTTAATATTATTATGAAAATAGTTTTAATCTCCAAAGCCCCCTGGAAGTGTCTCAGGCCATCCGCACACCGCGAAGGTCCTCAGACCACACTTGGAGAACAACTGTTCTTAAGAAAAAAAGTTAGGTGATGTTAGTAGGTTGAAATTTTGAACTACTAAAACACACTCAGACACTCCTCCACCCGCTCAAAAGGAACATTAAAAACAACTTAAGGTTGATTTGTGGATGTTACAGCACTTTAACTTTTAAAAGGAGACATTTATACTGGGAGAATAGGATTGGGAAGTGTCGTATTCTTTAGACCCACCACTAGATTGATGGGGTTTTTGGCACAAATAGGGGGAGGGAGTTTTTCTCTTTGATTATGTGTGGACAGTGACACTCAACCTCTTCCTATCTTGTATTGTGCCTGATTTCCTTTCTTTTTTGTTTACCTCTTTGATCCAAGGGAGAAAATGAAAGTTTTTATTTGCCTCCATCTTGGATGAAAAAAGGAAGGACAATAAGCTAAGAATAGGCTTTTTAAACATACTTAGGTGACCCTCAATTGTTTTAACTTTTACTTGTGCTACACTGGTATTCTGATCTTCAAAGTATTTTTAAGGATTTTATCATGCATCCTCTTTCTCAGGTTACACTTTCAAATCTCAGGAAAGTTTGAAGGAAAAGCAGATGGCAAATTCCATTATTATATACAGTACCATAGGTTTCCTACATCTAGAAGTTTTGATCCACTAGGGGGAGCTGACAATAAAGGATTTGGAAAAGCCACAGTAGTGGTGTAAGATGGGTGTAAGTTTTAGTGTATATTTAGATTTATTTATAAGCTAGTTATCCCAGCCAGGCCAAGAAACACATATGCTGGGGGGAAAAAATGTATGAAAATTTTAAAAGAAAGATACTTTAGAATTCTTATTCCAACTCTTAAATTATAATAACACTTTTTCATTGCTGAAAAATATTTAGGCAAAATAAATATTATATTGAAGGACATTTTAATATGGTTTAGGTTGTTGCAAAAGTAATTGTGGTTTGAAAGGTTAAAAATAATTGCAAAAACCGCAATTACTTTTGCATTAACCTAATTTTTTTAAAAAAGGAAAATCAAGCCACATTTTTTTCTTTGGTAGCCACATATTTAATTTATAGCTGTTATTTTAATGTCAGAATTGATTTTTTAACGTTCTTCTAATCTTTAAGATACATAGATTCTATAGTATTTTGAGAGTCCTTTTTGATTATCAACTCTGCCATTGTCCTCTTTTTATAAAATAAAATCTAATTTGGCATTTTAGTTACCCTAATAGCTAAAATAATGAGATAGCCCTTTATTTGCATCATTGTACATATTTTTATTTTTTGGAAACTATGAACGATTGGGGGATCAACTTTAATTCTAACACATTGCCTTTTTTTTTTTTTAAGAGTTCGAGGAATTTTTCTGCCAGCAGTTCTAAGAGCAGTACAACCAAAAATGGTGGCTTTCTTCTGTAAGTATTATGTAATTGGATGTGCTCTGTTGAACAAGAAAATGGGCTCTTGTGCTGTTTTACGTAGGTTTCTCTTTTTTCTTTTCCCCACACACAGCAGTACCAACATGAAGTGGGTACAGTTTTCAAACCTACACGTTGATGTTCCCAAGGATGTGACCAAGCCTACAGTACGTACGCCTTATTTCTTGACATAAGAAGCTACATTAGCAATAAATTTTTTTCGTTATTTCATGTGGGGTTGTTTCCCAAATACTTTATGACTAAAAGAGTTTTGTTCTGGAATACTGGCAAATGCACACTGTGCCTGAGTAAAAAGTGTTCTCTACTGTCCCAGGGTGCGCATGTTCTCTTCTAGGGTATCAAAGTAAATTCTAACGGAATAAATTATTTACCCCACATAACTGTGCGAATGCATAGTCTTTTGCTTTTAACTCGGCCTAATGTGAAGAGTTGTCGTAATTCATGATGCAAAAGACTTGATTATGTTCTAGAAAAAATTTTGTTCTTATAGCCGTCAAGTCTGTTTTCATTTTAAGACATTGAAATGGGGCCTAGACAGTGCTTATGTTCATCGTGAGAAAGAACATTAACACAAGTAAAGAAAACCAGAAGTAGCTGTGAACCTTAAATGAACCTTGTTTCATTTAAGTAAAAGCCATGATTTCATTAACCCAGTTTTGTGTTATTTGTAATTTACAAAGAAACCTTACAAATTTCAAATCTTTCCAGTTCCACCCTTCAAAAATAACCCCTTTTCACAGTTTGGTGTGAATCCTTCTAGTCATTTGCATGTAATCATTATATCTATGCGCGTGCATACCAGAATGCAATTGTATTATACATAATATACTGCTGTTTCTTTTTTTTCACTTAGTAGATACTGGATGTATTTCCATGGCAATACATACACACCCTGGGTCTCGAACTCAGATGCCTGAATGGGCCAGGCCTGTAGGAAAGGTGACAGGATGGATGCAATGGCCAGCTGTGCCCTTGATAAGACAGCTGCTACTTACTCTAGCCACTTGTTGCCATGTGGGAAATCAGAACTAGTGATGCCAGATGGTCTAAATTTACTAAGCTAAACTGAAATCCAAATTTTCATGTGTAATTTCCTGATTTTTATTATTTGCAACAGATTTAAAATATCTTTAAAACACTATAGGAACCAATCAGAACACATCTTAAGACTATATCCCCCCTCCCCTGTCCCCCAAGTTGTGAGATAGTATATCAGTATATTCTGTTCTTCCACCAACGCTATTTGGGGTAACTGAGAGTAAATATCTAGCTTAGATTAGTAAATAGAACTCCTTTCAGGGGCAAAGTAATTAACCCTGAATCATTGGATTAGTAATATAAATTACTGGTTTAATGGATGATGAAGTGAAGGTAATTCACCTCTTGGAAGAAAGTCAGAAATGTCAAACCATTATTTCTAAGATTTTAAGTATTAGGGTGTAAGCGGTAGAAGTTAATGTACAGTCAGTGTCATAAATGTTTTAATTAGAAATGAGTAATTTTTCTGTTATGGCAGGCAAAACACATGAATAAAACCTAATAAAAATATGGATAGCAGTTGCTCACCTTTATATAACAATGTTTTATCATTTATAAGCACTTTAATGTGTGTTTTCTTACCTACTCCCTAAAGAAATGCTATGAGCTGTATGTAGCCTCAGTATCCTATTTTCTGTCTGAGAAGAAAACTTAAGTGCAGTAAGATTATATGACTTGCCCATTGTCATTCAGTAGAAGTAGCAGAGTTTAATTCTCAGCGCAGGTCTTCTGACCAGCTACTTTTGTTAACAGACCCAAAAACCTTTTCCCATTGTGAATTTGGGGCTTGATAACTATTAAGTTAGAAGGTTCCATTAGTGATTTTGTAGGTTGCCTTGAAAGTCCTTTTGGTTTAAACTGTATTTTAACTGATTCTAAAGGTTACTGTGCAGATCTGAATGCAATAGGATCTAGATACTTAAGCTAACAGTGTTAAAATATTGCTTAGCACTTTTCTCCCCATTTATTACTAAACTCTGAAGTTGCTGAATTGAGGGTAATATGTTAAATTTTCTAGTTGTAAATATTAGGGGAATCATGACTGAAACTTTCCTTTTTGATTTGAAAATTGTAGATAACCATTTCTGATGAACCGGACACATTATATAAGCGCCTGTCAGTTTTAGTAAAAGGCCACGATAAGGCTGTATTGGACAGTTATGAGTATTTTGCTGTGCTTGCTGCTAAAGAACTCGGTATCTCTATTAAAGTGTAAGTATGGTCTTTCCTAATCTGACCTGTCAGCTGCTGTATCATGATATACCGGGAAAATGGTGCTGGACCCAGCTAGCTCTGAGTTCTTAAAACGGGCTAGAACTCCTGATAGGTACGTAGAGTGTAGATTTGTCATATTATCCTAAGCAGGAACAGCCCCTCCCGTCTGCTAGAATGTTTAAATACTAGAATGAGTGAACCAGGAAAATGAAGACAATTATTTTGCTACAAATGGCATAGACATAAGGAGACCCAAGGAGCCCTCATGTCTGGGATCTCCATGGGGCCAGGAGGCAGATGAGGTGAACAAGCAATCCTTTTAGATCCTTTGGATTTAATGATCTTTGGCTAATATATTCCTTGTTTCAAAACTTCCCCAAGAAACACCGCTCACCAGTAATTTCATTCCTGAGCGAGGTGAGCTTCATATGGCCCTGAGGTCACTGCAGAGCCAAATATAACTACCTCCTTTGTCTTGTCACCTACTCCTTCTGATGTAAAACAAGGCCTATTTGGGGCTTTGCCAGTCTTGCCTTTGAAGAAGATCCGAGTAGAAGGAACCCACGTTTCCCATAACAGGCTGTAGTATTGTGATTAGCGATGTGTCTATAGATTTTCCTAAAATAACACACATACAGCAGACGTTACAACTATGTCCAACACATTGGTGCTACTCCTCACAGTTCATATATTTGGTAAATATGGGACTTCCAGGGTGTGAGAGCTGGAGGCGTGTGTGTATGTGTGCGTGCATGTGAGCGCGTGCGCTTGCGTGCCAAGCCTCAATTTCTGTTGCTGTCTGAGGTGTTTATTTTGGCTTTATGACAGCAGTTGGTATAGCATAGATGACAGTCTTGACAAATAGACGTCTGTAAATGGTAGTTAATGCCTGTAATTGAGTGTGAGCCCGACCTACAACATTGTGGAATCATGCTTTGATATCAGTGACTAAGGTTTTTAACATCACTTAGCTTAAGTATGTTGTTTTGCCCATTAATTTTCAGACATGAACCTCCAAGGAAAATAGAGCGATTTACTCTTCTCAAATCAGTGCATATTTTCAAGAAGCACCGAGTTCAGTATGAAATGCGAACTCTTTACAAATGTTTAGAGGTGAGTTTGTTTCAGACATTCAGGCATTTTTGAAATGCCCAGGTTTCATCCTAGCGTATCACAACTTTCCTTTTACACTGACTGGGTTGATTTCCCTGATAGCTGCAGAGAAGGTAAATGTCGTTTTGTGTTTATGGAAGCAACAGATAGTGAAATCAAACTCAAAGCCATCCTTTCAAGTAGCTCATACTTTAACTCAGTAATGCCTATTATGCTGACTAATTTTTATACCATAAGATAGCACTTGGACTAATTTTGCTTACATTTCAAAAATTCTAGTTAAGTTTTCACACAATCTAATAATTCTTTTCACAGGCTAACCGGATTTTCCATGTCTGTGGTGGGCAGCATTAAGGCTTTTCATTCATCTGTTACTCATTTGTGCATCGAGTAGGGTCAGCATAGTCTTGGGGTTAAAGAGAGCATGGATTCTGGAGTCAGCCAGCCAGGGCCCACTCCCGGCACTTACTAGCTGTGTGCCCGGTGCCTCAGCTTCTTCATCTGTAGAATGGGAATAATAATGGTACCCATCTCATAAGGCTAGTGTGAGGAGTAAATGAGATGTTTATCTAAAGTACTGAAAATGCTTTCATCACTTAGTAAATGATTGATGCATGTTATTAAAACAAGTGTTTATGCATCTTTTATGTTGGAAGCATTGAGGATACAAATATGATTAAAACATAGTTCCACCCTTAAAAAAAAAAAAAAAAAACACCCCACATTTGTATCCCATGTGCAACAGAAACACTCTACCATGGAGCATGCAGAAAATCTTACACCGAGTCTATCTTATAATCTAGTCTTGTGTTCCTTTTGTCTTGAGTTGTGTTGTGAAACTTATCAGTATACTGCTTTGCTGCTGTGCTTGCCAGCTGGGTGTCATGGAGCCCTGGCTTTGAGGCATTTGGGAGGAAGGGGGTTTCAGGGCCATGCTCAGTCCTGTTCAACCAGAGGATCTACACTTCTTTTAAATTGGGATTCTGTGTAAGATTTCATAGAGGAGGGAAAGGCTCTACCACTTTTACCAGTAAAACTTAAAGTTTCTGTTTTAGTAGCATAGCATGAACCAATTTCGTGTTTGAAATTTTAGTTAGAACATCTAACTGGAAGTACAGCAGATGTCTATTTGGAATACATTCAACGGAATTTACCTGAGGGAGTTGCCATGGAAGTTACAAAGGTATGACTTTAATTTCTGCCTCTGTTGGGGGAGATCCGTGTTGGGTCGCAGCCTTCTCGGGAGCTTCCTAGGTGCAATCCGAAGGCACCTCTGGATGCGGAGGACTTGGAGAGAGGAAGAAAGAGGTAGACCATTCCAGAATGGTAGGTGGCAGGTTTAATAAGCAAGGGAACTTACTTACTAGGTTTGTCTTGGGTGTCTGCAAGGTGGTTAGATTTCCTCACCCACCTGCCAAATCTTAAAAGTTTATTAGAGGCCCTAACTGGAGTCAGCCATGTATCCCGTCAGATAGTCTCAACACCACATTTCTGTCTCAAGGCTGTATCCTTGAAGCAGCTTCTGGGAGCAGGGAAGGCAAGCAGAGCATACATTCCGAAACAGGAGGGGACAAGGAGCTTCCGATTGCCTGGGTCCAGCTCACAGGTCTGGCAGTCTCGTCGTCTGGATGACGTTCCCCAGCAGTCTGTATTGTTACGATGCATTACAGTCTGCACTTGGCCCACTGAGTGGAGAGAGGAGGGCCTGTGGCGGACCTGGAGGCAGAGTTGCCACAGTGGTTGGGGTCTCCACGTCCCCAGGCAGTGGTGGCAGCTCAACCGAATTCTGCCACTGCAGCCACTTCTGAAGTCTCCCTCCTTTTAGTAGTTGTCTAGACATGGGGACCACATTAGCTGGCAGTCCCTGGAGATCATCGAGGAGCAAATATTAATGGATTATATATGTGAGAGTTTTACATACCATCAAGTTTTCTTCTCTCCGTCTCAAAGCCCTACAAAAAGATGAGAGGGGTAAAGGATAAAAAGGAGGATTTAAGGGAACAAAATTAATAAACCTAATTTGTGGCCAAAGAGTTTAATTAAGTCTACATTATATTATAGTTTTGTTTTTCTCTTTTTAGACGAAATTAGAACAGTTACCAGAACACATCAAGGAGCCAATCTGGGAAACGATACCAGAAGAAAAAGAAGAAAGCAAGTCATAAAGTCTGAGAGATACCACTTGGGCCAGCTTTTGGAATGAGAGTGGATCGGGCACGTACAAAGAAACGGAGAGCGCTTCCAGTTGAGACAAGGTTGAGTTCACCTAACTGCTGTGCTGAGTCCACGGGTCCTGATCAGTTGAAAACGGGATGGAACGGTCATGATACAATAGACTACAGTGAAAGAACTACTTTATCTGTTCTTTGATACATTCTTTTCAGTTCTGATTTTAACAAGTGTGAGTAAACCATTTTGACTACTATGCATCGGAAGAGTCCATTTGTATTTTGTCATTCTGTTATTGTTCAGTTATTAGTTTGTACTGATTTTCATTTATGTCATTCTTCTGAAAGTGAATGTTTAAAATACTCCTCACGCACATTTTTTTCTTCTGAGGTCCCTAAAAGGAACCTTTAGTTAATTTGATTAGTTTAACACTGAGCAGTTAAAGTTTTTGATATTTACCTTAGTGCAGGCTGGCATATGCTTGTTTGGGGGTGATGACCTCCACTTTTATCTCATTTACGCATTACATTCTTGAAAACGAGTATACTTTGCAGCACATCAGGCACACTTGCGGCATGCACTGAACTCTTGTAGCCCAGATCCTTACAGAGCTGCCTGAAAGGGCCACTCTGATGAAATTTGAGCTCTCAAGAAATTACCGCCTGTGTCGTTTCGCTCTTCCTGTGATTTATCTATTCAGGAGGTTTTTATTTTAACTTTGTGCCCAGCACTGTAGTAAATACCAAAAACTGAATAGATATAACGGCTTTTGAAAATTGTGCAAGGCACAGAAAATATTTTCCTTATTAAGTTCCTCACTGATAAGAAGCCCTCTTTCTATTGGTAAATGGCATTCTTTTTGCTTGGAGATGTCTACTTTTCCATGAAATTAAATAGTCGTTCAAACCCTGAAAGAGGCAAGACTACAATGGGCTGAAACTGTTGGAGTAGCAAACCCAAGGGAGTGATTCGTTTCCTTTTTACAGCAGAATCAGGTCCGTGTCTTCTGTGGTTTCCTTCACATCTTTGGAGTAGTTAGGACTTCTCAGTTCCCCCCGCCTCACACTGGAATTCCTATTCTGTGTTCCTGGCCGCCTATCCGGTGTCATGTTTTGAATGCACACTGCTTAGGTCTCAGACTTCCATTACTGTCATTACCATGGGAAGAATGACAGCCTTGTGCCCCATGACCTCATTCTGTTCGCAGCTCCGTTGTTGACTGTGTCACTTACAAATGCCTCAAGCACGCTGATCGCAGATAGAAGCCTGGGGATTAAGAACCAGTCCACAAAACAAGAGCCATACAATGGTAATTACATCTAGCAAAGCAGCAATTTGTGGCCCATTTTTACTTTAAAAGAAATACTTCTTTAAAAATAAGTGTAGCTTTTTTGTATTTTTCTTACAGACACTATGAATCACTATAGTATAGCAGGATGATTTATGCACACTCAGCTCCAGTCATTCCTTGGAAGGTGTGATCCATCTCCAGCTGTTTTCTGACTAAATTAACCTGTAAACCAGATTTCTTAGTTTAGCACTTCAAGTTATATGTTAAAATCTTGTTTTAAGATAAAGACGCAAATAAACTACACACATGACAAAAACTAGTAATATTTCTTTGACAAAAGTATTTGGCATATTTGAAGCCAACTTCTTGATATAAACAAGGTAACTTCTTTACCCTGGTAAGCTGAGAAAGGTGGGTTTTTTTTCAATTGGGTTTCCCAAGTAAAATGCTTATTCTGAAATTTACAGTTAATTCCCTAATGCCCAAGTCTCACTTTCTGTCCGTGGTGAGGATGGGAAATGGTGAGAGAAAAGGGGACCTGATGATAGAATGAACCAGAAGGCAGGTAGAAAGTGAGGTTATTTTTTTATTGAGGTGTAGCCCTGAGTTCATTGTTGCTTTCTCTGATTTGAAGTATATTTTCTTTTCATGTTCAGTAAAATAGTTATGGTCTGTTTAAAATTATTGATAGGACTCTACAGATTAAACTTGTTCACTGCCGAGTTTCAGTGCTTTCAAAGAGAATTATATGTTCCTTTGGTCACGTAGACATGCCATAGTAAATACATACAGCAATATAAAAATATTGTTTTAAACAAGTAGTCTAATTTTTTTTCTATCACTTCCTTTAATTACATCTTCTAGTAATCTTGTTAGCAGACTTGGGGAAAATACTAGATATATCAGAGGCAAAATATCATTAAATGACTGAATTATTTAAATCTATAAAAAATGACACAAAATGAACATTGCAAGTATGGAAATGAGCAGAAGTAAAGAATGAACAACTGGCTCTGTGGCCTTCCCACCCAGGCTGGGGGACATCTAAGAATTTGAACCTTAGCCAGTTCCTCTTATTCCGAATATGGATCATATGATCTATCACGACTATCAATAAAAAGTTCACATAGTTCAGTCTCAAATGTCCCATGTTATCACAGCTATTAAAGCTGAGCACATTGTTTCATTGCTTCAGGATCGTTTCCCGTTGCTTTCTTCTGAAATAGCAATTTCAGACGTAAGAGATAAAGGTCAGACTGATGGGGTACATTACAAAGCAGATGCTTGAAAAGTAATGAAAAACAGGATCTAGGGCCAATGGGATTTTCTCTGGTATCCTCAGCCTATATGATACTAGATATGAGTCGGCAGTGATTTGTTGGGGGAATAAAGATATTGACCAGTAACATCATTACTTATATTAAATTAGAAAAACTAATTAGCAAGCAGAAATTCTAAAGTGCCAGCCTTCAAATCTCTGCCTGGACTCCAATGCAGGGTAGCTTTTCCTGGATCGGAGTCCGTTTGATGTCCGGCAATAGAGGAATTCCCAGACAATTCAGTGTAAACCCAAACTTAGGACAAGCAGTCTAATTTCTTAACATTCTATTTGCCAGCTACCATTCCCCCATTCCTATGTTATGTTAAGTTAGTTTTACTATAACACGAATGAGTAGCAGAGTAGGGAAAACATGGACGTCGGAGTCAGAAAACCTGAGTCAGATAAGAGTTCAAACCCACTAACTGCGATAAACTTGGGCAAGATACTGAACTCTGTCAGAGCCTCAGTTTACTCATTAGTAAAATGTGGGTAATCATACCTACTTACTGAGGCTGGAGTGTTAAATTAGATAACTTAGAAAGCACCTCACAATACTGCATAGATAATAGACATTCAATAAATAATAGTTAATACTAGGCGGCAGCACAGATTTGGTGATACTCCAGATAGTTGTGTGCTGTACTGTTTAAAAACCAGCTGGAAAGGACCTCAAAGTATCTCCAAGATGAGGATAATACTTACCTTAGAGTGGCTGCGAAGTTTAATTTCGATGAGAAAACATGTAACGTGCTTATTATAATCACCATACATTATGCCAAGCATTTTCCATAGACAGTCATTTACATATATTATCTTCATGTTTATAACAACCCAATAAAGTAGTTACTATTATCATCCCCATGTCACACGGGAGGAAACCGAGTTAGGACTTGCCCACTCAGTCACCCTTACAGTTTACAGATGAAGCTGAGACAAAAAGGATAAAACTGACGTGTCTGAGTTCAAGTCAGTGACGAGGACAGCCCAGAACCTAATTTTTAAAGACTGAGGGACTCTGATGTCCACATAGTAAATACAGAATATGCAAACCTGAAATCCAGATTGATTTCCCCTTTCACATTAGCAAAATGTACTTATTTCCCCCAAAGATTAAAAGTAAAGAGATTTACTAGGAGTAAAAAATGTAAGGAATAAAATATGTAACTGGTATGAATATGATGTATGTATATGACACAAAGTGTCATATACAGTGGACTCCCTGTGGTCTCAAGATCCCGAGTGTCTGAGGGGGTGCGAGTTTAGGCTTCAGCAAGGAGGGACCTACCGGGTCACAAGAACACCGGCATGGAGGTGATTTACCGTAGGGCTTCGGGCCAGGCCCATCTGGGGCTTAGCAGATGTAGACTTGTTGCTCAAGCATTTCTTTATTCTGGGAGCCAGGCTTATGGCTGACTGCCTGCGATCCCCAGGGCTCTCTGAAATCCCCGCTCAGTTCCTGATGCTGCCCTCCTTTAATCCGTACTATTGTGACTCCAAGCTACCATTTCTCTCTATGGAGCCCTAATCCTCTTTAAAACGATATATTTATAGCTCAACAAGCTCAGCGGTATTTCTGGGGCAAGTCAGGGGCCACTGACCCACATGAAAAGCCAATGGGATTTGAGATTCCTCAGCCAGAGGCTAAATCAAGTTATATTTCATTCATGAATTTCTTAATGTGAGCACAGGTTCCGTCCTTGAATCACTCCTTAATGTTACTTAAATATCAATAACTATGAAGAGTTGGCTGGGGTGACACCAGAGCCACAGCAGCTGCAGGAGACATTTGTCTTCAGGAGTGACGAGATGGGGAAAAGGTTGAAAATCACTGGGCTAGGTGATCTTCGAGGCCTCCTCCAGTTCTAAAGTCCCATTATCTTTTCACATCAACAAATGTTTGCTAACCCAGGTGCTCTCAAAGGAGTCAAAAGGAGTTGTCTTTTAAAATTCAGGAGTAATAGCTCACCTTAACTCAACGCTGACTTTGTGCCAAGCACTTTGCTCACTTAGTCAACAAGTATTTGAGTTCCTTGTGTGGGCCAGGCACTGTTCTAGGCACTGGGAATTCTGCAGTGTATATGGTGAAGTCCCTCTCCTCAAGGATCTTATACTTGATGGGGAACACACATAATAAATAAGAGAAAAAAAGAATAAGATCGTTTCAGCTGCAGTTACATGCTGTGAAGAAAATGAAATAGGATAATGTCAGAATTACTTGAGTGGCTACTTAAGTTGGGTTGGGAAAGTGCTCTCTGAGGAGGGAAGAATGTCAAGAAGGAGGCAGCCACGTCTCCCCCCTGGGGGACAGCAGTGCAAACCACGGGACCAATCAATGCAAGACCCAATGAGCTTGGTGTGTCTGCAGAAAAGGGCAGAGAAACATGAAGACACAGTAGGCAGGGGCTAGATCATGTAACGTCGTGGCTGTGGGAAGGAGTGTGGATTTTACGCTGAGAGTAAATGGGAAACCATAGGAGGTGTGGAGCAGGAGAGTTACAGGATCTGATTTATGCCTTAGAACACACTCCTCTGGTTGCTGGGTATGGACTGTAGGGAGGAGGTTGGCAAGAGGGGACAGCAAGACTGGTTAGGACCTGCTGCGGGGACCAGGTGAGAGGATATGGCCTGGGCTAGAGTTGCCAGAGTGGAGGTGATGAAAAGGGGTTGGATTCAGAATATAGTTTGGAGGTGGAGCTGATGGAATGACCCACTAATAGATTAAAATGAGATCTAAGAGAAAGAGAATTCAAGGATGACTCTTAGATGTTGGCCTGCACAACTGGGTAAATGTTGTGGAGACATGGAGAAGAGATTGGGGGAATAAATCAATAGTTTAGATTTGGCCTTGGTCTTGGCTTTGCCAGTCTGCGATCTGAGTATAGATGTCCGGTGGGCAGCTGGTTCATGAATCTTGAGTTACAGAGAGAGGTCCAGGCTGAAGATGTAAATTTGGAAGCGATCAGCCTACAAATAGTATGTAATGTCGAGATGAAGGAGTTCCTGCAGGGAGAGTGTAGGTAAGTAAACAAGAGAAGAGTACTGAGCACAAGCCTGGGAAGCCCCACGCAGGCAGGTACTTGGTACGAAGGAGGAGGTGCTAGCAAAGCAGGTGGGCAATCAGTGGGGTTGCAGTGAAATCAGAGCAGTATGGGGTCCTTGAAACCGAGAGTATTTGGAGAAAGGATTCATTTGGTGAATCTGCTGGCAAGTTGAGCGAGAAAAGTAGGTCATTGGTGACCACTGTATAAGCCTTTTCCATGGAGTGACAGGGATGAGCATCCACCTGGAGGAAGTTGAGGTGAGAATAAGAAGTAACGACCAGGACACAAAACAGGTTTGTCTATTGCTACCTTAAAAAACACCCCGCCCTTAGCGGCTTAAAACAGTGCCAACATTTATACTTTGCACACAAATCTGCAATTTGGTCAGGGCTCTGTGGGGACATGGTCAGCTCCTTTTGGGATCAGCTGGGGGCTGGAGTCACTCACCCACCCACACGTCTGGTGGTTGAGGCTGTCAGTCAGAACCCTACACGTGCTCTGGGCTTCCTCTCAACATGGCAGCTGGGTTCCCAGGGCGAGTCCTGAGAGAGAGCCAGGCAGAAACCCCATTGCCTTTGATGACCTCGCCTTGGAAGTCACTGTCCCTTCTTCCCATTCTCTTCAGTGAGGTAGCCAGAGTCCCATCCAGGTTGAAGAGGAGAAACGGACTCCTCCCTTGATGGGAGGAAGATGTTAAACCAGACCTACTTCTGCGCCATTTTTGAAAAATACATTCTGCCACAAAGGGTTTTGTTGAAAGGGGAGCCGAAATTAGGACATTAGGTGGAAGGGAAAGTGGGCGGGGCCAGTGGATCTAGGGAACCAGAGTGCCGAGGGCAAAAAATATTTTTAATTTCTCTTAAGCGTTTTAATTTCTTTGAAAATCGGAAGAATGAGTTTAATCAAATCAGGACAGGACTGGATCATATTCATCTTTATACCAATGAGTGATAAAATATTTTAAATAGTATGTAATCCATATTTATCTTATGACCTATGAAGGTGAAAGTGTGGTCGCCCATGAAAGTCATATTGGGACCATGAAGGTGGGGTTAAGGCAGGATTTTTGTTACATTATTTTGTTTTAATAAAGATGATATTAAAGCATGTCTTCAGGTGGGAATGGTCCATTAGGGAAGGATAAACAGAGGATGCAGAAAAGGAATAACTGTGGGTAGGACGTGCTTACGTAGGCAGAGCAATGAGAGCTAGAAAACCAGTGGAGGAGCTGACAGGTGGAGGAAGCGGGAAAGGGACACCACTTCCACTGAACCAGGAACAGGGCACAGTACATGGGTACAAGATGCAGAGAAGTGTGTCTGTGGTGGGGAGAGGTGGTTGTCTGATGTTATTTATTTGTCTGTGAAGTGAAGCGTATGACAAGGTCATCAGCTGAACATGGGAGTGAGTGGAGGGTTTGAGGGCGCGAAGCTCGGAATCGTCATCTTCAGGAGAAGGAGAGTGAAGTCAGGAGGGAAGAGTATGTAATATGATCGTCTGGTTTTATTTGACGGGTGTGCAGCCAGCATGATTTTAGGATTTTCTCCAGCCGTGTTCAGCCTCCTGGGTGCAGGTGAGGTGTTCGTGCATAGTTAGTGGTTAACTTGAGCCAGGCTCAGGTTTTGCCAAGTAAGTAGTTAGAGGGAGAGAGGAGTGCAAAGGTCAAGGAAGTGGCAAGAGTGCTGGGCTGTAGATAAGGATAGGGAGGAAAGCGAGGCTCTGCAGGAGGTGACAGATGTTAAAAAAAAAAAAATCAGATCAACAAGTTGCCCGTCTCAGTGAGGCTGGTGAGTTATTGGAGGGCAGGTGTCATGCAGGGTGTCATGCAGGGTCTCTGGTCCCACTCCCCACATAAGAACGCAGGACATGGTGAGGCCAAAAAGGAACACCCACGGAGCCATAGATGGGGGAGTCATACCACTATAGCGTCACTGGCAGCTGGATTGGAGACACAGGAAGCAGGAGCCACACTATCTGCAACCTGCAGTCCACTTCTCTACCAACCGACCTCTCCTGCCAACTGCAATCCGCACTTACCAGCTCAGCCACCATCTTCTTGCTAGCCCCCCATTTGCTGCTAGCATAGCCACAGCAGTTATATTAGTGGCCAATGGCTCACTAGTTACAGCTGACGGCCAACTAGCCACAGATGATGGCCATCCAACCACAGTTGATGGCCATTTACTACCTGAGCCAGCACCTTTCCACGTGAGGCCGAGAGCCTGGAAACTGTACTCTGGGCTCTGTGCCCACAAGGTGTTAGAATAAGTGAGCTGGAATAAAAGGTGGTGATGATGTTTGAATGTTTCAGAGGGAGCACAGAAATGCCTGATAGCCAGGCCTGGGGAATGGCTCCCAAACTGTGCGTGTATTGGAAAGAGCTGGAGCGCTCGTTAAAACACTTAATTCCTGGGCCCACCCCCAAAGTTCCTGATTCAGTAGGCGAGGTGGGGCCTGAGGATTTGTCTTTTTAACAAGCTCCCAGATGCTGCAGCTGCTGGTCCAGGGACCACAGGTGGATGGGAGGCCAAGGTGGCCTGGAAGAAAAACTCTTTGGAACAAAGGAGATCAAGGACCTGTGAGGCCAGAGTGTGGGATGAACCAACCGGCTCTCCACCTAGAGGCAGATGACTCTGAGCTGACGCTTGGAGACACTTGGTGACGTCACCAAGGGCAACAAGAATGAGTACATGGAGGGGTCCAGTCAGATGTGGCTTCGGAGGGACTGGCATTTCTGAGGCAGAAGAAAGAAAAGGTGGAGGCAACGATGAAGAACGAGGAGGAAACTAGCCCTACTCTCCCGCCCCTGAGGGATGTGGGAGAAAAACTCATCAGCACTTGAAAGGATGACAGCGGAAGTGAGGTTCCTACGTTGGGAATGGCAAGGAAACTAAACAACTGTGAGAGATTAGAGATGAATGGAGGCAGAAAGCCTTGGGAGAGGAGGTCAGACCTGGAGATATGCAAAACAACTCAGGATGAACATGCAATGGGAGACACGCAGTGTTGCCCCTGAGACTACAAGACTCACTGGTAGGACTGATTGCCCCTAAAAATCTTCCAGAAAAATCAGTGCTCCAGGAGTTCTGCTTGCTTGGAGGTGTCATTTTTATGTTACATTAAAATAAGCATGCGTATATAATTGATTCAAAAACCAATGTGCATGAATATTTCCTCTAAAAGTAAGAAACTTCAGAGAGATGTTAAGCCGTGCTCCCAGATCTTACTCACATGTTCACATTTTGAAGAGAAAGTAGGAAAAGCCACTAGGTCTTAGGTGAAGGGTGGGTGTTGGAGGGAAGTATTTGTACTTTAAACTGGAAAATGGGAAGCTTCCAAGACTCCGGTGTGATCTGTGATGGATCTAAAGATAATTGTGCTGGGGACTGAGTTAGGCTGAGGACAGATCTGCTCAGCTGGTACCCTTCACATCACAGATTCTGCTGCTTCTCATCAGACCGCGTGGAGGAGTAAGCCCCAGCTCCCCACCAAACCCTATTTTATGGGCTAGGAGTTGGTCTTGCGTCCTCTGTGGACTTCTGAGTCTCCTGTGTCTCCAAGGTCTCCTCTCCGGAGCTGTGTGGCACCCAACTAAAGGCACAGGGAGTATGTATGAGATGGGAGTGTCTCAGCCTGTTCCCAACTGTCTTCACCCTCCCACTGCCTAACTCTCAGTCCCCCCCCCCTTTCAGAATCTGCTGGGTGGCTTAGATGAACAGGAGGGGTCAGACTGGGGGGCTTAGCAGGCTGGAGGTCAGACCTTCCAGGGGCATCTTCTAATGATCTTAGGGTGCTTAGCTGGCCTGGTCCCGCCCCCTTGTCGCCAGCCCCCTACGCTGCCCGTCATGTTCAGTTGTCCAGGAGATGATGAAGAGGCTGGCTGAGCAAAGGAAAGGGAGGAAGAAGACCCTAACCTAAGGAATCAATCGGCAGAAGCCCAGGAAGAGGCACCGACGCTTGGTCTGTGACATTCCTGGGGGCAAAGATGGGGCAGCAGTTCAGCTGGGAGGAGGTGAAGACGGAGGGAGAGATGGACGTAGCAGAGCTCCAGGAGTGGTACAAGAAGTTCGTGGTGGAGTGTCCCAGCGGCACACTCTTCATGCACGAGTTTAAGCGTTTCTTCAAGGTCACAGGCAACGAGGAGGCCACCCAGTATGTAGAGGGCATGTTCCGAGCCTTCGACAAGAACGGGGTAAGGCCCTCTGAAGGGGAGGACTGGTGGCCAGTCCACCTGGGACATTTCTCCTCCTTGAGTGAAAGGATCATCCCTGATGGGGGGGCTCCCAGCCCCCCAGTCCTCCTGCTCTTTTCTCTCCATTGTCCTCTCGCCTTTTCTCTAAAACTCTTCTCTCTCTCCCCATCTTTCTGTCTCTTCCCATCTTCTCTTCCCTCCTCCCCATCTCTCTGCTTTCATCTGACTCTCCCTCTCTCTTCTTCCTGAGAGCTGAAGGGAGGCTCAGCAGAAGGGCACACAGGCCAGTCCTCTCTGTGTATTTCAGCCAGGGCTCTGCAGCCCCAGGACCTGGTTTCTCCCCCTCCAGAGCCCCTGCCACTCTAACAATAAGGAGCAAAGGAGCTGTCCCAAATAGGACGAGCCATCTTGGCATAGATCGTGAGCTCGCCCTCGTTGGGGTCCTTTGAACTGAAACTGGTCGGTCTTCCCCACCGAGAATGCTGGAGAAGGCTCCTTCATGGACTGGGACATCCGATGCATTATTGCGAAAGTCCCTTTTGACTCTGTGTTGTGGAAGATTCCATGACGTCATTCAACCACGGGGTTTCTTTAAGCCCTCCAAGGACACCAGCAGCTAAGAAGATAATACGTTTTGTAAATGCGCACCTAGAAATTGAATTTAAAAATTGAAACTCCCTTATTACTTAAGGTCATCCAGTGCAGCGCTTCTGTAATGCTTTACCCCGTTAGGGTTGCCTCAAATACCTATTTCAGCTCTCAGATAAGGGGAGGGGGTTGGACCTAGATAATTAATCATAACAAAGCCTCAGCACCCCACTTCTCTGTGCATAGAGAACTTCACTTTCTAGGCTGAATCACGGGAATGCCTCATCAGGTCTGACCTGGTCCTGGTACCAGTCAGTGCCTATCTCCTCAGCACGGGCTGGGGGCTGGGAGGGTGGGGGCAGCATCTTCAGTGCAACACAAACCTCCTTGGAGATGAACCCTATAAGCTCCCTCTCAGGGCACAGAGTGGGCAGAGCTCCCAAAGTTTCTCCTTTCCTCAGTCTCTGAGTCAGCAGCAGCCCTGCAAGGGAGCGAGCAGTTTGTTACTTCAAATTAAATGATGAGAAAACTAGGGTAAAAGGATATGAATTGATTTGCCCAAGTCCTGACCCCAGGCAGGTGCACCTGCCCAGAAAGCAGTTTGTTTTCTGAAGGAGAGAAAATGATTTTTTAAAAAAACTTATTGTCATAAATATATCAATCTTCCCCATATTCATCTAAAGCTCCAATGTAACAATTCAGGATCCAAAGGAGATTATTAAATCCCTGGGCATAATATAGCTGTACCCCTTATCTTATCTCGTCTTACAAATTAGCATATACATTAATCAATGGCTTTTTTTCCTCTATACATTTTATTTTTTTATTATTTTTATTTATTTTTTAAATTTATTGGGGTGACAATTGTTAGTAAAATTACATAGATTTCAGGTGTACAATTCTGTATTACATCATCTATAAACCCCATTGTGTGTGCACCACCCAGAGTCAGTTCTCCTTCCATCACCATATATTTGATCCCCCTTACCCTCATCTCCCACCCCCCACCCCCATAACTTTTATTTTGATAGGATTTCAAATTTACACAAAGTTGCAAGAATAGTACAAGTAACACCCATGTACAATTTATCCAATTGCCTTATTTTCTTTATCATTCTCTCTCTCTCATATATATATATTTCTTTTTTAAGAGAAATTTGGAGACATCACACCTTTTTTACCCCTAAGTATTTCAGTCTGCTTCTCCTAAGAACAAGGACATTCTTTTAAATAACTTAATACAACTATCAAAATCAGGAAATTTACCACTGATACAGTTCTATTACTTAATTGACAATCCACATTCAAGTTTGGTCAGTTTGTCCTGATAATGTCCTTCAGTGCTTTTTTTTTTTTTTTTTTTCAGTCTGATGATGCATTACATTTTCTTGTTCTCTCTCCTTAGTCTTTAATTTGGACTCTTTAATCTCCGCTTTTCTTTGTCTTGTCTAATCCTGACATTTTTGAAGACCGCCAATTATTTGGGCTTGTCCAGTGCTGTCTTGTGAGTAGACTTGGGTTTTACACTTCTAGCAAAAATGCCATAGAAGTGACATTTGTCCTCAGTGCATCACATCAAGGGGCACATTGGTTTGTCCCGTTACTGTGGTGACTAACTTCATCATTTGGTCACGTGGTGTTGGCCATGTTTCTCTTCACTGTAAAGTTACTATTCTTCCTTGGTAATCAATAAGCATCTTATGGGGGGTTCTTTCAGACGAAGTAAATATCCTGTTGCTCATCAAATTGTCATCTACTAGGTTTGGCATCCATTGATAATTTTCTAATTCCACCGTCCCTTCTTTCTTTATTTATTAGCTGGCATTCTACTGGAAGGAAGAGCTTTCCTAGAAGGTGTGTTAAGTTCCTCTGTCAGGGATTGAGCCTTCTTTCTTTTCTCTTCCCACTTAGTCTCTCTCTCCAAACCCACACCCAACTCCACTTCCCACCTTGACAATTTTTTTTTTAAGGAGGGCGCAGCTCACAGTGGCCCATGTGGGGATTGAACCAGCAACCTTGGTGTTATCAGCACCACGCTCTAACCAACTGAGGTAACCGGCCACCCCAACCACCTTGACAATTTTTATAGCAGCTAGTCTCATTTCTGGGCAACTGGTCTGAGATTTCTGGGGCAAATAAAATAAAAAGAGCTCATAGACCTAGTTCACATGTCAAAACCCGGGGTGATGAAAACAGGTTTGGTGCAGGCAAGGAGGGAGGAGCATCTCGTCTGCTGCTACTCTCCCTTGTAACACTCCTCTCTGGTGGTTGCCCTGTGACGCACTGGAATGGAAGAAAACGGAGAATGAAGCCCAAATGTCATTTGGGATCCTCATGTAACTTGTGTTGGGGTCAGGATGGTGCACAAATACCCAATTCAGGGAGAAACAGGGCAGATAATCCCACAGAGCAGATCACACACCTGTCGCTTCCGCTCTTACTCTGGAGTAGATAGAGATGTTTCTATCACCGTGGGCCTCTGTGGGTAATTAAGGGCAGGCGCACAACTGATGAGAGTAGCGCCGGCTGGAAGCGCCCAGACATGGTCCTGGGGTTTGTGGTAACTTCATAGGTGAGCTCACTTGTCAGGAAGGGGCTACTCTAGAATGTGCGTCTTGTAAGGCAAGGGTATGGAGACAGAGTCCCAGAGAGCAGTTTCCAGGCTCTCAGCCTCACGTGGAAAGGTGCTGGCACAGGTAGTAGATGGTCATCAGCTGTGATCAGATGGCCATCAGCTGTAACCAGTTAGCCATTAGCCACTAATATAACTGCCGTGGCTACGCTAGCAAGTGCGATTGCTATTAGCAAAGGGGTTGATTGGGGGGCAGAGAAGCGGATGGCGGATTGCAGCTTGCACATTCGGTTAGCAAGCATGGATGGCAGATTGCGGATCCTGTGGATGCTAATTCCTGTGTCTTGCCCGGCCTCCAGGAGACTGGGGTGCAGGAAGACCCCTGTTGGGGTACTGACAGATGTTTGCTTTTGTGTCTCAACCAGCGCTATTGAGAATATAGTGATATGACTCCCCTGTCTATAGCTCCGTTGTTGTTCCTTTTTGGCCTCTCCATGTCCTGCGTTCTTGTTCTTGCACATTACAGAGGGATTGTAGGGGAGGAGGAAAGTTTCCTCTACCCTCAACTTTCTTGTGGCTGATTTAATAATCAAATAGACATGAGCTGGATTAACAAGAGAAAATAACCAAGTTTTAATACATGCATACATATGGCAACCCCATATACGTGAGAGAGTCAGAGACAGAAAGGGAACATGGGTATATGAGACATTCTGAGCTAGGGTTCAGGTAAGGTGTCTCGGGGGCTTCAAAGGGTCATTGCAGGATGGTAGGAAGAGCAGATGTGTGTTACATAAACGTTTGCACTGCCCTATAGACAGGTCAAAAGAGGTTATCTGTGATAATCTCTTATTATAGGCAAGACCCCTAATTCAAGTTCTTCTAGGTAGTTAAGGGAGGGGCAGACGTTTCTCTTGAGCCCGTGGCTAAAGTTGCCTTTCGTTGAAAATAATCCACATACCACAGAAGCACATCGTGGGGTGGTTTCTTCTGAATTTCCACCGGATCATTGTGGAAAGTGTATCATACTGAGAGAGGATATTCTGAGAAGGTTCTAGACAAAGAATGGAGGAGAATCCAGAGATCTAGAGAGCAGGGATTTGCCCGTGTTTTGTTGTTGTTGTTGTTGTTTCTTTCCCCTTAGTGCTGGACACCAGGCTCAGTTTTTAGACAATGATAGATCTTGAGTGGAGTAAGAAAGTTCTCCCCACGTGATGAATTAAAGAAGACAAGTAGCTTGGAAGGCTTTGCCTTAGGCAATTTATTCGACCTCTGAGTCTCAGGTTCCTCACCCATTAAATGGGGATAACAGACCTGAGAGAGATGAGGTATGTAAAATAGATGGTCCCTACCAGTCATGTTTTTTTTTTTTTAACTTTTATTTATTTAAGTGTGTTTTTCCAGGACCCATCAGCTCCAAGTCAAGTAATTGTTTCAATCTAGTTGTGGAGGGTGCAGCTCACAGTGGCCCATGTGGGGATCGAACCGGCAACCTTGTTGTTAAGAGCACTGCACTCTAACCAACTGAGCTAACCGGCCACCCCCTACATTTCCTTATTCAACTCTTATTTAAAAAGAAACATATGAACTATTTTTAGTAAGCTTAATAAATCACAATTACTAATGACAATAGCCTTTTAAAGAACAACCAATCATTACATTGTATGCCTTAAACTTACACAATGCTCCTTAAAAGGCTATTTGCAATCAATCTCAGGAAAGCTGGGCGAAAAAACTGGAAACAACCTTCTGTGAGTGAATGGAAAACAGACGAGGGACCATTCACTCAGTGGAGTACTACTCAGCCATAAAAACGGAAGGACCTTGGATGAATATCCAGGGCATTGTGCTGTGTGGGGGAAAAAAACAATCTTAAAAGGTTACATACTGTATGATTCTATTTCTATTCCATTTTCAAAGTGAAACTGTGACAGTGATGAAGAATAGATCAGTGGTTGCCGAGTGACACAGTTGGGAGAAGGATGCAACTACTAAGACGTAACGGAGGAGAGTTTGTGTTGATAGTTACTCATATCTACGCATGTGATACAATTTCATGAAAGTCTGTATCCACAAAAACAGTGCATTAAAGACTAGTGGGGGTGGGGGGAGGAACAAACAACCACTGCTAAGAATCTACCCTAAAGAAATTATTGCAGATGTAAGAAAAAATATAGTATTTGCCCGAAGAGGTTCATTGGGTAACGTAAAATATTAAAACCATGTTCCGCGAGAAGGACTGCCCAGTACCCCACAAAAAAAAAAAGATTTTAAATAATTTTAAAGACATGGGACATTTAAAAAGAAAAAAAATCCAGGAAATGAAACTATAGCTACAGTCTGACCTCAATTAGGTAAATAAATAGTGGGGGGTGTGGAGGGCCAGAAGGAATTATATAAAAGATATAAAATACTTCAGGAGCTGAGGTAGCCTCATTTTATTTTCTTCTTGGTTTTTCCTTAGACTTTTTTGCAATTTCCCTCATTTTCTGCCCTGTTTTCCTATTGGTTCACACCTTGCTGACACAGGCACCCCTATCTCGGGCTGCGTCTCCGAGTGACCTGACCCAGTGGGACAGAGGTGCTCTGAGCCAGCAATGTCATTTCTGATTACACTCATTAGAATGACAGACACTCTTGGGGGAGCCGATGACTCAGGTTTTGGATTTGAAGAGGTATTCCCCACCCTGAAATACGTGAGGTCACGAGGTGTATGTGGGAACAGCCTGGGAAGCTCAGCCCGAGACCCTGGCCGGACAGACCCACTGCACCCACCACCACCAGCCTCTCACCTCAAACTCCTCTGGAGTCGAAGCTTGGTCACCCCCTACTTCTTGTTTACTGCTTTGGGAATAATGGTCACTGTCCCATTTCTGTTCGAGGAAGGTTCTGTTTCTTGGTCAGAGTCACCTTAGAAGTGGACTTTGCCCTTTCTCCATCCTCTGGGCAGTGAACACCTGAGCTCTGGCCCCTGCCTTCCTAGGTGGGGGTGGGGGTGCAGGCCTGTTCTTCAATTGAATGTCCACCTGGGCATAGAGGTGAGTGGGGATTGGAGCCACCGCTCTGTCCACCTGCCCTTGGGCTCAGAGCAAACAAATGTGCAAAGGAATCTTTCAATGCCAACACTGCTTTCTAATCTCCTTTCAAAACTACCTTGATTTCAAATCCACATTAAGTTGATCATTTAGTCATTGATTTATAAATATTTATAAGACCCCGATTCTGGGCATGAGTGGCACTGTGCTAGGCGTGAAAGAGAAACAGAACCAATGTAAACCCCTCTCTTTTCTCCAGGAGCATATCATGTAGATAGAGAATGCGACATATGAAACAGGCGACAATGCCAGAGTAAGTCCTAAACTGTGCAGAATAGGTAGCAGGAGCTGTGAGTGTTAGAAGAGGGAGAGAGAGAACCCTATGGCTGACATGGGCCAGGAAGGAAGGCTTCCAGGAGGAGGGGGGTCCTTGAGCTGAGCCTTGAAGGACGGGTAGGATTGGGTGATCCTGGAGACTGGGGAAGGACGCCAGGATGGAGAACAGCACGAGCAGAGTCAGAGGCCATACGGGTTGCAAGGAAGTGGCAAAAGGCCTGAGTTTGTAGGAAAGAATGATAGCCCAGAGGAGGGCACACACCTGCACGCTGGGCAGGTGGGGCAGTGGGCAGGAGGGGGCTCACAGCTCCCGCTTCCCCTTGCAGGACAACACCATTGACTTCCTGGAGTATGTGGCAGCCCTGAACCTGGTGCTGAGGGGCTCCCTGGAGCACAAGCTGAAGTGGACCTTCAAGATCTATGACAAGGACCGCAATGGCTGTATCGACCGCCTGGAGCTGCTTGACATTGTGGAGGCCAGTGTCTGCCCGTGGGGTCAGGCACCTGGCGCTCTAAGGGCTGAAGCAGGGGCTCCTGGGGCTGGGGTTCTGGCGGAGGCCCTGAAGTCATTCAGAGTGTGCTTTCTGACCATGGCTAGAAATCAGTTACAAAGAGATAACAAAAAAAATGCCCATGTGTTTGCAAAACACTTCTAAATACGCTATGAATCAAAGAAATAATCTCTCTCTCTCTCTCTCTCTCTCTCTCTCTCTCTCTCTCTCTCTCTCTCTCTCATGCACTCAAACTGTTGTGAACTGAAACTGAATACTAATGCAAACATAACAAAACGTGAAATACAGCTAAAGCTGGGCTTGTAGAAACAAATACATAGCCTCAAATGTATTTATTAGAAAATAAGAGAGGAGGAAAATCAATGATCTAAGAAATCATCTCAAGAAATTAAAAAAAGGACCCGCCCAGTGGCTCAGGTGGTTGGAGTGGTGTTCGAACATCAAGGTCGCCAGTTCGATTCCCACAGGGGCCAGTGAGCCGCGCCCTCTACAGCTAAGATTGTGAACAACAGCTCTCCCTGGAGCTGGGCTGTCATGAGCAGCCGGAGGTTGGCTTAAGATGCTGTGGGCTGCCGTGAGCGGCGGCAGAGAGCGTCCAGTCGAGGAACTACGCTTAATCCTCATGTTTGTGTGTCTCGTCCCCATTTCACTTCACAAACATTGCCTCACTGGCACAGGGAACAGGGCAAAGGAGAAACCTGTTCTTCCCCGTCCCATCTAGTCCAAACACCTGAATCTCCTGTGATCCTATTTCACACACATAGACACACACATCCATAAATACACTAAATTCTCTTTTCCTCTCCGAATCTCCATTTTCCTCTGTAAAGTGCAGTTTAGACCATGACAGATACATCCCTCATTAGCGGTTTTAGGTTTCAGCTCTGGCGCTTACAGTGGAAACGCCCATGACGTCGGGGTGGGGCGGTATGTGGGGTGAGGAAGTCCTCACTTGGAACTAGGCCATTGGGACCCTGAGAGAATAGCCTTAGGACAGGTCAGTTTTGATTTGGATCTGGGTCCTGTGGTCCTCAGATGCACGGCCTACAGGGGACACAGTGCTGAGGGACATGGGTTGGGGGGGAGGGCGAGGTGGAGTTTGCAGGATCCCATCAATGCCTCTGGGTTTTCTCTGGCAGGCGATTTACAAGCTGAAGAAAGCCTGCAGGGTGGAGATGGACTCCGAGCAGCAAGGCCAGCTGCTCACGCCAGAGGAGGTCGTGGACAGGATCTTCCTTCTGGTGGATGAGAATGGCGATGGTAACAGGGGCAGAGATGGTGGCCCACTCCATAGCACCCCCGCTTCCTGGCCATGTGACTTTGGGCAGAGCTCTCCTCTTCCTAACTGGTGTCCTCATCTGTGAACTGGGTGTGGAGAGGACTACATGAAATTACAAAGGGCGTCACTAGCATGTGATGTCTGTAAGAGTGATTAAAACTCCTATTGGAGTTGCTGATGGAGGCCAGGCAAGAATAGCGGAAGAGTAGGGGCTCTGGAGTCAGGCAGACAGGATGATTCATGTAACCTCTCAGCTTGGTCTCAGTTTCCTCATCTGGAAAATGGGGATAATGATGCTGAGAGGAATAAAAGGAGCAATGTATTTAAGTACCAGGTATAGGGTAGGCCTCCATTAAGGCTACTGGGGCTCTCCTTCCTGTAGCTTGATGCCCAGCCCCAAGGCTGTACAGGGAGGGAGCTATTTGGGAACATACCCAGAAGACCCCCTGAAGAACATTTCAAAGGTACCAGGAGCAAAAGTAAAACTTTAATTAATTTGCAAAGAAAGCCCCTTAAAGGAACCCTTGTAGGTGTCAGGAGATTCCTGGAGAATCAGAGAATTGACAGGCCCCAAGCTTAGACCCTGAGGCTGCAGGTTTGTTTGGATAAGAGCTGTAGGCGCACCCTTTTCTCCTCTTGCCCCCAACCTCATTTCTTCCATTCTCCTGCATGACTGTGTCTCCTCCCCCTTGCTCAGGTCAGCTGTCTCTGAATGAGTTCGTTGAAGGGGCCCGTCGTGACAAGTGGGTGACGAAGATGCTGCAGATGGATGTGAATCCTGGGGGCTGGATCTCTCAGCAGAGGCGGAAAAGTGCCATGTTCTGAGGGGTCTGGGACCCTGGGAGCCCTGTAGGAGTCCACAGCCCCCCCCACCCCAAGACTCTGGGCTCACCAGGTTTCCGGAGTAGTGGGAGGGCCCCTGGCTCAGCCTGCTTATGCCCACACTTATCCTGGCAGCCCTGTGAAGGGGGTGAGGTTGTGTGGGGAGGGAGAGGGGTTATTGGTCTGAAGCTGTCAACAGGGCACAGTCCGTTGGCAGGATTTACTAGGGTGGTGAAGGGAATGGCTTACTCACCCCCTCCAGCTGCCTCTGGGAGAACTATGCCTTGGCTGGGTGGTTGTGGGACTCCCACAAATTCCTACGTGGTTCTTAGCTGGAAGCAGGGGGAGAGGCAGGGTCCCATAGACCAAATTAACAACGAGGGAGCCCACAGAGTGTGAAGCAGTGTGGTAGAAGGCGGGGGCCGGAAGGTGGTGAGTCTGAAGAAAAGGTGGTGGGCTGGATAATAATTACATCCCTCCAGGATCCTGACGAGTGTTCATGAGAGGATGCAGGGCTCCTTTCCCCCAAGTTGTCCCCACCAAGGGTGTCAACAAGGGAAAGCAACAACAAATCAGGCTGTGGTCTCCTGCCCTTGGAGGGGTCAGCTGCCCTTAAAGGGGCTGTTTCAGCTCTGCCCTGGAACTGCTCCTCCAGCCCCTGCTTCCACCTCCCCACCCCTCTTCTCCCCATCCCGACCTCCCCCATCCCCCACATTCTCCTCTCCAATCCCCTCCCCAGCATGGACCTTCCACGCTTTCCAGCCACAAGCTGAATCGTGTCTTCTTCACGGATGGAGAAACCTTCCCTGTCTCTGGGGGAGACTTGGGGGCTTGATGATCTGGGTTTGAGGTCAGGTTTTGCCTCCAACTTCTATGTGACCCAAGACAGCCACTTCTCTGCCCCGACTTTGGGTACCTCCTCTACACAGTGAGCTGGTTGGACTAGACCAGCAGTTTTCAGATTATTATTTTTTTAGATGTGGACTTATTTTTGTTATACAAACTGTTGTGTGCAACCCCAATATAGAAACTAGATTAAAAGGGAGCCGCTCTGGTCAAAGGGGGGCTGAGCAACTCAGACCCCTCCCACCCCTGGAGCCAGAGGCACCTCTGAAAACACAAATTAAAAACCAGGGTCCTGGACCAGTGTCACCCCTGTGAGACCATTTAAAGTGGCACTTGGAAAAACACTTGCTTTACCTTGAATAGCTATGTTTTCATGTTGACGTATGAAAAATAAAACTAAGTTTGTTGAACATGTGATTTCATAGGTATGATATTCATATAGAAAGGATCCTTTAGGAATAAATTTTGGGTAAAAATTCATTGATGAAAAAAAGTAAGAATCCAGATATGCCGTGAAACATGGAGGTGGTATGTAAATGAGGTTGGGGAAGTGTTGTCCTTATTCTAGGCGGATACCCTCCCAATGCTGACCTTCAGGAATTCCCAAGAGGCAGTCACCAAGAGAAGGAGCAGAAATGTCCACTCCCTGCTTTTCCACGTTGCCCTGGCATTGACCTCCACTGCCTCTCCATTTGTGCTCAGGCCCTGGCTGGCTTCCCAGTCTGAGGCGGTCCAAGAGATGGACAGGGCGGGGGTGAGCAAAGCACACCCTCTCGTCTCTCCAGGAAGCTCTCTGCAACCTGGGGCTTCACTCCCCTTTCCCCTTTTTTCTCCTTCCCGCCCTGGATTTTTATTTATCCCCCGCACTCCCTCACACCCAGCTGAAGTGAAACCTCAAAGTCCAGACAGAAGAAAGAGCATCTTTGAAAAAATGGGCACAGCTGCTCCAGCCTCTGTCTCTCCTCAGGTTCTTAGACAGGTATTCCTAAAGTTGGGGTGTACAAAGAGTGGGGATGATGCCCCCCCCAAAGCAGACTGCTCCACTCCCTAACTGATGTCAGGTGTCACTGCAGCAAGAGGGATTTCAGTGAGACCAAGGATGGTCAGGTCACATGCAATGAGTCACAGACCTGTGGGAAACCACACAGCACCGCATGCCACCCAGGGGCCAGCAGGGGAAGTATGGGGTGTTGTGCAGTCACTTCTGAATAAATAAGGATTTCCTTGGGATAAAGGAGGACTTCCTACAGTACCACCCCACCTTCTCTCATGTTTTGGCCAACATCCAATCAAAACGGACCCTCCCCGAGTAAATGACCAGGCCTGAGTACACACAGCATGCCTGGTCATTCAGTCAGTCATGATTCAGAGCTGTACTGCCATCCAAACAGTCCATCTTTGTCTCCTTGGTAACACTGTAACTTCTTGAAGGAGTTTGTTTTTTTCCTATAACTGGGGCCCTGGGAGATGCGCCCTAAAAATGGACATGTTGACCCCTTATTATTTCAAATTTGGTAAAATGTAAATCCTAAGAGATGCCCTCAATTTACAACTAAGAAAGCTCCTCCCCACATTACACAGCCCCTACATGTAACACACATACATCACATAGCATGTACGTCCAACCTCCCACACACGTCACCTTCTTCTCCACACACAACCCCCGACTCCTCTTTCATGTTCAAAGTTAAGGATCAGCTCTGGGAGGCAGTCTCTGAGTCAGACTCGCTCACCATTCCCTGTGCTCTTACAGGAATCCATTCATAGCTTCTCTCAGCATATTTTATTACAATGATGCTTAGCCTGTGAGTTCCTTGAGGATGAGAATGGTCCTCTTTGCACATCTGACATCTAGCATTAGTACATAGTAGGTGGTCATTAAATGCTTGTTACATGGTAAGAACGAATCAATGTGAACCACACGCGTAGGCTCTAATGGTCCTGGGGCTCCTTGCAATACCAGGATGGAAGCTGCGGCCACAGGATGTGTAGGATTCTGTCAGATTCCCCGGGGAGCCCATCTCTGCTTCAGGGCTTCCATGTCTAGAAGAGAGTGGGACTGGAGAGGCTGGGAGAGGGGCCAGAAGGGGCAAGGGAGGAGCCTGAGGGCAGAGGGATGCTGAGGAGTGTCCCTAGCAGGGAGCACTCACCACCAGCTGAGTCACCCAGAGGGATCAGATACCATCCTTCACCATCCCCAGCTTTGGATTCCTACCCCTGCCCTTCTGCTGCCACCGTGCACCCCAAAGAGGCGAGCTGAGCCTTTGAGTCCAGTATACTCTGTCTAGGATTAAAGCAACAATGGCGACCCCAGCACCACCATACACCCCCTCCCCAACACAGAAGCAGGGGGTGGTGGGCTCAGCCAGCTGCCTCAGCGGCCCCAGCGCCAGCCCCGTCCTCATCTCGCTCGCAGTTCTGGAGCCTGCGCACAATGCTGGTGAGGTCCAGGCTTCGTGTCAGTGTGTCCAGGAGCGTCTGGTCCTTCTGGACGCCCTCCATGAACTCCTCCAGGGACAGTTCCCCTGGGAGAGAGAAAGGGAGCCGGGTGTCCACGTCTACCTGGTAGCATTAGACCAGGGCCCAGAGCTGAGTCTTTCGAGGGGGACAGGCCAATGCCAGGAGAGGTGGCTGTGAATGGGCGGGCAAAGGAGCCAGAGACGGGTCCAAGGATCCCTAAAATTCAGCTCTGTGGCTGGAGCCCTACACCCTGGTGACCCCTCCCCTGGGGGTCCCCACCCCCAACCCCGGCCTCCTCACCATCCCCATTGATATCGATCTTGGAAAATACGGTATCGGTGAACTCCTCCGCACTCATGGTGGAGTCGCTGCAGGGGTTAATGGTTCGGATGGCCTGCAGGGAAGAAGTGAGAGGACTCGTCCTAATTTGGTCTCAGGGTGGGAGTGGAGGCAGTCAGAACTCCTCTGGCTCCCAGCCTGAGTAGGGCCGAGGTGGCAGGAACAGCAGAGTAGGCAGTAGAGGCAGAGCTGGGACTTAACAGCTCGTAGAGTCTCTAGGTACAGATGAAGAAACTGAGGCCCAGAGGAGGAAAGGAACATGGCCCGGGTCACGCACGTGGTGAGGGTCAGAGCTTCCAACCCCTTCATTCCATCCTGTCTCCTTCTGAGATTGCAGTTCCATCCCCTGAAGACCCACCCTCTGGGCTCTCCGATCCTTCTGGGGCTCTGCCCCCCCCTCCCCCCCCCCCCCCCCCCCGCTGCACCTGGAGTTACCCGGATGATGGTGAGCAGCTCGTCGCGGTCAATACATCCGTTGCCATCGACGTCGTAGAGCTTGAAGTACCAGCGCAACTTCTGTTCCACCTTCCCCTTGAGAACGAGGCTGAGCGCGGCCACATACTCCATGAAGTCGATGTAGCCGTCCTGGGCGGGGGCGGGGCGAGGCCACCTTGAGCCCAGTCCCGGCCCCGCCCCGCGACCCTCCCCCTTGATGCCCACCCCCATCCGTCCTGGGCGCCCTGCGTACCGTTCCCTGCCGGCCCCGGAGCCTGCTGATCCAATTCGATAAACTAACTCCCACTCGGTTATGAATGTCTGATGCTATCTCTTCACAGGCATTAGGTTCTAGCTGTCACTGGTCTGCTTTCCTGTTTCTCAAACTTGAGCCCTTCCAGTTGCAAGAAGGTGCTTGTAGGTGGGAGGAGAGAAACCGAATTCCCAGGGATGGGGGTGTGGTTTGGAGAAGCTTTTCAAAGATGGGGAAAGGGCAGAAGGTAGTTGTGGAGGTAAGGGGAGCCTTTCTTATTCTTTCCTTTATTCTTCAAACTTTACTGAGCACCTACTACGTGCAGGTAAGGCTGCAGATTTGAATCCTGGTTTCACCTTCTCAAAGCTGTGGAATCTGGGACAAAGGACTCAATATGTCTCTGGCCCTCGATTTTTTCATCGATAATAATTTCGATGGTACCTACATCTATGGGATTGTCAAGGGATTAAATGAGTTCATGTATGTAAAGCACTCAACACTGCCTGGTATACAGTAAGTACTCAATAAATGTTAGCTATTATTATTATTACTGCTATTACTATTATTATAAAGAGATCACTATGCCATCATGATGTGTATTCAGCAACAACACATCTGGACAGGACATTACAGAATCACAGACTAGGAGCACCCAACTTTGCTAGGGTCAGAGCAGGAGAGGGGCTTAAGGTGGCTTCCTGAGGGAGGTGATGCCCTCATTGAGTCTTGGAGGGGTTGGCCACGGGGGACATTCCTGTGGGATATTTCTCCAGGGTCCTGCAAATGTGTACTGGCTGACCCTCTGCTCGGCCCTGCCAGCCCTACCAGTGGGGTCAGGGAAGCAGGGAGCAGAGGCTGCCTCTGTCCAGTCCCCCCTTCACACACACACACAAGCCCCGTGAGGCTGGGAGAGGGAAGCCTGTGTCTTGCAGAGAGGCTGAGCACCTGAACTTGGAGTCCAGTCCCTGTTCCTCCACTTACAACCATGACTTTGGAACAGGGAAGTTAACGTGAGGCAGATTTTGGGTCCGCATGAGCTCTTTAACAGGCAGAGTTGCCCCTGTGGAAGGGCCAGCCTCATGCAATAATGAGCTCTCTGTCAATGAGGGTGTGCAAGCAGAAGCTAGAGGACTGCTATTAGGGATGTGGCAGCGGCTGGGCGGGGCGGCCTCTGAGCTCTGGTTCTGTGCTGGTCTTTGGCCCGAGGTGGGGCCTTCACCACTCTGAGCCCCACAGTGGGTATCATGATCATACCAAACACTTACATGGTGCTTTCCCATGACAAGGGCTTTCGCACACACCTTAGCTTATTCAATCCTTGCCCAACCCACTTCCCAGAACCGTTGTCAGACTGGAGCTAGGCCCCTGTGCAATAATGCTGAGAAGCAAGGAAACTGCCAAGGAGTTTTCCTCAGGGCGGGGGACACAAAGTGAGGATATTTTTGCTTTTCATTTTTTACCTTCCTGTACTGTTGGAAATTTTTACAATGAAGGAACTGAATTGCTTTTGTAATTTTTTTTTTTTTAATGGCTAAAAAGGAGCTTTGGAAAAGTTATGGGTTTTTGTGCCAGAAAGACCTAAACCACTTCTTAGGACCCTTCTTGAACAAGTCACGAGGCCTCTTTGAGGAGCAGTTTCCTTAGTTGTAAAATGAAAACGACATTATGTGCTTTTCAAGGTTGTGGTACGGATTAGATTCAGGACCAATACCACAATACCATAACAATACTAACTTGCTTCCTGTGTGGAGTGTTTTATTCGCTTTACTCGTTTAATCTCACAAGCACCCCCAGGAGGTGGGTATTAATATTTTTGGTCTCATTTTCAGATGAAAAGTTCAAGTTGAGAGAAGTTAGGCCACGCAGCTAACAAATGACAAAGCCTTGCCCAGAAACTGGGTCTCCTAAATCCTATACAAGATTTACTTTGATTTGGGGCGCCTGGGTGGCTACCAGGCAAAACTTCGAAGCAAGCAGAGCCCCCCAGGTCACACCCCCACTCCCACTCCCACTGCTGTACCCCTCCCCGCCAACCCTGCCCAGTTCCCTAGGATACAGCTCTTCTAACTCAGGAGCTGGCAGATATTTTTTTCTGCAAAGGACCAGATAGCAAATATTTCAGTTTTGGCAATATGTAAACGAATGGGTGTGGTATGTTCTAATAAAACTATTTATAAAATTGGCCCATAAGCCATCGTTTGCACACCCGTTTTAACTCCTCTCTGTCTCAGAACGTCCCAGTCTTGTGTGCCATCGCCTAGCCCGTCTGCTAAACTGCTCTGTATTCATGACAATGGATAGAGGCAACGATGCCCCAAGTGTGATTTATATCATGGTGTCTATGAGGCACTTTAGATGTTACAAAGATGCTCTTCATTTAAATAAACATATATTTAAATTAATGTGTATCATGAAATATAAAACCAGCCCATAAACTCCTGATTTCTCAGATAGTCATTCATTCATATAACAAATATCTATTAAGCACCTACTGTGTTCCAGGCACTGTTTTAGGTGCTGAAGATGCAATAATGAACAAGACACAATCCCTGCCCTCGTAGAGCTCACATTCCAGCAGGGAGACAGACAATCAACATAGTGGCCAAATGTTATTCAGTATCATGTGTTAGGAGATGAGACGTGCTTGGGGGGAGGAGGGGACTAGGAATGCAGGGATAGAGGCTAGTCCCCGTTAAATAGGGTTTAAACCAGGAGATCAGGGCAGGTGTCAGTGGGAAAGAGACATTTGAGCAGAGCCAAGCAGAATTCTGGAGGAGGAGGGTCCCAGGCAGCACCAAGGCCCTGAGGTGGGGGAATGTGCGGCATAATCGAGGAAGTCAGGTTTGGGACAGTACAGGTGCTGTACAAAAATTGAAGAGATGGCATATGAATGACTCAGGTTAGGCTAATACAAGGTTGGTGGGTTGCCCCTCCCTGGTGTCATATGTGTGACCTCTTTCTGAAGACCTGTCTTGATCCAAAGGGTTTCTTTAGCAGGTGAGAAGCTAAGCTATTTGGGTACATTTGGGTGTAAGGTGCTAAGGCTCTTCCCCCTCCTGTTCAGCAATTATTGCTGCTTCTGGAGGATTTGGGGGGGGTCCAGCCTGCTGGCGCCATCCCTCCTGGTCTCCCTCCCTCCAGCTCCAGTACGCTGCTCCCTGCTCCCCTGCAGGAAAGCCCTCTGATGCTGACCTTGAGGCTGGGACTCTAAGCCCATAATCTGCTTTGGCCCCTTGACCCCGAATAGTAGCAAGTTTTAAATAGCTTCTGAGCCCCAGCTTTCCCTAGAAACCTCGCCTACAATGGAGTTTGGACCTCCGGGCAGTGAAGGGAGTCTGGAAAGCTCTGGGCAGCCTCTTCCCGGCTTGCGGTGGACACATGGCAGCACATCATGACGTCTTCACCTTTTGAGTGAGCGCCAGCTGGGTGGGGATCAGCCAAGATGGGGGGCCAGACAGGGTTCTGGATCTGGGTTCTTCCAGCACTTCCTCTTGACTAAATTTTTCCAAATAAATGGAAACGTTTGCTATTGAAAACCAACAACTATCTTAGCTAATGCTCCCGACATCCATGGCAGATACTTCCATGGTGAATAAGTGGAGGCTGAGGGGGAGAGAATGGGCTCAAGGTCACCCAGCTGATGAAAAGCAGGGGTCCAAACTCACGGTGCCTAACTCCTCTTTCAGTGTCCCCTCTAGCTTAGCTAGCGGTCCTCATCCAATGCGTCCAGGGGAGACATATTTGACCTCTCAGACCTCTCCACCCACTTGAGAAAAGGTGAACTGAGGTTACTGGGTATTTTGGAGTTAGAGTAGCCTGGATTCCCCAGTGACCAGGCCACCCTGCCTATGCCCAGGTCTAATGTCCACAGAGCGCGATGGGTGACCCAAGGAATGCAGGCCTGCTTACCCCAGACCAGCCCGGGCTGGAGCCCCCTCACCCTACTCTCCACTCTCCACTCCTCCTTCTGCGTCCTTGCCAGCATCTAGGGGCCTGTGCGAAAGCACAGCCTACAGTGCCAAGCACTTAGCAGGGGCTCAATGACTGTCTTGTAAGGGCTCACACCTGCTCTGGAGTAACCCGAAATGTGCGTGGAGGAGAGACAGAGGGAGCCATTCGCTTCCGGTTGTGGGTCCACTCACTGCAGACCTCCCTTTCTTCCCCTGGAGAGTGAGGGCAGGGATGGGGTCTGAGGGCCTAATTCACAGTGGGTGCTCAATGAACGTGAGAGCCATGAAATCCCTAATGTCGACACTCAGCCTCCCCGATAAACAAAGGGCTGTGTAAATGAAGTCACTCCGCCAGCAGATGCTGCTGTTCTCACAGCGGCTCCTCCTCACCCCTACGCTCCTCACCCCTATGGGGTCAGATGTCCCCAGGTGTCCCTCCAGCACTCCCCACCCAGATCCCTGCTCACGTTATTGAAGTCAAAGGTCTCAAACATCTGCTCCACATACTGGCTGGTTGACGGGCTCAGGTTCTTGAGGCCAAAGATCTGGCGGAATTCATAGAGGGTGAGCTGGCCGGAGGGGCACTCGGTCATGAACTTCTTGTACCACTGGTGGCACTCGGTGCTGCTCAGCTCCTCCACCGACTTACCCTCCATCGCGTTGCCCATTGCCCAGGCCCAAGATGGACAACTACCGTGCCCCGCTGTTCCCTGCACAAGGGAGACTTGGCTTTCTAGAACGGGGCCCCCCTCACTCACGGGCCCGAGTTCTCCAGATCTGAGCAAGAAAGGGCCTGAGGAATCAGTGCAGGGAAACGTCAGGAGGAGGTAAGCAGAAGGGAGAAGGTGATGGGGGCTGTACAAGCCTACACCCAAATCCAGGGGATGACAGAGAACCAGTGTTACAAGCCCTCACTAAATCCTTGCAGCCAATGGGACTACTCCCTGGGAAAGAGGAGTGAAAATAGAACAAAGCTTAGAGGAGCCGAGGCCCAGGATTACAGCTTTGAGCTAATAGGTGACAGGATTTTCTTATCCAGGTTGTAGTCTCCTTGTTACCAGGACAGAGTGGGTGGCCAGCCAACGACTGTTCTGATCCGGTGACCTCTCCTCCCTTCTCCTCCTGTTTTGAGGGGGTTCTCGACGTTTCTGGTTTCTCTCTCAGACACAGAATGGAGGTACATATGAGATGGACAATGGTTCCTCTTCCAGAGCTGGGCCAGCTGTGGGCTCTTCACAGGGATGCTATGTACAGTCATCCAGCCTGTGCAATGCACTTGGCCATAACAACCAAGGGATTCTAATCACACCATGGATAATTAACATCTGAGAGCACCTGGGTGATGCTGTGTGTGTGGGCTTCCAAGACGAGTCCTGAGCACTCAAAGGGAGCCCCTCCTACATGAACCTGCACAAGTACACATACCCATACAGATACACAATCACTGGTCCTGTTCTGAACACATTCTCATATTCCCAGAGATTGCATCTTTCCCATCCTGGGAGGCTTGAATTCAGCCCTGCATCTGATTCCGAACCTGACACCATCACCTCCCCGGGGCATGGGAATAGGGGCCATTGAGTGTGGGCCTAGTGTGTGAGTGAGAGAGCTGGCTACCTGGTGTTCCTGGAATGCTCCCAGGCCAAGCCTAGCGGCCTGTCTATGCAGCAACAGCTTTCTCTGACCCGTAGTGGAATGTTTTCCAGCCATAAACTTTCAGGTTGGTTTATTTATGGAACCAACATCTAGGTGCACTTAAGCTGGATGCTACTGGGAAAGCCCAGAGCCAGCACTCATTCACTCTGCCTCTTCCCCTGATTTCCCTTCCTCCTTTACATGTGGACCATGCCAGGTCCCCTACTTTGGCCAGAGGGAACCACTGCCCACATTTTTGCTTTCCGAGCAGACACTTGGACATGTGTTCAGGTTGTGCACTGATACACTAGTACAAAAGTGTGTTTTATACTTGAAGAGGTGCCTTTTTGTGTGTGTGTGTGTGTGGGGGGGGGTTACTGCAGCTTATCTACCCTCTCCTGACTAATAAAAAGACTGCAATTTTACATACTGCACAAAATGTCCTGAGTCTTTCTAGCAGCACAGGCTTGCCGAGCCCCTCTCAGGAACCCCAACAGCATTTCAAATCCTTCCAAGACTGCAAGGCTGCAGGAGAGCCTTCTTTACTCCAGGCTGCAAAGCACTTTTTCTTCCAAGTGAAAACTAAGGAGGATTTTTATATACAGTGTATGTATGTAAATGTACTTATATTTATATAAATTGTATAATATAAATATATAATGACATATAAATATATATTCACATATACATTAATTTATATAAATATGTTCTATAATCTATATTATATGTAACATATATTAGATATCAGAGTACATACATATGAATTGGCCAGACTATGCTATAGTGAAAATCACTCTAAAATCTCAGTGACTTAAAGCCCCACAAGTTTATTGCTCACACTACTGGCTGGGTGACCTTGAGCAAGTATGTTAACCTCTCTGGGTCACAGTTTCTTCATCCTTAAAATGGAGATTATGGTGCCCACCTGATAGGGTTGTTAAGATTAAATGAATTAAAATTAATATATGGAAAGCATTTAGAGCAGGGTCTGACATAGAGTAAGTGCCCCATATTAGCTATCACTTTATTATTTCATATCTGTTACAGTGGCTGTCATGCTGTTGACTTTAGAATCTAGGTGCAGTTGTAGTGCATCCTGGGCACAGCAGTGTCCCTAGATGACAGCCAATCATGCCTCTTGTCCCTTTCGCCCTTTCACCATAGTCCTGGATTGTGTGTGAGGACAGACATCCATCTGTCTCACACAGGACATCTACCAGCTGTGGTCAGGCACTAGAGAATGTAGAGACCATCATTAAAACAGTACTAGATCCAGGGGCAAGCCCGGTGGCTCAGGTGGTTGGAGCGCAGTGCTCCTAACGCCAATGTCGCCGATTCGATTCCCACATGGGCCATTGAGCTGCACCCTCTACAGCTAAGGTTGTGAGCAACAGCTCTCCCTGGAGCTGGGCTGCCATGAGCGGCCGGTGGCCAGCGTGAATGGCTGGCAGCTGGTGAGAGCTGCTGTGAGCTGCTGTGAGCAGCCGACCGACAACTGGTGACCGACTGCCTCACCCAGGGGGAGCGCAAGGCTCATAACACCAGCACGGGCCAGGGAGCTGTGTCCTACACAACTAGACCAAGAAACAACGGCGTGAACCAGAGGTTGTGGGGTAAAGCGGAAGAAGAAGAAAACAAAAAACACAAAAAACAGTACTAAATCCAACTGCATTCCCAACTCCCTGTCCTGTTGCCTGCTTCTACTAAAAAGAAGCTTGAAAAACAAGAAAAATTGTTTTCCTAGCCTCTCTTGAAGCTAGGAGTAGCCACATGATATTGTTCTGGCCAAAGTATGTAAGTGAAAGGATCTCCCCTAAAACTGTCAGCTGATTTCTCAACAAAAATTTTGCAGGCCAGAAGGGATTAGCATGAAATATTCAAAGTAATGAAAAACAAGGACCTACACCCAAGATTACTCTCTACCCAACAAAGCTATCGTCTAGAATTAAAAGACAGTTAAAGAGCTTCCCAGACAAGAAAAAGCTAAAGGAATTCATCACCACCAAACTAGCATTACAAGAAATGCTATAATACCTAGAGGGATTTCTTTAAGATTTGGGGGGAAAACAGATAAAAATATTAATAATAAAATGGCAATAACTACATATCTATCAAAGATTGCTTTCAATGTAAATGGATTAAATGCTCCAATCAATAGATAGCGTGCCTGAGTGGATAAGAAAACAAAATGCTTACAATATGCGGCCTTCAAGTAACTCCCTTTAGATCAAAAGATACTCTCAGACTGAAAGGGATGGAAAAATATATTTCATAAAACTGTAAAAAAAACCAACAGAAAAAAAAAACCTGGGATAGCAATACTTATAACAGACAAAATAAACTTTTAAACAAAGGCTATAACAAGTGACAAAGAAGGACCCAGTAATTCCACTTCTGGGTATTTATCGAAAGAAACCCAAGATACTATTTCCAGGGGACATGTGCATCCATTTATTCATTGTAGCATTGCTTACAATGGCCAAGATGTGGAGGCAGCCTGGATGTCTGTTGATGGATGAATGGATAAAGAGGAGGTGGTACATATATACAATGGAATATCGCTCATATATATAATGGAATATGGAAGGTAATGGGTTTTTGCCATCTGTGGCGACAGGGATGTACCTGGAGGGTGTTGTGCTGAGTGGAGTGTCAGACAGAGAAAGACAGATGCAGTGTGATTTTGCTTATATGTAGAATCTAAAGAACAAAATAAACAGAAACAAACTCATAGATATAGAGAACATTTTGATGATTGCCAAATGGGAAGCGGGTGGGGGTATAAAAGGGGAAGGGATTAAGAAGTACAAATTGGTTGTTACATATTAGTCATGGGGATGTAGTGTATAGCATAAGGTCTTGCCCACAGCCAGAGGGAGGGGATTGTACAAAGGCGGGATAACAGGAGGTTGTAACCAGTGGGGGTCACCCTAGGGTCTGTGACAACATTCATACTTTACAACACTGTAGACATAACATCCATTTCTTTCTGGAATTACAAGCAGCTGTTCGTGCCAGCCTGCCCTCAAGAATCCAGCTAGCTCCCAGAAGGTAGAGACCATTGCCTTATTCATCTCTTGCTTCTTCCCAGCACCTGGTAGCATGGGTTCCACATGGCTCTGGGCTGGTTATTCTGTTTGCCACCTCCCCACTCATTCTCCACCTTTCTCTGTCTGCTCTGAGCCCCAGGAAGCTGACCCCCAAGAACTCGGTCACCCAGGCTCCCCTGCCCTCTGGCTTTAGCCTGGGTTCATCCATTGAGAAGCAATAGATGGAGATTGGAGGGTAGAAGAGAGAAAGTTTGGTTGCTTTCTTCTACTTTCAGCCACAGCTTCTACCAGAGCTCCCTCTGGGCTCCTGAAACAAAGCCCTCTCTCCTTACCCCACCACAGGCTGAGGAATAAGAATGGCTTCCCTTCCCTCTGTTGCCACGGTCTGGGCACATCAGCAGTCCCTTAACCATCCCACTTCTCTCTAAATAAACTCTCCTCAATTACCTTTTTTATCATTATTATTTTATTAGGGAATATTGGGGGACAGTGTGTCTCCAGGGCCCATCAGCTCCAAGTTGTTGTCCTTCAATCTAGTGTGGAGGGCACAGTTCAGCTCCAAATCCAGTTGCCATTTTCAATCTTTAGTTGTGGGGGGAAGGCGCACAGCCCACCGTCCCATGCGGGAATTGAACCGGTAGCCTCGTTGTTGAGAGCTCGCGCTCTAATCGACTGAGCCATCCGCCGCCTGCTCAATTCCCTTTTATTTATTTATTTATATTTATTATTGGGGAAGGGGAACAGGACTTTATTGGGGAACAGTGTGTACTCCCAGGACATTTTTTCCAAGTCAAGTTGTTGTCCTTTCAATCTTAGTTGTTGTCCTTTCAATCTTAGTTGTGGAGGGCGCAGCTCAGCTCTAGGTCCAGTTGTCTTTGCTGGTTGCAAGGGGCGCAGCCCACCATCCCTTGAGGGAGTCGAACTGGCAACCTTGTGGTTGAGAGCCCACTGGCCCACGTGGGAATCAAACTGGCAGCCTTCAGAGTTAGGAGCACAGAGCTCTAACCTCTTGAGCCACCGGGCCGGCCCCTCAACTACCTTTTTGAAAGTAACATTTGACTATCAGGGCCTTGAGCTCACTAAAACATTGAGTGAGTAAATGCACGCATGCATGATTAAAGCAAGGATTAAAGACAGCTGAAGTAGGACGGAACTATTATTAAGCATCTACTGTGTTCAAGGCACCATGCTTGGCTTGTTGAATAAGCTCACCACAGCTCTGGGGGGTAGGTATTATTTCCACGTGAGACAAGCGGAATTGGGAGCAGACAAATCACAATCCCAGTCTGACGAAAATTTTAAGTGGCGGGACCAAAGTCTTAGCACCTCATCACCATGCTTATAGCCTGTCTTTAGATCTCTGAGCAACCCCTGGGTGGAGCAGGAGACCCCTCCACGCCCTCACTCCAGTGCCTTCCCCTGTGGCCCTTCTGTCTGCACGATCCCACTGACAGAGAGTTGGCTACCATAGGTTGCAGGGGTCCCCATCCTATGTCTCCAGGCCAGGGCAGGGCGGGAATGGAATCCCATAGTTTCCCAATCCTAGAGCCCAGCTTCCCCCTCTTCAGTGGCCCCTCTCAGTCCCACTCTCCATTCTCCCTGCTAAGACAGAGGTGCCAAGTCAGGGAAGACTGGGATACATTCTAAGGCCTCCAGGAAGAGGTGAGTATATGGGAGGCGTCCAGAAGGCTGGATCGGACAGCTCACATGGTAGACACGGAGAGAGACCCTGTACTTCCTGGGCTGCTTTGTCTGCAGGAATCCCACCTGGTGCAGACGCCATACCAGAGTGAGAGGATCCAATGGCACCAAGGAGACGGATGGGTGGGGCAGGCGCCAGAGGTGGAAGTTGGGAAGAGACCAGAGGCAATCCCAGGCCTACCTGATCCTCCTCCAAGGCTGCCTGCCCACTTGCCAGCCCCACAGAAACACAACTAAGCAGTTCTTCTGCCTCCTGGAACCATTCCACCCAGACCCACGTGGGACCTGAGACGGCTTCTTTAGAAAGGTTCCTGGAAGCTTCCACGGAGGCTGCTCTACCAAGGTGAACCTCAAGAGGGAGACCATTCTCCAGGGGACAGGAAGAGGCATCAGCTGGGGGAGTGAAGATGCTGGCCTCGCCCCCCCCCCTCCCCCAAGGCTGTCAGGTCTGGGCCAGCAGAGATGGTTCTTGTTCATCTTTGCAGCCCAAGGACTCAGTCGGTACTAGGTGTTCAGCAAGTGTCCATTGGATGATTGATTGGATGGAAGATGAAGACGTTGGGTTCTACATAGATGGGAAACTTGTATTTCTCTCTGCTCCTCTTCCAAATCCCACTATAATGGCAACAAATGCATTTTTCGAAGCTACACATCCACGGCGGCAAAGAGAAGGAAGACAGCAGATGAGAGGTCTTAATAAAATTATAGAAAACAGGAGGCAGATGGACAAGTGCTAACTGCTCGATTAGAGAGCAGAAAGTTGAAGCCTAAATGTTTTCAAGGAAAAGGAGGACTGAGCGGTTGGTACAGACACAAAGCCTATCTATTCCTGCCTCAGAACTCAGGAGGTGGACACAAGAGGTGCCCTGAGTGCGGGGGAGCGGGACATGGGGTAGAAGTAAGAAAACGGGGAAGTTTGTGTAAGGAGAACCTGCCTCCGCAGATGCTCTCCAAAGGCAGCAGGATGGGCAGGTGTCTCGAGGCATCTATCCCCTCCTGACCCCGGCTGGAGATTATTCTGGAGATTTGAACCAGAAGGGCCCTCGCCTCTGGGCACAGGTCAGGAAGAGAGAAGGGCTGCTCTGAAAACTGGGGAGTTAAGGGGAAGTCTGCACATGAAGAGGGAGACGCTCCCCGCCCCTCTAGCTCCTTCCCATGCTGGCTCCACAAACACCGACAGCCAGGCAGGAGAGACCTGGTACAGCTGCCAAATGGGCTGCTTCCAGCCACGACCATCAGATACCTGCGGACAGCCTCTAACTTGAAAGAGAGTCTACAATAAACACAGAAAAAGCTGGATTCAAGGCTGGTAGGAAAACCTCCAGGAAGGCTTTGCATCTTTACCATCTTCTTTTCAGAGACAGGCATCCAGGGATGCCCGGCCACTGTGTTGGCTGCGTGTCTGGGTTCCCAGACATCCTGTCCTCTTATCCCACCAGCCCCAACTTATTGGGCTTTAAAAGTATGCTCCACTGAATATACCGCTCTACCTAGAATGAGATGTGACTCCTAGAAATGAAACCAGCGGGATTCACCCAGTGGTGAGCTGGTAAATATTTAACAACTGGCTCTCTGGAAAAAAGAAACCCCCAATGTGTAGGTGTTTGCTGATTTCGGTGGTGTAAATATTTCCACTAAGGCCGGTTTCAAGCTACCAACATGAAATTGCCGATTGCGGAATTGGGAGGAGAGGCCCACAGGCAGCTGTCACAGGCCGGTCGGAGCAGGCTCCATCCAGCACACCACAGATTTACCTTGGGTGGCAGTGACCAGGGCTTCCCTCAGGCCACTGCTATGGTCAAGCCCCCTTGGCCTTCATCCCTCTTCTCCATGAATCAAGGTCCATGAGCCTAACTAACCCCAGAGGCAGATCTTCTGGACCAGAGGAAACATTTGAGATGGGAAATCCATCTCTTACCAACAAATTGCAAGTCAAAAGTGGTGGTTTTGTGTGAAACTAGGGCTGAAGAGAAAGCTCCTTGAGACTGGGTTCACTTGGTACCTTACTCTCCAGTGGCTGCTCCAACCTGGGGCGAGAGGGCCTCCTGAGACAGCTGGGGGGCCGTGGTCAGCTGATGTATCTCTTTCTTCTCTTTAGAGGGGTTGCCCAGACTGGACCATGGGGAGGGTATGACCCTCATGGGCTTGGGACTCAAACCCTGGAGTGGGGTGGGGGGGAGTAGGGGTTACTCTCAGGGTGAGGGGACTCAGAATCAAGTCCTTCTAAGTCTTCAGGCATCTCTGGACATAACCTTTCTGTAAACCACCCCTGTAGCCTCAGTTTACCCACTCATTAAGATGCCAGGAAAAGGAATGCCAGACTTTCATTGCTACCATTGTTGACAGTGGGCATGTCACAGCTGTCTTAGCCCAGGCACAGTCCCCTCCAGGAGCAGGAATCATGGGACTGAGGGTGCACGTGGATGGGCGGGGGGCTTCTCACTGGCTAGGAGCGCCACAAAACCATGTTGGCAGGAGGCACATCTAAGCGCTTGCGGGTGTGATCAGTGTCCTGGCGGTACAGGTAGCCACAGGTAGGCTTCTGCAAGGTGTAGAAGGGGTTCAGGGAGTTGAAGCACTGGCAGGTGTAGAAATTGAACCTGAGCTTGTCCAGGTTCGGGTCCCCGGAGTTCACCACCACTGGCACATAATCTGCTGCCAAAGTCTGCTGGTGGCCCAGCTTCCACGACCGAGACAGAGGAGGGTGTGGAACCTTCCCCTTTTTGCCTGAAGGTGTCTTCGGCCCATGGCTGGGTACTGAGGGTTTCTGTGAGTCCTGGGAGGAAGAAAGAGAGAGGGAGAGACGAGGCATCTGCCACTGGGATGTCTACTGCTGGGGCCAGCGACAGGGAGGCTAGTAAGGGGCCACTCTGGTCAGAGGCCCACAGAGCCACCCGGAGCACAGCTCTGCTGCCTGTGGAGCCAGATGCCCAAATACAGGAGGGCTCTCCAGGTTTGCTGACCTGCCGCCTGCTAATTTGGACCTCGGCCTGCTTCTCAGAGGCCTCTGCCAGCTCAGAGGCTGGGAACCTGGGCTCACCCTCAAATACCCCTATCCCTTCCTCCCACATCTAATCTGTCCATCAGCGTCCTTCACATCACTCTCCTCTAGCCCGCTCTCCCTGTCCTCTGCCGCTGCTCCACCCAGCTATCTGTCCTCCCTCTCCTGATCTCTTGCTTTTTCAGCCTGTGCTTTATACTCACACTGAATTCATCTTCCTGTATTAATGGCTAGATTGTGTGACTCCCCTCCTCAAAGTATCTTTTGCTGCCTACTACCTAGAAAAGAAAGCCCAAGGCTCCCAGGCTGGAAGGCAAGACCTTTAAGGACGGGGCTCCCCCTACCCTATGTTCGAGCCTTACCTGACATTTATTTGCTTCTTTGTCACCACCCTCCTTGACGGTCCTATGACCTTGGAACCACCACACCATCTCCCACTTTCTTTTACCAGATCACACTTGGTTTTATCAGGCCTCCAGCCAGAGACCTTTGCTCAGGCTGTTTCCCCAGCCTCGCGGGCCCTCCCTCCCGTTCATCAGGAAAGTTGTGTCTTTTCCTTTCAGTCACGCGCTCCTTAAAGGCAGTGCCCTTTCACCCTTACCCTTGAGAACAGCCTCCAAACTTATTCCTTCTTTTACTCCAGACCAAGGCATTTAGTGAGCACACAATGAACACTGGTTCAAATGAACTGAATTCCAGTCAGGGGTAGCGCCCCTTCCAACCAGCCAGTCCATTCTATTGTCGTATCTCTCTCATTGTTCGGGGTGTCTCCTACCCAACAATGCCTGCTCTCCATAAAAGAGGTGATCAGGTATGGAGGTCTGCCCCTCTAGGAGTTCCCCGTGTATCACATCGTACTGGCATTTACTTGCTTCTTTGTTGCACCCTCCTCTGAATCCCCACACTATCTCCCAGCTACTGGATGCCCATTTCACGAGGGATTTTCAGAGCCGTGACAGTACAACCCAAAGGATGAGAGGTTCACGTGTCAGGCTGACTCTCTTCTGCTCCCCTAGGCTACAACTGTCAGGAGAACCCATTTCCTCTCTGCCAGCCTCGCAGGCCCCCGGAACTGGGAAGGAATCCCTAGCTACAGTTACTGGAAGTTGAGCCCCCACCGTCTTACAAAAGAAATCTCTGGTACGCAAGTCATAATGTAAGCTCCTTTGCAGTTAACGAACAAGCTGTTTGCACAATTCGAACTTGCTCAGGGCTTTCCTCAAGGCAGTCTTTGCTCCTACAGGTTCCTAGTCAGGAGTGCCCCAGCTTTGCATTCCAAAATTCTTAAAAAAAAATAAAAAAAATCTTCCTATTTTTCCAAGCCAGCAGCTCATTTGACACCTCCTCCAGGAAGGCCTCTGATGCTGCAGTCCCGGCCCCCTCTCATCCTCCACTGTGTCCTCAGTTGCTGGTGATCCTTTTTGCTGAGCTGGGACTAGGGTAAGGCAAGTGCCTACATTTTAAGGAGGTGCTGTCTCAGCTCTGCCAGGGCACAGTGAGCGCTTCCTTTCATGTGGCGCCTCATCCTACTTGCAAGTCATGATCTTTCTGGGCTCCAGCTAAGGTCCCAACAGCCTGTAAACAGCTCCCAGGAGTCAGGGCCATACCCTATTCCTCTCTGTGTCCCTGGGGCTTAACCAGTGCTGCACACAGACAAGCTGGAGAAAGTGTGAACAGGTGGTCAGCGGCCTTCCAGAGTCTTCCAGGCTCAACCCCGGACGCAGGACTACAAGCAGAGGGGCGAGCACCGGAAAGGAGCTGTGATGGTGGTCATCAGCGATCTGTCTTCGCCACCGGTTACGAGCACAGCACCAAACTCTTTAAAATGGATTATCTTGGAGCATTTTCTCAGTCCCTTGAGATTTTGTTTCCTGGCAACTGTCATCAGTTTGGCTCAAATAAACTCTTATAAGCTTTCAAATAAATAAATAAACAAATAAATAAAATGGATTATCTCCTCTAATGCTCACATTAACCCTTTAGGGAAGGTATTATTATTAACCCCAGCTACAAGGTCAGACAGTTAAGTTTGCAAACTAATCCTAGAAAAGGTGCTACATCCCTCATTGCTGAATATCACCACGGTCACCTTCGAAGTACTCTCCTTGGGAAGCTATGCACCAACGCCAGTCCACTCTTCAAAGCAGTTTTGGAACTCTTTTTCTGGAATGGCCATCAGAGCTGTCGTTGTATTACCCTCGATGTCCTGAATGTCATCAAAATGTCTTCCTTTCAATATTTCCTTTATCTTTGAGTAAAGAAAGAAGTCACTGGGGGCCAGATCAGGTGAGTGGGGAGGGAGTTCCAATACAGTTATTTGTTTACTGGCTAAAAACTCTCTCACAGACAGTGCCGTGTGAGCTGGTGCATTGTCGTGATGCAAGAGCCATGAATTGTTGGCGAAAAGTTCAGGTCATCTAACTTTTTCACGCAGCCTTTTCAGCACTTCCAAATAGTAAACTTGGTTAACTGTTTGTCCAGTTGGTACAAATTCATAATGAATAATCCCTCTGATATCAAAAAAGGTGAGCAATGTCGTTGCAACAAGTTCGCGAATTGTCAGACCTTGTATAGGTGAGACGACTTAAGCATGGAGGTTAGTCACATGTTTAGGGTCACATGGCAGTAAAGAGCCAGGTTGAGGTTTGAACTCAGGCCTGGTTGACCCCAAGTTCCACACCCGATATTCCATGATGTATCTCCTGTGTCCACTGCACTGTGGGGATAAGGCCTGCCACTCCATTTCTGCCCTTGCTCCGTCAACTTGCTGAGCTCCTGCCAGGTGTGCTGGGCAGCCAAGACCACCCTCCACAGACCCCAGGCTCACTGGAGGCTCCGGCAGCCAGAATGCCCAGTTTGGCTGAAACACGGGTTTTGAATGCTGGATTTGGGTTCTTGTACCCTGCATGGATAGGACGACACACTGAGAAGAGTGAGGCTTATTTTATGAGTTATCATCTCTTAGCAGAGCTGAGGACATGGCATTGGTCCATTTATTCATTCAGAGCTATTCCTTTTGTATGCCAGGCTCTGAGTGTGCAGGTAACAAAGACCTCACAAATATGACGCTCTGTAGAGCCTGGCTTCTCGCCCTCGGCACCACTGACTTTGGGTCGGATGATTGATTCTTTGTGGTGGAGGCTGTCCTGTGCATTGCAGGCTGGCCAGCAGCATCCCTGGCCGCTCTATTCACTCTACCCACCTCTCAGGTGCGACAGACAAAAGCTTCCGTAAACATTGCCAAAGCCACCTGGGGGCAGTGAGAATCGCCGCTTTACACAATCCATCACAATCTCTGTATCCTCAGCGTTAATGGTGAAGCCTGGCCCTGTAGACTCTTCCGTTCCTGGGTCACAGATGTGGCTCAGGTTTCTTCCTGTTAAGCATGATATTGAGGACGTGGGGTTTTGGTACTCCTGACAGCGCAGAAGGGCTCAGCTTGTGACGGTGCAGATGAAACTGCAGAGGCCCTAACCCACACCCACACCTGCTCCCCAGCCCGCCCTTCAGTCTTGGCCACTTGGACCTCGGGCTCAGGAGTAACAGAGGCGAGTGCTTTCAGAATGGTTGGGGGCCGGGGAGTTCTTACCAGAGACCCCACGGAGGAAAGGGAGACACTCTTTGATAACAGAATTGAGCATCCATCATGTACCAGGCACTCGCCACTCAGCTCTGCAAAAGCTCCTAAGAGCCATTTGACATGTCACTCCCCAGCTTTCAAATGCAGAAACTGAGGCTCAGAGAGAGCTAAGCATTGGTCTAAGTTCATATAGTTAGCGAAGTGCTGTGTAAGAACCTTGCAGAAGTCCCATGACAAGTGACTAGTTAATGCAGGAACCAGAATCAATTTGAACACTCCCCTCCTTCTCTGTCCCAGCCCAGGCCCTGGTTCAGGTCTACCTGCCCTGGGTCTACTAGTCAGCTATGTCCCAGCTGCTGCTTCTGCAATACTCAGGACCCTAGTGGGGGGACCACGGCCCCAAGCACATCCAGGGATAAGACCCTGGCAGAAACTGGGACAGAAGGAAGAAGAGGAGGAGAGAGGGAGGAGGAAGAGAGGAGAGGAAGAGAAGACATTGGGCAAGAAAGAGGAAGAGGAGATGGAGGGGGAGCCCCAGCCTTGCCCTGCCCCTTCCGGGCCTTGCCAGGCTCCCAGTGACTAACTTCAGCGGCTGAGAACACTCCATCTCCTCCCCAGAGACCAGCACAGGCAGCTTTGGAGGGAGGGTGGGGCCTGACTGCATACTTTCTAGGTTAACATCTGGTTTCATTTAACCATTTCCTCCCCAACCAGGTCTTCCCTGTCAAGTGCAGTGTGTGTGTGTGTGAGAGAGAGAGAGAGAGAGAGAGAGAGAGAGAGAGAGAGAGAGAGAGAGAGAGAGAGAGAGACTTGAAAAAAGTGGTTCACAACTGGGGGTGACTTTACCCCCAGGGGCCATTTGGCAATCCTGGAGACATTTTTGGTGGTCACAACTGGGGGTGGGGGTGCTACTGGCATCTAACGGGTTAAGGCCAACCATCCGTGCCACAGTGCCCAGACAGCTCCACCGCAAAAATCAGCACACCACGTTAATAGTGCCAAGGCTGAGGAAACGGTTTAGAGGTTTGAGGCAGACCCTTCCCCCCCCCCCCACCTGCTTCCTATAGCCCTGACTGAAGCCTCCCATTCCACAGCGAGCAATGAAGCTTAAAGGGCAAGTAGAGGGTCCTGCCAGCCTCTCCCTATTTTCACTTGGGGTTTGAGCTAGAGCCCAAAGAAGGAATGCAAATAGGACTCTCCCTTCATACCCCCTACCCCCACAGGCAGAGACCACCAACGCCTTTTAGACATACACATTATGTTTTTGTCCCTTATACCAGGGCTTAGAATGCGCAAGAGGGGGACTCAAGAGTGGAGCTTTCTAAGTAGGGCAAGCAAACCTCATATATGACATTACTACAGGTCTACTGGGAAGACACTCTGGACTCTCAGATACTCCAGGCTCCGGGGCCCATCCACTAGTCTGGCCCATGCCTGACATTCCACCATTTATTAGCACCTCACTCTTTGGTGGAAGGCCTCCTGTCCTATTGAAATGTAAATGACATTGGGTGAGGTTGCTGGTTAAGCCTCCTGGGGCAGCTGGTCCTATGGGATGTGCCTGGGCTTTGGAGGTTGAAGGCCTGAGCTCAGGGCCTGACTCTGCCCTTACAGGTTGGGCAACCTTGGGCAAGTAGACGAACCTCTTTGAGCTTCAGTTGCTTCATCTGCAAAATGGGGATAATAAGACTCTACTTCACCAGCTTGTTGTGGGGGTGCAACGAGTGTGGGAACTGCGCAAGCACAATGCAAATTGTGATTATTATCAGCCCGGACCAGCAGTTGCATCTAGGTTTTGAGTGTGCTTATCTGAATCTTTTTGAGAGCGTGTTTGCCTGCAGTGGGGGCAGAGGGGCTCAGAAGGGCAGAGACAGGGAGGCCAAATGGGGGCCTCAGCTTCCTCATGAGGCTGCGTGGCATGAGGGCCTGGAGTTCACATTCCAGCTCTACCACCCACGAGGTACCCAACGTTTAGGTAATTTATAATACTGTACCTCAGTTTTCCCACCTGGAAGTGGGAGTAACAAGAGAATCTATCTCCTAGGGTTACCCTGAGGATTTAATGAGCTATGTCATGGGAAGTGCCTTGACCTCTTAAGTACTCAATCAACTTTAGCTATGCGATGGGGTAATGCAAACTAACAGTCTAGGAAGTGTCTTGGGGAACTGAAGGGGCAGAAGAACCAGAGGAGATGGACGGTGGCCCACTTCCGGGCCCCCACCCCCACCTCTACAGTAGGCAAGAATCGGGCAGTGGCACTGGCACCTAAGCCTTTGGTAAGAGGACCCCAGCTCTCAGCTACATAGGTGGGCCAGCCTGAGGCCTTTATACGCCTTCCTGCCAATCAAACTTCTGGTGCCCTTGGGTCCCCTGATCTAGCCCTGTGATGTCATCTCACCTGGGTCATCCTTGACCAGGGCCTTCCTTGGTGGTAAGATAGAACTTCTGGTGGTCAGAGGCTCCAGGGGCTCCCAGGAACTCTTGGAAGGCTACTGGGAGTGCCAAGCTGGGGAGAACTTGGGTGGGCAGGGGCATTGTGATGCCTCTTTGACAGCACAATTCCTCCTGTCTCCCTCAGGAGACACAGAGGCAGGGCTAGGGGCTGACGTTTCAAGGCCTGGAAAGGTCTTTTGTTTAACCTTAACATTGACCCCCTCTGCAATTCCCTCTTTCCACAGTCTCCCAGTGTTGTGCGGGGGACCCTGCTCGCTGCGCCATTTGTCGTGCGGGACGGCCTGCAGGGTCTCTGCTCCCGCTCCCCTCATAACGCAGGATATGGTGAGGCCAAAAAGGAACACACAAGGAGCCATAGATGGGGGAGTCACACCACTATATTCTCGCTGGCGGCACTATACTCTCACTGGAGGCTGGATCCACACTGTCCGCAAACCGCCATCCACACCAGCCCAGCCGCCATCTTCTTGCTAGGCCCCATTTTCCTTCTCTCCTCCTTCAAACCGCCATCTTTCTTCTCTCTCTCTCTCTCTCTGGCGTAGCCACAGCAGTTATATTGTGGCCAATGGCTCACTGGTTACAGCTGACGGCCAACTAGCCACAGCTGATGGCCATGCAATCACAGTTGGCCATTTACTATCTGAGCCAACACCTTTCTATGTGAGGCCGAGAGCCTGGAAACTGCTTTTTGGGGCTCTGCCCCCACACTCCACCCCTACAGGCTCTCGCCTCACAATCTACGCGACAAGCGTCTTCCGCGAGGGGACTTGTGCGAGGAGCCTGGGGGTGAATGCAATATCCTGGACACAGCCAGGCTCTCTGGGCACAGCCAGGGTTTCTCAGGGCACCACCAGTGCTTCTGGGCACGGCCAGACTTCCTGGACTTCTTAGGGTACCACCTGTCTTCCCGGACACAGCCAGGGTTTCTCAGGGCACCACCAGTACTCCTGGGCACTGCCAGACTTCCTGGACTTCTTAGGGTACCACCTGTCTTCCCGGACACAGCCAGGGTTTCTCAGGGCACCACCAGTACTCCTGGGCACTGCCAGACTTCCTGGACTTCTTAGGGTACCACTAGTTTCCCCGGGCACAGCTAGGATTTCTCAGGGCACTGCCACTCTCTGTGGGCACAGCCACACTTCCTGGACACAGCCAGGGCTTTCAGGGCACTGCCACTCTCTGTGGGCACAGCCACACTTCCTGGACACAGCCAGGGCTCTCAGGGCACTGCCACTTTCTCTGGGAACAGCCCGACTTCCTGGGCACAGCCAGGGTACCTTCAGGGCTCAGCCAGACTTCCTGGACTCAGCCAGGGCTCTCAGGGCACTGCCACTCTCTCTGGGAACAGCCCGACTTCCTGGGCACAGCCAGGGTATCTTCAGGGCTCAGCCAGACCTCTCAGCGCACTGCCACTCTCTCTGTGCCTCTCAGGGTACCCTGCTGGAACAACAGCGACTCACAATCAAGGTGCTTACATATTCTCAATGGCGGCCAGTCAAGAGACAAAAGCAAATATCCCCCAGTTCCACTAACAACAGTTCCCAAACAAACAGTCAAGCGGTCCATTAAATTAGGAATGGAAGGCAATTCCCCATAGTCCATAGTCATTCACCAGGGCTGTCCTGGGGGTGAGGGATGACCTTGACCTCACCCTCATCTCCCACGGAGGACTCAGCAAGCGTTACCTCCTGGGACTACAAGTCCTGCATCCGGGCTGCCTGAGCAGGAACTTCCCTGGCCCACAGGGCTGCAACGACCTTTGCTTTCTCCGGCCTGTGCTGGTTGGGGAACCGTCCACATCTTTCCACCTCTCCACGGGGCTCCATCTCTCTGGCAGCTGCATGGCTTTTCCTGTGCCGGTGGGAGAACCGTCCACGTCCTCCCACCCCTCCACGGGGGTCCAGCTCTCCGGCAGCTGCTCCTCCTGGTCTTCCTGAGACTGGGTGTTCATACACACAAACTGCTCCACCGTCCTTTGGAGAGCTTTGGCTGGCACCATATCCTGCCGACTACGCCATGTGTTGTGCGGGGGACCCTGCTCGCTGCGCCATTTGTCGTGCGGGACGGCCTGCAGGGTCTCTGCTCCCGCTCCCCTCATAACGCAGGATATGGTGAGGCCAAAAAGGAACACACAAGGAGCCATAGATGGGGGAGTCACACCACTATATTCTCGCTGGCGGCACTATACTCTCACTGGAGGCTGGATCCACACTGTCCGCAAACCGCCATCCACACCAGCCCAGCCGCCATCTTCTTGCTAGGCCCCATTTTCCTTCTCTCCTCCTTCAAACCGCCATCTTTCTTCTCTCTCTCTCTCTCTCTCTCTGGCGTAGCCACAGCAGTTATATTGTGGCCAATGGCTCACTGGTTACAGCTGACGGCCAACTAGCCACAGCTGATGGCCATGCAATCACAGTTGGCCATTTACTACCTGAGCCAACACCTTTCTATGTGAGGCCGAGAGCCTGGAAACTGCTTTTTGGGGCTCTGCCCCCACACCCAGGATCCCTGAATTGTGGGTAGTGGGATAAGTGGAGAAAGGAGGAAATCATCCTAGTTATCTAGGTACCTCCAGAAGTCTTCATGTCCCCCAGGCCCCCAACATGTCATTAGAAACCACTACAGAGAGGAAATGTATCCAGCCAACTCACCATTCTCTTTCTCTATCTGCCCTCAAAATTATGGAGATGATGGATGGATGGATGGATGGATGGATGGATGGATGGATGGATGGATGGATGGGTGGGTGGGTGGATGGATGGATGGATGGGTGGGTGGGTGGGTGGGTGGGTGGGTGGGTGGATGGATGGATGGATGGATGAGTGGGAGAGTGGATGGGCAGGTAGATGAGTGTGGGTAGATGGACAGATGGTAGATGGGTGATCCTTCCCGATTTGAGCCCTGCTCACTTTTTTAGCCTCATCTCTTACTATCTTTTCCCTCACTCTATGCAGTAACTAATTACTTAAACTTGTCCTGCTCTCTCACCTCTGAGCTTTTGCATATGCTGTTCCCTCTCCTGGACCACTTCAAACAGGGGGTTAGGAGATGAAAGGATGGATGGGTAGGTGGGTAGACAGGTGGCTGGGTGGGGTGGCCATGGGTGAGTGGATGGATAAATAATCAGTAAATGGATGATTCTGCTATAGAGGATGGGATTGCAGACCCAGGAATCAGATTCCTTGAGTTTGAATCCCGGGATCTATTTTACTGGTTGCATGACCTTGGGCAAGTAATTGACTTCTTTGTACTTCTGTTTGTCCATGTAAAATGAGTGAACTAAAGGTCCCTACCTAATAGGGTTGGGCAAAGCACTTAGGACAGTGCCCGGCACTCAATAAATATTAGCTATTATGATGTGTGGGTGGGTAATTGGGTTGATGGGGGGTGGGCGCTGACTGGGCTGTCCTGTCCCCATCTTCAAAAACCAGACCACTCCAACTTAGTGTCCCATCTCCCCAACACCAGACTTGGTGGGCACCTCCCAGGAATGTGTCAGAAACCCCACATGTAGGAGAGACCTGGGCTTCTTCCTAGGGTCAGTGTAGGAGGAGGCGGGGAGAACCAGGGGAGAGAAATAGAGCAAAATGCTGACTTCCTGCCCTCTGCCATGCTCGCTTGGGTTGGGCCCAGGACTTGTTTTGTTCCTGGCACTGTGTCAGCCCTGACTGCTGCTGATGGGCTGGACTTTGGGGCCCATCGGCAGATTGGGAGTTGGGGTGTTAATGACTTGTGCACTGTGCTCAGATCTCACACCCTGATGGTAACGTCCCCTAATTTCTGAGGAGGCTGGGAGGGACCAGGAGGGAGGCTGGCAGGGAGGAGAGAGGAGGAGGAGCAGCAATCAGGGCTGGCCCTGCCAGAGCCTCTGATGGGGGATCTTCCAGGCTCTGGGGAGATGATCCCTTGCTTGGGAGATGGAAGGAAGATGGGAACATGGCATTCTGAGGGGGGTGGCCAGCGTCTCTGCCTCTGGGGAAAGGAGTTTGGGTCCCAGCCCAGGGCCTGAAGGAGCTGTCAGGAGGGAACCCAGGAGGCTGGTGGGGGTTTGGGGGAGTAGGGTGCCACAACTTAGCACACACTACACTTTGTCTCAGCCAAAGAGGGCTCGAGGTGGGGCTGGTTGCCAGGAGTCTCGGGTGACCTGAAATAAGTCCCATCCCCCTCTGGGCTTCAGTTTCCCTACGAGGATGTTGAGTCCTTCCATTTTGGACATTTGAAGGAGGGGAAATTGAATCACATCCTGAGGACTTCAGACGGGGACCCTCCTAGCTGACCATAGGACTAGGCCCTGCCAGAAGTGTCCCCATCCCAGGCTGTGTCACCCTCACTGTTGGGACCTCAAGATGAGGCAGTGGCTAGGAAGACCTCCTTTAGGAAGGCCTGGCTAGTCAAGCCATTTCTGTCTTATTTCATCTATAAATCTCAGAAGGGTTAAGAAGTGGGCCTCTGGACCCACACTGCCTGGGTCCCAATCCCAGCTCTCCTTCTCTGTGTGACGTTCACAAATCATTAACCTCTCTGTGCCTCAATTCCTAATCTGCGAAGTGAGACTGATGAGAGAATTTACCTGGAATGCTTGTTGTGAGGACAACACGAGTGCCGAGCAGTGCTTGCTGCATGGTGGTTGCTAAGCGTTATGTTGTTATTATTTCTAAACTTCGAAAGACACTCATTCAGACCTGCCTCCTGGAATCCCCCCTTTGTCTGACTTGTCTGCCACACTCCGGGCATTACCTCATTTTATTCTTCGTCAAAGTTCCTGGAAGGTAAGGACGGTGATCTGTACCCACAGTGCTCAGTGGGTGTTCGGGAAGGATGAGAGGAGCCCGTGAGACTCAGGGCGGGCGTGGCTCACAAGAGGCTCCATGGCCACGCCCACCGTCTCCACCCCTCCTGCCCTTTCTGCTGTTGAGGTCCAGGCAAATAGTTTTAAGTGTCCTGCTACTGCCTTGCTTTAAGTAGGCCTGGTTCCTTGGACATTTTCTCCACCCCTCCTTACCTGCTGTGTGATTTGGACCAATTACTTAACCTCTCTAACCCTTACTTATTTTTCCTTTGTTGGACCTCAGGTACAGGAGGCTGAGTTATTTATACACCTTGCTTCATGGTGCACTATCGTCCCTGGTCCATGAGGGCCTCCTCTCTCATTATATTAATTTTCCCCTTTATCTCCAGTCTCCAACCACATTCCCCACCCACCCCAGCCGGAGGCAACCATTCTAATGTGCTTAATGAGTATTTTCTTGTTCATATGTATTCTTGCACAATATATATATATATATATATATATATATATATATATATATATATATATATATATATAGTTGTGTGTGCAGGTCATTTTTATTTAGATAAGTGGCATTGTGTGTTTTAGATCTCATTCTGTTTACTTTGATTGTTCCCTACTGTTTTTAAGGACCATCTAGTTCCTTGCTTCCAATTACTGTGTAGTCCACAGAGTGCATCCACCATATTTTAGGTCTCTGCTCTCCCAGGGATGGACCCCTAGGTGTCTCCAACTTCCCATCCCTGCAAACAGCACTGCAATAACATCACATTTATGCCCCGCTAGGGACCTGGGTGAAGGCATATTCCTAAGAGCAGACTCGATTGGCTGTGGAGCATGAGTAAACATCATTTGGAGTCTTCTTTTCTATTCATAAAATGGGTGTATTGCCCCCTCCCTTGCAGGGCTGACTTGACAGGAGTGGGTTAATGTGTCTAATCCACTCAGCCCCATGCCTGACACAGAAGAGATAGATACTCAGTGAATGGCAAATATGGCTGCTTTTCCTCCCAGGTCTCAGGGAGAGAGGGAGAGAAATAAGCCAGACCCAGGAAGGGTCACACAGAAATGCTCCCAGGGCTCGAAGTCCCAGTTCAAGGGTTGGTTTCCAGAACACAAGAGAAGTGTGTGGGGTGGAGCCAATTCCTAAAGCACCGGGCCTGGTGCAGAGGAGATAGCTGTGCCCAGGAAATGCTTATGGCACCCCATTTCTCACCTCTTTCCTCAGCCCTCCTCACACAGGGGAGCCAGACAGCCTCATTTGCTGTTCTGCCTCTGCTCTGCCAGCCAACGCTTTTTATCCACATGTGAAACCACACCTGAGTGTTGGATTCCGCCATCCCACTTTACAGGTGGAGAGACTGAGGCTCGGGAAGCCTCTTGCGGTCTCACAGGAGGTAAGTGGCAGAAGTAGCAGTAGAATCCACATCCCCAGGTCTGCCCCTCTGGTGCTCTTTAACAAAAGAAAATGCACTTTATGTGAAACTATGTTCTTTATTCTTTGTTGAGTTTTAAGTTAAAACAAATGTTCTCCCAACAAAGCAGAGCAGATTACTAAAAAATAAAGAACCCCACATGGAGTTCTGGCATTCCAACTGAACCTTCTCCATGGTTCTGTTCCCTTCCAATACTTGGCCATTCACAAATATACCTTATATTTGAGATCTACATAGAATTTTGTGTTTTGCTTTTCGTACTGAACGATCCTTTTTCTAACACACACACACACACGCACACACACACACATGCACACACAATGTCCGATCGTGGAATGTGTTTTCCGACAGGATGCTTTTGCCTGCACTTGGAGGTAACTGTGTAGATACCTGTCCCACGCTGTCTCGTGGGCCCAGGTTGAATTTTCCTTCTTGAGGATTTTTGTTGAATTGGCATTGCTCTCTTGCAACCTCTCATGGCCTCTGTTCTGTCTGTGTGTTCTCTGTTTAGCATCTCCATGTCCAGTCAGGGCAGGAAGGGCGATGGGAATACACAGGTGCTGACTACCTCCCATGAGTCAGACTCTCCTGGGTACCTTACCCCACTATCTCGTTGAATCGCCTAACAACCTTACATTAATAGCCCATTTTACAGGTGAACAAACTGAGGCTCAGAAAGGTGGTAGGTAACTCAGTCAAGATTACACCCTTGCTAAGCAACAGAGTCAGGATTCAAACGTATTCCTCCGCAAGGATCTTTCCCACCATGTCACAGTCTCATCAATAGAGTCCATGATTATGAAGGGACACTGGTCTCTCCCCTGCACCCCCGAACACACCACTCCCCGCTCAGGGCTGGACCTTGGGTCCCCACACTCTCAGGCACCCTTAATGACTTCTGCGAGCCCCCTCTCAGGATGCAGGAGTCCACACGAGCCAGACTTCCTCTTAGCCTGACCACCACTCCTGGTACTTGCCCAGCTCGTAGGGGCACTGGAGCCCACCCTCCCCTCCAGGCCAAACGAAACAGTCTCAGGAGCTAGGCTGGCATCAGCTGTCTCTGGCCTGGAACGAGAGGCTGGACACGGTGACCTCAGTATTATTTGAGTTGGCACGACCAGAGATCTGACTTTTGCTCCTGGAGACGAGCTGTAGAAACCTGGGGTGATGATGGAAGGTCACGCTCAGGATTTCTCAGCCTGCCCTGCTCCCACTCATCGTGCACTCTCCCAGCCAGGAGCACTTGGCTTTGTTGGAGGAAAGACCACAAACTTGACAAAGGCCTGACTGAGTCTCTGGGAGACTGCTACTTCCGGGCCCCAATCCCACTTGGCATTCCAGACCTGGCAAGTAAAGTCGGCTCTTGGAGGTTACAAAGTAAGTGCCGAGCAGAGATTTAATTACAGGATTGGGATTTTGGCTGTTTTGAGGGGAACCTATTATTTGGCTGTTTCTTTTACTGGGAGAGCGGGTATGAGGTGTTGTTGTTAGATGGAGTGGGGACCCAGTAGCAATAGTACAGGGTGCTGAGCTGGACAGAAAATGAGGCCCCAACCCTGCCCCAGGGAACTTGGTTTCAAAAGCTGCCGGGCTGACAGGTTGAAACTGAAACTGGAGGGGCGTGTGGGGGTTCTGGGGGGGGGGGGGCAGGGGGCGTGCTGCTCACCACTGAACCCAGGCCTTCCAGAGACTCTGCCGAGACCTCACCACCATGAGAATGAAATTGGGGTGAAATGGGTGGTGTCAGGGCAGGGAGCGAGCGCCCTGACATCCAGACTCAGCAGCCTCAAGCCCTTTAGGAGTTCATCATCACACCGGTTTCCCCCTTTGCCTCCATCCCCAGCCAAACCTAACCCAAAACCCAGGGGACAAGACGGGGAGAGAAATGAACAAATACTTCAGGAGTACCCCTGTGTGCCAGACCCTGTCCCGGGCACTTCACGTTCATTATCTTATTGAATCTTCAGAACAATCGTAGAAGACGTGCTGTTACCAGTCCCGGGACGGATGAGGAAAGTGGCTCAAAGTTGTTTTTGTTTTTTCATTTCTCCTATAGGCAAGCTGTTTACCAAACACTTACTTTCTTCCCACGAACTGTCCCACACGCTAATAACTCTGCTCTTTCTGTTTCTGCCACCAGCACACAAGCCCTAGCCCCCATCCCCTCCTGCTTGTCAATTAACCACTTGATTACCCAGTTAAACAACCAATTAAGCCCCTCACCTTACCCTTTCTCCTTCCCATCCATCGTTCACCCAGATGTTAGCTGTTACTCTTGCCCGCCGACTCTACGTAGGCCAGAACTTCCCAAACTTTAACGTGCTCCTGAATCACCTGGGATCTTGCTAAAACAAAGCTTGTCAGCTGGGTACCTTAATCTATCAGCTCACTGAAACTCGTAATGACTTTAAATTAATAGTCTGTTTTAGAGATGAACAAACTGAGGCCCAAAGAAATTGCCCAATGCCTGGGATGGGGCCAGAGAGTCTACAATTCTAGTAATATCCCATCTGATGCAGATACTGCTGGTTCAAGGACCACATTTCTGGGCTAAACTCTTCTGCCTAGTTACTTTAATTTTTAAGTAGGAAATACATTTGCATGGTTTGAACATTTTAAACTATAGAAAGGCATTTAGTGAAAATAGTCCCTTCCTCTCCTATCCCTCCATTTGCCCAGTCCCCTGACCTCCACCCGCAGTAAACATTTGTATTCGTTTCTTACGGACCTTTCCAATGTTTCTGTGTGCCAATACAAGCAAATAAGATCACACTTACCCTGCCCCAAATGGTAGGAGACTACACACACCGTTTTGTCAACAGCTTATCAGTTTATCTTGGAGATAACTGGACATAGTCGGCTGACTCATGCATTTTTAGAGTGGCATTATTATTCCATTGTGTGGAAGTGCCATAATTTATTTAATCAGTCATCGCCAGGTAGACACTGTGGGTTGTTTCTGATCTTCCCAGCTGGCCTTTAGGCCTTCCACACCCTGGCCAAACTTGCTGTGACCTCCCTCCCATCCCCCAATTCCCAGCTCCAGCATGCTGAGCTCCTGCAGAGGCCTTCGTGCCTGCCTCAGCATGCCCTCCCCAATCCTCTGACTCCCTGACCCCCTGACCCCCTGACATATCGACCCACAGAGCCACGTGATTGCTCCTCTGAATCTCTGTCCCACTGTTAGCCACGTCCTCAGCACTTACCTCCCTACTCTGTACGTCTCCATGTGTCTCTCCGAATGACTAAAGCAACTTGAACTCAGGAACCAGGCCTTTGTTTTCTCTGCACCTTTCACAGCCCAGAGCTGGGCACACAGCAATTCTCAAGGATATTAGTTATTTAGCGGAAGTTGCATATAAATGGAGTCACTCAGCGGTGGCTCTGCTGGGGCTGGTTCTGGGTGTAAGAGCCCAGCAGCTACCCGCGGTGGGAGGAACCTCAGACCTCAGCGGTCTCTGAGGAAGAAGCTCTTATCTTGTGCCTGATTGTCTAGAGCACTTGGGTGGGTTATGCTGATATCCAGGCTGTGATGGGGCTTCTGGGGTCCCTTTGTGCCCTTCCCATGTGGACAGTGGGAGGACCCAGGATATCGAGATGGGAGGGTGGAAGGATGGATGGCATGGGTATGTGTGCGTGCTGTAGACTGAGCTCCTTCCCTTCTCTGTTAACATTCTTGCCATCCTTCATGGGCCAGCTCAAGTCTCAGTTCTTCCAAGAAGCCTTCCTGGATTTCTCCAGCCCATACAGACCTCCCCTCCTCTGAATTCCTGCTGTGTGTATTGGTGACAGCAGTCACTGCTCTGTACTTAGTCATCGTGGCTTGCCACCTTGAATCACGTAAACCTTCTCTCCCTGACGAGACCCCAAGGTCCATTATGGTAGAAATAACACTTCTCTAATTATTTTATATCCCCACGTACCCTAAACCCTTGGCACAGCACTAGGCAATTGGGAGAGCCTCCATAGCTACTCCTTGAATGAACAGGAACTAGGTCGAGTGCCATGGTAGTGGGTGGGGTGGGACAGGGTTGACCACAGGTGTGTCTCCAACCAAAAACATTTGGGGAACACCTCACAGCCACAGTTCCTGAAGGTCCGACTCATCCCGTCCACTGAGGCTCAGCAAGTAAACAGGACTTCTCAAAAATGTCACTGTCATGAAAAATAAACAAAGGCATGGGACTGTGTTAAATTAAGAGATTAAAGGAACATAACAAGCACATGCTATGTGTGAATCTCAATTAGACTGTGGATTTAAAAAAAAAACACACTAGGGCTGGCCTGGTGGCTCAGGCGGTTAGAGCTCCATGCCCCTAACTCCTAAGGCTGCCAGTTCGATTCCCACATGGGCCAGTGGGCTCTCAACCACAAGGCTGCCAGTTCAATTCCTTGAGTCCTGCAAGGGATGGTGGGCAGTGCCCCCTGCAACTAGCAACGGCAACTGGACCTGGAGCTGAGCGGCACCCTCCACAACTAAGACTGAAAGGACGACAACTTGAAGCTGAATGGCACCCTCCACAACTAAGATTGAAAGGACAACAACTTGACTTGAAAAAGAAAAAAAAGTCCTAGAAGTACACACTGTTCCCCAATAAAGTCCTGTTAAAAAACAAAAACAGTGTCTCCTCTTTCACCAGGGACCCACCAAGATGGGCCGTGTTTGCACTAAGACCATGAAGAAGGCGGCCCGGGTCATCATCGAGAAGTACTACACGCGCCTGGGCAATGCCTTCCACACCAACAACGCGTGTGCGAGGAGATCGCCATTATTCAAAGCAAGAAGCTCCGCAACAAAATAGCCGACTATGTCACACATCTGATGAAGCAGATTCAGAGAGGCCCAGTAAGAGGTATCTCCATCAAGCTGCAGGAAGAGGAGAGAGAAAGGAGAGATAATTATGTTCCTGAGGTCTCAGCCCTGGATCAGGAGATCATTGAAGTTGATCCAGACACTAAGGAAATGCTGAAGCTCTTGGACTTGGGCCGTCTGTCCACCCTGCAGGTCACTCAGCCTACAGTTGGGATGAATTTCTAAAAAACACCTCGTGGAGCCGTTTGAAGCTTCCTTCTGTGCTGTCATAGTTTCAATAAACCATGGACAACCAAAAAAACAAAAATAAAACACTAAAATGACGTTTTGGGAGATGATATTAATAATAGTGTATCGATGTGAATTTGAGTGTGATAATTATTGTGGTCATTTAGGAGAATGTCCTTACTCTTAGGCAAAGTATTGGTGGGGGTGGGGAGATGTGCCATGATACCTACAATTTTCAATCTTCAGCAGAATGAAAACAACAACAAAAAAGTGTGTGTGTGTGTCTGTGGAGAGAGAGAGAGAGACAGAGAGATAATGAGAGACACGTAGGAAGAGAGAGAGGACATGAAAATGTGGCACCAAGTTAACAATTTGTAAATCCAGGAGAAAGGAATACAGGTGGTCATTTTACTGGTCTTTCAAATGATTTTTCAAAATGAAAAGTTGAGGAAATGTCTTTGCTACAAAGAACAATACAATTTCAACTGTTGGAGAAAGAGCAGGGGACATGCGGTAGTGGGTGCTGTCCCAGGGAGCTCGGAGAAACACACCAACTAGTGTCTGTGACTTGATCACCCCCACCCCGCCTTCCCTCCTGCTGCCCAGAAAGCATAAACATCTAACCCCTTGGTCTGACTCTCCCCCACTCAGCATCTTTCACACCATCCCCCAGGTCCTCATCTGATGGGACCTTCCTCAGTGGACAGCCAGGCCCTGCCTTAGCTAGGATGGTACCCCATGCACCTTCAATGTCCACAGCTCATCTCTCTGGAGAGTGAACTCAACCCTAAGTGAGTTCGACCCACCTTGAGTTTTAAAAATTATATTCCCTTAACTTCACAGAAAAAAAAATTGATGTGCAAAAGTGCCAAGATTTTAGTCATCCTACATTCTCTTTGGAGCTCTGCCAATGAGGATTATTTTCCGCCTTCGTCATCAGATTGGGATGCCCGTTTATTGCTTCCCCCCTCACCTTTTTTTCTTAGGGGCCTTTCCTTATATGTATTGAAGGCTAGTGGCCCACAGTTTTGAAGGCCTGTAGAACCCTTCCGCATGCTCCCTTTAGCCAGCCAGTTCCCCACTGATGGGCAAAGAGTCCTTTCCAAAGTTCCCATATTGACCTGGTCGTGACCCTCCTTAGAAGCAGGGGACTTGCTCGCCTCCTCCCATCCCCCGGGGAGAAGAGGGGTGGAAGAGGAGGGCCAGGTGGGGACCTTATGGCGGGGGGGGGGGGGCTCGTCTTCCAGGAGGGGCGTGGGCCGGGCGAGGTCCCCAGCCCACTGGGCCATGCCAACAATGGCCTGTTGTAGAAGGAGGCGGGCAGGAATGCGGCCGGGGGAGTTGGGCGACCGCGGGGCGGGGCCGCTCTCAGCCGCAGCCTCTTACCTGCCCAGGTAGCTCGCATTTCCAGGCGAGCGGCGGCGCCCGCAGCACCTGTCGCCCGGTGCACGGGCGGGGAGGACGGCTCTGGGCATGGCCTGGTAGAGTGCCCTGGGGAGACAGTGCGGGGTTCACTCCGGGGCAGGGCAGGACGACCGAGGGACGGTCCTTCCCCGGTGTCCGCGAGGCCTGCGGCAGCATGAAAAAGAACCAGACGGTGCAGGGTACCTTCAGCAAATTCTTCGGCAAGAAGAATGCCAACTCCAACGCCACCTCCCTCTACGCCACCAATCCCCCCTGGATTTTCACCCAAGAGGCCCGGGAGGAGGGTACCAGGGACCTCGGTAAGTGCACCCGGGGGAGAGGGTCGGCGCTGGGCCGCTGGGTGGCGGCCCCCACCCCTGGGAGGCGGCCGGCGGCGCTGCCCCGTCCCGGGCTCCGGGCGTTCCGCGCGGCTAGGGGCGGAGGGGCAAGGACACGTTGGAACCTGTGAACTGGCCGGGAAGGAGCTGCCGGAAACTCGAGGCGGCGCCGCAGCGCGTGTCTCTGGGAAAGGGCCATGGTATGGGGGGATGGGGTGGGGGGAAAGGTGCGCGGATGGAGGGGACCCTCCGCACAGCGAGGGTGGAGACATCTGTGCCCCCCACCCCCACCCCCGGATCTGATCCCAGTCCCTCGTCCAAGGAGTTTGCTTTCCGTCCTCGCTGGAAGTAACGTTTGTGTTGCCAGAAAGGCTTCCTGGGGTTTGCAGTGGGCCCTCCTTTCCCAGCAGTACCGTCGTGTTGGGTCAGAAGTGCCCCCCGCCCCACCCCAAGGAGGGCTAGGGATGGTCCCTTCAACCCGCACCTTTTCTGCTTCCTCTGTCCCCCCTCCCCCCAGTACATCCCCCCACTCTCCTGGCCCAGGGTCACAGGCAAAGAGAGGGGGCTGCTATCTAGATGCCCACACACTCAGCTCTGCACAGGGGAGGCCCAGGAAAAATCACTAAGAGCCAGGGTCAGCAGGATACCAGCCTGTGCAAGACACCTACTCACTTAGTGGGGTCAGGCTCTTGCAAGGTCAGCCTGCGGCCTGAGTTATCTCTGGGCCCAGACCCAGAAGCCTGGGATGGACAGTGGAGGCCACAGAAGGCCCTTGTCAGCCTGGCTCCTGAGTCAGGGTGGTGTATCTCTGCAGGCATCTGAAAATACCATGCCTCCAGGGGAGTAGAAACAGGAATTTACTTCTTGCTTGTTATGAAGCTCTGGCCCCAAGAGGGTCACCCATCACTGCTTTAGCTCACCTGCCTTCATTGTCACTCCATTACTTTCGCTGACATTTATGGTCACTGTGCTGGGACTCACAGAAGATGTTGTAGCCTCAGTCCCTGCTGTTGGATTCAGTTCAGCGGCCAGATTGTCACGGGGGTGGGGGGTGGAGGGCACAAAGCACTGGGACAGGAGCAGGGTAAACAAGATGTCACCTGTCCCTGGCTCACGGATCCCAAACCAGAATTAACTATGGGACATGTAGCCCTTTCTAAGCCTTTGCTATAAAATTTAGATTAAGTACAGAAGGAGGAGAGAGGACAGATAGGCTCTGATTGCAGTTAGCCTTTAAGGTGAGAAGGAAGCGCATCGAGCGTTTTGCAGAGCAAACAGCAGGAGCAAAGGCTGGTGGGAGGGCAGGGCAATTTGGGGGCACAGTTTAGGAACTCACAAATACATGTGTGCAGCCAAGTATAACTCTGCGATGCCCAAACACCTCTCCTTGCCTGTGTAGCAAACATGTATTGATCCATTCTGAGGTGCAAGGTACCATTCTAAAGTCCTCATGTTGTTGACTCGGTGAATCCTCATCTAGTTTATGATTCCTGATGACAGATGAGGAGACTGAGGCACAGGGAGGTTAAGTAACATGCCCAAGATCACACAGCTTTAAACGGCTGAGGCTGGATTTTCTTACGTGTACAATTCAATGATTTTTAGTAGACGTACAGAGTTGTGCAACCATCACCACATTTCCCTCACTGTAAAATTTCCTCATGAGGCAGAGCCAATATTTGAACTCAGGCAGTTGGACTCCAGAGACCACACTCTTGGCCAGCTTGCTGAATTGACTTAGTAGAAGGTAATTCAAGGGTGAATTTGACTTGAGGGGCATCTGCCTGAGACCTCCCCCTACCTTTCCTCAAGAGGAGACCTTAGAAATGCCTTAGACACAACTGCATTTCTGCCTGCACTGAGCACGCTGCTGGTAGGGATTACTGCCTCTGAGAGAAATGGGGGCATGGTGCCCTGTCATCGCCAACCAGCTGCTGCCTTCACCAGCCTGGGCAGGGCTGGATCCCAGGGGGCAGGTCCTCCCATTCCCCAGGGCAGGGCTGGGCCCCCAGCTGACTCAGCGTGGTTGCACTCTGCACATGGAGGGGTGGAAAACAACGTGTGCCCGGCAGGATGGCAGCGTTTCTGGGGTGTTCCTCCACCTCCCGTGCCGGTGGGTGTGGCAGAGGTCCTCCTCCCTGCTGAACAGGACACGTACTTGGAGTTGGGGATGAGAGGGTCCAGTGCTGGGGATTCTGTGATGTGATGGAGATGCTAGACCTGCCCTGGGGCCCTCCCTCTGTCAATAATGTGGGGACTAGCCACTCTCTGGGTCTCAATTTTTAATTCTGTTAAATAGAGGTGGTGTCCAGTCTGCCTGCAGAACTGTTTGAGGTTTGTATATGGCAGTGCTTTGAAGGACATTAAAAAGAAATGCCCTAAAGTAAGGATTGGCAGATTTGGGCCCTGGCTCAAATCTGGCCCATGGCCTGTTTTTGTAAATAAAGTTTTATTAGAACACAGCCAGCAATGCCAATAATTTACATATTGCTTTTGGCTGCTTTCATGCTGCAATGGCAGAAATAAGTAGCTGCAACAGAGACTGCACGGCCCCCAAAGCTGAAAACATTTACTAGCTGGCCCTTTATTATTATCAGGTCATTGCCAACCCTGAGTATTCCCTGCCCTTGCCTTCTTCGTTTCCTCTTCCTAACACTGCTGTAGACCAGAGGAAACTGAGGAAAAAGAGACTATCCTAAGGTCTCAAAGGGGTTGGGATTAGATTTCTATCGGCCCCTGCGTCTGTGACATTCCCTGCAAAGCTAGCCGTGTCAGGCCCTTGGAAATCAGTGCAGGGGTGTATAAGGGAAGTAAGGCATAACCACTTGCTCAGTGGCTACAGCCACGTACAAAAATCTGTTTGCACAGGGTAGGCTGGATGCAGCCAGTAAAATGCAGTCATGTGAAGGTGGTTACGGATACATTTTTCTTTAAAGAATTTTCCTAACATTTATTCCAGTAACTTACTTTACTTGAGGGCTTCTCGTAATGCAATTGTAATCCTAATTAAACCTCTTGCCTTTCCCCAGCCAGTGCTAGGGTCTCAAAAGGCCACACAATTGTCTTTTAAAGGCATGGAGAGGTGATCTTTGGGAATCCTGAGACAAGGGATGGGCTGCTGCCCCCTGAGACCTGGTGCTCTGAACTCCTCCCTTGCCTCCTGGATTAATTAAGCCTGGCTTCTTTATCTACTGCCATCCCACCCCACCCCAGCAATGAGACTGCCCTGCTTGCTGGGGAACTCTCTTTCTTGCTTCCAAATGTAAATCACTTTCATCACAACCAGGTAGGACACCTCCTTAAAATGCAGATTTCTAGGGTTCCACCTCAAGCGTCTGAAGTCGGAATCGCTGGACTAGGGCCCAGGGTCTGGATTTTTCACCTGCTCCTGGGTGATTTTTTTATACAGGAAGATTTGAGAATCCTGGAGTTCCTTTCCCCAGATGGGAGCTGGGCCAAACTTTTTCCCCTTAGAACTTCCTGCAGTTCTGAAAAAAAGTGTGTAGGGACTGTGGCCAGGTCCTAATTAAGAGAACCCCAATGCTCCCTAGGGTGGCTGCTGGTTCTGGTATCCCTGCTCCTAGGGCCCCCTGATCTTGTGTCTCAGGCCAGGCTAAGGGTAGGAACTCATGAACCTCAGAAGCTGAGCATAGATTTCCCGCCAGTGCCCAGCTGGCACCAGCCTACCGAAAGCTGACCTGTGCTTTGCAGGGGTGTGAAGGAGACTGTTGTTTGCTCCTGGCCCTTGGAGGTGTGCTGTGGTTTGCTGGCAGTTAGTACACACACACACACACCCTCTCTGCTGCCCCATTATATAAAGTTCCTCTTGTCTTGGTAGTTGAATTCAGAAAGCAGGCCCTCCCTTGACCACTGCCACCGGCTACAGGGTCCTTCTCTCTCAGCCAATAAATTAATAACAATAATAATGCCATCATTATCGGTTATTTCTTGAAGCAGGCACTGTGCTAAAAAACGACGTATGTTTTCTCAATTGAGGAAACAGACTCAGAAGGCTCAGAGGTTCAATGACTGTCATTTCAGCTCAGGGCAGCTCAAAATTTAAGTACATCCAATCACCCGGGACCTTATGAAGATCAGATTCTGACACGGTAGGTTAGGGATGGAGGGAGATGGCACTTCCACTGGTTCCCAGGTGAAGTCCTTCTGCAGGTCCAAAGACCCTTCTTTGAGCAGCACGTCCAAGTTGGAAGGAGAGGGCCTGTTTGCTGCTCTCTTCCCCCTCCAGTCCCTGCCCCCAAGGCTCCTCCCTCTCTGGGCCCCCCTCCTCTGCTGCTCTGTGGCTCCTCCCTGCCCTACTCCAGCCCAATGTCCCCTCTGCCCTTGGACAAACGGCTCTCTCTGGTGCTGGGGTCAGGCCTGCTAGGGCTTGCTGGGGCAGACTGGCCTTTTCAGGTTCCTGTCCTGCGGACCTGATAATTAGCAGTGAAGGGCCTCATTAACTCCATTGTGGGTTACATTCACATGCTCCCCCCCCCCCACTGCTTCCCTGAAAATCTGGGCCTTCCTAGTGGCCCAGACCTGCACGTACCACCTCAATAGGGTAGAGGTGAGGGGTCTGTTTTGGGGTTCTGGGTTACTCTGGGTCAAGGCAACAAACTCCCACACCTAACTCTCCTTCAGGCGGTGGCCAGTGCTACTGGTGTCATTTGGGGGCCCCTGGCAATTTGGAATCCCACACCATCACCCCAGCTCTTCTCCTGTCCCTGATAGCTTCTTTCCCTCCCCTCATTTGGGGAGGCTTCCTACAGAATACAAGTAATTATCTCCGTTTGACAGGTAGGGAAACAGCCTGAGAAAGTGCTCAAAGCCCTCAGGTATTATATGGAGGAGCTGGGATTCTGATTCCCAGGTTCATTTGTTTTCTCTAGGTCTCACCAACTTTTGAGTCTCACTCTGGAAAAACAGGAGTCCAAGGGAAGAGGGGCTGGGTCCCTGCGTTATTTCCCTGCTGTGCTGGCTATGACCAGAGAGAACTGGATTTAGAGTTAGGTGCCTGGGCTTGAATCACCAGCTGTGGGATCTCGGGCAGGGAACTTCACCTCTCTGAGCCTCAGTTTCCTCGTCTGCAAAACAAGAATAATAAGAGTACCTCCCCCATAGGTTTGTGAAGGGCACTTAGAATGATACCTAGCTTAATAGACGTTAATGATATAAGCTTAATAGATGTTAGACATTTCCATTTTATTATTAATTTTCTTGCAAGTTTGGACCTATTTAGGATTTGGGGAAAGAGCTAAATAACTCAACATCCATGGAAATCCCGGGGCAGCTTTGGGAACGGGGGAGCAGGAGCATTTTACCAGGCTTTCAGCCCTGAACTCTGTGAGAAAAGAAATGCCCAAGACCTGGAGGGAGGCTCCTCCTCTGGGGGAGAAAGGGAGGAAAAAGGGCTGGGAGTGAGACTGCAGCTTGTGCCCAGCTCTCGACTTCCCCAAAGCTGGCCATACCCCCTCCTCTTAACTCATGTGTGTACACACACACACACACACACACACACACACACACACACGGTCCCAGACCTAGAGAACCAGGTCGGCCTGTTTGGGGAGAGGCAGCGAGCCATGTGCCATGGGTAAGGCACTGCATTACTTGTGCTTGGAGCCCAGCGCTACAAGTCGGGGTCCTGCTCGGGCCGTGGCAACACCGCAGCTCTACGACCTTGGGCCAGCCCTGCCCACTCTGGGCCTCAGTGTCCTCATCTGCAAAGAGGGTAGCCTCAAGGGTCCAGACTCAAAGTTGTCCCTGACAAGAGAGCAAAGGCCACCTGCGTCCCGGTGGTTCTCACCCATGGGTACCAGTGTTCACTCATAATTTGCCAGTGATTCAACCTGATTCAAGCTCAGTCCAAACCCTTGGCAGAGCAAGGGAAGGTGGAGCAGAGAGTGTGCGATGATGATGATGATGATGGTAATGGTGATGATAAACTGCTCTCCCAGTTATCGAGCCCAGATTATCTGCCAGGCGTTGTGCTAACCTGTTGCACACTTTATCTCATTCCGCCTCACACCAACCTATCCAGTAGGGACCATGTACTCACATTTACCAAGATGAGGACACAGCCTCAAAGAGATCTAGTAACATTTCCAAGACTCCACAGTTGATAAGTGACGGAGCAAGGATGAACGCAAATTCGGTCGGGCTCTCTACCTGTGGTCTTGACCCCACACTGTCCTGTCACCCCTCCCAGGGAGGAGCTGTGAGCTGCCTGGGGTGTCTGGCCTGGGGCTGAGGCTCAGCTGTGGCCTCCACAGAGCCCAGGCTGAGCCCAGGCTGTCTCAGCCACAACATAAATACCGCTGAAGCCAATAGTAGGGTCAGGGATTCCTGACGTCCTGATTGAAGGAGGGTAGCTGCCACCCCCAGGTTAAAATCTGAGGTGAAGCCTTCCTGCTAAAACAGGTGTGGCACTCCGAATTAATTTCAAACTCCGTTTTTGGACATAAGGTGGGATTTATGTGAACTCACGTCCTTGAGGGAGAGTAAAAGAAAGCAAAGCTGACTTCATTTCCTGTCAAGATATGAGAGAGAAATGTAACCAATGGAAAGCAATCTTGTGCGCGATTCTGTCAGAAAGAGGATTTCATTTGGGGGGGAATTGGGATAGTTTTGATGATCAGGTTTGGGTAAATGGGGGCAGACCTGGATTTCATCCTATTGTATCAGTGTTCTTTTTAGTTGAATTTGCCAGATAGAGGCTAGAGTTCTTATCTTGACAGGTCTGTGGTCCGCCTGGGGCTCAGACTCGGCTCAGATCCTGCTTCCGTGGTCTCCCAAGCCTTCTTGGCTGCCGGAATTGCCCCAGGGGCCTCCTGAAGATGCCTGCCCCCTTTCCCCGGAAGCTCTGGTCAGGTGGCTGTCTTCATTTTCCTGCCTTGTGAATCCCTTCAGGATGTTTCTCAGCTGCCTCTCTGGTCCTCGTGGCAAGCTCAAAACTTCTGAGATCCCCGAAAATTCTTCCAGTTGGGAAAGGGGGTCAAGTAAAAAGGCAGACACAGAGGGAGTTTCCAGGTTTCAGGGTGGGCACGATCCTAGGTAGAGCCCCTCTTTTCTGACCGAGAAGTCTCGTTGTCCTCAGACGGCAAATTGTCCAGCCCCTTCTCCATCAGCTCCGTTCCCTCCTCACTGTCCCTTCCTTCCTCAAGAGGTAACCTGGCCCTCCTTTCTCTCCTTAATTGAGGAAGGGGCTGCTTTTCAGGAAGGTCCATTCTAGTGTCCCTGACTCAGTGATCCCAGTGGAGTTCATTTACTTCCATAGGAAAATTCCCAAGGCTGGACTCTGTGGTCTTCTGTTTAGTTCTGGGCCTTTACTTTGAGGTTCAGAAAACCCCAACCCTGAACTTGAACCCTGGAGAACCTAGCTTATGGTGGTGGCCACACCTGCCTCACCTGTTGGTGGCATGGCTTGACTCATTGTGAGCTGAGCCCAAGTATGAGGGGCCCAGGGAAAGCCTGTCGGGTTCTAGCCATAGCTCTTCTTTTCTTTTGGCTTAAAACAACATACATGTATTAGCTTACAGTTCCGTAGGTCAGAAGTCTGACACCGGTCTCACTGGGCTAAAATTAAAGTGTTGGCAAGATTTTGCTCCTTCCTAGAGATTATAGGGGAGAATCTGTTTTTCTCACCTTTTCCGGTGTCTAGAAGCCCCCTGCAGTCCTTGGCTGTGGCCTCTTGCCATCTTCAAAGGTAGCAATGTCCAGTCAAGTCTTTGTCATATCACACCACTGTGAATCTGCTGCCATCATCCCCTTTCCTTTCCTGACTCCCAGCCACACCTCTTAGAACCGGGAAATCAAACTGGACTTCCAAGATGTGCCCCAGTGGAGAGGGAGCCACCTGGGCCTTTCACCCCTGCCTCAACCCCAGGCCCTCCCTTTCAGGAGGTTTCCCAGAGAACAATCGTATTCTTAGAAAGGATTCCCCTACTAAAAACAACCACAAACCAACCGAGACAACAGTGCCTCTTAGTCAGGGCTGAGTCACGGAATCTGAGGTGTGTAGAGCGCTCGCCCATGTGGGGGTCAGAGCCACGGTGCCCTGACCCAGGCATGGCCTTGGGCAAGCTGCTTCACCTCCCATGCCTCCCCAGCCCCACTGCATGGCCACCAAGCCTCCCTTACCATCAAATAGCAGCCATGCCCCCTCTTACCCTCATCCTCCCATCCACGTCCTGTAAACGGCAAGATTACGATCCCCCTGCTTTGGGAGCTGTGTGTGTAGTGGTTCCGAGATCAGCCCCAGAGCAGAGACCCCAGCTTCGCCACTTACTTTGAGGCTTTGGGCAAGTTATTTGACCTCTCCGTGCCTCGGTTTCCTCATCTGTAAAATGTGGGTAATCATCATGCCAATTGCATGGGGCTGTTTTGAGAATTAAATTAATAATGTAAATGATGCTTAGAACAGTGCCTGGTCCATTAAAATTGTTCAATAAGTTTTACATATTATTATATTATGACTGTTATTATAATGATCACCTTGCCAGGTTGCTCGCTTCTAAAAGCTCCTAGGCACACAATAACAGTAGCCATTAATATGCTAACTCAGCTATAGAAAGGAACGCAGTGCAGAGATTACATGAAGTAATTAGAGAGAGAGCCTGCCTAGGAGCGTGCCTCTCACTCAGGCCCTGTGTTAATCCACACCCCACCCCCAGTTCTATTAAGGACCCTCAGTCCTATTAAGGACCCAACAGCCTATCAGATCTAAGACCTTATCCCACACACAGCACTATAGAGAATGTCCCAGGAGACCCTGGCCAACACGTAGGCTCTTGGAAGCCAGGGAGAATCTGGTGGGTTTTAAGGATAGCTGCCGGGTATATCCAGTTATCTCTACTTTTGCTGTTTCTGGTTGGGCCAAACCTACATTCTCAGAGCTCCCCCTTCCTTCCCCACCCCCGGCCCCGCCCCTTAGCTCTTGGCCTCCAGCCTCAGGCGAGGAGCCTGGCAGCCAGGACTGGGAATCCCGTCTGTCTGCCCGCCGGAGCTGGGCAGTGCTGGGAACTGCAGTGTCCTGGGATGTGTGGAGCACACGGAGAACTCTCCATTTTGGCTCTTTTTGAGAGATGAGAACCTTAAATGTACCAGCCAACTCTCTGCCTGGTAGGGCAGCAGACAAAGGGCTCTCCGTCCATTTCCTGCACTGTTCCCAGGAGTTTCCATGTCACATTCGAAGTCCAGATTCTCACGTAGAGGGCCATGGCTGTAAGTGTAGGAAAGGGGAGGGATGTATTCTGATCCCAGGACCTCCCTGACAAGCCCAATTTCTTTTGAATACATTTTTTGGCTTTCTTGCATTTTTTTTCCTAAAGTCATGTGCAAGGGGAAAAGTAATCCCCTTTCATGTTCCTTTAATGTTCCAGTTAGTTAGATTCTGGTGAATTGGGATTTGGACCTTTCTTCTCTTTCCCCTCCAACTATAAAGGAGAAAGTCCCTCAGGGCCTGTTAAGTGGATGTAAGCCACTTACCATGTGAGTGACATAGTAGGAGGCCCACAGTGATCCCTGCCTCTAGGAGGGGACTGTGTGTGAACCTGGGGTGGGATGTAAGATTCTTATCAATGTGTGTTAGGGCTCATGAGGAAGATTGGTTGAAGTGTGAATGGCTCCTCACACCCTTCCCACTACTATAGAAACAGCTTGGAGCACAGGCCCAGTAACTGGAGGAAGAGGAAAGTCCTTCATATCATCTGCCAACAGGGAAAGAGACCATGTTTTGTTGAGCACTTACTATGTATATGCTGACCACACTCCTCACAACAGTCCTATAAAGTTGGCACTATCATCATTCCCATTGTATAGATGGCAAAACTGAGGTCCAGAGAAGTTAAACAACACAGCCAGTCAGTGGCAGAGCTGGGATTTGTATTGGGTCACATGTACCCTACTGTCCCACTCTTTCTGCTCTGCCCTCACGGGTGCATGAAACAGAGCCGTGCACACAACCATTGGTGGATTGGGGGGGCAAGAAAATCTCCAGTTAGAGGAGTCCAAAAGGTAGGTGCTGGGTTGTTGGGGGCAGCAGGTAGGCTCATCTACTCTACTTGTTCCAGATTAGAAATTCAAACACTTGAGAGAAAAGCCAGGTTGTTTTCTTCCCTCTTTCCAAGATAAGCTTTAGCTGGGACCGTGGCCAAGCTTCAGGGCCCCCAAAGGAAGGCTGATTGTGGGAGTGAGGGTTCAGGACCTGTAGAGGATTAATCAAGAGACAGATGGCTGCTGGGAGCTGAAAGCCCCAGGAATACTGCAGGAGACCCCAAGAAACCCCCCCTGGAGCTCCTCCCAATTCTTCTTTAGTAGGCCCCATTAGCACACACCCTGTCTGTAGGATCTGAGTCAAAAAGGGCCAACCACAGGGCCTGAATTTCCTCATAGGAACTGCAGGGCAGATTATACTCAGCGGTCAACATGCCTTTGATCTGCAGCTCATGGTCTCCCCTTGTCTCCTCTAGATGGGATCTATTATGGAGACAATCGGTTTGACACGGTGACCGAGTCAGGAACAGCCACGCTGAAAGCTCGGCCACGAGTCCGGCCTCTACTGACCTTCCTTCCTCTGGTGAGTATGGTTCTGCTCTGGTGTCTCAGGGTCTGCTCTGGACGGGCCACCTGGGCTGCCATGGAGGAGGTAGTCCCACCTGCCCAGGCCTAGTGGACATCAGCCTCCCCCTGTGTCCATTCCCTTCCTTCCTGACGCCAACCCAGGACAGCTACTGGAAGGAGGCATGGCTGAGGCTCATGGCAGGAAGGCTAGAATTAGGGGTGTCAACTCTGGGTCAGAACCCAAGGAGAGGTTATAGGAAACTTGTGTGCAGAGGCATTGCAACAGTGGGTACCTCCAGTTAAGCAGGATTCATATTCCACAATCACTGATGGCTGCCTTCTCCATGCTAGGCCCTGCATTAGATGCTGGGATGTGGAGATGACTGAGCCAGCACTGCTGCTCTCAAGGCAGGACACGAGTGAGTAAACAGACTGATAGAATACAGGCCAGAGCAGGGGCAGTCGATCCAGCCACAGGGGGTGGTCAAGGAGGGCTTCCTGGAAGAGGTGACATGTGCGCTGTCTCGAAGGACAAAGAGTAGTGACCCTTGGGAGGAGGGCATTTGAGACAGACAGATTATTTGTTTGTGAGTCTGAAATGACAGGAAACCAAAAATTCCCTTCTAGGGCCTGTGGTTGGACTTTTGTTCTTTGACAAGGGAGACTCAAAACAACTGCGCTGTGACTGGTTCTGTTTACTGTGATGAGAGTTCCCAGGTTTTCTGGGACAACATTGACCAGTGCTGTCCAAAAGAAATATAATGTGTCTTATGTAATTTTAAGTTTTCTAGTAGCTGCTTTAACAGTAAAAAGAAGTAGGTAAAATTAATTTTAATACTATATTTTACTTAACCCAATATACTCAAAAGATTATTATTTTAACATTTAATCAATAGAAAAAATACTAATGAGCTGTTTTATATTCTTTTCATACTAAGTCCAAAATCTGGTGTACTACACTTCCCACTTCTGACTAGTGGCATTTCAAGTGTTCAGTGGCCACCTGTGGCCAGTATTGGACAACCCAGATCTAGAGCCTAAACAGTCAGCCTCCTGAATTGTAGGTTCACTCTTGTCTGTCAGACGGGTCCTGGTTGAGACAATACTGTCACTGGGGTCCATGAGGATTTGTACCGCCGGGACTGACAAGACACCTAATCTTGGTCTGAGTTCTCAGGGGCCTGTTGGACCTCGGGCACACCTTGGGTTTGGTCACCTGTAAGTTCTGCCCAGCACTGCCTGGCACAACCACTTTCCTCTCGCCATCGCCATTTTTTTTTTCTGGTTTGTCCAATCTCACTAACCAGACCCTGAGATTCTAGATGGGAGAGACCGAGACTTACATTCTCCTTGCTGCATCCCCAAGGCCTCTACATGGAGCAGGGTTGAGCACACAGACTTCTGGAAATATAACTTCAACTAATGCTTATAAAAACAATTCATAGACAAACACAGAAAGTACAACACCAACAACAAAATAGTATAAAGCAAATGAGTCAGCCCCTACCTTTGTTGCCAGAGGTTTGTAAAACTGTTACAGGGGTCATTGCACGTACAAATGCAGGTGAAATAATTTTGAGATTTTCTATTACTGGAGGTGAATTAGATTCTGTCCCCCAGGGCACACAAACTTACAAGGACAGTGGTATGGGCCCTGGGCTGACACACCCAGGTTGTTAAAATATTGAAATAAATGGCTGTTGCCCCTTCACTGGCTCCTGCTGTCCCGGCTCCTCCCCCAGATCTGAACCAGAAACTAAAGGGTTAATGCTGCACAGCTGAGCTTATTCTGATTGGCCAGAATCCTGCATGCCCCACCCACCCACTTTGGGCCCCTGCTGTGACTAGGGTAAATCTCAGCCTTTCTGTTCTCTTCTCTTCTGGTGTGGATCCTCTGGTTAGGATCTGGTCTGGGCCAACCAGGGTCGTGCAGATTTCAGGCCGACTGCAGAAGACTGGGGGTGGGGAGGCACTGGAGGGGGCTTGGCTGGCTGGTCAGATCCAGAGTTCTGAGGCTGTTTTCTGGGAGCCATCCTTCCAGGCAAACCTCAGAGCCAATCCCAAGAGATGGGGGCTTCCTCCACGCCCCAACACACTCACACCTCGTTGGTGTGGGCGAGAGAATGAATGCGCGAGAACTGACAATTGAAAAGGGCTCATCAGGTCCCCACCAGCCTGGTTTTGCAGAGGAAAACGAGGCAGGAACTGAACCCCGAAAGGGGAATTTCACTCCATGGGGAAAGGCAGGTGGAGTGGCAGAACAGCTTGTGCTATGTGCAATTCAGGCCGTGTGTCAGGCCATTCCAAATGCCTAGTATATGTTAACAGAGCCAACAGAGCCACCCTATTGGGATGGTGCTGTCATGAATCCCCATTTTACAGATGGAGAAAGTGAAGGACAGAATGGGACAGTAACTTGCTTAAGGTCACACAGCACGTAGGTGGCAGAGTTGGGATTTGAACCCCTGCAGCCAGGCTCCAGGATCCAAGTTCTATTTCCTCCTTCCTACTCTCCCCTCTCCCCGCCCCCTCCCCAGCTACGCGGAAGATTTTTTCTTTCCTTCCAGCCCTGGCCTGCAGAACCACTGGCACTTCCTTATCTGCCTCTCTGAACCCCTGTCCGGCAGCCAGGGCCTGCTAGGCAACAGGGTCTCGCCTCTTTTGGGTCATAGGCGCCTTTGAGACCGTGATGAGGCTATGGTCCACATACATATATGCGATTTTGCTTACAATTTCAGCAGAGAGCTCTCAGGTGCCCGGAAACCTACCTGTGGTGCACCTTTAGGTTAGAAACCCTTGACCTGATGGCCCATATCCTGGCGACATTTCTGTGCTTCTGACTCAGGTCGCAAGATATAGAGCAGCCCTAAAATCTTTCATCACCTGCTCCTGAGCTGAGGGGAATAACCTGACTCTTCTCCCTTGGCTCTGGGCTGGGTCCTTTGCTTTCTTCCAGCCGGGGCAGGGGACTGGGAGAATGAAGAGGAGCTAGAGGACAGCACTCCTGTGGGTGTGGCTCACACATACACACACTGGCACACCCCATCCCCAAGCGCCCTCCATCAGGGCGGGTGGGGAGTGACACTGTCCTAACCAGCTGGGCCTTGCGCCTCCCTGTTCTCCAACACTCAGAGGGCACCTCCTGGGCTAGGCCACGCTGGGGCAGGGGAGGTACAAGGCAGAGATGCTGAGAAGCCAGGCAAAGGCCTGGCAAGGCCCATGTTTTTCCTGAGCTCCGTCTGGGCCTGGTCTTCTTCTGAATGCTGTCAGTACCCCCACATGAGCCTGCAAAGGGACAGTGTGAGAGGAGAGGGCAAAAGTGGGGGGCGGGAGGGACAATGGCTGGTGCTTCTGCCCGTTCCCTGGAGCTTCCTCACTCTGAGGTGAGAGTGCAGAGGACTAAGAAATACTTTCTCAGGCATCAAAGGCCAATTATTAAAAGACCTCAGGACCCCTTAGTGACTGGAACAGGACCTGGGTTGATTCTCGGGTAACTGGCACCAGTCCTGGCTCTGTCACTGGGCTGTGGGGTGGATGAGAGCCAGGCCCTTCCTTTCCCCAGGCCTCGGGTTCCTCAGCCATGTTCTGTGTTAAAGTAACTCATTAAGGGAGGGACAGGAGGTACAGTCAGCTCTCTGGAGGCCCCCAAAGAAGCCAGGCCCCTCATGACATATAGATCACTCCTTGAGCTCTGCTTCCACCCTGGAAAGGGCTGTGTTCCAGCCGCCGGGGCCATTCACTTCCTGCTCCGAGAGCTGTAAGGGACTGGATCACAATAACCCAGCTTCAGAGCTCAGAAGGAACTCAGTGCTCGTTGGGATGAGAAAACCGAGGCCCAGGAAGAGAAGGGTCCTCCCCGGGTCACACAGCTCGACAGAGGCAGAGACCAGACCTGAGCCCAGCTCTTGTCCCAATCCAGTCCTGTCCACATGGGCCTTGACCGGATGGGGGCAGGATCCTTTCTCCCCACCTACGTGGAGGTAGAACTCCAAGGGGAAGCTGGGCCCAAGGCTCAAGCCAGAGCCTGTCTCTAGCTTTCCAGAGCCAAGTGAGTAGAACAGCTGGTGGTGGGAGGGAGGGTTGTACTTCTCTCTGGGGCTCCCTCTTACCCTCCCCTGGTCTGAATGAAACCATCCCCAGGGTGATGCATATGAGGAATTGGAAATTAAATGCCAATGTGGCAAGTATGGGGAAACTGGCTGGACAGGTCCCCAGGGGTGCCCCAGGTGGTGAGATCTTCCTGGGTTACCCCACCCTCTGAGTCAGGCAGGCCTGGCTGTTTCTGGGGAGGTGTCAGGCCCCACCTATTCTGGACTCCTGCCTGGAAGCTTAAAGAACCAGCAGAAGTCAGCTGGATTTCCTCTTCCGTTCCACCGCCAGCTGCAGGAGCTCCTCTCTGAACTTGAGGCCCAGGCTCCCTTTAGGGGTGGCATTGGAGCTCCCTAGGGTGAACTGGGCAGGGCAGTTGTTGTTAGATTTTGACAGGTTCATGCGGCCAGTGTTGGCTGGAAGGGTTGTGGGTAAGGGAGCTCCATGTATTCACGTGGGGTGGGTGTCAGAGGCCTGCAGTGAGTGTACAGAGGGAGCTCCCACCCCACCATAGCCCAGCCCACCTCTCCCCACCTGGCTCCTTTCCTCACACTGAGGGCTTCCACCTGAACCTCTCAAACCCCATCTATATCCTCATTCTCACCCATAAACAGACACCTCTTGGTCACCCCATGGGCTCAGGGATGTGCACTCCTCTCCCCCACCCACCCCCAGCTTGGACTGCCCTCAGGAGGACTGATGGGGAGAATCTCTAGAAGTGGGCTCAGGGCCATCTGCTTAGAATTCTGGGGACTTTGGTGCCGGAAGCAGGGTCAAGAAGGGGGTGATGTGGACTCTGAGGGCATGTCCCCTGACCCTATGGACTCCTTGCCCTGTACGGAACCAGAGCAGAGCCCTTTGTGGCACAGAGTCCAGGGCAGGGCCCTCGTAGCCCTGGTCTAAGAGCAGCTCTGGGATGGCAGGCCAATCCCGAGGAAGATGGTCTCATTGGTATAATTCTCCTCTGACCCCCAGGAGAGGGTATTTACTGTGGCAGAAGGTAGAGGCCAGGGAGGAGTCAGTTGAGCTCTTTTATAAAATGTTCACTGGCTCCCAGTTTCAGAGAAGCTGCTCTACAAAGAACACAGACCTCTCCCCTCCCACTGCCCCTCAAAGCCAGGAAAACACCTGGGTGGGTTTCACCCAGCTGAGGCCATTGGTGCCTGGAGGGTTTCCTTGTGTCTCTCAAGCTGGGCTCCCATCGCCCTGCTCCCCAGCCTACAGGGGTGCCCCCAACCATGCCCGGCTCTAGCTGTGGCTCGGGGTCATCTCCCTCACCCCTGCAGCTCCACACCTAACCCTGAAGTGCCCCAACCGGGCTCCAGGAGAAATCTAGTGAGGAAGTTTGCATTCCACAATGTGTAGCTAAGATTCAGAGCTGGCTTGTGCCCAAGGTCAACCATGTATTGCCCATTAGCCCAGCCCTGGTGACCCACCTTGGGGTTTGGCTGGGTTTTGAGGAATTCCAGGCATGAGGATATGTGTCTCGGGCAAGAGGAGGCCACGGGGGCAGGGCTGGAGCCATCAGTGGTGTGAGCTCGGTCGCCCTAAGCCTTGGTGGTACAGCAGGAGGTTAGCAGCCAGCTCTGACCCCCTAAAGCTTTAAGGGGAGACTAACCTCAACCTCAAACAGTGAGTGGCAGGTGGGAAAAAGGAGCAGGAGAGCTGGAAGGAGTTGTTCATGAAGCCCCTTTTCCTCCCTTCCTCCTCCTGTTCTCCCTTTCCTTCCTTCTCTTCAACTCTGAGATGTTTGTAGTCAAAAGGAACATAGGGGATTTCCGGTGATCCGACCCTGACCAGAGGAAGCACCCATCTCTTCAGATCCACCAAACAGACACAGACACACACCCAGGACTGTGCCCAGAGCAGCAGGCCAAGAACTCATGTCACTGCTGACCCACTAAGGTTGGTTAGGACCTAGGGGAGGAGAGCCCAGGGGAAATGCTCTTTCTCAAGAGCTTACTCTGCAGGATCTCTTTAGGTATAAGGAGGCACACAGGGAGGTTGGATCATCCCCATTTTAGAGATGAGAAAACTGAGCCTCAGAAGGCAAGGGAGGGGCACGCTTACTGATCACTGACTGTGTGACAGATACTGCCTACAATTGCTTTGGGACAAGGGAGTAAAATTAAGATTGCCAATCTAGGCTGCCTGACTCCAAAATTTATGTTCTTTCCACCTGATCACAAGAATTTTTTTCTTTTAAATTACTATTGTATTGGGTGTTTTTTTAATCAAGAAGGAAACAGAAGTTCACTGTTCAATACCGAGAAATAGAGATAAGTATAAAGAAGAACATAAATATAAATATTCTTGGAAGGCGCCTGTGCCGTCAGCCTCCCCCCAGCTAATCATCGCTGGATAACTTTCAATATACTAGGTTGTGATGGCTGTTTAAAGGCTGCTTGACTGAGCTGGGGAGTTGGCTTGTGCCCCTCTGTGAGGTGAGTGAAATGACCAATGATCTTAGCTTCTGGGTGTTGTCTGGGTGTGTAGACAAGGAAGAAATGAGGCCCAGTTTCATGGGGAGTGCCTCACCAGGCAGGGCCGGGGCTGGACTCTGCCCCAGGCATTGAGCAAGGGCTGCTTTGCAGCAGCAGTGCAGGGAGTGGCCATGGCTGGGGCCCGCTGCCCACTGGCCCGAGGAAGGAAGCACCAGCCAGCTGTCTCCTACAGGCACTCATGCTCATTTGCATGTTCTTGGTTGTTTCCTTCCCCACAGGTGGGTGCACCGCTCTCTTGATGTGGGGCTGCCACCTTCAAAGGGCCACACGTTCCTGTCTCCTGAATGTGTTTGAGGCACACACCAACCCCGGGCCACCGGGTCTGTCATTCCCCAGGGCAGGCGTGCTGCGGGTGGGGCACAGCCCGTACCCCTACTGACTGCAGCATCGGAGTCCCATGTCTGAGGCCAGCAGTGACCTCAGGCCCAGCCTGGCCCACTTGGCCTCACCTTGTGGCTCCTGGAAAAGAAGCTTCATGAACTCCTCCTTCCAGCTCTTCTCCTCCTTTTCCCCACCTGCCCCTTCCCCCTCTGGAGGCAGAGAACTATCTGGAGGCAATGGCAGATGTCTATCCCAACATCTTGTCACCGAGGGGTGGCCCCAGTAAGTCCAGGCTGCCACCCACATGGCAAATGTGAGCTGAGTCACAGACTGGACACGTTATGGGCCTGGACTCACAAAACGCCAGAGGTGAAGGGATCCTTAGAGAGCATTCCAGAAGAGGCAGGGAGGCCCAGAGAGAGAAGAGACTTTGCTCCGAGTTAATAGGTGGTGGGGCTGGCACCAGAGCATAGGGTGTCCGCCTCTCTGTGCTGTATTCTTTCCACCACTCATTCACTCATCCGGGAATTTATTCACTCAACAAACATTGGTTGAATGGCCAGTCTGTGCCAGGCATGACAAAGACAGCCGTCACCCAACCCACAGGTAGGCTGGGCTGGGGCAGCAGAGGGGACAGTCATCCACCATAGGCTCTTATGTGAGCTGGAGGAAATACAATAGTGGCAAAGAGGGCAGACTTTGAGGTTCCAATATTGGCGCTGCCACTTACTAGCCATGTGACCATGGGCTGTATACTTAGCTTCTCTATGCCTTAGTAACCTCATCTATAAAATAAAAACAATAACCCACCTCTTAGGGTTACTGTGAGGACTAATTGTGTTGCTACATGTGAAGTACTCGGAAAGGTACCTAGTATACAGTAGGCACCTAATCAATGTGAACTGTAATAATAATGCATACAGGGTGAGGCACACACAGCGAAGAGAAATTAAGTCAAGCTGGGGTTGGCAAGGAGGGCTACATGGATGAGGAGCAATTAATCTGGGGTTTAAAGGGTAACTAGGAGTTTGCGGGCAACGATGAGGACCACAGGCAGAGTAAGTGCAAGACCAAGGGCATAGCTGTGGAGGCCTTAGAGGATGTGGGAATGAATCCCAAGCAGCTGCAGTGGTTCACGATGGGTGGGGGAAAGAGGTGTAGTCGAATCATCCGGGGGCTTTTTCACACTGTTTACTCAGCCCTGGAATCTCCAAATAACCCTTCCAAGGGGTGGTCTCTCTGCCTCACTGAGGATCCCCGCTGCAAGGAGCCCATTTACTTATGAGTGAGTGGGGTCCTCAGGTACACTGGGGTGGGGAAAAGATGAGAACCACTAGTTGGAACCCAGGGTTTGTGGAGTGGGTGGGGAATAGGATGGCAGGAGCTGCAGAGGGAACAGTTTATGAAAGGTCTCGAATGACACATGAAGGTGTTTGGATTTCATCCTCTGGACCAATGGAGGGATTCTGAGCAGGGCAGTGACCTGCTCTGAGATGCATTTTAAACAGAACACCCTGACGTCAGGTTTGGAGAATGAAATGAGGCAGAGGCCAGGGGAGTATCTGGTGATAATGGCAGGGTCTGTATGTCTGTCTATCTGGGTAAGAAACAGTGAGGATTGAAGTAGGGCAGAGCTTAGAAGGTGGCAGGAAGGGAGGAATTCAGGAAGTACCTGGCCGAACTGGGTGACACGCTGGGTGTGCAGGTGAGGATCAGGTGACTGGAAAGACAGTGATGTACAACTGGCTGTGTGTCCTTGGGCAAGTCACATAGCCTCTCTGTGCCTCAATTGCCTCATCTGTAAAATGGAGGTGACAATAACAGCACCTATGTCATTGGGTCATTGTGAAAAGTACGTAAATGAGTCAAAAGATAGAAAATGCAGAAAGAGTATCTAGTATAGTGAGTGCTGGGAAGTAGCAGCTGTTATTATGGTTAAGACTGGGAGTATTGGGGGTGAGAGAAAGAAGGCATGTAAGGTGCTGATGGCCAGTGGATGGATATGCTCTAAGTCTCCCCCAACACTTTCTCTTTTGTATTCTTGTCATTGTTTTAACTTTTTTACATTGTAAGATACACGTAACATAAAACCTACTATTTTCACCACTTTTAAATGTACCATTCAGTGGCATTAAGTAACTTTTCCTTTTTAACCCATCCTAATGTGCGGAAAGTTGCAGAAATAGCTCAAAGAATTCCCTGGAGCCTTTGCTCAGATACATCACATTTGGCCACATTGGCTTTATTTGTTCCCTCCCTTGGTATACACATACTGTTTTTTTCTGACCCACTGAAAAGTTGAGACATCATGCCCGTTTCCTCCTAAATACTTCAGTGTGTGTTACCCAAGGACAGACATTCTCTGCACAGCAATCAAGTTCAGGAATGTAACACTGATACGATGCTATTATCTAATATACTTAATATACCGGGGGCACCAAAAAAATGTGTACAAGTGGACACTTTGGTCAACGTTGCTCAAGCAGTAGTTCGCCATCATCAGAAGTGTCTGGACGCTGATGGTAACCACTTTGAGCACCTCTTGTCATTGCAGACGTCAGATGTGACTTGTATTCATCTTTTGTTATTGGTATATATTGGGTATTACAATTTTAATAGTTTTCTTTTCTTAAAATGTGTATACATTTTTTTTGGCACCCTCTGTATATTCAATTACTACCAATTGTCCCATTATTGTCCTTCATGGCACACGCCGCCCCTATCCCAGGATTCAATCGAGGATTATGCATTACATTTAGGTGTCACCTCCAAGCCCTCTTCTTAATGAGGTTTTTCCTTGGTTCTCCAAGGCTAAGAGAGGCGGGTCAGGAAATCCAGCACCCATGGAGATGGATGATGTCTAAACCTGTACATTTGCTCACTGACATATGTCACCATCCAAGCAGTGCCCTCGATGCCAGCTGCCTGGGTCCTGTGATGAACGAGGGCAGCTCACTTTCGGGGCCTGTTTTTCTAGGACTAAGGTTAATGTGAATTTGTGTTTTCCTTCTCTGAATACACACAGTGAAAGGGCCGGCTGAGTGAGCCACCAGAGCCCATGTGGGTATAAGTGGGACAGAGCAGGGCCAGCTGGAGCTTGGAGATGAGGGGCTGTGTTCAGTGCTGGGAGCTCCTGCAGGGATGAGGCTGGACTTGGGGACCTGCCTCAAGGGTGGTGGACGATGGAGTGCTACAACACCTCAAGCACTGTGGTGAGCTGGAGGGTCTGTCCTGGGACCCCTAATGTGTGGGGACCTGAAAAGCCTATGCTCTGCCTGGGCAGCTTCTCCAAGGCCGCTTAGGAGACAGAGTTCTACCCTGTGGTCTTGGCAGTCTAATGCGTTTCCAGGGTTCTTTAGGAGGAAAGCGTGGCTGGGCCGTAGTACCTCCAGCCCATCAAGTCCGTCCGTCTTCCTGCTCGTAATATAATTATACTTAAGCACTCGGGGTGACCCGGAAGGTGCTTCCAGAATTCCAGGCAGCTTAGCTTTAATTATTCAGTGTTTTCGCCTTTGTAGGGGAGAGGATTGGAAGACATAATCCTTCAACTAGCACTGATTTCCTGGGTTAGGAATATTATCTCATTTGAGTCTCATAATGGTCCTGCAAAATAGGCAATATTATCTCCATTTTGTAAGTGAAGACAATGGCTGTCAGTGATTTGTAGAAAAGGTAATTCGGGAGGCCTAAGTTTGCACCCTGGCTCTGTTAAGGGATTTGAAATAATACAGGTGAAGCTCTCAGGATAGGGCTGGCACACAGTAGGTGCATAAATGAGTTTTACATCACTGTCCCCATCCCCCATCGCCACTGCTCATCCAAAGTCACACCACTGGCCAAATTGAAAGCATGAATTTTGATGCGAGGTGCCCAAGTCTTTCTACTTCATAAATATGTTCAAAAGAGTCATCAGAGATCTCAGCCTGGCTTTTGGAGGTCTGGCTTCCATCTCATCAAAATCAGAGTATGCATACTCAGTGGATGTTATTAGACAATCGGTGACGTGTGTGTGAATGTGTGTATGCACATAAGCTGGATCTCAGAACGTCTTGGGAGACCCTCCTCAGATGGGCTGGCCCCCATACCTGCCCCTGCTTCAGAATCACTGGGTTTGAGAGATGTTGAGAACAGGTGTGTGTTGACCATGTAAGCAAATAGAGGCAGAAAAAGAGACTAGATGGTAGCTCAAGGCCATTCCAGCTGCAGAATTTTTTAAGCACAAAAAGATGTGTTGTTTGTTGCCCGCAAAAGACCAGAGTAATTCTGAGATGACCCTTGGGATCCTAGGGTCTCGTGGATATTTCAGAAGTATCTACCTTGAATCCCCCTTCTTGTATTAGGTTGGTACAAAAGTAATTGTGGTTTTTGCAATTATTTTGAACCTTTTAAACCGCAATTACTTTTGCGCCAATCTAATGTATTACTCCATTAAGCCCAGAGGGTTAACGCCATCATCGGCAAGTAGAGTGGTGTTTAGAGCATAGCGCAAGGGGTATTATTGTTAGAAATGGAGGATGGGACGAGGGGCACAGCTGGACCCACACCCAGCATCAGGGATGAACAGAAACCATATGAGTGGGTTGGGAGGATGGGGGGAGGGAGTTGGTCGAGCTAGCGTGCAGGATGAGTATAAAAGGTGAGTGGGAAATACAACTTGGCGGGCAAGTGCGAGGCCAGGTTGTTGAGGGCCTTGAAAGCAACCATAAAATACTCTACAGCTCTTCAAAGGACAGGTGTGTGGACTTTGTTGACATATGGAAATGTGTATTTGGAGAAAAAATAGAATGCAAAATAGTCTGTACAAACCCACAGCTGTACAAACACATTATGGTCTGTTAGGCTTACAGATCAGAACGGCGTCTGCGGTGCTGTCAAAAGCCCGGTTCCCCCCTTTTTATTTATTTTTCTGTAAATACTTGAGGAAAATGAAGAGAGAGTAGGAGGCCAGGCAAAGGAGTTCAGCTTTTAACTTGTGGACACCCCTGGGTGTCATGCCGGGTTTGTTTGTTCTGTTTTGTTTTAATTGAGATATAATTCATACACAGTTGATTCTCATTATTTGTGGACTCTATATATGAAAATTGTCCTACTCACTAAAATGTATTTATTACCCCAAAATCAATACTCAAGATGCTTTGGACATGCGCAGAGGGGTGAAAATTTTCAGCCACTCCATGCACATTCCCAGCTGAAGTAAAATAAGACGACACATGGCTTCTTGTGTCAGCTTTCATACTGTCAACAAGTGTCCTTTTCTATTATATTCAGGACCATGCTTTTTGTATTTCTTCGCTTTTTGTTGGTGATTTCACTGTTTAAAACGGCCCCCAAGAGTCGTGCTGAAGTGCTGTCTAATATTCCTAAGTGCAGGAAGGCTGTGTTGTGCCCTGGAGAGAAAATACGTGCGTTAGATAAGCTTCTTTCAGGCGCGAGTTATTACTTTTGCGCCAACGTAATATGTTAATCCATGAGTTCAATGTCAATGAGGCAACGACATATATTAAGTAAGGTGTCTTTAAATAGGAACACACATAAAACAAGGTTATATATTGATCAGTTGTTGAAAATGTTGTGACCAAGGTTTGTAGGAACCTAACGCTGTATTTCCGTCAGGGTGTTGATTCAGTTTTTGCTTATTTGGTATTGGAGCAAACTTACAGACCACAACTACCTAAAATAACAAACCTCGACTGTATGATAAAATTCACCTTTGAAATGAGCCCTTTTTTTAATTTTAGTGTGCTCACAAAAGGTTGTGCACCCATCACCATCACTGAAGATTTTTGAGCAGGAAAATGGCCCCACACAGCAGCAATTTAAGAATCACCTGTCTGGTGGCGGGATAGCTCAGTTGGTTAGAGCGGGTGCTCTTAGCAACAAGGTTGCTGGTTCGATTCCCACATGGGCCACTGTGAGCTGTGCCCTCCACAACTAGATTGAAACAACTTCTTGCCTTGGAGCTGATGGGTCCTGGAAAAACACACTTAAATAAATTTTTTAAAAGTTAAAGAACAAAAAAAAAGAGTCACCTGTCTGTCTTTTCCTGTTCCCTGATCTCTCTGCTCCCTTTCAGAATGCCCAGGAGAACCATGGGCTTGCTGTGCCCACCCCCTCTGTCCCAGAAGACTTTGCAGACAAAGAAGCGACAGGTAAGAGGACCCTGGGCTTGGGGCATGTCCATCTTTCTTTCCTCCTTCGGCCCAAGTACCTGGCCCACTTCCCCAACTGGTGAGAAAACCGGAGTCCCCAGGCCCCTTGGCTACGGGCTGCAGTGGTTGTTGAGGAGAGCTAGGGTTGGGTAAGACCTACTTCCAGAGGGGGCAGGATGGTGTGGGGCCAGAATAGGGCCGCATGAAGTGGTAGAAAGAACCCTGGAGTCAGACAGACCTGGCTTTGAATCCCAGCTCCCCTGTGCATTAGCTTTGCTCTATTGGGCAAATCACTTAACCTCTGTATTTTCAAATGAGCAATGGGAAAGACAATTCCAGTTCTAGAGGAGTAAAAGAGGGACAGGATGGGACATAAGTCACTTCTTTTTTTTTTTTTAAACACTTTTTACAATTTTTTAAATTGGGGAATATTGGGGAACAGCGTGTTTCTCCAGGGCCCATCCGCTCCAAGTCATTGTCCTTCAATCTAGTTGTGGAGGGCGCAGCTCAGCTCCAAATCCAGTTGCCATTTTCAATCATAAGTCACTTCTTATCACAGCTGTTGCTTAAAATCTGCCAGTGACTTCCCATGTCACTCAAAGGAAAGTTTCTTGCCAGGACTGCTGGAATCTGGCCTCACCTGGGCTCATCGCCTGCTTTCTTTCCTGGCTCACACTCACTCCTCCAACCATCCCACTGTCCTCTCCTGCAGCTCCTTCAATACCCAGGCACCGCTGGGTCTTTGCACTGCAGTTGCCTCTGCCCACACTGCTCTTCCCTTAGATACATGTACAACTCTCTCCCTGACTCCTTTCCTCTTTTCTCAAACGTCACCTTTTCTGAGAGGTCTTCTTTGACTACCCTATTCAAACCACACCTCCAGCACCCCTCCTGGGTTTTTCTTTCCCCTTATTAACCATCCTCAGATGTGGTAATAATTTACTAATGTATTGTGTTTATGATCTGTCTCATTGTCCCATTAAGACAAAACCTCCAAGCGAGCCAGTATTTTGACTAATTTTTGTTTTGTTTTGTTTTTTACTGCTATATCCCAGCTCTGAACACTTGGGTGGTCAATGAATGTTAATTTTCCCCTCCTCACTCATCTGTTCTTTGTTTTGAAGTTAGACAGCTGGGAAGAGCCTTACAGAGCTGTACACTCCCTAGGTTTGTTACGCTCTGTACTAGAAACTGAGAGGAGGGGATGCGAAGGACAGGTACCCCTAAGAGAGAAGCAACAGGGTATCCCAGCCACCTGTAGACTCTAGGGAGTGGGGCTGGGGAATGGGTCCGAGAAGGGAGAGTTGTGAGCTGCGGGGCCCAGAGGTTCTCTGCATCTCTCTAGTGACAGGTTGTCTGGATCACCTTCTTTCTACACACCTCATTCCATCCTGCAGTCGACAATCTATTCAGAAGTTCTCTGTGAGATGGACAACTACTAGGTTTTTAAAGACTCAGGGTCTTTAAAAAGCAGGAGTTGCTCATAGAAACTTCCTCAGTGAGAAGGCCAGGCCCCTGCGCCTGATCCATGACTTCCTGTCTCTCTCTCATTTTCCCTGTCTGTCTTACACAGGCTGAAACGTCAAGCACAGGTGATAGTAATCAAAGTGTTTCCCATCCATTAAGAGCATACTATGGGCCTTGCACCGTGATTATGCCATTTACATGTATTTACATGAATTCTCTTATTTAATCTTCACAACAGCTTTATGAGGTACGCACTGACATTATGCCCATTTTAGAGATGATAAAACTGAGGCTCAGCAAGGTTAGCTAGTATGTCCAAGGTCATAAATCTAGTGAATGGTAGAGCTGGGATTTGAACCCTGGTCTTTCTGGCTTTGTACCAGTCAAGGCCCCTGTAAGAAACAGAAGGTGCCCTCAAAGGAGGTAACTGAAGAGAATTCAGTAAAGGATGATATACCAGAGTGTGAGCAAGGCAGAGAAGGGTACAATGTGATTTTCAGGAGTAAATGGAGAATATTCAGTACAAACTCCAGAGGCTGGGCCAGGGATGGGCCAAGACCCTTCCCTAGATGGAAGAGGGCCACTTCCAGGACAGCTCAGGAGACTGCAGACATTGCCGCTCCCTCCCACTGGGTGTTCAGAAGGAAAAGCATGACCCTGACCAGTTCCTCTTTTGCTTGCCCACCCGACCTTGCCCTGGGCACACAGAGATTGGCAAGGCTGGTTGACTTCACTGGCCTCCTAATATTTGCCTCTCCCTCCTTCCAGGTGCCAGCTCACTAGTCAACGGCAACCTCCGATTGTACAGCTCTGTGGGTGACCTGAGGCCTGCGCACTATGGCCAGGACCCACTCATCCCCCCGCCTCCCCCAGGCCCAGCCCCAGGGCCACCCACAGGACAAGGGGAGTCCCGACCACCACCTCCACCTACCAAGGCTTCCCCACCACCTCCCCTGCTACTGGAACCCCCACCCCCGCCCAACATGGCCCCACCTCCACCCCCAGTACTGGGGGCCCTATCACCCCCATCCACACCCACCCCTCCAGATTTCATTCCCCCTGCCCCGCCCTTGGCCTTTGTAGCCCCACCCCCACCCCCAATGCCAGCCCCAGCACCCCCAGCTCCAGTGTCTCCTCACAGAACGAAGACTTACCTCTTTCCCCCTGGGAATGTCACTAAGTGGAAATCAGAGGTAGCACTGAACGGCAGGCAGCCAGAAGCCCCCAAAACCAGCCCCCCCAGGAGCCCTGCTGAACCAAAGGGGAGCCCCCTGGGACCCAAACCAGAGCCCCACCTCACTTTCCCTCGTTCATTCAAAGTGCCTCCCCCAACGCCAGTCAGGACTTCGTCCATCCCAGTTCAGGAAACACAAGGGGCTCCTCCAGAGGAAGAAGGGGCCACCAAGAAGGCCCCCAGTCGACTCCCTTTGCCTCCCACCTTCCAGGTCCGCCCCGCATCCCTGGTCTACCCGGATAGGGCCCCGGAACCAGATCGCCCTGGGGAGCTCAGGACGGTGGCACCTGCCAGTCCAAGGCTGGGCCAGTCCCAGTCCTGGACAAATGAACAAGCTGAGACTCCACCCCCAGCCTCTCCCCTGCCCCTTCCCACAGCCCCGCTCCCTCCCCCAGCACCCCCACTCCCTCCCCCAGCACCCCCCCTTCCCCCAGCTGCCCCTCCTTTGCCCTCTGCTGAGAAGGCAGCTCCTCCACCTGCTAGGTTTACGAAAAGCCCCAAATCCAGCTCTCCTGCTCCCAAACCCAAACCCAACCTCCCCAGCCCAGAGGACACAAACTCTTCAGAGCCTGTGGACTGGCGGGATCCCAGCCAGATGGCAAAGCTGCGGAGCGAGCTGGCAGCCTACCTCTTTGGCTCCAAGAGAGAGGACCGATGCACTAGTCACAAGCCGGGCCCAAGAGTGGCCTCTCAGGAAAAGGAAGGCAAAAAAGGTCCCTGCCTGCCAGAGAAGGAGGCTCCCCCGAGCCTGCCAGAGAAGGCGATACCGCCAAGTGATCCTGAGAAGAGTCCCTGTCCGGAGAGAGGGGCCACTGCTAGCCTGACCCTGCCCCCTGTGGACTACATCCCCCAAGTCTCTCCAACTCCCAATGTCCAGCAGATTCGGAATGAACTGGAGGCCCGGCTTTCCTCATCAGCAGAGAAGGAGGCCAAGCCCAGCATAGGGTCTCTGCCTCCCAAACCTCGGCTAGAAGGAGGAAGAGTCTTTGAAAACAGGGCCGATAACAGCCAATCCTCCAAGCCTGTGGCCAAGAATCTGCCTCCACTATCCACCACCCCTCTGCCAACCACGCCACTCCAATCCAAGGCCACACCTGGGCCAACCACACCACCCAAGGCCACGCCTGGGCCAGCCACACCACCCAAGGCCACGCCTGGGCCAGCCACACCACCCAAGGCCACTCCTGGGCCAGCCACACCACCCAAGGCCACACCTGGGCCAGCCACACCACCCAAGGCCACGCCTGGGCCTGCCATAACATCCACAATCTCAACTCGGCCTACATCATCTCACCTGATAGCAGAGAAGAACCTCGTCCCAGCTGAGCGGTGGAAGAAACCAGAACCCCAAGAACATGCAGTGCCTTCCCAGACAGAGGCAGGAGGGTGCCCCTCAGAGGCCAGTAAGCCTCAGACACAGGGAGCCCTCTCATCTCCAGCCCTCCCACCAAAGATATCCCCTGGCAGAGAGGAGGGGACATTTCTCTACAAACCCCATCACAGCCAGAACAGCCTCAGCCGAGAGATTGCTGTGGTGATACCCACCATGGTCAGAGGAGAGGCTGCAGGGTCACAAGAGCCTATGGAGGCGAAGGGGCCCCAGGGGCTGCCAGCCAAACCCCTAGCCTCAGCCCAGCCTGCTGACGAACTCCTCAGGCATCCAGTGACTGGGGAGGTTGTGGAGCGGGGCTCGCCCATGGCCCTGCTCCTTGCAGCTAGGCAGAGGGCACAGAAGGGGAGGTCTGGAGGGCTTGGCGTGGGTCGGTCCTCCCTGCCAGGGAGTCTTCGTGACCATGGCAGCCAGCACCAGGCAGGCTCTGACAGCATCTTCCTCAAGGAGGGCCGGCCCAACTCCTTCACTGTGGTGCCTAAGTTACCCACGGAGGCTGAGAAGGACCTGCAGCTGGCCTCGTCAGCACAGCCCACTGTCCCCAGTCCCTGGAAGCCCCAGCGGGGCAGAGGCCCAGAGGGCACAGAGCCAACCAGAGGGCACAACTGGACCAAGGAGCCCCAGGCCCCTGTGGCCTGGGAAAGACCAGCATCCTCCAACCTTCCCCAGGACCGCCTGCTGCCCAAGTCCTTCTCATCCCCTTCTTCTCCTTCCTACAAGAGGGAGGAGGAAGAGGAGAAAGAGTTCAGCTTCGAGGTCATCCCACCGCCTCCAGAGTTCAGCAATGACCCTGAGCCCCCCGCCCCGGCCCTTCAGTATCTGGGCCGCCGGCGCTCCCCTCCCCGGAACAAGTTCTCAGACTTGGGGCAGCCCCTGCACGCGGGCCCCGCGGCCCCGGCAGCGCCTCGCGGCTTCTCGCGCTCTCCGGCGGGTGCGCGCTACGCGGGGACCGGAGGCCTGGAGCGCTTCTCCCGCGGGGGCAGCTCGCTCATCAAGAAGCGCCTATACGTCGGGGAACCCCACCGCAACCCCGGGCTGTCCCGCGGTGGCAACGGCCGCAGCCTGAGCACCCCCAACTGCTTCGGGCCGCAGCCGGGAGGGCCCTTCGGAGCGCCCGGAGGCCCGGAGATGCGGCGCGTCAACTCGGCGGGTCGCGTGGCCCCCGGCGGCCTGAGCACGCGGAGGATGTCCCTGGAGGGCCAGGCCCGCGGAGAGGCCAAGTACAAAGCTCCTGGTGGCGACCATGGCTGCACCCCCGCTACCAGCAGGTGAGCTGGCGATGAGGGCAATGGAGGGACGCCGGGGTAGGCAGCCAGGTGAAGTGGAGGCACTGCCCTCGGACCAGGCCTCAGCTGTCCGGCAGTGCGACACATTTGGTGTTCTCCCCTCTGGCTTTCGGGCCTAGAGAAAGTGGGGGGGGGAGGCGCACTTTACCTGCAGAGGGTGCTTCCCTTACGTGTTTTCTCATCTCCCTTCATCTCTCTTGTTCTGGCTTTCCCTATCCTCCTGCTTCCCCCAGCAACTCCCCCTATTCTTGCTCCTCTCTCCCAGCCCCTGGAGTCCCAGGGCTTCAGGCCAAGTGTGGGGAGATCTGAGTGATCATTGGGTACCGGGATTTCCCAACGGTACAGAAGGATCCAGAGACAGGCTGAGTGAAGCGTTCTGAGTAAAGGGCATTAGGCATGTACTCTGTGATCGGCAGGGCCTAGACGGGATGGGGAGCCCTGTGTATGGTGAAGCAATACTGGTGGACTGGGGTCCCACCTGAGGTTGATAAGCCGGGGGCTTGTGGGACAGAAACCGGAGCGCTGAGCCACATCCTGGAGGCGATGGGAGGGGCTGTTGGTTAACCCGCTAGAAATATTAACCTCTCCTCTCTTCTGCTTCCCACCAGGTCACCCCACAGCACCCCCTACTATGGAAGCCCCATCAACACATTCACCGTGAGGCCTGGAACCCGCCATCCCATCTCCTATGCGTACTCAGGGGCCCATCGGAATGCCCTGTCCTGAGCCCAGGGTTCTCCCAGCTCTACCCGAGGGGGTCAGACCCAGGCACTTGTTTTTGTGGGGGTGGGAGGGATGCAGCAGGAGTTAGGCAGCCTGACTCAGACACAGAGGAGTCTTTGTTGTCCGAAGACAGACAAATGGACGATGAGTAAGAAGCAGCAGCCCTCGGGGGGCTTCTGTTTCTGGGTGTGCTGTGGACTGTACACAGCACAGATGGGGTGGGAGGGGGAAGGAGGGAGGAGAGGAGGCGCCTTTAGGACCTGGAGCCTGAGTTTCTGCTGTCTGGTACTGTTTGCTTTAGCGAGGCTTATTTAAAGCAGTTTTACAAGCATGGCCTACTGAGCAGGTTCTGAAAGCAAGGGGTGGGGCATTCAGTCTGAATGGGAACCCATCTTGGGGTGGCTGTGATTGCCTGTGAGGCCCTCACGAAAAGGGGGTGTAGGGTGCTATAGGTTGATCTCTGTAGCCTCCACCAGTCCACCAGTTGCCACTCCAAGGTGATTCCTGGGACTCCTAGCATGGCAACCACGGGAGGTAGGACCAGGAATGCGTCTGCACATGTGGAGAAGGTACCAGAACAGAACGCTTTGCATTCATTGGCCAAGGGCTGGGATGGGGGGTTGATGGTTCATTTGGCCCTGGCCCAGGCCTTTAGCTGCAGGGAAGCCTAAAGAGAGAAGCCTTGGCAAGTTTGGAGAGGGAGACAGGATTAATGCTTGCTTTTCTACTTAGACCTAAGCAGCCATTGGGGATTGGGCTCAAGGAGCCAGAAGGCCTAGGGCTCGACACCAAAAGTCTTACATAGCCAGGTCCTGTTGGGGATTTGGAGAGGGGCATCATTCCCAACCACCCCTCCCAACTCTGATCCAACAGGTCCCCAGTATTATTGAGGCCTTAAAATGTGTAGCCAGGATAGATGCTGGAAGGCCTTGGAGAGGGAGGCAGCAGAGATGGGAAATGACATCTGAGAGATGTTTGCTGCCGACAAGGAATATGTTTTTGGAAAGTCAAGAGTGGTAGAACTGGGCCAATTCAGAGCAGGGCACAGATCAGTAGGGTGGCCGTTCATCCTTTGCCTTCACAGTTCCGGTTTATGCCTGTTTCCCAGTGAATTTAGACCCCCCTCCACTTTCAAAAAAAAGTCATGGTTTGGGTGATATATGGTCACCAAACATATCAGTAGACAGTATTCCTTGGCCTACCTTCCTTGCCTTCAGGTCTTGGGCCAAATTCCTGGGACCAGGCCAAGGCAGGCTGCCTGGGTGAGGAGGGAGGGCATGTAGTGGCCCACCTCGGAGGAGGGCAGCCAGGAAACAGTTGCCTTTGGGAGCAAGATGCTGGACCTTTATGATTTGTGGTAATCTTGGTAACCTATCACAAAGGTACCTGTTTGTGGGGACAGCAGGTGAGCCACTTCAGGGAGAGTGAAGGTTGGGCAGGCTCCCTGATGGGCAGGAACTGGTTACCTGTGTTCAAGAAGCGAAACCCACTTCAGCTCCGGCACTGGCTCTATGTATAGGTGTGTATTTTCCCTGTACAATGTTTCATAAAAGAGTTCACTAACTTATCTGCTGTATTAAGGGCTTGAGGGGTGAGGTGTGTGCTCCCAGCTGTAGATTGCTCTGGGGTGGGCAGGGAAGGACTGGCTCTCCTGTGGCATGGGAAATAAACAGGCTGGTTTGGAGCCTCCAGCTCTGTGGCTGCAGACTGAACGACTCGGACCTCCTGGGATGTAGTGAGAGCTTGGGGGAGCTCAGTGGGGAGAGGCTGAGCACAGGGTGGTGACTGAAGCGGTGAGCCATTTTGCTAGGCCCACGCTTTCTCTTCTGATCCTCCGTTCTCCAGATCCTTCAAGGGGAAGGAGTCTGGGGATAACAAACTGTGCCCTTAAGCAAGTCTCTGACTCGCTGAACCTCAGTTTCTTCTTGTGTACACCAGGCATGATACTCATACCTACCTCATAAGGCTGTTGTGAAGATTAGAGACGGTCATGCATTCATTTAACAAGTATTTGAGTGACTACTAGATGGCAGACGCTATGCTTAGCACGGACACACAGTGACGTGACTGCTGCCCATGGCAAGATTATAGTCCAGTGGAGGAGAGAGAGGGGATGAAGAGAACACACCAAAACAGAAATTATAATAAGTGGGAGGAAGGAAAGGAACGGGAAATGTGAGAATAACTGGAGGATGAAGGAGAGACGCGGCTGTACATGAAGCAGGTGGTTAGGGAAGGCCTCTTGAAGTGGTGACATTTATGTTGATGTAGGCAAAGCATCCAGCACATGTCTGGCACTCAGTAGTTGCTCAATAAATTGCATCTTTGGGTGACGACTACCTTATGTTTGTGTGTGGCCTTTCACAGTTTCCCATGAAGCTTTCACGTGTGATATTCAACTTCTCCAGAAGAGGAAACAGGGAACAAGAAAAGTCTTCTCAAAATGGCGTCAGAGAGAGGGTTGTGTTTCCTCCTTTGAGTCCTTTTCAGGGCGGGGGAGGTTCTTGGCAAAGGGAGACTGGGAAGTTTACTTACTGATTTAGCCACTTGTGCTTCCAGGAAGAGCCTCCGAGGCCTCTCCCATCCTGGGCCTTCCTCGTTCTCCTGTCCCACTGTCCCCCACCCTCCACCGCGATGTTCTCATCCTCATAACAGAGTGAGGACGGGGCCCCTACGCCCAGTAGGACTTGGGCTCTACCTCTGGCTGCCCTCTCCTCCCTGATGTCTCCTACCTCTTCCTTCCCCTCCCCTGACATGAGAGGGGCAGCAGGGAATAACGGAGCGTGTGGGGGCCAGGGCTCCATGTCTGGCTCTGCCTCCGACAAGCTGTATGAGCTTGGGTCTCAGCTCCCTCATCTCAAAAGTGATGGGGAAGGACTTGTGCTGTGTGTGTGTCTTACCCTTTGTTGGGTCCCAGAGCTCTTGAAGAGCTATGGGTCTTCACCCCAGAAAGATGCCAGCACGTGCATTTTAGCCATTACTTCAGGCATTCCACCGATACTCCCAAAATTGGGCTCCATGGACCTCACATTGAAACGTGGTGCAACGGTGGTTGTGATAACCGCCGATCTTTGAGCTTGATAGCTTGGAAAGTGCACTTGTTCTCTTCTTTATTCACAACAATCCTCTAAAACGTATGGGCCTCGTAATACCCCTCATTCCATGTTGTTGATGAGAAAATTAAGGCTCCAAGAAGAGAAGTAAATTGCTCAGACTAGCTCTTTGTTTTCAACGAGGAGGCTGAGCAGCCGCCTCAGCAGACGCAGAGATGCAGAGCTTTGGAAAGACCCCGACGGGCAAGACCATCGCATTCAAGGTCCGGCCCAGGGACACTACTGAGAATGTCAAAGCTAAAATCCAAGACAAGGAGGGCATCCCACCTGACCAGCGGCGTCTGATTTTTGCGGGCTAATAGCTGGAGGATGGCAGCACTCTCTCAGGCGATAATATCCAGAAAGCGTCCACTCTGCATTTGGTGCTTCGTCTGTGGGGCAGCGGCAGCATCATGGAGCCTTCCCCCTGCCAGCTCGCCCAGAAGTGCAACTGCGACAAGACGATCTGCCGCCCAAGTGTTACGCCCGCCCGCATCCCCGTGCTGCCAACTGCCGTGAGAAGGGTGGCCACACCAACAATCCACGCCCCAAGACGGTCAAGTAAGGCCCCTCCATCACCACCTCCTCGCCCTGGCATCCTGCTCAAATCCCTGGGCCCTGGGGCTTCATTAAAGTTTCCCTTTCGTTGACTGGAGCAATAGGGGGGAAAAATTGCTCAGCAGAGCCCACCTGGCTCCAAATCTGCATACTTCATCCCCACAGCCTCTCTTCTAGCTGTGTGCATTCTCACCCATTCATCCGTCTCTCCCCATCATACCACACCCCTCAAACTTTATCTTTCTATCAGACTAGGGATAGGGGAACTGGAAGGAGGAGGGTAAAGCCAATAGAAAACGTTAATGAGCGTGGGTGGTTCAGGTGTTGCTGGATCAGGTGGGTCACACCTTGGTTTCTGGAGCCGCCCTAGGCGTGGCCCAGGTCCCCAGTGGCCAGCACCCCACCTCTCTGGTGAGGCCCAGCCCAGCCCCAAACAGGGGCAGGTCCCGGGGCAGGCTGTGCTGGAAGTCTGGTCCTGCAGTCAGCAATGTGTGAAGGGCTCTGTCCTCCCAAATGGAGCACAGCTTTCCCCAGCCTCTACTTATTTAAGCGGAGAGGCTTCCTCTCACCGCTGGTGAGCCTTGAGCTTCCTTTTGTGGAAGCTGTAGGATGGAGGGGTGAGGCAGAAGCTGCCTCAGTGCTGAGCTGTCAGGCAGGCCTGCCCCTGCCTGCTCACCCCACCGCCTGCCTACCCCCCAACAGCCTGTGGCCGCTTTCATCTCTGCAGCTCAAAGGCAGTACTGGCGTCCCATCATTAGTCAGCTGTCCCGGATGGGTGGCCACGGATGCTGGGCTGAGAACCTGGGCCACCTCCCTCCGAAGCCCCAGGGAAGGCTGCAGACCGGCGTTGGGGCCTCTGGAGACATTTTTGGCCAAGAAGGTGCTCTCTTCTGGGGGAGGTGCAAAGACCAAGGCACTGAGTTACGCATGCTTTCTCATTTACATGGATAATCCTCTGTGCCCCTGGCCAGTCCTCAGAGCCCGGGAAGCGTCACAGATGAGCCGCTCCTCCCTCCCCTCCTGCAGAATTGTTCTCTGAGCTCCTTCAGCGTGAGCTCTGATCCTCTCCTCTGTTTTCCAGGCTGGCTCCCTTCCTCCACCCGGGTGTCTCAGCACCATCCTCTGTCTCCATTCTTCCTTCTATAATTTCTTCTCCAGAAGACTGAGTTTCACCCCCCTTCGCTCCTGCACCTGAGCTCGCATTTCTAACTTGAACGTCCCCCTACACATTTCCATGTGGATGCCTGGCCAGCCACTCAAATTCAGCCTCTCCAGGCGTTGGTCTTCCTTTAGTTCCTTCGCACACAATTGTGAGACCAAAGACTCATTCCTGCTTCACCACCTCTGCCCCCTCTGTTTCCTCAAAGACCAGCTTAGATCAGAGCCCCTGCAGGAAGCCCTCCCCAGCCCTGCAATGCTCAGAAGCCCTCCCTCCACACCTCTGCACCCACTTCCCCTCGCGGCTGCTTCCTCCTCCTCCTTCAGGCTCAGCTCAGACAGCCGTGACCCCCTAGGCCACATCAGCTCCTATTAAGGGCTCCCTCCTATTGGGGTTACTCACTCCATACCCCCACAGCTTATAAACTCCACAACATAAGGCCTGCCTGTCATTCATCCACGTACCCCCCGCGTATAGTGCTGCTCCTGGCACAGAAGGTACTGAACGTATGTTTGTTGAGTGAATACATGTTAGCATTTAATCAAATACTGTCAAGCACTATTTAGATTCCCACGCAAGAGAGCAGGTGACCACATGGAACACCGTTAGCTTAGCACTGTGGGTGGCCCTTCTTGCTGGCCTGTGACCAGGTCACCAAGGCTGTCGTCAGCCCTGTGACCTGGGTGGCAGCATGTGCATGAGCGGGGCAGAGGGAGGAGGGCTGCCATTTGCTGGTTTGTTTATCCTACAGTGTCCGACACTCAAACGCCCAGTAAAAGATACCTGTTGTCGCTGATACAAACATACACATTGCTGTTGTCTTTTGGTGACTTCTCTTGGCCATGTAAGGCTGCCCTTGAGATTGTCTTTAACTTGATTTCTCCAGGGAGAGTGGAGAGGGGTGAAGAGAGGACATCTGTGTAACCTGCCCTCATGTCCAGCGCTGCTGTCCTTGCTCATGAACCCAGTCCTGAGTCCGTTTTGTGTGTGCATTGCGGGGCCCAGCTGTAAACACCAGGTGGCGCTCTGCCCATAGGTGCCTGACCTCTAACCCAGCAGGTGGAGTTCAGGTTCAGATTCAGATTCAGCTGAGGTTGGCACCGCTCCCCTCCCCTCCCATGATCCAGGCGCAGAGCTAAGCACTGTCGGTACACCAGTGGTTCTCAGACTTGAGCATCAGAAGCCCTGGAGCACTTGTCAAAACATAGATTCCTGGAGTGGCCGGTTAGCTCAGTTGGTGAGAGCGCGGTGCTCTTAACAACATGGTTGCTGGTTTGATCCCCACATGGGCCACTGTGAGCTGTGCCCTCCACAACTAGATTGAAACAACTACTTGACTTGGAGCTGATGGGTTCTGGGAAAACACATTTAAATAAATAAAAGTTAAAAACAAAACAAAAAAACAAAACACCAGATTCCTGGGACTTGGTCCCAGAGTTCCTGAATCAATGGGTTTGGGGTGGGGCCTGAGAATTCACATTTCTAACAAGTTCCCAGGTGGGACTGCCAGTCCTGATTTCCCAGGGACCACACTTGGAGAACGGCTGCTGTGTGTTCAGTATCCCATTTAATGCTACCATGCCCTCCAGGTGGGCAGCACCACTCCAGCTTACCAGAAACTAAGTCCTGATAGGCCAGGCGACCTTGCCGGGCTGGAGCAAGGTACGGAGCAGAACTGCGCGGCTGTTGCCTGCCCTCTGCCTCAAGGACAGCATGGCTGGGGTGGTATGACAGTGCCTCTCTGGATTCTGCCTGCCCACCCTTGTGGGGGGCGGAGGGGGCAATAAGAAGAGAGAGCAGGCTTGGCATAAGCAGGGTGCTGGCATGGGGGCACCGGGGCACTGTTAGGCTGGGAGTAATTCCTCAGGTGTCTACAGTGTTTTAAAGGCACTTTCGCTTCTGTTTCCATCTCGCCTCATAACAATGGTCAATAAGCACTCAAGCCATGGAGAGTGTGCCACTGCCCTAGCCCTCCTCCCTTTTCAGGACTGAAGCTCTCTGTCATGTAGGGTGTCATGTGGGGTCTCTGGTCCTGCTCCCTACATAAGAACGCAGGACATGGTGAGGCCCAAAAGGAACACCCACGGAGCCATAGGTAGGGGAGTCACACCACTGTAGTCTCGCTGGCGGCTGGGCTACAGACACAGGAAGCAGGAGCCACACTGTCTGCAACCTGCCGTCCACTTCTCTGCCAACCAACCCACTTCCTAGCTGCAATCTGCCTGTCAATCTGCAACCCACACTCTGCCGCTTGCTAGCTCACCCACCTTCTTGCTAGCCCCCATTTTCTGCAAGCGTAGCCACAGCAGTTATATTAGTGGCCAATGGCTCACTGGTTACAGCTGACGGCCAACCAGCCACAGCTGATGGCCATCCAATCACAGTTGATGGCCATTTACTACCTGAGCCAGCACCTTTCCACGTGAGGCCGAGAGCCTGGAAACTGCACTCCTGGCTCTGTCCCCACACTCACTCCCTCAGAGGCCTGGAGACTGCTGTCAGCTGAATCCATCCCTGGGAACTGTCCTTTCCACCAGAGAGCCTCCTCACCCAAGGGCTCCCTGAGGGCAGCCCATATTCTCAGACAGGCCCCTCCCCCCACTCTGCACAACTCTGAAGGGTCATCAAAGCTCCAGGGCTGCCATGGCCTCTGTTGCAAATGCAGGCAGCCCAGCAGTATGCTCCCTCGGCCCCTCCCTGGCCCCCCTGCCCCCACAGGTGTGCATCCTGGAGGCACTCCCTAATAAACTTCCTGCACACAAATCTGTCTCCCGGGGAACCTCTCTTGCAACAGCGTGTCAGGTTCCAGCACTGTCCTGAGCATTTACGTGGGTACTAGTATTTTGTGTCATCCTCCCAACAGTCCCAGGAGGTAGGTATTTTTGTTATCTTCAGTTTATGGATGAGAAAGGGAGGAACAGAAAGGCTAAGTAACTTGCTGTGGGGACAGAGCCAGGAGTGCAGTTTCCAGGCTCTCGGCCTCACATGGAAAGGTGCTCACTTGGGTAGTAAATGGCCATCAACTGTGATTGGATGGCCATCAGCTGTGGCTAGTTGGCCGTCAGCTGTAACCAGTAAGCCATTGGCCACTAACTGCCGTGACTATGCTAGCAGAAAATGGGGGCTAGCAAGAAGATGGTGGCTGGCAAGCGCAGATTGCAGTTAGGAAGGCGGGTTGCAGACAGTGTGGCTCCTGCTTCCTGTGTCTCCAACCCAGCTGCCAGCAAGACTGTAGTGGTATGACTCCCCTACCTATGGCTCCATGGGTGTTCCTTTCTGGCCTCACCATATCCTGCGTTCTTATGTGGGGAGCGGGAGCTGAGACCCCGCAGGCCACCCCGCATGACACTTGCCCAAGGTTACAGAGATAGCAAGAGGCAGAGCCAGGCAAGTGGTCAGACTCCTGAGCTCTAAAGTACATATTATATGACACTGTCTTCTAGAACATTCCTACGGTTTGGCCTTAGGGAAATTAAATGACGAAAACAGCTTAAGATATATTCTGATTTGAGGGGGAAAAATCGCTGCTGTTCCCAATTCTTTCCCACCAGCCTCTTGCTGGCCCCTGAGCATGGAGCCCTGGTGCTTCATTTTTAGCTCAATTGTTCTCATCCAGGGGCCATGTCCGGAGGTTTTTGGTTGTCAGACCTGGAGAGAGCCTAAGAGCATTTAGGAGGAGGTCAGGGATGCTACTAAATGTCCTACAATGCACAGGGCAGCCACACACACAAATCCAGCTGGAAATGTCAGGTTGAAATACCCTGCAATCTAAGTCAAAGCCTGGTGTCCCTGAAGTCCCAAGGTGATGGCTACTTGGGAGTAGGCTTTGGTGAAGGTGGTCAAAGATACTTGAACATGGGGGTGGAGAGAGGGTTTGGAAGGCAATCCTCCTACTTCACAATCCTTAAAGAACAAGTATTGCCCCAATTTAACAAGTGGGGAAACTGGAGCACCAAGAAGTTACATGAGTTGTAAGAAGAGAGACACGTGACGGTACTGGAGACTCACTCTCCCCCTCTTTCATAAGCTAGCAACACGTCAGCTCAGCAGGCCCAAGCTGGTTCAAGAAGAGATCTCAAGGCTACAAGACCCTACGTGATCCACTCCTCCCTGACCTCTGACCTTACTCCTGCCACTCTGTCCCTTACCATTCCATGCTGGCCGCACTGTACTCCTTAACACACTAAGCCCACTCCTGCCTCAGGGCCTTTGCACTTGCTCTTCCTGCATCACTGAATACTCTTTTCCAGCCACCTGGTCTCAATCCAAACGCTACGCTCTTGAAGAGGCTGGGCCTTCCTAACTACACCATAAATGGGCAATATCCTTCCTCCTCGCAATTCTCATTACCTTGCTTTATTTTTTTCCTCCCCACTTATCACCATCTGATGTACAATATATTTATTTGTTTAGCCCTGATCCTCTTCTTTATCACCCCAAACTGATTTATTTAATGTCTATTTTCCACTGGTCATGATTTTCAATTTTATATATTTTTATCATTTATTAGCTTTGTGATAAACTGCCTCTAACTCATTGTAGAATAAAAAGAAATACAAAAAAAAAGAAAAAAAGAAAATGGGGAGGCGGGAACTAGCTTGTGATCACATGGTCAATGACAGAACCATTCATTACAATAATCCTTCTAATATTTTTCTATCAAGATTTCCAAACCGCAAAGTGGAACAAACAAACATCCTGTCCTACCTCAAGTTTTAGGAGAAAAACCTGAAACTGTCACTGAAAAAGCAAAATGTCCTTGAGGCCATACTGTTCATGAACATTTCTCACTTTATTTCCTAATATATTTACACTTATTCAACTAGAAAACGTTTTCCTCAAAGTGTTTCAGTAAAAATAATTCCACCAACAAGGTACCCAATGTGAAAAGCTGGGGCTGGGCCACGCTGAAGATCTGGGGGCCCCAGGGCTCCCTTCCCTGTGCTGCCCCATACTGCCCCCGCCTCCAGGGAGATTCACGGTGGTCGGTACCCAGTAGCTCTGTGCCCTTAGTTGGCCTTAGTTTCCTGAGAGGATGCTGTTTGTTACTTCTTAGTTCCCACCAGGCTGAATGTAACAATGCGCTTTCTTTCTGAATATAGTTGGATAGAAGCCAGGATATGGAAGAAACAAGATAACGGTAAAAGCAGGACTGAGGGGCTCAATGGCTGGACAGAGGCTTCCACAGGGTGTGGGCTCCTGAGGTACTGTCAGGACTTGTGGGCAGTTGAGGGAGGGGTGCCTCAAGGGTAGTAACAGGTCCTATAGGACCCAGAGCTGAGGCCTGCTCAGGCTTGGCTGCCTTCTCTGAGGTAGAAATCTCTGCAGTGAAGGGGTGTAGGCTATTTCTGGGGCTTTCCTGGGGCTGAGAAGGCGCCCAGGTAAACTTCCAAAAGAGGGCAGAGCTTTGAGGGCAGAGCTACAAGCTCATCGATGCCAACATCTAAAACAAAGGCCTAAACAGCCGTCCACCTTCACCCTTTTCTCCCCCTTCCCCTTCGGCATCTACGAAACAGTGCAGGGGCAGGCCCTGATGCTCCTAACACTTCCTGTCCCTGTGTGTCACTTTCACTCTCAGGGTGTGTGCCTGGTCCCTCACCCAGCACCTGCCCACTTGTCAGGTGACCACATCTCTGGGGGAGGGAGGCACGTCACGTGGGAATAATGTCAATACGAGCCATGAGTCAGCCACTTATCATCTCTAATACCACATCTCTCAATAATACCTGTGAGGTATTAGGCCCTTTCCTAGATGAGGAACGTGAGACTCTGAGCAGTTCAGTCACTTGCAGCCAGTCAAGTGCAGGACAGGCGACCAACCACAGACCTGCTGGGCTCCAAAGGTGGTCAGGATTCCACCCCATCATAGCATGCAGCATGTAGAGGCAGGAAGGTGGGAAGAATCTCAGGGGAAGGAAAAGCACTGGGAAATTTAACCTGGGAAAATTAACCAAGAAAACCTGCAGATACAGAACATGGCATTTTGTATGCCACCACATGTGTAACAACGATGAAAGATCATGGACCTGTGTGCTTTTATAGTCATAAAATAGCTTTGAAGGGACACGCAGGAGACCAGTACTAGGGGTGGTTTCTGGGGTGGGGAATGGAGTGGCCGAAGACACAGCATGAGAAGGAAGACTACATTTTTACTGTTTATCCTTTTGCGCCTTTTGAATTTTGTACTATGTCCATTTATGATGTGTTAGTATAAATACAATATTTAAAATCGTACTTGGCACATAGTAAGTGCTATATAAACATAAGCTAATACTATTTGTTAAAAATCACATAAAACTATTTCAAGGGAGAAGAGACTGTGGGAGGCAAGGGAGAGCAGAGCTGGGGGTTGTGGGTGGGAATGGGTCTGACCCAGTCCAGGTCAATGGGTTGAATACGGCTGTGTGTAGCCAGACCCTGTGAGAACAGGCTACTGTGGACAGGGTTCCTGGGTGCTTCCAAGAGCTCGGGAAGCATGCAGGTCTCCCTCATATAAGCGGGGGAAACACTCTCTGACAAGATCCCAGAGTTTCCAGAGCATTCTATGAAACCAGAGGATGACTTCAGGTGAGGCCACGAGACCTGGTGTATTCGAGCTCTGCAGTAAGGGCCTCTGACAGGAAGGACCAAGTATTTCAGAGGACACAGAAGGACTCCGTTCTTGAACTCCTGCAGGACGGGGTCCATGTCCTCTGGGTTGGCTGAATGGACCTGCAAGAGGATCCTATCACCTACCTGGGCGATCAAGACAGGCCCCAGGCCCAGGCCCACATACTCTCTGACATGCATGGCGGACAGCGTTCTGCACCAGGAGGAAGGCTTGGGCCGGCCTGCTGGCTCCAGTGGTTGGAGTGCCGTGCTCCTAACACCATGGTCGCTGGTTCGATTGCTGCATGGGCCAGTGAGCTGTACCCTCTACAGCTAAGATTGTGAACAACAGCTCTCCCTGGGGCTGGGCTGCCTGGAGCTGGACTGCCGTGAGCAGCCGGAGGTCGGTGTGAGCTGCCACAGGCTGCTGTGTGCTTCTGTGAGTGGACGACCAACTGCCTCAGTGGGGGAGCACAAGGCTCATAACACCAGCATGGGCCAGGGAGCTGTGTCCTACACAACTAGACTGAGAAACAATGGCTTGAACCGGAGTTGGGGTAGGGGGTCGAGGCGGAAGAAGGGGGAAAAAAAAGACTTGGGCTTGTTTACTTGTGTGTCTTTTTCGACCTTTGTTGTTGTTCTTCTGGAGACCAGCCAACTGCGGAGCACGTGGGAGCTTCGGACACTGTCTGATAATTCTCCAGAATGTATCTGGCCTGAGGAACGTGAGTGAGGGGGAAGAAAACTGCTCTGCTAAATCTATTTGGATTTTCAAAGAAGGATGCCCAAGGGAGAGGGCAACCTCTGGCACTGAAGAGGGATAACGCAGATGGAGGGGGGGCAGCTGTGATGACTTACACGGCGTGTCTTCCCCGGGCCACCCCTGAGAATGCAGAGTTTCAGAAGGAATGCTCACTTTGCACGCATGCATGCACACCAGGACAATCCCTGAATTGAAAGGCCTGGCAGGTGCCCCCAGCACGTCAGGGACAGTGGAGAAAGCCGTGTTCCAGAGAACACCTCAGCAGGGTTATGGTGCTGGGAACACTGGGTTTTAAATCACACCACGGAAAAGCTTGTCTCAGTCATAATAACAGTAACACAAACTCAAGCTATTCTAAAATACCACTTTTCACTTATCAGATTGGCAAAAGATGGAAACTTGGATCACACACTGTGTTGACCAGGGTAGGGAAACGGGCTCTTTTCCCTGGACGTTCAGCCCGATGGAGAGCACTGGGCAACAGCTACCAAAATATAAAATACATATTGCGGGCTCGGAGCTCCACTTCTAGGATATTGGCCTACAGATATACCAGCAAGATGGCGTCATGACATTGTACCATTGTTCGCTGGAAATATTCTCAATTTCTCTAAATAGACAAATGGTAATAAATTTGAATAAGACACACAAGGGAACAAACATTCTGTGGCCATAAAAAGAAATGAGGAAGCTCTTCATGAACCAGTATGGAATGAACTCCAGGAGATAGTAAGTGGGGAAAAAAGAAAAACAAACGCAGAAGTGTATGCAGTATGTTACCATTTGTGTAAAAAAAAAGGCGGGGTGGGTGGGGGGAACAATGTGTGTATTTGCTTGATGTGCATGGCAATCTCTGGGAGACACCTCTTCAGAAACTGGTATCACTGGTTGCATGTTGGGAGGGGGCCTGGTCTTACATCAGCCGGTGCTCCCTGTGAAGGCTCTGTCCCCTTTAGGCTCCATCCATCCAAGAAATGAGCCCAACCTGTGGCTCTCCAGAGGCAGGGGGCACGCAGTGGTTAGGAGAGCAGGGCGGTAAGCCCAGCCATTTAGCCTCGTAGTTGTTTGGGGACCGCACACAAGTTACTTAACCTCTCAGCCTGTCTCCTCTTCTGTTAAGCAATAAAAATGATCATGCTATAATTCAATGAGGTGCCATGTGTGTCAACGGAGACGGTAACTGTACCACCTCCTGAGGCCGTTGAGGATGGACAGAGTTAATCCACGTGCAGCGCTCAGCACAGGCCTGGCATGTGGCCAGTGCTCAGTCAATGGATTTGTTCCCAGATACCCCTTGGTTTCTCACCTGCGTCCTGCTTCTCAGAGGATCAAAACGCAAACTCCTCAGCGAGGCCAACGCGACCCTTAAAAAGGGTCCATCTTCCACCTGCATCCCCACGCTCAGCCCGTGCTCCCCTCATATGCTGTGGTCTCTGTTCTCTCTGCCTGGAACGTCTTTCCTTCCTCTGCCTGACTTAGTCAACCCTAAGGGCCAGCTCAGATGCCGCCAGCCTCCGGAAGTGCCAGCTCCTGGCTCTGGAATGGCAGAGCACCTGGGTTGCTCTTCTGCGGGGGCGTCATCACACCACACGGTGATTATGTCCCTGATTCCGGATGGTACACCCACTCGCTCGTGAGAGTAAAATGAATAGGAAAAGATACTCGACACCACTGACAAAACCACAGCAAGATACCATTTTCTACCTTTCAGACTGGCAAAGGTCAACAAGTTTCGAAACACTGAGGCAGCGAAAGTATAAGGAAACAGGCACGGAGGTGAGGGTGTACATTGATCCATCTTGTGAGAAGAACTGGGCAACGACATCTGTCCACAGAAGTCGTTGAAGGCACGTGTAGCGAAATGACATAAGCACAAAGCTACTCACTGCATCCATTCTTGAAACAGCATGATGGAAACCCGTGTCCATCAACTGGGAACTGGTTAAGTAAGTGATGGTGGAGCCATACAATGGCACACTGTGCAGCCATGAAACAGAACAAAGGAGCTTTTTATTATTGACATGGAACCATCGCCAAAAGTTACACTGAGAAGTGGGAAAAAAAAATCCATCGATAGTTGATATAGTATCTACCATTGTGTGAAAAGGGGAGAAAGTATAAACAAGCATTTGATGCATAGACTATTTCCAGAAGAATACATAAGACAATATTGATACACACCTACTGGTAGCCTCTGGGGATAAGAACAGGGAGTCTGGGAAATGGGAGGAGGGAAATGCTTAGTTATCATTCATATCTTTTAAATTTTACACTGTGTACATATATTTTTCTATTTAAAATTAAATTAAATAAAAAGAAGAGGAAAAGGAAAGCTCATAATAAAATGGAGATGAGAGTAAGCCACTGGCTCCAAGAAGAGGAGAAATACCTTGACTTTGTTTCCAGGAGTGAGAGTGTCCTTGGGAAATCTTTACCCTGAGGCCAGCTGCCCCCCCACTTGCACCTGGGCACTGTCAGTTGACGTTCAGAGAATTAAAAACTTGTTTCAGTATGAGCCTGAGTAAAACAGAAGAATGAGAAACCCGCTATCAGTGGTTGAAGAGAATTCATACATAAATTCATAACAAAATCCAAAAGAAACAGAATTAGAATTTGGGGCCCCTGGGCTCTCTCATGATGGCAAATAACTGACAAGGCTCAGGTCATTCCTTTTGTTTTTTTGTTTGTTTGTTTGTTTTAAATATTTTTTTTTTATTGGGGAAGGGGAACAGGACTTTATTGGGGAACAGTGTGTACTTCCAGGACATTTTTTCCAAGTCAAGTTGTTGTCCTTTCAATCTTAGTTGTGGAGGGTGCCGTTCAGCTTCAAGTTGTTGTCCTTTCAGTCTTAGTTGTGGAGGGTGCAGCTCAGCTCCAGGTCCAGTTGCCGTTTCTAGTTGCAGGGGGCACAGCCCACCATCCCTTGCGGGAGTCGAACCGGCAACCTTGTGGTTGAGAGGTCGCGCTCCAACCAACTGAGCCATCTCGGAGCTCAGCGGCAGCTCAGCTCAAGGTGCCGTGTTCAATCTTAGTTGCAGGGGGCGGAGCCCACAATCCCTTGCGGGACTTGAGGAGTTGAACTGGCAACCTTGTGATTGAGAGCCCACTGGCCCATGTGGGAATCGAACTGGCAGCCTTTGGAGTTAGGAGCATGGAGCTCTAACCGCCTGAGTCGCCGGGCTGGCCCAGGTCATTCCTTTTGTACCCACAAAACGAAATACTTCTAAGTGCCTCTGAGGACCCTGGCCCTTCTCTTTCAAAGCCTCTCAGGTCATCAGGAACTCACCTGGGTAAAGACGCTGGGTGAGGACCCCTTCCAACCCTGGATCCCAGGGGGCCTCGGTGGGAAGCCCCACGGGTTCAGATGGCCCCTTTCTGGGGGGCAATCTTAGTGTGGAGCCACCAGACGCTCCAAAACCAAACCTGCCAAGCTGGGGTACAATCTGAGGGCTAATGCCATGGAGGGGACCTCATCCAGCTTTACAAGGGAGAAGGCTGGTTACGGGGGACACCAAACTAGCATCAAAAGAGAAGACGTTACAGGAGGCGCATAGGAGCCTCGGGGCGGAGCTGGGCAGTTGGGCCCTTAGGAATGACAGGCACCTGGGCACTGAGTCCTCTCAGGCTGGGTCGCCTGCCCTCCTGCCTCCTTCAGGCCATCTCGGCCCTCCCTGTCACGTACTCACCTCTTCCAGAAGCTTCTCTTGCTAACCCCACCCTGTTAGGATCTGAGGACTAACTTCAGTCAAGTCCTCAAGTCCAACCCTCTACGGACAGTTGTTCCTCTGTCCTGTAGGTGATGTTATTTTTTCTCCCCGACTATAAGGCTATGCCCCGGGGAAGGGAGTTATGGGAGTTAGGACACCTTGAGATTCCATCCTCTCCCTTTCATACAGGGAGGAGTCACTCCTCAGTTCTCTTGGGGCCAGGGCTAACACCCCCCCACACCCCAGTTCTGGGGTGGCTGGCAGTCCCCACACTTAAATCATGTTTGCTAAATGCCAAACTATGTGAAACTGAAGAGAAATAGTGGCATGAGACACCGCAGGCAGAAAGCCACCCAGCAGGCAGAACGATCCTTTGACAAGCTAAGTCAACTCCTGTCACTCCCTTGCTACCCATCTCACTCAGAATAACACTCAGAGGCCTTACTCAGGCCCAGGAGGCTTTGCACAATGTGGCCCCCCTCTCCCACCACTCTCCAGGCATTCGGCCCCTCACCCTTGGAGGGGCACACACACTCCTGCCTCAGAGTTGTGCCTGTGCTTTCCTTCTCCCGGGAATGTTCTTATACAAGCCTGGCCACAGCAGTGCACTCAGGGCCCTGCTCAAAGACAGCTTTCCCTCCTTACCCTTTCTAAAATAGCACCCCCTTCAGCACCTAGCTCCCTTCATCCTCTCCTCCCAGCATTCCCTCTACCTCCTCCACCCCACATGCTGCCCTGGGAGGCCGGCTGGCCTGTGCCCTCAGGCAGGATACCAGAAGGTAGAGGGGAGGAGACTGAGGTCAGGGTATTCATTCCTGGGCTGGCTCCCTTCCTGCAGGGTTGCTGCTTGCTATCTGGCCCCTCAAGGACCCAAGGCCTCTCTCCAAGTGCTGGTACCTGCTCCCTCCGCTCCGTTACTCACTCAGGTACCACAGCACCCCATGGGTCCCCCTATACCTTGTCCCCATCTTTGGAGGTGATCCCTTTATTGAACCTTCCTGAAGTTACCCAGAGAACACTATTGCTTTCCTTTCAGGACCCCGATTCACCACCTGACATCACATATCTGTTGTTTGTGAGCTGTCTGTCCCCCATCTGGACCATAAGGACTTTATACTCTGCATTCTATCCCAACATCTGGCTCAGCGCCTGCAGAGTTGCTCCATAATGATTGTCAAATGAGTGAACGAGGAAGGGAAGGACCAATGCAACGTGAAAACAGGGTATGGAGGCTGGAAAGAGGGCAAGATTTTAGGAGGTGAGGAGATTAAATGAAGGCACAGGATGCAGCAGTGATGAGATGGCCTTCTCCCCTCCAGGGGAGACCCCCATTTGTGTCCTCCACAATCTGCACTGCTTTTGGTTTTGTTTTCTTTGTACGTCTTCCCACTAGAATGAACCCCCCGGGGGCAGGGGTCATGTCTGTCTTTCTCATTACAGTCTCCTTAGAGCCTGGCATAGTACCTGGCACACAGAGAAGGCACTAGACCTGCAAATGAAAGAAATATGAGTTATCCAGAAGAAACAATGAATTGGCAGAGGACCACGAAAGCCAGATCGGGCAGCTTGGACGTGGAGTGAAGAGCAATAGCGAAGAATTGCAAGTCCCAGAGCAGAAAGGGAAATGACAGAGAGGGGGTTTATAGGAAGATGGGCCTGGCAGGGGACACTGCTGGGGATGAGCAGGGAGGCTGCTGCAGCATCAGACTGGAAAGGCAGAGGTGGCAGAACCTGATGACTGATGGGTACAGATGTAGAATGAAGAGTCCTGGGCGTGTGGCCCGGTGACGGGAAAGCTGGAAAGCCTGCAGTCCTGGCCCAGGGTAAACACTCCAGGGCCGCTGCTATTGGCCTCACTCACTGTGTCCAGCTTCCGCCTGAAGCGGGAAAGCTGGGGAGTGGAAGTGGTTTGGAGGAAAGGGCAAATCAAATTCACTCTGACCATGTTGCATTGGAAGTATAAGCAGCCGGCTCAGTGGAGAGCGAGTGACAGACGGGTGCCGGGGAGCAGATGAGCCATCTCCCTGGGTAAGCAGAGGAGCTGGGGGACCATCCACAGTTGGGCGGTCGGGGGGAGGGGGCAGCAAAGAAAAGGGAGGCCAAGAGGTAGAATAAGAAAGAAAGAAGGACAATGTCAGGGGAGACAAGAACAACTTTAAAGGAAGAGGCAATCAACAGGGCACAGGCCAGAGGCAAAAGCCTGGGTGGACACCACCGAGGGCCCCATCCAACCTGACTATTGGCCTCTGGGATGCGCTGGGGGAGCCACGAGTGCCTGCAACACTTCATGTGGCTTCAGTGTTAGAGGAGGGTTTGCTCCCTGTCCCAGGGTACACGCTCTAAACCTCATTTGTGGCAGAGATTGCCAGTTGTCCTCCAAATCCATTCTTTCCTTCTTTCCATGGTGACAAGGCTCCCAAATTTTACCTAGACATAGAGCCATCCAGCGAAAACCCACATTTCCTTGCTAGCCTTGCAGCTTGGTGGGGCCATGTGGCTAAGACGGGACAGCTTCTGGGTCTTCAGGTCTCCTTTGCACACATACCCTCTTTTCTCTGATGGGAATGTGGACCCAAAGATGGAGCGGCCGCCACCTTCCATTCCATGGACATAAGCATCACCCAACGTGATGGAGGAGCCGTAAGACAGCAGATGACACCATAAGGTCACCAAGCCCGCCTGGACCATCTACCCAGGCTTTCCTACAAAGCATACATTTCTGTCTTAAGCCACTGTATTTGGGGGAATTGTTTTCGGAGCAGCCTATATCATACTGGGGCTCACCATTTAATCCAGTAGAAATACCACCTTAGATCACACCAGAAGCTTGTTCCAGCCCATCTCTGCCAGGGGTCGCAAGGGGGAGTGAGAGGCCACTCATTTGTCTTGCCAAAGATCCTCACTCTCCATGCACAAGGAAATCCTAGTCTCCTTAATAATCTGTTACAGATCCAGTATTCATAAACTGATCAAAATTCATTAAAAATGTTCTACTTTAAGAGCAGCGATTAGCAGCTTGACCATCCCTCTCTGCAACTGGTTCCATTTCTAGTTCCCTTCTGACCTCCACCAGCAGGCCAAGGAGAGTGTGGGTGTGTGGGAATGACCTTGCACACACAGTGCTCAATGCATTTGAGGGACAGAAGCACACAGTTGTGAGACAATAGCATGAAAGGTGAGAAGCATGAACTCTGGACGGAATGCCTGGGTGTGGGCTGCAGTGCGGCTACTCAGTGGCTGAGTGGACTCAGGTCACTTACTGCCCTCCCCAGGCCTCCGTGTCCTCAACTGCAAATGGGGACAGTAAGAACATCTACTTTTGAGGGAACTGTGAGGATTAAATGCGTCAATATGTGTAAGACACTCAGAACCATGACTGGTAACAGTTAAGTTCGCCAGTAGTATTCTTTACATGTCATTTTAAAAGCAACAGAGAAAGGTCTGGCAATGGAATAACATTGTCGTTTCTAAAGCACAGTTGCAGACACTCTTACTAAATCCTCCTGACGAAGTATCATAATCATCCCATTTTATACAAATTGGTTTGGAAGTTTAGTGATTTGCACCAAATCTCACAGCTGGTGAATTGTCAATGCAAATATCACCACGCCTTGTTTGACTGAATGAGGAAGCCTCTAAGGAAAGAGACTTCAGGATTCCAGAAAAACAAAGCTCAGCAATGCCAGCTCCTTTTATGGCTTGTTGCTCCCCAAAGCCCGGCCATTTTATTACTGGTTTCTCAGTTAACTCCACTAATGACTATGTAACTGCCACCTGGTCAGTTAAAGGGGCCTGATGAGAATCCTCGCCCCTAGGCCAGCGTGGGGGCTGCTGCTCCAGGAGGTGGGAAGTCCGGAAGGGGCACACAAATAAATGCCAGAGGGACAGTAGTACACTTAGGAGACATGCAAAACGAGTACACTGTGTGGATCTTATTCGGATCCTGATTTAAACAAGCCCACTGTTAAAAACAAAGACATCTGTGAGACAACTGGAAAACTCTGAATGTGAACTGAATAGTAGGGATATCATGAGATTGCTCATTTAAATGTGATATTGACATGGTGATTGGTAGGTAGGTAGGTAGGAAGGAAGGAAGGAAGGAAGGAAGGAAGGAAGGAAGGAAGGAAGGAAGGAATCTATTGATCCACACAAGTATGCTCCGTACCAAAAAAATCCCCTAATTTTTGACAAAGGTACAAACATAATTCAATGGAGGAAGGGAAGCTTTTCAACAAATGGTGCTGGATCAATTGGACACCACAGGAAGAACAACGAACTCAACCTAAACCTCATGCCTTACATAATAATTTACTCCAAATAGATCAAAGACTAAAATGCAAAACATAAATCTATAAAAATATTACAAAAAAATATATAGAAAAAAATCTTCAGAACCTAGGGCTTGCTGAAGATTTTTAGACCTGACACTAGAAACCCAATCCATAAAAGAAGAAAATTGACCAATTGCACTTCACCCAAATTAAAAACTTTGGCTTTGTAAAAGATCCTGTGAAGAGGATAAAAAGACCAGCTACAGAGTAGAACATATTTGCAAACCACATGTCTGACAAAGTTCTTGTATCTAGAATATATACAGAAATCTAAAAACAATTGGAAATTGGACAAAAGACTCAAATGGACATTTCGCCAAAGAGGATATACAGGTAGCAAATAAGTATATGAAAATATGTTCAACAACTAACCATTAGGGAAATGCAAGTTAATATCACAATGAAATATTACCACACACCTATCAGAATGGCTAAAATAAAACAAATAATAACACCCAATATTGGCCAGGATGTGAAGAAACTGGATCACTCATACATTGCTGGTAGGAATGTAAAATGGTACAGCACCTGGGAAAACAGTGTTTCTTTTCAAATTAAACATGTCGATACCACAGGCCCCAGCAATTGTACTCTTGGGTATTCAACTCAGAGAAATGAAAACGTATGTTTACACAAAAACCTATACACAAATGTTCACAGCCACCTTACTCACAGGAGCCCCAAACTGGAACAGCCTAGCTACCCCTCACTGTGTGGCTGGTTAAACGGACGATAGGACATCCATCCTATGAACTACTCTCTGCAATAAAAAGGATGGAGCTATGGACACACAACACAAGCTGGAAGGCTCTCACTCACTTATCCAGAGCGAAAAAAAGCCAACCTCAAAAGGTTACAAACTTTATGATTCCACTTACATAACATTCTTTAAGTGAAATTCTAGAGAGGGAGAACGCCAGGCGTTAGGGACGGGGTAGAGAGGTAGGTGTGGTGATAAAGAGAGAGCCTGAGGGAGCCTGGTGGGGATGGACATGCTGGGCATCTTGGTCACGGTGGTGGTTACACAAATCTACACATGACAAAATTGCATAGAGCCGCACACACATAGGACCATACACACACAGGAAATGGTGAAATCTGAATGAGCTCTGTGGATTGTACCAAAGCGAATTTCCTGGTTTTGATATTGCAGTACAGTTACACCAGATGCTACTGCTGGGGGAACTGGGAACTGGATGAAGGGTACGTAGGACCTCCCTGAACACTTTTTCTTTTTTAACAACATTCTGTGATTCTGTAATTATTTCAAAATTTAAAAAAAAAATAAAGGTTTACCAGAAATGCAAAATGACATATTTACAGATTAAGTGATACAGGTCTTGGATGTGCTTTAAGAAATATTCCAGGAAGAAAAAAAAAAAAGAAAAAAAAAGTGGGAGAAATAGATAAAACAGAATTGAAAAAAGATGTTGATAAGTGTATAAGTTGGGTGAAGGATACATAGGGAAATATATATACATACTTTACTCTCTAATTTTGGGTTTGACTATTTCCAAAATAAAAGGTTTTGGATAGTTCCTAGGGGTACCTAGTCCAACAGAAGGGCTAAGCCTTACTGATCTCTTTATAGCCTTATTCACTGCTATGCCTTTTGAATACAAATCAAGTCCAAAGCTTCTACTTCTGTTTCATTTATGAAGTTTTTATGATCTTTTATTAACAGCTCGTAAATCACATTCTTATTCTGGCCGTTTTCCCTCTAAGAATTCCCCCAAAGTTATAAAAAATAGAAATTTATAAATATACTGAGAAGTATGCACAGTTTTTACACAACAACAACAGTCGGATCAATGTTTCAAGTTGCCTAACCATCTCCCAGGTCTCTCATCCAGAACAGAATTACAGCAGTACAGCCTCTGAAATTCTCGCAGCAGAAACAGCGACTTTTTCCAAATCCCACCTTCTCCCTCAGCGTGCGGGGCACTCAACAGGTGTTTGTTTTAGATGGTTTAACAGGAAGAGAGGATCTGCGGAAATGCTGGCTGGGATGACTGCCCCCGAGAGCCATGAAGGCAGCAAGCCAGGGAGGTTTCCGCCTGCACCTGCCATGGCTCAAACATGGGACTGGAGTTAAGAAACTGAACAGGTCGAGCACCGTGGGGAGCCGAGTCACACACGCCGAGGGGCCAGCACAGGCTCACCTGACTGCTTTGAGCGGGAAGAGTTTCAGGTCACTACAAACCTGAAAAACTCTTATGTGGTCCAGAGCTGGGGAATCCAAATTTCTCACTAGCAACGCCCCCACCCCCACTCCTTCAGTTACTGACAAGCAGCTCTTTCCTTCTAGACGGGATGGAATGCCCTAGAAAACAGTGAGGCCAGAGGAACATGGAGCCTGCTGTCCAGTCACCAGGTTTTTTGAATTTTCAAGTCCCAAGAGCCGGAAGATTAAGAGATGATAGTGGAAGCCGAGTATAAAGAGAGGTCAATATGGACTTGAAGACGTTAACCCAGGGAACTCGAGTATCCTGTGTAAACTTCCAGGTGGCACTGGCAGTTTTCTTCCTTCGAATTGGTTTTTAAATCTCTTCCTCCAGAGACCAGCCAAAGGGTATCAGCTTGCCCAACATCTTCCTTAAACCCTTGTTTGGCTTGCTGGGTACATCAAAAACGGAATCTTCTCTTCCCAGGTGGCAAAGAGGTTGAACAAATTCAGACGTGCTTCTGAAGGACACCTTGGCCTGGCTGCTCTCAGCCCACTTCCACCATAAGAGGGGAGCATAGCCCTGTCCGTGGCAGCCTTCCAGGAGACCGACCAGGCTCCTCAGCTCTCAGAACACAAGGCCCAATCCAGCCCTCAAATCTCATCACCCACCCCCCAGATCCTTTTCCTGTTGATTCCTCGGTCAGGTCACAGCATAATAGACCCACAGATCTAAGTAGGCTCTTGTCAGAAAGAACTCTTTTCCCAGCACGGGGCAGGACTTGGAAGTTCCTAAGCATACATTCCACAGAGGGATAGAAATGACAAATCTCTCAGGAGACAGCGTGGCCCTGTTTCAGGAAGTTCATCAGATGCTCTTGAGAATCGACGCTGCCCTTACACACCACTCTCCTCCACATTTCCTATCTGCTCAGGCCCCCTGATTCCTGCCGGCCCCGATCAAGGAGTGTGATGTGTGGGCCTCCTGTTTCCAACATGGTGCGGGGGGACCAAGTTACCTTTGCTCAGCTCAACAGGGCACCTGGAGCCCAGGTGAGCAGAGAAACAAGGAGGTCTTAGGAAGATAAACTGGTGGCACAGAAAGACTGTCAATCAAAGGGATCCGGATACCCTGAAATAGAAACTAGGCAGAGTCTTTCTGGCCTTTTCTCTTCTGCCACCTCCCCTGGCCTTCCAAGTTCCAAGTTCCATAGGAATCAAGTCCTATGACAACAAATGAGGTCACCAGCTGTTCCCACGCCCCACAGGATGGCCTGCTCGATTAAGAAAGCCTCGTTACTACCACCGTATCTTACTCAACCCAAACATCCAGTGAAAACGGGTAATCTTAATAGAGTTTGCTACTAAAATCATGCCCGGTCACACCCAGGCAGCCTCGGCTGGACCACGAGGAAGCCACCCACTCTTCTTCCCTCGAGTGGCTTTAACTCCCCCAGGAAGGTGGTGTCCATGTCTCTGTACAAGGCAGGCTTCCTTCTCAGCTCACGAGAGGGACCTAGAAAGAAGAGGAGTCCATGGAGACTGCCTGGTGGGGGCCCCATGTGCTCTCCTTCTGGGGCAGGGGAACAACTGCAGGGCTGTGAGTGTTGGTCCCCGGGGTCTATGCAGCAAGAGGTACACATGGGAGACAAGTAAGGGGAGGAAAAGGGATAATACCGGGGTGCCAAAAAAATGTAGACAAGTGGACACTGGTCAACGTTGCTCAAGCAGTAGTTCCCCGTCATCAGAAGTGTCTGAACGCTGATGGTAACACTTTGAGCACCTCTTGTCATTGCAGAAGTCAAACGTGACTTGTATTCATCTTTTGTTATCGGAATATATTATTACAATTTTAATACAGTTTTCCTTTCTTAAAATGTGTCTACATTGTTTTTGGCACCCTCTGTATTTCCTCTCACCGGAACAGCTTTCCCCAAGGTTCACACCCACTGGTGAGCCTCTATTTTCTGCCCAGAAGCAGAGCAGATCACCCTGGCTGGCCAGAGAGGCCTTTCTGCACCCCAGCCTCCCCAACTCACTTCTTCCTGCGGATCTTGGGTTTCTTCACAGGTCGCAGGTAGGGGTTATCGATGATGTTCTCCTCCCCATTCCGGCTCCCTGGCAAGGAGGGGTTCTGCTGCAGGACAGAGGTGTTCTCCTTCTCGGCTCCAGAATCATCCTGTGAACCGAAGCCAAAATAAAGCAAAACACCAATGACAAAAGGAAAGAGACCATGCCCATAACACCAACTAGTATTAGTTTCCCATCAAGAAACTGGAAGCCCAGGACCCCCTGCTTTTCACTCTACCCATCTCTGCCTCAGATGAAATGCGGCCCAGGCAGCGGCTGGCTATCGGAGGAAGGTGAGATCAACAGCTTTGACACAGTAGTGCACAGATCACAAAACCCTGAACTCTTGACAAGGCAGAGACATGAGTTAGAAAGAACAGAGACCCAGCAGGGGAAGGGCGTCAGGGGCTAACATGGAGATGCTTCAGGGAGGACGCGCAACCTGTGGGGAGATAAAGAACAAAGAGAAGTGGCCCTCCACGCTTTGCAGGACTGACAGACACACCGGGTCAGAACAAATCGTGTGCAGAGGGCCTCTCCTGAACCAAGCTAATGGAAATCATGCTGGATCCCCCTAAATTCTCAAAATATCTGGTACTTGCAACATGGCACCAACGACCATATTGCAGCAGCGGCCAGAAACTTTTCGAGCCCGGCGGGTTCCTACCCAGGCAAAGCAGAGCATGAGGCACCAACACAGGAACATTGCCAATAACCCCCATCTGCGACCTGGGGGTCAGGCCTTTCCGGTTTGGTTTTGAGGAAAGTGATTCTGTAGAAGAGTTTGTACGTTTACATAGAGTCCATATGATCCCATAATCATAATTGTGTGTAGGCAGAAAAAAGTACTATGTTGAATTTTATAAAACTGGTTCTGGGAATATGGGTGGCTGATTCTCCTTTCCTTATTATACTCTCTTCTCTTTTCCTAGCTCTGTAAACCGAGCAGAAGCTGCTGGGGAGGGGGTGAGAATCACGTGACGAACTTGACCTAGAAGCTTAAGCCTAAGTGACTGTAAGTGACCAGAAGCTGGTTGGGCTGCGCCCCCTGGTGACAGGCCAAGGGTTCTGTCACTCACTGAGATTCCTGTTCTGTAACTTGAGGCAAAACAGGACCTGACCCCAACCAGGAGATTGTTGGCAAACGACAGCAGGGCAGAGGCCACTGTGATCAGATGGCATGAAATAGACAGCAGACTCTCCCTCAGAGACTGCTGGCCTAGGACGCAGACGACAGTCTCAGGCTGAGGGAACCTGAAGAAACTGGACCACTTCTAGATTCTGCTACACGCTCTCTCACTGTCCCATCAGTCATGTTCTCCCCAAAGACCCAGTTCCATCCAGGGACTCTGTGCTTTCTCTCTCCAACACCTGACCTGGTGGGACCACAGGTGACTCAGAGCCACTGTGGACCTTCTGGAAGCTCTCTGGAAAGCAAGGGCCCCAAGACCAACATGGCTCGTGCCAGACACAGCGTCTGACCACAACCAGACCTGCCTCGGATAGTTGGCTCCCAGCCTTTCTGAAGTTCTTTACGGCTTGAATTTGTAACTCACTCCCTACCCACCTCCTCTCACGTCTCCACCATAAAAACCCTGTCTTCAAAGTTACTGGGAGTTCACCTCAACTGTGCCTTAAGTATTTCCTGAGACAATACTAAGGATGGCGGTGACACAAAGGTGCCGAGAAGCCAGCCTCTGGACCTCTGCTGGAGGGTACCGAGGCTCCCTCCATCCGGCTCCCTCTGTCTCACAAGGCCAAAATGGGGGTCCCGAGTCGTGGGACACCTCTTCTCCCAAGTAGAGCTTCTGGAAATGCCACTCTCTTGCCTCCTACAGGGAGAGGTGGCCTTGGGACAGGGAAGGATAGGAGAAGTACGTAGACAAAAGTAGTCAAGTACCACACTAACCAAGATTTGTAAAAAACAAAAAGGGGGATCAGAAGGGTCTGTCCTCAGGAACTCCTTGAGCCTGGAAAGGCCAGACTCAGGCAGTGCGTGCACACGCTAACGGATGCCACGCCCTGGGATGACTGCCACCCAGTCTCACGGCTTTCAGTGCCGTTTCCACGCCACCTCCCACAGGTACCTCTCCAGCCCTCACCTCTCTCCGACCTTCAGGCTCACATAGCCGCTGCCACGGCAACATCCCCACGTGGGTGTCAAGTAGGCATCTCAACCATAATGTGCCTAACACTGAACTCCGGACCTTCCCCTCTGCGTGAATAGCTCTTCCCACAGTGCTACCGGCCACGGGTGATGGCAACTCTATCCTTCAGTCTTTCAAGCCAAAAACTCCACAGCCATTCTTGCTTTTCTTTCTGACATTCCACATCCAGTCTGTGAGGAAAAATTCTTGGCCTTACCTTCAAAATAAGGCAGAATCTGACCACTTCCGCTTCCCCTACTGCGCCCACCCTTGTAGGACCCACCGCTGTCTCTCGCCCAGACTAGTACCACAGCTTCCTGGCTGACCTCCTTCCACAGCCTGCCCTCTGCCTGCACCTGCTACTGTCCGTTCTCATCACGGCAGTCAGCCATCCCGGAAGCAGTTCAGGTATGTCGTTCTTCTGCTCCACACCTTCCCGCAACTCCCATTTCACCCAGTTAAAAGCCAGTTCTTAAAACGGTTCACACGGCCCTGTCTGATCTGACCCCTTCCTCAGCCACACCCACACTCGCCTCCACGCTGTTCCTCAGGGCCTTTGGACCGGCTGTTCCCTTTCTAGAACACTCTTCCCCAAACAGCCAGAGGGCTCATTCCCTCACCTCCTTCAAGTCTCTGCTCAAATGTCACCTTCTCAGCCATGTCCACCCTGAGCACCCCGTTTAAAACTGGAACCTCCACCCTTCACCCTGGATCTTCCCCCCCAACGGCATTTTCATCTTTAATATACTACCTAATGATTCATTCATGCATTACATTTACTGCCGCTCACCCGCTGTCTCCACTTAGACTCCCAAAAGGCGTTTTGTTTGTCCTGTTCACTGACGTCTCCCAAGCACTTGGACCAGTACCTGGCACATACCAACAGGTACTAAATAAATACTTGTCGAGAAAATGATGGGTACATTGTTCATAAAAGAGAAAAAGTTTAGACACTGGGATTGCCTGTAGGAGGCAGCTAGTTCAAATGGAAGAGAAACAATTCTACTATACACTAATTTAAAATGAATAGTCTGTTCAAGTAGCTGGAGAAACAAGAAACAGGTTAAGGAAAGGAACTACCTAGCAACAGTCTTTGAGAGATGCGCTACCATCTACAGATAAAAGGATAATCTAAAACACCAGCCATTTAATTAACTGTAACAATATATGTAAATGCTAAAGACTGAAAACAGCCTGAAAGTTCACAGGGGACTGGTTAAATTCAATTGTCACATCCATACAATGGAATATGATGAGGCTGTGTTCCTTATATCCAGATGTGGAATGATCGCCAAGATGTATTGATGAGGGAAACCAGCTGGGGAAAACCATTTGCGACGTGCTCTTTGTGTTTAAAACAACAATAAAAAAAAGAAAGAAAAAGAAACTAGATCCCTACAAGGACACACAAGAGATTGGTGACTGGTTGCTTTGTAGGAGGGAAAGTGGATAATGGGGAATGAGGATGGGAGAAAGAATTGTCACCACACATCTTTTTATACATTCTGCATTTTGAAACGTATAACTATATTTGCCAGTCTAACAAAATAACATTAAGAAGTCCCATCAATTGTACATAAAATTGTTGCTAGAATCCTTCTCTTGAAGTCTTTTATTTTTTTATAGAAGAGCACGTGGTTGCACAGCCTAAAACAGCAGGGGAGGGAGCAGTGGGTGCCATGAGCTGCCATAGGCCAGGCCCCTAACATATACTGGCTCATTTTACCTTAGGCTTCCGCTTGCCCTTCAGGTAGGCGCCCCTGCTCCTAGTTGTACTTGTGAGGAAACAAGACTCAGATGTTGGGTCACAGAACCAAAGTCACGCATCTGGGAAGTAGCACAGTCTGGATTTGAAGCCAGGCCCGTCTGACTCTAAGGGTCAGTTCTTCCTACTCTTTGCTTGCTGTCTGGCTGGGCCTGTCGGTATCCAGGGGCGCTCAGGCAGCTCCTGCCATTCTTTCAGCCTCAGTTCACTCTCCGCCATGACCTGGCCTACTACTTGGAGTGTTAGGTTACACATCTGCAAGACCTTTAATACCTTTGTGCTTACAAAGGAGTGGGGCAGTTTGCTTAGAAAGTTCCTCCTCCTCCTAAGGTGAACCTCACTGCAGTCCACGACCCAATCACCCCATCTCAGACTAAATCACCTGAGTCCAAAACACAAGTGGAGAGTAACAAGATCATCTACTTTATGTAAAGCCATGGGCTCCCAGCCCTAATTCTGAAAGGAGTCATTCGACCTTAAAGAAATGGTGTTCAAGCAAGGGAGAGCTTCAGCAAAAAAGTTACTCAAACAACGTACACTCTCCACCTCAGACAGGAGCTGCTGGCCGCCATTGGGTGCATCGTGCCTTAGAGAACATGGGGAATGCTCCGTCCAGCTTCAACCACTAAGGTAGCCTTTGCTTAAAAGCCAGGGCCCATCTTAGGGACGGATGAACGTGGTCACCTGACTGTCAGGGTCCTGTAAGCCTTAAAGGCGTGACAGCCTTCAGCAGTTCTGTGACTCTCCTCGCACTTTCTCCCAAGACGCGAGAGCAAGAGCGGGCTCCAATCCTTTTACTCGCCAAATACAACACATCGATAACCAGCAAAGAGCACCCACAAGTTCCGATGAGCTCGTCTCCTCACCCACCTTTGCCTGTGCCCACACACCCTGTCTCCAATCCTGGGTATGAAATGTCCAGAACAAGGCGAACCCTTCCCTTTGGGGACCAGGTCCCAGGCCGTGTCACCTACCGAAGACCATCATTCCAAACTGTGTCTCTCTCCTGCCTCCATTTCCCCTCCCTACCAGATCATTCCCATTAGCGTACAAACGTTCTGTTAGTTCTTTTATCCTAAAAAACAAAAAAACACCTCTTAACTCCTTAATCTTCCCCTTCTAGTTACCACTTCATTTCTCCTTCCCTTTACAGCGAAATTCCTTGAAACAACTGTCCATGTCAGCACTGTCCGATGGAACTTTCTATGATGATCTACATGCATCCTTTCAGGATGGCGGCCACCAGCCAGACATGGCTGTCACACTTGGGTCATCATGAGCCCATCATGCAAGTCCCTAATAAAACCAAAGGCCTAGGGTAGGTTATGGCCAAGTCCCAGGCGACAGGTTGAGGGCAGTGTGGGTGAGTTTGGGGGCTACCCGGAGGCAGGCAGAAGGCAGGACCCACCGTGCTGATATGAAGAGGGAGGTTCTCAGTGTCCGTCTGCTCATCCTGCTCTGAGGAATCCGTCTCTTCCATTTGTTGCATCTCCAGCTCAGATGGAAGAAGAGCTGTCAGGTAGGGGATGGTGAAAGGTCTGGCAGCAATCACTGGGGAATGAAAAGAGAGGCATGATTCCAGTCATTGAGTCCTTGCAGGTGGCCTAGAGCCTTACGACAGATGAGTGCGCGGCACCGAATGGCAGTGATGGCTAACATGCTCCGAGCACTTACCCATCTCCTACAGGCTTTATACGTGCTCTCTTTAATCCTTACCTCCACTGCAATAGGAAAGTACAACTGCCAACCCCATTTTACAGATGAGGAAACTAAGGCACAGAAAGGTTAAGTGACTTCTTCCAGCACACAGAAAGTGGCAGGGTGGGATCTGAACTCAGGCACTATGACGGCAGAGCCCAATTTCCTCAAGTGTAACTAAAATCAGACGGAACTGGGGCTGAATCCTAGCAAAGCATCAGCTTAGTGATCTTGTACCCAAGGCCAATGAACCCCTCTAAGCCTCATTTCTACAACAGAGATACTGATCCCATCAGCCTGAAGGATTCAAGTCCAAATATTGACTTGAGAACTCTCCGCATGTAAGTGTATCCACCAAGCTAGAGGGCACTTCAGGTAAATGGATGTCCCAGTTCTTCCAAAACATGCTGAGGAGAAGAAGAAATTGTTGATAAAAAAAATAAAATAAAATAAATGAATAAAAGCAAGTCTCTATGCATACTTCTGTGGTAGAAAGAGATTCCCAGGAGACACTCCACGATTACTTTTATATGGTTTAGATGTGGGGTCCTGCCGTCAGAAAGAGCTAGGTTTGAAAGCCACCTACCAGCTGTGTGACCTTGAGTAAGTTACTTCATTTCTCTTCTCTATAAATCTCGACTTCCTATAATGGTAGTGATAACAGCTCCTAACTCATAGGCTCCCAAGAGGCCTTAATGAGATGATGTAAGGGAAATGGTTAGCAGTGTATCTGCCACTTAATAACTTAGCTGCTATTATTCCATGGCCAGGCACACAGGGAGCCTTTGCTGACTGAATGAATCACTCAACCCAATCTCCCTCGTTCACCTCTGGAAACACTGAGGCCGACAGAGATGCAGTAACTTGGTCACACAGCGAAACGGTAGTACTGTGATGAGAAATTAAATGAGATGATACCGTGAGCGGACATGGTGAAGGGCAAAGCCTGGCAGGTGTTCTGTAACTGCCCTGCCCGATGCCAGCGTCCCTTCTTCTATCAGGGCTGCCACTTGTACTGTGAGTCTCTCTGATGCCTTGGGCTCAGTCACCCCTGAGGTAACCTAAACTCAAAGCAACTCAAGCAGCTAGTCCCAACAGAGGCCATTACTGTTTCAGAGTCATCAGAGAGGGACAAAGGCCTTAAGACCTGGGTAAAGGAGCCAGAAATCTAAAGAATGGGATGCAGCTGAGACAAGAACAATGCTTATTCGTTTCGTCCTACCACACTGAGAAAGGGAGGATGGTGTGATTATCTCAAATGACAAGACCGGGTCCACAGAGGGGAGAGACTCTCACATGGAAACGTGCTGACATCATCTTTGAAAAGACTCTGGGTCTCGCCAGTCTTGGCCATAAAACGGGTGAGAGCCCGCTCTACATCTCGTCTCTGGGATGCAGCCTTCTCCCGCAGGACCTGGTAGTCCGATACAGGCTCCCGGTATGTCTAAAAAGAGAACAGCAAAGACACTAAGTAACACCAACGGATCACTCTGCTCTCCTTGGGTCCCTGCCTTGCTGTGGCTATATCCTTCCACCCTTTAAATGACCCACTGCCATTGTTGAGAGCAGAGATTCCTAAATGCCAGAAACAAATTGATATAACTATCATTAACATTTATTTTTAATCTGAAAAATTAAGAAACGTACAAATATTCACTATAGATTGACCCAGGGCCTTCACTCAGCTCCCATGACAGCTAGTGTCAGGTGTAAGAGACACCTCCTGAAGGAAGAGTGGGAATCCTGCCAGGAAGCCCTGACAGGAACCGGCGGTTCCATCTGTGGAATGTGACATCTTGTAGTATGCAAGAGACTGCTTAAGTGGATTTGTGGATTGTGTTGTCTTATTGTCTTAAACCAACCTTTACAAAATGGACATATTGTGCCAAAATATTCTCTCAAAGAACCAGACTGAAGATAACACTGTAGGTGCAAGTGAACGAGATAGTGGCAGGCCTGATACTCCTCTTACTAGTTCTGAGCTCTTTGGCAATCACATTAGTGTGAAGAATGACTGAGATCTAATCAGAACGAGAAGTTGGCCAAAACGTTTTAAACGGCAACGGTAAAGGTCATTTTCACAATGACCAAAAAATAACTACTCTTTGTGATTGGGAGATAAGATTTTTAAAGGAGGCACTTGGAAACATTTCCATTGTTGTCAATGTTAATTCAAGTGTGTCACCTATATACAGTTCCTATAGCTACACTTAAACAGAAACAGGATTTTCTGACATGTTGAAAATTTAAGGGGAGTTTGAGCATACTGTTACAAACACTAAAAATGTAAGACCTTACCATCATTTTTCAGAAAACTGTTTGAAATTCAAGAAGTTGGAAATGGAACAGAAAAACTCAAACAAAATTCTTTGAATAACTGGTAGATGAATGAAAAAAATTAGTTTTGTGATTAAGGGGAGCCAATGATGCTACATATCTTTGTAATGCACCTTTTCAACTACGAGAGCTGTTAAAGTATCAAAATAAACTGTTTTTAGAATCAGACTTCTCACTTATTATTTCACCAAGTATTAAACCAAGATTTCAAAAAATAAAAAGCAGAGGCAATCACTAAAAAGGAGCAAACAGGTTTCCTGAACCTTTAATAAGAGTCCGATTATTTTTTAATGTGCATTATTTTAGTATAGTATTACATTCTAATGTTCATGTAAATAAGCATGAATGTTTACATGCTTAATATTTTTAGTGGTATACACTAGATACAGTAGAGTTAGAGACTTATGGGTTGAATTGTATTCCCCTAAAAAAAGGTATGTTGAAGGCCTAACCCCCAGGATCTCAGAATCCGATCTTATTTGGGAATAGGGTGATTGCAGATGTAATCAGTTAAAAAGAGGTCACCCTACTCCAGTACGACTGGTGCCCTTGTAAGAAACTGGCCATGTGAAGACAGAGATCTCGAGAGAAGCCCATGTGAAGACAGAAGACTAGAGTGCTGCATCTACAGGCCAAGGAATGCCCACAGATCACCCACAAACCACCAGAAGCTAGGAAGAGGCAAGGAAGGATTCTCCTACAGGTTTCAGAGGGAGTATGGCCCTGGCCACAACTTGATTTTGGATATCTCACCTCCAGAACTGTTAAGACAATGAATTTCTGTTGTTCTAAGCCACTTAGTTTGTGGCACTTTGTTATGGCATCTCTAGGACACGAATACAGAGACTACTGGTCATGGGCAATGGCTGAATTGCACTGGTGGGTGACTATCCACTCCTTCCCCTCCTATCCTGCGGTGCACAGACACGTCCCGGAAGACTTGCTTCGACAGCCTGTCTGATGCCATATTTGCACCCGTATGTGGTGTGGAGGTGGGGACAAAGGAAGCGGGCGGGAGAGCCTCTGGGGACTCCTCTGCACACCGAGCTTTCCCAAGGGAGGGTGAGACTGCTATTCTGGCTAATGAGAACATACCTGAACCACAGTTAACAAGAACCATGGCAAACAACTCCGTTTGTCTTCATTCAGACCTAGAACTCAGAGTTACGGTAAGTTTCATTTCATGGTATCACCAAGTATGTTTTCAACAACTATTCCCACTGATTTAAAAAATAACTCTTTTCTATTGTGGAAAATTTGGAAAACCCAGAAAAGCGCACACAAAACACCAAATTACCTATGGCCCGCTGAAAATGACTCTGAACATTTTATGAAACATCTCTCTAATCTCTTCTCTATGTTTTAGTGGGATGGGCAAAACCGCACCGGCGTTCATTTCTTGTTAACTATGCTTTTGTAGACCAACTGGAGAACATAATTCTCCTTTGCCACAATGTCTGTCAATTGTGAAAAGACATTCTGAGTTCTGAGCCCACCTTTTACCAACATAACTTTTGGACTCCAGTGTGACAGTCCGTGGGAACTGACAGCTTTGCATCAGTCACAGCTCCCACCACGTCCTCATCACTCACCGGAGTTTTGATGTAGGTGTGGGGGTCAGGGAACTCCGGAAAATGGCTGGGGATGTGCGGCGGGTGGGGTCGGTTCTGCCCTGCAATCAGGGCCTTGGGAGTCACCGGCTGATTGGTCACTGGAGCTGGAACAGAGTCGTCACTGGTTATTGCTCCATCCAAGGCCTTGGGTCTCGACGCAAACCCTTTTTTTTCTCAAAGTAAACTGGACCTCAGTTTTCTGAACAACAAGCTCTTTGTTTTTCTACCACTAAAAGGCCTTCAATGGCGTAAGGACCTGAGAAGGTCACCCCCACATGCCCAGCCCTGATGGATGACCTTCGGTGACATTCCCACCTCCACCAACCTGCCTGCATGCCTCTCAGGCAGGTGAGTGGGGGGCTGTGACAGTGTTCACTACATAAAAGAGCATGCTGAGGAGCTAAGGCGTTAGATGGGCTGCTAACTCTCTTCTCATACAGCCCAGTGACAAAGACACATAACACGCCAGGCTAATTAGCGTGGCCTAATGACAACAACAGGGGATTGAAAATGGCACCTTCCAGTACTACTTTGAGAGGGAAGTTCTTCCAAAGATGCCAGTTTGAAAACAGTGATGGAGAAAAAATATCTAGTGAATTTTCCCCAGGTCCTACGAGCCCACACTAGTTACTCCCAACTCAGTTATGGCACTCAGTTTATCTAAGGCACAGGTCATCAAACTTTTTGATTACAAAGACAGAGAGTAAATATTTTAGGTCTTACAAGCCATATAGTCTGTCACAATTATTCAACTCTGCCATAATAGCACAAAAGCAACCATCGAGAACAAGTAAACATGGCTGTATCCCAATAAAACTTTATTTATAAAAACAGGTGGTGGGCCACATTAGGCCTACAGACCATAGTTTACAGACCCTTGATCTAAGGAAGAACAAGAGCTTTGGCATTTTTCAAGCAGCATCGACTGCCCTTCTGGGGGCTAAAGCACAAGAACCACAGCCACACCTTGGTTTTCCTTTCTGGCGACTGAACGTCACATCCCAATCCTATCAGCCCAAGCAGAGATTCTATGATAGGTAGCCCCAAGTAATGGAACGAGGCTGCAACAAGGAAGTAGCTGCCATACTGATTCCTGCCCTATTCAATGAATTTGCTCCACAAGCATTAACTGAGCACTTACTGAGTACTCCAGTTTAAAGTCACTTACGGGCAGTGATGACCATCCTCTGAGACCGTTTTGCATAAGCGGGGAGCGTGTCCACGTTGAAACCTAAGAAACAGGAAACAAACATCGCTGAGGATATTGAACATGGCCTGGGGTATAACACTGTGGTGAAATAGCTTAAGCTCCCAACTCAAGTGTTTTGCTGCTACTCAAAAGAAGCTCCTGCAGAAATCCCAACAGGGAGCAAGGAGGTCTCTTAAATGGGTTCAGAGGCACCCTCTATTGATAACCCTCTCAAGCTAAAAGCAGACCAGAAAAACCATGAGGGAATTTGAAAACACTCCACAGACGCAGCTGACTCCTAGGGACTCCTCTCTCTCTCTCGCACAACTCCCACTCAGCTGCACTGAAGAACTGGAAACTTGTGTACTCACCCATCTCAACAAGTGTGACCACGATATCTGACAGCGTGGGCTGGGTCCTGGCTGTGTGCTCACAGTAAGACTTGGCACTCCTCCCAATTTCTGAAATGTCTGGGAAAGGATCAAACAAAGTCTTATTCTCAGTTCCCAAAAAGTTAAACATAGAATTACCATATGTTTCAGCAATCCCACGCCTAGGTATATATCCAAACAAATTGAAAGCAGGGACTCAAACAGATACTTGTACCCCAATGTTCACAGCAGCATTATTCACAATAGCCTAAAGGTGGAAACCCTTAACAGAAGCCCATTAACAGATGAAGGGATGAACAAAATGTGGTCTATCCAGCCAACAGAATATGATTTAGCCATAGAAAGGCATGAAGTACTGATACACGCTCCAGCATGGATGAACCTTGAAAACATTACGTTAAGTGAAATAAGTCAAACACCAAAAGTCAAACGTTTTGAAGATTCGATTTATATGCCAGAAAAAAAAAAATTCATAGAGACAAAATGTAGATTAGAGGTTACCTGGGGCTAGGGGGAGGGGTGAATGGGGTGTTATCATTTATGGGTACAGAGTTTCTGTTTGGAACAGTGAAAAAGTTCTGGAAATAGTGTTGATGGTTATACAACATTGTGAATTATTTAATGCCACTGAACTATATACTTAAAAATGATTAAAATGCTAAATTTTAAGTCATGTATCTTTTGCCACCAAAAAAAAAGGTTGGTTGGCAAAGTTTTGTTTCTTCTGCCTGAAGTTGAACCTCTATTTTAAGAGTCATGCTGAAGTCCTTCAGGGAAAAGGGGAAGGTATGAAGCTGGACTCCCTGAATGGGCTTCAGAAGTGGATGGGAGGTTCCATGAAAACTGAAATTGTGCTCAATTTTACACTCAAGAATTCATGGCTCCACAGAATTCATCAGATGTAAAAGGGGCGCCAAAAGGCAAGGAACCCCTGCTCTAGGGGCTAATGGTTCACAAGATAAAAGCAAGTGGTGCTTGATAGGGAAGGGTGTCTGCTACCAACTCGCCATGCTCCTCTGAGCAAGTTACTAACAGTCTCCACACATGAAAACGACAGGCAGCATCTGTTTACTGTGGGGAACATCTAATTAGAACCCCAGTAGATCACCTCAGAAATACGCCAAGTGGCAGTTAAAATATCTTCACCTATTTGGCTTTTTTCTTATATGCCAGCAGGTCCTAGGATGTCAGAGGCAATGCAAAAAACATGGAGATTTTGCTCTGAGTAAGGGTGAATATGTTTTACAGAATAAGTCTAAGATTGGGGTCCCCAGAAACAAAGTGATTGTAGTCAGTAAATGCAACAATTCTGTCTGGTGCTTATAACTAACACAATCCTAAAACTTTGCTATCCAGAGCTAATGACAACATGGAGGTGCCCAAGTCTTAGCAAGCCCTCAGCGTACGCCATCCATCCTTGATTTTCCTTTGGCTAAAGTGGAAGATTTTTACACTATCTTTAGACCTTATATAGTTGTAATACTCATAGCTTTCTAACACAACTATTTCAGCTCCATCCCCTTCCGTGGCAACTGTTTCTTCTGAGAGAAAAAAGGCCTCTTGTCCAGTAGTATGAGAAAGAACTGCTTCAACTCCAAGGACCTTTAAACTCTGAATTCCAAAATCTTTCCAAGAACTGAATTCTTATCTGTTGGGAACTATTAGTCCATTCCTTTAGGACAAAAGTTCTCAAAGTGTGGTCTGGGAATCCATAGACATTCCTGAAATCCTTTCCAAAGTCCACAGGTCAAAACTGTTTTCATAATAAAATAAAGACATTCTTTGACTTTTCACTCATTCTCTCATGTAGTTTTCTAGAGGCTATAGGACCTGTGACATCACGGCTCTGATGGACAACTGATCGGATGCTTGTTCATTCTTACGTTTTAAAAATTTCTGTTTTCTTTATAGTATGGCTATATATATAGAGCGCCCATGTATACACAACTCCACAGGGTTCTCAATATTTAGGAGTCCACAGGGGTTCTAAGACCAAAAAGTTTGAGGTCACTGCTTTAGGCAAACATTTAGTACTTGAAACTCCAAATGTCAAAGAGCCACCTCACCCCAGATCTCGCCCTGCCTGAGGTGGCCCAAATGTAGTGACTGATCAGGACCAAAGTACAAAGGCAGAGACTTTTCCATCTGATGTGGGATACCTGATGGATAATTACCACGCGAGCTCCCCAATGAGTTGGCCAATTCTTTGCCTGCATTGCAGTACAACTTCTCCCCCTGCCTAAACCTTTCTCTCACTTCCATTCATAAATGTTGATCCTTCTAAAACACCTAACATACACCCATCCCTCATCCCATCCTACTCCCAAAAAAGACCCAAATAAGGAAATACGCTGTACGTGCAGAAAAGCCTATGTGAGACCATTCTAGCTCCTAAACCTCAAGACATTTCCTTTTTAAAGTGTTTTTTTCCCTGCATTCTACAAAACTTATTCACCCTTACTCTTTGTATCACATAACATAGCATTCGATTAACATATTTTGCCATGTATAATGCATACTTTTTTGCCCAAATTTGTGAGAGGAAAATAAGGATGTGCATTATACATGGGTAGTACTAATTCTGTAGCTACTCGTAAATGTTTTTAAGTCTTTTATTTATGCTTATGAATTAAAAATGTAACTCTAGAAATCAATAACGATATCCACATGCAAAATAATATCCCAGAATATGATTAATTGGTTTTGTTGAATGTCTGACGAATTTACAATGACAGAGTTCTTTGCCTTCTATAATGCGTAAATATCATAAATTTATTACCAGTACATAAAATGTCTTGTACCATGTCTGTTTTTGTGTTTTGTAATTATTTGTTACATAAAATTTCTTACACCATAAGACGTTAAAAAATAAGTGCTAAAATTCCTTTATAATACAAAAAACAAAAGTAACTACATGTAAACAAATAGCAATTTGAATTACAAAAATTAAAACGAAAGGTTTTTTCCCCCCCTGAAAGTTTGGGCCAAAAATATGGCTGCGCATTATATACGGGAGCGCATTATCCAGAGCAAAATACTGTACATCATGTGGTGGCATGGGAATTAATCCTAACTCTCCAACAAAACCGTAAGTTCTCTGAGCATAGAACACAAACAGCAATAATAACAGCACCTACAAGTCATCAAGAGCTTACAATATTCCCAGCATTGAATGTTCTAAGTATAGACCTCATTTACACCCACAGTTCTATGAGGTGCAAATTATCACCCCATTTCACAAATGAGGAAATTAAGGTTCAGGAGGTTTAGCAACTTGCCCAAGCTATTAAGTGGCAGAGCAACGACTTACACCCCGGTCTATCTGATTCTAAAGCCTGTAAATCACTTTACTATGTTCTTTTTCTTAAATCCTTTCAAACACTATCACAATGCAAACACAGAACAGATGTTTGGTTGACGTGAAGAAGGCCTATTATTTCCTGGTACTTACAGCTTTGTAGCATCTCTGTCAACGTTTCCACAGATGCTTTTTCAGCGCTCTCAAACCCTGCTTCTGTGAGCAAGGAGCTCACAACCACTTGCAGGGTTCGCCTCCGGGCTAGATGGTAGTTATCAGCAGGGTTAGTGGACTGTTTACCTCCTGATCTCTGTGAATCAGCAGCCCAGAAAGAGAGAAGATTTTCATTCACTGGACAAGAATGCAATTACATAATTCATATATCGTCAATAGCCAAATAAAGATTCTTTTGCTAAATATTTATCAGTGCTTAATTAAACGTGATAGCTCTTATGTTTAGACTTATAGATCTTGGCCAACTGAGTAATAATTGAGCATCCAAGGGGCTCTAAATACAGAGACAGCCTTTCTGCTTACTTAAAACTTAAAATTCCAATACCACAAATAAGTGTTTCTTACTTTTTATTTTAGCAGATTATCAGAATATACAACTGAAGAAACACGCATGATGGGATTGAATTCATGCCTGTCTCCCAGAAAAGAATTATCTCTTTAAACCACTCATGATGGGATTTATGTCTATCTCTCAGAAAAAAAAATGATCTCTCTCGTTCCTCCCGTCTCCACACCATTTAAGTAAAATTAAAACAAGAACACACGGTGCTGAAGAGAGTAAAAGGGTTTAACAGCAAAGTAGGAAAGCTAAATATTTTGAAACGGGAATCCCTCCCAACTTTGGCTAGCCAATAAGAAGGCTTAAACGGGCTCTTCAGACCAATCAGGAGGTGTTCCGGGTTCCCAACCCCCCAACAGGGAACGAGCCAATCGGTATACAGGTCCGCCAACTCAGGAGACCGTCGCCAAGTACCAAGGAGGGGGGGCATGTACGGCCTGAAAGACCCTCCTCCACTCGGAGCTCCTGGTGGGGCTGGACGTCTGGGTATGAGCTTGTTGCCCAGGCTAAGGAAAAGTTACAGAACGCACAGACTCTCTCGGCTTCGATCCCGCGCCTCCCGCCCTTACCGTTCCGGAGCTGCCAGCCCCAGCAGTGGCCGTCGTGTCGGCCATCTTGCTCTGGCGTAACGTGCGCGAGCGCAAGGCAGGATGGGATTTGTAGTCGTCGGGCGGGGAGAGGGGGCGGGGCGGCGTGCGCCCCTCTGGGCTTCCCGAAACTCAGTGAGGAGGCGTTTGGGGGCGGGGGTGCTTCAGTTGACCCAACTCACGTGACTTCCAGTGAGCTGCAGGTTGATGCGGCCCCAGTGAGCCTCGGAATTGGCGAAGAAAATGCGCCCTCGGTTTTCACACCTATTTCAAGATGAAATCGGTTCTCATAAAGAAAACACTCCTGGAACGCTCCGAACTTGACTGTTAGTAACACCTGGCTGGGTCCCGCCCAGTGCCGGTGACTCACTGTCTGCGGGAGGGGGCCTGATAATAAGTATTGTTGAGCTCTCCAGGTGATTCTCCTGAGCGGGAAATTTTGGGAAGTCTGTGTTTTACTGATGATGACTCTGCAGCCGGTCAATGCCCCACTTGCAACCAGAGCTTAACGACCACCTAGTCCAGGTCTTCCACGGCTCCCAACTGCCTTCTCGCCCTCAATCCGCGGGTATTTGCGGGGCCAGACGAGAGGGGCAGGCGGGCGAGAGGCTCTGTCCTTTGCCCGCCTCACTCCCAGGGCATTGCGGTGCCTGCGGTTTCCTGTTCACTTGCCCTCCAGACCCTCCGGATGGGTTCTTCCTGCGCTGACCGAACTGTGCTTTATTCGTCTGGGTTTGCGGGTGTCTGGCAGGACGAAGATGATGGGTTTGAATTCTAACACGCGCCAGCTGTGGGACTACGAGCACAGGACCTAACTGCATTGTGGCCTCAGTTTCCTCTTTTGTGAAACTGGGGTGTGATGGATAGTAGGGGGGAAAAGAGCAAATACAAAGGGTCTGTGACGGTGTCAGACGTATAGCAAGGTCAAGAAACGGCGTCTACTGTTGTTTATTTCCTGGATAGCGCCTCGAAGAGCGGCTAACGCCTGGAGGCAGAAGTCTGGAAACCTGCGCTGCACCTGCACAGTCGCGCGTACCTGAGTCTGGGGGGCGCGCCTCCGCCCCCTCGCCTAGGGCACGGGGGGCGGGGTTTGCGGGGGGGGGGGGGACCGCACCAGGAGTCCTGGCCCAAACCTTAGCTGAACAGAGCATCTAGTTCGCTTTGTCTCCCCCGCCCCCTCTTCCCCACTTCCTGCCCAGCTTTAAACTCGCGATCCGCGGCTCAGCGAAGACTGTAAACATGCGGCGCCTCGGGAGGTGGAGACTGGTTCTGTTTGGGCGTCTGGGGGAGTGGTGCACGCCCCTCCCTGCGGCTGGAGGTTGCGAACCCCCATCTCCCCAAAAACAGAAGCCAGAGGCGACAGGAGAGAGTGTCTGCGGCCACAATCGGTGCTTCGGCGGGCTCACCTGCCAAGGAGGTAGGCTTGAAGGCTGGAGAAGCCAAGATGATGGGGGGGGGGGTCAGCATCTTCCCCCTTCGCTGAGGCCTCCAAACTTAGGCAGGACACCGGGGTAGGGGTCGGAGGTGGGTGGGTTAGGAGGTCACTGCGCTCTCGTCACCTCCTGGTTGTCCCCAAGAGCTTGGCTTATGTTCTGAGTGAGCTGTTTGTTGTGCATGTAGTTGAGGGGCAGAGAAGCCCACCAAAGCCCCCAGTGCTCTACATGTTCGCACAGCCCCCTCCAAGCTGACCTGCGGTCCTGGAAAGTCAGTGGGCTGTCGTTGTTTTCCAAACCTCAGAGATAGAGGTGGGGGCGGGTAGGCAGGCAGAAGCAGTGTGGGCAGGGAGCCTTCAGGTTCTCTTGCCAGCCAGGGCCAGGGAAGGAGCCAGAGGACAAGACTGGAAGGAGGGACCCCTCAGTGTTTGGTGTCTGATGGGTACAAAAGTGATGGTTAAGCCTTTTCTGTGTCTTTTAATGTGTCGACAAGGGGAATAACTGAAGCAAGTGGTTGCTGTTACTAAGGGAACATTGATTTATTCATTTGCAAGCACTGAGCACCTGTGTGTCTGGGATTGTATTGGATGCTGAGGGTGCAATGATGTTATGTACCCAACAGCTAGTATGCGTCATGATCAACAGAGATAAGGCACCAAGCTGGGGTGGCTGGGAGGCATCAGAGAGAACAGGACGTTTGAGTTGGGTTGCGAATGATGGTCGGTCACCAGGCAGAGAAGTGGTGGGAAGTCTTGGGGGACACTTACTCATTCCATAGAGCGGTACTGAACCCTGATTGTGTTGTTGGGCATTGGGGTACCACAGGGACCCAAAAGCACTTCCTGCTCTCTTTAACCCTCTGTCTAGGAATGAAGAAGTGGGAATGAACATGATGAATTCAGGGGAAGGCAAGTTTCTGGGCTGGTCCCCAAGAACCCAGAAATTCCCAGCTAGATGCAGCTGGGAAGGTCCACCTGGGAGTGATGTGACAGTCCACACAATCTTGGGGCACCCACTCCCCATCCCTGGACTCTAGGACTGCTTCTTCTAAAAAATCTTGTTCTGTGCCCCCCACCGCAATTCTCTTTGGGACCCAACAAGGATGAAGAGAACTGGCTCTCCCTTTGGTTTTCTGCAGACTTTTCTGCTCTTTCAGTTCCTGGGCTCCTTTGAGAGATGACTGACAACAATTTATGAATTCAGCAACTGTCTGCTGTGGTCATGCCGTCTGCACAGGCTAGATGTTGGGGACATAATGGGAAACAAGTCAGAGCTTCTACCCCCCTGGAAGTTAGAATCAAAAGCATCTCTGAGAATTCCAGCAGGATCCCAGTCTATGCCCAGACCTTGGGACCTTCTCCTCCCTGTTCCTTCCTTTAAGGGTTCAGAATACTAGCTAATGCTTAATGGTGCTGTTAGATACTCTTCTAAATGTTTTAGGTGTAATGTCTCATTTAATCCTCCATACAGTCCTATGAGGTAAGCACCAAGATTTTCTCCATTTTATAGATGAGGACACTCAGGCAAAGAGAAGTAATTTTCCTAAGGAGGACATGAGAAATAAATGGCAGAGATGGGATTTAAAGCCAAGTCACATGACTTAGGAGGCCTTGTTCTTAACTACTAGGCAAGCCTGCCTGTTTGACTGACCACATAGAATGTGCACTTGAACCAAGGGCTTAGGAGTTTCCAAAAGGGACTCCATCATCCTGTATGAGCGTGGGTGATGGTGCTGCTCACAGGGAGCCCCAGAAGGCCTGGAGTAGGGTTGAGGTAACAGCAGAGCTGGCTGGTATCCTCTCCTAATGGCCGTGTGTGTGTGTGTGTGTGTGTGTGTGTGTGTGTGTCAGTGCATGGGCTTCCTAAGCTTCAGTCACCAAGAGGAATAAACCAAGGTTTGATGCAAGAAAGAACTCAACATAGATGTGATGTGCCAGAATCTGGGAGGTGGGAAACCAAGGCACCTCTTTTGTTGGACATCTTTAAGAATAGCAGAGATCCTCATACTCTAGATCCCAGGAGGAACAATCCAACTTAGCTGAGTAAGGAAGACCGTCAAGGAGTGGAAGCAATCTTAAGATGCTCACCTCTCTTCCCCACAGCTGCTGCATCCCAAAGCTGCACCTGTGGACCCGACCTCACCCCTCCAGGCAGGCTGGGACAATGCCCTTGATGCAAACCAGGCCATGGGGCAGAGGTTCCATAGATTGCAGCCATTTTCCCATTACCTTTCTGAACGTTTGGGTTTCTCCCAAGAGCCCTCTGCACAGATCTGGAGAGACCCTGAGGCTGTGTCTCTGCCTGCAGTCAAACCACCCCCTACCATCTATCTTTGTTAGAGGGGTGTGTGTTGGGGAACAGGGGTTGGTGCTCGAGCTGGAGGGTAGAGGGTGGCCTCCAAGGTAACTGGTAAGCAGGATGTGAAAGTTGAGAACTCTACAGGCCTCCAGGCTGCAACACACACACACACACACACACACACCTTCCTCCTCCATCATAGGTGGGGTGCAGTGGAACCTTCTGTGTGCCCAGCCCCCTGCCCCAGGCACTCTTCAGGCTGGGGAGAGAACAGGTTGTACTCTTGAGAAACCACAAGAGGAAGTTTAGGGAGGGCTGGGGTGGGGAAAGTTCTGGGGCCCCTGCCAAGTTTCCCTTTCGTTGCTCAGCGGGTAGATGTGTTTATTTTGGTGTGTTTCTCTTGCCCTCAAAGACATTTAAATTTTAAACCCTCTGAGTTTTAAAGACCAGTTGAGGCCTGCCCAGTTACAACAGGAGGGTGTGGCCAGAGCTGCCCCTGGAAATGGGATTGGAACAAGGTACCCATTTTTGGATTTCACCTGGGATTCATACTGACTGGGAGAGGCTAACTCCACTAAATCTTCTTTTCTCCTCTCTGCCCTTTCACCTTGCTTTTCTCAAAGCACTGCCTACCGCCCTACATTCCTCAGAGGAATGTGGTTATAATGGCCAGTTAGGGGCTATCCTAAATGTTTTCCTGCCTTATCTTATTTACTAATCACCACTTCAGGTAGTGAATGCCTCTATCCCCAATACTGATAAGGAAACTGGCTCAGAAAGGCCAAGAGACTTGCCTGAGGTCACACAGCTAGGTAGTGGTGGAGCTCAGGTTTGAACAGTTGGTCTATCTGACTTCAAAGCTTGTGCTCTTGAAGTCTAAATTCACTGCCAAACAGAGCATCAGCTTCCCCTGAACAACAGAAAGACTGAAATCCAAAGATGTATTTAAAAGGATGCTGCTAGTGGGCAGGGTGGGGGAGGGGTTTGGGTACAGAATTGTAAGTGATTCCTTGGAAGTTAGTATAGTTAAAACAAAACACAAAAAAGCCCACTGAAAAAAGAAGATGCAATGGCTGAAAGTTTGAGGTCAAACTTGGGAAGGCTGAACCAAATTGGAGGAAGATTTAGGAGGGGTATTATAGCTGTGCTCCTTTGGAAGCCCCCAGGTAGGGGAAAGGGCACTGGTGGAGCCGGATTTCTAAAAAGCATAAGAACTTTCTAACAAATAATCGCCTAATCCCCATCTGAAGAAGTCAGTTCCTCGCCGAGGGGAGTCTAGAGCACATGCTTACGATGGGCTTCTGCCTCCTAGAAGACCCCAAAGCCTCTTCCACCTCTAAACCTGCTGTGTGATTATTCATCGGCTTCTTCCATATATCGTCCCTTTGCGCCTCCGCACTCGCTGGCCCTTGGTGGTCCCCGTCTGTCCGCCAGGTGGGGCTGTTGTCCATTGTGTCGCCCCACGAGTTGCTGGATTGGGTGAAGAGCGCCACCTCGTCCATCCGCCCCCAGCTGGTTGTGTGGATCCTCTTCCCCAGTCCCTTCCCATCTACACCCCGGAGCCCAGAATGCTATTTTTGACCCTGCACAACCTCCATAAAATGCCTCTTAGGTTCCTACCCGGCTCAGGCCAGACTATTCAGGCCTCTGCCCTGGGGCAGGCTCCCTTCTGCAGGTTTGGGATCCCCTCCCTCCCACACTTTCTTTCCCTTCCCTGACCTTCCTCTGCCCTTGAGATAGAAAACCCAAGTGTTGGGCGCAATGGGCAAGGCCAGCAGCCCTCAGGGGCATCGCTTTTCATACCCTTCAAAGGCATAACAGGGCACCCATGTTATCTCCTTTAAGGGACCTCAAAAGCCACGCCTCTCTAAAACTATTTGACCTCAGTGGCCCGACCAGTTCTCCCACCCTGATTGAAATTCCCCCAGGACAGCCACTCCTAAGGTGAGAGAGCAGGGGACTGAGGTGGTGTCTGTGGAAGAAGGGGGAGGAGTGGGGTTGCTTGGTGCCTCCTTTGTCAGCCCAGATCTGCTTGCTGCCTCCTCAGACCCACTGGGGGACACAGAGCCACTGGGGCCCCAGGTACAGAGCAGATACAGCCCAGTGTAAGTGAGGACAGAGTGCAGTTTCAAGGCATGTGGCCAGAGGACACCATGGAGGGCATGCTCAGAGAAAGAGGTGATAGCTACTACCGTGTTTCCCCGAGAATTAGACCGGGTCTTATATTAAGGTTTGCTCCAAAAGACACATTAGGGCTTATGTTCAGGGGATGTCCTCCTGAAAAATCATGCTAGGGCTTATGTTCCAGTAGGTCTTTGTCATACATGGTCTCTGGTCCTGCTCCCGCTCTTGGCGGGTGGACACAGGGTATGGGGAGGCCAAAAAGGAACACCAACAGAGCCATGGATAGGGGTTCACACCACTATATTCTTGGGGGCGGCTGGGTTGGAGACAGGAAGCAGGATCCACACGATCCACAGTCCGCCATCTGCTTCTCTCAACCAACCGACGTCTGTAAACTGAGGCCATGTAGCACGTCCACCCCTAGAATATATTCTGAGACGGGGGAGACATACACCATGTAGGTTCTGTGGGCGGGAGGAAGCCTTCCTATACCCAGTGGTAAGGAAACAGCTTTTACAGTCACAGCCTTTCCCCCCCATAGCCATCAATGCAAATTGCTGGTTCAGGGAACAGTTCTGGGTTCCCATAAACAAGACTGCAGTCTGCGCCAGTGTCAACTAGGGCCAAAACCCTCTGCACATTAGAGGGGGACCAATGTACACACAGTTCCATATGGGGCCTCCGGTCCCCGCTCATCCCCTCTGACCGGGTACCTTGGCCCCCCACCTAATCAAGCTGAAAGGAGTCGGCCTCAAGCGGCCACATGAAGTCCTGGAGGGACACGGGTCGCACTTTCCCAGGGTTCTTTAGGCTGCTCTGGAATTGCTGTTCCAGATGCAACTGTTTCCAAAATTCCAACGAGAGTGCATTGGGTTGTCGGCACCGCCTCCCCAGCTCCTGCAACTCAGTGGGAGTGTAAGGGGTATAGGTCATGAACTCAGTCACAACTGGGTTACCGGCAGCAATGCCCCCACGGCCCAAAGGTTGTTCATGCTTCAACTTTTGCTGGGCTGGTCACGGGGCACCTGGGCTATTTCAGCAAGCACTTCCTCCGAGTTATGATGCAGCGCGGTGAGAACCTCCTTTAACTGGTGGTCCCGAGCTTCCAGCGCCTCCCACCGGGGCTGCTGGTCCCATAGCAGGTCTGTTTCATTAAGCGCGTCCTCCGTGTTCCCACGCAACGCGGTGAACATCCAGCCCACGGGCCGGCTGTAGCCTTCCCCTCCTCCGGCAACCGCTCAGCCAGAGCCTGCAGGGCCCTCTCTACGCTGGCCGAAGAGCCATCCATGTCCTCCCACCGCCCCTCGGGGGTCCAACTCCTGAGAACAGTGGCTACCGGGTACCACACACTGTGTGGGGGCGACATGTCCTCCTGCCCAGAGTCAGACGCCATTTCTACCTGGTCGGAATCTTGCTCATAGTGCCAGGTGTCTGAGTGGGTGGTGGCCTCGGTGTAAGATGTCCACAACCCTCGAAGCCTACAGCAGCAGCAGATCACCAAAAGGAAGGAGACACCTTCTATGGCCAAGAGGGTGGTGTGCCATTGGGAGGCTCGAGTCTCCCAGGCCGACCGCACCTCCGGTCCCCGGCACCGCTCTTCATGGGCCTCCCAAAACTGAGCTTTCATACATATAAACTCCATTACTCCTTTGAAAATTCTGGCTGGCACCATATCCTGCTTGCTGTGCCATGTGTCATACAGGGTCTCTGGTCCCGCTTCCGCTTTCAGTGGGTGGACACAGAGTATGGTGAGACTTAAAAGGAACACCCACGGAGCCATAGATAGGGGAATCATACCACTATATTCTCTCTGGCAGCTGGGTTGGAGACACAGGAAGCAGGAGCCACACGATCCGCAATCTGTTGTCCTCTTCTCTGTCAACCAACCAACTTGCCAGCACAGCCACGGCAGTTATATGGCTAACCGGTTACAGCTGACGGCCGTCTGATTACAGCTGATGGCCGTCTAATACCCGAGCCAGCATGTTTCCACATGAGACTGAGAGCCTGGAAACCGCTCTCTGGGACTCCGTCCCTATAGCCTTATTTTTGGGGAAACACATTAGTAATGTTCCAAGCACTTAGTAACTCATGTGCTCTCTCCAACAGCCTTATGAGGCAGGATACCCATTTTCCAGATGAGCAAACCAAGGCATCGCAGGTTAAGCAGCTTGCTTCCATCCACGCACCTGGTCAGGGGCCGAGCTGGAGTCTGACTATTTGGCTGTAAAGTTTGTGCGCATGACCACTAACCCGTGCTTTCTCTCATGGAGGTGTTGAGAGCCTGTGCTCAGTAGAGAAACCACGCTGGTTTGAGTCCTAGCTTGTCTCCTGCCTGGCTGGGTGAAACTGAGTTCCTCATCTGTAAAGTGGGCATAAGATAGTCCTCACCTCACTGGGTCATTATGAGGATTAACAATGGCTAATTTTTTAAAAAAATATGTATTATTTAAAAATTTTTTTCAATTACAGGTGATGTACAATATTATATTAGTTTCAGGTGTACAACATAGGGATTAGACATTTATATAACTTACAAAGTGATTACTCCAATAGGTCTAGTACCCGTCTGACATCATGCAGTGTTATTCCAATATTATTGATTGTATTCCCTAAGCTGTATTTTACATCCCCATGACTGTTTTTATATCTGGCAACTTGTATTTTAATCCCCTCCCCTTTTTCACCCTTCCCCCCAACCCCCTTTCATCTGTCAACCATCTGTCTGTTCTCTGTATCTATGAGTTTGTTTCTGTTGTGTTTCTTCATTCATTTTGTTCTTTAGATTCCACATATAAGTGAGATCATACAGTATTTGTCTGACTGATTTCACTCAGCATAAAATCCTCTAGGTCCATCCATGTTGTTGCAAACGGTGAGATTTCATTCTTTTTTATGGCTGAGTAGTAGTCCAAATATGGCTAATGTCCATTGCACGCTTACTCTATGACAAATGTGAGTTTTCTGTGTCCTCACAACAGCTCTGCGGGGGAAGCACTATTATCGTACCTTTATAGCAAGGAAACTGAGGCACAGAGTAGTTACTCAGAGTAGGGGGCTGAGGCTTTGGAGCCGTACTCTGCACTAGGCTCATGAGAGAATCCACAAAGTCCAGCCAAGTGCCAAACAGGGCATAAGACCTTATAAGTGATAGCCTCCGTCATCGTGTCATCGATCTAGTCATCTCACAGACTGAGCTCCGTGGGGTGGACATGGGGCTTACCCAAAACCAAAGAGGCAGCTCTGTTCTCTTTCCTCCCCGCCCCATCTATTACTTAATTTCACCCTGTTTTCTAAAATAAAAATCGGCCCGCAAGTTCTGGCCTGTGGTCAGACAGTTGAACAGAATACTTGAAATTGGGGCTGTCCCAGAAACTCCCAGTTCTGGCCCCAGCTTTGTCTGCTCCAGCTCACCCTCCCTCCTGTTCTCTGTTCTCTTCCCTCCAGGCCTCTCCTTCTGCCCCCTCCCCTGGGGGCCCTGTGTTCTGGGAAAGGAAGCCGGAGCAGGGCCTCAGACAGATGCAGAGTGTGGGCTCCAACTTGAGCTCCAGCTGGAGGAGTTAGAGGCTGTGGAAGGAGGAGAGGACTGGCCAGGGGAAGGGAGGGAGGATGGGGCACAGAGGGCCCCCATGCTGCCTGTCCCCGTAGAGGCATCTGTCTGGTCTGACTCTTTCCTAAGCTCCAGTTTACTGAGCTCATTCTGCTGGGTGCTCTGGTCAGAACCAGCTCTGAGTAAGACCCAGGGGAGGATTTATTCCTCTCTGGTGAGTGGATTTCATAAGCTGTCTTTGGATTATGGAGGAGAGGAATGCTGTTCCCTCCCAACACAAGGCCCCTGAGAGTCAAGGCTGCTTTTTCCTTTCCTTTCAGCTCCATCCCCTTTTCTCTAAGCAGTATCTGTTACAGAACCACAAACTTGGAGACTGTTCAGATGTGGAATCTATTTTCATCACAGTGGGAGAGGATCTTAGGGTTACAAACTCTCGAATGAACTGAGTGGCTTTGCATAGGCCAGATTCTCCCAGGCCCTCTCTGTTTCCCTTCCAGTCAGCTGGTGCCTGCTGGTCCGAGGGGCAGCCTCCATCTGTTCTTGGAATTGACTTAACTTCCACCTGACCAGGCTGAGTTTTACCCTCAGGTCTCCTGGTCTCCAAGGAAACAGAGTCTTTTTCTGCCTGGGCCCAGCCTCTTGGGTTCTAAAGCAAAACTCTCTTTACAGTTACTAGACGTGAGCTTGGCGCCTCCTGGGTGGTCCTCAGAAAGTCGTACTTGTCCCTGCTTCTTCCCTGCCTTTCCTCTGACACAGGTCCTGGGAGTCCTTTTTGGTATTCCTTGTAGGAATCGATTGTGTGGATGTCTCTGAACCTTCATTTCTTCCCAGACCCATGGCAGCAAAGATGTTTGGGAATAATAACAGCATATCTTTTCGCAATACCTCCACCTGTCAGGGACTGTTGTAACTGCCTATATATACTACACACCATTTGTAAGTAAGTAAGTGTAATAAATACATGTATTTATTAACTCATTTCTCATTTGTTCCTCATAATGATCCTATGAGGTTTCCGTATTTTATAGGCAAAGGACGGAGGTTAAGTAACTTGCTCGAGGTCATTTAGCCGGTCAGTACTGAGAGAGAGCCTGGCGACTGAAGCAACTCTGACCTGACTTCTCATGCTGGTTGTCTGTGCCTGTACACGCATGTGTGCGCCCAGCCACCAGGGGGCGTGTGAGGATACCGGGTGCCCTGTTGAGACATTGCCCGGAACACCACGTTGGGATAGGTAGAGCAGGCTGGTAGACCCCTGAGTTGCCTCTGTGTGTGACGGTGTGTGGAGGTGTGATGGTGTGGATACGAGTCCCCCAAGCAAGCCCAGAACTTCCCCCCATCCCTCAGTGCTCCTGGCCAGACCTTCAGGGTTGTCCCCACCAAGCCAAGCAAGATGGAAGGGAAGGAGCAAGGAGGGCCCAGCCTTGCTCCAGCAGGCAGGTCAGGTGTCACACACGACCCAGGAAGCAGGAGTGGGTGGTGGTGATGTGAGCTTTGCTAGGTGGGGCAGGGGGTGAGGAGCCCTGGATGAATCAGCCTGACCACAGCCGCCCCAACTATGGTGATGGTGAAAACAAGCTTCCTCCAGCTCCCCCTCCAACGCTCATTTTTCTTTCCTTTCTCTCCTCGACTCTCAAGCTTTGGCAGGGGTGTGGCACCAGGGTGGTGTTTACAGGCACACCTCTGGAGTTGGTGGTTAAGCTGGGTCCTAGTGCTAGAATTGCAACCTTGACCTTCAAGGTACTCCAGCCCAAAATGGGCAGCAGCCCTAGCCCAGGGTGGATGCCACATACCCTGTCCAGAGGACACGACTGGGCCTCTCGTCCTCCTGGGCTCACCTACCTGGCATTTCCTTCCAACAACAACTATAGGTTTCAGAGGTCTCGTCCAATCTTCTTTCATAGTTGGGCCGCATTTTATGCAGTGTTGAGTTCAAAGTCAGTGTAAAAACGAAATATGCTTCAAAGTTACTGTGAAAGTCTTCTTAAACTGCTCATAAAAATCAGTATTCATAGTTTGTGCATTTTCTCCCGTCTCTAAGAATCTCCAGCATAGCCAGTTTTTATTGGGACAGGTGGCCAAGTCTTTGGTTGAATGTTATGTTGAGCTTGGGATAAGGGGCCACCTTTTATAAACAATTTGTAGGTTTCTGTGGTTGGTAGTTGTCTTCTCCAGTAGATATAATTGAATTTGTGATAGTTAAATGTGCACATTTAGGAATTCAGTATGCACTTGCTTATGGGTTCTTATGAGCTCCCTGGGCCACAAGAAAGGTTTGAGTGACGGTGCTGTGGGAATTTAGAGGAAAGAGCAGTTGCTTTTGGATGGATTAACCAGGAATTTCTTCTCGGAGGTGCCATTGAGAAAATAAAAGAGGCATGGACTTGATTAGAAATTCTATTCAGGAGCAATTTTAAATGGTGGTCGCTTTTGTGTGTTTTTACTTTTCTGAATATCTTTTTTTTTTTTTTTTTTTACTGAAAACCATATTATCATTTTTCTATTCTCATTTTATGGCAATTATCAGGCTGACCAATTCTTTATATTATTATCGATTCTAAAATAATGAGTGGCTATTTCTAGAATTATTAATTATTTCTATAACAATAATTCTTAATATGACCACTTCTTGTTTTTTCTTTAATGGCTTATAAACGCTAGTAAAACACTGGAGGAAGGTGGTGAGACATGAATAATGGTAAAGAATGGAGAGGGCTGGGGTGTTTCAAAGACTGTCTGCTTAAACTGATGTGTTCGACTTAAGGCCATAGTTATCAAACTTTCTGGACTCAGGAACACTTAAAATCCTTAAACATTATTGAGGACCCCAAAGAACTTTTGTTTTCGAAGGTTGTGGCTCCTGACATTTAATTTCTATTAAAAATTTTTAAATGAGAAATTTAAAAAATTCTTGTTAATTCCTTTAAAGTAGCAATAAGAGACTCATTTCATGTTAACATAGCAACATGTTTTTTATAAAATAATAACTATGTTCCAAAGCGAAAAAAAAAAAAAATTGCTGAGAAGTGTGGCCTTGTTTTACGTTTTTGCAAATCTCTTTAATGCCTGACTTAATAGAAGACAGCTGGATTATCAGATCTGCTTCAGTCAGTTGCAATAAGTTGTTTTAGCGGGTGTATATGAAGAACATCTGGCCTCAGACAGATATGTAGTTGAAAAGGGAGAACATTGCTGACGGTTCTAGAGCATAACTGGCCTAGTGGGACGTAGAGCTGGAAAGGAATGTGGGGCGACGGTGAAGAAGCTGAATGAACTGGGGAGTTTGGACTTTATTTAGTAGGTAATGGGGAGCCATTGAAGGCTTTTGAGAAAGGAAGTGACATAATCAGAACTGTTTTAAGATGATTTTTAGGGCAGTAGAAAAGTAGAATTGGTGAGAAAGTCTACACCAAAACTATAAAAAGGATTGAAACTAGGGTGACGCCAGTAGAAATGGAAATGAGGGGGTGATTTGGCAAAATATTTTGTAGGTAGAAGCAATAGAACTTAGTAAATATTTTGTAGGTAGAAGCAACAGAACTTAGTAGTTATTTGGTAGAAGGGTAGGAAGAATTATCTGCTCTGTGAAATCGCTCTTCCCTCTCCGTTAGGCACCATTCATACTTCTAAGATGTAGTTGCCATGTATTGTAATTGGCTGCTCGCATGTCTTCTCTCTTCCTAGGTGACAGTCAGTGCTCAGTACATGAATGAATGACGGTAGTCAAGAATTACGAGCCCAGAATATTTCGACCTGAGTAGCTGGTAGAATATTGGTGCCATTATATAATAATTTAAAGACCAGGAGGAAAAGACGTCCATTATCATTAAGTATGTAAAGGGTAGGAGGAGATGTCAAGCTAGGAATGGGGAGAACATAGTGGGAGGACCTTGGACTATACTGTCCTCTTAGCAAGGAATTACATTTTCCTAGGTACTAAAGATTTGGGGAGAAATATGAAAAACACCTAGGGGAGATTGTTCTTTGTTCCCAAGTAACTCAAATTAGGACAGTGTTTTTCAAAACTAGAAATGTTTTCCTTTTAAACCATTTTATACACACGCATGCAAACACACACACGTGTGTGTGTGTAACAAACAGGTTTCATGAAATAATACTTACCTTACTCCAGATGATGTACTTTTATTCTGTTGTTTCATTTTTTGAAAATGCTGGTCATGATGAGCTTCATGATTTCATGACCCAGTCAAATATCCTGCCTTGCAATTTGGAAAACACTAAGTTGGCAAGATATCAGTTAGTACTCTCAAGCAACAGAAACGGATTGTCCAATATAAGGCAAAGAGAGTGTATTGGAAGAAGTTTGGGAATTCATAGACTTGTGAGAAAGGCTGCAAAACCAGGTTTGGAAATGGACAGAAACTGACAAAGTGCCTGAGGGCTGGGCAGAGGAGCCTACAGAGAGATGACAGCAGCTGACCAGTCACGTCCGCCTGGCTAGGCATGGTAGGAATGGATGGGCCGGCCCCCCACCCCAGTTTCTCTGATGCTGGTCAGGCAGCCTGGCTCCTGGATTTGCGCAAGAGGAGAGGGAATCCCCCAAAGGGAAGTGGCAGTGTTATTGGAAAGGGAACTGGATGCTTAGTAGCAAAAAAATGAATAGTCTACAAAAGGTACCCTGACTTAGGCACACAAAAAGATCCCTAACGGAGTGGTGTCCTTACACTGTAGTGGATCTAAATGGTCATGTTCTTGCCCTTCTGGTGGCGTTGTCACGTGGTGAATTCTCCCTTCAGAAATCAATTGCTTCCAAAATATCCTGACCCCCTGCCTTGGTAATTCTACTTGCCAGGCTCCAACCATAATTTAAGTAATTCTAGAAAAAAACTGATGATTTTCATCGAAGTATTATACACAGTGACAAAAATTTGGGACAACTGAAATGCCTCACAGTAGAGCATGCTCAAGCAAAGTCTAGTACAGTTGACCCTTGAACAACATGGGGTGAGGGCCGCCAAGCCCCGTGAAGTGTAAAAATCCATGTGTAACTTTTGACTCCCCCGAAACTTAAACTACTAGTAGCCTATTGTTACTGGGAGCCTTACCGATAAAATAAAGTTGGTTGACACATATTTTGTATGTTGTATATATTATATACTGTATTCTTACAGTAAAGTAAGCTAGAGAAAAAAAAAATTATTAAGTAGATCATAAGGCAGAGAAAATACATTTACAGCATTTATTGAAATCTCTCCATGTGTAAGTGGACCTGTGCAGTTCAAACTTATGTTGTTCAAGGGTCAACTGTATGTCAAGTGAAATATTAGATAGCCATTAAAAATGTGAATTGCAAAAAACTATGTGCTATCACAAAACTTACTTATATGGTAACGTTGAGGAAAAGAATCAGAATGCAAAATAGTACGTACAATATATTTACAACTAAATATTTTATGCGCGCACACATGCACACACATAAATAGAGAAAAGACTGGAAAATATACTGAAATGTTAGCGGTGGTTGTTTTTTGGGGCAGTGAAACTATGGGTGATTTTTTTCTACTTTTTACTCTTTTGCTAAATGTTCTGGTTCCTTAATAACATGAAAAATGCAAAACAAGTCATGAGTTGTGTTTCCATAAGTATGTAGAAAATCAGTCTTTTTATTTTCATAGCATCTCATCGGAGACAGTAAGTGCCAAGTAAAACTTCGGCATGAGGAGTTCAGTGTGACCACCTAGTGGGGAGCTGGGTGTGGCCTGGGGGGTGACAGCTGCCTCTGCCCCAAGTTCCCAGCTAAGGCAACACTATCTGCTGGCCCTTTAGATCCTATGGCACCAATAAAACTGAAATATGCAGGCAACTCTGGGGTGATCAACTCAGGTGGCTGGCAGTTGGCGGTGTGTCTTGATGTTAGATGACTCACTTCCAGGACCCAGTTACCTGTGGCTGGGCACAGAGTGGGTCTGCAGTGTGGGGCAGGCATTTGCTTGGGGGGCCTGCTTTCTCCTTGTCCCTTTTGGCTGCCTGGAGCAGCGAGGAGCTAAGATGGTGAGAGCGTGGAGCAGGACTGTATCCCACTATATCTGCCTTCTCCAGCTCAGCAACAGAGAAGGAGGTGGAGTCTGGATTGAGCCCCAAGATAAGGAATATGCAGCAGCTGACAGGGGAGATCAAAATAAACAGCTGTGCCCCCAGGAGAACGAACTCCACATTCCAGTTTCTGATCCCACCTCCAATTCCCACTTCTCCCAAGTGCCTTCCCCCACCCCGCCCCCATACGTGCACACTCAGTACCCCCAGCAGCTAGAAGGGCCTCCCTCGGCCTTGGCTTAGCTCCCTTAGAACCTTCCCACACTCGCTCCCCCTTAACCAAAGGCTCTGGGGCTGCTCTCCAGCTGTCTGGAAGGGAGTGAGTACTCAGGACAGGTGGCCGGACGCGGATGGAGTGGGGCCTCATCCAGCGCTGGGCTCCACCTGCCAGACTGGGCCACCCTTGGACTCACACGTGGGCTGCTCCAGGAAGGCCCAGGAACAGAAGAGGGCTGGGCTGGGTGGCAAGTCTGGGAAAGCTGAGGCAGGACCTGGGCAGTGTGTGTGTGTGGGGACAGGGAGGAGGGGATGCAGTGGTCCTGATGTCTGGGTCTGCAAACATCTGGCCAGCCCTCACTGTGGGTGGGCCCTGCCCCCTGGGAACTCACAGTCCAGGAGGGGAGACAGACAGCAGGTACAAGATGTGCCTTCTGAGGTGGCTTATGACCGCTATGGGAGGTCATTCCTCATCATAGTGCCTGGGGGTACCCCCAGCTCCGAGGAACCCCCTGCAGAGCTCCATATCCCTGAGGCTTCAAGTCATTGCCCCAAACACTCCAGACTACTTTCTAGATCTGCTAGCCTGGGATTGTAAATCAAGGAGCTAGAAGGAGCAGATCTTCTCCATCTCTTAGGGCCAGGCCAACCTCTTGGGCCACCAGGAGTAGTACGTAACACCCCTTCTTCTATGTCACCCCTATTCCAGTTCCACCCTGAACAGAGAGACTGAGCTGGACCCGGGCACTGAGGGCTTTCTGTGCAGCGCTGGTGCCCACCATGTACTACTTCTATGTCCTAAAGATGGAGGGACTCGGGAGGGAACTCCTGTCCTCCTGAGCTTGTACATGGCCTGTGTCCTGGACAGAAAGAGGTTTAAATCCAGGGGGCAGATGGGTGGGTGTTTGCTCTGAGGTACGTCGGGCACTTTTGCCCTTGGTGGGAGGATCATTGAAAGAGGAAGGTAGTGGTGGGCTCCCGGGGCTGTACACTGGCCTAGTAGTCTGAGGGGAGGGCACCCCCACACATCCCCAGTGTCCAGTGAGGGTGTACGTGGGGAAGGTCTCACTCCCTCACAGTTACTAACTGCTGGCAACCTGGCAGGGCCCCCCATCGCTGTACTTAAATGACTCTGACGACCCAAAAGTCCTGAAATGGCCCACATCTCCAGCAGACAGCTAGGCATCTTCTCTCTCACACAGCTACCCCCAACCCCCACCAGCAGACTCCATAAATGCATGCTAATAATAGCCAGGACCAATTATATAATTTGCAGAGCTCCTCGTTCAAACATGATTAAGAATCTCAAGATGGTGACAACATAGCATTAAGCCAGGTGTGGGGCACTTCTGGGCAGGGGGTTCTGTGTGACGACACAGTTCACATGCCCGTGAAGCCTGCTTGATTGCTAACAGTTACTGCACATTTGCTATAGGCCGGCCACTGTGCTAGGCGCTCACCGTGCGTGATCTCTTTCCTTCCTCCCAGAAGCCCGATTATTCCTTTGTGTGTATGAGGAAATTGAAGGATTAGACAAACATAACTTCCTGAGGTCGCCGGCTCTTACAGGCTAGAGCACGGGATGGAAGCCAGCCTATCTGTCTACGAGCCTGGGCTCTTCACCGCCACCCTGGGGAGCCCCAGCCTCCAGGAGGAGGGAGGTTGCTGGGCAAGGCAGCTGCTTCCCATCCCCATCTTCTGCCCTATCAGAGGCAGGAAGGAAGATGAGGAAAGAAACAGCAGCTGACGGGGCAGCAGCAATGATCGTGGTGCTGAGGGGGTGGCCCACCCAGACAGAAGTGCAGGGCTGGGGACAACGTGCGATGGCACAGGAATTGTGTGAGCTGGAGGCAGCTGATATAGACACCACAGCTGCGCCTTCCACCCTCCTGCCCAATGCGGGCACCGCTGAGCCCTCTCCTCTCCTCTCTCCTCATATCCCTCCCACTCTACCTCTCTCTTCCTCTTTCTGGCCGCAGTCTCTTCTCCCCAACTCTTTCCTCCAACCCCTTTCTGACCACCCTCCCTTGGGCAGTTCATTCAGGGCTCAACTCCAGCTGTGTCCTCAATATTCACACACTTATCTCCACAGTAATAATAGCCACCGTTTAGGGAGCACCTACTATGTGCCAGGCCCACTGCTAGGGACGTTGCCAGTGTATAATCTTGAATTCGCAAACTTGTGAGCAACGAATACCCTCATTTATAAAGGAAGAAACCAAGGCTTAGAAAGGCTGACAGATACGTGGCATTATACTACTGCTAAGGGGTAAGCCGGAGACTTGGGCTCTGACCGGAAGCCCATACTCTGCCCCCCCTCACTGCCTTCCCCCAGGACAGGGTTGGCCTGACAAGGTACAGTGTTTCCCTGAGCATGGAAGAGACTTTTCTCACAAAGGAGAGAACTAATTTGTGAAATGGTCAGTATAAGGGAAGAATAAATAGCGTAATGTGAGGGACAGAGATATTCACCTCCAGCCTCAATTTTGCTTCCGCGGGGGTGGATTTCAAAGGGTGTCTGACAGGGCCCCTCTAACACTTGGGAAAGCCGATCAGATGGATTAGGTTATAGGGAGCTGAAGGGCCAAGACCCATCTCACGCACCTTTTACCCATGGGCATCCTGGCACCAGAGAAGGGGCTGTGGAGGCATGGGGGGAGGCTAGACTGCCGTGAGACAGACCCACAAATCACGGGCTACAACGGAATGGAAACTTCTCATATACAAGTCTGGGTGGGTGATCTGCCCCGCCTGACTGACAGTGCTGAGGACCCAAGCTCTTCCCATGATGCTGTTCCTCTGTCACCTTGGATGTTGAAGACAGAACACCACCACTTGCCTGGGTCCATGACACCCTGCCAGTGGGAAAGGAAAAATGCGAAAGAGGAGGCTGCCCTTCCTTTTCAGGATGTGACCTAAAGACTGCCAGATCACCTACCCCTTTGGCCAAAAGTTGGTCACCTGCTACACTTACCTGCCAGGGAGTTTGGAGATCCTCCATACTGGGGCTTCTAGTGTGAAAGGTACATGAAGGAGAATGGATTTTGGGGGGGGGGGGGCAATTAGCAATCTTTGTCACAGGTTCTAGATGGGAAGGGACCAAGAGAACCATGTCACGTGCATGAGAATGGCTTTTCTATGCGGAATCTCTAAGAAAAGTGTTATCAGATGGAGTTTTCTGGGGGGAAGGCGAGGGCAGGGCAGAGGGGCCAGTACCCTCTGGGGTAATGCCCTCTCCCCTGGACTGCCTCATCTCAGGTCAGAGATCGAGGGTTTGATTCTCCCTCACCCTGACCAGAAATTCCTTGGGGTTCCTTATGGATCAGGGTGCGGTTCACTGACGAGTACCGTATCCTCCCCTTTAGGAAGCCATGCTGTTTTCAGATGGGGGAGAGACGGTCACGGCCTCACACCTCAGTGAGCTAGGTAGTTGAGAGGATCAAATGTAACCATCTCCAGTAGCAGGAGGTGGAGACACTGAGCGGTGAGAGAAGGATAGTTCCAGAGCTCCAACGGCCAGTCTCAGTGACAGGAAGTGAGCAGACTTGAGGCAGGAGGTTGAGCTTTGTCAAAAATGAGGGAAACGGTTTTTGTCTCTGGAGATGTGAACCTCCAGGTGCTGGATGCTGGCAGGCAGTCTCAGGTCCAGTGCTCACTTTATATTCATTCATTCATTAACTAACTCATTCATTCGTTCGTTCGTTCGTTTGTTCGTTCGTTCATTCCGTCCATCCATTGTCTGTTTTTCGAGTGTCTGTCATGGATGTGCCAGGCACGGTGTTCAGTGTGGGCCAAAGAGAAAAAAAACAAGACAGACACAGCCCTTTACCTCACGGAACTCGGAACTCGTAAGCCCTCAGGTTTCACCTGGTCCCCATAGAGGACAGACCAGGACATTGCAGCTCTGAGACAGCCAGCCTTGTGACTCAGCTCAAAAGACCCAGAGGGAGCCCATGAAAGCATGTGGCAGGCCAGCACCTTGAGCAGGAAGCCTGCCATCTTGGGGTGGCAAGGGGCAGTGTGGGCTGGGGGAAGGTATTAGGGGAGTGTGTGTGTGTGTGTGTGTGTGTGTGTGTGTGTGTGTGTGGAGGGGCTAGGGGGCTGCCATCAGGGAGGGGGTGGGGCAGGCATTGGAGTTGCGGTTTCACTTCTCTGTCACATACCAGGCGTGGAATCTACTTTTTCTCAGTTGTTGAGTTTTGTGACTTCTCTTCTGAGCCGAGGGGAGATACCCTCTCCGTCCCCACCTCCAAACCTGGCTGTCCTTCCAGTGCTCAAGTTTGGGTGGAATCCCTCCCTCCTACTACCCACGGCTCCAGTTCACCAACTGTACCTCTCTGCCCCAGGAAAGGGGGTGGTTTGGAAAGTGGAAATCTGTGTGGGGACACTTCCTCTGTGAGGCCTTTGGTTTGTCAGACTCCTCCCCAGACCCTTCTTCGCCTTGCAGTTCCCCCAGCTAGTCCAGGAAGAGAGGCGCCAGGCCCTCGCCTCCTCAGAGGGTTGCCCTGCTCCCTTTTCCTTGCACCGCATATCCTAGGCCCTTTGTCTGCCTGTGTGTGTCAGCTTCTCTCCTTGTAGCCCCTGAGGCATGGCCTAGTTCAGGCTCTGCTTGCTCCTGCCTGCACGTCGGCGTGGCCCCCCTGTGTCACTGCGTGCTCTCTTGCTACGGAACAATGCCATTGGCATGGCAAAGGGAACAGAGGGCTGAGAGCCTTCCACGATGAAGCCTGTCTTTTCCTTTCATGTCACTGGGGGTGGCATAAACCCCTCTATCATCCAGCAGCTGTGTGGTCCAAGTGAGTTCTTAACGTTCTACCTCTCTGTGCCTCAGTGCCCCTCTCTGTTCAATGAGGATAATAATAGTTGCCTACCTTACAGGAGGCCTCGTGTACACCAAGTGCACAGAACAGTGCCTGGCACATGGCAAGTGTTCAGCTGTTACTATGATTCAGGTGTTTGCCAGTATGAGGAAAACATTTGGTAAAAGTTTTAGGCCCCAACACTGGTCTAGAACCCCCAAATTTACGCCACATCAATAAATAAAACCTTCAGAGTCACATGCCCCTATGTCTGTGGTCAGTGGGAGGACAAGGGTCCGGTCTGCATCCCGTATTTTTGGCTTTCAGTGTAGGGTTTTGTACTTAGCAGGTATTCAGAAATGGTGGCTGATGGATCGATGAGTCGATGCCTGGCATTTACAGGTACCCAAAGATATGGCTGCCTGATTATTATACTGAAATACAGTCGATTACTGTTATTCATGGTTGTTATGTTCTGTAACGGAGCTACGGACCCTGAGTTAGTGAGTACTGAACCATTGCTCCTAGGGGAATACAGGGTTGGGTTCCTTTGAGCCTCTGGTCTCAACATTTTCACCAACTGATCGTTGTAATACGTACCTTGTTTTATGTGTATATGTGTGTTTCTGTTTAAAGACACATTATTTAATACATATTGTTGATTTGTCAATACTGGCCAACAGCACTGTAACTCATGTTTTAACAAAGCTACCTAACATGTATTTTCTCTGTAAGGTACATCACAGCTGTCTTGCACTTAGGATCTTAGCAGATCAGCTATACTATGCTTGGGGGACATTTTAAACAGTGAAATCAACAAAAAGGGCACAAATGCAGAGAAGGGTGGCACTAAATAGACCGAAAAGGACACTTGTTTCTAGCATCAGAGCTGATATGAGAAGTCAGAGCACCGCCTTGTTCAGCCTTGGCTGAGAACACGTGTGTCAGATTTTTCACGGTTCTGTGCATGTCCACAAATGACCTCGAAATTGGCACGAGTATAGATTTGGGGTTACAAGTGAATTTTAGTGAGTAGGCAAACTTGCAAATACAGAATCCAGGGATAATGAGGATCGATGGTACCTCCACATAGGTTGGTATTTACCCAGAGGTGCCCCCTGACCCAGCTCTCCCTGAAATATTCAGCAATCTACGGATTGCCTACCCGACCCAGCAGGGGCTTCCAGCACCTTTTGCCAACATGTGGGCCAGCGCCCATGCCATGCCACTGTTGACTCTTTTGGGTGGGTGGGTGACTTTTGCTGCTCAGGCCCGCGTTGGAGGAGGGGTGAGGAAGCCTTGCCCTGCCACCCTCCCCCCTTTCCTACTTCCCCACTGCACAGGAGGTCTCCCTGGTGAACCAGAGGCACACATGCATAAAGGGAGGTGGGTGACACGAGTAGGCGGCCACCTGTGGCTTCTGTAGACCAAGTGCTGCATCAACACCTGGGGAAGACCCCCTGGCGGTTTGGGGGGAGCCTGTTTTGACCTGATCTTTATTTACCCCTTCAAAGGAAATAAATAAATAGCTCTTTGTGTGTCTCTGTGTGGATGTGCGTGTGCCAGACTGTATGTGCCTGCAGCACACCGTTAAAAACCGTGACCCAGCCCCAGAGGAAGTGGTAACAAAGCGATTGTTTGTTTTATTTTCCATTTAACCTTACATCTCCGCTCCACCTCCACCCTTTTTATGTGTGCTCAGAGGCCCTTTGCCAGCCTGGGATCCAAATCACTTGCTCATTAATTTCTTCATTCACTCATTCTCGTATGTACTGAACCACCCTAGTACTAGATGCTGGGGAATATAAAAGATGTCAGAGACAAAAGTGAGATGGGAAAAGGGCATTTTGGCCTCTGGGTTCAGGCTGACATGATTCACATCGCTCGGACTGCTTACTAGCAAAATGACCGTGGGCGAGTTTATTTGTGAGATCACGCAATCTATCTCATCTCACCTCAGGACAGTTTCAGCATTTAGGTCGGTAGAATAGTGACTTGCTTATGGCCAGCAGTCCATGTGTATGACTTTCTCCCTTTAAGGACATGCTCTGCACGTGGCAACAAAGTTTGCAGTTTCCCCTCTGCAGTTTCCCTGCTGCTGTGCCTGGCTGCCTACCCCAGACCTTCACAAGCGTCTACTTGGATTACTGTGCGTTTCTATAGCACCCCTGCTCCAAGACCCTCAGAGGCTTCCCAGGGCCTGTGGAATCAAATTTGAGTGACCATGACGCTCTGGTTCTGCCAGCATCTGGATTCAATCCACCTTTCTACCTTTTGACCCACAATCAACTGTTTGAAAAAAATTATTTATTTTCAGGTACAGTTGACATTCAATATTATTTTATATTAATTTCAGGCGTACAGCATAATGGTTAGACATTTATATAATTTAGGCACTGATCCTCCCGATTGGTCTAGTACCCACCTGGCACTATACATAGTTGTTGCAACATTCCTGACTATGTTCTCTAGGCTGCACTTTACATCCCGTGACTGTTTTGTAACTGCCAATTTGTACTGCTTAATCCATTCACCTTTTCTTACCCAGCTCCCCTACACCCCTCCGCTCTGGCAACCATCATCAGTTTGTTCTCTGTATCTATGAGTCTGTTTCTGTTTTGTTCTTCGTTTATTCTGTCCTTTAGATTCCACGTATAAGTGAGACCATATGGTCCTCGTCTTTCTCAGTCTGACTTATTTCACTCAGTCCACACCATCCATCCACCTTTATAACCCGATTCCTGCCGACAAGGGTGCCTGATACATCCCGGGTGTCCCTGTTTCCATCACTTTGCTCACACTGTCCCCCCTTCCTGGAGCACCCTTTTATCCTCCTCCCCTCCACCCTGTCTGTCCAAACTTGGCCATTCTTCAAGGCCCCATTTAAATCCACTCAGCTGTTTCCCCCACATATGCCACCTCCTGGGTAGCGTGTCCTCCTGGGTACTATGTCATGTGGGGGTGCAGCTTATGTCATTACTAAACTGTATTCCCAGGCAAGGGAGCGTTGGGAAACTTGGGGGTTCGGGGAGGGCTTCTGGGAGAGCTGAGTGGTCCCTGGAGGTGCATGGGTGGAGATTGGAGGGTTAGGAGGCAGAGGCCAGGGCAGAGCAGGTGCCATGACCATCTTGACAGAGCCAGGGATTCTTACTCCAGCCCCTCACGACCACGCAAGTGTCCAGATCTGGGCAGGGCACTCTGGTTGGAGGCCTGAACCAGGCACCCCTGTGGACAGGGTCCTTCTGGGGACCCGATCCCACATAGTGAAGCAAGGGAGGACATCCGAGAATCTCCTGCATGTTGGCTCAAACAAAGGAACAGAGCAGGGTGTGGGAAAAGCCGTGCATTCACTCCTTCAGTGATTCATTCAGCCTTTTTAAAAAGGTTTTACAAAGTTATAAAATGAATACTTGCTCAGTATAGGAAATTTGGACAATATAGAAAAATAGGAAAAAGCTAGACAAACTGTTCATAGTTCTTACCACCCAAAGACAGGCCTCTTGACATTTTGTATGTTTCTTTCTAGCCTTCTAGCTTTATTATTTAAATAATTTTCATGCAATTATTTAAATATCTACTTAGTTTTTATATTTAATTTTAAAATTCATTGAATTGAATAGTAAAATTGTAATTATAAAAGTAAAACAAACTTTATCATTGTAAAAACACATTACGGACAGGAAGAAAATAAAGATGCAAATTACACCCCACCCTCCAAGTCCCACCCTCCAGGGAAAACCGGTGTGAAGAGTTGGCATGTGTCCTTCTGAACCTTTTTCTGTGCACATACACTCAAAGTTTTATTCTTTCAAAATTAGATCATAGAATACTATTCATATGCAATTATTTTTATTTTTACAAAGTTAGGGTCATTTTGCATGCCCAGTGTTGCATTTTCCTTTTTTTAACATAACATTTTTTTATGCTATGTAAATTTACTTAAGTTTCTGACCTTATACAAAACAAACCCATACCATTAATGCATGAAATAGACTGCAATTTACAGTGGCTCTATGAAAATATGGAATAGTTTGCCTGAAAACACAGGAATATCTAATTTGTACATTTTAGAACATGGCTGCAATATCTCATTGATTAATCAAAGTGAGTTTCAAATCTTAACATTTAAAAGTAGTGGGAGATATAATTTTTATTTTGTTTTGGGTATCAAAAACTAAAAGAAAAAGACATTATTCTTAGATCACTCAAGTGAAATGAGAATGTCCTCTAAGTGAACCTCTTATGGCTAAAATATGAAAATGCTAATTATTGTTTCGGAAAAATTAAAAATTCCTTGCCATCTTCCTACATAATATTTTAACAGTTTTTTTCTGTTTTAATATATAGATTTTTGAATGCGTATGTCATTGTCTACCCATTGTTACTCCATCATTGCAGGATTCCCACAGACATTTTCTAAGCTTTGTGCTGGGCAGCTGAGACAGAATGCCTGCTTTCTGGAGCTCCCAGGCTGGTTGGGACCCCAACACGTGAGAAGTTTTCCCTTAATACAATAAATGGCAGGAACGGATTCTGTGCTGTGGGCAGTGGAAGCTTGCAAGGGGTGGGGGGCTGGGTGACAATCAAGGGAGGCTTTGTGGAGAGCAGACATTGTTGCACTGGGTCTTGAAGGACAAGCAGGAGGTTCCAGATGCAGAGGCAGAAGGACAGAGTAGAGGGACCCACAGTAGCAATGTGACTTATTATCAGGCGTTCCCCCCCTGGCTCTGGTGGTTTGTTTTTTGCATTTCCTATGGAGATGACAGATTCTACGTCCAAAGGCTCCAGCTGTTTATCAGGGGCCATCCCAGGGCTGGGGGTTCCCACTCCCTGCTGCAGAGGCTGTGAGGCCCTGATTAAGGAAACAGCTGAAGCAGGGGACCCTGGGCAGAGGGGCGGGAGACCAGCAGTAAGGAACAGAGGCTGAGAGAGCCGGGTGCAGTGCAGGGGAGAGCCAGGGTGAGGGACAGGAACAAACCATGTCCCCTGTGCTTCCAGGGCGTGCCCCTGCCCTCCTCTGGCTGCTGAAACACAGTCCATCAAGGACCCTTCTGATAGCACCTCCTTTGGGACTCCGTTCATTCATCAAACATTTCCTGATGGCATCACTCAATGCCTCTCCTTTGCTCACCTAGCAAGTCAACCTGTTACCATTGGAAGACTGTGAACTTTGAAATCAAGGACGGTAGCAGTAGCTAACATTTATGAAGCATTTAACGTATGATAGACACTCTGATGAGTGTTTTGAATCTATTTTCTCACCTAATACTTCCCAACAACCAGTGAGGGAGGGATTATTATCCCCATGTTGCAGAGGAGGAAACTGACAAGTAAAGGGATTGTTATGTTAGTAAGCTTGAAGTATCACAGCAGAGGTTCAAACCCCTGTCTGAGTCTCATTCTCCTTGTTTATAACAGGGAGATGAAAAGAATATCTTTTTCTCAGGGTAGTTGCGAGAACGAAATGACGCAATGTATTAATATACCAAGCATGTCCGCTGCCACCCTTCCCCATGATAGCCCTCCCCACTGTGGGAGGCGCTTGTTTGAGTTTATATAGCCTGGTGGGGTGGGTAAGAGTGTCCGTTCTGGAGCTGGACTGCCTGCGTTCAAACTCCGGGCGCAGATCCATGACCGGGCTCTGATAAGAGACCTTAAGCAAGTTACTTTAACCTCTTTGAGCCTCAGTTTCTTCCTCTATAATGTGAAGATGCTAATGGTACCTTCCTCATAGGGTTGTTTTAGGAGTAACATGACTGTGCCCGTGTGTTTGTGCCCTTGCACGGACATGCGTATCTGCTGCTGATACTAACGATTGGAAGCTTTCTAAGGCCAGCATCCATTTCAGGAAGGTGTCACCTGGGTTCTCCCTGCCTTAGTGAGGACATGTGTAGCTGGTCCAGTTACTAACAAGCACAACAAACACTCATATATTAGAATTCTCCTCACTATAGAGAAATGCTTGCTTATTATAGAAACTGAAAACTATAGATAAAAAAATGAAAATGAACCATGATCCCAGTATTCAGAAATAATCACTGTTAACATTTGGTATATTTCTTTCCAGTGTTATTTCTATGTAGACAGCTATTTTCCTTAAATTGGGATTGTGTGGTATATTACAGTTTTGAATCCCCCACTGACTTGGTTATATATACGAGGTCAGACAATTAAGATCGCAAACTCATCCTAGAAAAAATGCTCCATACCTCATTGCTGAAAATCACTATGATCACCTTCGAAGTATTCCCCTTGGGAAGCTATGCACTGATACCTAGTCAACCCTTCAAAGCAATTTTGGAACTCTTTTTCTGGAATGGTCTTCAGAGCTGTCATCATATTACCCTTCATGTCCTGAATGTCGTCAAAATGTCTTCCTTTCAATATTTCCTTTATCTTCGGGTAAAGAAAGAAGTCATTGGGGGCCAGATCAGGTGAGTAGGGAGGGTGTTCCAATACAGTTATTTGTTTACTGGCTAAAAATTCCCTCACAGACAGTGCTGTGTGAGCTGGTGCATTGTCATGATGCAAGAGCCATGAATTGTTGGTGAAAAGCTCAGGTCGTCTTTATTTATTTATTTAGTTTTTATTGGGGAATATTGGGGAACAGTGTGTCTTTCCAGGACCCATCAGCTCCATGTCAAATCATTGTTTTCAATCTAGTTGTGGAGGGAGCAACTCACTGGCCCATGTGGGAATTGACCAGCGACGAGGGTGTACTGAGCACTGCACTCTAACCACTGAGCAAACCGGCCCCTCCCCCGCAACTTTTTCACACAGCCTTTTCAGCACTTCCAGATAGTAAGCATGGTTAACTGTTTGTCCAGTTGGTACAAATTCATAATGAATAATCCCTCTGATATCAAAAAAGGTTAGCAACATTGTTGCAACAAGTTCGCAAACTTAATTGTCAGACTAAGCTGAGCATTTTCCAATACCATTAAACTATTTTTTGAAATAGGGTTATGGGAATTTTGTTTTGTTTTTCTGATTGAAAGACTATACACTGAGGGAATTGATTAATAGATTTATGCCATTCTGAAGGGAGGGTGGGATCTGTCCCATTGCATATTTTTACCAGTGATTAGGGAGGTAACATGGGTAGCGTGTGATCAGCGGCCACCTTTGTGTCTCATTCATCTTGATGTCACATACGTTCCTGGATCCAGAGCAGGACTGACATTGTCCATTCATTCATTCAGCAAATATTTATTGACTATCTACTGTGTTTCCCCAAAAATAAGACCTAGCTGGACAATCAGCTCTAATGCGTCTTTTGGAGCAAATATTAATATAAGACCTGGTCTTATTTTACTATAAGACCCGGTATAATATAATTAATATAATATAATATAATATAATATAATATAATATAATATAATATAATATAATATAATATAATACTGGGTCTTATTTTACTGTATCATAAGACCCGTCTTATATTAATTTTTGCTGCAAAAGGTGCATTAGAGCTGATTGTCTGGCTAGGTGTTATTTTCGGGGAAACACGGTATTAGGTGCCAGGCATTGTTCTGGGTACTTGGGATACATTGGTGAACAAAACAGGCAGAAATTCCTTCCCTTGTAAGAATATAGCAAGGGGCAGGACTCATAGGACAGACAGCAAGTAGTGCACACAATAAATAAGCCAAGTTATAAAGCTTATTAAAAGGTGGTAAGCCCTGTGGACAAAACAAAAATATACTCGTCGAGCCAGGTAAGGGAGACTACTGGAGAGGGGGACATTTTGTAGTTTTAAGTAGGATGACCAGTGTCAGTCTCTGAGAAGGAAGCATTTGAATAGTGACTCAAAGGTAAGGTATTGGCATTATAGCTATCTGGGCGGTGGGAGGGTGTGTGCCAGCAGAGGGAACAGCCAAAGCAAAGATCCTGAGATTAGAACCTTCCTGGAGTGTTTGAGGAATAGCAAGGGGACCAGCGTGGCTGCAGTGGAAAGTCATTCTTGAATGAATGGCTTGACACTGGGAGGTTATAGCTGATATATTGGTTGAGAGAGCCAGGAATCCGATCTTAACAAGCTGTAACTAATAATGTAAATTGAATAAAATGTACATTCCAACAAGAACGAAATTTGCTCTGAAGTTAACAAAAAGTTCTCTGCAAAGCAAGTCACCTCAAATCCCTTTTGTTAGTACACTGGGTGTGAATTATAAATAAATTGCACAAGTACAGGGTAATTAAGACAGGGCTTAACAGTCATTCATGTATTCAGCATGTGTTTATGAGTGTCTGCTATGGACCTGGGCTTGTAATAGGTGCTGGGGATTCAGAACAAGACAAAGCCTCTGCCTTCATGAAGCTTGCATTCTAGTGGGTAGAGACTGACACTGAGCAAACAAATGTAGAATGGGATGTCGGGTGGTGATAATTGCTGACATCAACAGCAGTTACCCATGATTCTCAAGAGAAAACTGTGGTTTAAGTTGGGTCTAAATTCATTATGAGTCAACCGTGTAATGCAGTTGCCAAAAGCTTAATTTTATCTGAGGCCACGTGAACAGAATACCTCGCTAGGGAGGTCGTGTTTCCATTGCTCTCTGATCGTCAGATTAGACCTATGGTATTGCATTTACATCCTAGAGGGATATTGACAAACCCGAACTTGTTCAGGGGAGAATAACTAAAATCATGGTGGAGGGTGGGGTGGTGGTGCTGTAACACCATCCGGAAGACAGGACCCAGATTGGTGGGTAGAGGTTCCAAGAAGGTAGGTTCCCGCTCAGTAGGTTGAGGAATTTTCTAATGGTCAGAACTGACCAGTAATGGAATGTGCTCTGAGAGAGGGTGAGACGCCATTGTCAAAACGTGTTTAAGCAGAGCCTGGATTCACCTGTCTCAGGATATTATCAGGATATAATGAATATGGTAAAAGCTTAGATTAAATATATATGGCTCCTTCCAGTTCCAGGTCATACTGTGTATGAGAAGAAGAGGAAAGGATTTTCTGCAAATAACTTGTAAAATAGATAATTCCACATTAACCACATTTTAATAGCCAACGACCACCAAGCCCATCAGTAGAATCCCAACTTTTAGAAACCAGAAGTTCTCAGGACTCTCACTCATCACTTTAATTTGGTGTCCAGATTTAGGCTCCAGAAACTTCAGAGGGTTAGAGAAAGTTCAGCAGGAGAGCCATGGGTTAGTCAGCAAACCAACCCCTCCCCTTTATATTTTGATAATTTCAGATAGAGAAAAATTACAAGAATTATACAGAAAATCCTCATATAATCTTCACCCGGAGTCCCCAAATGTTAACATTTTATCACATTTGCTTTATCATTCTGTCTATCTCATATATACAGAGGTTGCCAAAAAAAGGTCTGCACATTTTAAGAGAGGAAAAAACTATTAAAATTGTAATACTCAAGATATACCAATAACAAAAGATGAATACAAGTCACGTTTGACTTCTGCAATTACAGGAGGTGCTCAAAGTGGTTCCCATTAGCGTCCAGACACTTCTGATTACGGCAAACTACTACTTGAGCAATGTTGACTAAAGTGTTAATATCTCTTAAAATGTGCATACATTTTTTGGCACCCCTGGTGTGTGTGTGTGTGTGTGTGTGTGTGTGTGTGTGTGTGTGTGTGTGTGTAGTTTGAATGTAATAAGTTGCAGATATAATGTCCCTTTACTCCTAAATACTTTAGTGTGTATTCTTAAAACAAGGTCTTCTGTTACATAACCCCAGTAGTATGATAAAAACTGGGAAGTAAATATTGATACAAGACTAGTATCTAATCTACAGACCTCATTCAAATTCACAGTAATCCCAACGATATGCTTTATAGCCAAAAGAAGAAAAAAAAAAAGTCCCAGATCATGGGTTGTACATAGTTGTCATGGTCTTTGTAAGTTTCCTTTAACCTGAACTAGTTCCTTAATTTTTCTTTGTCTTTCATGACATCGTCATTTTGATGGATGGGCAAAGGACTTTTAAGCGATGTCTTTTTAAAAAATTCGCTGAGACAGAAGAAGGTTTTGATATGGATCCTCAGGTTTCTGTGGTTTGTTCATCAAGAATGATTTCCTTGTTCAGGGTGCGATAATGGCTCCATACTGCTCATGACAAAAAAATCCAAAGCCCCTTGTATGCATTTCCTAGGGCAGCCATAAGAAAGGACCACAAACTGGGTGGCTTAAAACAACCAAAATGTGTTCTCTCACAGTTCTGGAGGCCAGAAGTCCAACGTCAGCAGGCCGTGTCCCTTAGAAGCCTGTAGGGGAGGATCCTTCCTATTTCTTCCATCTTCTGGTATCCCCTGGTGTTCCTTAGCCTGTATCTGGATCGCTACAGTCTGCCTGTCTTCACATGGCCCTCTTCCCTCTCTTCTTATAATCACATCAGCCATATTGGATTTAGGGGCCCACCCTACTCCAAAAGGACCATCTTGATTATATCTGCAACAACCCTGTTGCCAAATAAAGTCACATTCTGAGATACTGGGAGTTAAAACTTCAACATATCATTTTGGGGGACACAATTCAACCCACAACCCTCCTACCTCATCTTTCCAGCCTAATCCTGGATTTTGTCACATGTGGTCCCTCTGCTCCAATCACACTAATTATCCTCAAGGGGACACTTGCTTTCTCCCAGACTCAGGGCTTTCTTCTGGCCATCCCCACCCTCCTCTGCCAATTGGGGCTCTTCTTTTTCCTAACAGTGACAACTTTCAGTTATCTAGCGCTTATTATGTGCCAGCCACTATTCTGAACTCTTGACACATAGCACTCTTTTAACCCTATTTGCTAGGGACCATCATGATGCCCATGTTACATCAGCAACAGATGAGGAAATGGAGGTACAGAAAGGTTAACTTGCTGGAGGCCTCAAACAAGATGATTCTCTGACTGTTTCCTGGGCTATTTCCTCCTCACTCTGACTTTTTGCTGGTTGCTGTAGAAGGGATCTCAGAGTTAGTGAGTATTCGTGTCAGTGGCCTTTCCCTTTGAGACCTCAGGGCCTGTGGGTGCCCATCGCCCCCCATTGCCTCAGTTGACGTTGATCCATGCTCTGTGTCCTCAGTTCTCAGGATGGGGTGGGGGATGGGATCCACTCTTCTATGTTCATGGCTTCCTCCCTTCCCACTGGAGCCTCATGCCCCTGGTACCTCCCACCAAACCTGAATTTCTCAGTGGGGCCCAGTGTGTCAAACGTATCAACATCTGCAGAATGTGTCAAACATACGCCATCCAGGCTGACCTCCAGACCTGCTGAATCACGATCTCTGGTGAAGGGACCCAGAGCCTGGCTCTTTCATAAACTTCTCTGTGATTCTTATAAGGTTGAGAATTGCTGTTGAAAGCCCTCATTGAAATGCTTATCACATGATCCATGGACTGATTGACCAATTGATTGCTTGGATGAACTGCTGCGCTGTGTTTCTATGGAGGGCAGACCAAGGGGAAACTTTAAAAATGTCCTGTCATTCTTCACAGCTCAATTTTTCTGTGAACCTAAAACTGCTCCAAAATATAAAGTTCTTTATTTCTTTTATTTTTTAAACGAAGCTTATTGCCTGTAGAATAACTAAAGTATGTTGTGGAATGTCGTAACCTAATGGGGTACCTCCTCAGTATTCGGGTGTGGACTATTTCTACTCGAGCTTCCCTCTCTTCAGGGGTGTCCCATTCAGAATCAGGGAGAAATCGGCAGGTATCTGACCTGGTCCTGACCCGCCCACCCCTCCCACCTCTTGCCCTAAACTCTGAGAGATTGGGGGTGACAGAAGACAGTTGCTCCACCCCCCAGAGGAGCCCAGCTGTTTCCCTTTGCCCCTCATTTCAGCCACCTGAACCCATTCACAGTTTTCCTGTCAGTTAACCCGAGCCCCACTGCAGTGTGGGAAGGGGCCCCTGTAGATGGGGTGGGGCTGTGTTTCATTTGCTGGTGTCTTTCCTCAGGCCTCAGCAGAACAGGTGCAGGCATAAGCAGCTGGGTGAAATGAGGGCATTCTTGACTCCCTGTCTTTTCCCCCTCCCTCTAATTCCCTCCACCAACTCAGCCACACTGAAGCCACATCCCATTTCCTCTCTGACATTCAAAAGCTTCTCTCCCCTCTCTGCCCTCCATCCAACAAAGGGCAGCCCCCCAGGGGAGCGGTTGCCCTTAAACTGGGAGGAGATACAGTGGAGGGAAAGTGGGAAGCAATGGGTTTGCACTGCTACCCTCCCTTTCTGCTGTGGTGCTCTTTTTGTAGAGGGGGTGGTAAAGAGAGGGAAGTGGTATCGTAGGAAGGGCGGGGAGGGCTGTTCCAGGAACTGTGTCAGTCGCTGCCTTTGCCTACAGCCCGTGAGGAATTGAAGACCAGTTCTGAAGTTGGCCAACCTATCCCTTCAGGGCTGACGCCTCCCTGTCTCCTAAGAGAAGGGGCAAAATCAGACTCAAATCCACATTCTAGAACAAAGGTACTTCAAAGTTGAGCATATACCTGCATCCTCTGGAGGGCTTGTTAAACCTGGACTTCTGAGTCCCACTCTGAGAGATTCTGATTCTGTGGGATTGGGGTAGGGCCTGAGCATTTGCATTTCTGATTCATTTCCTAACACCTAGAGAACCACTGTTCTAGGGCTCCCCTGAAGATTTCTGGGAAGTGGGTTCTTCCTCGCCACTGCTGGGAGAAGAACAGGTCACTCAAGGAAGTTGGGTCCCCCATGATGGCCTCACACTCAAATCACAGTTCTCCCCCAAATTGCATGTCTGTGTGATTTAGCTGGATTTGAGTGGGACCATGGCTTAAGAAGAGGGCAGAAAGAAGACCCTCTGTCTGCTTGCTCCCCACTCCCATGGCGAACCCTCCTTCAAGATGGCCTCCTGCCATCTTGAAACTTTTGTTTCTGTATCTCCTTCCCAGCTAGTTGAAGGGAAAGAAGGATGCCCCCTGTGTTCCCTGAAGCTTATCTTTCAACTATATGCTATGGAATATTAGGCAGCCATTCAAAAGCATGAAGTTAATCTTATGTGGTGACTTGGGAGTGGTCTACCATGACGTACTGTAGAGTGAACCCGGTCAACTGTAGGTAGGCTATGGTCCTGCTGTTGTAATGATAACCAACCAGGAAGCTATCAATGAATATACGCATAAGTATTTACATGCACACAGGGAATAAACAAGTCTGGAAGGTTCTTTTCCAGACTACTAACAGATGTTAGCTCTGGAGGATGGGAAACTTCACTGTTTACATTCTCTAATCCTATATTGTAACAAGCCTATCTCACTCTGTATTTAAAAGCCAATGAAAATAAAATTAAAAAGCCTGTGAAATGCAAATGAAAGAAAATGGTACAGCTCTGGAAAGCTGCACTCTGAACGATTAACAGTAGGGAGTAGGAGATGGGGCTGAGGATTCTATCCCTACACACACACACTTCTGGACTGTTTGAATTTGTTAAAAAGAGGATTATTAGTTTTTTAATTAAAAAAAAGGGACATCTAAGCAATAAAGGAAATAGACAGCCAGCCTCCCTCTCTCCTCCACCCTTTCCCCCAGCAGCCCCTGGTTCGCCCCCACCGGCCGCTGCCCCAAGCCCTTCACATTCTTCCAGCTGCTCTGCCCTCTCATTCCTTCCCGTCACAGTCAGATTTCTCCACTGAGTGGCCTTCAGTTTCTGCCTCCATTTTGACAGCCATTCTTTTTATTTTAAAGAAACATCCCATGTTTTTGTTTGACGATTGCCGGCGTTCCAAAAACGGAAAATAAAATCCCATAGCCTTAAAAGCATCCACAAACATGACTTGATCTTGTCCAATCCTATCTGCTTCTCACTGCACACGCATGTCCTTTCATAATTGTAATTTGCACAAATGCTATTTTGTGCCCTGAAATTTTTTACGTCACCTAATTTTGTGAGCCTGTCTGTGTACAGACACAGCATCATTTCTTCTATGAATGGTACTATGGTTGTTTAACCAGGCCCTGATTGTTAGGCCTTTGGGTGGTTTCCAGTTTTTTGCTATTTATTCATTCATGATTTAACCCCCTCCTTTTGGGCTCCGCCTCCTGCCAACCTATAAAAACTGCCCTCTGAAAGGTCACTGCTATGGGTCTTCCCTCCAAATCTACCAGCCTCTTCTCAGTACTTGACTAAGCCCTTGTCCTGACTTTAATTGGACTTGGCCTTATTAACCACCCTCACTGCCACCCACCAGCCCATCCATCAAACCCTTCTGAAATTCCAGGCTCCCTTCGTTGGCTTTTGTTTTTTTCTTTTTTTAATCCTTTTTTTCTTCCAAATACAGGCATTTTTACATTTTCATAAAATGTAAAAGAATAAAATGACTAATAATTGGTTAATATAGAAAGTAAAAATATATTTGATTTAAAAATTTTAACTGAATTATGGATTATCTGATTCCAAAATATAAATGCATATAATAAATATATATGTGGGTGTATGTACGCGTTGTGAAGCAGTACAATAAAGCTAAACCCACAACATACCTACCTTGCAGCTTAAGAAATACAACATCACTAATTCCACGGAAACTTCCTGTGTTTCCCTTTCTGGGTCATCCCTCTATTAAACCTCACTGAGATACTCTGGATTTTGTTTATTTTCTTTGCAGTTAATTTTAATAATTTGTGGATTTGAAGAGGTTCTATCTAGACAAACATATCATCTATTTATAATGATGTTGTTTCTTTACAATTCAGTACCTTTAATTTATTGTTGTTCTTTCCAATTTCTATGCCTTTGCTTTGTGATTTTGCTAGGACCTCTGATATAATGTCAACTAAAAGCAGGAATAGCAGGCATTCTTGACTTGTTCCTGAATATAAAAGAAATGCTTCTAATGGTTTTTCACTAATAATAATGATTGCTATAGGTTTTTGATATATGCTCTTTAATAGGTTAGGGAAGTTTCTTTTTCTGGTTTATTGTTAAATTTTATCAAATGCGTTTTCTACATCTATTGAAATGATCTTATGGTTTTTTTTTTCATCTCAGAATACTATAATGACATTAATATTTTATGTTAAACTTTCTTTGTATTTCTGGGATAAATTCAATTGGGACATGATATATGGTACCGCTGGGCTTGATTTGCTTATATTTTGCACAAAGTATCAGCATCTATGCGTAAGTGATATTAACCTGTAATTTTTCTTTCTCATACTATATTTGCCTAGTTTGGAATTAAGATTTTACTTATCTCATTGGATAAGTTCAGAATGTTTCTTCCTTTTTTAATCTCTAAGAGAAGGTGGCGTACAATTAGAATCGATGCTTTCTTGAATGTTTGGTAGATTGCTCCTGTAAAACCTTCTGGGCGTCTGTCAGTTTGTAGGAAGATTTTAAATTACCAATTTAAATTTCGTCTATGGCTATATGTAAAGTTACCAAATGCATCCTGGTTTGCCTGGCCTAGTGCCCAGTTATGCCTGTTCCCTGGCAGATTTATTTAAAATTCCCCTTTCACTTTCCAAGATATCTTTGTTCAAATAATAAAATATGGGGTTATTCTGTGTATAAGACTATATAGGTTTTTCTCTTTCTTCTTGAGTTAGTTTTGGTAAATCATATTTTTCTATAATACTGTCCATTTGGCTTCAAATTTATTGGCATAAAGTTGTTCATAGTTTTCTCATTTTTAAAAATCTGCTGTAGCTTTAAATACATCACTTAAAAAATCCCTAACATCGTTTATTTGCATCTTTTTTCTTTGTCTTGTCAGTATTACCTAAGTTTTGTCCATTTTTATTAATCTTTTTGATGTCTAGCTTTTGACCTTATTGATTTTTCTCTACTGTTTATTTTTTATTTCATTAATTTTTGCTCTTATTTTATTGTTTTCATCTTTTTTTCTTAGGATTTATTCTTCTGCTTTTTTTTTAAACTTCCTACTTTCTCTCCTTTATTTATCAATTTTGAATCTTTTTTCTTTCCTAATATAAGCACTAAGGCTATGTATTTCCTTATAATTTTTTTTCTTTGTTGAATATACGTATCATAAAATGCACATATCTTAAGTCTACAAGGTTTATGAGTTTTGGCAAATGTAAACAGCTCTGTTATCATCATCCAAATCAAGATCTAGGACATTTCCATCATCCAAGAAAGCTCCATGAGGCCCATTTTGGATCAATCTCCCCCTTACCACCAGAGTTAATCAGTGTTAGAACTAAACTTGGCTAGAACTTCGTTTAAATAGAATCATTCAGTATATTCTCTTTTGTGTGCAGCTTCTTTCACTCAGCATATATTGTATATATTAGTTAATTTATTCCTTTTTATTGTCGAATTTATTCCAGTGTATGGATGGATATACACTGTTTAATCCATTCTCTGTTGATGGACATTTGGATTGTTTTCAGTGTTTGGCTATTATGAATAAAGCATCTATGAACATTTTTATACAGGTCTTTTGTGGACATAAGCTTTCATTTCTCTTGGGTAGGTGCCTGGAAGTGGAAAAGCTGAGTCTTTATGTAGACATCCCATAAGTTTTACTATGTGGTATTTTCATTATCAGTTTGTTCTAGTTCTTAAAACATTTTCCATTAAGGTTTTTTGTCTTTGACCTATAAGTTATTTGGAAGTGTGTTTTAAAATTTCCACATATGTGGGATGTATTATTGTTGGTTTTGATGATTTCTAACTTAATTGCATTTTGGTTAGTTAATACAGTCTTTATAACACTAATTTTTTGAAATGATTTGAGACTTGCTTTATGATCTAATATGCAGTAAATTTGTATGCTTAAAATGAATGTGTATTCTCCAACACACATATACAATTATGTAACAAGCTTGATATATAAATACACACACATATGTAAATATATATAAATATAAATATAGAGATCTCAAGCTTGTTAATGGCATTGTTCTAATCTTCCAAATCTTTTTTGATTTTTGTCAGTTCAATCTGCCAGTTACTAAAAAAGATGTATTAAAATCTCCTACCCCAATGGTGGATTTGTCAGTTTCTCCTTATAGTTTTATCAATTTTAACTTTATATTTTTAGAACCTTTGTTATTTAAGCTCTACAGATTTAGAATTATTACATCATTCTAGCAAACAATAAATTATTGTAGAACATTTTCAAATTTTCAAATCATAGTGTAGCAAATTTTCAAATTTTCAAATCAGTGACTATCTCTTTTAACAGTATCTACTAGTTTGACAGTAGATCACACATCTGATTTAATGACAGAAAATTACCGAGAAAAGAATTAGTGGATCAGGATCAAGTCTATTTGTTAAATTGTGGTTGAACTGCAACCATAGGTTCAGTTCAGGAAACAGGAACAAAAAGAGTTCAGCAAAAGTGAATAAAAGCATTCTCTGAGAATCAGTTAGTTATATGAGATTTACAGTGAAAGGCGCTGTGTAGTTTAGTAATGCGTTTTGCCTTCGTGTCTATTTTATCTCATGTGAGTATTTGGTGTCAGCTTCCTTTCAATTACTATTTATTGTGTATTTGTTTCCATCATTTAACTTTCAGCGTCTCTCTGTATTACTTCTTTTCTACCAGTGCTTTTAATGAGGCCTAGATTATAAGTCAGAAGACCCCCATTCTAGTCTTGATTGTGTCCTAGAGTTTTAGCTTCCTCCTTTTTCCATTGGGTGCAAGAATATTTGCCTTGCACACCACCATTCACCATGTTGTGTGAATCAAATGATATAAAGTGTGTGAAATCACTTTGCATACTGTAAAGTATTTTGCAAATTATTATTGTTCTAGCCATCTAACAATGAAGTGTTCCCAAATGTTTGTTTAAAGTCACGGTGGTTAAGGGCTTAGTTGGTTGATAGAGCCATGCTTTTGCATTTGCAAATACTATTTCATAAGGTGGTTGCAAGATGTAAATGTATTTAAAGTACTAAATTATCTGGAGCATAATAAGTGTTCAATAAATAGTAACTCATTTTTATGCTTACCATTATGGTTATTGTGTCACTGTTGCTTTTACCCTGAACTCTAGCTCCTTAACTTACCAGTGTATGATCATAGGCAAATTCCTCAACCTCGCTAATCCTCAACTTCCTCATTTTTGAAGCTAATAACTACTTCATAGTGTTATTCTGAGAATGATGTAAAATAATGATAAAAAGAGCTTGGTACAGTGCCATGTTTACCATAATCTTAATCTTAAAGGTCTCTTCTGTTATTAGAGCTCTAAATGTTGACACTTTTCTGGCAGAGATGATTATACCAGCTCATCTCTGACTTCTTATTACCTGAATTTGAAGCCCTTATTTAAATAAAGTTGATACATCAACTAACAACAATTGTTGGTGGGATTGCAAATTGGTGCAGCCACCATGGAAAATGATTTGGAGGTTCCTCAAAAAATGAAAAATAGAACTATCTTATGACCTAGTGATTCCACTCCTGGGTATTTATCAGTAGAAACCCAAAACACTAATTTAAAAAGATATCTGCACTGCCTATGTTCATTGCCGCATTATTTACAATAGGCAAGATATGGAAACAACCCAAGTGCCCATCAATAGACAATTGGATAAAGAAGATGTGATGTGTGTGTGTGTGTGTGTGTGTGTGTGTGTGTGTGAAATTGAATATTACTCAGCCATAAAAAAGAATGAAATCTTGCCATTCGCAAAAACATGGATGGACCTAGAAGTTATTACGCTAAGTGAAATAAGTCAGACTGAGAAAGACAAATACCATATGATCTCACTTATATGTGGAATCTAAAGAATAAAATAAACAAACAAATAAAACAGAAACAGACTCATAGATTCAGGGAACAAACTGATAGTTGCCAGAGGAGAGGGGTGTTGGGGAGCTGGGTGAAAAAGGTGAAAGGATTAAGAAGTACAAATTGGTAGTTACAAAATAGTCATGGGAATGTAAAGTACAGCATAGAGAACATAGTCAATAATGTTGCAACAACTGTGTATGTATAGTGCCAGGTGGGTACTAGACTAATCGGTAGGATCAGTGCCTAAATTATATAAATGTCTAACCACTATCCTGTACACCTGAAACTAATATAAAATAACATTGAATGCCAACTGTAACTGAAAATAAATAAATACTTTTTAAAAAAGAAAATCTAAATAAAAGAGATAAACCATAAAAAAAGCAAAATATAATTTAGTAGGACCACATCAATATGAAGCATTCTGTCCCAGGTTAAATTCTTCATCCTTTTTCCCCACCAAAGCATTTCAGCTTCTTGAGCACCTACCTAAGTGATGGACAATGTGAAGCTCTACCCTTAAGGAGCTCTGCTAGAGGTGTCATTGTAGAAATTCATCCAAGGTGCTTTTGGAGACCCTAGAGAAGAAATGAACCCTGTGGGGAAGAGAGTGACCAAGTCAGGGAAAACTTCCCAGACCAGGGGAAACCCATTTCCCCATTTCCACCAAACATACCAGAACCATTGTCTATCATTCTCCCAACACAACAGACTGGGTTACATAAAATTAAACAGTTTTTTTCACTTCATAACTTCTAAGCAGTGACTCAGGGATCCAGGCTCCTTACTTCTTACACAGTGCCTGCATCCTAGAAATCCTCTATTAGCTTCAGCTGTATCTTTCTCTTGCATAACTGAGAGTGTATTGATTGTGCTAGGCGTTTCATGTCCTGACCTGAAGAGGCAACATCATTGCTGCCCACATTCCGTTGACTAGACCCAGTGGCATGGCCCCAGCCTAGCTGCAAGGGAAGCTGGGAATTGTAGTTTTCCTATGTACCCAGGGAGAGGAAAAGGGATTGGTGGGCTTCTAACCAGTCTGGCCATAGCTGCCTCCTAGACATATTTGACATCAGCCACTCCTGACATGTTCCTTTTGCTGCTCTTGTAAAAGCCTGGGTTCTGGAGCAGAGGAGAATCACGTCAGTAGTCCTATGTGTTCAGTCCCTGCTTGATGAGACCCTCAATTTTTTTGGGCTGTGTTGTTCACTTTAACAATCTTTCCAAGCCAAGAAAAAATTATTTTGGCACCTAGCTCAGTGCCTGGCACATAGTAGGTATAAAATAAGTATTTTTTAAATGCATGAAATCTCTCAGTTCCAGGAGTGGCTTAGAGGTTATTTGCAAGATTAAATTAAACTCAGCACTTGGGTGGGCTGATAGAGAGCGAAGGAGGGAGGGAGTGAGGGGAGAAGGAAGGAGCTTTTGCATGTTACACAATCAGGGATGGGAGGACCTCCTTTTTTTTTTAAAACAGCTTATCAGTCACCTCTGAACTGCCCCTGAAGGCACGTAAAAATCACTTCAGTGCTAGAAACTTTCCAGCATTTTTGCTTCCTCCTAAGGGAAAGTGACAGAGCTGAGCAGAGGCCCCAAGGGACTGGAGCTGGGAGGAAAGATCAATTTGTGCCCTCTGCACACTTAAGGGAGCTAGCAGAGCATGGCTGATGGGTTCACACTCTTGCTTGGCCACTTCCAGCAGTGGGGCCTTGGGCAAGGTACTTAATCTTTTTGTGCCAGTTTTCTCATCTATAATAAATATAAAGATAATAATACCTCCCTCTTCTGGTTTTTAGATTAAGCAAGTTACTATAGTAAAAAGCATAGACCAATGACTGGCACGATGTAAGTGCTACCGTGTTTCCCCGAAAATAAGACCAGGTCTTACATTAATTTTTGCTCCAAAAGACGCATTAGGGCTTCTGTTCAGGGGATGTCATCCTGAACAATCATGCTAGGGCTTATTTTCCCGTTAGGTCTTATTTTCAGGGAAACACGGTATATAATTGCAGACATCATCATCATTAAGCACAGAAAAGAAATGGTCACCTGAAGTCCTAAAGTAACAGACTGGAAGAGCCCTTAAAGGTGACCGTGTCTAATCCCTATAGAGAACCATGGGGCTGGCTGTTCTTGGTGTGCAGCCAGATTCTCATACTGGCTTTCAGCTCACACTTTGGTTCTAAGTTAGTTGGTAAAGTTGGTGAAATTCATTTCAAATGTGGGTTACTCCAGCCCAATCCCTGTCCCCTTGCTTGTTTTGCCCCAATCTGACTTTTCGACCCGAGAACACTCACACTTTTCCCCCACCGCCCAGATCTCCACCCTGCCTCCCCCCACCACCCCACCTTAGTTTTCCTGTGTCTCTGGCTCAGGGTCAGATTCTGTATGTCAGTGCCAACTAGTTAAGCTGATAAATGGTTTTCTCTGCAAGTACCAATTGCCGGTGCAAAGGTTGCTACTTCATACAAAGGTGCATTATTGACTGGGGCCTTTCTGGAGAATGTGCCCCGCCCTGTGTGTCCTGGTCTGTGAGAAGGAGAGATGGAGCAGCATTCCAGCTAGGACAGTGGAGAGATTTAGGCCTTCAATTGCCGCTAAAAGAAGACAGATCGTCTCTGAGCATCCGTCCTGTTGGCTGGGGAGGGGGCAGATGAGGATATTGGCAGAACATTTAATCAGTAAATTTCTAGACATAGAGGTAATAGCTGGAGGGGGTGGGGCAGGATATAAAAATGGGTAAGGCTTGTCTGCAAGGAGTGAGGAAAATGCAAGCACACAATAAGCATACAAAATAAACCATATCTCACACGAAACGATACAAAGCAATGTATAGGCAAGGATGAGCTATCCATTCAAAGTGGAGGTTTCAGATAATCCCTTGGAAAGGCTGATGGTGGCCTTAGAACTGATGTCTGAAGAGAATTTTATAAGAGTATATTGAATTTTCTAGTAATATTGAAGAACCTACAAATATTAGGATACAGAAAGAAAAGACAATCACTCACAGTCTCATAATTCAAGACGACCTCTGTTATCTCCAGATAGTGGGTTTATGATTAAGGGTGATTTCTGTTTGCTAAACATTTCTGTATTTTTAAGTTTTCTATCATGAGTTTTACAATAAAGAGAATATACATTTATAATGACAAAATTTAAAACCCGAAGACAAGTCAATGCTAACATTTCAGTATGTTATCCTCCTAGTCTTTTTGCAATACATAATTTTATCATTCCATTCATACAATTATATATACCTGCTCTTTTCAACTTCTCAGCATTTGCTGCGCTTATTATAAATATAACTGAGTGGTTGTGGGATGTAATTCATATAGCCATTTCCATTTTATTGGACTGTAAGGTTGTTTATAAATTTTTGCTACTATAAATAACCCTTTGTATATTCCTATGTATGAATAATTTTTAAGTTAATAAACTTTATGGTTTAGATTCACTGCCAGCCTGAGTGGAAAGTACATAGCGTTCTCCTGTGCCCTGTCCCTTACACATGCACAATCTCCTTTACTGTCTACCCCACGTTTGACATCCTGCCCTAGAGCGGTACATGTGTTATTCAATGAACCTACATTGTCACATCATTATCCCTCAAAGTTATTTTACATAAGGGTTCACTCTTGGTGTTGTACATTCTGTGAGTTTTGACAAATATATAATAACACGTAACCACCACTGTAGTACCGTGCAGAATATTTTCACTGCCCTAAAAGTCCTCTGTGCTCAGCCTATCAATCCCTCCCTTCCCCCCAGCCCCTGGCAACCACTGATATTTCTACTGTCTCCATAGTTTTACATTTTCCAGGATGTCCTATAATTGGAATCATAGTACCGTATGTAGCCTTTTTCAGATTGATTGGCTTCTTTCACTTAGTAATATGCGTTTAAGGTGCCTGCGTGTCTTTTCATGGCTTGATAGTTTTGTTTGTTTGTTTTTTGAGTGTTGAATAATATTCCATTTTCTGGATGTACCACAATTGTTAATTTATCAATTCACCTACTGAAAGACATTTTGGTTGCTTCCAAGTTTGGGCAATTACGAATAAAGCTGCTATAAACATCTATGTGCAGGATTTTGTATAGCTAGAAGTTTTCAACTCTTTTGGGTAAATATCAAGGTGCACAATTACTGGATCGAATGGTAGGAGTATGCTTAATTTTGTAAGAAGCCGCCAAACTGTATTCAAAGTGGCTGTACCATTTTGTATTTCCAACAGCAATGATGGAAAGTTCCTGTTGCTCCACATCCTCCCCAGCATTTGATGTCGTTGTTCTGGATATTGGCCTTCTAGGAGGTGTGTAGTTGTGTGAAATAAGAGAAAAACAATGTGTTGGTCTCTGCCCCTGATTCCTGGCGCAGAGTTCCTGAAACCCTTGTAATTTCCTAAGCGATATGAGCACTAGTAGCATCTTTGTTCTAATATTTGGTCTTTGACCTCAGTTGCTAACACAGGGCTCTTAAATCCCTTGGAATTTCCTGGGTGGTAGGAGTGTCTTTTGTTCCAATGTGGTGACTCGGAATGAGTTTCTGGATGGTTCCTGGATAGCGGCTGGTCACCAGATAGGCCATGATTAAAAGCTTAGAATTTCCAGCCCCGTTCCTTCATTCTGTAAAGAAAAAAGAGGAGCTGGAAATGAAGTTAATAATTGATCGTGCCTACGTGAGGAAGCCTTTATACAATCCGAATAGTATGGAGTTTGGGGAACTTCTAGGAGGGTGACCACATCCATGTATCAAGAGGGAGATGTACTCCAACTCCATGGGAACAGAAGTTCCTGCACTAGAGATCTTCCCAGAGCTCACCCTATGTATCTCTTCATCAGTAGCCTTTATCATATCCTTTAATAAACTGGTAAGTGTAAACGTTTCCCTGAGTTCTGAGTCGCTCTAGCAAATTAATCAAATCCAAGGGGGAGGAAGTCATGGCAACCTCTGACTTGTAGCCAAGTTGGGCAGAAGTTGTGGGTAACCTGGAGACCTACTACTTGTAATTCTCATTTTTGTTTTAATTTGCAATGACATATAATGTTGAGCATCTTTGCATATACTTATGCCACCTACATATTTTCTTTGGTGAGGTACATGTTCAGGACTTTTGCCCATTTTTAAATCAGATTTTAATTTTCATGTCGTTGAGCTTTAAGAGTTCTTTGTATATTTTGGATAATAGTCTTTTATCAGATGGATCTTTTGCAAACATTTTAGCTCAATCTGTGTACCTTTTATTTCCTTTTCGTGTCTTATTGCACATTAGCTAGGACTTTCAGTACAGTGTTGAAAACAGTAGTAAGAAGGGACATCTTTGCCGTGTTCCTGATCTTAGTGGGAAAACTTTGAGTTTCTCACCATTAAGTATATTAGCTGTAGACTTTTGGTAGATGCTCTTTATCAAGTTGAGGAAGTTTCCTTTTATTTCTAGTTTGCTGAGAGATTTTATCATGAATGGGTGTTGGATTTTGTCAAGTGTTTTTCCCGTATCTATTGATATCATCATATGATTGGAAATAGCCTGTATGGAGGGCAGAGTGAAGCAGGGAGGTCCAGATATAGGCTATTATAATGCATTAACATGGGTGGGGAAAAAGGAGGCTTGGGTTTGAGAGGTCATGAGGCAGATGCTGAAAAGTGCTTGGATTCACGATAGATATTTAAAGGCAAACCTCATTGGAGTTGCTGATGGATGGGATGTGGGATATGGGAGGAAGAGAGGAGTCAAAGATGACTCCAAGATTTTTGCCCTGAGCAAATGATGGTGGACCTTGGGGGTGCGGTAGGGGGTGGCAATAGGTCTGCGTGTGAAATAAGAGTTCAGTTTAAGCAGAGACCAATTAAAATTGGGTGTGTCCTCTAAAATCTAGAGCACATGGGTCAGCAAAGGCCCAGATGGTATGAAAAAAGTGCAGAAAATATTCAAGGAACAGAGATCCCATATGGTACAAATACATGTTGAGGCAGAGGCTAGCGTGTGGAAAAATAGGAGAGAAAACATACTGCAATAGATTATAGAGAACCTTAAATGCCAAACAAAGAATTTGAAATGCATCTGATAGGCATGGGGGAGCTGATGGAAAATTGTGAGCAATAACTAATATGATCAGAGCTTAACTTTATACTGACAATTCTGTTTAATAACGTGAGAGATGCTCACAAGATAAAATTTTAGATAATATGATTAGAGCTAAGGTTTCATTTTTATTTTATTTTTAATTTCATGTTTTAAAAATTGGCTCATATATTTAAAAAAAAAAGAAACTGGAAGGGACACTATCAAAATGTTTCATAGTTTCTGTGGTTGTCAAGGCTATGAATAGTTTGGGCTTTTTTTCTTCTACTTCCCTATATTTGCCAAATATTCTTTAATTGAGCATAACTACTTTTACAATGAGAGTGAGTTTACACTAACAAATGTGTGCAGGACTGCAAAGGAGTACATTGGGTGGAGAGAACGGAAGGAGGGTGGTTTAGGTTCTGTGTAGCCATCCAGTGGAAAGGGAAGGAGAGGGTGAGCTGGGGCAAGGGCCATGGGAGGAAGGGGAAAGTGCATTTTTTGCCTTCCAATGGATATGTAAGGAAGCCTTACCACAAACAAGTGTGGAGCTTAGTATGGGCTCTGGAGCCAGTCTGCTGGGATTTGAATCTGAACTTAGCCATTTGCTTGGGCAAATCATTCTGCTTTTGAAAAATCTGTGAACGGGAATAATAATTGTATTTACCCGGTAAGGTTGCTCTAAGGAGTCACTGAGTGAATACATATTAACCACTTAGAGCAGTGCTCAGCTCATAGGAGGCACTCAGTATATTAGCTATTGCTCTTGTTACTCCAGGGACCTGGCCTCAGCTGAAGGTGGATACAGAATACGTATTAGAGAGGAGAGCACAGACATACGAGGTGGGACCCATTAAGTTCGCGAACTCACCCTAGAAAAAGTGCTGCATACCTCATTGCTGAATATCACTGTGGTCACCTTTGATGTACTCTCCTTGGAAAGCTATGCACCGACACCAGCGCCTAGTCAATGCAGTTTTGGAACTCTTTCTGGAATGGCCATCAGAGCTGTCGTCATATTACCCTTGATGCCCTGAATGCCATCAAAATGTCTTCCTTTCCATATTTCCTTTATCTTTGGGTAAAGAAAGAAGTCATTGGGGGCCAGATCAGGTGAGTAGGGAGGGTGTTCCAATCCAGTTATTTGTTTACTGGCTAAAAACTCCCTCACAGACAGTGCTGTGTGAGCTGGTGCATTGTTGTGATGCAAGAGCCATGAATTGTTGGTGAAAAGTTCAGGTCATCTAACTTTTTCACGCAGCCTTTTCAGCACTTCCAAATAGTAAACTTGGTTAACTGTTTGTCTAGTTGGTACAAATTCATAATGAATGATCCCTCTGATAACCAAAAAAAGGTTAGCAATATTGGTGCAACGAGTTCGCGAACTTAATTGTCAGACCTCGTAAGTTACTGAAGCATTATCCCTAACAGTTTAATTTTTATAAGACTATATTTATATAGTATATATTTTAAAAAAAAACTCTTAGTAGTTAAAGTTTTTGAAAATAACTTGGGTTGTCTCAGAAACTGTGAGCCACCATCACTGAAGAAGTGCCAACAAGTGCGGTTTCGATAGTTGGGGGCCTGGTACAGGATTGTGATTCCAGATTAGTTTTCATCAGATGATGTACTGGGTTTTTTTATGTAACTAAATTCTTTCCACTAAAGGTTACTGTCCTTTATTCTGAGCCCTCTCTAAGGGTTTGGTGTTTAGGTATTCTTTATTTTATGAAATGTGGTATATATAGACTACAGGTTTTTTCCCTAATAACATTACTTGGTAATAGCCTTACTGTCTGGTCTCCAGATTTTGAGGGGAAATTTGATTGGTCTTTGAAATGTAAGTTTCTGGGAACTAGGCTTGTGGGGAAAGTGAATAATTTGGTTAGGCTGAATTAGGTACCTCTGCAATCCCCTCTGACCCTAAGATTCTCTCAGTTCTGTGCCCAGGCTGGACCCCTCCTCCCAGGGAGTTCTTTTGCAAATGTGAACTTTCAGATGGGGGATTAGTTAACGATGTACGTGGATCTGTACAGCTCTGTCACTACAACTGTTGTGCAGTTCTTTGATCCCCTCCTGGCAGTTAGTCAGTCTGTTTTAGGGACAGAGCCTGTGGCCCTGAGCCTCACACATTCGGCATTTGAATTAGGAAGCACATGCTGAAGACTCCTCCTGATGGGAGGCTGCGTGCTGTGGGCCAGGAGGTGCTGAGGTCAGTCCAGCAGGGTCTCTACCCCAAGAAGCTTATATAGTCTGATATCTTTCATATACAAAAGAGTTTTGTTATCACAACTTCTCAGATCCTTAATTCGCTTATATATAAAATAGTAATAATAATAATAATAATACAATCTAACAGTGACAGAGATACATCTCTCCCTACTTATGTCACCTCCACGCAGAGCTAGGAAGAAGAATCAGACTGTGAGAGGTAGACGATGAGACCTAAACAGAATGGATGAACAGAGGTGTGCAGTTACCTTAAACAGACAGAATGGCTTCCAGACCAACGAGACCTAATTGTCACTGGACTGGAAAACTAACATATCTACAAAGAAGGTCCATTAGCCCTGGCTACTTAAAAAAACAACAACAAAAAAACACAGAATAAAAGGCAAGAGGTCACTGAGTGGAGAGATGGCCTGTCTTGGCCCTGTTGCAGAAACAGTCACCACGCCTGGCTTGTGTCCCCAACCCTGGAACACTGTGGCTGCCTCCCTTAGTTCCACTCCCTTACCCACCAAACCCCCGTCTGATTCCCCTCTGGCTGCCCCTGGTGAAGGGCCTACAGGGAGAGAAGGTGCTGGCCAGGGGCCCTGGATGCTGCGTCCATCCAGCAGCTGTGTCTCCCACTGTTGGTTTATACTTGGCTGTATGGGATGCACCCTTATCTCGGGGCACTGGTTAACTTGAGTCCCCCCACCTCCCAGGAGTGGAGGACCCTCTGGACATGCTGGCAGGTTCTATTTTGGAGCCTGTGAGCAGCTGAAGAGGTAGGCCCGGGCACGAGGTACGTGCGTCGAGGTCCTGTCATCTACGTGGCCATGGAGCCGCCTCCCCGTACCTCCACTGGCCTTACCATCCCTTCACTGGAGTTTCTCCAATTCAGCTCCCAGTGTTCTTATGACGATGAAATTAGTTAGCAGAGGAGAAAGCATTTTCTGAAATGGTTCACATTGTGTATACACGTAAATGATGACCATCATTTTCAAATGGGATCATGTGTATACAAACTCTTTGAAAGGTATAACGTGTCATGTGAATTAACCTAATTCTGTTGGAAGCCAAGGAGGAGGGGGAATTGACCGTTAGGCTCAAGAGAAATACCACGTTGGCCCCCCACACCATAACCCCCTGTTAGGGGTTAAGTTGATAGTAGTGCCAGGGTTTTCCCAGAGGAAGAACTAAGATGGGAACTGAACCGTGCTGTGGTTCAACAGGTGGCTGCCTCTCTGTGACCCCAGCTAAGTTGGGCTGTTGTTTGAGTGGTAACAAGGGCACTTGGGACCCTCCACGAGGAACCCTCTGCAGAAAGCCGGTGAGTTTCCAGTTAAGTTCAAGGGCAGTGCACACCATCACGTGGCTCACCTTATACTGAAATCGGGCTGTTGTTTTTCTGTCAGACTAAACTGAGCCCCAGCAAGCCCCAGCTGCTCCTGTTAGAGAAGGTTAGTGCCTGCTGAACCAGTTCTTACTGAGGGCAGACACCCCTGCCAAGGGGCCCACCCGAGCTGGATACAGGTCGATGTGCCACATCTGGAGTTGCTCTTCAAGGCAGCATGCTTGAAGTGACTTGGATATGCATTGACATTTAGAAATCACTTGCGGGGTTAGAGGCGGGGTCGGGTGGGGGAATGCTAGCGTCATACTAGCCGTGCTGAGTACTCTTCTGAGGGTTTAGCATGTGATATTTAATGCTCACCCCCAGAAAATCCCTGTATGGTAAATCCCATTTACAGATGAGGAAACTGAGGAACAGAAGGCTTATTAATGAACTTGTCCAAGACTGCACTGCTATTAGAAAGTGACAGAACCAGGATTTATAGCAGTCAGGAAGTCCTACTGCAGAGCCAGAACTCTTTATTATTGTCATTTTTCTGATGCACACATAAGGCAGACTTGTCAAGGTGACCCAGCTGTTACATAGTGGACCTGTTACAAAGGTCAGTCCAATTCCAGGACCCACGCTGGTAACCACCACTCTATTTTACATCCATAGTGGTTTGTAATATATAATATGGTATTTTACATAATATAGTATAATATCGTATTACAGTATAATAGTCTATTATAAGGTTACAATTTATTTAATGAATCCCTTATTGTTAGACATTTAGGTTGTTTCCATTTTTTTCACTATTATAAATAAATGCCAAGATATTTTTTTTTAAAGAGAAATAGTTGGGATGTTGTTTGGTTTATTAGTTTATGTATTTGTTTGAAAGGATTTAGAGCAGATGGGCTGAGCTCTCAGAGGCTAGAATTGAAGGCTTCAAGTTGATTCCTTGAATGGAGAATGAAATTCTGATTAGGAATGGTTCCAGTGTGGAGAGAAAGAAAACACAGACTATGCTTTAGCCCAGGGATTTGGCAATGCCTGCTGAGATAGAAAATGTGGGATGCATTTCGGAAATATCTATGATTCCCACGTGGATATTTTAGTATTCTCCAGCATCAGCTCATTGACATCTCATTGCCATGGCCTAGACACACGTGGGTGGGGATGGGCAGAGCGGGAGCCATTCCCTTCTTCAGATCAATCGTGTGTGGCCATGTGAGGTCCCTCCATCTGTCCATCACTTGTCCCTTGCTCCTTTTGCCCCTCGCCACCTCAGTCTTCCGTTGAAGTTACCCCTTTCTGGTTCCCTATCCCAGGTCAAAAACAGATGAGGCGGCCTGAGGACATCCTAGGTGGTGAGGACCTTGATGCCCTTTATTTGTTGAGTCCGCAGTATGACACTGAGCACTTTCTAGGCCTTATCTCTTAATTGTCACAACAGCTTTTTGGGATGAGGACCCTTATGAAACCACCATTTTATTCAGGAGGAAAAGGAGACTTCAAGAGGTGAAGGACTTGCCCAAGGCCACGTAGCCAGGGTCTGGTGAAGCCAGGATTCAGTCACGTGTCTCTACACTCCCTGGCCACATAATATTAATCACCATATAGACTTTACAGCCTTCATTATAAACTATAAACAGAAGACACTGTAGCATGGGGAGGGGAGGGGAATATTTAGAAAATCAGCAAGAGCACGTTCAGTTACCTGCATGCTGTGTACACTGGATGGGTTCACTTAGAGAATGTTGGACCTCCAGAGGCTCGTGGAAGCATCTCTGTCCTGCATCATTTTAAAATTGTGGCAAATGAGGTCCAGAGAGATCAACCAACTTGCCTAAGGGTAAGGTGGTGGCCCAGCCAGGTTAGAACCAGGGTCTTCCAATGTCCACTTGGTGGCTCCTTGAGAGGCAAACAGCTCTTAGCTCTGCTCTGCAAGGAGCATTGGGAGCAAAAGCACGGATCAGAAGGGAAGGTTTAGGAGAAACAGGCAGTTTGTCACAGCTGGGCAATGCTAGGGTTCAAGGGATATGTGGGACCACAAGGATTTTTGATTGTCCACTCCCTACTCCAGCACCGCAGCCCCAATTCCATGGTACAGAAACATACAAGAGGGGTGCTTGGCAGGAAGGCAGTGTGGCCCGCTGACTGAGAGCCTGGGCGCTGACAGACAGACCGGGATTCATATCAGGCAGGAGGCTTCACCTCTCTGAGCTTCAGTTTCTTTATCTACAAAATGGGGCTATAACTACTCATTGTATAGGGCCATTGTGAGAATGAAATGCGATAATGCCTGTAAAGAAATTGGCACAAGTTTATAGAAAGAGAAGAATTCTTGGGGTTGTTTGAGTTGGTGGGAAAAGGAGAACACAAAACTGGTCACCAAATCTATGATTTCAACATAAAGCCAACTATTTCTTAATTTCATCTAATTCATTATTTCTCACAGGCACTGTCAGAGGGTGCTCATTTCACTTTCCCCCCCGGGGAGGCAGGGGGAACATGCTGGTGGTGGGAAACATCTCTGTTACCCCTCTTTGGTGAAGAATGAGCGATGGGTTAGATTGACGGGCTCAGGGATACTACAGATTGCTTTTTATTTCATCTTGAGAGGGGTGGGAGCTAGGAAGGATTGTTCATATAAACCTTAAATCTAGATTCCTTCAAAAGTATATGTTCTCAGCTGGATGACCTCAAATGAACCTCTAACTGTCTCAATTGTCTCTTGGCCACCAGGTCATTGAGATGGCCACATAATAGCCACTTTACATGCAGTGTCTTATTTAATCCTCAGACAAACCTGCAAGATGGATATGACAATCCCATTTTAGATAAAGGAGAAAACTGCAGTTCAGGGAAGTTAAGTAATTTGTCAGAGGCCACACAGCACATAGCCAGCAAGTGACAGTACGGTGATTTAAGCCCAGGTCCGAACCCAAAGCCCACGTGCTTTCCAGTATACCCAGAGTAGATCGAGATTTTGATGGGTCTAAAGGTTATGCAGTTTTGGAGGCCCTCTTTAAGAAAAATAATATAAAATCACAAATATAAAAGATACAAAAGTGAATGTTTAGATTTTGAAATGGAATCACAACATGTTAGAAAAAATGTTAAAGCTGAAACATCACAAAAGCTAGAAAAATAACTTGATACCCGTGTTCACTGCTTGACACTCCTCTGTAATTCCTTTTTCCTACATCTGCTGGCTGCATCCTCTTTGGTTGCATCTCCCTATGACAATGATTTTGTAACATTTTCCATTCAGAAAATAAAAAGAAGATGACCCAGGATTCCTCTAGCATGCTTGATGGGAAGTTTTTAAATTATTGATAATTTGGAAAGGTTTATTTCAGCTTCACACACCATTATTGGTAATGTCATATAAAAAATAGGATAGTTATCAAACTTGGGAAAACCTTCATCCAAGTTTCTTCCATATATGAGCTAGAAGATTTTAGGGCATTTCATGTTTTCTGATATAGTGATTCATCTAAAATTATCTTTGAATTGGTGACACTTCTTATCCTATTTGCTGCCAGCTACATGTTATCTTCGTTGATATCAGTGTCTTGTGTCAAATCAGCAAGAAATTCTCATCTTTTCCAGTACAGCTTCCCCTCTCCTACCGCTTGAGATGGAATGAAGAGGGTTTACATTAATAAAAGATTCATAATTAACTCCTTTCTCATAAACCTATGACCTTTTAAAGGGAATTCATTACAAAATACCGGATGTGAAAACATTTGAAGCATTTGGATAATTTGGCCTGGAAAGGGCAAGGCTGGAGGAAAAAAGAAATAACCACCTTCAAGGATCTGAACATTCGTGGGTATTAGAATCATGCATTAGAATCGCCAGGTGTAGGGGGGATCAGGGAGAGAGGCTTAGGTAGCTGCCTAGTTTGCAGCTTCTACAAGGCACTTTGATCCCTAAACCTTTGAACCCTAAAATGGATACAAAGTATAATAGAGGAGTCTGTGAGTAAGAACCCCTGAAAACCACCAGCTATGGACTCAGGGTGTGACCTGAGGTCCTGCAAATGCTGTGGGAGGTGGTTAGAAATGCAGCATGTCGAGCCCCAACCCAGGACTGCTGAATGAGAACCTGTATTTTCACAAAATCCCTGGTGATTCTGAGCAGGTGATAGTCTGAGAAGCAGGAACTTCCTGCCTCAGCTTGGCAGTTGGTCTTTTTCCTCTCGGGGTCCTTAGCCTTGGGAACTGGCCTCCTTCTAGAATCATCCCTCACATTGATTCATTACATCTCTATTTCCCCTCCCACCAGACTGTGAACTCCTAGAGGCTGCGATTATTCATTCCTCTTTGATTTCCAGTCCCTCTCAGTGCCTGGCACACAGGAAGTCCCATTTATGGGATGCCTGCGGTGTTCTAAGAGCTTTGCCTCTCTTACCTTATTTGGCCCTCACCCCAAGCTTGTAGGTTGCAACAAACATCCCCATTTTATATAATAGATGAAGACACTGAGGTTCTGTCACCTGCCTAGGGTCCTAAGTGGCAGGGCTGGCAGCAAATGCAGGCATGTCTAATTCCAGAACCTTCAGTCGGGGACAAGTAAGTGGTTGTTGAATCACTTATTTACTTGATTATTCATTCAAGCATTCATTAATATTCTTATTTATTCATTGAAGAGACTCGGGAAGATAAGGAAGATGAACAGTAGAGTCTGCTTCCTCTTGGTGAACTATTTTTAGAACAGGTGCTGTCTGGCATCACCCTTCCAGGAGCAGGGAGCTGGGTTGCCTAAGAGGCCCCCAGAGGGTACAGCCTTGCTGGCTCTGTTGCCTTCGGATTATGAGGTGACACTCCACCCCACCCCCCCACCCTTTCAAAATGTCCTCCATGACTCAGCAAGAAAGGAAGGGTCTGAAATCAGAGATGAGGGGAAAAGAAACCTCAAGAATGTTTTCTTTTCCTGGAGGAATTTCCCCTTCATATCCCTCATTCCTCTGCCAGGGAATCCAGGAAGCCATAGGCCTGTGGTCAGCTGTGACCCCCAGTCTGGTTTCTCTGAGACTCACCCCTCCTTCCTCCTGACTCCTCCCCGGGCCTGGGGACAGCCTCAGGCCTTCTTCAGTGGCCAGCCCATCTCCTTAACGTGTCCTTAAATCGTAAAATCTTGATCCTGGACCCATATTTTCTAGTTTCCAAGTCTGCTTCTACCTCTCACTACCGTGTTTCCCAGAAAATAAGACCTAGCCGGACCATCAGCTCGAATGCTGTGTGGACTTGGGCAAATCTCTTCACCTCTTGGTGCCGTTTCTTCCTCTGTAAAATAGGGATAACAATAAACTTGAGGATTAAAATAATTAACGTATGTAAAGCATTTAGAACAATGCCTGACACAAAGTAATTACTATATAACTGTTGCTATTCTTGTTCTTATTAATTATAGAACACTTTATCAATACCTGGAGAGATTTGGGTGAACTCATGCTGTTACCGGAGAGCGGGCTGTTCTCGGAGCCGTGTCCAGGTTCTTGGCGTTTCAAGCAAAGAATTGAACGAGACACAGAAATAAAGTGGTGAAAGAGTAGTGTATTAGAAGAGATAGTACACTCCAAAGAAATAGGAGCGGACCCAAGCAACAGAGAATGGCTCAAGGGCCAACATTGGAAGAGAAAGTACACTCCAAAGGGTTTGGAGAGGGCCCTGAGCAAAGGCAAGGCTCCAGAGGCTCAAAAAGGCCCTGACTGGCGAAGACTTGGAGTTTTTATCTTTTTAATCTAGAATGGGCTGTTCCTTTCCAGGCGTAGGACCACCTGTGATTGACAAGAGGCTATTATCTCATCTTTTCAGACTGCCCATGTTCCTTCCCAGAATTCAGTCTGTTACACTATTAATGAACTTCCAGGCATATGTATGATATTATGATGATGGTATAATAAGGACCAGGTGAAATGAAGGTCGTTGTGGATTTTGGTTTAATCTAGTTGGGTATTTTGTACCCACTTGTTCCTCATAGGGGTAGATAGTTACAATGAAAAGGGGAAGTTTTGGGCGGAGAGGGGAGGTCTTTTGGGCAGTTGTTCTGTGGATTATGCAGGAATGCAGAGACCCGATGCCTATCTCTAACTGCCTGCCTTGTTTTTCCGTTGAGAGACATGATCCCCATAAAATCTCTATGGGAAGTTGAGGGACAGGAGGTCTTTTCTTCTGTATCTGCTTCCTGCTGGACAGGAGCACAGAGTTGTCCCTACCTATTGGGGGGCTCATGGAGTTCTCACCCTATCTGATCTCAGATGAGAGGAAAGGGTCTCAGGATCCACCTGGAAGAGCGCGTTGGCTTCTTTGGTCGCGACTGGCAACCTTGCTGGGGCATCCTCCGCATCCCCACGGCCCCTGAAAGAGGAAAAATAGATTTTAATTAATAAATCCATTAGCTCTATAGAGCCTGTGGCCATTCAACCAATCATTCAGGAGTTGTTCATTGTCCAGGAGCTGGGCCCGGAATGCATTAGGCTTCAATGACTACAATCAACAAGTATGAATCACAAGTTTTAGGGTAATTATCTAAAACAGGGTAGGGGATTTCTATGATTTAAGTTAAAAACAATCTATTATTTATGATTAAGAAACTAATGGAGTTAAAACACTAAAGAAAAAAAACTTAGAATTTCTGTAGTGAGAAGCCCTTTCATGTGGCCCGTATCAATGCTAACCTCTTCTCAGTTGTTCTGGTTTCACCCCAGGGTTTGCTTAAATTCTCTATTATTCATGTAGAGAGAGCTTAAGGGGGCAACTGCAAATTAGTGAATAAATTAATTAATTAGAAAGCTCCAGGTTGCCCTCTGAAAATGAGATTATTGTGATACGTAGCTGAGGAGGCATAACTTAATATATTCTTTTTTTATTATTATTGGGGAAGGGGAACAGGACTTTATTGGGGAACAGTGTGTACTTCCAGGCCTTTTTTTTTTCCAAGTCAAATTGTTGTCCTTTCAATTTTAGTTGTGGAGGGTGCCGTTCAGCTTCAAGTTGTTGTCCTTTCAGTCTTAGTTGTGGAGGGCACAGCTCATCTCCAGGTCCAATTGCCATTTCTAGTTGCAGGGGGTACAGCCCACCATCCCTTGCGGGAGTCGAGGAATCGAACTGGGAACCTTGTGGTTGAGAGCCCACTGGCCCATGTGGGAATCGAACCGGCAGCCTTCGGAGTTAGGGGCTTGGACCTCTAATCGCCTGAGCCACCGGGCCGGCCCCAACTTAATAGATTCTTGATTTGGGAATGACCACATTCATTCTAGGGGGAGGTGGCCCTCAGAGAATTTCCAATCTTAGGATAAAAAATCCTGCCTACTAAGACAGTTGACCGATAGAGTGATCAATTTGGTATGAAGGTGTACAGACAACAAGAGGAGGAGAGAGTGATTCCTGGCTTGTGATTCTCAGCCCTGGATGTGTTTCAAAATCACCTGGGGATAAACATGCAGAACCTCAGCCCCATTTCTAGAGATTCTGACATCGAGGTCTAGGAGTGGGACCGGGACATCAGAATTCTCACAAGCTCACCAAGTGACCAAGAATGAAGCCACACAGTAAATAGAAACAATGTACTAACAGCACATATTAGAACCTGGATGTCATAGGTACATTTCTCTTACTCTCAAAACCATTCCATTTGATAGGTGAGAACCCGATGTATAAGTAATTTGGCCAAGGTCACACAGCAGGGCCGATATTGTAATCTAGGTCTGAATCCAAAGGCCTAATGTGTTTTGCTACATCCCACACTACAGGTCGGCCTGGAGGAAACATCCCAGAAATTGGAATTAAGATTGCCCATTCTGATGTAAACTATAAAATCGATACCTCATGGGTTGGAGCAAAGATATGCAAACTGATTTAGAGACACAAATGCTCCTGGAGCTGGGAAGACTTAACCTTAACCCATTGTCTCTATTAACATTAGATAACATTAACATTAGAAAGAATGTGTCAGTGGGGGTAGGAGGGTGTTTGGGTTTGTTAGTCTGACACTAGCGGGCTGAGAGGAGGGGTCCACGCCCCAGCTGACCCCTGGCTGTATTGTGATCCACTCTTCCTTCCCTTTCTGTTCTCTACTGAGTCTCACGGGCTGTTGTTTCCTTCTGAGGCTCCTCTTTGCCACCTCCCCTTAAATGTGAGTGTGCTCTGTATTCCACTCTCCCCATCTTCCCTACCTGGCAGCATGCAGGCTGGGGCTTGGCTTCCTGAGCTGAGGATTTCCAGAGGTGTGTACTCCTGATGTCCAGACTTGACTCAAGGCATCAAGGTTTAAGGTGGGGGAGAAGGGAAAGTGTTGTCAGACATGACCAGGGTTTACATCCCAGCTGGGTCCCTTGCTGGCTGTGGACCTCAGTAATTACTTTGCATCATTTTTTAGTCTCAGTTTCTTTACCTGTGAAATGGGACAGTAATGCCGACCTTAAATGATTGTTGTCAGGATGAAAATAGACAATAGGCATTTTAAGCACACAGTAAGAACTTGATAAATGGTACCTATTTATTAGATAAATGGTACCTATATATTAAGTACCAGCTGGTGTGGTACTTCACCTGAATGTTTGTAGGCACTTCAAAAGCAGCATGTGAAATAGAGAACCTTTTCCCCTAACTCTGTTCTTCGGCTTAGATTCCTGATCCGAGGAATTAGAAACACCTTCCATCAAATTGCCGAAGCCAAAATCCTCCCTCCACCACCATCCCAATGTCCACCGAGTTCCAGTAGTTCTGTTTCCTGCCTGTCTTCTATTGTCATAGGCTGCTCACTAAGTTATTGCAAGAACCTCTTCACTGCTCTCTCAGCTGACTCCTTCCCAAACTCCAAATGCTTATGTACTTAGGTTCTGCGCCTTATTAAAACCCGTTAATAGCTCTCCATTGCTTTTGGGGCACAACTCATTCTGCTGCAGCCACAAGGCTTTTCATGATGTACCTTGACTTCCTGTCTGGCCCTGGTTCCTGCCACCATCTTGTCTTATACTGGCTGGCGGTGCTGGTCCACACACCAAATATGCCATGTTTTCCTGCCTCACTGCAGCGTCATGAAGTCTTCCCTGGGAGAAGTCTCTCTCTCTCTCTCTCTCTCTCTCTCTCTCTCTTTCACAGGTGCCCTTCTCCCGAGGCTTCCATTTCTCTTTCCAACAAGACTCAGAGTCCCTGACACCTCTTGGGCATCTCTGGGCGCCTGGTATGTGACAGGCTCTCAGTAGGAGGCTCTCCTAATAAAAGTTAACATTTATGGATCTTTCATGTGGGCCAAGAACAGTTCTAAACACTTAATGTCTTCACAACTCTGTGGGGTGGGTATGCGTCATTCATCCATTCTATATTTATTGACCAGTTCCCTCTGGTCAAGCACTAGGGATATGGCAGGATAAGGAGGATGGAAAGTGCCAGAGGTCGGGGAAGCGTTCCTATTTTATCTAGGAAGTTTAGGAAAAGCCTCTCTGTAAAGGTGAAAATTGAGCAGAGACATGACGGAAGCGGGCAGGCAGCTATGTGGGTATCTAGGGGAAGAGAGGTCCGTCTAGGTCGAGGGAATAGCAGGGCAGGACAAAGGGTATCATGAGCTCTACAGACAGAGGAGGAAACCAAGAGTCTAGTGAAGTCATCCAACGTCACAGGGTAAGTGGAAGAGCTCATTTTCAAACCCGGATTCTGTAGCTCTTGACTCATGCTGTTCGCCATGACTCTACACTGTCTTTTTTTGTGGGACGCAGTGGTGCCGTGGCTGAGGGCAAGCTGCCTCTCCGCCATGCTGCCCTCTGGTTGGAGTTTGGCTTCCCACGTCAAGGAGAGCATGGGCTGCTAGGCTGGCTTGGTACTTAGGTTCTCTCGCTGGCTCTGTTTCTCTGTTTCTTTCTTGGGCTTTACTAGAGACAATTAGATTGTATTTACTCTTCAGCAGCCTCAAAAAGCACGCTTCTGCAAAGCTGAGGACCGGACCGTGAGATACAGTGACTTGGCAAAAACCAATTCCTCCTCCCTGGTCAGTAGTCAGAGTGGCCTCTGGGGGCAAGTACTGTATCTCACCCCACAACTTCCTTCAGGCTTCAGCAGGAGGAACTGAGGTAAGCGTCTTTGCCGAGGTGGTAAGTGAGCTGGTCTTGAAGAACATGGAGCATTTCAAGAGAGGTTGGGCTGAGGGTTTTAGGCAGAAAGAGAGCGATGTGAGCGGAGCAAAAGCATCAGTGTTGGACCATTCAGTGGACTTGGAGTCTAAGTATGAGGAGGGTGTGTGTGTTGGGGGAGGGCAGATAAGGCTTCAGGGAGAATTTAGGGTAGGGCACGGCAGCTTTTTCTTGTTTTTTTTTTTAAATGGCAGACTTTGCATGTTCATTTCAGATAAGTGGTCTGGATTTTATCCTGTAGACAAAAGGATCTTAAGATTTTAAGAAGCAAAGGAAACACGTGTGCATTCTTGAAGTGTCTGAAGGAGTGCTTGGGTTGGAGAGGGTGAATGGAGATAGAGAGACCAGTGAGAAGAGAGAGTATTGCACCAGTGCACGCGTTATGTGGGAGCGCCGGAGCCTTCCGTGGAGGGGCCAGATTCCAGAGACATTTTGGAAACAGAGGTGATAGGATCTGTTTACAGGTGACTGTGGAAACTTGGGGCAGGAGCAGCTGAGAAGAAATAATGGCAGCATTTTTAGCTTGGGTGCCCCAGTGGATGATGGTTAGCAGATATACAATACAGAAGAGAAGGGGCGGGTTTTTGGGATGGTGGACTGGGAATTTGGGATGGAGGTTAGCGCTGGAGAAACATGAAAGCTGAGGCTGAAGGAATAGAGTCTCTGAGGCCTATGTGAGAAGAGACAGCATGGGTTTAAGCCCTGGAAGATGTTTGTAGTCCTAGAGGCTGTTGAAGGAAAGAGGAGCGAGGGTGGGAGCTGGGGATGAGTGTTTTGATTAAGGCATGACCGATACTGTTTGACTCACCTTAGCACCTGATGGTAGGCAATGGAGGCCCCATCTCAGGGGGAGCACACAGGTGACAGTCTGCCTCATCTGCTCAGAGGCACTCAGACCAGGGGTGCTTCCTCTGGTCACCCTGGGCTTGTTTACACAGCCTTTGTGAGGGCCGTGTTCTTCCTCTGTACATGCCCAGCCCCCCACTGCTGAGGGGAAACTGAAAGTGGGGATCCTGACTTCTCCCCCATCCTTCTCAGCTTAGAGCTTTGAATACCGTAGAGCTGAGAACACTAGTGATGAATGACCATGCAGAACAGGTAGCAACATTGAACTTGGTCCACTGCTTCTCCTTGAGTTCCTTTTTAAGGGGAACAACTCGTTTTGTGGAATGGGTGTAATCTGCTCTCTGAGTCTTGAGTTGCTTCAGCCTTGCTCCGTTCATTGGTCCATCCATCCATGCTGTATCAGACAGACTTTGCCAGTGTAAATATCTGCGGAAAGTTGAGCACTTTGAAGATGGGGTTGGGGGCTCCCAGCACTTTTCATGCATTATCTTACTTCTATTACAACAGGCCTCTGAGGTAGGCACATAACCCTATTTTGCAGGTGGGGAATCCGATAATTTCCCTCATGTCATACAACAAGTGGTAGAGATGGCATTCAAGCCCAGATCTAACTCAAAAGCCCCCATGCTCTTCACTCATGGTAAGTCCTCCCTAGGTAGAAGGTGACCATAGAATTCATTATTCAAACTGGAATGGTTTTTTAAAAATTTTTTTAAGATATAATTTTCATACTATGGAATTCACCTACACAAAATACACAATTAATGGTTGTTAATACATTTACAGAGTTCTGCGGTCGTCATCATAATCTAATTTTAGACCATTTCTGTCACCTCCCCCCCCCAAAAAAAATGAAAGAAACTTGGTCCCCATTAGCAGTTACTCTATTACCATCATCACCTCAGCCCTAGACAACCACTGATCTATTTTCTGTCTCTGTAGATTTGCCTAGTCTGAACAATTCATCTCAATGAAATCATATGATGTGTGGTCTTTTGGTTGTCTTCTTTCACTTACCATAATGCTTTCAGAATTCATCCATGTCGTAGCTTGCCTCAGTACTTTGTTCATTTTTATGAATGACTGAATGATGTTCCCTTATATGAATATCCCACATTATATTCATTATATTTGTTCATATGTTGATAGACATTTAGGTTGTTTCCCCTTTGGGGCAATTATGAATAACAATTATGCTCTGACTTTTGTATGCAATTTTGTGTGTGGCTGTTTTTATTTTTCTTGAGTATATACCTAGGAGTGGAATTGCTAGTTTATACGGTAACTCTAATTCTATGTTTACCATTTTAAGGAACTGCCTGACTGTTTTCCAAAGTGGCTGCACCTTTTTATATTCCCGCCCGCCGTGTAGGAGGGTTCCAGTTTCCCCACATCCTCACCAACACTTGTTAACCCAAACTGGGACACTTTTGAGAGTGAAAGGGTACACCATTAATAATTATACCAGGATAACCAGTCCTAACTGGAACATATTCTGACTCTACTTAGATACCAAAATCTAGAAGATTCAATTCCTGATTTCAGGGAACTTTCTGGCCACATGATGAGTCAAAGCCCCCAAACCCACATACTTGAGTTAATTAAAGAATCAAGTAAAGGTAAATTATTAAGAAGGAAAGTAAAGCACATTTTATTTCCTCCGGGAGGTTTAGTCTCTTTAAAAGAACTGTCTTATTTGTCATTATATATCTATGGCCCCAAGAGTATCCTGGCATTTAATAGCATCTCAATAAGGATCTGTGGAATAAATGAATGAATGAGAGAATGAATGAAACAAACTCTCCCCGGGGGAAGTGTTAAAAAAAAAAATAGAATGAGTCTCCTAGCATGGATTTGTGAGTTTGGGGGAAGTGTGGATCTTTTGTAAAAACATATTTTTTGGGTCCATGTTGTAACAACTAATGACAATTTAAAAAGGAAAAACTAAATAACCTACAATTAGAGGAATCTTAAACTGGATTTTGCAAGTGTGAATGGCTGAATGACCTGGGAATTGCCGGAGCTGGGAGTCTGGAACCAAAGTACATTTTATGCAGAGTACATCCTGCAGCATGTTAACCAAATTTGGGAATAAAAAGGTGTGGTAGCTACCCCCAGGAGTTTCCAGTCTTTGGGGGAAAATACGATTTATTCACCAGAAACAATGAGAATAGTTTAAAACAACCCTTAATTGGTTGTGTGCTCTTAGGCAAGTCTGCTGCCCGTTTTGGGCATCATTGATCCTCTGGCTCTAAATTGCCCTGGTCTTTCAATGAATGGTCCCACCCTGGTGGGCCAGGAGTTAGGCCTGAAGGAAGAAGGAACTGGATTTGGAGAAAGGACCAGGATGCCAGTGGTGGGTGATAAGGCCTTGGGGGTAGGCTGGAGTGCTCTAGCTGAGATAAAATTGGATAGGGTGACTGGGGCCTCTTAAAGGAGAACTTTAAAAGCCAGGCTGGTTGACTTTTAAATTTGACCCGATAAGCAGGTCCTTGGACTAGAGATGAAAGGAGTGTCTGTGAGAGATTAATCTCATGGCCCTGCGCCATTGATCTGGATCTTTCTGGAAGCACTGTGAGGTCTGAGAGGCTCTCGGGGAGGCTTTTGCAACAGTAATGTAGGCCCAGCCTTTCAAAAGAGGGTTTGAAATGCCTTCTGCCAGTCTTATGATACACATGGCTTCTGTGAGGTTTAATTTTCCTTAACCATAAGTAATTTAAAATAAATATACTTTTTACACTATGGTTATATTATGGACCAGAATCCTAAATGTATATACATTACTAAGGCAGAATAGTAGACTTCAAATAAATTTCAGGTTTGCAGAGGGACATTTTAGATTATGCTACCAGATTCCTCAGAGAGATACTTCTCTGCTGTAAAGGGTTTACTTTGGTGGCAAATTTGAGAAATTGACTAAAAGCCTACTGGAGGAATGGGAAGGGTGGGATCTAAGTGAGCTTTAGGGAGTGGTTTTGTTGGACCAAGTAACAGATGGGACACAGGAAACCAAAGGAAGAAAATCCAAGATGGCACCAGGGCCTCAAATCTGAGTACTCAGAAGAAAGACGGTGCTCTTCATAAAAATATGCAAATTGAAAGGGGGGTGGGAAGATGATGGTCTTCCTTGAGAACATTGGGGACAGGTGGCCTTTCTCGTCCCAGGAAAGGACTGGCCAGGTTGGTCATGGAGGAGAAACCTAGTACCTGTTGGTCTTCACCAGCCTTTACTAAGGCCCTAGAAGTTCTACCCACTGGCCTGGATGTTTGGCACTTTGCCTGGTTTACTTTCTATGTGTCAGCTACTAAAGAAGATGTGTGCTGTAGGGTTTTAGTAGACGTCCTATATCACACTAAGGAAGTTTCCATCTATCTCTACTTTGCTAAGAGTTTTTTCTTTTTGTCAATGGATGTTGAATTTTATCAAAAACTGTTTTGGTATCTGTTGATGCGATCATAATTTTTTTCCTCCTTTTATCTTTTCATGGAATGAAATATATTGATTTTTTTCAAAATAATAAACTAACTATTCATTTGTTATATAAAGTCAACATAATCATAACATATTACCCTTTCTATTTATTGGTGGAATCAGTTTGTTAGTGTCTTGCTTAGGGTTTTGCATTCATGTTCGTAAGTGTAATTTTCTTTTCTCATACTGTTCTTGTCGGGTTTTGGAATCAAAGTTACACTAAAAATGAGTCAAGAAGTGAACCCTCTTTTTATATTCTCTGAAAGAGTTTGTGTAAGATTGAAATTACTTTTTAAATAAATTTTTATTAAAATATAGCTAACATAAAATATTAGTTTCAGGTGTACATCATAATTATTCAACATTGATATACCTAAGAAGTGACCACCGTAAGTCCAGCAACCATCTGACACCATAAGCTATCACAATATTAGTGACTAAATTCCTTATGCTGTACATTATAACCCTGTGACTTATTTTATACCTGGAACTTTGAACCTCTTATTCCCCTTTATCTTTTTCCTCCCTTTTTAAATTTTTCAATTACAATTGACAAAATTACTTTTTTCTTGAATGTTTGGTAGAACTCTTTGCTGTTTGCTATTGAAGGTTGTCTCATCATGTGGACGACAGTAGAGAAAGGAACTTTTACTTGGAGAATGAAAGTAGCTTAAGCAACAATGAAAATGCTCACACATCACAAAAAGTCCAGAGGTAGATGGTTCCAGGATTGGTTAATTCAGCAGCTCAACAACATCACCAGGGAGAGAAATTTGTTCTGATCTTTCAGCTGTCATTATCAGGTGTCAGCTCCTTCTCTCATCATTGCAAGATGGCTGCAGCTGCTCCAGGCATCACAGCATAGTGGTTAAGAGTGTGGGCTTCGCAGCCAAACCTGATTCCTAATCCCATAGCTATACGATAGTGGGTAAATCGCTTAAAATCTCTGTCAAGTGGGCTGATAATACTTTATCTCAAAAAGTTTAATACATATATTAAATGAATTAGGTGTTTTTTTGTTTTTTAAACTTTTAGAGTAGTGCTTGGTACATAATAAGCATACAGTAAATATTAGCATATCTTACTCCATTCTCACATGGGGCAGAAATGAATCTGTTTTTCTCTTGCACCCCATTTATTGAAGCCCCTTAGAAGACTTACTTCACATCCTATTGGCCAAAATATGACAAGTGCCCATTTCTAAACCAGCTGTGGAATTAGCAGGATTTGGTTCAGAGTAATTAAGATTCAACCTCTGAGATGAGAGAGGGTCTGGCATCCCCTGAAACACAAAACCACCTGATACCTCAACAAAATCTGGGTTCTGTTTGCAAGACAGTAGTTGGGGTGGTGACGGTGGGAGCTTTTTGGGTCACACAAAGAAGGGCAAAGGAGGAGCCCCTATCCCTACTGGTTCTCCCTGGGATTCCTTAGAATGACCCCTTAGGTTTGCCAAGCGCTCCACAGTCCACTTACTGCGTTTTAACTCATGCATGACCTCATCTGGTCTCAGAACCACCCGCTAGGCAGTTTGGACTCGTTATCCTCTGATATACATGGGGGAACGAGCTCCCAGAGTTGAGGTGCTGGCCCGGTTGTATGTATATAGTCAGGACAGAGGCAGGTCCTGGGTTGCAAGCTGAGGTCTTCCAGTTCTGCCTTTTTATTCCTCTTCCACGAATTCCCAGTTGTCTGTCATTTACACATCACCCTCACAACTGCCACATCCACGTGCCTCCTCTGCTCCTCTTTAATATTTTTAAAATCAAGTTTTCATTTAATACATTTATTTTGAAAGGAAACCTGATCAAGTGGCATGTTCGTTGTTCTGGTACACACACACACACACACACCTTTAAAATGAGCACAAAACTGTTAAAAATATTCATTGAGGCTTAGAGCTTGTGCTCTGGTGCCCGACTGGGTTGGAAATTGTGGGGACAGAGCCCCAAAGTGCAGTTTCCAGGCTCTCGGCCTCACATAGAAAGGTGTTGGCTCAGGTAGTAAATGGCCATCAACTGTGATTGGATGGCCATCAGCTGTGGCTAGTTGGCCGTCAGCTGTAACCAATGAGCCATTGGCCACTAATATAACTGCTGTGGCTAGGCTAGCAGAAAAATGGGGGCTAGCAAGAAGGTGGCGGCTGGGCTGGCAAGCGCGGATTGCAGTTAGGATGGCGGGTTGCGGACAGTGTGGATCCAGCCTCCAGTGAGACTATAGTGCCGCCAGAGAGAATATAGTGGTATGACTCCCCTACCTATGGCTCCGTGGGTGTTCCTTTTTGGCCTCACCATATCCTGCGTTCTTGTGTGGGGAGCGGGACCAGAGACCCCGCCGGACGCCCCCCACGACAGAAACCCAGCTCTGCCAGTGTTGCACTTGCAGCTGGTCTCCACCCCGATGCCACAGGCTCTCACCATTCCAGAGCACACCAACCCCACTTTCAAGCACCAGCACTGTCACTTTGCCTGCGGGCCTGTCCTGACTATCAGAGTCCCTTCTGCCCTCCTCAGGAAAACTGGAAGTTCTGGGTAATTAACTGCAGGCCCCTCCCTTCATCCCCAGCAGCCCTCAAGCACTGGCTGTTGGGACTGATGGACATGGCGCCCGGTTTCCTCTGCCCTGGGGAACAGTTACTCCAAGGCAAAGGCTTGCACTTTGCATCACCTCCCAGAGTTTCTCAGCAGGATTGAGCTCCATTTGCCCGTGCTGGTAACTTACTCAACAGTGTACTCTTTACTGGCTTCCTTTCCTTCCATCTCATTTCCCCACTCCTGGGTACTTCCTGGAATCACCTCCCAGGTCACTTACTTCATTTGAATCCTTGTTTCAGCGTCTGCTCCTGGGGAGACACAACTAAGACAGCCACTTGTTAGGGGCATGGCTTTGGGTGATACTTAACTTTCTTGTGCCTCTGTTCCCATCTGTCATAGGAAGGTAATAATAGCACCTATACCTCATCGAGCAAATTGGTCAAGCTCTCAGTGCCTGTCTAAGAGACGGTGCTTAGTGTAATCTATTATTATTACTACCTAACGTTCTCTGATATGCTACCATGGGGAGTTGCCCCACAGTTGGAACACACCACTTCCTGCCTCTCCCTTCTGATGCCACCCCCACCCCCACACATACTTACTCTCTCAGCTCTTACAGTCCCACCTTTCCTACCATAGACCATCTTGTGGAGTCCGCTGGCCAGGACCACCAATCCCCACCACTCCCAGTGCAGCCCACCCTTCCCGTCACATATAAACCACTCAGCCTACTTCTGGTTGGGTGCCCAGGTAAAAGCATTCTGTCTTAATGACATCTTAGGACCTCTCCTAAGATAGAGGCTTTTCATCTCTGACTCGTGTCCAGCGTCCTAAAGCCTGCTGAGGTCTGGAGTGGAGAAAGCATTTGATAAATGCGGATCATTAATGATCATACTTCCTTTATTGAGCTCTTATTACGAGCCTGGCACCGTGGTAGGTGCTTTCCCCATATTAATCCTTGCAACCACGCTATGAGATAAGTGCTATTACTGCCCACATTTTGTAGATGAGAAAGTTAGGACAGAGAAGTTAAGTAACCTACCCAAGACCACACAGCTGGCAAATGGCAGAGCCAAGAATCACCCTAACTCCAGAGTTCATTTAATCATGATGCTAAACCGATGCCAGGGTTATCTTGTGCCTAGAATGAAGAATCCCGACTTTCTTGCTTCCCCGCCAAGAGCCCAAAGATGGATCTCTCTTTGCCAGGTGTTTACCCATCCACACCTGAAGCCCAGAGATTCACCTCATCCTTCGCTGCGGGACAGGAATCTGAAATAAATTATTGGACAGGAAAGCCTCATTTATTCAGAATCCAGACAGCCAGACAGAGGGAGAAAAAGCAAATGTGTAAATATATAGGTTGTATTCTAATTTTATGAAAAGGAGACTTCAGAGGTTCAGGCCAGTGCCAGAGGTTTCTTTTCATAAGCAATTTATGCACTAGTGATTACAAACTGCTTCCCACCCTCATATCCTATCCACAGAGCATTATGCGTGCCTTGGAAATAAAGGGAATGTACCGGCAACATTTATCCTCATGGGGTAGCAAAAGGCTGGAGCGAAGCATCACCTCCAGGCTTTGGATGACACCCCTCCCCACTGGCTCCCTTACCACCTATGAGTTGCCCTTTATCATGTGGCTTGTGCTGGTGTTTTTCTTTCATCTGGTTTGTTTCATTATTTCAAACAAGATTTTTTAAATACCTACTTACAAACCAGGCACCTTTCTGTTTTGGTGGGGTAGTGAGGAAGCAGACAAACTATAAATAGAACATGTAAGTAAAAGATACCCTATGTTAGTGATTAGTGGTGAGCAGAAAGGTGAAGGAGTGAAAGGACCGAAGAAGAATCAGGGTTGGAGTAGGATGGCCAGGAGAGGCGATAGGAGGAAAGCTGAAAGAAGTGAAGGAGTGGCCGTGCGGATATCCAGGGCAAAACACAGCAGGTACCAGGGGACATGTATGCCTGCTATGTTCCCAAACAGCGAGTGAGAGAGAGTAGTGGGAAGGGGGGTGGTGGGTGGTAGAGATCACTCAGGATCTGTGGGCATCACCAAGACGTTGGCAGTCACCGTGAGTGACCTAGAGAAACATTAGATGGCTGCTGTGTTGAGAGCAGACTGGAGGGGCATAGGGGGGTCAGGGACACCCACCAGGAGGTTGCCGCTGTAATGCAGGCAGATGATTCAACTCAGACCAGGTGGAAACAGTGGAAATAGACAGAAGGAAAGGACTGGAGATGTATTTTGGACTTAGAATCAACCAGAAATAGGTAATGGGTTGGATGTGGGAGACCAGCAAAGACAAAGAAGAATTGAATTTGGACCGGGAGGCAGCAGAGGAGAAGAAAGCCAAAAGGTAGATTCTGGAGATATTTTGAAAGTAGAGCCTCTATGCTCCACTGGTGGACGGATGTGGGATTTAAGAGAGAGGAGTCAAGAATGACACCAAATGCTTTTGCCTGAGCAAGTGGAAGGATGGCATTCTCATTTTCTGATATGGGGAAGCCTGCAAAAGGAGCAGGTTTGATGGGGGATAGAGTAGGGTCTCAGGTTTGGATAAGTTGAGTTTAAAGGGACCTATTGGATACTCGTATGGAGTTGCCGGGAAGGCAGCCTCCTATGTGAAACAGAAATAGGTCAATTCACATGCTGGCTTGGATTGGGTTGCTCTGCCTGGATGGAGTGCTGTGTTGAGAATTTTAAGTCCATCCAGGCTCAGTGGGAAAGAGTTTCTTGATCAATAGTGAAGTCTGTTTTGGGAGCTGGATAGGCAAATAATGGTAACCCTGGGTGTAAGACATTCCGTTGTAGAGTGGGAAGAAAATGTGAAAATTTCTATTCTATGTATTTTTTTGTCTTAGCTTTTAACATTTCTTAGTATGTCCTATACTATACATAATCTATTAGAGTAGCAGGGATAGACACAGCTCATAAAGTACACTTCGCGAACATTTTTTACTGAGGAATGGATGAGCAAAACCTTTTGAAGATTACTGATTTGAAATATTGTAAAAGTATAAATGCTTAACATAGTGATCTGGAATACCGTAAGTCCTAAAGTGTCTCCTGAATCCTTGAAGAACAAACAAAATTATGTTTAGTTTGGTTTAATGCTTGATTTTTTTTCACTATAAAATATACATTTAGACACAACATCACCTGTGTAATATTTCTACCAGAAATATTTAATCTTCATCTAATCAGGAGAAAACAATCAGACAAAGACACATTGGAGCACGTTGTGTAAAACCGTTGGCTTTCAAAAATATCAGTATTATTATCAAGGACTTTTTTAAAAAAAGGGTCAGGGGCTCTTTTAGAATAAAGGAGATTAAGGAGTTAGGGTAACAATGCAAATATGATTCTTGATTGGATCTTGGGTTAAGAAGGAAAAAGCTATAAAAGGATATGAACAATTGGGGAACTTTATATGTAGATTGTTTATGGTATTGTATCAGTGTACATTTTCTAATTGGTTTGTGGTTATGTGGGAGACTGTCGCATTCTTAGGAGCATGGGCTGAATGAAATAGGACCTTAGGTGAAGGATTTGTTAATGTTTACTGTACTAGTCTTGCAGATTTCCTGTAGGTTTGAAACACTTCAAAGCAAAAAGTGGGGGGAAAATATTATTCATATAGGGTTCTCCAATTCTCAGAAAACTAGGAAATGCAATAATGGTGTATCACACCACTTTTAGTATACTAGATTGTTTCATTGGCTGGACTGCTGTCTTCTTCATGCTTTCTGAAGCACAGAATTTGCCAAATCTTCTCCACCATAGCAGTAATCCCTGACATTTTTTATTTTCAAGGTGCCGCCATAGCCATTGTATGACATTTATTATCATAAATAGTCCATATATGCAAAGAAGTTTATGCTTTTAAAGTACAGCTAACTTTTTTTCTTTGAGGGGTGATACGGAGTTTATTGAATTAGATTTTCCTATTTACAACTGAGATCACATCTACGTACTATTTTGATAGTCTACGTGGGTACATTATTTCTAACTAGTTTAGACTTACGGTGAATGGACTCAATCATACAAACACACACACACACTCACACTCATTGTTTTCAAACAGTAGTGATACATTGTACTCCTCCTATAGAGCCAGCTTTGATGAAAAACTGCTAGTTTCACAGATCAGTCTGATTTTGAAGATGAACCAAGAGACTACGTACTGTATGATTCCAAAATTGATTTTAACCATTTTGTACAGTTGCTATCTTATTGGACTATAGTATCTATTTTTTAAAAGGACACTGATGAGAAGTACCATCTGGTGTTAACTCACCCTCCCCCCAAAAACCTTTGGCCAAGAGTTGCCCATTGCGAAGCCTGGCAGGACCCGTCCCATCACTGCTTGGAGGTAATAGACGCAGGCCACATCCTCCTTAAATTCAACCACACTACGCAACTCTCAAATGGTTCTGATATTAGAACATGTACCACCGTCCTTAAAAACTTAGGGACATGGACAGTCAGCTAGAATAGGGAAAAGCAAGTCATAAGTAAGTAGGTAAGTCGGTGGACTCCTGAAGAGCCAAGCTGCTCTGTCCAGCACCTGTGTACATGTGCTTTAACTAAAGGAACTCAGGAGGCCGACAGCGGTAGACTGGCTCAACTCACCTTCCAAATCAGAGCAAGTCTAAAAAGCTGAGGCTTGAGTTTTCTGCTGTGCGTTGGTTCTGCGAGTGACGAGCTCAGAAGCAAGATCTCTGTCCACTTGTTCTGCACAGCACGATGCGAGCACACAGCGCCCAGCTGCGGCATCGCTGCAAATGTTGGCGCTGCCCACATAACGTGCAGCATGATTTCTTGTAGTTTCTTCCCAACTAGAGCCTCACACCCTTCAGTGTAGAGGTTGGAGGGGTGGGCCAGACTGTCATTCCAGCTGACGGCGGTCTCTTTGCAGTGCCTAAGCGGGACACTCTGGTGTTTGGTTTCCTCGAACCAGTCTGTATTTTCCCAGTCTGAGTAGCGGTGAATTCCACAACAGAGTAGCTGTCTCTGTACAGAATCAATAGCTTGGCTAGCGGCCTCAGGATTGGTTCCATTATAGGTCTTACATACTTTTGGGATGCTGTGGTCAACCTCATTTCCCACCTTTGCTCTATAAACGTATCCCCAAACCACTACAACAACTTCTGTGACAAAAACCAAGAGTAGGATGATGACAAACGTGGCCAGTCCATGGCAGCTTGCTGGGATAGTGGCACAGCAGCCAATTAGCACAATAATGAACAGCAGGGCTCCTTGCAGCTTTGATCACTACAGCAGAGCTGAGAGTGTCCACATCTTCAAAGAAGTGGTCAGTCATCATAAGTGATGAAGACATAGGCTCCCGCGTAGCATAAAATGCCAGCTGCCCCCCTAGAAGATGAGGTTGAGAAACACCAGCATGGTCTTGGAGGAGGTGATGCCCACTGGCTGTGGTGCCTGTGGTTGCTGGAGCCCTGTTGGGAGACCCAGATGCGCCCACCCAGCGAGGCCGCAATGGTGACGGTGCTTCCCAGCTGGGAACTGCAAGGTCTCCTAACTTTAATTAGAGCCCATTTCATCCTCCCCGTCACTCTGTAAGGGAGGTACTACTATTACCTCCATTTTCAGGACAGGAAACTGAGGCACAGAGAGGTGGTGTAACTTGCCCGGAGTCACCCAGCCAGTGTGCTTTTCTCTGAGGGCTCTGGGTGCGTGTCTGTAGCAGGAAGGGTACTCCTTGAGAGCGGGAATGATGATAACAACGGCAACCACAGAAACGTCCATCTTTGAACGCTTGCTATGTGCCAGGCGTGGATGAGATGTGCTCTGCCCGTTTAGTCCTCAGAACCCCTTTGTGGGGTAAAGACTGTTTTTATCCTCATTGGCAAAAGAGGAAACAGACTGTGAGGTTTTAGTAACAGCCTCAAAGTCACAAGGTGTGGACCCAGGCTTTGCACTCAAGCAGCCTGACTCCAGAGCCCTGTCCACCTCCCTGTTTAGGGGACTTCTCCCCAGCCCCAAGGCTGCCCGGCCTCCACCTATCATCTCAATGGGTCTGAAGGTAACTGAGCCGTACAATGTAGACCCTGGGGCGATGGGCTCACCCATGACCTTGTTCACCCCCTCAGTTCTCAGATGGGGGCCATTTCAGTGATGAAGAGAAGGAGAGAGAAGGAAGAAGAGGAGGAAGGAAGCATGGTATCCTTCCCCCTTGGGGTTTTTCATCGGGCCTGTGACATTCCATTCCCGCCTCTTCTCTAATTTGCCATTTCATTGAGTCACTTTTTCTAATTGAACGCACGTGGGCAGAAACTCCCATATGGGCCCTGGTTATTGCTTTGTCTTTTTTTTTTTTTTTTTAAATGAAAAACCAAGGAGAATCCCTGTTCCTACGAGGTGGTGGTGATTGGTGAAATTCCCGGGCACAACAGCCAACCTGCCTAGAACTCCATGGCCCTAAGTGGAGCTCACTTGCCTCCTCGGAGGACAGCTGGCTGTACCTGCCCGGCTCGTTGGTCCTGGGGGTCTAGGATGACTTGGCTTGGGCATGGCAGTGCCAGCCCGGGGTGAGGCAGAAGTGTCCCTTAAAATGCCCTGCTCACCGGGAGCTGCCTTCCCCAGGTACAGGTTCACGTGCTGGCTTCCAGGACTGGGCAGTCTCTGTGTGCCCCTTCCTGAGGAAATCAACTGACAAATCAATGGAACAGCACAAGAGGCAGTAGAATGAAGTGGTTAAACTGATGGATTCTGAAATTAAACTGGCTGGGTTGAATCCTGCCTTGACCACGTACTAGCTGTGTGACCTTGGGCAAATTATTGAGCTACTCTTGAGTACTGGTTTTCCTTTCTATAAAATGGGGGGAAATAATAGTCTACTTCTCAGAGGCTGGTGTGAAAATGAGATGGTTTAATACATACCAGGAACGTACAAGGCCTGGAACACAGTGAGCATTCCACTAAGGGCTATTATTACTAGTGGTCACAGCACAGCGCTGGGCCCTGCAGAGGACACATGGGCACACAGGACACCATCCTTGTCCTTAAGGAGAGGCAGTATAGAATTTAAAAGGGTAGCGTTTGGGAGGAGCTACATAGACCTTTAGTAAGTTATTTAATTCCAGCGTACCTCAGTTTTCCCATCCGAAAACAATTCCTAGAGGGTGAGATGGTGGATTGTAAACACCCTGCCCCGTGCCTCCCACGTAGTTGGCTATCAATACAATCTGGATTGTCTTCCCCTTTGCAGAAATTTACACTCAAAGTAGGGAGAGAGCAGGTCGAGAACCAGCCAAGACACATGAAGGGCATGTACAGTGAGACCTGCAGGAGTTTGGAGGGTTGTTCCTGCAGCTGGATTGTTCTAGGAAGGCTTCCTGGAGGAGATCAAACCTGAGCTGGGCTTTGAAGGATAAATAAACTGAGCAGAGAAGATAGATGGGCTTACCAGTGATGGAAGCATGGAACTGAGGGGATGGGGAGGGCAGAAGAGGCCCTGGCATGTTTTTGGAGGTCTGCAGAGAAAAAGATTCTGCTACTCTTTCTTCTTCCATAGCATTGTCTAATTGGAGTTTTCCTTGCTATCTAATGTACAGCCCGCTAGTTGAGGACTAGGTCTCTCTAGACTTGGAGGGCCGTGGTTATTTGAGACTAAATGAGCATTTGGTGCTTTTGTTAAGCACCTTTATCCCTGACATGGGGGAAAAGACCAGCTGAGGTTCCTTAGACAAAAGTTGCAGGAATTTTGGGCTGGCCTGGTGGCTCAGGCAGTTAGAGCTCCATGCTCCTAACTCCGAAGGCTGCCGGTTCGATTCCCACATGGGCCAGTGGGCTCTCAACCACAAGGTTGCCGGTTTGATTCCTTGACTCCCTCAAGGGGTGGTGGGCTGCGCCCCCTGCAACTAGCAACGGCAACTGGACCTGGAGCTGAGCTGCATCCTCCCACAACTAAGATTGAAAGGACAACAACTTGACTTGGAAAAAAGAAGTCCTGGAAATACACAGTTCCCCAATAAAGTCCTATTCCCCTTCCCCAATAAAATCTTTAAAAAAAGAAAAAAGTTGCAGGAATTTTGAGGTCCAGTTCTCAGTGAAAATGACCAAACTAAGACATCATCTAAGATGCAAGAACCAGGCCAAGGGATGCTTATTGCAGGGAAATGAGTGAAATAAAGAACAGATTGTTAAATCAGTACCATGGGTTATAGTTGATGATAATTGGGGAAAAATAAGGCTAGAGCCCCACTTAATATGACACACTGAATAAATGTAGGCAACACATTAAAAAGGAAAACCTTTATTGTATGTGTCCTTGACAATGCATAATTTTGGGGGCCTCCTCAAAGACTTGAAGAAAGAAAAGCCCTGAAGCAGGGCCCAGAAATCTGCATTTTCAAATATAAGTATTTCTTACATTTTCTTCTAGTAATTGTATAATTTTACAGTGGGGAAGGCATGGTTCAAAGACAGAAATCATTAAAGAAAATAATGCTACATAAAAATAAAAGCTTTCTATTTGTTAAAAAAATAATTCTACCATGAACCAAAAATGAAAGGCAAATAGTGGGGCAGCCGGTTAGCTCAGATGGTTAGAGTGCAGTGCTCTTAACAACAAGGTTGCCGGTTCAATCCCCACATGGGCCACTGTGAGCTGCGCCCTCTACAACTAGATTGAAACAACTACTTGACTTGGTGCTGATGGGTCTTGGAAAAAAACACTTAAATAAGTAAAAGTTGAAACAAAAAAGAAAGGCAAATAGTGAACTAAAAAAAATGTATAAAATATATGACAAAGAAAAAATATGAAAAAGGATATTCTTAAAATGTAATGAGCACTTAGAAATCAATAAAAAAACAAACATTTGTGTAAAAGAATGGGCAAAGGGTATAAAATAGGTAATTTACATAATAAATGTAAATGTCTAATAATGTGTCAAAATATTATTACTAGTAACCACTTTTCATCTCTCCAGTTTGCTTTCTCCATAAAGAAAAGTGGGTATATCTATACAATGGACTATTATTCAGCCATAAAAAAGAAGGAAATTTTGCCATTTGCAACAACATGGATGAAACTTGAGGGCATTATACTAAATGAGATAATTCAGACAGAGGAAGACAGATACTGTATGATCTCACTTATATGTGGAATCTAAAAATCCTTACTGAGAGAAACAGAACATTTTGGTGGTTGTCAGAAGTGGGGGGTAAAGGGAGGGTGAAATAGGTGAAGGTGGTTAAAAGATACAATCTTTATAAGATAAATAAGTTATAACATAAATAAGTTATAAGATAAATAAGGTTTGGGAATGTATTGTACAACATGATGACGATAGTTAATGGTTCTGTATTGCATATTTGAAAGTTGCTCAAAGAATAGATCTTAAAAATTCTCATCACAACAAAAAAATGTAATTATGTAATAGATATTAACTGAACTTATTGTGGTAATTATTTTGCAATATGTATATATATTAAATCATTACGTTGTGCACCCTGAGCTAATTCAGTTGCTGTGTATGTCAATTACACCTCAACAAAACTGGGAAAATAATAAAAATATATAATGATGGTTTACCCTCTCATCAAAGATAAACAACCTTCTAACCTGAACAGTCCTACTCAATAATTCTGAAAATAAAGGAACACCTTCCATCAGGAAAGATCTGTTTTCTGGTTATGTACTCATTTCAAAAGCTACATTTTTAGTCCTCTGCACCCTAAAAACCTCTTAAACTTCAACATCTTTCACATAACTTCACATTTGTTCTTTAACATTTTGAAATATGTTGTTCTATTTATTGAAAGAGTGCAATGCTATGATTATTTAACTAAAGAAACTTCATATTCATATTTCGGACCATAGGAAAAGGACTTTAAGATTAGATAAGGTACATGGTGCACATTAATTCTGGCACAATAAGAGCTCTTGAATTAAAAAAAGTACACACACACACACATACACACACACACACACAGAGGGTGCCAAAAAAATGTATACACATTTTAAGAAAGGAAAAAAACTGTATTAAAATTGTAATAATATATACTGATAACAAAAGATTAATGCAAGTCATATGTATACATATTTTTGGCATCCCTGGTATATTATAACTAATAAACTACTTTCATCTTCCCAGTTGGCAGAGGGTTTTTAGAAATAGATATCTAATGTTTATTCATTAGATTGGTTTAGCCTTTCAGTAGCAAAATATAGTAATAACTACATCAAAAGCCTTAGAATGAAACTCACAGATACAGAGAACGAATTGATGGTGGCCAGATGGGAGCAGGGTTGGAGGGATGGGTTAAAAAGGTAAAAGGGATTAAGAAGTACAAATTGTTAGTTTTAAAAATAGTCACATGGATGTAAAATACAGCATAAGGAATATAGTCAATAATATTGTAATCACTATGTATGGAGCCGGATGGGTACTAGACTTATCAGGGTGATCACTTTGTAAATATAAATGTCTAATCATTATGTTGTACACCTGAAACTAATATAACACTGCATGTCAACTACAACTGAAAAATAAATTTTAAAAATCTAAAACAAGTCTTAATATGTTTCATAACTCCAGACTGAGAAATTCCACTTGTAGAAATAATTCACTTCTAGAAATAATCACGAGTGCATACAAAAATACTACCACAAAAATATTTCACAGTATTGTTTCTAATAGGGAAGAACTAGAAATAACTTAAATTTCTAACAACACATATTTGGTAAAATGTATATGATATATTCACCCAATGGAATCCTATGTAACCATTAAAAATAATGTAGAATAATGATATGGAAAAGTGTTACAGTAAATACTGTTTTAGTGAGAAAAATGCTTACAAAAACAGTTTATGATGATCTCATTTTAAAATATATGTGTATTCATAGAACAATTTTAGAAAAATAAATATTGACATTTTAAAGGATTATCTCTGGATGGTGAAATTGCAAGTAATTATTATTTTTTTTTTGTGGCTTATCTTTTATTTTTTAAATAATTTAAAAAATTTTTCAATTACAGTTAACATACATTATATTGGTTTCAGGTGTACAATATACCAATTAGATACTTATATAATTTACAAAGTGATCACCCAGATAAATCTGGTACTCATCTGACACCATACATAGTTATTACAATATTGACTATATTCCTTATGCTGTACTTTATATTTCCATGACTATTTTTATAACTACCAATTTGTACTTCTTAATCCCTTCACCTTTTGCACCCATCCTTAACCCCCCCTCCCATCCGGCAACCATCAAAATGTTCTCTGTGTTTGAGTCTGTTTCTGTTTTTTTATCTGTATTTTCTAAGTTGTCTACAATACAAATAAATATTTCCATGATATTGAAACTACAATAAAATTTGTTATATAAAAAGAACAATTGACAAAATGTTTAGCATAGAACTTGCCTCTGCTATACAATGTTATTTCTTCAGTAACTCACTTGCTTAGTGTCCTTTCCCTCAGAAGGACCTCTTGATGAGAGGCAGGAATTCCCAAGGCCTCCTCCCATTGGGAGCATTACTGGAGGCCTGTGGTCGGCCTCGGGGTCACGTGGAATCCAGCTTTGGGGAAACTACAAAGTAACCCAAAGTTTGGGAGGTAGGAGAAATGGCAATTGGAAGATTTTATGGAATCTGAGCAAGAAACTCCTTCACAGAGGATCCAGTTTCTCCGCCCACTTTTTCCTCAAACTGAAGCTTAAGGCCGACTTCAGGGCTTGTTCAAGGCCACAAGGCAGACTTAATGACAAGATGAGGCCTTGAATCTATGGCCTTTCCACCCTGTTGTATTTCTGTAATGTGCTGATTTTGATCAGGCCTTCTCATACTTTAATGTGCACAGGAGTCACAGGGGGTCTTGTTAAAATGTAGATTTTGATCCCGCAGGTCAGGCGTGGGCCGGAGAGTCTGCATTTCTAACTAGGTCTTAGGCGATGCAGAGCGTGTTGGCTTTGAGATCACAGTGATAATGTGTAGCAATGGTGTAGAGCACAGATTCTTGAGCTATACTAGCTTTGCCACAGACTTTAGTGTGCTTCAGTTTCCTTATCTGCAAAATAAGTATAATACCTAATTCATTGTTTTTGTTTAGATTTAATAAGTTATTGAGCATTAAGTGCTCAGAACAGTGTTCACTAAGAACTAGTTATTTTATCAGTATTTATATTCCCCAGAGCAAGCAGCTGGTGAAGTAGGGTTTGACGAATGAATGAATAACCTTTGGAGAAAAGTTCTTTTCTGGGCAACTAATGTCAGAGAAACAAAATGGGAAGGCTCGATGGTGCGGGAGAGGACCACCTCCAAGAAAGTTCCCTCCACCGGGTGGTCAGGAGGGCTCCGGGAGCCCGGAAGCCTTCAGGCGGGCGCCCCGCCGACCAATGCAGCCGCCAGGGAGGAGGGGGGCGCCAGCCAGCCCTTTCCGTCTGGGGCGCCGCGGCCCCGCCCCTTGGAACGTTGTGACGTTAGAGCATTCCGCGGTTGCTACATCGTCTCGAAGGGGCGGGGCGCCTGTCAGGGAAGCTGCAAGCGCGCCGACGCGGGCGGGTCGGGGCTCCACTGCGCAGTGCCAGCGCCAGCACTAGACCCGCGCTCTCCGGCCCGCCGCCTCGGCTCTGGCTCGCGAGCCCGCACTCCAGTCCTGCCCGTGAGCTGCCCAAGTATGGAGCTGCTATGCTGCGAGGGCACCCGGCACGCTCCCCGGGCCGGGCCCGACCCACGGCTGTTGGGGGACCAGCGTGTCCTGCAGAGCCTGCTCCGCTTGGAGGAGCGCTACGTGCCCCGCGCCTCCTACTTCCAGTGCGTGCAGAAGGAGATCAAGCCGCACATGCGGAAGATGCTGGCGTACTGGATGCTGGAGGTACCGCCCGGACGGGTCTCCCCTCCCCCGCCGTCCCTGCGTCCTCGGCTCCGGACATCCCGGGGCCGCCCTGTTGGGACATCCTGGTCTCAACAACAATCAGCAAGATGCTTCGGTGGCCCATAGCCCCGGGCCTGGCCTTTCACTCGGGCACCCTAGCCGGCTACCAACGTGGTGTCCCTTTCCCTTCCCTAACCCCGACTCTGACTGCCAGTGGTTTGGCACCCTAACTAACCCTCTTTTCGGGTCGGGAAAGCGGGACAGGGGCCACCTTTTCCCTTCTGGCTTCTCTAGAGTCTCTTGCTCCCCGCCCCCCCCCCCCCCAGCCCCGTCTTCTTAGGAGAGCGCGCGCCTGGGAAACCCTGGACTCGGCCGCCGCAGAGCGGGTTCCTGTGTCTGTCGCGGGGTTCTGGCGGGGAAGGCGGTGGGGGTGGCGCGCGCGCTGTTCCGGCGGTCTGGGAAATGAAAAGTGCGGGAGGCAGCGGCAGGAGTCTCCTCCCTTCCTTTTGGGTGTGTGCAGTGGGTGGTGGTAATAGTTAGGTCCCAGCTCTCTGGCTACCGTGGGTGACTCTTCCGCACCCTTCCATGGGGGAGGGGAGCCTCAGTGTGGAATCCTTAAGTAAGGGAGCCTCTGGCGGACCCCCTCCCCCCGGGAAGGGGAAGGAGGCAACGCAGAGGAAGTGGGGCCGTCACCTTGGGGAAGGCGCATCCCCCTCCGCATTAGTCCTTGTCACTGTAAGCACATTTACTCCTTCATGCATTTTTGCTCCCGTCCCACTTCCTTCAGCGCCCCCTTTCACTTTTATTGCTGCTGCGTTTCCCACGCCCCTGCCCCAGAAGTGACTGTGCGTCCTCTTCCCAGGTGTGTGAGGAGCAGCGCTGTGAGGAGGAAGTCTTCCCCTTGGCCATGAACTACCTGGATCGCTACCTGTCCTGTGTCCCCACCCACAAGGCACAGTTGCAACTCCTGGGTGCGGTCTGCATGCTGCTGGCCTCCAAGCTGCGCGAGACTACGCCCCTAACCATCGAAAAATTGTGCATCTACACCGACCATGCTGTCTCTCCCCGCCAGCTGCGGGTGCGTGCATAACCCACCCCCAACACATACCGCCTCTCCTCACTTACCGGCAAAGGAAAGCTAAGACCTCAGAGGCTTTCTGCCCCATGGGGAGGGCGCGTGGACCGAAGAGGTTATGTATTTGGCAAAGATGGGGCAGTGCGGTGTGATGGTTAGGGTAGCCCCAACCCAGGCTTAAGCTGCCAGTATGAATTAACTCCCCTTCTCCTGACCTCCAGGGGGTGCCACTGCTTCCTGGTCTTTCCCCCAGATAGCAACAAGTCAAACTGCATGTCTACACTCACTAGTACTTTGCCTCTGGGTTTACACAACCACCATGAGTTATTTATTGGCAGCAGAAAGACATGCCTGCACACCCCCACCGGAGTGGGGGAGTGGAATGTGCTTCATGTGGGGGAGGGGGCTGCCTTGGGTGAGTCTTTATCCCAGTGTGGACTTTGTGATTGAAAAGCCTCCCAGAGCCGATTAAAGCCCGGCCCTGATTGCTCTAAGGAAGGGCCAAGGAGTTTCATCCCACCTTCTTTCCTTCCTTTTATATCCCAGAAGACACAGCTCCTTCCTAATCCTCATTCTGAGCAACTTGAGCAGCTGCTTCAGGCCTGGTGGAATCATCTCTCCCTTTCTCCCTTAGCCAAAGGCCAGAGCTGAGGGATGGACAGGGAGCTGAGCTGCAGCTGCTTCCGATGTGATAATGATGCCCCCTCCCCTGGCCCGCCCACTCTGACCAAGGTCTTTCATAACCCTGTGGGGAGCTGCTGTCACTCCTGTGGTTTGGGAAGTGGCTTCCTGGGCCTCTTGCTGGGAACTTGGGCTGGGCTCTTCCGAGGCGGCAGGAGAGTCACCGGTTCTTTTCCCAAAGCCTGGAGAGGAGGTGGGGGAGCTGCTGGGATCTAGGTTATTTAGGGCATGTAGATCGTCTCCTGGGGGGTCTGGGGGAGAGGATGGGTGAGCTGGCACCTTCCTCAACCTTGCTCTGTGCGGCCAAGTCTTCTCCTGACCCTGAGAGGAGTCTGTGGGCCCCATCTCCCGGGGAGGAGGGCAGCATGCAGGCTGCTGTGATTGGCTGGCCAGGAAGCCAGGGTACTGGGGCCCCTGACTGCTGCTTGTTGAGGAACAGGATTCCTCTTCCTGCCAAGTAGCTCTCAGAGATGGGAGTAGGAGGCCGGAGATGGGAATCCGGGAGGCCCCACGGCTCTTTGTGATGAATCTGGTAGTTTTTGGCAAGTCTGAAGGTGGAGTTGGTTTCCAGGGCCAGCAAGCAAGATGTTTTTGGAGGGGTTTAGGCTGGAAGGTAGAAGGGGACTTCCTTTTTGTGAAAAGATTGGGATGGTATGTGTGTCTTTGTGTGTGGGGTGTTTTTTCAGAACAGGCAAAAAGCACTCTTCCCCCCACTCTTGCCTGAGCTGGGGGTGGAGTGTGCAGATGGCTTCCTAGAAGGTCAGAGTTGGAAGGGACCTCAGAGAACTCGTCAGTCCAAATCCTTGTGCAGCAGAGAAGATTGAGGCCCAGAGAAGGAGGGAAGGGTCCAGCCTCAGCATTGCACTGAAGTGGATGAGGAGAATCGGTCTTCTGGCTAGCCCAGGTGGACTTAAAGGCTGGGGATATGATGGAAGTAGCTAATAGCTCCCAGAGGTATGCTGTCTTCCAGCCTAGGGCTGAGATTCTCCGAGGTTGCCCGGATACAGCTGCTGAAGGGGGCAGGTCCTACCTATCCCTGCAGTGTGCACTAAGGGACTTGGCCACCCTCCCTTACTCAGGACCCCATGCCTCCCCATAGGGCAAGCCCCACTCCAAGTTCCCTTGGAGGCTAGGTGCTTTCTGTTCACTTCTGAGTTAGGAGTTTGGCCGCTGGGACGAGCACTGGGAGTAGAATGCTAGCTTCTCTGCTTCAGTTCTTCTGGCTCCAGGCCAGACTGTTGTGTGGGGCCCTGTGAGAGGCTTGGGGCTGACTGGGGAGGGTGACACCTAGGCGGGGGCCTGGAAGAGGTTGGGTGGGGTTGCTATGGCTGCCTCAGTAAGGGGTCAAACCCATCAGTTCCTTCCTGAGATAAAACAATGAAGAAATCCTCAAGTGTGCAACTCAGCAATGGGGCCAGCACTGGGAACCCCAGACCAGTGGATTGGGGTGGGGCTCTCAGCCTCCCCCTGGGACCTAGCAGTGGTATATAGGCTTGGGCAGGCGGAGATAGGATTTGGTCCCGCAGGGATCACCCAGACCTATCATGTCTGGCTTGGCCCCCACTTCTCTTCCTGAGAGTCACTCGGCACAATGGGTTCCAACTCAAGCGGGTGGAGTGGGGTGCTGTGTCTCAGGACCTACCCCTGATGTCCCACCAAGGGGATGTGGGTTAAGTTGGGCAACCTGCCCTTTGAGGAACCTCAGGGGTAGCTTCAGTGGCTGTGTCACAGGAGGTGTGGTCTCGGGCTTTGGTTTCTTAAAGATCTGTAGACTCAGCTGGGATGCAGAGTTCGGGGAGAGGCCAAGTGGTGATCTCCTCTTTCACAAATCTTTGGGATTATGGGGAGTCTTTCTGCTTCACCCCAGAGGAGCCTGAAGTTCATGGCGGTGCTGGTGGTGTCTGCTGCTGCAGTCATTTCTCTCAGCCTTGGCAGGAGAGGTGCTCAGAGCCCTGGAAGAAGTCAGGAGAAGGCCTGGATTATTGCCTCCCCCCCACACACCCAAAAGATAACCAAACAGGATTAAGAGAGACAATTCATGTCAATCACATAGTCTGGCACCTAGTTAATGAATAGATGCTCAAAGCAAATGTCCCCAGCTCTTCCCTGCCCTGGACTCCCCGCTCCACAGCGCCAGTCCTTAAACCCAGAAGCAGAACGGGGGTCCTGACATTTAAGTTTGATGGGCTTCCTTTCCCGTGAGACTTCTGCTTTACTGTCCTCTTCAGCCACTCACCCCCACCCTCTTCTCTAACCTCCAGGATTGGGAGGTGCTGGTCTTGGGGAAGCTCAAGTGGGACCTGGCTGCTGTGATTGCCCACGATTTCCTGGCCCTGATTCTGCACCGGCTCTCTCTGCCCAGTGACCGACAGGCCTTGGTCAAAAAGCACGCCCAGACCTTTTTGGCCCTCTGTGCTACAGGTAAGAAAGAGTTCTAGATACATTTTTTGCCAAATCAGGAAAATCAGAAGACTTCGAAGGGTCAGAGGTAACTAGGAGACTCTGGTTTATGCTCATTTATGTGTGAAAATTATGTCCTCTCTCAGCCCTAAGTTTCAACACAGAAAAGCAGCGGAACACAATTAGAGCTGCGCACTGAGACCCCCCAGTACACATCGGTGGGAACTCTGAGGGCTTAGAGATAAGTGACTTGCCCAGAGTCTCAAGGTGGTTAAGTTGGGAGCAAAAACCCAGATCTCTTGAGCCTACTTTTGTTTTCACACCAGGGAGGCTCATTCACTCCCTGGTTCCTGACCAGGGTCACTTAAGGCCCACCCTGGCCCTGACCTCCAGAAGTCTGCTGTTCACTTGATCCTCTAGGAGACAGGCCCTTTCCCGCCTTTTCCCCTTGGCTGTCTTAACAGCACTCACTGCTGGCATTTTCCAGTATGTCCTCTGCTCTAATCATGCTGCCTGGCACTTTCTGAGGAATAGCAAGTCCACACCGCTGTTCTCGATGCCCTCCTTGCCTCATGGTTCCCTTTCTCTCTTTCCAAGATTACACCTTCGCCATGTACCCACCATCCATGATCGCCACGGGCAGCATTGGGGCTGCCGTGCAAGGCCTGGGTGCGTGCTCCATATCCGGGGACGAGCTCACAGAGCTGCTGGCAGGGATCACAGGCACTGAAGTGGTGAGTGCTGGGCAGCAGGCCAGCGGGCTGTCAATTCATGAGGTAGCGCTATTCCCTGAGGCTCCAGCAGAGGGAGGCATCCGCCTCAAACTTGATCCCCACGTTGTGTTTCGTGTCCTGACCTTGGGGCTTCTGTGGCCTTTTATCTCCTGCTTTGGTCTGCAGAAGAGCAAGTGGTCTTCGGTGGGTTGAAGGGCACCATCCCTGGGTGCCCTTTTCTGCCAAATGGTTTGCAGGAGTGGGGGTGGAGGGTTTGGTGTCAGCTGCAGGGCTGCTCTCACACCCTCTTGCCACATCCTCTTGGCAGTTTCTGAGAATTGAAGGCTGATTCCTGGGGCTGGGCTGTGGCCTAACCTCCCGACTTCCCTGTGCTGGGACGTGTCCGTCCCCTGCACCTGCTGCCAGATGGTATGGGGGAGGAAAGGGGACCTTTAGCTCTAAGGGGGCCTTTCTCCGTCCCCCCCAGCAGTCCCTCCTCACTGTTCCTCCTTGTTCCCAGGACTGCCTGCGGGCCTGTCAAGAGCAGATTGAAGCTGCACTCAGGGAGAGCCTCAGGGAAGCCGCCAAGACCTCCCCCAGCCCAGCTCCCAAAGCACCCAGGGGCTCCAGCAGCCAGGGGCCCAGCCAGACCAGCACCCCCACAGATGTCACAGCAATCCACCTGTAGCCCTGGAGAGGCCCCCTCGAGTGGCCACTGACAGCAGAGGAGGGGACACTGCCACCCCCCTTTCCCTGCCTGCAGGAATGAACCACACCACAGCTGAAGCCTGAGGGGGCTCCTTCCTATTTGCCCCTTGCCAAGCCGAAGGGGACAGGTCCTACGTATCCCTGCCGTGTGCACTAAGGGGCCTGGCCAGCCATGTTTGTGTGGCTGGCCAGGCTCCTCCTCCTCCCTGCCTCTGACCAGCTCAGCGCCTTCCCTGATTCTAGCTGGAGGTAGGGTAGGCCAGGCTGATCAGAGATGAAATTGAAGTAGGTAAAATACATCTTACCAGCGTTTTTTTATTTTTTTTGAGGGCCCCCTTTATCTTTGGGGCTCTCATGTTCTCAATTGCCAAAATGTCCTAGTGCCTTATAAGGGTGCTGCACCTTCTAGAGTCTGCATTTGGATTGGGGTCTTTCTGAAGAAGTTTCAGATATTCTGGGGAGATGGCTCCTCAACACAATCCACGTTCACAGCTGCTCCTAGAGGGAGGGGCCCGGGCCTCTCACAGGTTCAAGAACCAACCAATTCCTCCTTGCTTTGCTTTCCACTCAGCTTCTCCTGTGTGATTGAGGGGGGCGGGGTCAGTGCTGAAGGAAGAGGTGGTTTTAATTTATTAATTGCTTTGAGTACAACTGTAAGAGGGTATGGTGGGGTCCACCTAACCCAAGTGGTGGTAACCCTGGTGGTTGCTGCATCCCTCCCCTCTGCTGCTGGCTAGAGGGTCTTGGTGGCCAAGGAGCTGCTACAGCCTGGGGACGGGCCAGACCCTCCTCTCCCCTTGGCCCTCTGCCCCATCCTCCAAGGGGGATGAAGCAGGGATGCCACAGGTGACCCCATCTGGAGAGGGAGGCAAGCCCTGTTGACACAGGTCTTTCCTAAGGCCACGAGGTCCAGGCTGGTGGCCCAGGACCATCATGCTACCTTAATAAAGATTCTGGAATAAAACTGGCTTTGGCTTCTTGGACTGGAGGGTGGTGTGGGTAAAAGCCTATTTCTAGACGGCATGAGGTCAAGAGGGTGGATGGAAATCAGTGGTCTCAAGCAGTGGCCATCAAGCCTTTTCTGTCAAGTGCTATAGAGTAAATGTTTCTGGCTTCGTGGGCCATACAGTCTCTGCTCAACTATTTACTGAGCAAGTATCAGTTCTGCTTTATAATGGAACGTATGTGTTCCTAAAAATCACTGCACTATACAGAAATGCACAATAAAACCCACAGGACCTATGGAGAAAGGGCTTAAGGCACAACACTCACAAACTTCATGAGCGACGTACTTAAAAGATAGTATAGTTTTTATACATTAAGTGGTTAAACACAAGTACAATGAATACAGCCCTTTATCTTGAAAAAGATGTCTGGCCGTGGAAGCAGAGGTCGGAAGGATGTAGAAAGCGGGTTGTCACACCAGATGTGGGTGTGGCTCCCAACCCACACAGTGAACTGAGACAGCAGCTGTGATGTGTTGGAGGCGCGTATTTTGTGTACCTGGCTTGGCTCAGCTGGGTGCAATTTTCTGCTTTCACGTAGTATTTCTCTAGGACACAACTGTACACAAACGTGAAATTTGCTTTATGATTAAGTCGTTCCCAAATATGTTAATGGGGTTGGAACAAATTCACATTTTCAAAAGCAAATGGCTTATAGGACTGTACTGTGTGGCAGCATCAAACAGCCACAGAAAACGGAAATGGGTAGGCACGGCTGCATTCCAGTAAAACTTGGACACTGAAATTTGTATTTCATATAATTTTCACCTATCACAAAATAACTTAAATTTTTTCCCATCCATTAAAAAATATAAAAATCACTCTTTGCTCATGGGCCATTAGAAAATGGGCATGTGACCCTAGTTTGCCAACCTCTGGTCTAAAGCTCTCATTAAGAAAAGCAAGTTGTCTGGTGGTGACCCCACCCCCCCACCCCCGATCTAATCATTCCTCAGCCCAACCTTATTCCCTGACCTGTCTGGCCTCTATCTCCACTTTAGGGGCTTTCTCCTGTAGCTCTTCCATCCATAGCAGCTGAGATTGGCATCTTTTGAACCACCTCTGGTTGCTGGCATCCTTCCAAAACAGGCTGTGTGGGAGGGAAAGGCAGCAAATGTGCCCCCTAGGGGCTAACAGGGTGGATGTAGCCTGGAAAAAAACGAACTTGTAGAATAGGGAGGTTCCTACATAAACTGGGTAAAAATCCACTCCTAGACAGGAACAGGGAAGAGTAATCCCTATCTCCAGCTAAAGAGGGAAAGCAGAAAGATCGCCATTCATCACATCAAAACGTGGAAGTTCAATAAATACCTGCCTTTTTATCCACATCCTAGTGACTTGACACAACAGCCTGAGAGAATACTTATTCCAAGCCCCAGCAGGGGAGTGGGAATACTAGGGTGTGGGATCTCAGACAGGTCCCAGGACTGAGCAGGAACCACGGCCTAGAATGGAAGCGGGGGTCAGCCAGACGGTCCGTCCTCCCTGTCAGATACTGGGGCGTCAGATGCCCATGAGCTCTCACTGCCGAGCTTTGGGTCTTCAGCTCTTCAGCTGGAAAGGCCCAGTGTCACCTTTGGTCACCAACAGGATTCCTGGTATCCTCCCACACCCCTCAGACCAGGAGGAGTGACTGCTTCCTCACTCCATGGTGATGGGAACATCTTCCACATCGCGGGGTGTTGCGCTCTGAAGCTCACGCCTGATCTCTGGGGACAGCTGTGGATGGGGCTGCAGCCGGAGCAGTTCCAGGATGGCCTCCTTCTGCTCTGTGGACAGGTCTGCCTTGTAGCGCTGGACCAAAGTCAGGAGGCACTGGTGCCAGAGCACGGGCAGTTCGCGCTTCTCCTTCCGGAACCCCAGGAAGTGGAAGACCAGGGCGTCCAGCACCCGGTAGGGCAGTGCGTACTTCTTATCCAGCAGCAGTCGCAGGAAGATGCTGTTGGCACCACTGTATTCCATCTCAGCAATTTTCAGCATGGCCGCGCTAGCAGGAAAGGGGTTGGGGGAGTGAGTGGTGGGGGAAATAAATATTTGGGGAGAGATTCTATTTCTCCCTCTTCTCCTCTGCTGGCCCTTTTCCTGGGATGTTCCTAAGAGGGCCATCTTGGGCCTCTCCTCACCTACGCGGTCCTGATCATACACCCTTGACTCCAATTCCCATCTCTATGCTGATTCATCCCAAATCCCCCGCTCTGGCTCGGACTGCTTGTCTCAGTATCTAACGATACAGACATCTCAGCATCTCCACTCTTAACCTTAGGGTTTCCGGGCGGGAATTCCCGCCCATTCTCAGGAATTTTTTCACCTTCCTATTCCCAAATCCCAAGATATAAACTGTTTTCTGTTTTCCACGATGAATCGTTTCCACAAAGTGACGGCCGATACTACCAAACACCTGGGTTCAAGGAGCCAATTTTCCCAATTTCCCGACCAAATTTTCTTGGGATTTGGGAATGGAAAAGCAAAAAAATTCCTGAGAATGGGTGGGAATTCCCACCCGGAAACCCTAGCAATAAATAGGAAAAATGTCTAAGAGCTACACTGTGAGTAGTACCTTTATTTCCCATTGTGGGTATTCCTGGGTTCAAGGAACCGATTTTCCCGATTTCCCAACCAACTTTTCTTAGGATTTGGGAATGGGAAAGTGAAAAAAATTCCTGAGAATTGGCGGGAATTCCCACCTAGAAACCCTACTTAACCTATTTTCTTCCTATGTTCTTATTTCCATTCATTCATGCATTCATTCATTCATTCATTCCACTATTTACTGAGCACCTATCACATAAAAGGTACTGGGCCCGTTCTTGCGGAACTTACACCTAGTGGAGTAATGATACACCTACTGGCTTAAACAAGCCACAAAGTCGGGGCTATTCTTAGCTCCTCCACTGTCCCCACACAACTCCGCACGTCTTGGTGATTCTACCTATCCTCCCTCCCCTCCAACATTACCTGGAGTGCAGCACGGGGATGGAGCACTTGGTGAGGATGCTCCCCACGATGATGGCTTCCCGGAGGGTGCAGGTGCCTGACTCACACAGTGGGATCAGGATCCCTGGGGAGCGTCACAGGGTGAGAGACAGGAGGCACAGCAGAAAGCACCCCTCCCACCCTGAGACAGCCATCTCCCCAGTCAGGCTTCCTGCTTTCACCCGCAGCAGCTCCAGCCCCTGCCTTTCTTCACTGCCTCCTGGGTTCTCACCTTTAAACCAGGCTCCAGGCTTGAACAGGGCCTTCTTGAGTGCCATGTAGAGGTGGAAGTTGAGTCGTTTATACTCAGCAATGTCATCTCGTACTCGAGGGAGCAGGACAAGGTTGTAGAAGCGCTGGGCCATGCGTTCCTTCAGGTTAGAGGCGAATATCCTAGTGTGGGGGGAGTAGTGGGGAAGCCCCAGGTCACTTGATAGTCTGGGGCTGGCCCTTTAAATATCACTGTAGATGGTGCACGCAAGAGATTTGAGGGGTGTGTGGGAGTATGTGAGCTGCGCGCATGCAACACCCAAGTCAGATCAGAGGGAACAGGAGGGGCTACGAGACATATCCAAACAGCTGAGCAGTCTTTGGGGGAGCTAGAGCTCTTCCCAACTTATGACACCTCAGCTATTCACCTTCCCGTCCCCATCATGGGTCCTCTCTATCCTGCTCAAGGGACCTGAGGCCGCCTGAGGAGCTGCAGGCTTCTGAGGTCATGCTGACGCACCAGGGTTGTGGCCTAGTAGTTATATGCCTCCCCTAGAAACTCATCGTGGGAGTCTCAATAGGGCCTTGGTCCCAAAACATGAAACAGGAAAAGCTGGGAAAATGACACAAAGAAGCACAAAATAGAGCTCGGGGGCCAAGTTAAAACGTAGTGGCAAAGGCCGGGAAAGTCTGTACGTCCCACGCCCACCCTTACCTACAGACCCACGGCGACCCTGAGTCTGTAGGGCCCCTCTACTCTACCTCGTGGCTTGGTACATGGCAGCAGCCGTCCAGGCCTCGGGCTCTGTGACGTAGAGGATCTGCTCCCAGTTGGAGAGCGCAGGGATGATCTTGAACGCCTTGGGCAGCTTCCCACTGCGGTACTTAGACAACACCTGGGGATGAGGAAGCAACACCATTGCCGTTCACGGAGCTCCTGCTTGCGGAGGACAAGTGCCAGGTCCTGGTCCCGGGCCTTTTCAGATACTCACTCACTTAACCCTCACAACAACCGTAAAGAGGGGCCATTATCATCCTCGTTTTCCGGATGGGGAAACAGAGGCCAGAGGGTTAAGAAATTTACCCATGGCCACCAAGTTACTAAGGGGCACAGCAGGCCTCTGACTTACGTCAGTTCTCGGCCACTAGGCCTTACGTGTCCAAGAGATGGGGACACCCACAACCTTAGGTGGGAACCCACGGCCCCCGTGAGGGTATTGCAGCGCTTACCTCCCGGACGCCTTTGTAGACCTCCAGGACACGGGGGTCCAGCTGGGGCATAGGGAAGCCTGACACCTCTGACATGACTGTCTCAACTTCTGTCTGCTTCTCAGTCAGCTTCTCCATGATGATGTCAGCGAGGGTGCGCCTACCAGTGGGGGAGGGAAGGGAGGCAGTACTATGGTCACAGTGTAGGAAGCTCTAAACGCCCCAGAGACCCTAGTGAGTGCCAATACACCTGTCACCTTGCTGGGAAGTGTGGCCTCGATCCCTCTGGCCCTGACCACCCGCCACAGATGGCTACAGAGCACCAAGGACCTGACAATCATGGGGTGTGGGACAAAGTGGACAATCGTGTAGAGGTTAAGATCCAGGACTCAGGTCAGTCAGCCTGGGTTTCAATCCTGGCTCTTCCACTCCCTGTAGGACCTTGGGCACACTATCTGGCCTCTCCATACCTCAGTTTCCTCATCTGTAAAACAGAGATAATAACTGTGCCTACCTCATGAAGTTCATGTAAGGATTAAATGAATACACATACGTTACTTGGAATTATTATTAGGTTGGTGCAAAAGTAATTGCGGTTCAAAAGGTTAAAAAAATTGCAAAAACCGCAATTATTTTTGCACCATTGCACCGACATAATAGTACATAGCAAATATGTAACAAGTCCTGCCTATTTCAGACACACCCCTCATTTGTTGGTTTGACCTCTAGAGTGCCAGAAACATCTCAGTCATATACCAAGATTTCAAGTAGCTGCGAACATTAGGGAAAGACCATGACCAAATTTCCCATTTCAACTGACTAAAATTTGTGGAAGTATTTCTAAGATTACTGATATTTTTCTCAGCCTTGTTAAGCAAAGTATACCAAACAATTTTATCGTGATAATTCAGAATTCTCATTACATTGGGCTTTGATATAATAATAATGGTACCTTCAGAGGCTACTACATTATATTTAGAACAGCCCCTGTTTTCTGAGGGCCTTCTCAATACCAGGCACCGAGTACAGGACTTTTCGGATGTTATCCCATATAGTCCATGCAACACCTATGCGAGGTGTTATTATTCCCCTTACTCAACATGGGAACTGATATCCAGAGAGGTTAATAACTCATCCAAGGTCTCACAGCTCTCAAGTGAGGGAACAGAGTCAGACTCTGGTTCTAAAGTTCAGGTACTGTGTGCCTCCAAACTAAACGGCCTCTGACTGCTGAGCTCATGTGTCTAGGTGTGTTTTCTGAAGATGCCCGCTGTCACTTCTCAAGATTATCAGGAGTCCCTGTTTCCAGTAACTTTTCTCTTCACTGCAAGCTGGAAAACCATTCTGCCCAGCTTGCCAGAATGATTTGTTCAAAGGAGTTCTAAGGCATGAGAGGCTCTTGGGGGGACAAGCATGGTAGTCCAAGTGCACATTTTGCGACACCTACTTCAGTGCTAGGCATCCATCTGGGCAAGGGGCTCACTTCTTCATTCTGCGCTCTCAAACAAGCTCACCACAGACCTTATCGTTCAGCCTCCCTGTCTTTTCCCGGTATTAGTAGCAATGAGGTGCATTAACCCAAGACGAGGGAAGGATGAAGAACCATGTCATGTTAGTATCACAGGGTCAGAACGAACTGGGTGAGGGCCCTAACCCCAGACTCCCCGCCCCTGGGCCAAAGTCCACACGCTCAGGAGTTTGACCACAGGAGCTTAAATGCTGACATGGCTTGGAGCCAGCACTTATTATAAATGGGAATAAATTAGTGGTTCTAACTGGGGGTGAATTTGTCCCCTAAGGGATGTTTGGCAATGCTGGGAGACACTTTTGGTTAGCACAACTGGGGGAAAGGTCACTATTGCTATCTGGTGGGTAGTGGTCAGGGACGCTGCTAAACATCCTACATTGCACAGGACAGCCTCCACACAAAAAAAGACTTATCCAGCCCCAAATGCCAACAGTGCCAAGGCTGTCAGACCCTGGATAAAACGGAGCTGAGGGCACGCAAGAGATCTGGCCAGGAAACTGAGCTTACCACTAGGAACACTGAGCACACCAAGACCAAATGCAAAGGGATGGCTCTCCCCAGGCAGGAAAAAGCCCAATAGCAGTTTCCCCCGTAATCTGGGCAGGTCTGGAACAGGTGAACAGAGGGGGAGGAGGTACTTTGGGTCATTCTCACTCAGAATGGTCCTCAGAGGACGGGCCAATTTGGTTACAGTGGTTCCCCCACAACAAGCAATGCTCAGGCCCTTCCCAAAGGTAGGGAATCAAAACCCTGCCAGAGCAGATGCTTCCCCGTAGGAAGCTGCCCCCAGGACTTACTAGCCCCAATCCCAGGCCATGTCAGCCCTACCTGACAGGAGGGTTCTTATTCATGAACATCTCAATGGCACGCTCGTCCTCAGGGTCCACGGCCACCTCTGCGTGGTGGTCTGCCCCTGTCATTGTGGCAGCCTTCTCCAGGGTGGGCCATTCCTCATCCTCGTCATCTGAGCCATCCTGCGGCATTCCTGGACCTACAAGAGGGGAGATGAAGTGGATGAGTAAAGTAAGCAGTGGGTGAGGGATTCAGCGGTCAATTTAACTTTAACCATAAGGTAGAATATAGGCCTCACGTGTGCTTGTAATAGACACAGATGTGTGCAGTGAAACATGATGCACACACTACCTTCCAACACCCCCCCACCCCCCCACCCCGGGGCTTACAACATTGCTTGAGACACACAATGTACACATAGGAACCAATAAGATAGCGCTGCCAGCAAGTAACAGTTAACACACTATACTCAGCCATGTAGCAGGAACTGTTCCAAATACTGCCGGTAACTCTCACAACCCCAAGAACTAGGTACTAATATTATACCCAGTTTCAGATGGGGACACTGAAGCACAGAAAAGTTACATAATTTGCCGAAGGCAGGAAATCTGGGTCTAGACTGCATGCTTTACCTCTCTTCTACACACATGGTAGAGCTTGATTATTTGCCAAATGAATGGTAGAGACAGTATATACCACACGCATTTAGATGATGAGTGCAGAGGACGGTTAGGCTCCGGATAGGGGGCAGGGGAGCAGGGGGAGGGCATTCCAAACCCGGTAACACTGGCAAAAGGCTTGCCAGTGTTAGGCAGGAGCTAGGAATAAGCCTAGAAATAAGGTACCGTGAGGCCAGGCAGCGGAGTTCAGATTCCAATGGACCAATAAATGATTATAGTGGAAGGCTCTACAGCTGGCTGATTGTCTGGTGAGGGATGTAATACTCCACACAGTGAGATGCAATGCTGCATATGAACAGGTCATTAAGAACAGAGGAGTGTGTCATAGAAGTCAAATGCAGGGGTGTGTGTGTGGGGGGGAACAGTTTGCCTCCACATGCTAACAACTCCCAAATCAGTACTTGTAGGTAGATATTTCGCTCCCGACCCTAACTAACTCCAGTTGCCACCCGTACAGCCACTCATGGATGGATGATCCACAGGCATCTCAAACTTCACCTGTCATCAACCTGAAAGTCACTCTTTTCCTCCGAGGTCCATTCTACTGTGTTCCACATCCAACTATACAGCACCACCATCCACCCAGTGCTAAGCCAGTACCTGGGAGGAAGGCGAGCTGCATCCCCTCCTCACCCCCAACACCCAATCAGTTACCAAATTCTATTCCATTCTACCTCATGGAGTAGGTGTCAAATCCTTCACAGCCCTGCCTAAGCCTAGATCAGCATCATCTCTTGCCTGGATTAATGTAACAATCCCCTAACCGGTCTCCAAATTTTCCAATAGTTTCCCACTGTCTTTCTGATAGCTTTCAATCTGGGGCACAGCCTTCAAGCCTTTTGCAGACTTGGCTCCTACCCACCTGACCATCATTCATTCATCCGTTCATTCAGCCAACACTGAGAGCCTACCATGTGTGAGACACTGTTCTGGGGGCTGGAAACATGCGAGTGAACAAGACAGACAAAACTTTTTGCCCTGATAGAGCTTCTACTCTAGGCGGGGAGATAGACAATAAATCAATATAACATATTAGGTGAAAAGACAAGTGCTATGAAGAAACAGGGTGGAGTCGTTGGGAGTGTGGAGACAAGGGTAGGCCACAATTATTAATAGAGTGGTCAGGACAGGCTTCTCAGAGAAGGTGAGGAACCAAGGGAGAAAGCCTGTAGGTGTACGAGGACAGGAACAGCCAAGGCAAAAGCCCTAATTGGCCATGTTTAAGAACAATGAAGCCTACATGCTGGAAATGAAGAGGGCAAAGGAGAAAGCAGAAGAGGTTAGACTGGCAATAGCAGCAGATCTAGGGCTTTTGAGACCCTTGTAATCTTCTAGCTGTTGAGTTATGAATGGACTGTAGGAGATATGGGATATTAATGAGGAGGGTACTGCAATCATCCAGGGGACAGGTGATGGTGGCTTGAACACGCTGGTTTTCCAGGGTGCTGAGAAGTGGTCTGATATTAATTGAAGGTAGAGTCAACAGGATTTCCTTACAGATCAGATGTGATGTGAGAAAGGAGTCTGAGGTTTCAGTCTTCAGCAAACGGAAGGATATCATACTGTTAACCGAAATTAGGGAAATGTGGGAGTAGGTTTGGCGAGAAGGTTTATTTTGGACGTGTTACATTTGAGATAGGTTTCAAACCGGAGATGCCAAATAGGCAGCTGAAATATAAGAATTTGGGGTTCATGGAAGAAATCAGGGCTAGAATATAAAGAAGGGAGCAGTCACCAAATAGATGGTATTTAAACCATGAAACAGATGACAGCACCAGAGAAGTAAGGAAGAGAAGAGATCCAAAGACTGAAACTTATGGCACTTCAGTAAGAGGTTGGGGACAAAAGAGGAACCAGCAAAAGATACTGAGAGGTAAGAAAGTAATAACACAAGAATGTGATGTCTTAGAAGCCAAGTAAAGATACTGTAGCCAGGAGACCAATGTTCAATTGTGTCAGGACAAACTAAAGATGAGATCTGAAGAATGGATTAAGCCACTGGGGGGGGGGGGGGGTCAACACTCCCACCCTAATAAGTAAATGCTGATCATCTTTTACTTACTCTTTGGCCCCTAAACAACATTGCACTTTCTGCTCAGAGCAAACCACACTCATTTTTTTATGTCTCAGCACAAAGGTCATGCAATCTGGGAAGTCTGACCCACCAAAACCACTGTTATCAGAGAAACTATACTTTATCATGGAATGTACGATCCTAACGTGTCTATCGGATTGTCTCTCTCCTAGGCTATCTTGAAGTCAGGCACATGTTATTCTGTTTATTTCTTTACCCAAACCATCTAAACTAGCACAGTGCGAATGAAGCGTAGTGGTAGACATCCCCTAACTATGTATAGAACAAATGGATAAATACTAGGAGAACTTGGTGGTGCGAGCAATCACTTCCTGTTGGACTAACTTCAAGGGGTGCCTAGAAGAGGGCTTAAAACTAGGAGTGGGCGTGGAGGGTGCTGACCACCCTAAATCCGCTCCAGGACGGGGTCTCTCATTCCATTACTTTTGCAAGCGTGTGCTACGGATGTCGTCCTTTTTTTATTCCAAGCTATTCCCCTGCCCCACACCCGTCCACCCGCACCTAACCACTCTCTTCCTCGTACCCACCCCCCGCCACTCACCCAGCCGTGTGACGCGCTCCCTGGGCGCCGCGGGCATGCCCCCACTCCCATGCTCGGCCTCGAGTTCCTCCTGTTGCTGCCGCGCTTGCTGCAAAATCCGTCGGGTCAGCCGGGGCCCCACATACTCTTCCTCTTCGGTTCCGCGACCCCGCCGCTTTTCCCGGGCCCCTGCCCGCACCACGTCCCCAGCCAGAATCTGCTCGGCCAGCGGCGCGTGTTTTTCCGGACCTCCGGCCCCGCGGGCCGCCTTGAATTTCGGCATTTTTCTCGAAGAAGTTGCGGGGAAGGTTCACACGTGGAGACGGAAAATAAGTCCTGAATGCGCTTGCGCAGTGCACTCCCAGCGTCCAAGAGGCCACACGGGGATCACAGCGCCCCCTATCGTTCGGAGGCCAGGAGTGCCACCAGCGCCGCCCCGCCCGCTAAGAGCTCACAGGTCCTGGAGCTAGACTCCCAAATACACTCATTGCATTTAACGTTGGCTTCTCTAAGCCTTGTCGATATAGGCAAGCCTGGGTACTACATTCGGGCAGGGATGCCACTGGAGGCGTCACCGAAGAGCCTAGACACGCCCCATCTCGTGGAGCGACGACTAGGCGCTCTGTTTTTACGTCACTTCCGGAGCGCCTCCCTCCCGCGAGTCTTGCATCGGAGGAGTCTTCCCTAATGTGAGCGTCCAGAGGGCTCCGCGTTTCCACTGCTGCGTCCTGTCACCCTCCTGACCTTACACCATGGGAGTGACTTGGTAATGCTGCAGGGGATTTTGTGGGGCGTGACTTGGGGTCGTGAAGGGCCCTCGGAGCCTGGAGGGTACCCGGGAGCAGGGTCGGGACCAGGGTCGGCCGTCCCTAGGAGCTGAGCAATATGTCCTCGGATCGTGTGGGTGAGGGAGACACCCTGAGGGCTGCGGATTCTCCGGGCCTGGTTCCTTGGAGATACGCCGGCCTTTCTCCTGGGTCCCCCCCGCGACCAGGAACCTATCAGTGTTTGGGTACCTCCTTTTTTTTTTTTTTTTTGGTACTTCTTCCTGCCGGTGAGGAGATAGTACTGCCCGGGGTGGAACTTTAGGGTCGGAAATAGGATGTGCGGATTAGGACCTATTTGTAGGCAGGGCTGGAGCTGGTGTGGAATAGGCAACCAGGAGACTATCGTTTTTAGGCTTTCTCCTGCCCCTTCCTACAGCCACTAAATGCAGTTAGACGAGCCTGTGTCTGGTTCTAGTTTGGCCATTGTAAGATCTTGGGTCTAGAGAGGAAAAAAAGAAGCTATTGGGAATTAGGATGTTGGGGTCCAGGCCTTACACTATGTGTAATTACATGGTTGGCCTAATTTCTATGGACTTTTGTTTTTCTCTCTCTCTCTAACGTTATAAGTCAGAGTGGCAAGAAAAGGTATGGGCCTAGTGTTCTTGGAGGTATTAGTTACAAAATGCTAAATTCAGGGTGTTTTTTTTTTTTCTTTAATAGGTCAGTGTGAGCATTTCCAGTCACAGATGGCTGGAGGCCAGGATGTCTGAAGTCAGCGGCCATAGGCTTCTCATATAAGAACCTGTGGGAACAATCCTGGTAGCCCAGGTTCTCACAGGTTTGTCAGTGATTGCACTTTTGTTTCTACAGTTGACATCCCAAGCCTTTCTTAAGTTCTCCAGTGTAACGGAAATGTGTAAGGGATGGGAATGAAAAGTTTGCAGCACAGAAGCTGGGAACTCTGGAAGCCCGTTTTGTCAGTAGAGAAGGCAGACAGAAGGCAAGCCTCTCTGTGGGGACCCTTATCAACTTTTTCAGGCTCCTGGGACTTCTCACCCTAGTAGCATCAGTTGAGGGATTCTCTTATATTTCAAAATAAGGCACATCATCATCATTACTTATCATGCTTTTTCTGGTAGAGAGTAGTAACACTTTTTAGCAACAGTAGGACTCTACCTTGACAGCTTCATTTAGTTGATTGATTATAATAAAGTAATGCAGAGTCTCCCAAAAGTCAGTCACGTATGACTGTCTTTATGATTTTATGTAGCTAAGTACCATCTGTACTCTTACTTATTCATGTTTTCATTGAAATCTATTTCTTTTCCTTAAAAGTATTTTAACAGGCAACTAGAATCCTAGGGAATAGTCTAGTGTGCTGGTTAAGACCACAGACATGGAGCCAGCTCTTCTGGCGTTGAATCTTGGCTACACCACACCACGGTGTGGGACCTTGTTGTGCAAGTCGGTCATGCCCTCTGTACTTCAGTTTCCTTATGTTAACAAGGAGATAAATTATAGAACATCTTCTAGGGCTGTTGTGAGGATTAGAATAATAAATTCATCTCAAGGCCGTTGGGTACTGTCTGGCACATAGTTGGGGCTTGGTGATTGTTACCTCCCTCTCTGAGGAGGAAGCCAGTTTCACTCACCAGAGAAGGAAATCTTGGAAATAACATTTTTTGCTTTCTTGTCTTGATGAAATTCTTGTACGTGTTATTGCCTCTCACTCCCAAAGTTTATACACTTGAGGCTTTGTCTTAGATCCTAGGGCTGTCAAATAGAATGTTTTGCATTGGTGGAAGTGTTCTGTCAGCACTAATACAGTAGCCCCCAGCCACGTGTGGCTATTGAAATGCGGGTAGTGCAGCTGAGCCGTTGAATTTGTAATTTAATTTGTTCTATTAGTTTAAATGGCTACATGTGGCTTGTGGCTGCTGCACTGGACAGTGCACATTCGAAGTGTTAGAAAGTTGGGAAAAACAAACGAACCCCCCATTGAGGCTTTGTCCTTGATACAATCAGAACTTAAAGACTTGCAAGGAAATCCTTTCTCGTTCTACGACTCACTGTTAACAATGCTCAGTTTGTGTGCCCTAAAATCTTCTCTTGAATGTTGGCACACATGCCATGCTCAGCAACTTCTGGGGTGATAGGTAGGAAGTTCACTGCACTGGTGACCCGAGACCTGTGCTCTGGTTCTCAAGGACTGTGGTCTCCTGTCTCCTCCTCTTTAAAACGAGAGAGTCCTGGTAAGTGGTCTCTAAGGTAACTTCTGGCCCTGAGGGGCTGTGAATCTGTGGGTGATCACATGACCCAGCAAGTGCCCGTGTGTCTCTGGGTACTGATGCTTCGGTCCTCTCCCTTCCAGTGTGTCCCAGATGCCTGTGGCTGAGGGCAAGAGTGTCCAGCAGACCGTGGAGCTCCTCACCCGGAAATTGGAGATGCTGGGGGCAGAGAAGCAAGGAACGTTTTGTGTGGACTGTGAGACCTACCACACGGCCGCCTCAACCCTGGGCAGCCAAGGTCAGTGAGATGGGTCTGCAAGACGGCTGGAACCTGGCGTGGAGCTGATAGGCGTTTGTGTTCATTGGAATCTTTCTGCTCTTCTCCGAGGGTGTTTCTTTTTGTTGTTGTTGTTTTTTAAGGAGGGCGCAGCTCCAAGTGGCCCATGTGGCAACTTGGTGTTATCAGCACCACACTCTAACCAACTGAGCTAACGGGCTACCCTGAGGGCAGTATTCTTGAGCAGGTGGCGGATGTGTTTCTGAATTCATTAATTCTTGGTCACTTAGCTCTTAGACGGGGCCTACGTTTTAGTTTTTTTGCACTTTTAAAGCAATGTTTCTCAGAGAGTTGGTGACTAACTACGTCAAAATCATCTGGGTTACTTGTTACAGGTGCAGTTTCTTGGCCCTGCTTGCCAACTGACTGGTGTAGGTCTCATAAGCTACATTTTAACAAGCTTCCTAGATGTTCTTTATGTCTCTGAAGTTTGAGAAGGTCTCCTTTCAGACTCACAAGTCTTTGTATAGCATTCTGCTAGAGCTTTAGAGTTCTTAGAACTTTCTGCAGAAAGGCTTCCTGTTTCCCACACCTAGATGGTGGCCTTAGCTATCTCATTAGCATAACCTTGACCAATGAATCAGCTTTTGTTTTAAATGTATTAAGAGGTGAGATGGGCTGTGGATGGTGGTGGGGGTGGTATTAAGGAGGCAAAGAGCATCTCTGACTATGAGTTAGGGAACCTGGGTTCTCTTAGTCTTGGCTCTGCAGTGACTTTACCTTGGACAGTTCCATCGCACGGTGATTGCGCGTCTAGATATGCAACCAGGGAACTGTGTCCCAGCTCTCACTTGAGCTTAGTCCCGCAACCTGTGTCTGTTTCGGGGGTGACCATTTGCCTATTTCCCCATAGATCCATTCCTTGAATTTCCCCTGCAAACTGCATTTACCAGGTACCCCTTTTTAGCTACCTTTGGCCAGAGAGGCACTGGGGCAGATGAAAGGATGGGAGAAAGGGAAACCCCAGTATCGCTCTCCCTCTGCTTTGGGGAATGTCTCTGCTGTGTCTCCTCCTTGGTTCCAGCTCCTGCTAGGCAGCCTTCATTCCTGGCTCTAATGACAGCACATCTTCTCTTTTGTCTTCCAGCCGTAGGGATAGTAGTGGCTCCCTGTGTTGCTAATCTTGGGATGATCTTATTATTCCATTTGGTTTTTTAGTTCTTCTAACCCCTGTATTTCATTCCTTGTATTAAATCCTCTCTCATGAAACCATAAGATCTGGTAAGTGCCCTGTTTTTGCACCTTTCCCAATACAATTGTCTAATCTGTAAAATGAAGATAATCATTTACAGTGTTGTGCTAATTAAATAAGTTAATACGTGCAAAGCACTTAGAACTGAGATTGTCATACACTAAACCTTTAATAAATGGTAGCTAAGAGCTGTACTGAGTTCCATCTATAAAATTGCAGTGTTACCATTTGTTTTGCCTTCAGTAGGAAGGACATAATAATCAAAAGATAACAATTACGAAAGCATTTAGAAAACAAAACATTTGTATATAGATAAACTACTCTCACGAAACTACTTGGTGTTGGCTCTGTTTTCCTGATCAGACCTTTCTTTTCAAGGAGCTGCTGTCTGTTTGGGGAGACAGCACATTCGTGGCAGGACGTGGGTAGGAAGGGAAGAGTGAGCGTTAGGTCGGAGGCGTGGGTTGGAGTTGCAGCTCTGCCGCTTGCTGGCTCTGTTGCCGTTAGCCCAGCGGTTCTCACACTGGCCGTTAGCATCTCCTGGAGGACGTGTTAACACAGATGGCTTGTCCCTGCTCCCCGACTTTCTGACTCAGTAGATCTAGCGTGGGATGGATCATTTGCATCTAACAAGTTCCCGGGGGTGCTGCTGGCCTGGGTCCATTAGCTTCATTTTCCTCTTCTGTAAAAGGGGGACTAACTGGTTCTGCTTGCTTTGTGCAGGTAAGAAAGTACTTTGTCGTGATTAAAAATACAAACAACTGGAAGTGCCTTCTTTATTAAAATAAAACCTTAGTTGATTTTCAAAATATTTTTAAGATAGCGAGAACACCTGCTGACTTACATGAATTAAGTATGTAGTCACAGTGAGTTTGCACAAGAACAGAATGACAGATCAACTTCGATGTCTTTTTTTGTTTGAGGGTTGAAGTGTTTGAACTGGATTTATCAGGCGGTGAAAGGTATGAACTGGCAGCAAGCCATCAGGAGGGATGTGGGGAGAGGTTTGTGCAGAGCCCGTTGTGTTCAGGAAGTGGCCGCGGAGTGGGGGCCTCTATAGAGGTCACAGCGCCCCCTGCTCCTCTGCTCCCTTCTCTCTTCCATGGCTGTACTCATTCCAGCCTTGAATGTCTTCTTTCCTTCTCTGTGTGGCTGAATCCTACCCTCTCTTCATATCCTGGTTCAAGTCCTGTTTTCTCCGTGAGTTTTTTCTGCTGACTCTTGCCCACTTTGAGCTCTCCCTACCCTGAAGCCTTTCCTTCTTTCCAAAAGACTACTGGTCTATCCCAGGTAAGCACTTTTATTTAATTGTCTCTCTTTGTTTTTTAAGTTTTTTGCCTATTTCTAGTGAAATTGTCAGGTTCTTGAGTCCAGGGGCTACGTCGTCTACTCGTATGCCTCTTAAGCCCTAGCACAGCGTTGGGGATGGTTTACCTACTTACTAACTGTTTGGGATTGTGGCAGTCTGTTCATTAACCCTTGTAGTACACGAGAGAGGAATCTTGCTTTCCATTGTTTGCCTTCTTCCATTTTCCACTTAACCAAATACACGAATAGCTTTCCTTCCTCCTTGCAGAAAATCGATAGCCATCAATGAGCAAACTCATTTCTCAGAAACTGCAAGGGGTGAACTGGGGCCTGACACTAGATCTGCTGATTGCAGAGCCCGGTCCTTCCTGCTGTAGTGCACTGCTGCCTTCCCACGTCAGCCGACGTATTAGGATTGTCCGAGGGTTCACTGTTGCCTTCACGATGAAGTCCTGACTTCTTGAGTCATAGCAGACGAGTCTTAGCCCAGCTTGGCTGTGGCCCGCCTTCCCAGCCTCAGGCTCAGATACTCCCCTTTGCTGCATCTGTGGGGCCCCTGCCTATATTTCAAAGATGGGGGAGGTCAGAGAAGGTAGGGGTGGGCAGTATTTGGCATACTGAAATGCCGTTACTTTTGTTTTCCTTGTTATGTAACATGGGATTGCATAAAAGACTGTGTAAAGTCTCGTGAGTTACTAATCGTCATCATGAAGCATCCATCTGTGAGCCCGTTACTCAACTTAGGAATTCAACTATCAATGTGCGTGAAATTCCCTGCGTACCCCTTACCTTTCTCTGGAGAGGGGGTGGGGTTGACCCCATGCTGCCTGGCCTGCTGTTCTCCAGATAAGGCTGTTGGGAAGGGGGTCCTCCCCTCTGCCAGAGTTGCCACCTGGCCTTGTTCCCGGCCTTTGACTCGGTGGCGGAGTCTGCTGGCGAGGGGCTCGCTGCTGAGTCGGGTCTCCGTCCCCGCAGGGCAGCCCGGGAAGCTGATGTATGTGATGCACAACTCGGAGTTCCCTTTGAGCTGCTTCGCCCTCTTTGAGGGCGGCCCTTGCCTCGTCGCCGATGCCAACTTTGACGTACTCATGGTGAAGCTCAAGGGTTTCTTCCAGAGCGCCAAGGCCAGCAAGATCGAGACCCGGGGCACCCGCTACCAGTACTGTGACTTCCTGGTGAAGGTGGGCACAGTCACCATGGGGCCCAGTGCCCGAGGCATCTCCGTGGAGGTAAGCCCTCGGGGAAGCAAGAGCAGTGTGTGCCGCAGAGGCTGCCCCGCACAGGGCTCCACAGACGTCCACGGCTCCCTGAGCGCAGACACTGCCTCCCTGCTCCCTGTCTCCTTGGCGGCTTTTCCCTGCACAGCAGGTGGGACGCTTAGGAAGGCTGGCTTGCTAGAGAAAGGGAGGCAGGTGAATTATGTGGGGGGATCGGTCACTCATCCCAGGAAGGAGTGGAGCAGACCAGGGCAACTTTTGGTGCCGTTAACTTTGGGGGTGATGGGCCCTAAGCGTGCTTTAAGACAGGTCTCCAAAGTTGTGTAGCAAAGACATGCTTTTCCTTTTGCTTCCTATCCACTTTCTTCACGGTGGAAAGACTGCATCTTTGAGGGGTGTGTGATGATGTTATCTTAGAGGTGTAGGTTGAAAACGGCCAAGAGAGGTGTGGCAGTAGCTGGCTTTGGGACCATCGAGAGGCCACAATCTACCGTGCGCCCAGCACTGTGTGAGATTAAAAAAAAAAAAGAAGAAAAGTTAAGCTATGGGACCTGCCTTGTGCAAATTTATGATTTAGTAAGAGAACAAGGTCGGAACACACTAACTGTCTTTGAAGTTAGTCTATAAGAAACGTCATGAAAGAGGCACAGAGCGCTCTAGGAATTCAGGCCAACGAGATAACTGCTGACGGGGGATTGCGGTCTGTCCCACAGCGGTAGCATTTAAGGAGGGACTTCACATGTCGGGACGCAGGGATCCATAAATCCTGAAAAGCATCCCGGTGGAGACAAGGGCGTTAGTGGTACTTACTGCTCTGAAACTCGAGGGACCTTGCGGGCCAAGATTGCCTGACCCTTTTCAGCTTGTGACATACCTTGCGTTTGCTGAGACCCACTGGGGACCCGCGGTTTATCCTCCATATTTCCAACTCTGTAGTACAAACACAACTCAGCTGTTTCTCTACTTGTTTCTCCTTATGGTTACTAATAATTTCCTCCTGCCGTCTCTCCAGTGACAAATTAGGGGAGAGGAATGAGAAAGTCGAAGATGTGTATCCTTTGGCCCCGTCCCCTTTGGTCAGGAAATGATTTCTTAGGGTCAGAGCTTATGCCAGGTCCATCTTGGGAGTCATGTTTGGTCTTCAAGAGGCTATGAACGTATGTGTCTGCTTTGCTCTCTGTTGATCCCCCAACTCTCTCTCTCTCTCTCTCTCTCTCTCTCTCACTCACTCACTCACTCACCTTCTTTTGCTCTTCATTTTCTCAGAATTTTTCTGAGCTCCCCTTGGCATTTCACCCAGCGCAGCAGGGCCTGTCCAGTTCGGAGATGATCCCAGATCTGCCTGTGTCTTATGGGCAGGCGGGGGTTGATAACTCTAAGATGAGAATGTCAGAGGTGCTGAAAAGGAGTGATGCTGGCGCGTCGAATCCCTGGTGTTTGGGTTGCCTGTTTCCTGTACAGCAACACTGCCAGAAGATGTGTGTCGGCTCAGGGTTGGGGAGTGTGGGAGCCGGGGCCAGAGGCGCGAGGGAAGCAGAAGCCCTCCTTGCCTGCACTCACCCTCGTTCTCTGTCCCTCTGGTCCCCAGGTGGAGTATGGCCCCTGCGTGGTCGCTAGCGACTGCTGGAGCCTGCTGCTTGAGTTTCTACAGAGTTTTCTCGGCAGCCACACCCCCGGGGCTCCTGCAGTGTTTGGCAGCAGACATGACGTGGTGTACGGCCCAGCAGACACCATGGTCCAGTACATGGAGCTCTTCAACAAGATCCGCAAGCAGCAGCAGGCGCCGGTGGCCGGGATGCGTTAGTGACACGCAGCTCCCTGGGGAGCCGTCACCAGGGGACTGCACAGGAGGAGCAGGTGCCGCAGCCGAAGGCCCCGGGGCCCCAGAAACCCGGGCAGCATGGAGGCCTCTCTCCCTCCTGTTCCCAGCGTGGCTTTGATCTGGGGCTGCGGACTCCCCGCCCCTGACCCTCACACAGCCCCCCATAGCTGTTTTACCCCGCGCCTCACCGGACCTGGCCCATCCTTCAGTGATAATGACGAAGAGCGAAGTTTGGAGCTGTCCTGCTTTAGGGGAGAAGGTAGGACGGGTGGCCCTGCCAGTGTCGGTGGGGAAAGGAGTCTGTATCTCCCGCTGGCGAGGATTTGGCCGCGGCCCGCAGTGCGCAGGCCGTACGTTGCGTCCGGGCTGGGCTGTAATAAAGGCTCTTGCTCTGCTCAAGGATGCGGCTGCGCGTCTCCTGCAGAAGGAGTAGGAGGCACACCGTGTGGGAGGCTGTCCTTCTCCACTTGCTGTCTGAAGCGACCTGCAAGCTGCATTTCTTAGGGTGTCGCCTGAGTCTTTTGAAGTCTGTCTCCCTCTGACACCTTTCGATTCTGTTGTGAATTCTATTAAGCCACAGGCTAAGCTACTAGAACAAAGAACCTGGAGTACAGTGGCTCTTCATATAAGGTTCATTTTCTCTCTTCTGAGAATAGAGAGGTAGTCGCATGGTCCAGTGCAGATTTAACTCTACAAGGTCGTCAGGAACGTGAGGAACGTGGTTTCCTTCTATTTTGTTCAGTCCCCCCCCCCCCCCCCCCCGTAAGGTCAAAGCAGATTCATCAGCCTCTTGTCCACATTCCACGGAGGAAAGAGAGAGAAAAATGCAGGTTTTTTTCTTTCAAGGCTGTGACCTGGAGTTGCTCCAAGCACTGTGGCCACACTTTGTTGACAGGGGTACCGGGCTACAGAGCCTCGTATTTGCGTAGTTCTGTGCCCAGTCCATACTCGGGATTCTGTGCCTAAAAGATGAAGAAGGAAATGGATGTGGGCGCCCAGTTCATGGCCTCTGCCCCGTGGAGCTCAGTGGACGTGCCCAGGAATGCTCTTGGTGCTGTTTTGCAGTTAGGACCTCCTGTAACTAAGCCATTTGTTCATGAATTGGATTGGGATAGGGCTGATGCCAGAGCCACGTCCAGTGTCACCCCTCGCCTACGTCTTAGCATCAAGGCCACTCTGGTTCTCATGTGCCCAGAGCTTTGTGTTAGAACAGCGACCTGGTACCTGCACGGTGCTTCATGCTTTCCTGAGCTCTTTCTCCTCGTCTCTGTCGGGCCTCCATGCTGCTCATGTGACTGCCGTTGCCTGCCCACCCTTCTGCTGCAGAAATGTTCAGTCCGGCTAGCATTGAGACACACAGTCAGAGATGCTCTTAGGAAACGTGTTAATGTACGTACTGCCATGTTGTCCTCAAGGGTACTGTCCCTCCTTGAAGGCACCGAGAGAGAAAGTGTTTTCAGACCCAAGGGCCTGGAATCTTAAGCCTCTGCAAGAAGAATCAGGTAGTGGTCATGTTTCCCTTTTAGCCCTGCCTGGCAGGCAGCTCAGTTCAACTTTATAACTGCAGGACTTGTCATCTGCATGTTTTGTTCTCACATCCCTCTGGTTTTTCGTTTGTTTCTTTGTTTTGTTTTGCTTTTTTAAGTTGAGGTATAGCTTAGATACCATTTATATGCAATAAAATGCACAGAGCTTACGTTTTCGGCCTTCTGGTTTATATTTGCTCTTGTCCAGATTTATCTATTTTTAATTTTCTGTAGGTTGCCTCCAGTTTTTTATGACAGCATTTATGAGACAGCAATTTGAACATAATGTGTTCCTGATAATATATAAAAATCAAGTGTAAATATGACTCAGACGTATGCCTTATAAGGAGGGACTCTGTTCCCTAAAACCTAAAAAATAGTATAAACTCCCGAACTATACTCTGCCTGTGAGACACAGTCATGGCCCCTACACACCAGCGTGCTTCACTTTTGTTCTTTTCCCTTGCTTTGAGCATACATTGGACCAGCATTAAGTCCAGTGAACACAGATCAAGCTTTTAGAACTGCCACTTTGCGTACTTGTGTGTCAATTAAAGGAAGTTTATCACTGAAAAAGATGGGTAATGCCCTACATTTTAATCAATATGCCTTCTCTTGCCAAGTCGCCAAAACTGAACTGGTAACTAGTGGGAAGGGCCCAAATGTCTTCCAGATTTTGTGTGCAAATCTGAATGGGGTTTTCAGGAGTAGTTTAGGATTGTCAGTGTACAAATATTTGAAAGTTCAGGTTGAATGAAAGTTGAGCAAATGTATACATTTAAGGAAAAAGGGCATGGCTATCCTTTTATAAACGACAAAACTTAAACTTTGCTGGTAAATGGAGATGACAGATTTTTGGGTTCAAATCTCATGTTCGTCCTTCTCCACCAGGCTGTCTTCCTACCCAGCTTCTTTTGCTTCCAGATGCATTTTCCTGTCTGTAGCTACCCTCGAAAGATCAAAACCTGGGAAATTTCTAGGACCCTGCTAACAAGTCACCTTGGTGGGTACCTTCGCCAGAGCCACAGAGATCTGCCAACTGTGACAGTCAGAGCGAGGCAGGACAGCTGGAGGGCTCACCTACTCTCTTTCACTATAAGATGGGGAGGCGGTGGACCCCAGATAGGTCATGCTGAGAGACGAGGCTGGAGTCAGGACCAAACTTCAGACTCAGGACTACTCCTGGCTACCAGCATGTGTCCAAGTGTGGCGCCTGGACTCTGTGTGGTGCCAGGGGATTTCAGGTAGAACGTGGAAAACATTTTTATAGCAGTACTTATGTCTTACTCTAATGTACAGTAGAGAAAAATATAGCTAGCTCTTTATTCCTTGGGATAAGTTTTTTTTTTTTTTTTGAGTCCATTTAAAGGGAACTATGACAAAAATTTGTGGGAGCAAAAGGCAGTTGCTAGGATTTGGGGAAACACTGTGTTCTACTTTGGGTCTAGTCCATTTCCTGTATCCATTAACGTTTCTACTCTGGCTCTGTTTTCCTTTGGTCTCTCCTGTGCTGGTCTGATTCTCTGTACCTGTCCCCGTGCTGCCTCCTGCTTGCTCTCCTCAGATCTTGAGTGTCAAGTAGTCACATTGTCCCAGACCATCTGTTAGGGTCGCTGCTCCACTGAAGGAAATACCTAGAAACTGACCACTCCTCCCCGCCGCCACTTTACTTCTACCCAGTGTGTCCATATTCATGGCGGAGGCTTCGGGATGAGGTAGTGAACATTTCTCTCCAAATCCTGGAGGGTAAGAGGAGCAGTTAGAATTCCCACATAAACATGTTCTCCGGGTGTCAAACGTTAAGACTCTTAAAATAGAGTATAGGAAAGGCTGGAGGCTGAACATGAGAGGACATTGACCGATCTAGAGCCAGGCAAGACTGATATACTGGGGGTGCCAAAAAAATATAGACACATTTTAAGAAAGGAAAACTATTAAAATTGTAATATTCAATATATACCGATCACAAAGGGTGAATACCAGTCACATTTGATGTCTGCAATTACAGGAGGTGCTCAGAGTGGTTAGTTCCCATCAGAGTCCAGACACTTCTGATGACAGTGAACTACTGCTTGAGCAACGCTGACCAAAGTGTCCACTTGTAGACAGATTTTTGGCGCCTCCAGTGTATATCTCCTCTCTGCCTCCAAGCTCATAGCTGTGACTCCCGGTACTGCCTTTCCCTCGCCACAGCCTCCCTCTCCTTCCCTGCTGTTGTGTGAGTACCTTGGGCTGCAGGCCCCAGTCACAAGTGCCATGTGTAATGGCTGAAACCAGCTGTATTACAAGTTGGGTCCTCTCCTAGGGCTTGGTGTCTTTCGCCGTTGAGCAGTCACTTCTTGGGGGTGGGCTCTCTCCCAAGGTGAGTTTCTCCATTGTGCACAGCATTCCAAATTCAGCCTCTCCGGTTAGAAGGGACCCTGTAAGTCAGCGAGTGTGACCAGCATTCAGTACTCATCTTTCCACCGTCCCTTGACGGCCTCATCTAGGGAAATCCTTCCCTCTGTATTTCATCCCTTTCCTCATTAATTCAGAGACAAAAATCAAAACAAAACATACCTGCTTTTTCCCTCCCAGATTGTGGAGACTGTACTGTACTTAATGATGGAATTTATCGTTAGTTGGTGCTGGATGGAGTGTCTCTAAAGTAGGGGTTCTAATCTTATTGCAGGGTATTAATCCCCAAGGGGAGCCTCAAAAGGCCTGAGAAGCCTTGCACCTGCACATGGTTTTGTGCACATGTGCAGTGTGGGAGGAATAGAATTGACAAAGGTCAGGAGAGTATCTCAAAGATCCATGATCCCAACAGTGAGTCTCTAAAGGGAGAACAGCCCCTGAAGGGTAACAGCAGGAAGACAAAGGGGAGCCCGGGATGAGATACATCCAACTGGCTCATTGTGAGCCAGAGCTTGCCCTGCCTTTTGGACCCCTCATCTGGGCTTCTCTCCAGGGAAGTCCCTCCTTCATTGTGGGGTCCTTCAGGCCATTTAGTTTCTGGGAAGCTGGACTGCTGTCCTGCTCTTACCTTTCCTATCGGTTCTGCCTTCTCTTGTCTCTTCATACACATACACACAACTTTGTAGAAATGAGTGGGAGTAAATATGAATGAAGCAATCTTTATAGCTTTCTTGGTGGCCCCAGGAGTTTCTCTTCCATTATGACACACTCCATGGGATCTGAAAATTATTCTGTTGTCATGCAATTTGGCATAATGAGTATATTATCGTTTTTCAGAAAGATGTAATTGGTGAGGCAGAGAAATAGCTCCTAGACCAGGGGTATCCAAACGTTTTTCAACGTTTTTCACCAAGGGCCATATGTGGTAAAATACACAAACAGCCGGGCCACTCACTTGAGGTGAAGTATGTATTGCCTCACCTGGTTTATTTAAGTAAACTAAATATATTTTTGGAATTTGCTGCGGGCCAATTAACAATGGATCATGGGCCGCAGTTGGCCCGTGGGCCGCAGTTTGGGCACCCCTGTCCTAGACTCTGATGAAATTGGCAAGTTGAAAAAGAATTCTTAGGGGTGGCTGGTTAGCTCAGCTGGTTAGAGCACGATGTTCGTAACACCAGGGTTGCCGGTTCAATCCCTACATGGGCCACTGTGAGCTGTGCCCTCCACAACTAGAATGAAACAACTACTTGACTTGGAGCTGATGGGTCCTGGGAAAACACACTTAAAACAAAATAAAAGTTAAAAAAATAATTCTTAGACTAGGGCAAAGATTCCTAATTTTCTTTTTATTCTCTTTTATTTCCTAACACATTTCTGCCCCATCCGATGGCATAGACCTGTTTTTAAGGTTAATATGAATTCTACCGAATTGTCTTTGGAGGCTTTAAAAAAGAGATACAATACAATACTAAAGACCACATTTCTCTGTCCTAGATTGTCCCAAAGGCAGAATTCAATATTGGACGTCTTTTGTCATTCAGAAAAGGCAAGGCTAGGGATGTAGAGGTGACAGGTGTCCTGAGGCAGCCCACGAGGGGAGAGAACATGAATTAGGGGACGGGTGGCTGGGTGCTAGCCATAGTACTGTTCCAACTTGCCAGGTCACTTGAATCAGGTCGGCCTTTCTGCGTCTCATCTGTAAAGTGGGAACAATGCTGCTGATTTGCCGTATTGCATTGGCTCCTTGAGAGGCTCAGGGGAGAACAGATGTGGACAGAGTGCTCTGTAGGCAAAGAGATGTCTCTGCTCTTACATCTGTTAATGGTTCTGAAGGTATTGGTGTTTGGTTAGGATGTTTAAGATGGGAAGTTATGGGGTCCTTACGTAGTGGCAGGTTAAAATTCTCCAGTGCAAAGAACATTGTAATAAGAGAATGAGCCGTGTGGAGAGAGTGTGCAGAAAAAGGATTCGCGTGCAGGTGTATTTTTTGTAACCAGATCAGTGAGCACAGTTGTATGGACCATCTGTTGAGCATGGAAATATGTTTTTAATACTAATTCGTAGTGATGAGGTTTTACTTGTTCTCCTATAATATAATGTAAAGGAAAAGAGGCTGGGCTTTAAAAAAAAAAAAAAAGTAAGGTAGAAAAGGCTATCTTTTATGTGGAGCATTTATCCCTGTTTTCCCTCAGCTCCCAAGCCTATGTTGTGACTCTCTAACTTTTTTTTTTAATGCCACGTATATTGTGATTGCACCCATAACCAGCTGTGTCTTTAAAGAAAGTTCAGTGTTCTTGATTCTATTTTCCATTCCTCATTGAGGAGCCACCTAAACTCTTTTTTTTTGGGGGGGGGAGGGAAGGGGAACAGGACTTTATTGGGGAACAGTGTGTACTTCCAGGAGTTTTTTCCAAGTCAAGTTGTTGTCCTTTCAGTCTTAATTGTGGAGGGCACAGCTCAGCTCCAAGTCCAGTTGCCGTTGCTAGTTGCAGAGGGCGCAGCCCACCATCCCTTGGAGTTGAGAGGATGCGCTCCAACCAACTGAGCCATCCAGGAGCTCAGCAGCAGCTCAGCTCAAGGTGCTGTGTTCAATCTTAGTTGCAGGGGGCGCTGCCCACCATCCCTTATGGGACTCGAGGAATCGAACTGGCAACCTTGTGGTTGAGAGCCCACTGGCCCATGTGGGAATCGAACCGGCAGCCCTGGCAGCCTTCGGAGTTAGGAGCATGGAGCTCTAACTGCCTGAGCCACTGGGCCGGGGCCGGCCCCGGCCCCCACCTAAACTCTTCTAACTCTGAAGCTACAATAAAACCTTTTATTAGTTATCCTGCATAGTCTTCATATTTGAATTATTGAAAATAGCATTCTTATTCGTTCTGCTTCCATCTAATACACAATTCTCAAACATTTTTGTTTCAGGACTCCTTGATGCTCATAAAAATTATTGAGTACCTCAAAGAGCTTTTGTTTATATAGGTTATATCTATTGATATTTACGTTATTAAAATTTACAATGAAAAAATGAAAGCATTTATTCATTTAAAGGTAACAAACCCATTGTATGTTAACATAAAATAGTGAATGAAAAATACTATTTAAAATAATTTAGTGAGAAGAGTGGCATTGTTTATATTTTTGCAAATCTGCATGTCTGGCATAATAGAAGAGAGTGAATTCTCTTATCTGCATTCAATCTGTTGACATTTGTTGTTTTGGTTGAAGAATATGAAGAAAATCCAACCTCACACATTTGAAAAAGGGGCAGAGTATATTAATTACCTTTTCAAACAATTGTGGATACTCTTTGATACTACGTCACAAGTCCACTAAAGGTTTGTTGCAATGTAGAATCTCAAACTTTTTGTACTCTACTATAAACATTCATTGGTTTGTTTTGAACTTTGAAGGGATCTTTTACTGATGCCTGATTTTGTAGCATCATGCATTGGTCATTTAGAAAATACTGCAGATCTTTGAAATGTCAGCACATTTCATGATACAATATCAAAAAATTATATTTGTTAATATCACCACCAATCTCATCAGAAAAGTCTTGGGAAGCTATTAAGCTGCAGTAGCAGATACAAGTTTTCAAAAAAATTCCAAATTTTGCTTGAGAGCTTGAGTTTGATCATTGCTAACAAATGATGTCAGGGTCACTTTATTTTTGAGAAAATGTCAGATACCCAAGGCTGAATGACTTTGATTTATCTGTGAGCTGTTCTTTCAAATGAAAATGATATTCCACGAAGAAAGTTGCTAATTCAGCTCAAAATTCGGGGAAATTGGTTAAGTGCTTTTTCTCAAGAAAAACACTGTATTTAGGTAAAAAACAGTACTTTGTGCGTATATCTATAGAGTGGTATTGAAAAAATGTGTACTTAAATAAAACAAATAATTTTTAGTGTTTCATCAAGGATTTCCTTAAGTGAAACAGGTATTTTTTTCCTGTTCATGGGTGGCAGTGAAGAATACCTTGACTGCTGGTGCAATTTAGTGCCATTGCCTTGATTTGTGCTAAGGGAGCAACAATTTTACATATCGTTACTTTTGTATCTGCAAATGTCATCAGAGTGACAAAAGCAAATAATACTATTATGAAAATAGTTTTGATCCCAGAGACCCTGAAAGGGTCTCAGGGATCCCTAGGGCTCCACAGGCCACACTTAGAGAACCCTGTTCTAATACATGCTCACAGCAGCGAGAATCTTGCCCCCCCAGATTGCTATTCTGAGAGCATCCCTTCCTTCAGCAATCTTAAATGTCTCCCAAATCCTTCACTCAACAAAAGCACTAATTATGTGTCAGGATCTTTTTTAGAGAATTAACATTGAATAAGATACAATCTTTATTCGCCAAGAATTTTCTTGGGGGGTTTGGGAGCAAGGGAAGGAAATAGATAATTAAGGAGTTATAGATAATGTAAGATAAGAATTTCTAAAAGAGAGAGCATTGGCGATCTTGTTCCCCGCCATATGTCATTGGTTTTGGTTCAAACTTAAAAAAAATTGAAGAAAAGTGATAGACTAAAGGTGACAGACTACAAAGGAATGCTGAATTTTAGATCCAACTCTGAACTCTTCAATCACATGAGAAATCCTCACCAAATCAATCCCAGGTCTTTCCTTCCATCCAACCTCTTTAAAAATGTCCAAGTTATCTTTGGAAATGTTTTCCTGCTTAATTATGATTGGCTGCAGACATTATAGTTTCGTGCTTACACATGCACATGTTCTTTTCTTATTTTATTGTTCTTTGGCTTTTATCCTTTATTTCACATTTACAGGTGTGTAGCCTTGAGCCAGTGTAGCTGATAACTGATGTTTATTTTTTTCCTTGTCTTGATGCTTAAATGTAAGCCTTTACTTGCTTTACACATTACATTAGCCTGGTGTTGGGTGTTGGTCTTATTTGGGGTAACGTCACCACCTTCCCCCCTGCAAGTTATGTCAGGACGATGCACCCCAGAAGCAGACAAGACTTGTAGAAATAGCTGCCGTTCTGTTTCCCTCTGGTCTCCATTCCGACGATCTGCTGAACGTCTTCAGTATACGGGATGCAAACCTCTTCCTTGGGATTTCCGTAAAACAGCTGAATCCCGCCTCGGGCATCAGTGGCAAAAGTCAGACACGTGCTCACGCGTCTGGGAGCCAATAGTAACTTCTGCAAACGCGCCTCTGGAAATCCCTTGGCTAGGAGGCTGCTTCTTTCTGTACGACACGGTTAAAACCTAGTGTTTTAACAGGAACAACACGAAAACAGACGGGATAGTGAGAAAGGCTTTTCCCGTTGTCAGTGGGAGAGATGTTAAAGGAGCTTCAAAAAAAGAGTGCGGGGAACTGTTGTAAAAATTCCGTTAACTGTTCCGCGACTGAAGGACTTAAGAGAAGGGGGTGGAGATGGGCTCGGTAGAGTCTCTGGCCCTTTAAGGAGGAGGGACAGACACAAGACTCGGTACCTTTAAGAGTCTCTTTGTCTGGAAACCTCCTTATTTACCCTCCTGTGCTTCAACCAAACTTCGCCCCGCCATTCACAACGCCCTTCTACGCCGCCGCTCCTTACGCTAGGCTCAAGCCGGCCTTGCGTTTGTGGCTGACCCTAAACTTTGCGCCGGTGGCGCGAACCCTCGGAGCAGACATCTGTGCCGAGGTCTGTGCCCAGCGCTGCGCCGTTGGCGCAATGCGGGGTCCGGGGGGCGGGGCTCCTGCGGGCGGGCCAATGGGTGGGCAGGGGGCGGGGCCGGGTTCGGTTGTCTCGCGCCCTGGTGACAGCTCGCGCGTGCTGATGATGGCGGTAAATAGACGGGGGGGTCGGGGGAGGGGGCCGAGGAGGTGGGGAGGTAGCAAAGGGGGTAGCTCCAGGGGGGTGCGGGGACGGGGACCGGGGAGGACGCGGCGGCCGGGGAGCCCATTCTAAGACTTGGAGGCGGGGACAGGAGTCTCCGGCACAGTGGCCCTCCCCTTTAAAGAAGCCAAATCCTCACACACCGGGTGAGGGGCGACAAAGGCGGCGCGCGCCTCGCGGGCGGGAGGAGCGGCGGCAGGGGGCGGGACCGCGGCGCCGGCGGGCTGGGGGCGCCCGGGGCGGGGGCCGGCGGGAGGCGAGAGCCGGCAGTCCAGGCGCGCCGGCGCTTGATTTTGGCGGGGTGGGCGACGACCGGGTTTGGGGTGAAAGCCTTGAGTCGAGAGGGGAAGGAAGGCTTGGGGGCGGTTGCGGGATGCGGCTCTGAGAATGAGATGAGGATTAAGGGGAGAAAGGGTTAGAAGGCAGGGAGAGGAGAGTGAGAAAAAGCCGCCAAGGAGGTAGGAAGGAGGCAGAAACCGGGGTGGGTATCAAGGAAGTCAGCCGGGCAGGGAATGAGGTGAGGAAAACCAAGGCTTGGAAGAGGGATCCTGGGGTGAGGTGGAAGAGCGAGGGTCTGAAGGGGAAAGCTTTGTAGGGGGTGGTAGCGGCGTGAGGGGTGCTGGTGTGGGACTTGGAAGTGGGAGGCACGGAGGGGCAGAGCCGGGGTAATAGTTGGGAGCCGAGGAGAGAGAGTGATTAAGAGCCAGACGTGACAAGGGTGTGAACTAGTGCCGGGCGAGAAGAGCTGGAGGACTAGGACGGGCGGCGGTGGGGTGAGAATCGCGAGGTGCTGAGAATGGTATGGGTTAGTGGTGGCAGTGGGTGTAAATTCTTCAAAGTGAGAGAAGGTTGAACGAGACACTGGACTACTCGTACCAGGTGGAGTTAGGAATAAGAGCGTCGTGGAAGGGTGGAAGGAAATAGAGACGAGAGATGGGGCGTTTATAAGGCAATCAGGGACCAGGAAAGCTGAAAAGAGGAAGGGGGTAAGAAGTGATGGCGATCTGGGACAGGGTAACTGGGGAATTGTGTTGATTGACGAGGTTCAGCAGGATCCAAGGTAAAAACAGTGAGGTGAAGAGACAGGGCTAACAGCAGGCAGACCAAGGAAGAGGTGGGAAGAGGTGAGAAGAGCAAGGAAGAGGTGGGCCCCAGGGTTTAAAGGATGAGATGGGGAGTAAGGGAAGAGAACAGGGTTAAGCGAAGCCGGGGGAGTCCTGTTGGATGCCGAACCGGGGTAGACTAGACCGCACAGGCGTGGGGATCAAATGTGCCTGTTGTGGGGAGACACTCCAGAAGGGCTGCCTGTGTCAAGGCGCGGGCTCCATAGTGGAGGATCAAGCATAGGCAGCCTTTGGTGCGGAACAGGAGCAACCATGGTGAGTGAAGAGAGACCTAGAGCTAGGGGTGAAAACTAAGAAGTAAGAGTGGGGGGGGGGGGCGGCAGGAAAGGAATTCTTTGTTGAGAAGAGAATTGTGTGTTAAAACTGAGTCCTTTTGTTCCTAAAAGTAGGATATTCCAGAAAGCTCTTTCTCTTGTCAAGGAACCTGGAATCTGCTTCTACCTTTCATTGCGCTCAGTTTGACTTTTCATGTCCACTTTGAAAAGATGAGACCCATTTTGATTTGATTTTGGTCTTGTCTGCATGATAAAGGATGAACTCAGTGCTCAGAATCTCAGCATTTCACTAGGGAAATGGGGTGTATTTTTTCACAGGCGGGCTGTGCCTGTGTAGTGTGATTGTGGTGTGTGGTAGCTTGTTGTACCTGACCAGCACGCACTGGCCAGACAGCTTTAGAAACAGTGTTTTCATTTTCAGTAGAGATCCCAGAGCTGTTGAGATAAAGATGAACATCTTTTCGTTTTGATAAAATCAACCAGGTTTTTTTTTTTTGGTGGCTGGAGAATATTGAGAAATCATTTCAGAGGAAGGCAGATAATCAACCAGGAAAGTTTGCTGGGGAAGAGATTTAAATCAGGGCTGTGAGGGCTTTGAGTTCCTAAGCTGTCTTTAGCTTTGTGTGGGACGTTTCATACTGTACTAGGTAACTCACCTATGTAGCAAAATGGAATAAAGACAGGGAGATGTGTAGAATAGTGGAGGATTTTGGAGTGGAATTTATCTCTTAAGTTATAATGAATTCATGAGTGATTTTTATCATGAAAAAAATTATAAGATAATGTAAGCTGGCGCCTTGGGCAGCTCCACTGTCTCTTCTGTTTTCTAGTTGTGAATAAAGGCCATATTAACATTAATTTTCTAGAAGCTTTGGATTTTTAAGACACTTTTGGAAATCAAAAGCAAGATAAGAAATTTGGGACAAAATTTAGGTTATTCGTACTGAGTATTTTGTTTTGATGATTTTTATTCTGAAGCTTTTACATTTAGCTAAGAATGTGAAACAGTTATTACTTTGCATTTGATGGTGCCAACGGATAACATAAGTCACGTAGGGAAAAATGTAAACTGTTCTTGTACATTCAGATACACAGAGATGCTTTTTTTTTCAAAGTTCTGTAAATTTTGGATTGTTTTCTGGATGTTTGTATCAAAGACGAGGTTGAAGACACTTGTAATAATTAGCAAAGATTCCATTTTGATTTGTGGATATCAGAAACCTTGGTTATTAATATATGTGAATAATTTAGAATCTTGAATCTTTCTGAATTCAGTGGCTGTGTTCGTGTGTTCTGGATTCTGTTAAGTAGGTATTCGAGGTGACTAGTTTGCTTTAGCATTTTAACAGGATTTTTTAAAATTCCTATTTTTTGCTGCTAAGTTTCAAGAGGATTAGTCTGAAACGTTAACTTTCAAGCTGAAGAGTGACTTTGGTATGAGGTGTCTGTTTCTTTGAGAGGTGTGTGCATATTCCCTTCCTTTACAGATGTATTTGGGCTGCCTCTGCTATGAGGTTGTACTCTGTGTGTGGTATTGCCATTTTAAGAATGTAATTGTTTTATACTTGGTATCTTTATATGAATTATTTTAGACTCATTTGATATTGATGAAGAAGACAATATAAACTATAAGATCAACCAAGGCAATCTGTTTGGGTCCTGCCTTTTGTTTGTGTGTGCTGCCATACAAAATTGCTTCTTGCTGCTAAATCACCCATTCTTATTTGCTAAGCAAAGCACTTTTAAGTTTATATTTTCAGATTTAAATAGGTAGGTTGTACATAATTAAATGTTTTTCTGGTTAATCGTAGATTCTTTGGATGGGAAGAAACCTTGAAAGGACCTCTAGTCCTTTATCCTGCAACTTCAGTCAATATCCCACTTAAATCGTCCCAGGTAGATAAGAATTTATCCTGTTTTCGTAAATCTTCAGAGGTAATGTGGCAACCTTTGAAGATAATCTTCCAGCATTTAATTATTTTCTCTATAAGGGGAGTCTGTTTTCTGTCTAACCAGCACACACTTAATCTATATTTGTATTTATTCTCTCTTGCCCCATTCTCAATTTTTGAGTAAAATTACCTGATTACTATAGTATTAAGAAGACTCTAGTTCTTCGTAAACTTAATAATAGTAGCTACCATGTATAGTGCTTTTGTGCGAGACACAGTTGTAAGCCCTTTGCATATTGTAACCCATTTACTCCTCACAGCAGTCCCGTGAGGTTGGCACTATTACTCTTCCCATTTTACGTGTGAAAAAATAGAGGCTCCTTCAGATTTAGTTATTTGCTCAAGGTTCTATTCAGATGTTTCTTTTTTTTTTCTTCTGCTTTTACTTTTATTAGCATTTATTTGATACTGAATTTACTCTGGGGCCGTAAGTTTTTGTTTCTTGTTTCTTCTGGGAGATCTTTTTCTTCTAAGCAACCTCCCCTTCTGCTTTAGGAACAATTTGTTCTTTTTCAGGGAGAATCATCATCTCAATGTGGCAGGGGGAGCTCAGTGTGGGTTAATCCACCCGTGAGCTCTGTAAGTTCCGCGCTGCATCTTGGGAGCTTCATTCACCTGGCTGTGCTCAATGACCGGAGAGTCTACGTGTAAATCCTTAAGTGCAGCATTCCTCTCTGCATTTTTAAGCATGTGCAGTAAAAATGCTGCAGTCTTTTTGCGCCACTGACCCTGCGTCCAACCCCACTGTCTGGCCTGGGCACACCTCCCAACTCCACCATTGTAACGACGGAATGGCACACATGGCATTTGTGACGTGACGTCCTTTAAATACTTGGTGGCTTTTCGGAGATGCAGACCTTTGATGGCCTGGGCACTTTCACGAGTGTACTTAAAATCAACCCATAGATTTGCACCTCTCGATTTACATGATTTTGTGGGGTTCTCTGGGTCAAGCGAATAGCGAACCATTTTCAGAGGTCACCTCAGGCCGCTTTTGGGAAGAGATCTCAGACGTTTCTTTAGCTACTTGTTAGATGGCTGATAATCTTTTAGTACAAATAATTCTTGGGGTTTTTTTTTTGGGGGGGGGGGTCAAGTACTAACTGATACGTACTTTTTTTGTTGTTCATAAGGGAGAATTCGACCAAATGGTGGGGATCGGAATCGAACCTTGGCATTTTGCCGGCAGTTTGTGCTCTGACTCACGTACCTCTACTCGACTGTTGTGAAGTCATCCCTCACCATTGCTGGTTTATTTTAATCCCTTAAGGGGTCTTGTTTGCTGGTCCTTGAATTACCTCTGTGGTTCTGTTATTAACTGTTTCTCAGGCCCTTTCTAGATGAGACAAACACCGTAAGGGTTATGTCCAATGCAAAAATTACATTAGAGTTCTTACACGCTTTTTTTCATTATAAAATTGTATTTATAAAGCAAAACAATAAAAAAATAATGCCTAACTGCATTGCAGGTTAATGGTTACCTGTCTACCTTTATAGCTAGAAAATGACCCAGGACTTGTTATGTACCCTACAGGTTTACAGTTGAGAGATTCTTGCCCATTGAGGAAAGATGGAACTCAGATTTCAGTTCAGATATCCATTAGCAATATCTTTTCAGACTCTTGGTAAATTTTTACTACCTTCTTTTTGTTTCCTATGTAAATAATATGCTAAGTACATTTGCACATGCTTTAATTTGGTTAAATAAGTGATCCACTCATTTTTTTTAAGTTAAAACTTTATTTGGTTAGAGCAGTTTTGGGTTCACAGCAAAACTGAGAGGAAGATACAGAGATTTCCCATGTACCCCCTGCCCCCACATATGCACAGCCTCCCCCATTATCAACATCCCCCACCAGAGTCATTCATTTATTACAATTGATCCACTCTTTAAAGAAAAAACTAATAATTAGTGTTTACTAAGTACCCAGCGTGAGCTATGGCAGTTGATTAAAACTCACAACAACCCTATGAGAGAACATCTGTTGTTAATACTTTATTTTTTTGGTGACTTTTGGTTTTTGTTTTACGATGTTTCAAACTTATAGAAAAGTTGCAAAAATGGTACACGAAACTTCTATACGTCCTTACACAAATTCACCAGGTTTCATTTTGCCCCATTTGCTTTATCATGTTGTCTCACTTGAGTATTTTTAAACAAGTAAATTTTAAAAAATAAATGGTTATGAAGGCCTTAATTTTAAAAAGAGAAGCGAAAAATGTCCTGAGTATATCAGCAAGTTGATGTGTTTGATTTTAGTCAAGCATGTGAAGCAAAGGAATCTCAAGATTGGATTTAGAGTGGATTTTGCGGTTTTATGGTTTGCTGTCTTCAGTCTGTTCTGAAAAACATTCTTTTACCTGTAAGTGATGAGTTTGTAGGCCCCTTCTGCATCAGCAAAAACTGTGTCTGGCAGTGTCCCCTCTGCTGGGGACCTCCTCAGCATCTGGCATGATGTGCTCACATATGAGTGGGTCCTCAGAATACACTGGCTCCTGAGATGTAGGGGTGATTGTTAGGTGAAGACAGGAGCCACAGGGCTGTCGAGGATCGTGACTAGGACATATTTAGATGAAATGTATGTTTTGAAAAGCCTCATGTACCTCTAAGGAGCTGGAAAAGACCTGAGTGCAAAGTGCAGCGCCTGAAGAACATTGGTTGCAATGAATACAAATAGGTTTGCCTAAGGTCAGGGAATGAATATAAATGTTGTAACATTCTGTGACCTCCCCCAAAATAACCTATAACCATTTCAATTGTCCTGTAAGAAGATTTAACCTACCCCATCCCCACTGCTACCTTCCAGCTCATGCTCAATCTTTCTTAAAATGATAGCCTATCCTTTTGATAAAGGCGTGACCTGCAGAGGCCTGTCTGATTTCAGTGAAAGGACTAGAAGCTGTATTCTGATAAATGTAAAATACAGCACATGTGAGCTTCTTCCCCCCCGCCCGCCTTTTTAAGTGATCATCAAAGTAATGAAATATAGCTCCTTATTAAAGCTTCTTGTAATAATTAAAAACACTTTGCTTTCATAAGGATGAGAAAATTACAAATTATTTGGAAAGCATTCTCAGTCATGCATTATTGTTTCTGAGGCATGGGCAGTTTTTAAAGACTAATACTGTCCCTTTTCATTTACATGTTAATAGAAGTCTGAAAAGTGAGGTGCTCTTGTGGAATTTTCAGGGTTGTTTTTATTCTGTGTCATGTTGTAAACAGCATCCTGTGACAGGTATTTTCTCTCTTTGTCTTCTATTGAGCTAATTAGTAATTTACACTCTGGTAGCATCTCTTCCAGCCTCACTGTGTGAAAATGCCTGCTCCTCGGTGCCTTGCGTGCAGCCTGGGCTGGCACATGATTGGGGGCAGATGCTCGTTAGCACCTCAGAAGGATCGGGGCTCACATTTGTTTTTGTGTTTTTAGAAACATACAAACATTTTTATATATACCCTGCCCCTGCCCTGCCGCCCCTCCTCCCCCACCCCCCAGAAATTTCAATAGGAATGTTGTGACCTCCTGTAATCCAGAGCGACTGTCCTTGATTCCATTTGGGCCTGTTTTCTATTCTGTCCCCACCCCCACCCCAAACGGTGTGGGATTTGGGGAGGATTAGCAGGGCAGTATAGCATAGTTGAGAGCCCAGAAAGCTGGTTTTCACTGCTCCCTCCCGTCATCAGAACACAGAGCTTCTCGTCATTGTCTTTAGAACCCAGAAGTCCTTCTCTTGCTGGGCACGTCATGTGAGGGGTGAGAGGCAGCGCTACCGCTAGTGAGTTAGGAAGATGCTTTTCCTATGACACTCATATCCCTCCAGAGGAAGGAGAGGCCCTAGCTTTGCATCAGCTTTCTCACAATGCAGCTGCGAGTGACCCAGAGAATTTACAGCTAGGCATTAGCACTTTGTCACGTTAGTGTTCTGCTCTTTCCTGCCCCCTGCTCCATCTCCTTCAGTCCCTGACATGGGCAAGATGATGCGTGGTATCTGCCATGTGCTTACTTGGATAGGCCCTGTGTGCATATTAAAGTAGCAAGCGCTTCTGACTTTGGATTAAAGTCTTAAGGATCAGTTTGTTTAGGGAGGAACATAAATTTAATTGAGAATGAAAGGAAGGGTAGAGAAAAGGGTTTACTGATTTATCAGTTTTGAGCCAAAACCTTTTTAGAATGCCAGATAATTTGTGGTACTTATTTTGCAGTGTTGGATACTAATTTATCAGGATAATAAGGTCAAAGTCCCTGTTAGAATTGGTTAGGGTCCCCTTGACAAAAATTGTAGCCTGGAGATGGCCACAAAGAAAATCCGGAAAGAAAATGTGTGAATACTCCGTTCAATGCTAAAAGCATTATCATCATAGACATCTAGCCTCTGACAGTAAATCAGCTCTCATGAACAGAGGACATCTCATTTACTTAAGCATTATAGAGTATGTGGGGCTGTGTTAGTGTTTTGCTCACATTAACCCCTTTTTCTCTGTTCTAATACAACTACCTATATCGATTGTCTTGATTATTTTGGAAGTTCATGGCTAGATGCTAATTATACTCTTTTGCTTTAACATCTAAAAGAGGTCAAAGGCCAGATTAATAAGCAACATATAAAAAGTAAAATATCAAAGTGGACTGATCACACCAAAGGGTGTTATGAGTAAGTAAAGGTGAGGAAATGAATACGCAACTATGGAATTGAATATGCTCTTTTAAAAGAAAGATTTCTGAAATGTATGGCAGAGCTTGAAGTGCTGATACCAGTGCATTTCAGGTGAAAGGTAAGTGCTTTAATGAAGAGAACAAACTTATTTGTGGTCAGCTTCATTGTCTACTCCATGCTAAAACCGCCAATTGGTTAAATATTACCAGTCTCCCCGGTTATACTGTTAACCTGCTTCTTGAATTTTTTTTCTCCATAGGCAATTCAGCTTAGCCTACAACTAATAATAAATTAAAATCTATTTAACCTATAAATTCAGTAATCGTAGTCATTTAAATAAATAAATAAAAAACCATAATTACTACTTTCTTCTTTTTTAAAGATTTTATTGGGGAAGGGGAACAGGACTTTATTATTGGGGAACAGTGTGTACTTCCAGTACTTTTTCCAAGTCAAGTTGTTGTCCTTTCCTTCTTAGTTGTGGAGGGCGCAGCTCAGCTCCAGGTCCAGTTGCCGTTGCTAGTTGCAGGGGGCACAGCCCACCATCCCTTGCGGGAGTCGAACCGGCAACCTTGTGGTTGAGAGGACGCGCTCCAACCGACTGAGCCATCCGGGAGCTCAATGACAGCTCAGCTCAAGGTGCCGTGTTCAATCTTAGTTGCAGGGAGCGCAGCCCACTGTCCCTTGTGTGAGTCGAGCAATCGAACCAGCAACCCTGTGGTTGAGAGCCCACTGGCCCACGTGGGAATCGAAGTGGCAGCCCTCGGACCCAGGAGCACGGTGCTCCAACCACCCGAGCCACCAGGCCGGCCCCATAATTCCCACTTTTTACCTATCAGATTGAAAGATTAAACAAGTTGATGATAGTAGAGGATGAGGATGTGGGGAAGTTGGAACTTGCACACATTGTTGGTGAGAATGTATGTTTTCTTGAGGTAAATTTAGCAATGTCTGTTGGAATTTAAAATGTACATACCTTGTTACCCAACAATTCCACTTCTAGAAATTTGTTCTGTAGATATAGTCATACAGTTGGGTGAAAACTGTGATTACAAAGTTTTTCTTTACAGCATTGTTTGTTATAGCAAAAAAATGAAGTCCATCTGTCAGGGCCTGGCTAAATAATGTACGATTAGTTCACACGAGGTGGAATACCACTAAGCTGTTCAGAATGCAAGGGATCTCTATTTGCTGATCTAGAAAGATGCGCATTAAGTTATTTTAAATAGTCACATTATAGAACAATATGTAGAGAATATTCCTACTTTTGTCAGCTATTAAGGGCTGTCATTGAGGGGTTCTGTTTTGGGGGAGGAGGTAACCACTTTTTACTCTCTATATGTGTGAGGAAGGGATTATAGCTGAGAACATCTTCATGTAGGAATCTTCTGTAGTAGTAAGTGAGACAGAGGAGGGTGGCCAGAGAAGAGAACCGCTCCATTCCTGTGATGTACCTCAGTCAGAAGCTTTTGAGTCAGAAGTGAGGGCCGGAATGGCAGAAAGAGCGCATAGAGGAGAAGTGAGGCCAGTTAGTGGAGGTTTTAAAGGTACTGAGAAAGGCCTGTGTTTGATTTGAAAAGAATTTATAAAATGGAGATGATAATAATAGTATTTAGTCCATTGGGTTGTTGTGAGGACGACTTAACGTGTATAAAATGTTTAGAACAGTGACTGACACATAGTCATTGCTCAGTGTTAGCTATTATTATTGAATGAAAATACAGGATCTTGTGTAAGCCTGAATAAATTAATGAGTTGTCTTTTTATTAAGTGCCGTGATGATTCTGCTGACCCTACTGATAGATCGTGCAGCTTGGGTTTTCCAGTAGTGATGGTGGTTGGCCCAAACTTTCGCATTCTTCACTTTTGAACCTCCTACCTACTAACATGTAGTATCAAAATCTGAAATACTGAAGGATTACAATTTTAGACATACTATGTCCTACAAGTTGCTATTGGTTTTGTTAACCAATATTATCATGTATACTAGTTAACATTTGGGGTTTGTAAGAAAGAGGGGAACAGGTAATTTGGGGGAGGGACATCGTTTTCTGTGCCTGTGGGGTTTGGAATAGATACATCACTTTGCATGGCATGTGTTAGTTTTTGTTAGCAGTACAGTAAAATGAGCGTATTAGCTACGACACCTACGTTGGCAGCCAGCAGTTGGCTTGTGAAACCTTTTAGAAAACAGAAATCTGGTGAGAAGTGAGCAGTTGAAATACATCTTTTGGGGGGGAAATTACATAGAACACAAAAAGTAGAAAAAATTTTTCCTCTGAAAGTAAATTGTTTCCCCACTGAGAGCCATGAGAAAAGATATTTTACCTGTGGACTGAGATGTGACAGTCTTATTTTAGAGGGCTTTAGAGTTCTTTTTGTATTTCAACTTTTCATTTTAAGTTTCTCATTTAAAGAACTTCAAAATATGTATGATCAAAAAAATTATGAACATAAATTTTTATACTATAAAAAATTCATCTATTTTAAGAATGATGAATTTCTCATTTTATAGTATATATACTAATGTAAATTATTTTTCCATTCTATTTCCAGTTAAAATGTATCGTAAAACAATCTTTTTGAGGTTTTTTCTTTAAACCCTTCAGCAGAAATAACAAGAAAAATTTATATTTAAGCACAGGACTTGGCACAAGTGATGTTCAATAAATTTTTATTGAATAAATTAATGTATGCATGAATGAAAAACGTTCTGAATGTGGACTTCATGCCCTGATTTGGCCAGTCTTGCCCTGGTGTATAAAGGCTCTCTGTTCAGCACCGTTCCCGTGCCCGGTGCCCTTTCCCACCCCACGAGCACGCTCCCTAATGTGTTTGCTCTCTGTCCTTGATTCTGTATGCCTCTTTGTATAATATGTAGTGATGTTTTTTGTGTATGTATCTTTAATTCCAAAATTGCTCATTATACCACACTTTTGTAGAATTTGGCTCTAGAATTTTTCCTGTAAAAATGCTGTAGGTCTTGCTCTGGTTTTTCCTTTTTTCACTCAGCACTAATTTAAGACCTATGTATGTTTTTAGATGTACATTTGGCTAATTGGTCCTAACTGCCGCATAGTATTCCGTGGTGTGCTTCCACTCCCATAGAGATGGATCCTAGGCGACCGTAAACAATGCTACCAATAAACAGTCTTGTACGTTTCCATTGTGGACGTGTATCTGAGGAGTTCTTTGGGAGACGGACTCGGGAGAGGCATTGTGGCATAAGTATGTCAGGCTGCTGAATGGTTGTATCAGTTTGCACCCCACAGGCATTGCATTCCCCACTACCCCAGCACTTGCTTGCTATTGTCCATATTTTTCATTTTTGTAATTTAATAATGTCTCATTTTAATTTATATTTTTTAATTACTAGTGAGTTTGAGCATTTCTTCATCTCCTAGTGAGCTGTTTCCCTTTTGTAAAATAAGCATGAAACAATAAGCATAGGATTTTATTTTATTTTTTTAAGCTGGAGGAACTTTTGGTTATGCATTATGTTTTATAAGATATTAATGTATTTTCTCAAACTTCAAAAAGGGAAGAATATCAGACATTAAGTAGAAGCTTAAAGTATTGTTTTCTTTCTGATTGCAAGAAATGATGAAACATTATTTTTAAGCATGCAACTTGAAAGCTATAAAGTATACTACAATTAAACCACCTTGCTAATCTATTCTCATTGTCTTCATTTATGCTAAAAATTGAGAGCAAGTGTTTTTTACCAGAGTAGATTTGGTCGGAAAATGCTTCATCCCATTAGATTTTTAAAATCTCCCCTGGACAAATATCAGTAGGAGATACTTCCATATATATATATATATACACACACGCACGCACACACACACAGAGGGTGCTGTAAAAATGTATACACATTTAAAGAAAGGGAAAAACTGTATTCAAATTATGCTGATGGTAACCACTTTGAGCACCTCTTGTAGTTGCAGAAGTCAAACGTGACTGGTAGTCATCTTTTGTTATCGGTGTATATTGAGTTACAATTTTAATACAGGTTTTTCCTTTCTTAAAACGTATATACATTTATTTATATATATATATATATATATATATATATATATATATATATATATATATATATATATATATATCAGATCCAGCTGTTTCCCTGTTTGCAGTCTCCCTAGATGTCAGAAAACTGAGTAAATATCAGTCAACACTTCTGCTTGCCTGTCCGTGAAGAGCCCAATACTTAATCAGTAAGCACGGCCTTAACACTCATTAACTACAAGTAGATATAAATATGATAAACAAACACCATATTATACTCCCTGTTTTTCTGTGAAAGGGCAATAGAAAATATAGATGTTTTAACTTATAAAGTATTTGGGGATAGAGAAAAGCATATTTCCTAATTGAGATCCCAGCAGTTTCAGATTTGCACATGAATCTCACTACTATTTGTTCATTCCTCAGGAAAGGATGAGTGAGTGACTCAAAATATTTTTGTCCTTATTCCAACAGATTCGTAGAATTTGTGCTTTCCTGAGGAAGCAATACAGTTTTTTAAGTGTTTTCATTTCTGACTAAAGTGTGATGCAATCAAGTTTTCTTGTTGACTTTGGTTTAGCATCTGCTTGACTAAGTGAAAAAGGAAATTTAAGTTGTGTCGTGATTCATGTAGCCATAAACTATAAACTTTTCCCATTAATACTATAATGTGTTAAAATGATTTCTTTCATTTTTCTCTTTTTTGCTGGTATTGTGGTTATTTATGACTTTTGAGTAAATATCTATCAGCAAATATTTTCTCCTGCTCTTAATTTCAAAGTCACACTCTATGCTAGAGTTTTCCAAATACTTTGGTATTGCTCTGCATTGAAAAATATTTCCTCTCGTTTTGTTTTTTCCCTTTAGAAATATTGCTTGGAAAATCTTATTTTTAGATGTGATATTAAAACATTTTAACCTTTCGAGAATCTTCTAAAATGTAATATATATCAATGCTTAACCTGTATATAGTATAAAAAATATACTACCTGCTTTTCCCCTCCCCAACGTTCTGTCTCTCCAGGTATGTCCATTTTTCTACTCTTTGAGCTGTTTGTTTTGGTATTTAATGCCATTTTTCTAAACAGTGGGCTTAGCCTGCTGTTTTTAAAAATCTATACAGGTTGTTCTCTAGACCTGCACAGCCATCATCCTGGGATCTACCTTCCCACATATCCTAGGTATTTCCTTCACCTCCCTATGTTGGGACCCCTGTTTCCTGGACCCCATATCTTTCTCCTTTATTGTTTATACCTTAATCAAGCAGTTCCTCCAGAAAGTTCCTCAGAAAAAGGTGCATGGGATGTAAATTTGTTTGTGAATCTGCATGTATGAAAATGTCTTCATTTTTCTCTCATACTTGATTTGTAGTTTCCCTGGGTATAGAATTCTAGATTGGAGAGTATTACTCTCTGAGTTTAACATGATTTGCTCGTGATTTCTAGTTTCTATTATTATTGCTAATCATAGTCTGATGGTGTTCTGATTCTTGATTTTCTTTTCCTCTCCCTGGTTACTTTTAGGATCTTGTCTTTGTCCCCAGTGTTCTGAGATTTTATGATAATGTGCCTCACTGTGGGCCTTGTTTTATCTGTTATGCTAGACAGACTGAGGGCCTTTGCAATTTGGAAACAGATTTTTTTCAGTTCTGGGGATTTTCTTGAATTCTTAAATTGTAACCAACCTCTGCCTTCTCCCCTTTGTCCCTAGTTTTCCAATTATTTTCTCTCTGGAACTCTTATTATTTGTATTTGGTATTTATGGACTGATGAGTCCTTTAATTTTCCCATCTTTTCTATTTCTCATCTTTTGCCTCTTTGTTCTACTTTCTGGGAGGTGTCTTTAACTTCATCTTCAAACCCTTGTAATGAGTTTTATATTTCTGCTGTCCTAGTTTTAATTTTCAAGAGTTTTTTTTCTCTGAATGTTGCTTTTTAATAGTTTTCTATTTTTGTTTTATGTATGAAATAGCTCTCCTCTGAGTATATTAATTATAATTTTAAAAAAATTTTTCAGCCTCCTGCGCCATCTCTGTTGCCTTAAAATACCTTTACTTGATCATTTGTTTTGGTCTTTCATTTAGGGAATTTCCTTCAATGTATAGCATTGGCTATCTTACTTATATTCCAGAAAGAGCCACTGAAAGCTGAATTTGCCAGAGTGGGGGTTTCTAAAAGTAAACTGTGGTCTTCATTATAAGGTGATTAGCCAGGGACCCAGTTTTTTGTTTGTTTGTTTGTTTTGTTTGTTTGTTTTTTTGAGGGTTCATTTCTAGCAGTCAGTATTTGTAGGTGTTTTTCTCTTGCCCAGGTTCTTCCCCAGAGAGAATGCTTCAATCACTGGCTTACACACCTGGCTGAAACATTTGGGGAGCTGAGTAGGAGAAGAGCTGGGGATATTTACCTTTCAGGATATCAGCTTTCTGTTAATCCCCATGCTTTTATGCTGATCAGGCTGCCCCTAGTTGTGCCTAAGTAGAGTCTCTTTAGTTTTCAGAAAGCAAACATCCTACCCTCTGACCGGTGGCTACTTGGAGTTAGGGTGGGAATCTTGGGGTAGGTTTTTCACCCTTTGTACAGCCCTGCCTGCTATCGCCACTGTAGAGGTGTTCTGAGCTTTTCTGGTGTATTTCACCACAATTCATTTTGCTTTGGGCTTCCCCTTAACATGCTCTTAGCTTCTGCTTGCTTTGCTCTGCTAAATCCAAAAATGTATCCATTTGCTTTTCAGCGTCCAGCTTTGTCGTGGTTGTTTCCTGTTCATTGTCCTTGTTGATTTTATGTTTTTAATGTCATTTTAGTGGAGTTGTGGGGAGAGCAGAGGTTAATGCAGGTGTTCAGTGCATCATGTTTCATGGAAAATTCAAGCTTGTTTCTTTGATGCCCTTTCAACACAAGACTTAATAGGCAGATGGCTTATAGCAATTGCAAAATTTAGCAAAATTATATGGGACATAAATTCATTTGGTTTTTGCTACTCTCATGGATTAATGCCTAACATATAGTTTGCTTTAAGAGAATGACTTCAGGGGGCGGCCAGATGGCTCAGTTGGTTAGAGCGTGAGCTCTGAACAGCAGGGTTGCCAGTTCGATTCCCACATGGACCAGTGAGCTGCTCCACAACTAGATTGAAGACAATGAGCTGCCACTGAATTTCCAGAAGGGGTTAGAGCACAAGCTCTTAATAACAAGGTTGTGGGTTCAATTCCCGCATGGGATGGTGGGTTGCGCCCCCTGCAACTAAAGATTGAAAATGGCTACTGGACTTGGAGCTGAGCTGCGCCCTCCACAACTAGATTGAAAGACAACGATTTGGAGCTGATGGGCCCTGGAGAAATACACTGTTCTCCAATATTCCCCCATTAAAAAAAAAAAAAAGTGACTTTGGGAAGTTTACAGGTAGGATAACAGACATTTAAGTCATTAGTTACTTAAATGTTTCTTTTACAGATGTGGCAATTGAGACCCAGAGAGCAGAAGCAGCTTACTTCCTCCCTCATCTAGCTAGAACTACAACTGAGTCTCTTCAGTGTTTTTTTCCTTACCAGCGTGTGGTTCTAGTCTCATTAAAGTAACTAGAAATAGGAGCTCTACTCATCGCTTATGTCACCCAAATGACCGGTTAATTTAGTGTAGGTTTTAGATTACAGTCATGGAATTTTTAAAAAATGTTTTCCTTCCTGTAAATATTTGGGGTCTAGGTTTATTTTGGTGAACTTTAAAACTTGAGAAAATTTGTGTCTTACTATTTAAAGATGTTTCTGTTTTGAAGAATTCATACTGAGCATTTAAAAAACTTCTTTTTTTCCTCCTAAGTTTCCCTTTTCAGTGGATTCCAAAAGTTCTCTGGGAGAGGGTAGAAACTCTTTCCTGAATATAATTATGGCTGGTAAAATTATTTAAAACAATTATTAGTATGCCTGTTAAAATTTTTAAATAATGTGGAAAGGGGAAGCAGGTGTTGTAAGAATGTCAACAGGTTTCTTTGGAAAAATCCTAGAATGTTTTCTTCACCAATTTTTCAATTCACAGTTCTCAATTCTTCCAAGTTCCTTTCCTGCATTTTACCCCATATTACACAAACCTTTTGTCTTATTTCTCCTTTCCTCCTATAGTTTGTATCTTGTACAGTTTGCCCCAGGACACCACTGAATTCTATGTTGACATAGAATTCTGTGGTGATTTTCATTTATATGTAAAATCCTTGGGGCAGAAATCATTCTGCTTTATCCTGTTGAATAAAATCACTTACACACATATTTCTGGACTGCCTTTTCTGACTGAGGCACTGGGTTCCTCTGTAGAACTAGCATCTTTTTAGAGGTACCTACAAGGTCGGACAATTAAGTTTGTGAACTTGTTGCAACGCTGTTGCTAACCTTTTTGATATCAGAGGGATTATTCATTATGAATGTGTACCAACTGGACAAACAGTTAACCAAGTTGACTATTTGGAAGTGCTGAAAAGGCTGCATGAAAATGTTAGACGACCTGAACTTTTCGCCAACAATTCATGGCTCTTGCATCACGACAATGCACCAGCTCACCCGGCACTGTCTGTGAGGGAGTTGTTAGCCAGTAAACAAATAACTGTATTGGAACACCCTCCCTACTCACCTGATCTGGCCCCCAATGAGTTCTTTCTTTACCCGAAGATAAAGGAAATACTGAAAGGAAGACATTTTGATGACATTCAGGACATCAAGGGTAATATGATGACAGCTCTGATAACCATTCCAGAAAAAGTTCCAAAATTGCTTTGAAGGGTCGACTAGGCACTGGCGTCGTCATGTAGCTTCCCAAGGGGAGTGCTTAGAAAGGTGACTCTAGTGATATTCAGCAGTGAGGTGTGTAGCACTAAGTTCGCGAACTTAATTGTCTGATCTCGGACATTCCAACCAACATTATGTAAGGGTTCCCTTTTCTCCACATTCTGGCCAATATGTATTTTATTTTTTACACAAGGTAATACTAGAAAAATAGTAACATTTACTGAGCACTTACTCCATGCCATTTATTCTTCTGAGCACTTTACACATCCTAACTCTCCAACGACTGTATGAGATAGGTGAGGAAACTGAGGTATGAGCTAAAAATTTGGTCCCACTGGGATTCTAATGCAGCCAGACTGGCTCCTGAACTTGCTCTCTTAACTACACCTAATTAGGGTATTGCTTCATAATTTGATACAACTTTATATTTTAAGATCTGCATTTACTTTGTATCTTTGAATACTCTAATGATGTAACAATGTAGCCATCAAGCTCTATGTTGTTTCTGTTAGAAACAACTTAGTTGGAAAGTTCTACAGGTTTTAAAACTTATCCAAACACTCCTAACTTCTCATTGCTTGGCACAGATATATAGTCCATCAATTTATTGAGACCTTATTATATCTTTACGATTGTCCATTTCAGAGCCCTTCTAAAATGTTTGTTTCATAAATATTAGTTGTTTAATGGAAATTTTTAGTGAAAACCGACAATATCACTTATATTTGTAGTGTTGTATAAAGTGATATTTAGGTTAGGTTAACTTTAATTTTTTAAAGGTCTGTGGGTATAGGAAGCATTTTTCTAATACAATATTTCAAAATACATATTGAAAATATTTTTTTGTTTGTAAGACACAAGTAATTTTTGATACTTGTTTAGATATAATCTACAAGAGATAATTCCTTTATAAAAGTTATTGACTCTATATTTAGTGAATTGTTTCCTTTGCAGTGTTTTCTCTGAAAACGACTGTAATGACAAGTCTTTATGTTTAAATTTTTTAAATTAGAAACTGTTTCTTTAAAAGGAGTGTAGATTTACAGCTTAGTAACTTCTAAAAAAAAGTCATGTAAAGTGCTTTGGGATATTGCTAAATGCCAGCGAAGTTTTATTGTGGCACAAAACTTGACTAAAACAAACCTCATGTTTTTTTGCCACTGATGCAGGGATTCAAGGCAATGACCTTGGGTCTAGGTGCTGCTGTTTTCTTGCTGTGTGATTCTGGGCTAGTCATTTAATAACCAATTTGAGTATCCATTCTTCATTTGTAAAATGCCGCTGACACCTACCTCATTGTGAGAACTGACTGAGCAAATATATATGAAAACACCTCACACAACATGGTATCTAGTAGGAGTAAAATAAATGTTCATAAATGTGCCTTCCCATTAAAATTGCCACTCTGCTGACAAAATTGTTGTGTAGAGTTGATAAGTGTGTGCTTGGTAACGATAGAGTTAATGTTTTAAAAATGGTTTGAATGTATATTGGCAGACTGAACTCTACCAATTAATATTCTATGTGGGGGGTACCAAAAGCAGGATTAGATTTGAGTACAGTGATGAAATGGCAACTGTGGTGTATCTTGTTGGATGTGGAAGTCAACCAACAAGGCAGGTAGGTTGTGAAAGCCTTTTGGATCCTAACTATTACACAGACATTTAGGGAAGAAAATTTCTAATGTGGGGCTTGACCATCTTTCGGTCTGAGACTCTGGATCTCTTATACATCATTGATCCCAAATTTTTTTTATTTAAGAAGGCTAAGACAATGGGGAAATGTTTCACTCTAAGAACAAAAAGGTACATGTGGAGAGATGATAAAATTACAATTTGCAATGGTGTCATGTGAAGTTTTTAATTGAAAATAAATGTTTGAAAGCATATCACCTAATAAGTAAAATTTGCGATAAATTTAAAAGAGGGTCCTCTATCAGTGATCCATTCGAACAACATATATTAAGACAATGGGACACAAAAATAAGTAAGAAACAATCTTTGTCCTCAGGAAGCTCACAGTCTAGGTTGTCATTCCATGTATACTGTGTAACAGCTTCCTGAAGCCATGGGCCACATTTCTGCTTAATGGTGAAGAAGCATTTTAATAGACAGCTGATAAGAAATCAATTCATTTGGCAAGTGAACTTAGATTTTGCCACTTAGATTATTCTGCACCACAGTCAGAGGGGGTCAGTGCAGTCCTAGCACCCTTTGTGCTTCACAGAAAATCTTCAATCTGTCTGTTTTGCGATTTCTGTGTAGAGGTCCTGAATTTGAACTTAAATTATTATTCAGAACCATTAATGGGTAAAATCCATGGCAAACTAATAATTTACTCTTAGAACAGTAAAGTCAGCAGATCCGGAGCCTTTGTTTGCGCTGTCCGTGCTGTGCACTGAATTGTAAAATGTTACGTTTCCTTTCGCATTATTATTTACTCTGGGTGATACATACACAATTTTAAAGTTTTGAATTTGAGTGGGTCTTTCAAGTGGCTGAGTACGGACAGACCTACAGGTCTCCTCATACCTACTCTAGCTCTCTTCCCACCAGTCTGTGTCAGCCTTCCAAATTCAGTAGCCAAAAGACATTTAATTGTCTTAAAATTTTTCGTGAGGTTTCTTTATTTAGTTGTGGATGCATGTAGAATTTTTCCTTTATTTAGTTGTGGGGGTTTCCTCTGCCTTTGTATCTTCCAAGGCTTTTGGCCTGTGTTTACTTTAATTAGATACGACTGATCATTTATGATTTAAAAAACTACATACAACACTGAATTAAAAATATGTCATTTTGTAGACTTTCTACTGAATTGCAGAGAAAGCATCTAACTCCGGTTCTGCACTATCGGTTCTTTGGCCGTGACAATGAGAATATGTTTCTACTCCAAAGCCATCAGCATTAGGTGTAGCTTCCCAGGTGGTCACACCTGCCGTGTGTACTCCCAGGGCTGCGTGAGGCACCTGAGAGGGCTGTGTGGAAGAATTCTGAAAACCATAAAGTGCCATGATCGTGTGTTGCATGCAGTCGTGCAGGAATCTTCTCATTTATTGTATGTTTAAGACTCTTGGTCATAAGTCATTTTACTATACGAGCTTATAGGTTGAATTAGGCCAAAAAATGTGACTGGGTCAAGAAAACACAAACCCAGCAAGGCCTTACTGGTGGTAAAAGTATGGAGTGAATGGGTGGTGGGAGTGTTAGTGTCTCAGATTATGAATGGAAATGACAGGTGGACTTGAATTTATTTTACTTTGTTTCATCTCCAGCATCTTCACTCTTTCATCAATATGTACTGAGCACCTAGAAAGGACTAGGTACTTTTGTAAACGTCATTGATGTTTACAATAAGACGAGAGGCTATTGCCATTCTCCAGGAGCCTACAGGGGAAGGTAGTTACAGATAAGATATAACATAGGATAGCAAATGTTTGTATTCTGGAATGTGCCACACGATGGACCTGGCTGAAAAAGGTATAATCTTGATTAATATTTTTTCTGATTTGAATTCATTAAAATTCTCTTGGTCAACTTTTTAGATTTTTAATAATATAATATCTATCTATATCTAGCTAGCTAGCTGTATATGATATTCTTGAGCTATAGTATAACATTTAAATGATTTTAAACATGAACTGTTTTTTAAATATATTTTTTGGATAATCTTAGTTATCTAAAATGTGGATCTGTTCTACTTGGTAAGCCATCTGAACATTTCCTATCTAACTACATTAATATTAGAGAATCTTAAAGAAAGGGCATTGCTACTGTCAACTTGATATTACCGTGCTTCTCCGAAAATAAGACCTAGACGGACAATTGGCTCTAATGTGTCATTTGGATCAAAAATTAATTAAGACCCGGTATTACATTATTATATTTATTATGTTGTATTATATTATGTTAAAGTCCTGGTCTTATATTATAGTAAAATAAGACCAGGTCTTAGGTTAATTTTTGCTCTAAAAGACACATGAAAGCTTATTGTCCGGCTAGGTCTTATTTTCGGGGAAACATGGTAGTCCTTGGTGCTAGTATTTCTTAAGAGCAGAAACCTAGGTTTGAATCCTAGTTCTGCCACTTATTAACTATGGAACCTATTTGTTCCTCAGTTTCAATATCTGTGAAATGGGAATAAAGATAATACCTACCTCATTTGTGAGGACTGGATGAGTTAATGTATGTCAAAGTGCCTAGATGAGTGTCTGGCACACATTAAAAGCTATGTAAGTGTTATCAACAGCTATCATCACCGTCATGGTCACTACTGTTATTATTTAGCAGAATAAAAGTAAGTTGAGTAACGTTTTCATGAATGGCTTTTCTCCTTCTCAAGCCCCGAAAATTGCTCTAAACTAAAGGTAGAAATATAAAGGGTCATCAGCTATGTGCCAGGCAGTATCCTAGCCTTCTCCCCGTATTTTCATTTAATTTTTACACCAGTGCTGTGAAGCAGATGAGAAAACAGGCTCAGAGAAGTTAAGTGACTCGCATAAGGTCTTATGTTAGTAAGTGGATACCGGGATGATAGCTGGTCTACTCGTGGCTTGTGTGACACCAGAAAGCCTGAGAGTTCGGCAAGTTTCACTAACAGATAAGCTTGAGTGTGCTTGTTGGGGACCTTATGCTAATGACCATTTAAAGGGATGGCATCCACATTTTCAGTTTGTTCCACTGTAGTGATTTTTAAATATCTGTAATTTCACACCCCCCCCCCCCATTCAAAAGCATATTACAATAGTTTAAAAGTAAGTGGGACCTAGATGGAAAATATTTGAATGTGTGCAGTCTTATTAATAGTTCTCAGCATTAAGCTGACGTATGGTAGTTTCCCAGTTGTGAAGATCACCGTCACAATTTTGAAGTCATTACCCTTCAAATTAATAGCTGTGTCCTAGGGCTTTTAAGCCTACACTCCAAGGAGTTACACACTAGGTGCTGTTTCATATAGAATTGACTACTGTGGTCAGCTTTTAGGGAGCATCCCGAATTAATTCAAATAACTTGGATTTAAATGTAATTAAATTAACTTTTAGTCTTTTGATGTTCTTATAGTGAAAGTAGGGTTCTTTGGATAGGAAAGAGAGAGATTTAATGGGTGTAAAAGTCCCCATCCTCAGAATGTCTGCTAAGCATCCTCAGACACCCAACCTAGAAGGTGTGGAAGTTGTAAGCTATTCCTTAAAATCTTTGTGCATTTCCTGGGTTTTATCTTGTAGCAGTCAATTCCGCCTCCTAAGCCCCTATTTTCTTTCCTTGAACCACTGATGTGCACTGGGGTGCACTCAGTGTGAAACTTGGCTCCTCTGATTTTCAAAAAGGCCCTAATCCACACAGGGCGTTTGTGGGTGTAGCACAGCTCACTGAAGACAAGAGGCAAAGTAGAGGTGGAGCGAGCCTCACGTTGCATTAATGTGACTTCCCTGGGAAGGCATCCCCCTTCTCAAAACGTTTTCACACTTCCCTTGACCTGAGAAGTTCACCCCCACCTCATTTTAGCTTTGCTCCATTATACTCCTCTGTTTCCCTCCCTCTCCTCATCCTTCTACTCTCTGTTCCTTTCACAGATAAAATAAATCCTTTTCCTTGTCTAAAAACAGCAATTTCCCTCTTTTGACAACCATTCTGGGATCTTGACAGCCAGTCGGTAGGGATCCATCCACCCCAAGGGACTGGACATGAGAGGTGGGTGACTCATACCCAGGGAACATATTTTCACAAAGTTCCTTCTAAGAGAAATTCTTGTGTTATTAGGGTGACAAAATAGAGGATTTTTCATTTTGTTACATGGTGCTGACAGTCTACTAATCTCAAGCTTATTGAGTCCTGCTTCCTGAATAAAGTCTCCTGAGGAATGATTTATACATGTAATTTGTCCAAATCATACACTTTAGATAGCTTTGACTACTATAGTGCCCTGTGAATAGAATGTATGCTGCTTTTCTAGAAGCATGCTGCTTACCTAAAAGGTATGAACCCACCTAACACAGAGGCGTCGCTCATGGCATCTGTCATTACTATATATTTTACTTACACAAAAAATAATTTTAGCTTTTGATAATCAAGTATTTTTGTTACCATGAGTTTGTTTTTGTCTTTCTGACATTTTGGGGTTATATGCAAAGACCATGTATAATCTTTAAAACCTGAAGTAAATGCAGAAGTGTATTTTTCAGGACGTAAACCTTTCATACTTCCATTTATGGATCAGTCTATTGATAAGAGACTGAATCTATCATTACTCTTAGCTAAAAAAAAAAAAATCACAACTTTTTTCACTCTTTTGCATTAATTTTGAGTACTTGTAGGGAGTTCCTTAAACTGCATTGTAACACACTGATCCTCGTTTTGAATTTATAAGTAAAATTCATGAATTTGCTTTTCTCTTGTCATATATTTGCCTGACCTTACAGGTTGTTTTCCCCCATAGGTAATAGAGAAGAGAAAACATAATCAATGACTGTGGACTAATATGGAAGAAGATGGAGAAAAACTTGTTTAATGGGTAAGAAATAAAACTATAATACAAAGTTATTAATAAAAACTTTCATAATAACATGATGTCTGGCCAATCTGTAATGGGTAGCTGAGGCTGGCATACTATTAGGGTGAGTGATAAGTCTCTGTCTTTGTCTTCTCTCCATTCTGAACTTTCACCATCTTCCTTTTCGCTGTTGTGAGTTTTTCAGTTCTATGAATTAACTTAAGCTAAGAGGGGACACAGCCATATTTGAAAATAAAGATGGAGACCAGCAAACATACTAAGACAAGTCTAGGATAGGTCTTGAAGCTTACTGGTGGTGGGATAGAGAATGGGTCTGTCATGCCCTGCCAGTATTAATCACTCCTTTTCAAATACTGCCAGCTGCTCTGAGGTTAGGCTCATGTGGGGATTCCCATTCATTAGGCAAGTACAGATTGTGTGTCAGGTGGTAATGAAATAGAATTCCACAAAAAGCCCAATAAAAGGCATCACTAAATTTATGAGATACAAAATTTTTTAATTACACAAGTCCCTGCATTCTCATTGTCAAAAATTTAAACATAGATAACCAAAGCCCTTTGCCTGAATCTTAGCCCCTTCCAGACTATAAGTGTATGATACGTATTTGTGCAACCATCTTCTTTGCCTAGTGTTTAAAAACTTGGGCTTAGGAAACAAACAGTTTTTGACTAGCCACTGTTAACTTGACATTTGGGCAAGTTCATTTCTCTGTGCCTCAATTCCTTGAGTATAAGGTGGGAACAATAAAATGCCTGCCTATATCATAACCATGTTAAGGATTAGTTAGTTAATCCATATGGAAAACTTGGAATCATGCCTGGAACATAAGTGTTTAGGAAATGTTAGCTATAATTCTCATATGTATCCCAATTAACATTTTTATGGACCAGCTCTCCACAGATGAATCTTTTCCTGATATACTCCAAGAATTAAACCTTCTTGGGTAAGGTTACTCCTGGTGACAAGGATTTTTAAATTTTTTCATGAAAGTTTTCTTACGGCTTTTAGCTTTGTTTCTCTCAGCGATGCTGTTAGAGACTATGTGTGAGAATAAAGTTATACACCTTCAATTCTTACTGCATATCTTATGGTGTATATGGTACTTACAGGTATGTATGAATAAACAAATATCTTCGGGCTATGACAGTTTCATCCTGCCCGTAAAAGTATCCTTGCCAAAACTGGATTCCAAGTCTCTTGTTTCTAGATAGCAATGTCAAATTTTCTGATAAAATTCCTTCAGTCTATTTTGAAGGACAGGTCTTTTGAGTTTCTTTTTTTCTTGTTTTACAGAATCATGATCGTTTTGAAAATGTCTTAAATATCTTTTCCATGGCTTGTCAGCACTTGCTTAGGTGGTGCAGACAGTTACCTATTTTATCAAGGAAGGTCACTAAAACTGTCATCTCTTTTTAATATTTTTTCCTCCTGTATTGTTCTGAGACTCTCTTAGATTATTATGCACTATTCTGTCTGCTGTGACTATTTTAGTTTAATATATAAAAACAAGTTAATATTTACTGAATATTTATTATGTGTTTAAAGTGCTTTACTCATTTATTCATTATCTCATTTAATCCTGTCACCCACTTATGAAGCAAATACTATTATGGTCTTCGTTTTAAAAGCTGGGGAAAGTGAGGCACGAATTGAATAACTTGCCCAAAGTCACATTGCAAAGATTTAGACCTATCGGTAGCTCCTCTACTCCAGAGCCTGTGCTTTTGACCAGGGCGGTGCTGGCCTAGTTACATAACAAACCCTTTGAAGGTTTGCTAAGGTGGGTGTGAATTTAAATAAAGCAAGAAAGCCAATATCTCCTGAAAAAGTCACCATAGCTAATCTATTTTTCCTTGCCTGTGGAAAGGAAAATTTGAACTCATGTATCTACTTAAGTATGGGAAAAAATGATGTGAGATGATTATTTGTAAATATTTATTTTTCTTGATCATATTTAAATAAACACCGCTGTTTTACTTCATTACAAATCATTTGTAGTAGATAGAAATCACCTGAACCAAATACATGTTTAGAAGGGATTAGAGTGAGTTGATTTGTAGATTACAGTTTGGCTGCTATTCATAGAAACCTGCAGACAGAAAGATTGACTGTGCAGCAGTTTGGAACTGATTGGTCATTGGAAATTGTTCTTTTGTCCTGTTAAATAACATTTGAATGACAGTCAGCAGAAAGTTGTGCAAGAGAAGAAAAGGCAGGACAAAGGTGACTTGTGGGTCTTATAAATAGAATGTCACTTATAAATGATGGTCTCAAAGGTAAATGTGCATTAACAACTGGCATTTATATAAGAACTGGAAGGACTCAGAGTATGTGGGTTTTGTTCCGGAGTCTGTCTTGTCAGAGAGAAACATTGGCTTTGCTCTTCAAATAGCCATTCATTCCTGTTGAAATATGCTAACGTACAAAGAGTAAGCAACATTGAAAGTAACAAGTATGCTGATAAAATGTTGGGGCTTTCCTGTGAAACGTGGCTACACATAGTCTGTAATGTTCTCCTCTCCGTCTTTTTTCATTCCATTCCCTTGTTTGAGAATCCCTTCTGAACGCTCATCAAGGTAATGGCTCTTAGCATGCATATCCCTTCCAGCAGTGTCTTAAAGGGTGGTCCAGGGACCCCTGGGGCCCTTTCAGGAGTCAAAACTGCTTTCCTAACAGTACTAAACGTTACTTGCTTATGAGTACGCAGCGGCACTTTCCACAGGCTACCTGATGTGCCACCAACTGAATGCAGAGACAAGGTGGGAGACTCCAGCTGTCTGCCCTAATCCAGACATTAGAAAGATTCACAACATTTCAAATGAGGCTGCTCATCTCACTGAATTTGCAGTGAGACGCGCTGGAGTTTGTTTCCACATGAGAACATTGCAGTGAGCCCCGTGTGGCTCAGCGTGGCCGGATGCCCTCTCTGCGTGGGTGGGCTGAGTGGTCACGGGCAGTGCCCAGCACACAACACCTCCGTGGAGGTTCTGTGACATCCTGAGGGATTGGGGCTGTGTCTCGCATTCGAGAGAAGTGAAAATTCTGTTCCCTTTTCACAATTGTGCTGGAGGCTGTTCCAGATTATAAGGAGCTATGGAACCCTGCGCTTAGAGAAAGGAGGGTTTGGTGCTAAGTAGGAATGCCACCCAATTGCCAGTTGTTCTCTGTGATGGTCGCTCCCAACTTTGAGAGGACCAAAAGGACCTTTTAGGACTGCCTTTTCTGTTTCAGTGTTAATTGGGCATCTACCATGTTCCAGTCCTGTTCTAGGGGCTGCAAATAAGCCAGCGAACAAAATAAAAGCAGCAAACCTCTTCCCTCATGGCGCTTCCATCCTAGTCACAGTTCGCTCTTCAGGGGACTCTTCAGGGGTCGGCGGTACCCACTGTGGGTCAGGAACACGGGCTGGTGCTTCTCAGTGGCCGAGTGTCGAGGATAGAGTGGGAGCTGCTTGACAGTTTGCGATTTTTTGATTATTAATTAAAAAAAGGGGCACCAAATGGTGTGGGATTTTTCACATCTTACATGGAACCCCAAAACAGCAATAGTCAGGCATCCTTGTTGTAGTTGTTTCAACCTTGTTTCATTTTCAAAGTTAGTGCCACCTTTGTCAAGAAATGTAATTTTAAAAAAAATAAATACCAAGTGACATTGTTTTCTATCATTTGAAGAAAACGTTCATACATATGTGTGAGATACTCCTTGCCTGGTGAGTTGCTCCCAAGACCCTGTAATTTGTTTAATAGACTTTTATAGAGAAAGAGATTACTTGGTTCATTAGATTCTGTCACTTAATAATGACTTGAAGGTTAACTAATGCAGCCATCAGACTCCTGCTCACCAGCTAGACGTCTTATCATATCACTCACTAACTTTAGCCATTTCCAAATGCAGACAATTGGGGATACCACTAGAATGTTAATGGAAAAAGAAACTGACATTCAAAATGTGAATGACCAAAAATGATCTCTAAAGATTATTTTAATTTTAAGATACACTTTAATAGAAGCTCTCTCTTTTTTTTTTATTGGGTGCCATTTTGGCTTTCCCTTCGTTGAAGGCATAAAAGGAGCTGTTTAATCAGAATGCACCAAATGGCCGTTGTCTGTCAGCGCCTCTGCCTGCCAGGCACCTCCTTCTCTGCTGTGCCTGGGGTACCAAAGACCAGAACATTTAAGGTTCAAATAAAACCCCCGTCTTCTGCCAAAGCAGAAAAGACGTAGTCATTTGGTTCCTCAGGGCTGAGGAGGGCAGGGAAACCGAGGGATCCCTTTCAAGGTGTCCAACCAACATTTTCTTTTTTCGATCTCACACCTCATATCCACCTTCCTAGGGATGTCTGTAGGAACCTCTACTTGCTGCACCTTTCCAGGTCCTAAAGTTCTAACCAGCTTGCTTGTTTATTTCGCCCTGGTGTGGGCAGCATTTAAGTTTTAACATGCTCTTCTCTGTTCCGTTTTCCATTCCTCCGTTTACTTTCTAGATTCCAAAATTTTGATGATACGTCTTCTGTTGAATCATCTTCTCCCGTTCTTTCTGTCTTTATGAATTTATGCCCCTTTTGACTCCTTTCCCGTGATTTTACTAGGATTTTGAGAAGAGAGGAGGTAAACATGTATTCATTCTGCCATATTTTCCTGGAAACCCAGGATTTAATGTAAATTATCGAGTGTATACAACATACTAGGAATTGTGTTAGACACTTGGTCTTTTCTCAATTTAAAAATCCCGTAAATTCTATTGAGGTTTTGAAAATTCATTCACATTAGTGTTATTCACTTACTGTTTTTTGAGCACCTTCTATGTGGTGGGCACTGTCACATAAATCATTTAATCACATCAGCTCTGTGAGGCATATAGAAGTCCTCCTTTTAATAGATATGGAAACAAATTTAAAGGCACAGACCTACTAAAAGGTCATGCCAAGTTTGAGACAGGTTTCTAAAATATGCTTTCTGTTATACTATCCCTGTGTCAACTGTCTGCTGAATATTAGGTAGATAGCTATTGTGGGTTTTTAGAAGGGGAATACAGTATAGGATGAAAATGCTGTTTTTGTTTAATATAGTGATAATATTTAAGATCTGTAGCAGATGTCGAACGATCGGAGGCATCAAGATCAAGTAATTGTTCAAGGAGTAATAATGCAGGTGTGCAGTGTTAGGGGCCTAGATTTGGAGGGAGGAGGGTAGCAGTAATAATGGGGAAGGTATTTAGGTTCAGGAAACGGGGTAGGGGCGGCATTTGAATCCATTTTCTTAAATGAGCTATTGTAACAAAGAACCTAGACCAGAGTCTGGTACTGTCATTTCTGAATACAAATGAGAAGGCCTTGGTAATTGATTTGACTGTGACGTGAATAAGGAGTTAAAGAGAAAGCCAAGTTTTCAGGTCCGGTGAACAGGAGTGCCGTGCCTGGGCCTGGGCAAAGGCAGGGAGACGTGCAGGAGGGTGTTAGTAAGTGTAAACAGCGCCATGGGAAGTTCACGGTTTCTTCGCGATATGAACACTGACATGTCTTCCGTATCCCTTTGTTTTTTGACATTTATCTGAATGTCCTGTAAGCTTTTCATACACAGTTCAAGAGAGTTGACGTCATATAGCCACATTGTTTCTTGGTAGGTAATATGTTCTTGTATTTTTAAGCCAATCTTTAGTATTTTCAAATCTGTGGTTGGAGGGTCATTCTTTTGTTTTTCCCTTTTTGAAAGCAAGTACTCTGATGTCATTAGCACACAAAGTGTTTTTGCAAATCAATTTAAAAAAACCAAGAACCCAGTGTAAAAGACGTGAATTGATAGTTCACATAAAGAGGGGGAAAAAAGATCAATAGTTACCATAATTAAAGACATACAAACAAAATGTGTGTGTGTGTAAATTTTCAAATGTCAGATTGAAAATTGGTTAAACATGTGTCAATCCCCAATATTGGAGAAACATGCACTCTCAAGTACCAGTGATGGGAGGAAAGGGAGTGAGTGTAAATTAGTGCAAACTTTTGGGAAGGCAGCTTGATGATACCTGTCTAAAATTTAAATGCATAAATCCACTGACACAGCAATTCATCTTCTGTAAATTATCTCACAGCCACACTTGCATAAGTACACCCAAGCATATCCGTGGTGCATTGTTTGTAATAATAACACACTGAAAAGAACATAATTCTTCACTTGTAGGGGAGTTATTTGAGTGAATTATGCAGTCCATGTCATAGAATATGATACAGTCTTTAAAAAGAGTGAAGTACACCCAGATATATGGGGAAATGTCCAAGATATATTAAGTTGAACAGAGCAAGATACAGAATAATATGTATAATAGGATTCAATTTATATCAATATTATGTCTCTAAATGCATAAAATATCCCTGGAAGTCTGCTCCAAGAGGACACCCAGTTAACAGTAGTAACCTCTAGAGAGGCAACTGGGGATGGGAAGCAGAGGAGAGTTTTAGTCTTGAAGTTTTTATATTCTGTATACATATTAGTTTTATTTTTTAAGTATAGGCAATTAATATGGAAAAACAAGGACTCCAGTTGTCCTTTCCTAAACTTACAATGAACCTTGCTTTTCATTATTTTTAAATACATTTTATTACGGAGAATTTCAAACTTTATACCGCTTCCTCTTTCTTACCCTAACTCCTGGATTATTTTGAAACAAATCCTAGACATTATATTATTTCATCCATAAATATTTAATTATGTGCCAGTGACCAAATATCTCATAATCAGCGTTCAAACTTGCCCAATTATCTCATTTTTTAAAAAGTTTCCTTGTTTGAAATAGGATTCAGATAAAGTTCAGCCATTGCAATAGTTGATTGGGTCTCTCTCTCTCTCTCTTGCCTTCCCCTCTCTCTTTTTCCTTTCCTTTCAACTTATTTGTTAAAGAAACTGTCTTTTCTCCTAGAGTTTCCTGTAATCTGAATATTGGTGATTGTATCCCAATGTTGTCAGTTAACATTTATTATGTTCTTTATTGTGTTATCTATAAATTTGTAGTTAAACCTAGAGACTACATTTAGTTTAGTTTTTTTGTTTGTTTTGTTTTGTTTTAAGAATTACTTAATAAGTATTGTGTATATTTCCATCGGGGGTACGTAATGTGTGTTATCTCTTTTTGTATGTATGATGTTAGTGGCCATTGATGATATTGCCTAGGTGCACTAGCTCAGAAGAGTCTTCCGTAAATCGAACTGTTAGCTAGTGGCTTTGGCTAATATAGTAAGTGAGTTTTCTAGGACATACAACATTTGAGGTACAGATTATCTTAAATATTCTCTCTCTTTTTTTTTTTTAAAGATTTTATTGGGGAAGGGGAACAGGACTTTATTGGGGAACAGTGTGTACTTCCAGGACTTTTTTCCAAGTCAAGTTGTCCTTTCAATCTTAGTTGTAGAGGGTGCCATTCAGCTTCAAGTTGTCCTTTCAGTCTTAGTTGTGGAGGGCGCAGCTCAGTTCCAGGTCCAGTTGCCGTTTCTAGTTGCAGGGGACACAGCCCACCATCATCCCTTGTGGGAGTCGAACTGGCAACCCTGTGGTTGAGAGGACGCTTCAACCAACTGAGCCATCCGTGAGCTCAGCGGCAGCTCAGCTCAAGGTGCCGTGTTCAATCTTAGTTGCAGGGGGCGCTGCCCATCATCCCTTGCGGGACTCGAGGAATTGAACTGGCAACCTTGTGGTTGAGAGCCCACTGGCCCATGTGGGAATTGAACCAGCAGCCTTCAGAGTTAGGAGCATGGAGCTCTAACCACCTGAGCCACCAGGCCGGCCCTTTAACTTTTTATATTGTCTGCATCTGTTTCCAGTGGAGTGCTAGTTTTCTTGGGACCCTCTCATCATGGTTTGAAGTCCTCTATTTGATCAAATAGATCATCTTGTTTTTGAAACCCTAATTAAATTTATTTTGCTTTTTTAGTTTTCATTAGGATAGTTTTTTTCTCTTCTGAGGGTACGTAAAAGGAATCTTAGACATAGCTATTAATAATTTGCCAAACAGAACACTAAAGTAGAAAGTTATTTGTTCATTCATGCGGTCTTCCATTCAACATAGTTTTTTAAGTACCTGCTATGTTCTTGACACCATACCTGCCTCAGGTTGGTTATAGTTGTGACACAGTGAGGCAGACAGGCAATTACAGTGCCCCACAGCAGATGCTGAGTAAGGGAAAGTACATATGTGGCTCTGAGCGCACGTAGAAGGCACACCTAACCCAGTCTTGGCGAGCAGCAGGTCTCCTGGATGAAGGGACACTGTACGGAGGTGTGCAGGGGAAGCAGAGTCAGGCTGAGGAAGGAGTGGGGTGCCAGTGTAACGTGGGGAAGGTCCTCGGGGAGGGAGCAGCTTGTGGAAGGAACTAGACGTGAGAGAGAGCAGTTGCTTAGGGGAACTAAAAATCATTTCAAACAGCTAGAGCGTAGCTGTGGTGTGAGGTGAGGAGAGGGCTGGGCTAGAGAGGTGTGCAGAATCAGCCCACGAAAGACCTGATGAACCAGGAGTCTGGGCTTTAGCCCCAAGGCAGTGAGAGTGACGTATTGAGGGATTGAGGCTGGACGCAGGAAAACCTTTTAAAAGATACTTACAGTAACGTAGGCTAGAACTGACGGGGTCTAAATTAGATTAGAGGCAATGAAGGTGGAAGTCGTTTTGTTCATTCTTTCAGAAAATAATTCCTGAGCACCTGTTTTTTAGTATGTGCCGTTCCAGGCACTTGGGATTCGGCAGTGACCAAAAGACATAGAACTCCCGACCCTCATGGAGCTTCTAGTCTAGTGAAGAGAAAGACAATAAATAAGTAAATAATACTATGTTTAGATAGTGGTAATCGCCAGGAGGAAAATAAATCAGGAAAGGGGGTGAGGAAAGGGAGTGTTAGTGGGGTGGGGGGAATGTTTTTATACAGAGTGACCAGCGAAGGCTTCACTGAGAAGTGTGAGAAGCTTCATCGGAGCACCATGTATCTGAATGGAGGGAGGAAGCAGCCATGTGAATGTCTGAGGGAAGAGCATTTGAGGCAGAGAAAACAGAATTGTGCATGTCCTGAGATCAGAGAGTGCGTGTGTGTTGGCAGAACAGCGAGGACGTCAGTGGCGGAGGGGAGAGGAGTGGGAGCTACATGGCCTTAGTGGTCATTGTAAAAACGTGATGGAGAGAAATACAGTCAAGATTCATAAGGAAGAAGCGATAGGATTTAGGGATCAACTGGATGTGGGGCTGGTGAAGGGGAAGGAGCCTTGATCACTGAGATGGGGAACACAGTGATCTCATAACACGAACATTTTAACTTTAAGAGAATAAAGCAGCTGGAGCAGATAAGCTTAGATACCTATTATCATGCAAATTTTTAAAATTTTTATTACGTCATTGGGGAAGAGGTAAGATTGATTGCACCCAGTATGAAGCGGGAAATTCTTTCACCATAGAATGGATTTTCCGTACATCTGGTAGGTCTCTAAGTCGGGACAGACTGGGCGGTTCAGCAGCCAGGAGGACGCCCGTGGTGGTGGGGCCGCGATGCTGGGCAGTGTGGATGGAAGCCTCAGGCACGCGCGCACACCCACACACACACACACACACACCCACACACCCACACACACACACACGTATTTTGTCTTTATTCAGTCTTTAAGATGTCAGATAAATGCCTAGCTGACATTAACCTACTTAAATAGTACAGCAGATGCTTCTACTGAGGGAGAAGTCATGATTTTGTGTCTGTGCTAAGCATGGTTTCAGGAAATGTATCCATTCATTTACTGACGGTCTACATACATTTCTGTGTGATGCCTGGGTTACAAAGATGACAATGACATCCTCATTGTTCCAGGCCTCAAGGACTTCAAAGTCTAATATGTGGACAAAGGGAAGCAGGGGGAACAGTTAGGTGTGCCATATATTGGCTTTGAAGAAGGTATTATGGGAATACCAAGGAAGGCTTCCTTAAACTCTAGGCTAAGGAGGCAAACTTCTGAGAGAAGAGGATAATTTCTGAATCCATAGCTTTTTCATTTACTGCCTAAGCTGTGTATAAAACTCCCTTACCTTCTATCCTTCTTTCTAAGTCCCTCAGACCCATATTCCTAAGGAAAGCTTTGTTTGCAGGTCCCTGAGTGACCTTCCTTATTCTTTCCCAGTATTCTGTAGACTATAGTAGCCAGAAGGAAACAACTAAAAGCAAACAGTATAAGCAGGTTCGTATGTAGTTTATTTTGTATTAATTTGTAATTAAAATTAATAATGCTATTATAAAAATAGAACTACATAGAAGTAGCTTTAAAAATAAAGTGGCTTCTGTCCTGTAGAACAGCATTTCTCAAACTTCCAATATTTGGATACCACTGTCATGATTTCTGCCACATTCCAGTAATATCTGTAGAGTTACTTAATATTTTTCTGTAAACCAAATTCCTTTTTTGCAAACTTACAGCCTTCTTGAACCTGATCCTAAAAAATGTCCATGGAGCTAGGGATTTTCTGCTATTTTATAAAACACATTAAAATAATGATCTCTGGTTACTAAATTAAACGTTTGCCCCTGGAGATTCCACTTCTGGATAAGACAGAATAAGCACAGGCCACCCAGTCTTCCACTGAATGCAGCTGAAAATCTGGACAGAACACATGGAACAGCGATTTGAGGACTCTGAAAAGTCAGTAGTAACAGGTGGATGAGAGAAGAGTAGGATTTGGAGTATTACCACCCAGCTGGGAGTTTCTCTTTTTATTTCTAGTACCCCCTGGCCTGGCCGCGATGCAGGCAGCAGGCATGGAGAGAGAGAGCTCCAGGTTAAACTCTCTAGTTCGGACTTGAATGGGAAAGAAGACTTTCTACCACCCTGAGAAAGAGTAGTAGAAATTCCCCTTTCCCCTTTACAAATTTTCTCTCCGTCCGCTCATTTCTTACGGTATTGGTGCTGGCAGTGACAGCGGCGTGGCCCAAGGTGCCCAAAACTCTAAGGGAGGGGTCCTTTCTGCTTCAGTTGGAGAAGTTGTAGTCCTACAAAGGTGGGGCAAACCCCCATCACTTTTATCTCTCTCCGTCTACCTTCTGCCTAACCCCCAAAATATGTGATAAAATGGGATAACAAAAGCCCCAGCTTTCTGGCTGGAAGATGGGAAAAGGGAGCTCCAAGGAACTGAAAAATATCTGGGAAACAATAGAAAGGGAAGAGCTTGGGAAAGCAAGCCCATAGAGTTGGTTTTGAACTCCTGCGTCCCCCCCCCCCCCCCCCCCCACAAACAGTACATGTGTGAATCTGATCCTAAAGAGCCTACCAAAAACTTTGAAAATTGAACTAGGAGATCAGTCACTGTCCAGATGCTAGACTGGCCACTGGGTAGCGCTCATGCCAGAGAGACCCCAGTAGCTCTGCAGAGGCTTTGAATGTGGAGCTGCTATTTAAATCATACCCCACAGAAGTTTGGTTGGAACTTTGAATCCAGCCAGGTCGATTGCCTGCTAAAACAAAAAAAAAAATCAACATTTTCCATAGGATTTAAACAAGACTCGGAGTATCAGTATATAATAAAATATAGTATCAGAAAATAATTGAGCCTATAAAAAAACCGAGGAAAATCTCAACTAATGTGAAAAAGACAGCCAATAGATGCCAGCACTGAGATAATACCTCTCCCTTCCATGGGGATTATGCCCTTCTCTTCAGTTTGACTGGCAAGCCCAGGCCACATGCCCCCTGCTAGGCTCGTGACCATTGCCAGGGAGTGCCATGCACAAACTGGCTGCCACTTCTTAGGAACTGTCCCAGGAGCTAGTGCTGAGGTGAGCTTCTCCTGGTGCGCTTGGCCCTAGAGAGGAACAGTGACTATGGGTGGGTGTGGGGAGGTAACTCTTACTTTCAGACTTCATGAAAACTTACCTAACTTGAGTTCTCAGATTTTAAGGGTTTTTTATAGTAAGATACAAAAAGGATTGAAAGGAGATAACGTATCATATGGCTCAGTACAAATTTTATTGAGCCCTTTGTGTATGATTCTATTTTTATTTGGAAGGCAGATGGGTAAATATGCCTCCAGGCCAACTGTTACTTTTAGCACTGAGATAAATAACCAGCTGAAGAACACAGATAGAGTCACACCTTGGCCTTAGCTGAAGATGATAGCCACTGACCAGTAATGGCTGTCTCGCTGGCGGGTGCCCACCAGCTGCCCACACTGGCCCGTGATTCGGAGCTGCAGGCTCCAGGTACTAAGTTTGGCCGAGTTTGTTTGCATCTGCCATCCTCTCTTCAGAAAGAAATATTCCGGGTGCTCGTCAATTCTCCCTAGGTTTGTCTGCCACTGATTTCTCTGCGTCTCCAGGGGGGCCGTATCATTTGAAGTTTTGCTTTAGTGTGTCTTCAATGTGTTTCTTTTTTCCTCTTCTGCCTGAGTTATCTCTGTTTAGCTCATCACACAGCAGCTACTTAGGAATGCAAAGTAGAGAATTTCAGAGAGCAAGCCTGAGAGAGAGGGTACTGAAAGTGGAGCTTATTAATATTATAAGTTCTTAAAGCCTTAAGCGTGTCAGGTTTTGAGTTGTGCACGCGAAAAAGGGGTCTAAAAGAAGGTAGTTTTAAATTGTAAACAAACTTACAGCATTAAAATGGCAGGATCCGATTGTGAGAGAGTAAACAGTTGGATTTTACTTGAGGAGGTGACTAATAAGAGCCCAGAGTAATAATTTGCCCCCAAGTACCTGTACATTACCTTTATAACATTTTACCAGTGGGAAGGGGAGTTCTGTGGGTCAAGTGAAAGGATCCTAGCTGAGAGCAAAGCTAATCGTCATCCTAACTTTATTGGCAATGTCAGCTTGTGACCTGGAGCAAGTCACAGGATCACTGTATACGATGGTCATTTCTTGAGCTCTAGCTATGAGCCAGGCATTGCTTAAGCATTTTATATATGTTAACTCATGTAATCCTCACAACACCCCATGAGGTAGAAACAACTTATTATTGTTCCCATATTACAGATGAGGAAACTGAGGCCCAGAGAGATTATTTGCCCAAGGTTATGTATAACTAATAAGGGCAGGGCTAGAATTCCAACTCAGGTAGCGTGGCTTGACCTTTTAACCACCTTGCTATATATTGCCTCTCGGTTTATTTATAAATGACATGTTAAAAATGTCTACCATAGCATTTCACAGGGTTCTAGGAAGCAGAAAATGAAATATAATAAAAATATCGAAGATTTATAATACTATGCCAAAGAAAGCTGTAGCACAAGAGTCCAGCACCATTGCTGGCAATTACCATGAGGAGCCATTCCCTGGAGAACTGTGATGTTTGTTTATTTGCGTATGAATAAATGATCTCTCTAACCCAGAGCATCCTAGCTTTTTTAGGAAGGTGTGGAAAACACTGGGCTGGGAGTCAGGAAATTTGAGTTCCAATTCTAGTTATAATTCACTGGGTAAATCCTTTAAAAAAATGTAATTTATTAGGGTGACAGTGGTTAATAACATTATGTAAGTTTCAAGTGTGTAATTCCGTACTACATCATCCATATATTGTATTGTGTCCTCACCACCCAAAGTCTCATCTCCCTCCATCACCATATATTTGTTTTGACCCCCTTTACCCTCTTCATCCTCCCCCCACCCCCTTCCCCTCTGGTAACCTTCACACTGTAGTCTGTGTCTATGAGCTTATTCGTTTGTTTTGTTTGCTCGTTGGTTGCTTCCTGTTTTATATCCCACATGTGACTGAAATCATATGGTTCTTGTCCTTTCCCTGACTTTCGCTTAGCATGATACTCTCAAGATCCATCCATGTTGTCGCAAATGGCAGTATTTCATCCTTTCTTATGGCAGAGTAACATTCGATTGTATATATGTACCACATTTTCTTTAATCTATCGAATAATAATCTATCTAATCTTCTTTAAACTATCTAATAATCCATTGAAGGACATTTAAGGTTCTTTCCTAGTCTTGGCTACCGTAAATAATACTGCAGTGAGTATAGGGGTACATATATTTTTACAAATAAATGTTTCAAATATGGGGGGTAGATACCCAGAAGGATTGCTGGGTCATATGGTAGCTCTATTCTTAACTTTTTGAGGAATCTCCATACTGTTTTCCATAGTGACTGTACCAATTTACATTTCCACCAATAGTGTATGAGGGTTCCTTTTTCTCCACAGCCTCTCCAACACTTGTTACTATTTATTTTGATGATAGCCTTCTAACAGGTGTGATGTGGTATCTCATTGTGGTTTTGATTTGCATTTCCCTGATAGCTAGTAAAGTTGAGTATCTTCTCATATATCTGTTGGCCATTTGTATGTCTTCTGGGGGAAGTATCTGTTCAGGTCTTTGCCCATTTTTAATAGGGTTGGTTTTTTGTTGAGTTTTGTGAGTTCTTTATATGTTTGGATATTAGCCCCTTATGGGAGGTATTGTTTGCAAATACCTTCTCTCCTTCAGTTGGTTGCCTTTTTTGTTGCCAATGGTTTCTTTTGCTGTGCAGAAGCTTTTTAGTTTGATGTAGTTAGTCCCTTTCGTTTAGTTTTGCTTTTACTTCCCTTGAGGAAAAACTCCTTTTGATCGTGTGAGCCTTAGGTTCCTTGTCTGTGAATCAGGGAACTGAATCAAGTGGATTCTGAAAGCTGGGAACCCTGGCCTCTGAGAGTCTGGTTACACAAGTCTTTTCTTTTTTAATTGTCCTTCAGTTTTATTAATTTTCAATCTCTTTTTTGTTATCTTTGTAAATGTGTATGTAACATTATATGTAGCACATATGTTGATTTGTGAAACATGAAGCACAGGGGAATTCTGCACCAGAACGTTATCCGTACCTGCATCCTCGTCCTCTACCCAACACGCCATCCTCCCATTCAGAGCTACCTGCTGTCTCCTGTCGGTGATCACAGTCTTCCAAGTGCCTCTGGAGGCCACCTAGCGCCACATGCCTCACTTTTTAAAGAGACACGAGCTCACAGGATCCTGCTCAGTGACTTGGGTCAACTTTTTTTTTTTTTTTTTTTTTACTTTCAGGTGTACACAACAATGTAATAGTTAGACATTTACACCCCTCACGAAGTGATAACCTCCCTCCCCCAACCTACTACCCCTCTGACGTCAAGTATAGTTGTTACAATGCCATTGACTAGTCCCTATGCTGTACTCCACATCCTGTGAACATATATAGATATAAAATTATAGTTGACACACAATATTATTCAGCTTCAACTTCAGGTGTACAGTACAGTGGTCAGGCATCTACACCGTCCATTGGGTCAGCTTTTATTTACTCATTTATTTTCTTTCTTTCTTTTCACCTGTCTCCCTACCCTTATCCCCTTTAGTAACCACCAGTTGTTTTCTGTATCTATGGGTTTGTTCTTTTTTTTTTTTAGATTCCACACATAAGTGAAATCATATGATATTTGTCTTTCTCTGTCTGACTTATTTCACGTAGCATTATATCCTCTAGGTCCATCCGTGTTGTCACAAATGGCAAAATTTCATTTTTAGTGCTCAGTAATATTCCTCTGTGTGTGTTATGCCACATCGTCTTTATCCATTCATCTATTGATGGGCACATAGGTCGCTTCCATATCTTGGCTAATAAATAATGCTGCAGTGAACATAGGGATGCACGTATCTTTTTTAATTGGTGTTTGTGTTTTCATTGGATAAATACCCAAAAGTGCTATTGCTGGCAGCTCTATTTTTTTTTTTTTTAAAGATTTTATTGGGGAAGGGAAACAGGACTTTATTGGGTACAGTGTGTACTTCCAGGACTTTTTTCCAAGTCAAGTTGTTGTCCTTTCTATCTTAGTTGTGGAGGGCGCAGCTCAGCTCCAGGTCCAGTTGCCGTTGCTAGTTGCAGGGGGCACAGCCCACCATCTCATGCGGGAGTCGAACCGGCAACCTTGTGGTTGAGAGGACACGCTCCAACCAGCAACTGAGCCATCCGGGAGGCAGCTCAGCTCAAGGTGCTGTGTTCAATCTTAGTTGCAGGGGGCGCTGCCCACCATCCCTTGAGGGACTCGAGAAATTGAACTGGCAGCCTTGTGGTTGAGAGCCCACTGGCCCATGTGGGAATTGAACCGGCAGCCTTCGGAGTTAGGAGCACGGAGCTCCAACCGCCTGAGCCACCGGGCCGGCCTGGCAGCTCTATTTTTAATTTTTTGAGGAATTAAATTTTTTGACTGCACCAGTTTACAATCCTACCAACAGTGGACTAAGGTTCCTTTTCCTCCACATGTTCATGAGTACTTGTTATTTGTTGATTTTTTTTTTTTTTTGATGATAGCCTTTCTGACAAATGTGAGGTGATATCTCATCGTGGTTTTGATTTGCATTTCCCTAATGATTATTGATGTTGAATATCTTTTCATGTGTCTGTTGGCCATCTGTATGTCCTCTTTGGAGAAATGCCTGTTCAGATCCTCTGCAGGTTTTTAATCAGGTCCTCTGATTGTTTTTTTGGTTTGAAGTTGTATGAGTTCCTTATATATTTTGGATATTAACCCCTTATCGGATATGTCATTTGTGAATATCTTCTCTCATTCAGTAAATTGTCTTTCGTTTTGTTGATGGTTTCCTTCACTGTGCAAAAACTGTTTGTTTATTGCATCTGTTGCCCTTGTCCAAGGGGATATATCCGAGAAGATATTGCTAAGACTGATGTCACACAGGTTATTGCCTATGTTTTCTTCTAGGAGTTTTATGGTTTCAGGTCTCACATTTAAATCTTTAATCCATTTTGAGTTTATTTTTGTATATGGTAAGAAAGTGGTCCAGTTTCTTTTTTTTTTTGCATGTATCTGTCTAGTTTTCCCAAAACCACTTACCAAAGAGGCTGTCTTTACCCCATTGTATATTCTTGCCTCCTTTGTCATAGATTAATTGACCATATAAGAGAGAATTTATTTTTGAATCCTCTGTTCTATTTCTTGATTTACATGGTCTGACAATTAAGTTTGCGAACTTGTTGCAATGATGTTGTTAACCGTTTTTGATGTCAGAGGGATTATACATTATGAATTTGTACCAATTGAACAAACAGTTAACCAAGTTTACTATTTGGAAGTGCTGAAAAGGCTGCGTGAAAAAGGTGAAAACGACCTGAACTTTTCACCAACAATTCATGGCTCCTGCATCACGACAATGCACCAGCTCACAGGGCACTGTCTGTGAGGGAGTTTTCAGCCAGTAAACAAATAACTGTATTGAACACCCTCCCTACTCACCTGATCTGGCCTCCAGTGACTTCTTTCTTTACCCAAAGATAAAGGAAACATTGAAAGGAAGACATTTTGATGACATTCAGGACATCAAGGGTAATACGATGACAGCTGTGATGGCCATTCCAGAAAAAGAGTTCCAAAATTGCTTTGAAGGGTGGACTAGGTGCTGGAATCAGTGCATAGCTTCCCAAGGGGAGTACTTCGAAGGTGACCATAGTGATATTCAGCAATGAGGTATGTAGCACTTTTTCTAGGATGAGTTCTTGAATTTAATTGTCAGACCTCATGTTTGTCATTCTTCCATCTACTTATCTACCCATCCGAAAGGCAGTATTAAGCCTTTGCCATTCTGGGAGGTACCAAGTAAGTGTACGACATGGAACCCAATAGTAAGTTGTGTGTTCTCCAGCCTAAGGATTGTTGCTTTGATGGTGGGTAAAGACTCAGTTTGAAGACTTAAGTGGTGGTTTGGTTTCAGAATGGTGCGTCTCCCCAAGAATCACCACTTCTCTTTTTTCCCCTTGCCAGCATCTCCCCATTAGTTACTGTTACTTTTTATCCTTCCTATCTGTTGAATATAGTCAATTATTATGAAAGTTGAAGATTGGCAGTACTACATTTGATCTTGGCAATTTTTAGCTGTATGTTCTTGAGAAAGTTACTTAACATCACAGAGCCTCTGAATCCTTATCTCTCACATGGGAATAATAGTATCTGGCTGTTTTAGGACTAGAGACGTGAAAAGTACCTGAGACTTGGTGTGCCTTACTAAATACCATTACTATTATTGGGATAGCCGTTGTTTACATTCCTCAATAGCATGGGGGCCTTCTTAGACGGGATTCAAGGATACAATAGAGGGAGGTAAAGTAAGAAAGTCATAGGAATGAAGTGGGTGCTTGTAAACTTGAGAATCATAGGGTCAGACCTCTCGAGGACATGGGCGACCTAAGAGTGCCCCATACTGCAGAGGAACTCACGTAAACTCTGATGCAACACGTTTCCATGAGTTGCCCACTCTGATTTCTTCCTAATGATGGGCAAGCATGTTTCAATATTTTTAGCGATACAAATATGTGAGCTGACTTTAAACCCTGTTTGTTGATATGCCCGTAGACCTGCTAATATACTCGACACATTTTTCTAGTTCTGTGATCATTTTAGCATCATTGGCAGTGTTTTGTCAAAAGGGCAGAATTCTGCAACAGCTTTTTAGGAGACTGCCAAGGCAGTTTTGAAATCAGACATTGAATTGCCTGGGCTAGGTTATTAACAAATGCCATTTTCCAGATGCACTGTCAGCCCACTCTTTGTCACTTGATCCCTTTTGAGGTACAGAAGTCTTGCTATGTCTTACGTTTCCCTCACACCCATACTGTGATCATCTTGCCCACTTCTGCCTTGTTGCAGCCAGGATTCTCACCCATGATGAATGGCACATAGGAGGGAATTCTCACTCATACCAATGAGAACTAGTGAAAGAGAAGCCTCAGTCGGTTTTGCATGTGGAAGTTTTTGCACTTTTTGAATTTCAAACTGGAGTCACTTGCCAAAATCTTATGTTATTAGAGTACGGAAGAACCTTTGGAACAATGTTGCATGCTGTGGCTAAGACATTTTATCACCTAGTATAATTCTTAAATTATTAATCATTTATTTCAACTATGAGAATGAGTGAGGAAACATTTTCTATTTAATAAATATTTTTTGAATATAACACCAAAAATTTACATCCTGAAGCATAAGTCTAAATTTTTCTTTAACGAGAATGCAAGTCAAAGGCAAGCTTCACCTCCCCACCCCAAAAAAAGAAGGGTAGAAAAACTAGCTAGAAGTACCATAAGATAGTCAATCACAAAAGAATAAAATATCGAGTTAAGTTTATTCTAGTGTTTTAAGACACTTGAGTTCATTGAGTACAATGTTGTGAGTCCTGTTTTGTCAGGTTTCTGTGCTAAAAGCCTGCTGTTTGGTGCATCATAGGTAGATGTTCAGTAGATATTTATTGACTAAATTAATTTCTAGTGATAAAGTACTTGTTGCTTAACATGCCCTTTCAGGGAAGCGGTATCTGTGTGTGAACAGCACAGCTCTCATAATAACACTGAGTTTCCAGTTGAAAGAAACTAACTTCTTCAAATATGTCACTTTGTTGGGAGCCATCAAAAATGGCATCCTGATGTGCTTGTTTTCTCTCTGCAGGGAGCACATCTAGTAAGCCAACTCTTTTTAAACGTTTGGCGTTTTGCCTGTACATACTCAGTTTTGTTTATACTAAGACCTAGGCATTTACCAGTGTATATTTACAAGTGTCCTGCAAAGGAACTGGAACTGGGAAGAATAAATTAAGTGAGCAGTTATCACAGAATTTCCGAAGATAATTGTCTCTGCTTAATGCAAAGCAGTTCACTTTATCTGTCAAAATGGAGGAGCTCCACCTAGGATTAAAAATCAAGACTGGCAGCTAACACAAGTAACATATGCCAGGAGAGATTTGGTACCAAGTTCTTAGTTTTTCTCTGTATCGAGAGCCCTGGGTAAGGAGTGGTAAAAAGTGGTACAGCCTTTGCTTTAAGGAGCTTGGAATGCGGTTAAGAAACCAAATAAAACAACTGAGTGCTGTGGGCATTGAGGCTCCTCTGAGGGAGAGATTATGGGAATGATAGGACCTCACCGGACTTTGAAGCATCTGTATAGAGGGGGCAGCATAGCACTGCAAGGAAGTGAAGTGTTCTCAGAACTTTTGAGCAAATGGTGAGTAGGCTAGTCTGGCTGCTTTTTGCATGCAAAGAAAGGGTGTGCGGTAATTAATATTGGGAGCTAGTTTGTGTGGAATACTTTTGGAGGTCTGGCTGAGGAACTTGGACTTTATCCCACAGGTAGTGGCAAGCTGTTAAAGGTGGCAGTTATGGGATTCTGTGGTTTTTAATTGGAGTAATCGCTAATGTTAAATATGGCTTTTGAAGCTCAGGAGAGCTAGTGGTGAAGGGAAATGTTGAGTTTACTTCAAAAATAATAGCACCACTTGCTATAGCCATCATGCAGGTTACCTGGTTTGGAGGTGCTTATCCATCAGCCTGTAGAAGCAGCTCCGGTGTATAACCGTCGTTTGGCCAGGCGGCACTGCTGCTTCATAACTGCTTTCATAAATTTGAATTGCTTGCAAATCTGTTCTGCTTACCACACTATTGCTTGTCTTCCTACAATTAACTTACTCCTTACTTTAATACTTTCAAAACCAACATGGAATTTCTGCATCGGTTCACGTAGACACTGGATTACAAAGACAGATTTTCCCAGAGCTTGGACACCTGCGCTCCCTGGGAGGACATGTGGGTCTTGCTCTGAACTTAGCTGCATCCACCACTAAAACAACCCTGAAGGATGCCCAGAAGAAACAGATTCATAGGTAAATTTTACCAGACAAACCATGGAAGAATTACACTGTTTAAGAGAAGAGCTAAAGAGGAAAAGCTACCCCTCTCATTTGTCATAATCTTCTTACAAAAAGAGAAGAATAGTGGAAGAAAATGAAAGACTAATCTCAGTTCTGAATATGGGTGTGAAAATTCCAAATAAAATACTAGCCGGTTGAGTATATCATTGTATTAAAAAATAAAATAAAACAGCACGACCAAATAGTTTTTCATTATATGCAAAGATGTTTCAACATCAGAAAATCAGTCATTGATGCAATCCAGTTTATTAATTTTCAAGGGGAGATGGTCATATGATTTTCTTAATAGGTCCAGACAAAAATGAAAATTTTCTTCTTGTACCAAGTTAGGAATAAAAGGGAACTTCCTTAACTCAAAGTTACCAGCAACAACAACAAACCCTACGAATAGACATCATAATTAATGGTAAAACTGTGGACCCAATTCAAGAGAATCCACAACGTATTAGTGCAATTAACGTAGATCAGCAACTTGTGGTTGAACTGTATGAAATCATTATTTTTGTAGGTCAAAACAGTCAAATATCAGATGTTTGATGTGAGTCAACTTAATACAATAGTCACGTTCCTATACGCCTATACGCTAGCAATAACTGCTTAGTAAAGGTATATATTTTAATCACAATAGCCATAAAATCCTAAGGTACCCAGGAAATAACTAAAGAAGAAATACGTAAGTCTTGTGGAGCAAACATCTTAGAAAGCCTGAACAAACAGACAGAAACCATGTTCAAGAATGCGAAGACGCACTGTCATTAAAAGGTTAATTTTCTCCAAATGAGTTTTTAAATTCAATGCATTACCAATGAAATTTCAGAAGGATTTGTGTGTGTGTGGAAATTTTACAAGCTCATCCTCAATTTCATACAGTAAAGAGGCAAGAAATGGCTAAGGCTACTTTGAAGTATAGTCCAGCCAGATTTGTATAATGTCTTCATTGTCATCAGAACAGTGTGGTTATGGGAACAGCCTTGTTAGTCCAATAGGCCAGCTGAACAGAATAGGAAGAAAATCCAGATGTATTCACAACCTAAATGTAAGACTTTAAAACTTTTAGAAGAAACTATAAGAGAATATCTTTATTACTTGGAGGTAAGAAAGGATTTCATAAAATAAATTACATCATATGATTGTGTTAACTGTAAATCTTTTTTTTTTAATTAAAGTTTATTGGTGTTAACTGTAAATCTTATCCACAACAAAAGGTACCTTAAGCCAAACACAAGCCACAGACTAAGAAAGGATATTTACAACACATCTAACCAGCAGAGGCCTTGAATCCAGAATATATAAAAAATGCTAATCATTTAATAAAGAAAAGACAACCCAGTCAAAAAATAGGCAAAGGTTAGTTGAGCTCTTGGAATATGGAATGCCTATTATTTTGTTTCTGCCAATATTGGATATGTTACTACTAATAGCACCTTCAAAACACTTTAGTTCTTACTGGTTCTGGTAAGTTCCTGCTTGAGTGGTAGGTATATTGATGAGCGTATGTTTTGTCAGTTCACAGAAGTGAAAACAAAATGGCCAATGAAAAAAATGGCTATATGAAAAAAACATTCACCTTTGGTCTAGTAATCAAGAAAATGAAAATTAAAACAATAAGATCTCACAGCTCGGGCCTGCACTAGCAATGTGACCTTGCAGAGGTTTCTTTAGCTCTCTGAGCCTCTTTATTCTTTTTTTAAATGGGATTAAAAAGCACCACCTCATCAAGTTGTCATGATGAATAAATGATATATATTATGTTTTAGAATATTGCCTGAATGTAGTTAAGTTCAGTAAGTGATGTTTGATGTAATTATTTATAATACATGTTAATTATAAAAATTCTGAAAAATCTAGCCCCAGTCAAATTTTATCCAACTGTATTCTCCTTGGAGAGACCGTAAATAGAGAGCTAGCCCTGACATTGCCAGCCAGCTAGCTTCTTACCCCAAGCCCTCCCAGGTGGCATTAGCTTGGTGAAGTCCTAACTAGGGCCTACACCTTAACTCTAAAGGTTCAGGACCTCAGTTTTGTGAAAACAAAACCTGATGACCAGTTTCTTAAGGACTGACTTACGTGGTCAAAATAATCAGAGTGAAGCTTCATTGACAGAGAGAAGTAGAACTATTGAGCATATTTGTACTTGAGTTTGGCGGTTATTGCATTCTCCCCCTGGAGGCAAGTGACACGGAAAATCAGTTTTGATTTTCTGTGCAAGGAATCAGTGCAAAGGGAGTCTGCTGAATGGTTTCAGTGACTGATGGTATCAAACCCTTATCTAGTATCACCGAGCTCAAGTAATCATATTTACGAATTGGGGGCAAAGCACGGGCCTCCCATCGGTAGTCAAACATAGGCTGACGCTCCTCAACAGTCATGGTCTCCCTGGCTCTCTGAGGTTGCGCAGGGTCACACTGATTGGGTTTGGGGTTCCCCAGAACTCTGCAATCCCTCAGACCTCAAATTTTTGGTATTTTTTACAGATGGATTATTGTGTACACTATATATATTTTTTTCTTTCATACTTCAATCTCAGAAGATAAAGACATCTGCTATTTTGGAGACCTTTTTTTTAAGGAGGGCGCAGCTCACAGTGGCCCATGCAGGAATCGAACCAGCAACCTTGGTGTTATTAGCACCGCGCTCTAACCAACTGAGCTAACCGGCCACCCCTTGAAGACATTTCATATCATTGCTATGTATGAACAACAAGGGATGACTCCTTATTTCTTGAACCTGCTCAGTGACATCAACACCTTTCCATTAAGGTCTAGGTTGTATCTGGAAAAAATTCTGTGAGATATTTCCTTTGTAAGCTGGCCTCTTAGAATTAGTAATGCATTAAACAGTTCTTTAGTGGTCTGTTGGTTGGTCTCTTGGAATATGTGATGTCTATTATTTTACTTCTGCCAATATTAGATATGATGTTTTTTATTGATAGTTCCTTGAAAGAAGTTTAGTTTTTATCAGTTCTGGTAAGTTCTTGTATAAGTGGTAGGTATAGTGATGATATGGTTTCATGAGGACTTGATTTGCCCTTGGAAATAGGCTGTTAGTGACATTAACTTAAAAATAACAAACTGAAATTTATTGAGATGTCAGGCTCAGACAATACATGTTCATAAACGAAAGGTTTAACTTTAGAATACTTTTCTAATTATTACATGTATAAGTGAATTACATACAAGATCTGACAATTAAGTTCGCGAACTCATCCTAGAAAAGGTGTTACATACCTCACTGCTGAATATCACTACGGTCACCTTCAAAGTACTCCCCTTAGGAAGCTATGCACTGATGCCAGCGCCTAGTCCACCCTTCAAAGCAACTTTGGAACTCTTTTTCTGGAATGGCCGTCAGAGCTGTCATTGTATTACCCTTGATGTCCTGAATGTCATCAAAATGTCTTCCTTTAAATATTTCCTTTATCTTCAGGTAAAGAAAGAAGTCATTGGAGGCCAGATCAGGTGAGCAGGGAGGGTGTTCCAATACAGTTATTTGTTTACTGGCTAAAAACTCCCTCACAGACAGCACCGTGTGAGCTAGTGCATTGTCGTGATGCAAGAGCCATGAATTGTTGGTGAAAACGTCAGGGTGTCTAACTTTTTCACGCAGCCTTTTCAGTCCTTCCAAATAGTAAACTTGGTTAACTGTTTGTTCAATTGGTACAAATTCATAATGAATAATACCTCTGATATCAAAAAAGGTTAACAACATCGTTGCAACAAGTTTCCTAATTGTCAGACCTCCTATATACCTGTTTCATTGTACCTCGCTGATGTTATAATTTGGTGGGTCTATACAACGTTGGGCACAGTTGCCAAAGACAACATAGCAGGGATGCTGGGAAAATGACACAGTCAGGAAGGCTCACTTTTTGTGTTCTCATATATTTTTTAGGGACCTCCATCCTGGTGTCCATTACCCCTGAAGGCTCAAGTCTCCCTTCTGTGGGGTCTCAGGCAGTAATTCGTACTTCTCTTTCCCCCTTTAGTTTCTTCCTCACTGCATCTACCCAGGCAGTGTCCTGTCCCTCTGCTTTCCATTCCCTGCTCTGGTCAATGAATCTGCACTTGGTTACTAGCGGTTGATTGGCTTTGTATGTTTCCCTTATAAGATTCTATATTTGCCTATAATGGGGATGTCAGTGCCTTAATCCAACTGGTGGGGACTCACTGGCAGGCCAGGAGGGGTGATATTGTTAAAATAAGAGCAGAGGTGGCTGGGATTTATGGGATTTGCACTATATGAAGTTCACTGCCTGGGTGTGCCCTGGCCCTCTTTTTCTCTTGTGCCTGCTTACTCTAGTTGAGTTCCCAGAAGTACTTCTGCTTTATTCTTATACGAGAGATGAGGGTTCATGCACAGTTCACGTCTTTGAAATGCCTTCTATGCCTTATTTGAAAGAAGGCCCCTTTTATATTTTTGCCACGCAGCACATTCTGTTGGACCTGTAAGTATTCACTGGGCATACCCCACTGCAGAGTGAGCTGAGACGGATTCTGCTTCTTTAATTCAACTGCATTTTATGGTTTGTTTTTAACATCTTAATTGGACTTTTACTATCCTTGCACTGTATTGTTATTAAACACAATTATTAAAGACCAAAGCGAAAAAGATATTAGAAAAACCCTTTAATTTGATTTTTCTCATTTTTAATATAAAAGTGTCCTCTAATTTCTTGTTTAAGATAATTGTATTATGAATGCCTTCTTAGATGACACTATGTAGATAAAATCAAGACCAAATAGTCAGTTACTGTAAGCTGCTCACTTAGCCAGCCCGACTTTCGACCCTATGGAGGCAAAAATAACTGTTTTCAGGGATGGGTGACAGGGTGGCCAAGTCAGCCAGTATTTTGGTTCGAGTCACTCACTTTCAGAGTGCGATTACACAGCCATATCACGAGCCTCCCACAGAACAACTCTTTGGAGTAGGCGTGATTGCTCCCAACTGTACAGACTGAGAAACTGAGGCTTGTGGTGTACTTTTTATACTCGGAGTAGTATGGAGGAGGGGTCCTCCGTGTCCATCCCCTAACACACCCACTCTCCTTCAGAGAAGTTGGTTGGGTGTTGAGAGATTTTGCTGACCATTAAACTGGAGTCATGTTAGGAGTTGTTTCATGAAGGAAAGAAAGATTTCTTGAGAGTTGGAAAAGGAATTCGCTTGTATGGACAATTTCTGGTAGTGGCCCCTGGGGAAGTAGAATAGAAATTACCTTGGTACCTTGGCTAATATGAAATTTTAAATGATTGACACTTAACGGACGAAGGCTCTGCTATGTTGCCACTCCGCAATAAGCTGAAGAGGTCTGCACTTCGCTTATGGAAAAGGGGTGAGAGGGTTCCTTTTGCAACAATTAGTGCTTCTGGAGTATACATAACTCCTTAGGCTCTCCATACACCATAAATATCATCAGACTGCCCATCTCTAAATCCTATTGTCTAATGAAAACATAATAAACTATATATGCTCTGTGCTTCCTTCAGTCACCTTGCTGATACCTGAATTTTTTTTATTATTTTTTTTAAAGATTTTATTGGGGAAGGGGAATAGGACTTTATTGGGGAACAGTATGTATTTCCAGGCCTTTTTTCCAAGTCAAGTTGTTGTCCTTTCAGTCTTAGTTGTGGAGGGCACAGCTCAGCTCCAGGTCCAGTTGCCGTTTTCTAGTTGCAGGGGGCGCAGCCCACCATCCCTTGTGGGAGTCGAACCGGCAACCTTGTGGTTGAGAGCCCACTGGCCCATGTGGGAATCGAACCGGCAGCCTTCGGAGTTAGGAGCACAGAGCTCTAACCGCCTGAGCCATCGGGCCGGCCCTGATACCTGAATTTTTTAAGATTGTTGAAACAGTCTCCTCAGTGCTATATCCTTTTAAAAAATAGATAACACGATTCCCCCCCCCCCAAAAAAAAAGGTGCAAAGGTTGATGACTTTTGATAATACTTGAGTCTCCATCTCCATCCCCACTTTGCTACCACAGGACATGTGTTACCAGTTTCTTGTTTATCCTCTTAATTGCATGAGAGAGAGAGAGAGAGAGAGAGAGAGAGAGAGAGAGAGAGAGAGAGAGAGAGAGAGAGAGACTGATTGGTTGTGTGTGTGTAGTTTTTTTTAGTCATGATGGCATATTATATACACCATTCTGCCCCTTTGCTTTTTTCACATACTGCGTTTTGAATTGGTGTACACATAGGCCTGCCTCTTTAAAAAACAAAACAAAACAAAAAACTACTGGTGGTTTCCATTATATGGCCAATTTATAATTTATTTAACCCATTCCATTAAAGTGCCTGAGTGTTCTCTTTGTAGCTTCCAATTTTCTCCTTTTGTACACATGTAACAAATACCCCTTTTGTAGTTGGCCCCTTCTTTTTTGACATATGCCTTCTTAGCTTTTGAAATAAAGTGCCCAAAAGTTGTGTCTCCATTCATGCGAAATATGATGGCCCTCCATCCTGACAGATGTGCTTTAGTGTATTATTGGAGAGGGCAAGGGACTAAATATACTGCTATAATTTTTAAGAAACAGGCCATCAGAAAGATGGGGTTCCCAGTCCTTAGAACAACTGCTGAAATAGCCGACGCTGCATCTAATTCTGACGAGCTATTTGTGAATTCTAGTCAGATTTATTTTCTATTCACAGAAATCGTTCCTTTTTTCCCACTGCAGGCAGTTCCTAACATATATATGTGTCTTCCATGCAAATGGCTGGCCACGTGTGGAAAGCCTTCCGCAGCCGTGTGGGGAGAGTGGGAGGAGGGAGATTCCCAATTCCAGTGCCGAGGCTGCAGCTGGGAAAGCAGTTCTTGGCATTTCAAGTTGAAACTTTGAATTCATTTCCTTAGAATAATACGTTTGGTAGTCGCTTCCATGGTGGTAGGACTCGCATTCTGTGTGATACTGTAGCTACAGGTGGGCTCAGTGGGCTTTGAAACTGGACCAGGTGCTATTCATAGTATTATTTCTCTGAGAAAGATATTCCAGAGTGTCAAGTGGAAAACAGCCTGTTGGTTGATGTTTGTGAATATTGTGTTGGACCTGTGGCCAAAGTTTCTTCACCAAACGTCACGTGGACTGGGATCACCCTTTATCTGACTGGGATCAGAGAAACAAAAATATTTGGATTTTTTTTTAAATGTAATTTTTGTGCTACTGTCTGCTGTGACTAGAGAGAGACTTAGATGGGTGTGGGATGAGCTCCTTACCACCTGGATGATCAGAGTTTGTGAGGAAGCAGAATGGTGAAAAAATTAGAGAATTTTTCTTTCCCAATCAAGGAGGAAGTTTCAGAAAGAGAAAACATTAGACTAAGCAAGAACATTTCAACAGATCGACTAAAGTGGCTTTGATCCCCCAAAAGATAAAGACACCCAGGAGCTTTTTGTGGCAAAAATCTGCTGAAGTTGTTGTAAGAAATGTTGGGGGGTTACAAAGACGTTCCCACCTGAGTTATAGGGTACACTGGAGGCGCAGACGGAAGGGATTATGCTGTGACCTCTGTGAGCACCGCGGCAGAGAATGTGGTGTGTGTGGGCAGTGGGAGGGGTGCATTTCAAAGTAAAGCTAGACGTCATGGTAAATGATACGAGATGAAAGGTGTCTCGTAACTTGTCTAATTGGTGAATGGTTTGTATCCCAAGGTTTTCTTTTGCTATCAGAGAGTGCGTTGTGTGCTTTTTCGTCTTTAAAATTTTTTATGGAGCTTTTTAAGCATACACAAACATAAAGAGAATAGTATAATGAACTCCACGTGCCCATCCACTAGCTTCAGCTATTATGAATGTTTTGACAGTCTTATTTCTATCTATCTTCCTGCCACTTTTTCCCTCTAGAGTATTTTAAAGCAAATTCCATACATCATATTATTTCACCAGTAAGCACTTCAGAGATATCTCTAACATATAAAGACTAAAAATATACAACCACAGTAGCATTGTCACATCAAACCAATAATTCATGTTGTCTAATGCTTACTTAGTCTGTGTTTCAATTTCTTCCTTCGTGGGCTGGGGTAGTGGGGAGGGAGGCTGGAGGGAAGGATTACGAAGGGGCACGCGGAGGCTTTTAGGGGCGATGGATGTGTTGGGTTTAGGTCCAGTTCTTTTAGCAAGAGTGCCTTTAGGAGATGCTGCTGTGACCCTCTTACTGCATTAAATGAGGGAAGCATATAATATCTGCTTGTCCTACTTTCAGCGTAAAATTGATCAGTGGAGTCTGGTGTCGGCCTTATCCATCCATTATAAAATTTCCTGTCAACTTTCACCGAGTAGCTTAAGGAACTGTCGCCTAAATTCATTATTTCATTAGGGGTAAATTATTCACACCTGTGTGCGTGTGCGTGCCTGTGTATAATTTTTAACAGCTGTACTGAGTTATAATTTACATACGCTAAACTGCACATATGTAAAGGGCACAATTGAAGAAGTTTTGACATATGTACACATACATACACACACATACTGTGACATATGTGTACATGCAGACGTATACATACATTCTCAAGGACTACCTAGCTGCTGCAGAGAACACACTGCTTTGGAGGCATACCACGGACAAATCAGGATTCCTGTGGTCAGTTTTTGAAAGGTGAGCCTTAATTCTCTCAGTGGTAGCGATAGAATCCTTCCACGTCGCAGTAGAGTAGAAGAGGGAGCCTTGAGTTGCAATCTTGCTTTCGCACTCGCTGTGCACAGAGGTCATGCTCAGGAAGCAGCAGGTTGCAGCAAGTGGGCCCCTTTGATCTGGAAGCCGAATGAACTAGTAAGCGCTGGCAAGCCTGTTTAATCCTTATACAGCCAAGCTGTTGCCCTCCATTCCTGGCTGCTGCTTCTCTGCACAGGCACAGGTAACACTGTGTGTGTGTGTGTGTGTACGTGTGTACATGTGTGGGCATGCGGGCACACACACTTCCAATGTACTGAGAATTTCTCTGACTTTAATGTGAGCAGTCTTCTTTGCCCCCAGTCTACTATCCTGGAAAAGGGGTTAAGTTTTCGGCACAGACCTCTTTGGTGAGAGTATTAGGTTAATGAATCAAAAAGTCTGATCCCTTGCAGGCCAGCTAGCTCAGCTTTGTCCACAGATGGTATCTCCTGAACCCCCATCAGTCAACCTTACGCGTCTGGGTCACCAGGAGACATCGATGAGATGGTGTGTATAGCTTGGCGCGTGATCATCGCTGCTGCCAAACAAACGAAAAAGGGCAAAACGTGTTCAGTAGCTTCCTCTTGCTAATGTCACCGATAGGAGTATACCATAATGCAGGTATCAGAACGTGAAAATTCAACCTGCGACTGAGTCTCTGCAATGACATGGAAAGATTTTTATATTCAGAAGTATTTGTAGGACTCGGTGAATATTAAAAAATTGTGAAGTTTTTTTTGCTTTAAATGAGTAAATTTTATGGTTACATAAACCATATCTCAAGGTGGCTTTAGAAAGCTATCTGTGAGATTTAAAATACGTTGTCTAATAGAAATGATACTTGACGTTCTAGGAGTAGATGAGATCACTGAGAGCCGAGGACAGAACCTTAAGGAAAGCCTACATTTCAAGGAAGAGACAGACATGAACAGTGAAGATGTGATTACACGTATAGGAAGAAAACCAGAAAAGAACAGTAGTGTAAAATGCAGGAGTGGATTGTGTGTTCCGTGTCGAGTGCAGAATAGATGTGGAAGGGCACTGAGAAAGGCGGATGAACTTAGCTGTGAGGACATTGCTAGTGCCCTTTAAGAAAAGAATTTTCATGAAGTGAAGGTGTTAAGGAGGGAGGTATGAGGAAGATGAAGCCGCACATTACTCTTCCCAGGAGTAAAGGAGGCAGAAGGAGAAAAAGCTAGAAACAGTGTCAAGGATGGTGTGGAGACAGGGCACACTTGGGTGTGTGTGTCTCTCCTGTGCACAGGAGAGGCGTGGGCCTATCTGTACCTGGAGAGGACGGAGGCAAACAAAAGAGCAGAGACTAAAGGTACCGAGGGCTTAGACCCGACGCTGGTCCTTAGGGACACGGTTAGAGAAGTTGGTGTGTGCTACAGAGCCAAGCTGGCGGTTGTCATTTCCCTGCTCTGTGGCAGGCACGGTCCCCTCCCCTCGGCAAACCTGCTCCCTAGGTGATCTCTGCTCCTGTTGCATTGAAGGGAGCACATCCTAATGCAAGCGAGAGAGACAGGCGTAACCTTAAACCTGCGTAACCCGCGGTTAGACAAACTCAACCTTGAACATCAGTACGTGATGACTGACAAGTGAGTGACAGCACACCTCTCAAAACTCCAGGACGTCAGCGTACCATCCCCTGTGGCCAAGAGCCACTGCATAAGTGGCTGTTCCAGCGCTCAGGTCAAAGCCCCTGACTCCCTCTGAGAGAACTCAGCCTCTCCGGGGTCTGTGAACTGCTGTCTGACTTACAGGTTGTCCCTCACCCACTCCACCCCCCACATTCAGGGAGAATGGTAAGGAAGGAGGCAAGGGCAGCAGCCTGTGAGGACACCCCACCCAGTTAGCTACCCCCACACCGGCCCTTCGCCCTTTGTAAAGGACTTCTACACTGCTTCATTCCCTAACCTCACCCTCTCAGTCTCTGCCCCTACTTTTTGTTTTTATTATTATTATTTTTGTATTTTTGTTTTTATTTTAGCCATAATATAAAAATTCAAAAGGCTAGTTTCATTATACTTATAATACAGCCTCTTAAAGCCTGACAGAATATTCTAGAATGTAGCAGTCTTCCCTTTTTGGGTCATCTGCATCTTAATATGATCTCTACTTTGTTTTTTAAAAATTTTTTTAATTGTATATTGATACTAAATTACATTTTCCCATATCTCTTGGAAACAAAATGTTAGCCAAAAATAAAGTTTATTTTTAACACCTGTTATTTGGAAAAAAATGTATTCACTGTGTCTCTTCAAGCAGTTCTACAGGCCCTGTGGTACATGTAATTTAGGGTACATTTAGTAAGTTGAAGGGTTAAAATTCCCTGCACTGTCGCATATGGCAATGAGCAGAATCACAGATGTTGATGATACCACGTAATTAGTATTCTTTTATGTAAATGAAGGCTGTCGGCACGTTACCATAGTGTCTACTCTCTGAAGCTGGAATTTATGCCACTTGGTCTCACCAACACCAGGCAGGATTATTCCACTGTCCTTAGTTAAGAGCTGAGAAGAAATCAATACAATGAGAGGAGAAATGGAAATCTCCCCAAGTAGATAGATTCTGTTAATTTTTTTTCCTATTTTCCTCTTGTCAATTTTTTCCCCCAGAAATTTTATTTCTGGTGATGCAGAAATGCATTTAGGGTTAGCTAAGAAATTTGCTGTTTGTGAATAATTGGAATAGTCCAATTAAAAGACAAATCATATTTTTCAGCTATGGATTTTTGAAAGATAATTGTAGTGTTCAATCGTCTCATAATTTTTTTTAGTAATGTGATAAATCTACAAGTTCCTCATCAGAACAAAGGGCAAGAACTGAAAAGATTTCATTACCTTTTAATTTACTATTAGTGATATTAATTATAGTAGGGTGCTTTCAAATATTGAGTATAGTTTTGAGCCCCATTTGATTCAGATTTTTAAAATAAAACTACGGTAACTAAAGAAGCAAACGCTAATATTTTGTCAGGTTTACTTTCCCCATTTGCAGACAGATCCAAGGTGGGCCGGACATTAATTTAAAGTTGCCGATCTACTTAATGATGGAGAACTTAGGGTGGACCGTGTTCTTTCCCAGTTATACTGCAGGCTTATCTCTTTTGTATATTGGGTGCCTGTCACACTAGATGATGTATGTTTTAAGTGGAAATGTTAGGATTACCTTTGGGAGATATGAAGGAGAAGGTATATGTCAGAAAAATATAAAATAGAATTCCTCTTTATGCCTGGAGTATTAGGCTTTGTTCTGAAATAAAGTGGTCAGAATATGTATGAAAGGTGAGTTAAACACGTTATCTTTCCTGAACTGAATATACCTTAGATTGTGTTCTCTTTATTCTCTATTCTGTGTCTTGATTAAGGTGGCTTTTCTTTAGTGTCACTTCTGGGTGATTTCCATTTCATGATCAGGTACATTTTTCCTCTAGAGAAGCTGGTCTGCCCAGCTTACATCAGTGTGGTGAGGTGCAAAGTACCCCTGTGTTTTCTTGAATGGATTTACTCTGCCATATGGAAGGTTAGTGAGTTGCCACGACAGATTTGTAATGGGAAAAGGGCTGTGCAGGAAAAGATGTGCGTGATCAGCAGATTTATAGATCAGGAAATGAAATCAGAAGAAAGAATTTCCAGAGTGCCCTTTCCATTTGACAGCTCTCCATGGAGAGTGTGTGGAATGGTTTTTTAGTGCTTTTCTGTTTTGGCTTTTGGTTGTTCCAGCATATTTTTCCTAGCACTGGAGTTGACTTCATAAGGCATCAGTTTTCTGGATGTTGTGTTGCTGTGTTCCCATTCACAGAAATATTCTCTGTAGGTTTTGAAGCTGTACTGTGTTTCATGTGGTAAGATCTCAGTAGCAGTTAAATTCCTGAAGACACATCAAGCCTCCTATTGGCGAAAACGGGGATTTGCCAGGTTTGGAGTTCTAAGAGGCTATTCAGATGTGATTCAGTGAATCTTTCAAAGGAAAAAAAACAAAAAGCCGAGTGAACTAAAGATAGTATATGCTGGTATAGTTAAGTCTGTGCTATCTAATACTGCAGTCACATGGGGCCATTTAAATTTAAATTAATTAAAATTAAATAAAATTAAAAGTTCAGTCCCTCAGTCTCACTAGCCACATTTCAAGTGCTCAGAAGGCACAAGAGGGTAATTAATTAGCACAGTATTGGACAGTGCAGACAAAGAACACTTCCACCCTTGCAGGAAGTTCTACTGGACAGTTGGTGTTAAGTGGAACATTTTGAGAAATAAAATTCTTTCTTTGATTTCTATGAGGAGTTCTTCAACCCTATAAAATTGACTGGATTTAGTGCAGTGGTTCTCAGGTTTTAATGTACAAATGAATCATCTGTAGAGCATATTTAAATGGAGATTTTTAGACCCCTCCCCAGACTCTGATTCATCAGGTTTGGAGTCGTGACCAGAAATCTGTATGTATAACAGGTTTCCAAGGGAATTCTGATGCTGGCAGGTGATTCAGGAACTAACTACATTTAGAAAAATGTGAAATGAGCGAGAAACTTGGAATTGCCCTCTTGATTCCCCCACTCCCTGCCCCTTTCATTACTGACTTTCTTTTGTGTCCCCAGTAATTGGTTATAAGCATCTGTGTACCCGACTTGATTGGTAATAAGGAGAAAAAAGAAAATGCATTTTTTTTTTTTTACCATTTCATCTTTTTAACATGTGTGTGTTTTAATTTGGCTCTGCCCTACAAAAAGTAAACAGAAGTGGTTATTTCAGTGCCATTCCTGACCGTGTGGGAAGGTAATTCTGACAGAACACCTCTCTGACCACTAAACCGTTGAGTACCCAAAAGCCTTGAAAGGAGTATAAAAAGAAATGTATCACATGATCTCTCTGAAGTATATTATGTCTGGTTAGGAAATGGATAAATACATCCAGAGAAATTAGTTAAAGGGCACATAGCAACAAGTTAATAATTAGAAAAGTAATAACTACATCCTGACAGTACTCAAAGGAAAAGCATGATTTGACTTGATTGAAAATTATCTTGGTTGCTTTCCTTTGTATGATTTGAGGGTTTCTCATATGGAGACATGAACTCTGCCATCTGGGATGGACAATACAAAATGGGAAGGATCTCTCATGTGGTCCTGTGGTATATTTGTGGGTTTTGGCAATAGGACTAAGCCAGGGGGACATCTGGAGAACTAAAGGGACCACTCAGAGTGCACTGCATTTGGAACGTCTCTGCCTGACCCCATAATCGTGGAACTGCATTTGCTCACAGAAATGAAAGGGGAGAAGAAATGGAGGTAAAGGATGTTCTCTTTACAAGAGGAACTACCTTTAGGGAATTTTAAATACTGGTATTGGAAAAAAACACCTGTCAAGGATCCCAAGAATAAAAAGTTTTCTTTTAAAATAGTTGTTTAGCATCTTTTCCTTGGGGAAATTGCCCAATAGGCTTCTCTGATGAAAAATATTGAAGAAACAGTGTTAGGAAGACAAAACAACAACAAACAAAACCACTTTAGTATGTTACCATTGTTTGGTTAAATACTGTAATACCAGTACCCACTCCACCTGTTGTCCGAAGAGTTAGATCTCTACTCCTAATTCTGTGCTTAACTATCCATTCAGTAAAGAAGTTCAAAGTTTTAACCACCCTTTCTACAAGATGTAAATGTTCTTTCCAAAAAGACACATTGTCTTAATCCTTCAGGGTTGCTGTTACAAAAATACCATAGACTGACTGGGTGGCTTATAAACAATAAATACTTATTTCTCACAGTTCTGGAGGCTGGGAAGTCCGCGATCGTGGCACCAGATTCCATGTCTGGTAAGGACTTCCTGGTTCATAGCCGTAAGGCCTGTCACTATGTCCTCATGTTGCAGAAGGGGTGAGGGAGCTCTTTTATAAGGGTACTAATCCCATTTATGAGAGCTCATCTCATGAGGGTCAACCCATTTATGATCTGATCACCTTCCAGGGCCCCCCACCTCCTAATGCCATCACCTAGGGGTTAAGATTTTAGCGTATCAACTTGGCGGAGGGAGACACAAACATTCAGGCCATAGCAGACGTATAAAATGTTACTTAGATTGAGGCTCAGTCTGCTTCCTCAGCCAGGTTCTTTGGACTCAGGAAAAGAATACTTTGTAGAGGACTTTCTCTTATCTTTACCTTATCCTGTTTTCTCTGCTGTGAAATTCATTGAAACCCACCTAAGACTGCCTGATTGTACTTGATGGTCTTCATCTCTCCTACTGTATTTGAAACACGATGTCTCTCGTTTCCGTTCCTCTCCCCTGTCCCTTTCTGCCTACAACCAGGATCTTGATCAGTGTGAGATTAGAAGCTTTCCTTCCAGGCCATCATCAGTTCAGAAATGGTTCAGAATATGGTTTCTTTCCCTGGGTGGCCAGTTGGGTATAGTGTGAAATAAGGGTAATGACATTTCCTAAGGAACACAAATCAGCCTCACACAAAAATTAGCTGATATTCAAGAATGAGAAAATATAAAGTTTCAAATGGGTGCTAAGGCCGCCCGTATAATTTATGATTCCTTTTTAAGGAATTTAACTGTCCTTCTGTGTAATCAATCCTCAGTCTACACCAAATTTGGTTTTGTTTTTAACTTCCTTCCAAAGGAACCAATTTTGAATTGAGAACTAATGAGTATTGAGTTGAAAATGCCAGTTGCACAACTTTTTGTAGGAAAACATTTTGCTGAAAGCTTGTGATTTCTCTCTCTCTGTCTCTCTTTGGGGTTCTGCTGTGCCAGGTTGAAAGAGTGGCGACTTCTGTAAGACATGGATAGATGCAAACATGTAGGGCGGTTGCGGCTGGCCCAGGACCACTCCATCCTGAACCCCCAGAAGTGGTGCTGCCGGGAGTGCACCACCACGGAGTCCGTCTGGGCTTGCCTCAAGTGCTCGCACGTGGCCTGCGGCCGCTACATTGAAGACCACGCCCTGAAACACTTTGAAGAGACTGGACATCCGCTAGCCATGGAGGTCCGGGATCTCTACGTGTTCTGTTACCTGTGCAAGGACTACGTGCTCAATGATAACCCGGAGGGGGACCTGAAGCTGCTGAGAAGCGCCCTCCTGGCGGTCCGGGGCCAGAAGCAGGACCCGCCCGGGAGGCGCGGCCGGATGCTGCGGTCCATGGCCTCGGGCGAGGACGCGGCCCCGCCGCCGCGCGCTCCTCAGGGACAGCCGCAGATGCTCACGGCTCTGTGGTACCGGCGCCAGCGCCTGCTGGGCAAGACGCTGCGACTGTGGTTTGAGAAGAGCTCCCGGGGCCGGGCCAAGCTGGAGCAGCGGCGGCGGGAGGAGGCGCTAGAGCGCAAGAAGGAGGCCGCGCGGCAGCGGCGGCGCGAGGTCAAGAGGCGGCTGCTGGAGGAGCTGGCCAGCGCCCCTCCGCGCAAGAGCGCGCGCCTGCTGCTGCACGCGCCCCGCGCCGCCGCCCCGCGCCCCGCCGTCCCGCGCGCACCCGCCGGGGGCCGCCTCCCGCCGCGCCGCGCGCCCGCCGTGGCCCCGGGCGTCACCGGCCTGCGCAACTTGGGCAACACCTGCTACATGAACTCCATCCTGCAGGTGCTCAGCCACCTCCAGAAGTTCCGAGAGTGTTTCCTGAACCTCGACCCTTCCAAAACGGAACAGCTCTTTCCCAAAGCCACCAACGGGAAGGCGCCACTCTCGGACAGGCCGGCCAGCAGCTCGGCCACCGAGCTGTCACCGAGGAACGTCAGGGCCGAGTCGTGCGAACGGGAGGGCCTCTGCTGGAACGGCGGGGCTTCCATCACCAGGAGCCTAGAACTCATCCAGAACAAGGAGCCCGGCTCGAAACACATGTCCCTCTGCCACGAACTGCACACCCTCTTCCGAGTCATGTGGTCCGGAAAGTGGGCCCTGGTGTCTCCCTTCGCCATGCTTCACTCGGTGTGGAGCCTGATCCCTGCCTTCCGCGGCTACGACCAGCAGGACGCGCAGGAGTTTCTGTGCGAGCTGTTGCACAAAGTACAGCAGGAACTCGAGTCTGAAGGCACCACGCGCCGTATCCTCATCCCCTTCTCCCAGAGGAAGCTCACCAAACAGGTCTTAAAGGTGGTGAATACCATATTTCACGGGCAGCTACTCAGTCAGGTAGGTGTGTGCCCACCCGAACCCCGGACTCTGAACCCCGAGACTCTGCCCATCACGTAGGAGGGAGGCTGGTATATTAGTTTGAGCTTCCCATGAGTGCCTCCCCCAGCTTGCTGGGCTAAGGGGAGTCAGCAATGGCCGTGATTATGCATAATGGAGGGAGGGTGGCCATTGTACCTTTCACTGTACTGTATCCTGTGGTCGGCTTGTTGGTGAACTTGCCTCCTGTCTCTTTCTGGGCAGATTTTCAGTATAATTTGCCATCTGTCTTCATTTTCAGCGACTGTCTAACCTTTAATGACGATATGGGTAATCTACTGTTATCTTTGTTATAATTAAGTACCTATGGTTGGTATGCCATCCTTTGATCACTTTTAGGAATTGAACAGTTTGCCTGTATCCCTGGTTCCATGGTAGTTTGAAAGAGTATGTATTCTTCCTTTCTAGGCGTTCTTTACATACAAGGAAGGGAGGTGGCGGGGAGTATGCCAGAGGCTTAAGCAAGCCTCCCTCCTGTTCCCCATTACCTTTCATTTCCTAAATCTTCAGCCATGTAGGGACGTAAGCGAAGACTCATAGCTAAGCTTTGTGAGAATATGCAAGGAGAGAATTTTTAGAGTTAAAAAGGTGGGCAACTTAAGAGATCCAGGTAAAAACCTCTACACTGTGCTAATGAGGTTTTCTGCCCTGGTATTTAGGGTTTTAAAAGAATGACGAGTTGGGTGGGAGGACAAAGTTTATTTAGGCTTTTAGCATTTGAAAGGGGAGTGTTTATAGGCACTTCCTCTCTCCCCTCAGGGTCCACAAAAAGAAAGGTGCACCTGGGAAGGTTGTAGCGGAAGGTGAGCTAATCACAAGATACTTTGAGGCTCTGGAGACCCAGGGATCAGTGTAGGGGTACTGCACGAATCAAGGGCAGAAAGATAAGTTGGGACTGCATGGAAGGAACGAAGTCTGGAGGAAGAAAGAGTGAGGGTAAGAGAAAAACACAGGCATCTGCGAATTCTCCATCTCAGACTGACTCCACGATAAGTTGCAGTGTGTACTTTGTACACAGTGTGCATTGAGTGGCAGAGCATGCTTTGAGAGAGAAGAGACAAAGGGTTAGGTAATAACCTCTGTGCTGTATGGTTTTCCAGTTCCACCTGGCATCACATAGTTAGAAATATATACAGAAGTAACAGGTTCTAATTCTCTTAAAGTTATGTTTAGTATTTTACTAGAATTAAAATTCTTTTTGAAAACTGTACACTTAGTTTTGGTCAAGTTATATGTCTTGCATAAAGCAAGCAAAAACGTATGTGGGAAATGTGGAAGTTACATAACCTGTCAATCAATCTTTTCATTCTAGGTCACATGTATATCATGCAATTATAAATCCAACACCATTGAGCCCTTTTGGGATCTGTCCCTGGAATTCCCTGAACGCTATCACTGCATAGAAAAGGGGTTTGTCCCTTTGAATCAGACTGAGTGCCTGCTCACTGAGATGCTGGCCAAGTTCACAGAGACAGAGGCCCTGGAAGGGAGAATCTACGCTTGTGACCAGTGTAACAGTGAGTGCTGTGGGGGAAAGGGGGAGGGTGCAACTGGAATATCAGTTTAAGGTGCTTCTTTTGCCCCTTTTAGTCAAAAGTAACACTGATAACATTGAGTGGTTCTAAAGCATCTTTTAAGGAAAATATATTTTGCTCTCATTTTACTGAAAACCAGAATATGGACATTATACTATATTAAAAAACAACCTAGGAGTGGTGCCTCCTTTGACTCCTCTTGGATTGACCTTAGCTGTTATCTTGGGAGGCATTTGAAAGTGTGGATTCTGAAATGGGGATTCTAAGAATGTGAGTACTTAGCTTCATAGTGCTACCAGGGTCCTGCTGAAATTCGTGAATATAGATAGTCTGGTGGTTCTTAATCTAAGTTCGGGTGGCATAGCCTGTTTGAGGCTGTGGCATCAGAAAAGTGTACTTTTGTATTGTATCCGTAGATTTAAAGTCTGTCAGAAGTGATGCTGAAGATGTGTACAATGAGATCAAGAAAGCAAGTATAAAAAAGTACATTGTTCTGTGGCAGTTCAATTCTTTCTGTGTTTGTTTCCCCATATGTTTGAAAGGTTGGCATTTCAGAGGGGCTCATAAGGAAGGTTTTCTCTATTGTGGCTTTAATGTTAAAGTGGAACTCTTTCCGTAGGTTACGTGGGCATCTTATTCAGGACCCCTCTGTCTTGCCACACTAGCCCTTAATGCTTTTGCTAACCCAGCATTTCCTAGAGGAAATGCAGAGCAAATACTTGGAAGCTCACGTTTGGATTTTTTGGCTTTATAAAGATTTGGAAACTAAAATTAATGGATTGTGCAGAGAGCTAGAAATCAACTTGCAGCCATATAATAGTTTGGACTACAAGTTTTGGGAACAAAAATCTTATGGTAGTCCTTAATATATTTGCATAGGGCTTTTTAAAATAGTAAATTGTGGGAAACCTGTTTTCTCTGAAGAATCAGGACAAAAATCAAAAAGTAATACTTGATATTATTTTGCTACTTTAAAACAAAATTTGAAATGCTTACCTGGTTAACTGTAGACTCACCTGTCTACAGTTGTCCATATTGAGATAGAAAGGCAGTGACTTAAATTATCTTATTAGAGCAGTATCTGGTTTTTTTGTTTTTTAATAGTGATTCATAAAGATTTTTACTTGTAAGGAACAGAAGGATGTCAACTTTAATTCCAACATTCTCAGACATGATAGACTAGGCAAGAAATACTTTTATTTTTGCAGGAAAGTGTTTTTCTGGTTGCCAGATGTGCCAGTTTATCAGGATTTCTCTAGGCCAATTCAAATAATAACGGAAGGAAAGCTATAGTAAAGGAACAAAATGAATTGATCTGTTGTTGCTTGTGACGTTTCAAAACGATCAGTCTTCCACCTCTCTGTGGCCAGCTTAATCAAATGGAGACAGAAATGATCAATCTCAATTGAATCAGTAATTTCTTTTTCTTTGTGAATTTCATTTTAGGGAAACAAAGCCAGATTCTACACGGTCTTCATTTTAGCTCACACACTCCCTCTGCTGGCAGTGGCAGTCATGGCCAGGGTTCCCAGACAGAGCTGCAATAATTTTCAAAAGCCCGCTGGTGAATAGGAATGTAAGATAAAGCCAGGCCCTGCTTTGAATTCTTTCTGTTCATGCCCCCACATATCATGACTACCAGGCCCAGTAAAAGATATGACACACTCACTCTGCTGCAATCTGTTAGGAGAAGCAACAGCTCCCTATCCTTTTGTCACACAAAGCTCCCTGATACGTCATCTGCCTGTGATTTGCTACCTTTCATGGGTAGTGCAGACAGGACTGGGAATCAGATGCCAAGATCTTCAGACACTGAGACCATGGTATCAACAGCTCAAAGACAATTAGCAGGCACCACAGTGGACCACTAACTCATTTCATATTCCCATCCAATCACGGATTTAATTAATAACAGAACCGTCATCAGTAAATGGTTATAGAGAAGGCTTCTGATGGAAATTAAGAGAACTGTATTTCCATTGTTTATTTGCCATAATTTAAACATGCATTTCCCTCACAGTTCAGTGGTTTTAGAAACAAAATAGAAGTCTGAGCATTGATTCTGCTTTGGACTGGATGCATTTGGCCAGACTGCCAGTCTTGTCCTGCATATCCAGTAGTGTGCTTTTATTCCAAGAAACACAGTTCACAAAGTAGGTACAGTATAAAAATATAAAACCAGAAAAGGTTCTTTTCTAAATATTTGTGTATGCCACAAACATATCATGCTGAGGGAAAATATATTTTAAAATACTTTGTCCTTTAGTAATATTGTGTTCTATCTTTTTCCTAAGCCTGAAATATATGTATTATTGCCCATTTTACAGAAAAGCAAAATGAGGTTCAGAGTTTTGAGTAACTTGTCCAGTAGCATACCGGTACAACTAGCTGTGAGCAGGAAATAGAATTAGACCTTTCTGATGAAAACAAAAAGCTTAAGGTTTATTATAGTGCATCATAATTTAAGTGATAAGCCCATATTTAGAGGCATAGAACCCTACCCTATGCTTTTACGTGCATGTTGTTGCGGTGACCTCCCATTATATTCCATTAATAAACCCATGACATCACGAGTGGTCCATCCTAAACCCATACCAATTTTGGAAACTGCTGGTGACAAAAATTTGAAAGTGGATGTATCAGAATTAGGTTTAGTCAACACAAATAACAATGACTTAAAACAAGAAGTAACTTTTTTTTCTGTTATATACAGAGGGTGCCAAAAAATGCATACATATTTTAATAAAGAAAAAAACTATTAAAATTGTAATACTCAATATATACCGATAACAAAAGATGAATACAAGTCACGTTTGACTTCTGCAATTACAAGAGGTGCTCAAAGTGGTTATTTACCATCAGCGTCCAAACACTCCTGATTACGGTGATCTACTGCTTGAGCAACGTTGACCAAAGTGTCCGCTTGTATAATTTTTGGGGCACCCCGGGTACAAGAAGTCTGAAGGACATTCAGGGGCTTGTATGGTGGCTGTATGGTCATGGTGGACCCAGGGTCCTTCCATCTTCCAGCTTTGCTATCCTAGTTTATAAGGCTTCCATCCTCAAGATGACCTCAAGGTCCAAGAGGAATTCCCACAGTTGGAAACAGTGGGAAGGACAAAGGATGCACCTTACACCTGAGTCAGGCTTCTTTAAGCTACCATCCCAGGAGTGCCACACAATCATTCCTTTCACCTCTGCCAGGATTTCCATGGCCACACCACGCAGACATGTGAGGCTGGAAAATGCAGTCTTACAGAGGGTACATTGCTGCCCCAAATAGCGTTTGAACCCAAATTGAGGTTCAAATACTGAGAAATAAGGAGAATGCATATTGAGTGTCCAGTCTTTGTCTCTGCCATAGCTAGGGAAGAATGAGACTCCTCACCATCTGTGTCTTATACCTTCCCAAACCATATAGGCAAACGACGAAAATCCAATCCCAAACCCCTTGTTCTGAGTGAAGCTAGAAAGCAGTTAATGATCTACAGACTACCTCAGGTCCTGCGGCTGCACCTTAAAAGATTCAGGTGAGCTTGCTCTCGGGTGTCCCAGGTGGCTGTGGGAACAGCTGCTTCAAAGGCTTTGGTGAAGGCAAAGGTCTTTGCTGTTGGGAGGGGATGCTGGTTCCCTAGAGACCCTGTACTTTCCGTGGAGATGACCGGGGTCAAGCCCAGTGAGGCAAGTCGATGTTGGGGCCCAGGAGGACAGGCTCCTGCTCTCATGGCCCTGTTTGATCGGCTAGTCTGCACCAGCTGTCTGAGCTGGGCTTATGTGGCATCGTCTTCAGAATAAAGTATGAGGTAATCTGTGAAAAGGGCAGGCAGTAAACTCCAAAAGACTACTGCCTGAATTGGTTGTTTGGGGAGCTTTAGTTTCAGGGTACATCATGGAACATTCACAGGAAATATATGTGGACATTATTTACTAGTGTTTTATTGATGTGAAAACCAAAGCTGGAAGGTTAAGTTTTGTCAGTTCCCAGTTTTCCCCCCCTCTACCTATAATCACTTGTGCCTTTTTGACTAGTAAGAAGTCCTCATCCATGTTCTAGGTGGTCTGGCCGTAATCATCGAGAGAAGATTGGGGTCCACGTCGTCTTTGACCAGGTATTAACCATGGAACCTTACTGCTGCAGGGACATGCTCTCCTCTCTTGACAAAGAGACCTTTGCCTATGATCTCTCCGCAGTGGTCATGCACCACGGGAAAGGGTTTGGCTCAGGACACTACACAGCCTATTGCTACAACACAGAGGGAGGTGCGTGCGCTTTACTCTGTGGGGTGGGGGACACGGAAAGGGTGGTTTGTCCACATTTCATTGCTTTCCTTGTATTTCATCGATAGGGGGATGTTACATACATTGAAATCCAGTGAGCAGGATTATGAAAGCTGGATTCAAATTTTGGATATATTCCTAAGTGAAAACCTAAGATTGTTCTAACAACTGATAGGAGCTGACACATGTAAAATGCTTAGCACAGTGCCTAGCACCTTATGCTCTGTTAATGTTAGAGGTTATCATGATTTATTAATATTGTGCTGCAATCTTCTGTTTCCTTCTTGGTTATGCAGAAGTAGTATGACCCATCTAACCTCATGGAGATGCTGCGTGAATCTCACTAGCTTCAGCTCCTAACGCTGAGAACATTTACTGAGCACTTACTCCTTACCTGGGAGGTGTGAAGATACAAGGGCCCCTCCCAAGGGGCTTTCAGTCCTTGCCCCCCAGAGCCGAGCCTCCCAGCTACTGCATTGGGGCAGGTGGGCTGCAAATGTGTTTTCAGTAGTGTACTGATCTTAAACCCTTGAGGCAGCCAGAGTGAGCCTGTGAACAAATGACTTTTTATTCCTCCTAAATTTTTCTTTAGCACTCCTCTCTGTTCTCCATTTCCCCTTCCCTCCTTCTCTTCCCCTCTCTTAGCCCTCAGTCTCCTGACTGTCTTTATAGAGAGGAGGACCTAATGGGCAGTGAAAAAAGCCTGAACAAAATGAGGACAAAAGTTATAGTCCGTTGACATTGTAAACAGTACTGCGGGGGGTTTGGTGGGGTTAAAGCCAGTGGTTCCAGGAAGTCTCTTGGTTTCATTTACTTGTCTCTCCCCCGCGCACACACCCCAATATTCAGGGCTTAGCGCTATTCACATTCCTCTGTCCCTTTCTTCATCTCCTGGTTGTGCCTGCTGATTACAAATCTAAGTTGGGTCGTCATTTACTCTTTCTTTCCTTTGGTTTCATAGGTTTTTGGGTCCACTGCAATGACTCAAAGCTGAATGTATGCAGTGTCGAGGAAGTGTGCAAAACTCAAGCCTACATCCTTTTTTACACTCAAAGAACAACAGTTCAGGGCAATGCAAGAATCTCAGAAACCCAACTCCAAGCTCAGGTGCAGCCCAGCAACAACGGTGAGGGCAGACCGCGGACCTTCCCCTGAATGGGAGGCATATATCAAAGACTGGCTTGCTTTTGGTGTCTATACATCTTTCCTCTTATAGGAAATAAGGTTTACTGCAGGAATAGATTACGAGGTTTGCCTCAGTGGTTTTGAGCAGAAGGTGCCAGCTGACTCATGTCTTATCCTAAAATCTGTAGTCACTTTCTTTTGAATGGATTGAGGAATACCCTCCTTTGATAAAAATCAAAAGGAGGAACTTGTATGAAGATTCTTTCATCAATTGCTTCTGAACATAGAGGGATCTGGGTGGAGCAAAGAGGGGGGTAAATTGGTCATATCCAGCCAGGAGACAGCTGTGTTCTCTTTCCCGCTGTGTGATTAGTCAGGACCTCCTCACAGCCCTGCCCTCCTGATGGGAGCAGGCCCCCCCCCTCCCCTGTCAGGACACTCGAGGAACGGCTCTGGGCTTGCACCTGGCTGGATGGGCCTGAGGGCAAGGCAGGAAGTGAAGTCTAAGGATTTGTTCCTACAGAGGAAGTAACGTTCAAGGGTTCACAATTTGCAGACTTCCTTTTCTGGGGACTAGCAGTTGGAGTGGAATGAGATGTATGGAGCGAATTTCCCCATGCCAAACGCGAGGTTTTCCGCGTGTAGTACCCTTCCTGGCTGCTGCTCATTTAATCATTCCACATCTTCTGAGACTGGCGTGAACACCGAGACTGGCCTTCATTCTAAAGGAGCAGTTCATATGGGGAAGCAAGACAGCGGCACGTGACATGTTCTCTGCTGCATGCTGAGCGTAAGGGTCCTCGGGGCTGCAGTTCTATAGCAGACCCCTGGGTTGGGTCGGTACAGGTCTAGGGCTTAGTTTACCTTGGTCTTTAGGGCAGTTGTCTGAGGCTTTCTCAGAACTCAGTGGAGAGTGGGCAGGGAGAGCTGGGGGCCGGGGCTTATATGAATGTCTGTCACCTGTTCCACCGGGTACAGCTAGAACCTTCTTGTTCACCACACAGTTTGGGAGCTTTTGCTCTCCTAGCGCTTAGGAATCTGCCCGTCTGTCTGAACAGTCTCCTGCTGATGGCCCTGGCCTGTGTCCCCCCAAATCTGATTGTCCCTACTGTTTCTTTACCCAGCCACATTCAGTCCACCAGAGTAAAGCAAGAGTGCCCTGTCCTTTACTCCAGTGCTAGTGAAGTTGACCTTTCTCTCTAAACTGGGCCAGTTTCTAAGTGGAATGAAATTGCCCGGAGGGAAACATTCCTCCCCATCAGGCGCCACTGAATCTCCCTTGTCAATCCTTCGCTTAGACTCACCACCAGTGCAAGTGAATGCAACTCGTAACTCGTTGTGTCATTGCTGCAGCCTGCCTCAGCCTGTCCTGTGAATGAATGCTCATCTTTTGACTGAGTATATCATATTAGCATTTCAGTTCAGGTAGAAGTACAGTTGTCACTTGAAAGGAGCAGATGTGGAAGGGAGTTTCGGGATGGGTGGGAAGTTGGGAAGAGAGAGGCTAATGAATAAGGCTGGCAGCTTTCGCACTGTTGACAAGCCGCATTCCCAAGCAGGTCTGGAGCATTGGCTGTTGACCTCTTTTGAGATGCACTCTCCCATAGGACCTGCCAGCCAGCACCGGGACATGGAGGAAATTCGGACAGAACATGGCTCACCCTGCTAAGGGAGGGCGAGTGACCCTATTTTAAATTAAACTTGCTTTTGCCAACACTGTGAGGTTTCTGTAATATTTAGCTTTTATTTGGAAGCGATAGCGTATGGCATTTTTTATGCTGTTTGGTTTATATTGTCTACTGCAGGCTTCTTTGTATAAGCTTGGCCGGGCTCCCCCTCTCCTGGACACTGTTGTAGAGTGTCGCAGCTGCCCACGCTGCCAGGGGCTCTGATGTGAAGCTGTATTCTCTAGACCCACATTTTTAAGTCGTCATGATTGGTGATGACTTTTTGTGGCAACAGAAAAGCCAATTCACTCAAAGAAAACAAGGAGAGTAAAAAGAAAAGGAACATATAAATTGTGCCTCATCTTTCATTGAAGGCTACATTATCTAGGAAAAAAACATACAAATGGAGAATAGAGCATCTACTTGATTCCTCAGACACTCCAGTGGGAAATACTTAAGAAAAATGGACATTTAGTGGAAAATGAAAAGATCTCCAAATTTAATTTTTAAAAATAGTTTTATACCAAATATTATAAGGAATATTAAGCAGATTAAAGACTGTAAAATAAGTGCTTAACTTAGCTGAGCACCCCTGTATCTAATCCCTAAAATTGTTTTTAAAGAGGAGTTGGACTAGAAACCACCACCGGAGTCCTCACTGAGCTGCACATCATGAAGGCGCCCCTGCAGTCAGACCCCTCAGGTACCCAGAGGCCCCAGCACTAGACGCTGTTGAGAAGTTAGTATTTATGAAGATTTTTATTAAAGAAAAGAGTTGCCTGCTGCGTAAGTCAGTGGCTGTTGTGAGAGAAATGTCCCTTTGCCTTTAATTTATTTACATATTGGAAGTAGATGAATTCCCTAGTAGTTGCACCTTTAAATTGAAACATTCTAAGGAGAAGAAAATAAGAACCAGGTAGAAGTTGACTAGACACTGCCAAATCAAATCCAAGATCTCCTAACTGAACCTTACGGACCTGCTTCTTCCAGACAGGTAGTTAGAGTCCCGTTCCAGGAACCCTTTGCAGTCGGCTGGTGTGTTTACTTTCTGCTGTAGCCAGCCAAGAGGAAGACACCCCGGCCCTCACAAAGGATTTTTACCTCAGTCTAGCTTGACCCTCATACTTGTGGTTGCCGGAGATGAGCATCCATGCCAGCGTAAAGCAGATCAGGAATGCCCTCAACAGCCAGAAACGGAAGCTCTTATTAAATGGTGGGCAGAGCTCTTGCCAGCTTTGATCAAACCCCTCAGGCTGAGGGGGGGCAGTGCCACACTGTAAAGAATTTCCAGATGTCTCTTTAAAAGTCATGAATAAAATTGGAAACTGTAGAAGTGTTAACGTGTCCTATGGACTCAATAGCAGAGTTTATTTTTGTTTTTAATGGCAAGGCTTCTAGAGTCAATGATTGTATGAGTTCCCTTCTCTAGCTATGCTTACAGTTCCATCCAAGTGCAAGAATTAATGGGGTGAGTTGGCTGGCAGTGAAGTATGGGCCCCAGCCAGGCCCCAGCATAAGCCCGAGAGGTGGACAGTAGTGCAGAATGAAAACGTGGTTGGGTGTGGGGGGTGGGATAGGGGTGGGCAGGCAGGGCGGGAGAAATGGAATTTGTTTTACTTACTGATAAAGCTTTGTGAACTAATTTTATACAATTCATAAAATTTGGTGCCTTGTACCCAATTATGGTTTGCATGGGATTGAAAAGATTAAGGGGTTCCTTCTTATCATTTCAAGTGGCTAATTGGTCTGTATAGTGTAAAGGACATTTGGTATCAGACTTTTTTAAAGCATTTCGTATCTCTTGTGTGTGAAAATTATTCTTACCAGCAAGATCTGAAATTTTTCTGTAATGTCCAAAATCTTTGTATTTGTGATTATTCATGAAATGGCTGCTTTTCAAGGCAGGCTATGTACCCCATTTTTTTCACCACCCCTTTTATGGTCAAAACATTAACTCAGGCCTTTTCAAATCAGGCTGGGAGGGCCACCCTTTCTTAAACGTATGTTACACCCCTATCTGCGGTTAGATCTTGTGAGTGGAAGGGTTGCTTTTCCAGCTGGTTGGGAGAGCACAAACATTCAGAAAAGGCCTTTTCGTTTTTCTAATGCTGGGCAACTTCTGGTAGAAGCCCAACAAAAATGGGTCCTCCCCTTTCATTTGTTCTGAAGTTGTTTTGCACAAATTTTCAGGAAGCAGTGTAGAACACAATCCCCTATATGTGAACCTTTTAGTTGCGATTTTAAGGTAAGCCAGTGCACTGTGTAATATGCAAAAGAAAAGGCTCAAAGAACCCATCCCAGCCCCTTTCCCTGGCCCATGCTGAGTGGCTGTGGAAGGAGACCCGTCCGCTCCCCCACAGGGTGGTTTATGGCGTGCCCTTTCACTCTGACCTTAAGGTTCCCACTGAGCTCGAGACTTCACCAAAGGATTTTTCAAAAGCTCACCACTCTAAGCACATTTAATAATTGGGTCCCTCAGCCCAATTACTGGTTTAATTACCTGAAGGACTTCTATCTTTGGAGTGAAACCTTCCATGGCCACTTAGTTTTTTACCATCTCCCTAGGTCAGATTCTTTTTTGAAGTCAGCACTACAGCTGAAAAGCTCTTTCTAAATATGACTATGAGTTTAATTTATATCTTCCACATTTAAATTAACCATTCTCTGGGTCTAGGACTTTAACCACTGTGTATTCATTCAACCCACACATTGCTCTTAATGAACCATAGCTACTATAGCCATGAGGTGAAGGGTCATTTTTCTGGACTCTTTCCATACTTACATCAGCTGGCATGTCTCCATTTAAAATCTAACTAGCTAGTATAAGAGACTTTCATAGAACTGTGATAACTGGCCAGGGCTGCAAACTGTGACAGGATGTAAAACTGACTTCCCCGGAGGAGACTGGCATGGTGAAAGCCAGCACTTTTATTTAAAGAGGATTTTTCATGATTTTTGAAACTGTCAATTTGGTAGCTTTATTTACTAAAGTCTTATCACTTTGAAGAACTAAGCCAATTTAAATGAAACTTTACCTTACCAGCATTATGGCTTTACAAACCAACCAACAGTGAACACTATTACTTGAAGCTAAAACATTCAATGTTTTTATTTCTTTCAATTACAATTGACATACAATATAAAGCATTACATTTTGAGTGAAATTTGAATTATGCTTTTGGAAGCTACCATGTATTAGTTTTTGCTGGATTTTGATTCTCAGCTTTGAAACTTTATCAAATAGAACTGTTCACAATTATGAGATCTGGTAGCAGACTTCAAGGATGTTAAGTTTCATTCCTATAAAGAACAGGAGATGCTGACACTTGTCTTAGCAGTGGTCTGATGCAGGCAGGAATGGGGTTAGAATCTGTTACAGCTTAAGTTCCCTTCCTGGTCTCCATTTGAGGGGTGATGGCTTCAAACCTAAGCCTTGCTCTCATATATGTGACTCTTCTTCATCTCAACACCCAGTAGGACATAAATCTGTCAGATCATGTGTGGTCCCACTGTAGACTCTTAACGGGTCTTGGTTTCACGTTAAGCCAGCCACAGCCCTGAATTCACACAGGCTCAAACTCCTTCCTCCTAACTGATGAGACCTACCTGATTAAGACAAGAAAATGGTGCTTTTTTTTTTAAAGAAAAATATGTAACTAATTCTCAAACAGCTTTCTTAACGAGATACATGCCGGCAGGGTCAAGAGGTACCATTTTGTCCTATTTATCTTTAGTGAAACAGGTTACTAGAGACAACATCTGTCACCTGTAACAATTAGGCGCCTGTGGTACATTTACACTGACCCTCCTTTCCAGTGCATGTCCCTTGAACCCATACCAGTTCCGTAAGAGACTTGGCACGAAAAAGCAGTGTTTTAAAAAATGCCTAGTAATCAATTAGAAAAGTTGCCAAGGGGCAACTGTCTCTCTCCATGTCTGTCTAAGCCCACGAGGCTTTCCATGCCAGTTCCTCACCTATTCCATTTCCAAAGAACCCACACTCCTAGATGGCGGCACTACCATGCATTTCAGGGTCAGAGGATATCTATTTCCTTGTGAGGGAAGCAGTTTTCTCAGGTGGCAGCTGACGTTAGTGCCCATGGCCCAGGCTTCCTTAACACCGTGCCTCCCCCTGCACATCACTGCCCCCTTTCTGCCAACAAGCCCCATTCTATTACAGCGACAATGACTCCCTGGTGCCTGAAAACCCCACCTGGTGCACTAACATGCTATGCAACACCAAATGGCTTCTTCCCCTAGTACTGCGCAAAAATGGAAATTCCTCAAGAATAAGCTTCATCCTATGTTAACATCAATGTACGGTGGCTACAGTTCCCATTGTTTTTCTTTCAATATGAAGCAAACCACCTCTGTTACAACCCACATTTGGGGCTTGTTCCTGTCTCTCTTGAGTGTGAAATATAAATCATGTTTTTATGATTTTTGTAAATCAACTTTTTACACCTTGTTTTTGTAAGCCGAAGTTTCTTATTAAAAGAATTAAAAAATGTCTGTCTTTGTGTGCAGTCTTTATTTCAAATTAACTATTAAAATATTATTAGGTTATTCCTCAAAACAAGAGCACAGATCACCCCATGCAGAAACTTGGGAACTATGTACAGAACTTGAAGGAGAGGACAACACTTTAGCTGAAGCCTGACTACTGACCAGAGAATGGAGTGGACTCAGTGAAGAAAAGCAAATCAGGCACAGAAGGGAAGGTGCCCGTCTGAATCAAACTTCAGCTGCCATCAGGGCGAGTCTTGTGATGATCACAGATCGGAGGCTCTGTTTTTGGAAAGTTCAAGTACAGCACGGCTTCCATGTGTCTACAATCAGACAGGACAACAGGTGGCATTAGAAATGTAAAAACACCAGAGGGAAATTGGTAAGAGACTCAAATCCCTTGCAACATCTGGAAACATTTAGGAAACTGCCAAGGGTTCTACATCAAGTCTCCTATATTTTGTGAACCGTTGATAAAGTTATTGCTTCTCCCAGCCGCTAGGACTCCTAAGACAGGAAGAGCAGAGGTTAAGTGCTTACCTATTCAGCTACACCCCTGGCTGAGGTGCCATTAGGTCAATGTCACTCAAATTCCTGGCCAGCCAAACTCCCGCAGCGAAAAGTCCCAAATTGAGAATCAAGTTCCTGGAAAAAAGAACGTATTCCACTATCGCTGTAGTCACCGATTCACTTATCTTTGGTTAACAAAAGACACGGGGAAAAGGCTTCCCACCACCACCCTGGAAAAACTTCCCCGAGGCAAAAACACTGTTCTAGATTGCAGGAGCGTTCATCTTACATGGTAGGTTGCCCGAGATCCACAGTTATTTAGAGTTGGTTTCTGTGTCTAATAACAGCAGGGTCTAATGCAAAGGCCAATTAAGCACTCGCCCAGGGTCGAAAGGCCCCTTTATGTATTGGCGCCTCCTTTTCCCGGGTCCCCGAGGTAAGGATGAAATTCTCTAGACATAGCCGGGTGACTGAAAAGATCGCTTTTACCGCACGGAGAGCTACCGGTCAAGGACCTCAGTACAGCACAACCCGACCAAGATGATGGCGGTGTAAAAGAAAAAAAAACCCGGAGGCGCCAGCCTCGGCGAAGAAGGGAAATGCGGCAGAGTTAAGTATACGGGCGTAGAGAGAAAAAGGGGCCAGGCTCCCGGGCCTCGGTTACCTCCGAAAGTCATTCCTATCGGTGGCGAAGCGGTAGACGCCCCGAAGCCAATCTCCCACGTTGTCTGGAATTTCGGGAGCTTCATTCGCCGAGCCGCCAGGGTTCACGCCGACCGCACTAGAAGCCATAGCAGCACCCTCGCGCTCCGCAAGGCCGCAGATGATGCCCCGTGTCGGCGCGGACCAAAGACGCGACTTCCGGTTTCGCACTTCCGCGGGCTCTCGGCGGGCGGAGGCTGCTGCAGGCTGAGCTTGGTTGGTTGCCAGGGAAAGAGGTGTAATTCCCCGGCTGCGCGTCCACTATCTCTGCAAGAGGGGCAGCGAGGCCCAGCTCTGCGGTCCCCTGGTCGGATTGCACCTCCGGCTCCCTCCAGGCCTTCGGGTCGCCCAACCGGTCACTGTCACACGTGGTCTCTGAGTGATCACTTCATTGGCTCAGGAGGAAGGATGCTAGGGATGTCCCATCCTGTGGCTAGCTCAGCAGGGGATGCGTATTTTGGGGGACTGGAGTTCCCCAAGAAAGTCTCCATCAGTCACATAATGAGCGTGCTGAAGAGGGAGTACTCAAGGTTGTCACCTCGCCGCCTTTCCCTGGCGTGCTTCTGATTTCGTTCAGTCTAGGGTTTTTATAGGGGGAGGAGAGCCTCGCTGTCCCGCCTTACAGATCACCCCTCCCCCGACTCCCCCTTCTCCGGGCCGCGCCACTAGCAAATGATGCAGTGTTTCTTGGAAGTATCGATGTCCCCAGCTTGGGGGCTTCCGGGGCTCTTGCAGGGCTGGGGAAGGCGCTGGCCTAAGAAAAATCCTTCGGGTTCTGAGTCAGAGGAAGAAGAGCAGCTGGGGCACGGGGAGTCCTCCTTCGGATCAAGGGGAGTCTCCAGGGGGCTCTGCTCCCGCCTTTTGGGTGCCTCAGCCTTGTCCCCAGCTCGGCTGTCCTGCTCCGGGATGGATCCATGCGCCCCGCTCTGGGTTTCTCGACTGGAGCTGGCGGCAGCGGCGAGAAGGGCTGCTCCGGAGACGGTGGTGGCGTGCAGTGGGGCGCGATCCTCTCCTTCAACTCTGTCGAGCCCCGCCTCCCCTGCTCCGGGCCGGGTCAGACACGCCCATCTCTGAGACTTGAGTCTCCCTCTCCCAGATCCCCCGCAGGGCGGTACCCTGAAGCCAGGCCCAGCCTCCCGACCCGCCCCCAGGCCGTGCGCGCCGCCGCGGCCGCCGCTTCTCCCCCGGGCTCCCCGCCTCTCCCCGCCTCCGCCCACCAGAGGGCGGCCGCGTCCCCAGTCCAGGAACGAGTCCCGCCGCAGCCTCAACCGCGACGCGGGGTGGGTTCGGGAGGCCTTTGGAGCGCTCTGGCCAGGGACGCGCGGTGAGAGCTGCGGGCCCCGAGGCTCGGGTCTGGGGTATGCGGTTGGGGGACGGGGGCGCTGCTGGAGGGACGGGACGGCGTGGGACCGGGGCGAGGGTCCCAGCCCGGGAGAACCCCCTCCTCAGCTCAGCCCAAGCCGCTGTCCCCTTCCCCCTTGATCTGCACCTTTCCCTCCCTTACCAAGGGACACTCTCCCTTCCAGTGTCCCGGCCGGGCTCGAGCCGGCATCCGAATAGCGACTCTCAAAGCAGGTAGGGCAGCAGGGGCCGCCCCCGGGCAGGGCATAACGTCCCCCGCCTAAGGGCCCAGCGCAGTCCTGGCAGCAGAAGTGGTTCTCGTGCCAGCGTTGTCCTTCAGCCTCGGTACAGCGCGGGGAGAAGATCAGCTGGGAGAGGGAGAGGGGAACGCCTCATTCATTCATTCACTCATTCATTCATCCAACAACCACTTATACCTAGTTAACGCTAAAGCACCTCTACGGACATTACCATTAGATCTACTCAACTAGTCTCCGACGCAGGCAGGGCTGACTGGCTTAGCCAGGATTCCCCAGCTAGCAGGTGGCACAGCCGCTAGCGACTGGTCGCCTGGACTCCCAACCTAGGGTTCTGGCTGCTTCATGCTGACATTAACGGAGTTCCTCGCATGATGGGGCACAGCACTGGGTAGCGGAATACTGATGTGAAAGTCTGTCCAAGAGTCCCTGCTCCGGAGAAATTCTCAGTCCCAGAAAATCTGGGGGACTCTGCTTGTTATGGTGGAGGCCACAAAGGCACAGAGTCCCACATGCCCCGAGCTCGTCAGCATAATGGGAACACAAAGGTCCCAGGTTGGTTCCTAGTTCTCCCTACTCCACTCTGAGATACTGGGAGAGGTGGACCCTTACATCCTGCCACGTGGGACCCTGAGCAGACCCCCTCCTCTCAGGGCTGTACCTGGTCACAAGCAGGGCAGCGCGGCCTCAGCAGCTCAGCATGATGACGGCCGCAGTAGAGATGCCCATTGTGATAGAAGTAGATGAGGTTTATCAAGGCTTGGCCACAGGCCTGGCAGGCAAAGCAAGCCGGGTGCCAGCAACGCCGTTCTCCTGCCCGGGCTGCAAATACTCCGTACTCCCCTGGCCTCAGCCGCTCCCTGCACTGCAGGGGGGGTGTGGGGGGGAGGTGTGCTGGCTGCTCAGAGGGGATACCACCCACCCTCCTAGCTTCTCTCCTGACTTCCCTCCCAACCCCAACCTAACTGTTCCCTCCATACCCCTGCGCAAGCCCACCTCCACTGCAGGCTCCACTAAGAACCCCCAAACTTGGTTTCCTTTATCCTAAAGCTTGCCAAATTGTCAACCCCCAAACCCCTTTTTCCCACCAGAGCCCCAGAAGCTAGCTCCTGCAAAAGTGAGGGCAGAGTGGAGGAAGGGGAATATTGCAGGGGGGTGGGTACTACATACCTTCTCACAGGTACATTCTTCTGGCCTGGGAGGTACCAGGCGCACCGCCCCCTGTCCCAGGGCCTCTCGCCTCCGCTGGGCACAGAAGAGCCGCAGCTCAACCAGCTCCTCCTCCCCAAGGGCCAGGCAGTATCGCTCCTACAGAAACAGGCCTCCACTGTGACTGGGGGAGACCCAGCAGGCAAGATTGAAGTTTGATTGGAGAGAGAAGGCTTAGCTGCTGGTCAAAGGAAGGTTGCAGAACCCTCAGGGAGGTACAGGTGATAAGAGCATAGACGGGCATTGAGATGGAGAGGGGAAAAGGGACAAGAGCTCCAGTAGGTCCACCTGGGTCTCACGCCCCCCACCCCCAGGAATGGTTACTGCTCAGATAGCCTTATAGCACTTAGCTCTTTCACCGTATATTTAGGTCCTTGCTCCCAATAAGCTATAGTTCAATATCACTTCCCATTGTGTTTTCCCTATTTATTCCCTATTCTTCTGCCTTGCCTTCCCAATTGAATTGTAAGCCTTTAGCCTGGGCACTCATAGGGCCTCAATAAATACTTAACCATACTCCCTACATTTGTACATTCCATTATTGGTTTCAAAAGTTGTTCATGTCCATTTTCTCATTTGCTCTTCAACTAAGCATTGTGGTGGGCAGAACAGCTAGTATGTAGATAATTGTACCCCTTATGTAGATGTGGAAACTCAGGAAGGGGGTGGGGGGATGACTTCCCCCAATTAGTGGCATAGCTAGGCCTTAAGTCCATGTTCCCTGACTTCTGGACCAAGGTTCTTCCCACAGTCTGTAAAGAGAAGGAGGCCAAAGAGAGGGACGCTGGGGAGAGGGAGACCCACATCGATATCCTGTGGAGGGAGCTGCTGCAGCAGAGTCCGAAGCCCCGGCCAGGTGGGGAATCGGTTGGTGTCCAGGCCAGCGAGCCCCAAGCTCAGAACTTCAGGATTCTGAGGAGACAGCAGACAAGGAGTGGAACTAGGTTTTCCTTCCTTCCTCTTTTTCCCTCCCCTTCTTCTTGCCAGCTCTTCTCTAATCTGGAACGACTTCCAAGCACCACCCTCCCTTTCGACAATCAACTCCTGCAAGATCACCAGGACATTTGTGATCTGACTGAGGGAGGCAGGGGAGGCCTCACACCCCCAAACAGCTTCCCTTCCTATACTTGAAATCACCCCCTTTTTAGGGCCAAAGCTCCTCAGGTCTGCTTTGACAACACAGGCCCCCTAAGAAAGGTAGTGTGTATTCATGTGGGTACATTGCATTCAAGTTGAACCGCCATGTCCTAAGAGGGACGTAGAGACAGGGATTCCTGCAAAGAGAAAAGGGCCACGGAGGCTGGGAACAAAGGCTAACTATCTCCCAGTTGGTGTGAATGGGAGGAGGTCTAAAGAATGGAGGCATGTCGGTCTCAGGGAACAGCAGGACTCCTACTACCTGAGCAGGGGTTTCCTCGGGATCTTCCTCTGGCAGGTGGCCTGGGTCACTGTCTAAGTTCTCTGGTGGACCTGGCTCCTGAGCGGTGAGGCTCTCCCCTTGGTGGGGCCAGCCAGAGTTCGTCACCGACATTGGTGGCAAAGTCTGCCCGGAAAAATCACAAGAACACCTCCCATTTATTGGGCCCTTACAATGAATGGGCTATGAGGCAGTGCTAAATGCTCTACAGGCATTCTCTCATTCAACCCTCCCAACAACCAGGCAAGTTAGGTGGTATTTTTGTCTCCATTTCACAGATGGTCAAACTGAGGCTCAGTGAGCATAAATGGTATGCCCATGGTCACAAAGCTATAAAAAGTGGCAGAGCCAGATGTTGAGGCCAGCCTTTCAGCTCCAGAGTTTTTGAAACTCAAACGCTGGGGTCTCCTAAGATTGGGATGGAGGAAAGAGTCCCACAGTGAGGGGAGAGGGCATTTTCCCTCTCTGGTGAGCCTTTAGGCAGGCTACTCCGTTCTTCCCCATCTCCCTAGCCTTAATCCCCCCATTCTCATTGTACACTTAGCACCCCAGTGAGCCTGCTTACTCCCCATTCCCTACATAGGGCCCCACTTTTCCAGCTGTAGGATTGAGCCAGATGAAAGGACCACTTCACCAGGAAGCCCTTCCTAGCCTCTCCAGTCCATAACTGCTCTCCTTTCCCTGAGCTCCAGAAGTAATAAGTATATTCAGCGCCTCAGAGTTAGCACCTAATATTTCTGTGTCTCTCTCAGCTCATCTAGTCTATAGGCAACTCGAGAACAGAGGAAAATCTTGTGCTTCTAGCTTCTATCTATAGCAGCAATTTCATTGCACAGTTCTAAGTGCATCCCTTCAGCCCTCCTCTGGGCACACCCTGAGAGCACCACAGCATCTTGGGGGTGGGGGGTGACTATGGAAGTAGAAAAGCAATGGGCCTGAGGAGCTCACAGCCTAGTGGGTAACACAGGGATGAAACTAGGCAGAATGGCGCTAGAGCTCTGGGCAGATATACACAGCAGCCTAGGAAGAAAAATAACCAGGGCAAGCTTTTTTATGTTTACTCTGTGCCAGGGGCTATTCTAGCATTTTACATAATATAATCCATCCTCATAACAATCCTGTCAGGTAGTTTCTATTTTCCCATTTTATGGTTGAAACAAACTGAGGTTAATTACCTTGCCCAAAGTCACATTAGAAGGCTAAGGGAAGCTTTAGGAGGCCCCTTTTGAGAGCTGGGATGGATTCTGACTGGCAGCTGGGAACAGGCGGGCCATCACCAAATCCCTGGCCTCTAAGACCCAGCTTTGGGGGTGGGAACAGGGTTTGGACTATACATTATATTGCTTTCCAGCCCACAGCCCCCCTTTAGATGTCCTGTGCCACCCTTCCCTGCTTCCTGGCTCCACACCCACCTGCTTCCTTCCCGTTCTGTCCGTCAGGTCAGGTTTCCTGTGGAAGGCAGCCAGGATGGACAATTCACACTCAGGGCCAGGAGTGGCCACTTCCCCTAACAGCACTGACGCCTGCTCCAGGCAGCAAGAGATACTTGGGGGAAGAGGCCACACAAAAGGAGGGGGCGCATCTGGGGCCTCAGAAGGGGATTTGCACCCTCTCTTCCAGATCAGTTCTAGTTTGCATGAAATTGTCCCACACAGAAACAAGGCTCAGAAATCAGCCCTCACCCTCACACTGCATCCTCCCCAAGAGCGACCTAACTCCATCTTCGCTAAGCACTGGACTCCACCTTACTAACGTGCTGGATTACTTCCAGAATTCCCCTCCCTCTTCCCGTCTTAGACAAGGGACAAGGTTGAACCCCTTTTCCCGCCCCCGCTCTGGTGCAACCAGATTCACGGTGTTCGACCTTCCCAATCCACCCCTGAAAGGCAGAGCCTGAGCCACGAAGTAAAGGTGATGGGAAAGTTTCCCCGGACAGTGAGAGGGAGAAGGGAAGAAGTGTCCGGTCCCGCCAAATGCCTTTTCGATAGCTCCCCAAAGTTTTTTCATGTACTTCACAGGGCCCACCTCCGAGGCTGGGCGTGGTGTGTCCCCGAGTCTCCTGGGGTTCCCAGTCTGGCTGCTGGGAAGTTAGGGGAGGGGACGGGATTCTGCTGGGGTCTCACCCTCGCCGCGCGCCGGTGTCCCGGACGTTCCGGACGGACCCCGCCGTCGGGCCCCTCACTCAGTCCCCACCCCGAGGTTCAGCGCCCGCCTCTGCCCTCCAGGAGAGCGCGGCCCAGGCTCTCCCCCGCCCCCCGCGACCCGCTCCCGCCCCTCCGCGGTTGGTAAAGCAGGACGGCTCCGGGAGGGGCCTGGGCTGCAGACTGAGGAAAGCGTTTGTGGGATCCCGCGGTGGAAAGCGAGCAGGCTCCACCGCCCTGCCACACCCCACTGCCATGGGTTCAGTGCCTGGATCACGGCCCTGCGCGCGCGCGGAGCAAACACCAGGAAGCCTTGTTTATGCCGGCTCCTCTGCCAATCCCTGAGCAGGACGCCTTTCCGACCTGCATGTTCCCCACCACCACCACCTCCACCCGCCCGGCCCCGGCCTCCTAGTACCGCCCCTCTCTGTGTCCCCACCCCACTGAGTTCCCTCCGCCGTGTCTCCAGTGGTTCCCCCGCCCCTTCCCCTTTCCTCAGTCCCTTTCCGAGGTCGCTCGTACTGCCCTTCTCCTTTCCGTCCTTTCAGACCCCTCCCCACATCTTTTGTGTTTCTCCCTCCGCCTCCTCCCCCTTCTGCTCCCAGGAGAGGAAACCTCTGGTCCCACCTCTGGTCCCCTTAGCCCCGCCCCCGCCCCCGCCCCAGTCTCCACTCCGCCCCCCGCCAGGAGCTCTCAGCCTCTGGCCAGGAGCGCCCTCTGGCGTGTGCGCATGCTCCCTGCTCCCAACTGCAAAGTCCTCCAAAGGGACCTTCTAGGCCGCGCGCCGGTAGCCCCCGAGCGGGTCCGCCCGCCCGCAGCGTCTCGTTGGTGCTGCCGGTGACCTCCGACCCCGCGGCTGCGGGGCGGGACGGGGAGGCCTTAGCTCCGGGCGGGCGGCGGCTGCTGCAGCGGGACCCGGGAGCGGGGCCCGGCGCCGCCCGGGCCGCGGGGCGATGTGAGTCGGGGCGCGGCGGGGCGGGGACGAGGCGGCTCCACCGAGGCCGCACCGCGCCGCAGTCTCTGCTCCCACCCGAGGAAATCCCGGGTGGGCGGGTGGTGGAACCCCGGGATTGGGGGCGGGGATCGAAGGACGACGCGCGGCCCCGACCTCCCCCTTCCCGGTGTCTAAGAATCTCCCTGACAACCTTGCGACCTAAATCTGCCTCTCACTCCCCAGAACCACCCCACCCCCACTCTCCCGACACACCTTCGCACGTCCTGGTGCCCTCAGGACCCCCTCCTGCGAATTCCCCTGATACGCCCACAGAGCCACCATTCTCTCCTGGATGCCCCCAAATGCTTCCACCGCGCTGAAATTCCTCTGATCCATCAGACTCTCCCCCCAGGTTCTCCCTGCACCATGTTCAAATCCAGAAAACCGCCCACGTTTCCCCAGCCCTCATGTTTTGAGTCTGCATAACCCCCTCTAACTCCGCCCCTAATCCACACCTATCCCAAACCAGAGCCCCCTGCTCCAGTTCCACCCAACATAATCCCCCTCGTTGGGCTGTCATATGCCCTGATAATCATCTTAAAACTTCACCTAGGAAGTTTTCCAACCATGCAGAGCACAAGGGGCCCTTGGAAGTGATATTTTTCCAGAGAGGAGGGTGGCATTTCGAGGGACTTCAGGGTCCTGGCTTGTCAGCTTGTCTACCTGAGGCTCAGATCCCTGAATTTTTGGCTTATTGTTAGCATTTATGTTAAAATTGTAGGCCTTCCAGAGCTTGGAGAACAGAAAATCTGTCAAGCTTCCAAATGTGATATTGAAGGAGATTGTCCTGGAAGAGGAAAATGAGTGTTTTCATGATGTTTGTCCTATATACTTATCTCTAGAGGTTATTTAAGCTGGAGCTCCACAGTTTACAAATATTTCCCTTAAAAACTAAGGCCTTGGCGTGGGAGTTAGAGTGGTGTTGAGGTATTGACTCCCAGAAATTTAGTAGCAATAAAACAAGACTAGAATTTTGGTTTCCTGAATCTTAAGCCAGTGCTCTTTCCAGCTCTTTGTAGAGTTCTCTGCAAAGGTAAGGTGGTAGTGTTGGTGTTGGTTGTAGTAACAGGATTCCGATGGGAGTCTAGAGGCCATTAAAAGGTCTTGGGCTGCCTCAGATTTCAAACTTATTGATGCGAGGGGCGTCTCCTTCTCAGGGCCTCTGGAGCTCGGCATTTGTGGTCCCTTTGCCCCTGATCTTGCTTTATTCATTGGTGTTTCTGTTCCTTTAGACCTGGAACAGATAGCCAGGTGGGATGGACTGACAGTAAGTCAGTTTCATTAACGGGGATGAGGATGGAAGGTTCCACTAACCTGAGGTCTCTGTCTCCTATGCTAGGTGAACCCCAAGTGTGTCCCAGAGGGATCCAGGTGACTTCTCTACAGACTGCTTGGCATGATGCCCCACCAAGAACGGGGGGAATAAAGTGGGGGTCCTTCCCCATGCCCCTCCCATGGTCAGCTCCCCAATGGCCTGGGTAAGGTGAGAGCTGTGTATAGGAGCCACTTTCCTGGAGTTTCCCAAGTTGGGAGGAATGGAAAGTGCAGGTCAGGCTTGTTCAAAGCTTTACATTCAGCGAGAGTTCTAGAAGGATATCTAATCTTATAGGCTCGTTTCTTTCATTTCTTGCAGCAAGTTGCAACCCCTTAACTTCTGGTTGGGATCAGTCCATGCATTTATTTGCTCCCTTAGGTCACTTAAGCTTGGTGGTATCCTCTCCATCCTAGGCGCAGGTCTGACTGTTGTGACGTAAATCCAGTTGCCATAATCTTGGAGGGAAAAGCCGGATAGTAAGGCCTCTGTCTCCCCTTTGTACAAAGGCAAACCTCCCCTTTGTACAAAGGCAAACCTAACCAAGGTTATAAAAATTGTTCTCTATTGTAAATGTCCAATCTCCTGAGTGTATCTCTTGACCGTAATATCGCACCTCATTTGGAGAGAACATCAAAAAGAAAAAGTTGAGATGGATGTCGGGATTGTGGTAAGAAAGGAAAAGAGTGATTCTCAAGTTATTTTGCTGAATCTGGATGAGGTCCTAGGTTCGGCACCCAACTCCTGATGCAAATCCCTTCTTCTGGGTCCCTACTTTTATCCATGCTTTTTCCGCTGCCCAGGCTTCCCTTCTATCATTACATAGGCCAAAATCTTACGTACTTCTCCAGGTCCAGATCAGATGATACCTCTGAGAAGCTCTTTCTGTCCCTGTCAGTATTAATCCTTAACACATGCTAACTTGAGTTAATGTTTATCTAATGTGTGTCTGGCGCTGGGTTGAGACTGGGAATTCCTTGAGGGAGGGGCTATGTCATATAGTCCTTTGGGCAGAGTAGGTGATCGCAACAAGGGAGTTATGCCAGAGTCCCCCTGAGCAGGACTTTTTGGAGCTGATCGGTGACTTTCTTATCCCTTATGTTTCTCACTAGGGTAATCAGGCTGCTCTGACACCATGGGGAGCTGCTGCAGCTGCCTGAACAGAGACGGCATCCCAGACAACCACCCCACCAAGTTCAAGGTACCCACAGCCCCCTCCTCTCCTGAGTTCCCCCCCCGCCATGGCCTCCTGGGCTCCGGCCCACGCTGTCGAGCTGCCTCAGCCTCCCTAGGGAAGGTGAAATGACAGGCTGAGGCTGTGGGCTCATCAAACCTTCTCGAGATCAGAGCCTCTGAGGTGGCCTGAGGAAAAGGAGCCCAGGCCACTGACGTTTATGCGGCTCTTGGTGCTACCAAGAATGAGGAAATACTGTAATACAGTAGCAAACATCGTGATTTTTAGAACATTCACTTCTGTTAGCATATTGTAATACCTTTACATACAACTTTTTTGGAGAAAACAGCAAGTCTGTATTTGTGAGTTAATATATAAAGTATTTAAAACAGTGCTTAACACATGGTAAGGTGTTTGCTGTTTGCCTTGGGAAGCTAAGGCCATGCCCAGGGCACCTGTGCACCCTGGCCCCTTCTCCCTCCCTGTAGGGGGAGACCGACCCCTCCTGACTCCCTGCCTATTGCGACACGCGTTTCTCCCGCTCACCACAAGAGGGAGCCTTCAGCAAGGTCCTATAACGGGAGGCGGTATGTACGGGGGTGCCAAAAAAGTATACACAAGTGGACACTGGTCAACGTAGCTCAAGCAGTAGTTCGCCGTAATCAGAAGTGTCTGGACGCTGATGGGAACCACTTTGAGCACCTCTTGTAATTGCAGACGTCAAACGTGACTTGTACTCATCTTGTTATTGGTATATATCGAGTATTACAATTTTAATAGTTTTTTCCTTTCTTAAAATGTGCATACATGTTTTTGGCAACCTCTGTATGTCTTCTGCCTTGGGTTTGACTGTCCCAGGGTCTTAAGATTTTGAACTCCAAATTGAGCACCTTCTCCCATTAACATCTGATCCTCGGCTACTAAGCCATGGACTATCTGAGGTCATCTAACCTTGGTCATCCAACCGTCTGACCTTGGAGGTCAGCTAACCATCTGTCGCTCTCCTCACTGTCCACATGACAAAACTGAGGCCTAGAGAACTGTCGTGGATCAGGGGCCCTGAGTAATCGTGGTCTGTAGTCTGTGGTGAGTCAGGGGAGCCCCTCAGCCCCCCACCTGTAGCCCTGCCTCATCAGCCTGCCTCCCAGTGCACCTATGCACACTTGTTGGACTCACTCCTTGATCCTCTGTCCCCCGACCCCCCAGGTGACAAATGTGGATGACGAGGGGGTGGAGCTGGGCTCTGGGGTGATGGAGCTGACTCAGAGCGAGCTGGTGCTTCACCTGCATCGGCGTGAGGCTGTCCGCTGGCCTTACCTTTGCCTGCGGCGCTATGGCTACGATTCCAACCTCTTTTCCTTTGAGAGTGGCCGCCGGTGTCAGACAGGCCAGGGTGAGTACCAGTCCCTGCCCCACCCTGGGATAGGAGCTTTTGCACCTGGGCCAGGTACTTGCGCTGGAAGTCGTAGCTCGAGACTGGGGGCAAGTCTGCTGACTTGGCATGTGTTGGCCAACGAAGGGAAGGGTCATGGTCAGGAGCACACAGCATGTTCATGCAGAACTAAGTGGGCTCCCAGGCCAGTGCCCTTTTGCATCGGTCATTGCATCCTGCCCTGGGTTCCTTTGTGGGAACGACCAATGGGGAGGTGTCTGTGCTCCTGGGCCAGAGCCTGCTTGGGAAAAGCAAGTGATTCTTCATCCTTCTTTACTACAATTTTAAGGGTCCCTATTGCCCCCTAAGTAGGAACAAACTTTCTTCTGAGCCCACAGGTCCTATACCCTGGACCCTGTGAATAGCGAAAGGTCAGGCAGGAAGCTCTGGCATCCTTGGGGCTGAGCGCCTTGGGAACGATAGATTTGGAGGGGCAGGACTCTTGGGTCCCAGTGGACAGAGTAACCCGCAAGAGGTTAATCTTTGTCCCTCGTCACCTGTGAGCAATGGAGTGTGATGTATTCTCCCTTCTTCCCCTTTCTTCCTGCAAGTCAGAGGTCAAGGAGTAGTAGGGGTTGTTCCATGAGGTCGAGGCTAGAGCCAGCCAGTGCTCGTTGAAGGAGTGGTGTGGTCTGGGCTTACCGTTGGGGACCCAGACCTAAGCCCTGGAGGAAGCCTGCATGGGATTGTGTTAAATGGAGCTGGGGTCGTGACGATACACAGGTGAAATGAACAAGGGCCTCCGATGAGGCTGCCAACACACCAGGGAGTGGCAGGTTGTGTTGGCTCGGGGGGCCTCCACCCCAGCACCTGACCCTCAGGGCTCAGGCGAAAGAGGGAGCTCGTGCTCAATGAGCAGAGAAAAGGGAGGAAGGGGCTTCCTTGGTGCTATTTAATCCACACGTGGGATCCTGGAGGGGCTGCCCTGGGCGCCAACACAGGGTTTTCCTAAAACTCCAAGTTTTCCCAGCATTTTTTAGCCCTCAACATAGTTTGCTAGGGTTTTTTTCTCTGCCTCTATCGTTCCTGTCCCATACCCCAGCCTAGCTTTGTCTTATTTTTGGTGTGGATCTATGCACACGCACACCCCAAGTAGCCTGTCTTGTGCCCCGGGCCCCGCTGTTACAGGGCAGGGTGCAGAACCCCAGACTGGCACAACATCTGAGGGCATCTTCATACCCCCAGGGTCACAGGTACTCAGCCCCAGTCCTGCTGTCCCCAGGACTGTGCGCTGCTGTGTTAGCGTTTAAGGAGCTGTAAGGGCGGCTGTACTGAGGGGCCACGTGATCACTTAGCCACAGTTGTCCTTTAGCTGATCGCCCATCTTTCCATCCTCTCTGCCGGAGTTTAAGCTCCATGAGGTCGGAGGCCTGTACACAGTAGGCATGTGCTCTCTGGCCAGGTTCTGGGATAAGTACCCAGTGAACAAGCTCTGCCCTCAAAGAGCTTCAGGGCTGTTGGGCATAGACCTGGTATTCTGGGTAGAGCTCTTTTTTCTGGGGAGCAGAGGGTGGTAGGCAGAGGGAGATGAGAGCAGCATGTGAAAAGGAGTGGTTACTAATCTAATACTACCCTTTTCACTTTAATTTGTATTCTCTTCCCCTCACCCCTGTATATATGACATCCTTATGAAAATGATTGAACCTCAGAGGAACATAGCTAAAGTAGTGGATTTCCAGATGGTAATAGACGGTGGGAGGGCAGGGGCTCGGGCCCAGTGCCTCCCTTAGCTCTTGCAGTTTAGAGTACGCTGGGGAGAGTACTCAGGATGAAGGGGGCTCTCCCGCGCCTCGCCCCCACCTCCCCCTGCCCCTCCCCGCCGGCCTGGAACTGGCGCTCAGCAACATTTCCTGAGCTTTGTGCCTGGGTTCAGCTTCTCTGCTCCTTCCCTTTGGGCACAGGATCAGGAGCCTCATTTCTTCCTCTCCTGCTTAGGGATATTTGCATTCAAGTGCTCTCGGGCTGAGGAAATCTTCAACCTCCTTCAGGATCTGATGCAGTGCAACAGCATCAACGTGATGGAGGAGCCAGTCATCATTACCCGCAACAGCCATCCGGTGGAGCTCGACCTCTCGCGGGCCCCCCAGCCTCCCAATGGTGAGGAGACCCCTGTCCTCGGCACCGCAGCGCACACACACACATACACACACACACACGCACACACACGCGGCCCAGGAAGCACCAATCTTGGAAGCATGAGTCAGGCAGGCAGGTGGGGGGCTGGCTGGGTGAGCCAGCATTCCAGGACCGGTGTCCATTATCAGAACCACTCTCAGGGGTGGGTAAGATCTGGCATGGGCCAATCAGGTGACTCCAGCTGAAGTGGGGGAGTCCTGGAACTTGTATCCACTAATGGTCAGGGAGCAGACAGAAAGACATTGGGTTTCCATGGAAATGGCACTCTGGAGCCGTTTTTCTTCCTTTCTTCCGTCCACTGGATCATACCCGTATGCCTTTCCTGACGGCTGGTGCAGGCATCTCTGCCCATAACTGGTGCCCATGACTAGACTAGTGGAGAGGTCCTCAACAGTTTCCACTTGTTCATTCACTGGGTCCACCCTGAGCACCTGCTCTGTGTTCTGTACTCCATGGGCTGGCTTGTGGCCGGGCAGACGACATGGAAATACAGTCCCTGATTTCAGGGAGGTTCCCTGGAGCTCACCGGCAGAGCTAGAAGGAGGTGAAGGGTCGGTCCAGTGACGAAAGGTGTGCTTTAAGTGTTTCAGATGAGGTGGCGATGGGGGAAGTGTAGTGGGGTTCAGGCTGAGCTTCGAGGGAAAGGGTAGGGTTTGAAGAACAGAGAGGTGAAAGATAATAAGGAACTGCCAGTTCAGTGGGGCGAACCCCTTTGTGGGCCCTGGGAGCATCTCCCCTCCGATTGGAGGAGTCCCAGCACTGGTCTCCTCTGTGCCCAGCACTAGGCTGTACCGTCTCCAGCTTCACCAATGGTTTCCCTGGCTGCCCAGGAGAGGGCCCCCGATTCTCAGCACCCCGACGCCCCTCAACGAGCAGCCTGCGACACCCCTCGCTTGGGGAGGAGTCCACCCATGCCCTCATTGCCCCTGATGAGCAGGTGAGCAAGCAGCTGCCCCACCCCTCCCTGTGTGTGGGTGGGAATCGGGGATCAGGAAATAGGGTACGTCCTCCCAGTGAGGCTCATGGGCGGAAGAAAACTGATAGGGCCCCGTTGCTCTCCCCACAAAGGGAGACAGCGTCCCTGGAAGTTGGAGGGTAAGGACTGGAGGAAAGCCCAGCTCTTCCCCGCTGGGCTGCTGGTCTCTCATCCTGTCCCCTCTGTTCTCTCCTTCTCCCTGCCCCTGGGCCCTGCTGCTGCACTTGGACCCTCCCCCCAGTCCCACACTTATGTCAACACGCCAGCCAGTGAGGACGATCCACGCAGGAGCCGGCACTGCCTACAGCCGCTGCCCGAGGGCCGGGCGCCCTTCCCCTCACAGGCCCGGGGCCCTGGCCCCCGGGACCCGCAGGTGTTCTTGCAGCCGGGCCAGGTGAAGTTTGTGTTGGGCCCAACCCCTGTGCGGCGGCACACGATGAAGTGCCAGGGCCTCTGCCCCAGCCTCCGTGACCCCCCTCACCACAACAACAATGAGGGCCCCTCAGAGTGCCCCGCGCAGCCCAAGTGTACCTATGAGAATGTCAGCGGGGGGCTGTGGCCGGGAGCTGGCTGGAGACTGAGCCCCGAGGAGCCGGGCTGGAATGGCCTTGCCCACCGCCGGGCCGCCCTGCTGCACTATGAGAACCTGCCCTCCCTGCCCCCCGTGTGGGAGGGCCATGCCCAGCGGTTGGGGGAGGAGGCCGGGGATGACGGGGACTCAAGGGACGGGCTCACTCCCTCTTCCAATGGCTTCCCTGATGGCGAGGAGGACGAAACCCCACTGCAGAAGTCCACCAGCACCCGGGCTGCCCTTCGCAGCCACGGCAGCTTCCCTGTGCCCCTGACCCGCCGCCGAGGTTCCCCGAGGGTCTTCAACTTTGATTTCCGCCGGCCAGGCCCTGAGCCCCCGAGGCAGCTCAACTACATCCAGGTGGAGCTGAAGGGCTGGGGTGGAGACCGCCCCAAGGGACCCCAGAGCCCTGCAGTCCCGCAAGCCCCTGTGCCCACCACCCACCCTGCCCGCAGCTCAGACTCCTACGCCGTGATTGACCTCAAAAAGACCGTGGCCATGTCCAACCTGCAGAGGGCTCTGCCCCGAGACGATGGCACCGCCCGGAAAACCCGGCACAACAGCACCGACCTGCCTCTGTAGGGACTTCCTCCGCCTGCCCCGGTCCAGCCTCCGCCTCTCACACCCTTCCTCTGAACCCGCACACCCCGGGGTTCGGGGGTGCTTTGCAGAAGGGCATTGAGGAGGGACCAGATGCTTCCCTGTGCTGGCCGGAGTCCCCAAAGATATCAGCCACTGAGTTGCCTGGTCTCCAAGCTGGGGAGAGGAGAGGGTGACCGAGCGAGGAGGGAGCCATGACGTAAACTGTGAACAGTTCCCATGATTGCATTTAGCACCCTCCTGTCACGTCCATTTGTCTTGTCTGTTGTCTGTGTATTGTTTTTGGTTGAAATTTGGAAACATTTTGTACCTGTTGATTTTATTTATCAGTTTATTTTTCTATTTATTGTTTCAAATGTAATTTAACATATTTATTATTAATATAATTATTTTTAAATTCTGGCTTATTGGATGATGTCAAGTTCTTAGGGCATCTTCTCTGGCATGGTTCTGGGGGTGAGTAGGGAAGGCCTACTAGGGGCTTCCTGCTGAGAAGTGTGAGGTGGTTGTGGTTTTTGTGACAAGCCTCTGACCGTGTCTTTTTCTCCTCTAAGAAGCCCTCACCCAGGGATGGATGCTCATCAAAGGAAAGTGATAGGACACTGGAGTCCTAGATGCACAAAAGGGATTCGTAAGGAAAACTGCCCTGATGAGACAAAAATCCTGACTCTCTGCAGTTGGCAATGGCCGGGGGAGGGTGTTGGTGGGGACGGCTACACTAGATCCACCTTCTCTGGAACCCTTCACTGCTTCTTCCTTTTGCCACCAGGCGAGGTGGCAGTGGGTACTGCTCTCTTTTAATGCATTGGCCCAAGGGTGGACCCTGGATCCTCCTTCGGTGCCCCCAGCATGTCCAGGTTGAGCCTAGAGCCTTTAGACAGGACTTTTCCTAAAAGCCCAGGAATAGCAAAAGGAACATTTAGTGCCAAATGTAACTAAATAATCTGGCTTCAAATTGTCACTTCCCAGAGAACTGTTCCCGAGGAGTGGACTCTTCAGGGCGCTCTGTCCTCCCCCAGGGGTGCGGCCCTGACAAAGCTGCTACCTGAACACCTGCCTGGAAGCCCGGGGTCTGCGCAGGGCTGCACACGCCACCCACCCACTGCTGCTGTGGCAGGAGCCCCTCCTCCCTGTCCCAAGGCTGCCTCTGTCCTCTTCCTCCTCTCACTGGCCTCCCAGCTCCCAAGACTCCATTTCTATCTCTAACCCTGGAGTGGTTCATCTGAAGGGAATCTAGTGTCTGTGATAAGCCGCTCGACCCAGGCGATGCGTGGGAGTGAGGTTTGTCCAAGTTTCAGGGACAAGCCTTCTAATTCCTGGTCCCTGTTTGTGCCCCAGCTCTGCCCTGTGGAGCAAGACCTGTCGCCCTCACCAAGGACACAGGCCTCTCCTACTGTCCAAAACACCACCGCCCAGATCTCAATTCCAGGAGCGCCCTCTCCCCAGGTGGGCATTGGACTGACCAGCTTCCAGACACCCTGACCTTGGGTGTCACTCTGTTGGTGAAATGGATGAGGAGGGCTGGCCACAACTATGATGTGACAGAGGCCCTATACCTGAGGCCTAGCAGGGACCCAGAGCGCAGCTGCTGCTACCCGAGAGCTGGCACCAAACCCTTCTTTTGATCTCTGAGCGGAGGGATCACCCTCTGCAGACTTGATTCATTGCCCGTTTCCCACACGAGCAGGGAAATGCCGTCCTCTCTGCAGCTCACCAGACATTCAATTATGCTTTTTCGGTGTCTTTCCACGCTACCCCCCCTCTCCTCCTTTTGGCCTCCACAGTCGGGAATGGTGGTCTCCCCAAACAGGAGAGCCAAGGTGAGACGCAGTAGGCCCGTACAGGGCTTGGCCTAGGGGCCCTGGCCATGCTAGTGACTCGGCCTGCTCTAGCTCCTGTCACTCGGACGCTGTCATGGAGGAGCCAGAGGCTGGGTTCTGGTTCCACCCTGGCTATTATCTCTGCTCTCTTGAACATTTGGTTACCCCAAATGGGCCTCAGGTTTTACACCTGGAAAACACGGAGCTATTTGTGAGCAGTAGCCAATGAGATGACGAACATGACACCGCTTCGGAAAGTAGACAGATCTGGGCAAGCTGCGTTAACAACCCAACTGTTCCCCTGGAAAAAACAACTGGAAGTCACAACTCCTCGGCCTGAGACCTCAGGCTCAGATGAGCTGCTCCTTTACTGAGCGGTGCAAGAAGGAACAATTGAGCCTCATTCTCTGAGGTGGCCAGACCCCTGGGGAACGCCAGAGCAAGTCATAATCACTTTATTGCACATATTTGTGAGGCAGGAAGGGGAGGGGGTCTAGTGGACATGTCCCAGGAGTTGACTCCCAGGCCAGTGGGGCCGCCAACCTTCCCTGCCCCCTCCCTGGGTCACTGCCTCTGATCCACGAGGTCTGCTGCAGGAATTTTCCTCCGGCTGGGTGGGGGGTGTGTGAGTGGATGGGCTTCCTGGTAGGAAGGGGCGGGTGGGAGTGCTGCCCAGGCGGTGACCACGGCTCCTGTGTTTGAGCCTGCCCGGCTGACGTCAGGGCATTGTGTGCAGATGGAATCCGTTTCCATCGCTGCCATCATCGTCCAAAGATCATCACCTACATCAGGGACTGTTTGCTGAGTGCTCAGTTCTCTTCTTTAGAAACAGGCCCGACCCACCCCCTGGGCTGCCCTCAGGAAAGGACCGGAGCCAGCATCCTGTCCAGGAGTGACATTTCAGGTCTGACCAGGAGGGGCCCTCCCATCTACCCCTGGGTAATAATAGCACTTGAGAACGGTATAAACACAGCCATAAACACAGCCGGCTTTACCGTTTACTTCAGGCTCCCTGGGCCAGGTGGTTATCACCACAGTGCAGAGGAGGAAACAGGCCAAGAGGTGAAGGGACTTGCTTCAGGCCACAAAGTTAATTAGCGGCTTGAGCTGGGGCTGCATGCCAGGCGTGCATTTGTCCTTTCCTGCCACAGCCCCCCACCTGGCCTGAAGGGGCTTGATTCCCTCAGGTGGGCTGCAGAGAGAGTGTTGGGCTCTGCCCCTACAGGAGTGGCCTATCAGCGGGGGCCACACTCACAGTCCACACATTCCTGAGTGCTCCCACTCAGGAAGCCCTTGGAATTCCAAGCCAGGGCCTTGCCTGGGTAACAAGGTGAACCAGCTCTCCCCTAGGGCCTAACTAGCACCTCCCAGCGACTCTGCTCCCTCTCCTCTTGCAATTGCAGGAGCCATTCATGGCTCCCGTTCTGTAGGTGGGTGTGTGCAGAGAGGCCTGACCTCCCATGCCGCCTTCCCACGGGCACCTCAGCCTCACAGGAGGCTCGCTCAGTTCATGCCAGGACCTCCCCGAGCTCTGGGGGGCTCTCTGACCAATACCTTAAAGGGGAGTCATACTCACATGTGGAGGGGGGTTATAATGAGGGACCCCTGGATCTCCAGAAAAGCTGAGGCAGGGGTGAGGGGGCCTGTGTAGGTCCCTCAGGGCTCTAGCTACAGAATCACAGAGTCCAGGATAGACTCTCAGAGGTCAGCTGAGCTAGGACCCACTAGGGGTCCCTTCAACAGGATTCCTGGCGATGTTTATTAGGTTTCTGCTCATTCTTGTGACTGAGGGAGCTTGCTACCTCCTAAGTCCTCCCTCCACGTGGGTCTTATGATGTCCCTACACTGCCTCTCATTGGGTCCTAATTCTGCTCACGATCCACACACAGCTAGGACTAGTTTCTCTGCCCAGGGTGCTGAACTTTGAAACTTGGCATCACCATTGATAACGACTTGACCTCTGTAGGCTTCAGTTTCCTCTTCTAATATAAGGATAATAACTTAGTCCTTCCTTCATACAACTGTAGGGAGGATCCAATAAGAGAATGCCCAGAAGGAACCATGGCAGCTGGCCCGTAGTAAGTGCTCAGTAAATGGCAGGTATTTTCACCTGAATATGGTTCTTTCTGAAATAACCAGAAAGGTGTCCACCCCTCTGTGCTCTGGTATGACCCAGAACAGAGTGCATTACCCAGGCCTGAACCGTACCTTTCGCCCAGCATCTTCCTTGTTTAGACATTATACTTCTGCTAATGCTACCTGAGTAGGTAGTCAATTCTTTGGCCCTTCCAGCTCTTGGGACCTGAGAGCTGGCCTGAAACCACCGAGTCTTTCCACATAAACATCTGTAGTCCTTGGCTCGTTACACGGAAGTCTGAACTGTCCATTCATTCAGGTGACATTCCTTGTTAGTCTGGGTCTGTCCTGGAATTTAGAGGCACCAGCTCTCGCAGTGAACACGGAGGTGATGGGAGAGCAGAGATGGGGGCTGGGAGTGTCAGAGAAGGGTCTGGGAGGAGGTTCTCTGTGGGCGGTGGGGATCATGAGGGTATGCTGCGGGGCCCTCTGCCTAGCTCTTCTGGAAGCGTCTGGAACTGCCTGCCGGTGGTTGGTAGGAAGCCTCGCTGCCACTTACCTTGCCATCCAGGTGGACCCTTCTCTTGGCGTCTCTGGGCCCAGCTGCTCCGGGATGGCCACTCCTGCCCTGTGGCCCCTACGTGACATGAGGAGAGGGGTCAGGGAGATGAGGCAGATGAGGGCATTACTCACACTCCAGGTGCACGCTGTCACTATGCTGATTCTTAAGAGATTATTAGTATAATGGCTGAGTTAATGAGCAGTGCGCGGAAAGGAGGTGAAACTTAACCCCGTCTGGTGCGGGGTTGCCCAGCTGTCTCTTCTCCCTCTGGTCAGCCTTTTAAGCTGTGGAGGCATGGACTCTTGAGGGTCCCTCCCTGTCACCTGCCTCCACCTATCCCTCTTTGTCCTGGCTGTGTTTCCCTCTGGGTGACAGGATACCAGAAAGAGTGGCCAGGACTGGGTATGGGGGTGAGGAGATGGGGAATTGGGGATTCTGATTCTCTGAGGAAAAGAAATATGAGTACAGCGAAACCTTGAGCCTGAGCTGGGGAGAGCCAGGCATCCCAGGGGGGTTTGAGAGGAGGTGGAAGAAGGGGTGGAGGGCATCGGGCTGAGGGGGGTGGGGGAAGGATTTCCAGGTGTTCTCTGAGGCTCCTTGCCTCTCTGGCCCAAAGGGGCTGGTGCTGGTCTCTTTCCTTACTGAGCTCCCTTCCTCCTGGGATCGAAGAGCCCGGGGAATATGTCAACATATTGATATTTAGGGTTGTGGTGTGGGTCATACAAGTATAGTAGCCTTGATTCCAAGCAAATGTGAACACAGCAGGTCCAGGATTCAAAATCCTGGACAGGGCTGTGTGGGCTGAATCCTAAGAAAGCCCAGACTCCCTAAAGCTCACTGTCTAGTTGGAGAAACGAGGCTCCCAAAAGACAGGATTGTGGAAAATGTGCCTCTGCTATTTGATAGCTGTGTGACCTCTGGCAGGTCACTCAACCTCTCTGAACCTGTTTTCTCAACCATTAAGGGAAACTAATAACACTTATCTCACAATGTTTTCATGTGTTAAACAAGAAAATGCACATAAAGTGCTCCGTGGGTGCTTGGCACAGAGCCTAAGCTCGGCTCTGTTATCACCGCAACAGCTGGGTGATGTAGAGAAACTTGCTGAAGGAGGCTGACCATGAAGGGTGAGAAGGATTTGGGGAAGGAATGGGTAGGGTGGGCCCTGGCAATTACGCTGGGAAATGGGGTTGGGAGGGGAAGGACTAGACTGTTGGGAGGAGAGGAGCCTGTGGGGCATGGCGCTGGTTAAGGAGGGTGGAGAGATTACACTTTCTAGGCAATGGAGCAGCGGGGCTGTGTGCCTGCATGTGGATTGGAGGGGGTGGGCTGTGGAGCTCAGACCAGGTACGGCATTCACTCATCCACTCGCTCAACAAGTATTGATTGAGCACTTGCTCTGTGCCAGGCACAGAAGGGTGCTGGGGACAGAGCAGCAATCAGGACAGATAAGGCCCCTGTCCTCATGAACTACTGAGGGTGAGATGATTAACCAGCAAATTAATTAAATGCACAATTTAAGTTCAGGGAAGAGACAACTTTGGGGCCAACGCAGAAGGGGTAATGTGATTGAGTGGCAGGGATGGGAGTGTCAGGGAAGACCTCACTGGGGAGGTGACATTGGAGCAGAGGTTTGCATGCCTCGAAGAAGGCTGAGTGAACGGCTGAGGGAAGGAAGTCCCCAACAAAGGGAACAGCAAGTGCAAAGGCCCTGAAGAGTTCAGGAAAAGTGAAAGGGTCAGAGGAGGCTGGTCAGCTGGAGTGGGGACAAGTAAGGGAGAGGGTGCAGGGGGAGGGGAGAGGGCGCAGGGGGAGGACTCAGGACACACAGGGTCTTGTGGGTCAGGGGAGCTGATTGCATTAGCTATTAGAAGAGATTGACTTAAGTTTTAATAGGATGGCTCTGACTGCAGTGTGAGGTGGGGGAAAGGAGGAGGGAGGGAGGTGAAAAGGGCAGAAGCTGGGAGAACTGTTGGGAGGCTATTGCTGTAATCTAGGGGGGGAATGATGGCAGCTTGGAACCCACCGGCAACAGAGGAAAAGAAGAGGACAGATTTGGGATGTATTCTGGAGGCAGAGCCAACAGGGCATTGCCATTGGAGATGATGGGGGAGGGGCAGGGTGTGGGAAAAGGGAAAGGCGGCACTAAGGAGGTCTCTGAGGCTGGGGCCTGCTCCTTACCTAGGCATCGCAGGTAGGAATGCCTGTTACAGGAAAGGAAGCCACAGATGTGAGTTGGAGGCCTGGGGGAACAGCCTCTTGACACAGTGACCCATCCCTATAGCCAGAGGCTGAAGAGCAGGGTCCTCTGGGCACCTTCAACCCACAGCTGAGGGCTCCACCACCCTCCCATTCTCGGGGGGCCAGGCCAGGCCTTGCAGAGGCCCCATGTTGCTGCTCCTGTGCCTGCAAGCTGGTGTCTGTCCTCTGTTGGATCTGAGACCAGGGTGATCTGGACGCTGAGCCACCATCATGTCCCCGGGCCTTTGGGAGGTGAGGCCACAGGTGGGAGGGGTGCTGGTATCCAGAGCAGGCCTGGGCTTGGCACAGAGAGGGTGGCCCATGGAGGCAGAGAGCCTCTAGAGGGTAAGCTGTTGGAGCCGTAGGCCAACATTGAGCAGTGGTGACATCTCCTGCAATGGGACAAAGGTGACATCCTCAGAACCCCTCCTGGAGCCTCAGGATCACAGTCTCAGCTTCCTGGAGTCGGGCAGGGTGAGGGGAAGGTGCCCAGACTTGGCAGGAAGCTGGGCCATGGTCAGCCAGACCCCTTCCAGAAACCGTCAGAATCTGGAAAAGGGATGTGCGGCCAGGAAAGTGACAGGGGTGACGCTGCAGTGTCCAAGGCCTCTGGGTTCTTCCTCTCCTCCATCACTGTGCATGGTTAGGTACCCCTGAGGCTTTGGGTTCCCCTTCCTGCTCCAGGCCCTGGTGTGCTTATGGATTCCAGAAATCAGGACATTGGGGAGAGTTAGTGTGGCTGCCCACCCCACAGCTCCCTGCCCTGCAGCCTTGGCCCCTAACTTGCCTCAGTTGTCCCACACACGAGGAGCCCTGAGCAGAGGGCCCACCTCTCCAGAACCCAAACTAGATTGGCCAGGATCTGCGCTGGGGCCGCCCTGGCTCTGAGGCCCTGGGACCATAACAATGTCCATCTGAGACCCAATTAGGGGCCATGGGGTGGGAGGTGAAAGGTTCGGACCCAGACCTTCCTGGATTCATTATCAGTGTTTAGTTTGGGACTTTTGGAACCAGCCCAGTTCCAGCTCCTTATCCAGGCCCCTGTGATTAGATTCTCTGGCCTTTGATATGCTGAGCCAGGGACACAGGCCTGTCCTCCCTAAACCCCAGCACTTCCCACCCCCTTCCACGCAAGGAAACCCAGTCTGTGGCCAGCTCGGTCCAAATTACCCTTCCCCACAGCCTGTCTTAGCAGCTTGGCCCCCACCCGGCCCCTGCAGGGTCTCAGAAGGAGGGGCACGGGAGCGTGCAGCCGGACCCCTCCAGACAGGCCTAGGGGCTGAAAGGGGAGACTGGTCAAGATTAGGAGGGAGTTTCTGAAAGTTCCCACTGCCAAGTGGACCACTCTCTCTGGAGCAGAAATGGAGGGTGACTCCATGAAGGGGGAGGTTGGGACTGGCCTGATGTCAGATGTCTTGTGCTCAAGTCATACCACCTGGCCTCATTTCTGCCTCGGGAAATACAGTCCCATATAAGGGCTTTCCCTGGTCCAGACCCAGAGGCTGTGCTAGAAGGAAGTCCTGGGCTATCACTCAGCAAAGGCTTGGAGGGGACAGCCCCAATAGGGAGGTGGAGGGGGGAAGTGAAAGGAGGAGGCGGAGGCACCTGAGAAGATGGATCACGGGGAGGCCTTCCTGCCCTGCTTAGAGGAAGGTGTGTCTGTGCCCATGGAGATACGCACACATGCTCGTGTGGGAGAGCAGGAGTTTGCGTGTAGCATGAGGCTAGAAGTGAGCACATATACGTGTCTGCATGTGGATGTATGTTTGTGCGTGTGCATCTCGGACAGTGTGAATATGGGGCCCTTTTAGCATTTTGTATCACGAGCCACACGTGCACACGCACATATACGGCACTGCACAGCCACATTATGTGAACTGCACTCTGCTCCATTCTATTCCAGTCATTCGCATTAAAGAAAGAACCCTTGTTGGGATCCCCCAGATTGACTTCATACTAATGGGACGAGATCCTAGGTTTGAAAAACCCCATGCATGAGGGCATCTGCGCCTAGAGTGAGCCGGGTGCAGGGAACACTCTTTGATTAAACATGTCACATGTACAGAGTGTGGGAAGCTGAAACCAGGGTGGGAGGCTCTGAAGTTATCCTCATCTCCTGGAGGCCTCAGGTAAGCCCCTTCCTTGTCCTCCCCCAGCTGTCTCATACAGGGACACTTGGGGCTGCAGTGCCGCCTTGTACAAGTGCAGTCACACATGAGTCCCGAGCCCCACCCATCTCACTTGGTCTAAGGGTCTCACACTGCCAATCTGCAGCCTTTGCCCTGAGGTCTCTCCCACCCCACCTGCCCCCAACTCCTATACAGACCCGCTGCCAGCCCACACTGCCCCTCTCTCTCCTGCCCCAGTCAGTGGGGGGCACACAACCTCTGCCCTCAGGTAACCCCAGTCTGAGGGGAGACACAGTCCTGCCCCCTCAGGGAGCCCCAGTCTGAGAGGAGACACAGCCCTGCCCTCAGGGAGCCCCACTCTGAAGGGAGACACATCCCTGCCCCCTCAGGGAGCCCCAGTCTGAGGGGAGATACCTTAAAGACTCAAGACAGGGGCAGATGGGTGGCTCAGTTGGTTAGAGCACGAGCTTTGGGCAACTGGGCTGTAGGTTCGATTCCCACATGGGCCAGCGAGCTGCGCCGGCTGCAACTAGAGTGAGGTCAATGAGCTACCGCTCAGCTCCCGGGCTCCAGGGTGGCCGGATGGCTCAGTTGGTTGGAGCGCGGGCTCTCAACCACAAGGTTGCCAGTTCGACTCCTTGATTCCTGCAAGGGATGGTAGGCAGCACCCCTGCAACTAACAACGGCAACTGAACCTGGATCTGAGCTGCGCCCTCCACAACTAAGATTGAAAGGACAACAACTTGACTTGGAAAAGTCCCGGAAGTACACACTGTTCCCCAATAAAGTCCTTTAAAAAAAAAAGAAAGAAAGAAAGACTCACGACAATGGGGAAATCACTTGTAAGGGTCAGAATCAGATCCTCAGGGAGCTGTGGAGGGCGGAGCCTAGAGGCTAGAGGTCACTGGGGGCCTGCGGCCCAACTTTCCCTCAATGACAGAGTCTCCCTTCCCAGATGTATTAGTGTGGAGAGTGTGAGGACTCCTCCTCAGGATTTCATGATCCTTTTTGACACTTGCTGGGCCAACCTCTGGATGCCCTTTGTCTCCCGTGAAAGTCCAGCCTGCCATGAGAGCCCACAGGGGCAGTCAGAGGGGTCCCCCTGCCCCTGGTCCAGGTGGAGAAGGTCACTGCAGGGACTGGCAGGGGAACTGATGTGGAAGTGAGGGGGGAGGGAAGGCGTGGGCCCTGATGGGCCTGCCTTGTCCCCGACACTCAGGCACGCGCCCAGCCCAGCGAGCCCTCCATGTGCTCCTCGAGGCTCCTCATTCTCACTGCAGGTCGGGACCGGCAATCTCACCAGAGTCCTGGGCCTCCACATGGTGACAACCGGCCAGGGCAGGAGTCGAGCTTGCTTCCTGCTCAGGGGGACTGCTGGGTCCCAGCCTCCTGAGAGTCACCCCAAAGGCATTTTCCTCCTCTCGGGGAGCAGATCCTGGGCTTGGCCATCACCAACCAGGAGTTTGGCCTGAGCCAGACGGAGCTGGGCACCACCTTTGAAAGCATCCGCCTTGATGGGATAAAGGGGCTGTCCACCCCTTCCATCTTTGCAGCTGGGGCCACCACAGTCATGGGTGGCCTATTAAGTGGCACCTGATTCCAGAGCCCGTGATCAGCTTCTATCTCACCAGGTGAGAGGACCCCTCACCACCACCTGGGAGCTGCCTCCTCTGCTCTTATGGAGAATCAGCCTGATCCAGGGGCTGTGGGGGTACAAGAGGAGTAGGAGGGTGGCAAAGGGGGGCAGGCCTCCTGGGTTGACTCAGAGAGGGGGCTCCTGAAATGGGAGTCCGGTCACCCTGCAGCTGCCTCCTCCCAAGACCATGTTTTTGGTCCATAGCTGACAAAATGACACCACCATGAGAGAAGTCACCTTTGGGGGTGAGAAGGGCAAGTTGTACATAGGTGAGGAGTATGGCAGCCCTGTGGGTGCCCAGGGTTACTGGCAGATCACCTTCCAGGGGTGGGTGGATTCACATCCCGTCCCCCCACCAAGGCAGGAGGCCCGGGGGACTCCCTTTAGGAAAATACAGGGCTTTTCCCAGCATGGGGCAGACCTGGGGACTGGCCTGGGCTCCAAGTGAAAGTCTGCATGAAGGCTCGGGGAGGGATGGTGTGACCTCTGACCTCTGATGTCTCCTCCCGCAGGAACAGAGCACTGACTGGTGCTCCCAGGGCTGTCCTGCCGTCACGGACACATGAACTTCCCTCATCACTGTCCCTGAGCAGATTTCAGCTGACACAGCTCATCGGGGTCCCAGGGAACAGCCAAGGGGGGCAGGCACCCCAGCCCACTGTCACTAGGAAGCCAAAGGACCCTGACCTGAGGGGTTCCTTCCAAATCCTAGCCTCTGACGGTTTCTATGTCATTTCCCTGCCAGCTGCTTAATGCCAGGTGCACTGGGATCTCCCTGCCCTGCCCCTCCCTGGCCCCTTTCCCTCAAAGTCTCCCCCAGCAATAGCCCTTTCCTCATATTTATGCCCTACTTGCTTGGACTCTATTTTGGTACCTTCCCCGGGACATTCTTTTGCGGTGAGGACATATCTGTTTCTGGGGGTGGGAAGGGAGGTGGGAGGTTGAAGGATCAGGTGGAAAGGACTGGGGAGCAGGATGGATTTCTGAGTGTGGGACTGGCCATCTCCATCCTGGGAGCCCTGGAGGGAGTAGATTCTGACCACCTGTCTCCATGTCCCTTTATTATTTCTCCAGTTTGTCACCAAATGTAGCAGTGGCCATAGCCCACCAACCATCACCTTCATCATCAGAGGCATCAACGTCCCCTGCTGGTCCTCGGTACCTTTTCCCCATGGTTCTCCCTGTCTCTCTCCTCCCTCTCCTTCCTACCTGGGCATGGAGGAAAGCTCAGGAGACTAGGTGGGAGGAGAGCCTGTTTGCAGCCCTTGGAGTTCTGGGATGTTAGATTTGCAAAAGACCTTAAGGACCACGTTATCCATGAGTTCCACAAAAATAATACCAGAAGTCACCATTGATCCAGAGCTTTCTGAGATGCACTCTGTGCAGTGTTTACCTCATCAGGTCCTTGTAAGACTAAACGCACTGTAGACATAAAGCGATTAGAATAGCGCCAGGCACTCGTGAAACGCTCCGTAAGTGCTGGTTGCTATTCCTGGAGTCAGGCGCTGAGCCAAGGGCTCTGTGTCCTCGTGATAGTCCTGGGTGGTACCTCTCACTCCCGCAGGTGGTCACTCAGCTCCTTCTTAAACCTGAGACTTGGCACTTACTACTTCTCCCCAATCCATTTGCCCGGGGTAAGGGATTGAAGCCAAAGCAAGAGGTATGGTGGTGAGTGGGTCCTCGCTAGGTTACTCAGACCTCCAAATGGGGCGGGTTGGGCCCCCTTCTCTCCCAGCCTCCAGCCCTGCTCCTAACTAACAAATATGCCTTGAGTTTCCTCTGTGCCCCGATCATGTGGGACACAGAAGAAGGAAGAGACACCACCCTGCTCTCCAAACACTTGTGACTATTGGCTTATGTGCAAAATGACAGCTAAGACTACAAGACTGTGTGTGGGCACGTGCACACATGCACAGACATGTTCTCAACGCCACAGAGATCAGTGTTTTCCAAACAGCACCTCACAACCCATTAGGAATCAGTTTCATTGGTTGGAAACATCACTTTAGAAGCAAATCAAATGGAAAATGAGGGTGCATCACATGTGCTGTGGACTAGAATTTTTTTATGGCAGGGCGAGGTTTTTTTGTTTTAATTATACAGAGGGCGCCAAAAAAATGTAAACATATTTTAAGAAAGGAAAAAACTGTATTCAAATTGTAATACTCAATATATACCGATAACAAAAGATGAATATAAGTCACGTTTGACGCCTGCAATTATAAGAGGTGCTCAGAGTGATGACCATCAGCGTAATTTTAATACAGTATTTTTCCTTTCTTAAAATGTGTATACATTTTTTGACACCCTCTGTATATGCTATGTTTGTATGTACTATAAGGTTATGGTGTAAAATATATTTCTAGCTGTGAGTCACGGTCAAAAAAGCTTCAAGGCCTCAACTCTAGTGGCTGGGCCTCTGCCTCCTTTGCAGGCCCCTCTCACTGCCCTACTCCAGCTTCACTAGCCCCATCATTTTGCTTTTCCTACCTCAGGCCCTTTGCATGTCCTATTTTGCCTGCCAGAAATGTTCTTTTCTCATTTTCTTCACCTGCCTAACTTGTACTCATTGCACAAAACACAGCAATGGGTCATATTATCCCTCTCCCTTAACTGAGGGGGAAACTGAAGCTCAGAGAGGTAAAATGATTTGTCCAATGTCACACAGCTAGCCAGAGGTGGGCTGAGATTTGAACCCAGGCTTCTTTGATTTCAAAGCTCAGGCTGTTTCCTTAACCCAGTGAGACCCGCCTGCTGACAGCCTCACTCCTTTTCCTCCAGGTCAGTGTAGTAACTGCCTCATGGGGTTCCAACTCACGTACCTGCCTTCAGAGACTGGCTGGCCCCTGTGGCTCCCAGATGACGTCTTCCTGAGGGTCTACAGTCCCATTTACGACATGGGCAGCAACAAGGTGGCCTGGTCACTGCTGTGTGGACTGGCTCTGCCAATCTCCCTCATCACAGGCATGACTTCTGGGTCTCTGGGTCTCACAGAAGCTGCTCCGGGAGCCCCCATTTTTCACTTGCTCTAGCTAAACTCTGCTTCTCAGGGCTGAGATCATGAAGACCTCAAATAAAGCAGTTCTGTAGGCTTTGGCTTTGGAGAACAAGGCAGGTAGCTGGGAGGGGTGAGTAGGGGGTCAGATCAGTTCAATTTTCATACCTACTGAATATAAGTCAATGGGTTCCGAATTTGTCTTTTTTTTAAAGATTTTATTGGGGAAGGGGAACAGGACTTTCTTGGGGAACAGTGTGTCCTTCTAGGACTTTTTTTCAAGTCAAGTTGTTGTCCTTTCAATATTAATTGTGGAGGGTGCTGTTCAGCTCCAAGTCCAGTTGCCGTTTTCTAGTTGCAGGGGGCACAGCCCACCATCCCTTGTGGGAGTCGAACCGGCAACCTTGTGGTTGAGAGGACACGCTCCAACCAACTGAGCCGTCTGGGAGCTCAGCTGCAGCTCAGCTCAAGGTGCCATGTTCAATCTTTAGTTGCAGGGGGCACTGCCCAACATCCCTTGGGGGACTCGAGGAATCGAACTGGCAACCTTGTGGTTGAGAGCCCACTGGCCCATGTGGGAATCGAACCGGCAGCCTTCGGAGTTAGGAGCATGGAGCTCCAACCGCCTGAGCCACTGGGCTGGCCCCCAAATTTGTCTTTCAAATACCACTCTCATGATCTTTCCACTGTCTCTGTGGCCACTGGTTAGAATCCATTGATGTGGGGGGTAGGGGAGAGAACATGCCACGGGTCACCCCCAGCTCTCTGGCTTGTGCAAGGTATGCAGATGTGGGACAGTGGTTTGGAAGGAAGTTGAGCCAGCAGAATAGATAGAGCCACGAATGTGGAACCCCGCTGGGTACGACAACTGACAGTGCGCTCACGGTTGTCCTGCCTGTCACAAGGAGATCGCCACCCCTAGGCAGTGCCTTGGCAGGGGGAGAGCTGGGAGTTTCTGGCTGGATTTCACACCTCAGAGACTGCCCCTCCTTATGGGGCCCAAGGCTGGGCAGGAGGAGGAGAAATCTAATACCCAGAGACTCCAGGGCTGGAGGCCTTGGCCCCTCTGGTAACTGCAGGCTCTGCCCCATCCCAGGGTGGCCAGGCTGGGAGACAAACTCCTACCAGACAAGGATTTCAGGCTCTAATTCTGCTGCTTCCAGATACTCCTCGGTTAGGAGTCTATCTTAATACACAGTGTCCCTGAGGTCCTGAGAGTGATGGGTCCATCATATAGCTGTGCTAAAATATAATAACTACATGGCTATGCAAAAAAGACATATTCATCCTTATCTCACCTAAGTCAGCTCTGCCTCATCCTTCACCTTCCTGCAGCTGGGGTGCAATATGACACGCCCCCCATCTATCCAATGTATCCCCCTTTCCACCTAAACCAGACAAGCAAGTTGTCATCTGTAACATAACAAAGGTATGTTAATCAATAGACCAGAAGGAAAAAAACAGTGTGTCTATTTATCTATTTATAAACACAGAGATCAACTTCCAGCTGTTTGAGACATAGACAGATAAAATGGACGCCTTTGTAGAGTGGAGATAAGGTAACCTGTCTTGTGGAATAGTTGCAAGGGTTGCCTGATTAGCCAAATGTAAAGCACCTTTTTGGCACACCTTCAAAGATGGGATATTTTGGCAGGGGAGGAAGAGTCCGCTTTAAAACCTTGACAGCAGAGTTCTAATTAATAAATGTAGAAGGAATGATAGAAAGAGAAAAGCACCATTAGGCAAAAACCACCATAACGACTGTGGTAGGCAAGAGCCAGTAACAGATGTTACAATCAGTGGGCAGAAGAATGATGCAAAATGTGATACTTGCATAGTCTCAAAGTGTCTCCCCAGAGGACACTTATTAATTTCCAAGGGGAAGATAGTAACTGTACAGTAGAGAAACAAGATAGACCTCACTTAACCTAGTTATGAAGGTTAAATCAGCAGTAATAAGACAAATCCATGTCACGTAGATCCTGATATCATGCACTGAGAAGGGTATCTCTCCTCTGTGGTTTCTGTCTCCAAATGCATGTCCTCAATCCCACCATGAGAAAAGATCAGAAAAACCTAAATTGAAGGACATTCTACAAAACAACTGGTCAGTACTCGTTAGAAGTTGCAAGGTCATAACAGACAAAGAAAAACTAAGGAACTGTCACAGATTAGAGGAGACTAAGAAGATATGAAAATTAAATGCAATGTGGGAACCTAGATTAGATCCTCAATCAGAAAAAGGGTATAGCGGGAAAACTGGTGAAATTCAAATAAGGTCTATAGATTGGTTAATACTAGCACTCGATCAGTTACTAGCACTAGAACTAGTTAATTTCCTGGGTTTGATCATTGTACTATCATTATGATGTAAGATGTTGACATTAGGGGTTCTGGATGAAAGGTATATGGGAACGCTCTGTATTGTGTTTCCAACACTTCAGTAAGCTATCAAAAGGAAAAGGAAGCATAAATCCTTAAACCTGAAAAAAACCTTAGGTCCATTATGCCCCCACTAGGTTTGATTGAACTAATGGTGTAAGTATAAAACACATACAAAATTTAAGGACAAAAAATTCACGTCGACAGCTGCCAAAGACTTAAGGTTGATAGAGTACCTGTGCCCAGAGCTGAGGTCTTTTAGCTCTGTGAGCTGATTTCAGGGGTTAGAAAACACAGAGAAATGCAGATCGTTGGCTCACTCTTGCGCCTGCTGCAAGAGATCCCTGCACCACCACCACCACCAGGATACCAGAGAAGGTGCTCCTTTAGCCTCTGCTTGAATGACTCTGATAATGAGGAGCTGACGACTTTCTTCCTTTGGATGACTTTCAGTTGGTGCTGATAGTAATGAGAAATGGGACCTGGAATTAACCCAAATGAATAGGGCTAAGTAATCATAGCTACCGTGATGATAGAGCACTGTTCAGCCACCGAAAGCGATAAGAATGTGGTTTATCTTAATGCACGGAAATGTGTATGTAGTAATCTTAAGTGACAGAGCAGAACAGAAGCTGCATTTATTTACACACTGATTACAGCTATGTTAAAATCAAAGTGTGCACATTAAGAACTAGAAGATAACTGAGAATGGTGCAAATAGATGTAGTTTCAAGTTGCCTAGATTTTAAAAAAGTGGTAGATGTATAGAATTCTAAAGGAACTTCAGTATCCAGAAATAAAAACAAACAAACAAACAAACAAAGTCCATTAAAGGACTTGTGGATTGTCATTTCAAGATTGAGAATGGCTGCATGGTGCACTAGATTGGGAAGAATCCTAAGGCCATGTCTCAGCATTAGGGGACAGAGTGATATGTTTGATTAGTGATGTCTGCCATGGGTGAAGGATTAGCAGTGGCAGTGTGCATGTTACGGAGCTACCATCTCTTCTTGACACACTCCCAGCAACCAGTGTCACTTTTGTAGGCACTCTGAAAGATGAATGAGCTATTTAAGGAGCCGTGTGCAGGAAGAGACCTCTTCTTTTAGTTATGAGCAGTAGGACGTGGGGCAAGTCACTGGGATATAAGACGGTGTGAAATAAATACCATCAGGGGAGGAAAAGCAAAGTCCTCCACAGGAGGGGCCAGTCTGAGAGTAGGTGGGTACAGTAGAGAAGGCTTTGTGGCATTTGTAGTGGGTCTTGAAGGAGGAGGAGATCTTGCAGACGGAGCTGTTTGGGAAGGGTGTTCCAGACGGAGAGCACAGCATGGATAGAGCATGGAGGGTGGAAAATAACAGGCCTCCATGGGAGGAAGCAAGGAGGTCACTGTGGCTAGAGGATAGAGCATTTGTAGGTTCCTAGTGGAAGATGATCATGGAAGTGTTGGAAGGGGCCAGACTGAGCATGTCCCAAAGGCCAGGGTGTGAGTTGGTTTTATTTAGTTAGCCATGGTGGGGTGGGGGTGGGGCTTTGATGAATTTGGAATCAGGTGGTGCTTAGAGGGAGATGAAGCCAGAGGGTGATGAGAAAATGCCTCTTTCCTGGGAGACGATCACTATGAGAGGATCCCGGGGTCTGGATTTTGACAAGCTCCCTTGGAGCATGGCGTGGGAATCCAAGCACTGGGAGGACGAGATACGGGAGCTCTAACTAAGGTGTGGAACAATCCCACAAGCTCCATGTACTGTTGAGGATTTCCTGAGCTCCGGGCTAGGCGCTGGGAGGTGGAAGCCGCAGCCTCGGCCCTCTGGAAGCTTTCAAACTCTGGAGAGAGGACACATACCCCAGGAAACAACTGGAGACCAATGCCAGACAGCGTGAGATCCAGTCCCAAGGGGAGAGCCCCGGCGGGGTGTGTAGTGTTTAGGGGTTGAAGATGAACTTGGATGGGAACCAGTGCATCAGGCTGCCTGGGGCCCCTGTCCTTGGTTAGGAGGTAGTGCTAGATGACTTCTAGGGTGTCAGTTTCTGCACATCCTGGCTGTAGGAGACGAGGCCTGGAAGGATGGCCGGAATTTGGACATGGAGAAGGAAAGAGATGGGCTCTCCAGGTAGAGAAGGGCTGGGTGGTGGTGGAGCAGGCCAGGGGCAGGCTAGGATTTGGGGTGTCAGTGGACGCTGAGGAGACTGAGCGGTCAGATCTGGTTGGGTAGGCAGGGGCTGCAGACCCCTAAGGCCTGGCAGCCAAGCAAGGATGCGCTGGACTGATGCAGTAGGCCAGGGGTGCCCAGGAGGGATGTGGGGTGCCTGGGGTTTGAGGCAGGCTATCCTAGCAGCCACGAGAGTCCTAGGGTCCTACCAGATAAGGCAAGGTCCCTGAAGGCCCACGGTGGGGAGCATGGTTGGCCTCACAAGCCTTGGGGCATCCATAGGTTCTGCTATCGTCAGAGGACTTGGCGAGATTCCAAGGATCCCATGACCTTCTCTTGCCTGTGCTTCCAGATCTGTGGCTCCCTCACCCAGGGAAGGTACTCCCTTCCTACCTCGCCTTCCACCCCCGAGTCTAGTGTGTGCCCCGGGACGGCAGGGAGGAAGGGGAGCTGATCTGGCCTGGAGACACAATCAAGCAGGTGCCTCCCTCTCTATGCCAGGTCTGGGGAGGCCTCTAGTGCCCTCCCTACCTTCCTCCATCATAGGGCTAGGGGAGGCTCCAGGGCCCTGGCTGGGCAGTGGGTGGTGGTGGCCAGAGTGGAAAATCCCCCACTGGCTGGGTTATATCAGTGTTTGGCAGGCCTAGTCTTGGCCTTCCGCCTGGGGCTCTAGGGCCTAACAAATCTGTTTGGAGCCCTGAGTGCGGGGTATGAGGTAGCAGAGAGGGTACTGGCATGGGGACTTTTTCCACTCACCCCAAAATGGGGAGCTCTCCGGTTCTAGGTTGACGGGTGCTGGGCCAGCTCCAGGTCATCTCAGGCAATGAGAAGCTTGTAGCTGGAAAGCAGGGAGGACCTGGAGATGAGGGATAGAGGCGTAGGGACAGGAAAGATCAGACTTGGGGGCAGGAAAAAGGGCCAACGAGGGCTTAGGAGGAGTGTAATGGGGGCCACAGCCATTTCAGAATTAAACATGGGCAGAGTCAAAATGGGGTGGGAGACAAGAGACAATGAAGAACAGAAGCAAGGGTAAACAAGTCCCCTCTCCATATGCCCCTGCCCCAGGCCTCCCACAGATTGTTCCAGACTAATACAAGAGGCATCACAGGAAGCCAGGTTGGCTTACCTGTGGTGTGTCCTCAGCACTCACTGAATTTGGATGAGAATCTCTCCAATGCCCCATATGACCTTGAAAGCCTCCAAGGCTGCCCCAAAGAGCTCTCTCTGACCTCAACCACTGGCATCCCAGCCCCACCACCTGCGTCCGTGCTAACGATACTGCCATCGTTACCACCAGCACCACTCGCACCGCCACCATATTTACTATCATCCTAGCCACTGCCCCATCACCCCTTAGGTACCCCTAACTACATCCCCCAAGGGCTTGGGGGTGCTGGCAACCAGGACTCGAGTCTCACCTCCAAGCCTATCATATAGATCAGTGGTTCTCAACAATCTTACCCCCTAAGGAGACTTTTGGACATATCTGGAGACATTTTTGGTTGTCACAACTGGGGAACTACTGTTAGCATCTAGTGGATAGAAGCCAGGGAATCTGCTGAACATCCTACAATGCACAGGACAGTGACCACAACAAACAGTTATTTACTGGGGCTGGCCGGCTAGCTCAGTTGGTTAGAGCGTGGTGCTCATAATACCAAGGTTGCCGGTTCGATCCCCACATGGGCCACTGTGAGCTGCGCCCTCCACAACTAGATTGAAACAACTATTTGACTTGGAGCTGATGGGTCCTGGAAAAACACTTTAAAAAAAAAGAGTTATTTATTCCAAAATATCAATAGTACTGAGGATGACAAACCCACTTATAGATCTTATGGCCTTTCTCTGGCTCTCATCCCAAAAGGTCCACCTCATGCCTCTGGTTCCAGGACAAAAAGTAACCTTCGCCACTCCAACTTTGTTCTCTCTTATCGCTCGCACCTCCCAGCTTCCATTGCCTATATTCAAAAGTCAATAAGATGAAAAGTCTTTTGCAGCCACCCTCGCAAGGGACAACACAGGGAAACAATTGGAACATGGAGCACAGGGTACAGCAGGGATTGAGGTCATGTTTGCCCAGGGCAGGGAGGTGGGGATTGGGCTGGGTCCCGGGGGTATAAAGGAAGGCGTGCTCAGGCCTTCATTCCACCACGACGGCCCTACTTGGAGTGGCTTTTCCTCTGCAGCCAGTTGGAATCGGCATCATGAAGTGGATGGTGGTGGTCTTGCTCTGCCTCCAGCTCCTGGAGGCAAAAGTGGTAAAGTGAGTTTGGGGTCTGGCTGTTGGTGTGGGAGCCTGGTGTCGGAGCCTGGGCTGGTGTGGGAGCTGGTGACTGGAGGCCTGAAAGGGGTGGCCTGGCCAAGGGACAGCGCCCCTGCCTCTGCTCCAGAATTTCTGCTAGGGTAGGTCAGGACCCAGAGGTGGGAGAAGACTCAGCTTTAGGAAACTTCCAAAGTGAGAAGCACTGTCCCTTCCTCTATCTAAGGAGAAAAGATAGACCTGAAGCAGAGAGCGTAGGGGTGACTACTGGCTAAGCAGACCCTGAGTGACAGCTGTGTTTCCTCTCGTAGAACCTCTCCCTCCAGATAGAGAGAAGTTTGCTAAAAATTTCCTAAGGTCCAAATTTATTCGGCAGAGGATATAATCACCTAAGCAGAAACATCAGTAATGTAATTTCTATATGCTGAGGTGACAGGAGAAAGGGAGTGAGTGGCATGGCTCCCAGGACATCAGGGGGCAGGGGCTGCTGCTATTCCACCATGTGAGTGATTCCGTTGGTGGAGAGATGGCTCCTCTTAGAAACTTCTTTTAACGTACAAACTCCGTAGCGGTGTTTGGAGAAGCTCTCAGTCTTCATAGCTCAATGTGAATGGGTTTAGCAGAGCATTTGTGGAGAAAACAGGGTCCTGAAGGCACGGGGATTAAGACAAGAAAGAAGTGAAAGAAGTAGGAATGCTGGTGTCTGCAGTGAGGCGCTGGGTGGACAAGCAGACACCCCCCAGGCAATGGCGGCAAGCGGGTCTGGAAGGATAACCAAGGGTGACATGGGAAGAAACCCATAATTCGGAAGCTCCAATTTCCAAAGCTGATCTGAGCTCCAGACCACCCCGGCCCAGTGTTCCCAGGTCCTGAGCAAAGCAGTGATTGACTCCAAACCAGACAATTAGGAGCCGGGGCAGAACGAACACCTTGTCTTCTGAGTGCCACCCAGTGTAGTGCTGTTCCCCTGTACCCACGCTCTGTCACATTTAGCCAGTGCCAGGGGCCTGAGGGCCACCATAGGCGCGGAATCTCTTTGGGGTGAAATTTGCCATCTCTGAAATCTTTTTTAAAAATGTACATGTCCTGTAAAGGGTAAAAATGCCTGAGGTCCCCCTCCCCCTCCTGGAAAGGAATTTGAGGGATAGCTGACAGCACAGGGCCAAGGAAGGGTAAGGACCCTTGAGACAGGGCGGGGGCATCACGGGTGAAAGTAATTGTTTCCTGAATCTTGGAGCAAGTCCTGAGAAGAGGTTTGAAAGAAAGAGAAGGAGAGGGCAAGAAAGAGAGAGGCAAGGGAGAAAGAGACAGAGAGGGACAGACACAAAGAAAGAGACAGAGAGACAGAGAAAAACAGAACGAAACAGAAATGGAAAAAAGGGGGAAACACAGACACACACAAGTGAGAGACATGGGTACAGAGTGGCAGGGAGATTTGAGATATATAGTTAGAGATGGAGAGGGGAGAGAGAGAAGCTGGGCTATTAGAGGTGCGGTAGGAAAGAGGGCCCTGCCCTGACACACAGCCCTCCTGCAGAGTCCCCCTGAAGAAACTTAAGTCCCTGCGTGAAACCATGAAGGAGAAGGGCCTATTGGAGGAGTTCTTGAAGAACCACAAGTACGACCCTGCCCAGAAGTACCGCTACACTGACTTCAGCGTGGCCTACGAGCCCATGGCCTACATGGACGTGAGTCCTCCCCCAACCAGGGGTACCCTCTCCCTGCTGCCAAAGGCCACAAGGCAAGGCCTGGACAGTGGGCTGCGCCCCTCCTCTCTGCACCCTCCCACCCAGCCCCTGCTCCCTTCTCTCAGACCTGCCAGCCTGGACCTCATTCCTCAGGCAGAGCATGAGAGGGGCCCCGCCTGACTTGGCAGCTCAGTACGCAAAGACCTCTGCAGCCACCCTGGGCAGGCATGGGCTGAGGGGCTGTGGGTTCCAGGCAAGTGTGGAGGGAAGGCTCAGGCCCCGGCTTCGGGTGCAGGCGGTAGGGCAAGGGCTGGTCCCTCTCCTGCTCGGCTCATGGAGGATGCTGGCCTGCCGGTCCCTGGCTCTCTCCAGAGCTAACACCTGCTCTGCACCCCGGCCCTCCCTACCCCCAGGCGGCCTACTTTGGGGAGATCAGCATCGGTACCCCACCGCAGAACTTCCTGGTCCTTTTTGACACCGGATCTTCCAACCTGTGGGTGCCCTCTGTGTACTGCCAGACCCAGGCCTGCAGTGAGTGCTGGGCTGGGCAGGGGAGGGCACTGACCCCCTCTGGGGAAGGGTTAAGCTTCATAGGGATTGCTGGGAGGAGCTTCGGTCCTGGAGAGGACCAGGGACTTTCCAGGGTCACACAGCATGCCCAAGCCAGAGGGAAGGAGCTGGCCCCGGAGCTGACTGGCCCCTCTGTCCTCCTCCCTGCTGGCTGATACATAGTCCTTCGTCTGCTCCAGCCCAGCCCCTCTGCTCCATTCTTCACTAAGTTCTCACTGAGTGTGCCCAAAGCACATGGGAGAACAATACAGGATCCCGAAGTCGTATCTGGAGACGGACGATACTCCTTTCTTAAGGCCGCCCTGGTCCCTGCCCAAGACTTGGGGTTTGGGTTCTGACCCCTCTAGTCCAGACAGTCCCTTGCTAGCCCTGCCCTACACCATCCTGGTGTGACCAGCTCCTTGACAGGGAAGGGTCGGGGAAAGCAGGGACACCCCGGAGATTCATTCACTCCATCTGATAAGTAATTTCTCTGCATTTGCTGTGAACGAGGCAACCTACTGGGGCCCTTGGATTCTGTGCTACCAGCCCACAGAGAGGTCACAGTCCAAGGGCTCCCCAGGGTCTGTAAGCCAGAACGGGCTTTGGGGCAAAGGCTCGCCTGCTCCATGGGCCTTGCAATGCTGGGAACCTCGGCTGGCCACCTCCTGATGGGTGGCGGAGGGTGCTGAGGCCCCAAGAATGAGCACAGGCCAGAAGACAGCGGGGAAGCCCCACAGGGCTGAGGGTCAGGGCAGCGCTCCACACGCCTCCTGACTCCCCGAATCCTCCCGCCCCCGCAGCCGGCCACACCCGCTTCAACCCCAGCCAGTCCTCTACCTACTCCAGCAACGGGCAGACCTTCTCCCTGCAGTACGGCAGCGGCAGCCTCACCGGCTTCTTCGCCTACGACACTCTGACGGTGAGTGACAGTGAGTGACGCTGCCTTGCCTGCTGCGCCCCACCCCGGGGCGTGAGGACGGTAGATGGGGCTGCGAGCTGGGTTCTAACCTCACAGGACTCTGAGTGTAACCAGAAGACTTAGACGGAGACCCTGACAGAGATGGAGGAATCAGTACAGGGAGGACTTATTCACTCACTCATCAAACACTCAGTGAGAGCCGTCACGTGCCAGGCACTGAGGACAGCAGGATGAGTGGGGTGACCTTGTCCTTAGGAGGGGTGGGGGGTGCCGCAGAAGTCAGGGAAGGCCACTGCGAGGAGAAAGTGGCTCTTGCAAGACCCGTCAAGAAGGAAAGGAGCAGAGGTGAAGGAGGGATGAAGAATGAGCCTGGAGGGGTGTCTAGAGGAGGTACGTGGAGTTACATTTGTCACCTCCCATCCTCTGTGTCCCCTTCAGGTCCAGAGCATCCAGGTCCCCAACCAGGAGTTTGGCCTGAGTGAGAACGAGCCAGGCACCAATTTCGTCTACGCACAGTTTGATGGCATCATGGGCATGGCCTACCCTTCCCTGGCCATGGGTGGGGCCACCACAGCGCTGCAGGGCATGCTGCAGGAGGGAGCCCTCACCAGCCCCGTCTTCAGCTTCTACCTCAGCAAGTGAGGACCCGCCTGGGGGTCCCCAACTCCCTGTGGCTTTGAACAACGGAGGCTCCATACTTTGGGGTTTGGAGACCTCCGGGCAGGCCTTTGTCCCCAGCCACTCATGTCCCAAGGCTTTGTCCCTCCTGGGCTTCTGACTCCCCATCTCTCCCCACCTCTCCTCCATCCCTGCCTCTGGCCCCAGCCCATCCGACTTTTCTTTGCATTTCTTGGCCAGGACAGAATCTCTCCCTCTTGCAGCCGAGTGGCCGAGCTTTGCTTTAAACGTTGCTCTTGATTTTCAGTACCTCTTGAGTTTACCTTCTGCCCAGAGCCCCAGTGAGCCAATTTCCTTCTGACCAAATGTTTACTACCTGGACACCTCTTTCCTATCGTCATTTATTGTTCCATCTCCTTTGATCTATTGTTCTAACCAGGCCCTGGAATCTTCTGGGCCACCACTAACTCCTAACAAGTTGTTGTCCCTACCACAAACACAGGCAAACACAGTCAGTCATGCGGGTGGGCCTGGGAGCCAGGCAGTGGCAGGGGGTGCGTGGCCTGGAATGGACTTTCCTTCTGTCCTCTCAGAATTAGCCAACCATGTTGTAGAGATAGTCAGCATCCACTAACTGGGACTCAGTCACTTGAATCTGACTTTGAACATTACCCTGTTACTAATGTTGTTGATTTACTCGCTACTTCTGTTTATAATGACTCGGAGCGGAGCCTGGAGGAGCTCCCAGGAGTTCCACATTCAAGTTTGGCCACCAGGGGAGGCCTCTCAAACTCAAAATGTCCTTCCCTCCTCTCTACCCGGGCCCTCCCTACATAACAAGCTGGGCCTGGGTCAGGCTCCACCAGCATCGTGAAGTGACAGGGAGAGGAAAACGGAGTATGGGGCAAGATGGGGGGCCACACAACCAGCGGCTTCCCCAGAGGCACTGGGAATTCTGAGGGGCCCAGCCTGGGAGGCCCTGTCTGAGGTGGAGACACCTTCTCGCCCGCAGGGAGCCCCAGTCTAGAGACAAGGCGGGGCATCTGTTTTCCTCTGAGGGTGACTGCTCAACAGAGAAGTGCTTTTCCACAGCCACTCCCTGACTCACCTTTCCCTTTGCCTCCTGCAGCCAACAAGGCTCTCAGAATGGAGGAGCGGTCATCTTTGGGGGTGTGGACAACAGCTTGTACCAGGGGCAGATCTACTGGGCCCCTGTCACCCAGGAGCTCTACTGGCAGATTGGCATTGAGGAGTAAGTCTGTGGCAGGGACCTGGGGGTGTGGGCTGTTCCTTGGAGCAGGCTTTGAGGCATGTCATGTCACACACACATCCAGGTGTGGAGGGGCAGGGAACAGAGGCCCCCCCACCCCCACTTCCGTCCTGCCCTCACAAAGCCACAGCTGCCCTATGCTGGAGTTTCAAGGCCCAGCTCAGCCTGGAGAAGAGAGATGAGATGGGGAGGCGACCACATAGGAAGGGGTGGGATTTAGAATCCCAAACATTTCAGACCCTTCAGTCCAAACCTATGGGTTTAAAGATTAGAAACTGGGGTGTTTGTCACCTAATAAACTTTTTTAAAAAAGAAAGAAACTGGGGTGTGTGGTGGAGGTGGTGGGGACTAATTTGCTCAAAGTACTTACAACAAATCAGTAGTCCTGGCTTTTAATGTTTCTAGAAACTTCCTTGGAACTTTTTTTTTATATATATAACCTTGGAACTTTTAAGAAGAGATTCCATGGCCCTGGAGGGGGCCTTAGACTCTGGTGTGAGGCCGGAGTTTGACTAGATTGACCTCTGCAGAGTCCTTACCTTTCTGAGGTGTACCTTGCTTCTGTGGCCATAGCTTTTAGTCCCTCAGAGGAGATCCCCTGAGCTGGGGGTGCTGAATAGTTCATCTCCCCATTCAGGTTCCTCATTGGCGGCCAGGCCACAGGCTGGTGCTCCCAGGGCTGCCAGGCCATCGTGGACACAGGCACATCTCTGCTCACCGTGCCCCAGCAGTACATGAGTGCCCTTCTGCAGGCCACGGGGGCCCAGGAGGACCAGTACGGACAGGTGGGTCTGGTGGAGGTGCGCCTTCCCCAGGAGAGGCCAGCCAGGAGGCATCCATGGTTTCTCCTGGGAGCACAGGAATAGCCTGATTCTTGGCCTCCATACGTCTCTAACTGCCCAAGGCACTGCAGGTGGGGCCTGGGGTGACTGGGGTGAGGGCCTGGAGGCTGATTCCGGGGGGCAGATGCTTGTACTGAGAGGCTGTCGGGAAATTTCTACTAGGCAGAATTTCCTCTGAGCCGCAGCACCTCAGAGGTAACAGGGTCAACACTTGTCGGGCTTTGAAATAAGAGTGAAAGAGCAGGAATGTGGGGCCCAGCGAGTGACAAGGGATAACCCTTTAATCCACTGTTTCCTTACCTCTGTAGAGCCAGTCCCCCCAGCCCCCCACCCCCAAAGCCCAGCAAAGGATTTGCCTAATTAACGCATTCCCACTACCTTTGGGCATCCAATGGGCTACTCTTTCTACACACCTGTGTGTTTTCAAAGGACATTTGCAGAGATGGGGCATAGATTCAATCTCTCATGGGGGAAATTCAGGCAAGAGTAATATTTTTGGGGTGGGGAAGATGCTCAGGCCTCCCCAAATCTCACTCCTTGTACGTGAGTCCATATGCATAATGCCAGCAGTATTTACACTGGACTTTCCCTTCGTGTTGCCAGGCTTGGGACTCAGGCCTGGGACCAGAAGGGCTGAGGTGACAGGGTGGCAGGTACTCTCAGGCGGGAGATGATGCAATCTGGGCCCTGTTCCTCTCTCTGCAGTTTTTTGTGAACTGTAACTACATCCAGAATCTGCCCACCTTCACCTTCATCATCAATGGTGTGCAGTTCCCTCTGCCACCCTCCTCCTACATCCTCAACGTAAGTGCTGGTCCCTGCAGGCTGGGCCAGCAGGGACATGATTGGGAGAGCGGGGGAAGGAAGGCTTGGGGAGCCAGAAATGCCTGGTCTCTTTACCTTGTGACATTTCCCAACTTCTTCAAGTATTGATTTATTTTCTCCACTCATTGATTCTAAACTCCCTTCTCTGGGACGAGGCTGTGAAATAGAAGAGTGTCACCTATTATTAATTATTATTATTAATTAGTGGGGCGAGGCACAGGGCTCTCTGTGCACTTACAGAGTCAGACTCTAAGCCAAGCACTTTGCCCACACTCACCCACTTAATTGTCACAACATCCAATGAGGGAGATACTAATTTCTATTTTACAAGCGAACACTTGGAGATTCAAAGAGGTTAGGTAACCTTCCTAAGGCCAGTCAGGGTGAAGCTAAGGTTTGAATCCAAGTTGGTCTAGCTCAAAGGCTTGACCACCAGACTGATCTGCTCTAAATCGGGAGCAGGAGGGAGGTTGGGGGGAACACAGGGAGAGGAGACGCTGCAGAGGGCCACTACAGTCACATTCCCCCATTCCAGAAATCCTTCCAGCAGCCTCTGCTCTGGCAGCTCAGTTGGCCTGTGAACCCTTAAGGGCAGAGTCACTGGCTCACTCATTTCTGCATCTGTGCTCCTGGTCTGGGGCTCAGGGCAGAGCAGTGCCCTGTCCGTGTGTGAGCAAATAAATGAGCACTAACTTTCTGTGTTGTACAGAACAATGGCTACTGCACCGTGGGAGTGGAGCCCACCTACCTGCCCTCCCAGAATGGCCAGCCCCTGTGGATCCTTGGGGACGTCTTCCTCAGGTCCTACTATTCCGTCTACGACATGGGCAACAACAGGGTGGGCTTCGCCACCGCTGCCTAGACTCCACCTGGACGCCTGGGCTCCTTTTTCCTCTTGGTCCTCTGCCTTGCAGGGGTGTCTCTCTGTGCTTCTCTGAATTCAGCCTTCCTTTTCTGGACTCTGGACTTTCTCTCTTAATAAATAGCTCTTCTCCATGTTGGTCAACCTGTTGTTTTTAGAGGGCAGCTGTGGGCCTGTAAGGCTCCTGCTCTTAGGGAGTGGGGAGCGGGAGTCAGGGGCAAATTTGCCTCTGCTGAACCATGTTCTCCTTGAGTTGCTAGGATGTTTGTGGTGGGGGAGGGGAGGTCACTGAGACTCTAAGAGAAATGAGGCATAAGGTTGGGTTTGGGGATGGGCCCTGTACCCCTCAGAGCTTGGAGTCTGTTCACAGCTTCCCTCTGGGAAGACAATGGTAGTGGCCTTGAGGCAGGGCATTCCTTTGTGAAGGTCAAAGGGGCCTTACCCCGACAACCTAAAATGCTCTACTGACCTGACTTACCGAACTATCACCAGAATTACCCCACGCATGTCCACTAGCAGTGTGGCTAAGGAGGCCAACACATCCCAAACCTAGGCCTCCATCTCCTTGATCTGGGATCAAGTTTGCACTAGGAATTTCCTGAGGAATGCCGGGTGCCTAGGATGCTTATGTGTGCTTGTAGCAGTCATGGGTCCTCTAGGGAGGAGGTTGATGCCACAAGAACCGATTTCTAGGAGAGCTTGCCAAGGTTTGGGCTGAGTTAAGCTGATCATATTTTCATCCAGACACCTAAGTCCCAGGGCCTGTGTTTGAAGATGGGCTGTCCTTCAACTATAGACAAGAGGGAGAGCTACTGGAATCACATGGAAATCAAGCCTACTTGCTCTAACCAACTGAGCAAGAGGTTTTTGTCTCTCTGGATTGGTCCTGGTCCTTCTTAGGGGCCACCTAGCAAATGACCCGGAAACCTGAAGTAACAAGATATGGGAAGAGGAGGAGGAGAAAGCAGAGCACGATAGCTCAGCACCCTGTAACTTCCCATAGGAGAAGGTGACATGAAAGACCAGAAATTTTCTGGTTTTTGATGGTGGTGGGGGTCCCAGCAAGCTCAGACTGATGAAGGCTTAGGTGGGGAGGGGGGCACAACTTCATGGGAGGGGAGGTGGGCTCCATTCTGGAGTCATATTTCTTTCATACTGTCCTTCACCAGGCTGACCCTCACCTTGCTCCTTATGCTCAGGGTCAAGGGTAAAAGGGCAAGATCCAGGTCTGTTACCCCATTGCAAACCACGAGGAGTTTCTATGGCAACAGCTCACAGCCTGGGACCTTACGTCTTTCCTAGATTCTGGTAAAAGACAGCCTGCTGCAGGCCGCTCCTTAGGGTCAGACAGGCCACAGAGTGTATCGTGTAGTGAGCTCTGGGTCAAGACATCACTGACTGAGAAGAGAAAGAAAACTCGCAAAATGGTTAGAAACGAAGTGGAGCAAAGATTCCAAGTTAAACACCCAGTGCCCGTATACAGGCTTGGGCCCACAGAGCAGGACTACAAATCCCGGAGGGCCTGGCAGCTCCGCAGAGAAGACTACGTTTCCCAGAGGGCGCCGCGACAGACCGACGGGGGCGGGGCGGGGCGGGGCGGCGGGTGCTGCCCTCTGCCGGGCGCGGCGGGAAGGTGCGGAGTGACAGCGGGAGCCGGGGAGCCGGGCGCGGGGCTGGGTGACAGCGGAGGCGGCGGCCGCCGGCTGGACGTAGGGAGCGGCGGCGGCGCCGACGGCAGCGGGAAAGGCGGACGGGGCGGGCCTCTCTGGTGGCGCCGAGCCGGAGGAGCTCGGGAGGGGGCGGCCGGCGCAGCTCGCGGGCCGGACACCTGAACTTGAGACAAGTTGCCGGAGCCCCGGGGCGCGGGCGGCGGACGGATTGACCTTCAGAGCTAGGTGAGCGGAGCCGGGAGGCAAGGGGTACGCGGAGGGCCGGGAATCCCTGATCCAGGCTCCCCCGCCCCTATCCGGTGGGTCCGGGAGACAGGTGGGTGGGTGGGGGTGCGGGCTGGAGCGGGGAGCCGGACGCCGCGCTGCCACCCGCCCCGCTGTCTGTCTAGCCCGGGACGCCCGGCGCATGGCGCGAGCGGCACCGCCTGCCAAGCCTGGGAGCCCCTGCGGCCCCTCCCTTCAGGCGCGGGCCGGGGGCGGCTTCTCTGCGACCTTATGTAACCAGGCGGGAGGGGCCGGGGCGGGCATGGGCCTTCCCGGCTCGGGAGCTGGGAGTCGAAGGGGCGGGAGGCGTGGGAGTGAACTTGCAGGAAGTTTGAGGGACCCGTGGGCCCTGCGCCCACTTCTTCTCCCGCCGACGCGGCAGAGGCGGGTGGCGCTGGAGAGGGCGCTGGAGGTAGGGGAGGTGTGCGGGGGCCGAGACCGACAGGGCCTGGCCCTGCCGGGATGGTCTGGGAGGGCCGGAGCAGTGCCACGCCCCGGGGGCTGGGCTGATGGGGGGCGGGTGGAAGGCCCATCCCTCCCTCCCTTCCCGTCCCTTCCTCCCCCTCGGTCTCTTGAAGAAGCTGCTCCTGCCCGCGTCGCCTGCTATCTCCGAGCGCAGTCTTTTTCTTCCCTTTGCACTATTTCACGACCTTAGGGAGCCCCACCCCCAGAGCTCACCCTCTACGCGCCCCTCTTTCTGTTTTTCCGGGAGCTCCCAGCCATCCACCCGTCCCACGAGGACCTCCCTCCAACACACACACCGTTCGGTCCCGAATCCCGGAAAACACGCCCCCTTCCCCCTATTCCCGAGTCCGCACCGCCCAACCCCAGGCTGTCCCGCCCCCCAAGTCAGCGTTCCCTCTTCTCCCCACTCCCCGTACCCTGGTCAGCTATTCGGCCGCAGCGCGTGCGCTTGCCTCCTGGAAGGGAGCGGGCTGATGCCAGCTCGGTCCCCGCCCCTCGGCCCCCTCCGGGCCCGGGTTCTGGCTTCACGCACGGCTGCCCGGAGCTGCTTCGGGTTGCGAGAGCAGGTTCGCGCCGCAGCCGCCTGGCGCACCCCAGCCTCGCGCCCTGGGGGAGGGAGGGCGGGTGCCCGGGGCGGGGCTCATCTGAGCGAGCGCCCGCACTGCCCAGGGCTCCCCCCACTCCCGGTTCCCTGCCAGCCCCCTCACAGCGGAGTCCTTGCCACCTCCCCAGTCCACTCCAGCCATCGTTCCCTCGCCTGTCTGTTCTGGGGACGATTCTGCGCGAGCAGTTTCTGGAGTAAACTTGAGCACAGTGTTCTGTCTTCACGTTTGCTGGGGAAGTGTCAGTTAATTATCGCCCAGCCTCCACCCCGCCCCCCCATCCTGAGTAAGGGGGTGCTTGCTTAATCGAGCAGGAAGGGTGCAAAGCCAGTGCAGCTCCCCTCTCCCCTCCCCACCCCCATCCCCGCCCCTGAAGCCTCTGGGGTGTGGACTCAGGGCCCTGCACTCGCCCTGCCGAGATTTCACCGGCCAAGACCTGGCACTCTTGGGCATTTGGGATTGCGGGGAGGGGGCAAGGGGCTGGTGTCTGGTTTCCTCTAGGGCCGCCAGATGCGGGTACGCTCGGATCAGAATGCAGTTCTTGGCTCCTTGGCCGGTTCCCTCAGAGGCCTTCTCTGTGCCTAGTCTGGGAGACAGCCCCCACCCAGATCCTGTCCTCAGGGAGACCACGGTCTGGGGAAGAGAGCAGTAATAGTTAAAGGTCCTCCATAGAGGCAGTAGAAGGGGAAGAGCGGGCCACCTTGAGAGCCTTGCCTGGTAGTCTGCTGGTATGCGTGTGTGATGCCTCAGTTTCCCCAGCCGTGGGAAAAATAGCAGCTGACCTTCTTTCTGCCTGCCTCCTGGTTGCTGGGACAGGAAAGCAGGAGCCAGAGTGCAAATGAAGGGCCGTTTGGGGGACTGTTTATCTGCTCCTGGAAAGGAGCCAATGCTGCTTACAGGGGACAAGGCCTGTTACAGCTGCAGTGTTACTTTACCTGAATGCAGCTCTGTGAGGTGCCGCCCCATGGGAACCCAGGTCTCCCAGTTCTGGGTCCCATGGAAGGGATGCAGGGGTGGGGCAGGGGACATCTCCTCAGGTGAGCACTAACTCCAGGGAGAGCCAGCAGGGCTTCTGGGGGCTGACAGCTGGGTGACTCATAGTCAGAGGTGGGCCAGGGCAGGCAGGAGCCCATCTAGGGTCCTGAGGTAGAGGGGATACCCAGTGCTCACCTCCATTGCCAGTCAGGCTCCCCTGCTGGAAAGTAGGTGGGAGGGGGCTCCCACTCCTCAGGCCTAGCTGCCCTTGGAGGGTCTGGCTTCTGGCTCTGATCCCTCCTGGGGCTCTGTTTATGGCTGTAATTGCATCATTAGCTGGAGTTTATAGAGTTACTTAGCACCTGCCCCTACAGGGAGTGGCTCAGCCACCCCCTGGATTCTGTATGTCTCTTCCTTTTCAAAGTCAACTTGGTCTCTGCCGGCAGCAGGGGTTTCCCCAACTACAGCTGGCGTGAAAGCCAGGTTGGGCCTTTGTCCTCAGGATGGAGGGCAGTCAGCACTTGGGGCCCAGCTTGGGGCTGCCCTGGAGATGACCGTGGAAATTGAGGTGGCCTCCTCTGATACAGAGGGAGGGAGCTCAGGATTTCCAGAGCCATCAGAAGTGTCCACGACCCAGGATGCAGCTAGTGTAGGTATATGTAGGTAATGTGTGTGTCCTCATCTGAAAAAGGGGAAATAAAAATGCACATACCTCAGAGGATGTCGTGAGGACTGAGAAGGCAGCAGTGCCGGGTTCATGGTGAGTCCATGGTGTTGCTCTGGTGTCAGTGTGTGGGGGGGTGTAATTGATGGGAGTTTGTGTGTGTAGTTAGGAGATTACAGGTGTCTAGTTAGTGTGTGTATAGATGAATTGTGTATATGCAGTGTCTCTGAGAGTACAATAACTCAGTATTATATTAATAGAATGTTCATCTATTCTCTATGCTATAGTAGAACAATGTTATAATAAAACTTAGTTATAAACAATAGTTGCCAACATTTACTGTCTGTTTACTCTTTAGAATGAGGTAGGAATTATTATTTTCATCATACTGATTCAGAGAAGTTAAGCGAGTTGTTTGAAGTCACACAGCCTGAAAGGGGTAGGGACTCTAACCCAGGCCCAAATGACTCCAAAACCCATGTTCTCAGTCCCTAAAGACCACTTCCGAGTTTCCCAGGAGTTCTGTCTTACAAGGTGGGGGTGCAGTTGTCTGGGAACCTTCTTTTCCGCATCCCGGTCTGCTGTGAGCAGGGGTGGGAACATGCTGAGGCCCCTGCCCCGGGACTGCATGTATCTCCCGGCTGCCCCCCTGAGCTGCTGTCACAGTTGATCAAAGTACCCTTGCTGAGGGCTCTCTTGACTGGCCTGGGGAGGAGATAGGTTCAGACCAGACTTCCTGGGTCTCCTTGGAAACCACAAAGGTTAACTTAGGGTGAAGCCCTGAGTAGTCACTTGTTTAACCGTATGTTGGTGTGTATAACATGCTCCCATGTATAACGCGCACCTACGTCTTAGGCCCAAACTATCAGGGGGAAAAAAAATCTTTCATTTCAACTTTTTAATTCAAATTTCTATTTGTTTACATTTAGGTACTTGTTTTCTGTAGTATAAAGGAATTTTAGTGTTTAGTTTTTGACATATTACGGTAAGAGAAATTTTATGTAACAAATAATCACAAAACACAAGAACTGGTACAAGGTACAAGAAATTTTATGTACTGGTAACAACTTTACGACGTTTACGCATCCTAGAAGGCCAAGAATTTCATTATTGCAAGTTCATAAGTTCAACAAAACCGATGCTCCCATTCCAGGGTATTATTTTGCATTCGGATATCACTATTGGTTTCTAGAGTTACACTTCTAACTCATAAGCATAAATAAAAGGATCAAAAACATTTATACAGATAGGAATTAGTACTACCCACGTATAATGCGCACCCTTATTTTCCCCTCACAAATCTGGGCAAAAAAGTGCGCGTTATACTCGTACATGGTTAAATCAGATGTGGAGAAAAGGCTTTGAGAACTATTGGGGGAAACTGAGATGGCAGCGAAAGCCATGAGAAGAACACAGGACTTCCCATGTCGCCTCTGAGAGGCTATGTAGCTGGGGCAGGTCCAAGCTCCTCTCAGCCTCAGTTTCCATCTGTGAACCTAGATCATCTGTGGGATCCCCTCCAATGCAAACCTCCTACAGATCTCTGGCAAAGGCACCAGAAAGGAGAGGCTTCGGAAAGGAAGGGAAGTGGGGTGTGGGGGGAGACGGGGGACTGCTGAAGTCTACTCCGTAGAGCTTTCGCTAAAGACTGCCCCTGCTGGAGCGTCCAGCCAGTTTCTCTTGGGACATAGCCACAGCCCCCATGTAATGGGCCCTGGGCTACGTGTCACCTAGCAGGGGGGGTATTGAAAGCATGGACTCCAGGGCAAGGCGTCCTGGCCTGGAATCCCAGCTCTGCCACTTACTAGCTGTGTGGGCAAGCTGCTTCACCTCATTGCCCCTCTGTTTCCACATCTAAAAAGCCCGGATTCCAGTAGCACCTACGTAGTGATTTATGCTATAGTGAGGGCTAAGTGTGTCAGTGCGTGCTGCACGTACGGGACTCAGAATTGTGCCATACTCAAGAATTGTTCATTATCATCATCAACTCTTGTAACTCATTTACTTCTTTATTCCTCATTTCCAGTGAGGAAATAGAGGCTTAGAGAAGAAATAAAGACCTATGGGCTGCAAACAGGCTCCCCCCACACCCTGGGGCCCCTCGGCTAACATCTGCAAATGAGATGCCTTACAAGGGGCTTTGCAGATTCCTTGGCCACGGTCCCCCCACTCCCTGTGATAACACACCCAGCCTAGTCTCCACGGTTAACAGTATAGCATAGAGGAGTTGGCAATGCCTGCAGCCTCTCCACCATCCCGGCCTTGCCTGTCCCTTGGGATTCCTTGGGTGGCTTCTGGCCTGGTCACTTACTATCCACTCCTGACCCGTGGCTCTCCCCTGCGCTCCTGCTGCCTGCTCCTGCACTCTGCACAGATCCCCTTGGCTGCGATGTCACTGAAGGCAGAACAACCCTCCTAGTGATAGAGCAGGATCTGGGACTTAATATGCCCCCAGGAAATGCTTTGCTGTGGGGGGTGGGGGTGGGGCAGTGGGTGAGAACTGAGGGCCGCCCAGAGGGGCAGAAGCAAGGGGCAGTCATCACCTGTTTTCTTTCCTGGCTCTTAAACATGGGCATAAGGAAGAGGAGAACTGAGGTCTGGTCATCCCCTCCCCTGTCCAGCTTCCTTGGGCAAAGCCTCCTTGTTGGCGCTTCTCCACACAGAGGAGGTCCCAAAGTAAAATGTGGGGCCATGGGGATTCATCCAGGAATCCCAACAAACTCGCCAGAAGCGCACGGTCCATATTTCCCTCTCCCAGTCCTGTTCATGCTCGTCCCTTCTCCTGGCATCCCCTCTCCTCCTCCCCTCCTTATAACCCAATCCTTTGTCCATCAAGGCACACCTTCCCAGGAGACCCAGGGGGCTGTTCTGACTGCAGCTCTGGCTAGATATTATGACCGCCTGGGAGCTCTTTAAAAATACCATTGCCTCTGAGTCTTGGGGGAGGGGCCTAGGCATCAATATTAAAAAAAAAAAAAAATCCCTCACATGATTCTGATGCCCGGTGTCTAAGGACTTGGTTCTCACATTTGAGTGGGCATCGGGATCCCCTGGAGAAACTGTTAAAATGCAGCTTTCCGGGGCCTCACCTCCACGGCTTCTGATTCAGTGGGTCTGGAATCCTAGGTATCAGATTTGCATTTCTGACCATTTCTCAGGGGATGCTAATGCTGGTCCCTAGACCGCACAGAACCCATAGCTTTGCAGCTACCCAAGTAAGAGCTTTCTGTCTCCTGGGTCTCCGATTGCTTATCAGGCCTGTCTTCTTTTCAAAGCCAGGTCCCCAGGGGCAGGGACCACTCTGAGACCCTCTGTTGCCTCCCCAGGCCCCACTATGTCTAGTCAGCCCTTCCTTCCCCAGCCTGGCTCTCAGCCCCTGCCTCCTGTTACACTGACCACTGTCCAGCCTTGTGGTCTGGGCCCCACCTTCTGGGACAAATGCTCAGGAAAGATTTGCTGTTTGTTCAGAGTGGGATGAGGCGGACGAGGGTCAGCACTGGCCCTGAGAGTCATCGGTACGTGAAACAGGACTAAAGCTCCTGCAGAAGTGCCTGGAGCCAGAGTAGCATTGTTGGAATAGGGGGAGGTGCCCAAAGTGGCCCCCCACCTTGTTGCAGTGAGGCTGTAAAAAGACCAATCATGTTATTTTACTTTCCCACCTTGTGGAGGGCAAGTAGTGGATCACCGTTTGAACTGTATTTCTTGTTAATAATAAAAATGCTAAAAAGCACAAAAAGCAGTGATTCCCTTCTCCTTTCAGAGTGGTGGTGGCGGTGGGGGTCACTGCTGGAGGTAGGGTGTCTCCATCACCTTCTAGGAGGTCCTGGGCCTTGAGGACAGGGTGACCCTGGGGCTCCACCCTGGGCGGTGGGGGTAGAGACTTCCTTAGAAGCTGGGGGAGCTGGGGCCGAGGCTGGTGGGAGGTGAGAAGAAGTGATGGCGACACTTTAGCCCTGCCAGGGGAGGCAGGATGAGCTTGGCTTTGGAGCCATCAGTCAACAGATGAATGGAATGCTTGAACGTCAGCACCCTGGGCATAGGGTTTGGGTCTGTTTTGTTGGCTGGAATATCCCCAGTGCCTAGAAGAGAGACTTGTACAGAGGGTGACAAAAAATGTATAAGAAAGACATTGTAAGAAAGGAAAACTGTACTAAAATTGTAATAATATATACCGATAATAAAAGATGAATACAAGTCACATTTGACGTCTGCAATTACAAGAGGTGCTCAAAGTTGTTACCATCAGCGTCCAGACACGGTCTGACGACATGAACGACTGCTTGAGCAACGTTAAACAAAGTGTCCACTTATATACGTTGTTTTGGCACCCCTGGTATATAGTAGATGCTCAGTCATCTTTGCAGAATGAGTGAGGGAGTGAGCGTGATTTGAGCTCCCCACCACGTGCCCGGAAATGAGGACACAACAGATGCTATACCCGTGGTCTCTGCCCTGCGGTAGGCTGGGTATCAGCTTCGCCATCTCATACGCAGGGCTTGTACACAGCTCCACAAGGAGGAGCTCCCTGGCCCCGCCCCCCACTGATGCAGGCCCAGCCTTGCTCCTCGCGTGGCTCACAGTCTGTCCCTTCCCGCAGAGGGTTTGCCAACACCCCACCCGCCCTCCCCCCACCCGCCTGAATTCTACCAGTGGGTCTGTGGGGTGGGGCTCGGTTTGTTTTCTCCTGTTTGCCAAGGGAAGTCACAGCCTGTCCTCTGCCTTGTTTATAATTGGTTCTCTGGGACAGCACCTGCCTCAGTCCCCCGCGGTCCCTGAGGGGTGCCGAGTGACACACTATACTGTCCACCCCCTGCCACCTCTCGTCCCCTCCTGGCTCTAGCCAGGTGCTCTCTCAGCTGCCCAGCCAGTGCGACGCTGGCTGGCTTTGCTGTGGGTGGATTGGGACTGTGGGGCCAGCTGGTGTTGCCCCCACGTTATCCAAAGGGAGTGTGGAGGCGCCACGCCAGCACCCCATGGATGAACTGAGCACCTCCTGGGTGCCTAGCACAGAGCCAGCCCAGCAGGGGGATGGGAAGAAGGACACCGCTGCCCCTCAAAGCTGACAGCCTCGCAGGGAATTTCAGTAACCACCGAGAACAGAGAAAGGCGGAGTGATGTAAGATAGGACGGAAAAGCGTCCTAAATGAACGTAAACGCGTCCACGCCGGACCCGTCACTCTGAAGCGCATTCTTTCTTGGTTTGGAGAGTTTTTACAAAAGGGGTCCGGCCAGCACAGCGACTTTGGCTCAGCCCTTCCTACCCTCTTGGGCCCCCCAGCTCTACCGCCTCCTGGGGGTCACGTCTGCAGGCCTGGGGCAGATCTTTCCATGAGGACTAGAGACTGCTGAGTGTGAGAGGAGGCCACAGGGAGGCCACCTGAGCCACCTAGCTGCCACTTGGAAGCCCGGTGCCGTGGAGGGTGTGGTGCTAAATTGGGCCCAACAGCTAAGAACTCTTTGGAGCTGCCTGTTGCTGAGCCCCAAGGCTTGGGCCTGGACCCTGGGGCTGTGTGAATCTGCTGTGCCCCCACCTCCTCTTTCTTCCCCCTCCCTCACCCCCACCAATCCCTCTGACCCTCCTTTTACTTCCACTGCATCTGGAACATGGATGCGTGTATGTCTTGCTCTCTCTCCCCTGCTCTCTGTCCCCCGCTTTCCGTATTTTCTTTTTTCTGCCTCTCTCCTTTTGGTGTGTTCAGAGGGTACCTGCCCACATGAGCCTCTGAGGGGTCCAGAGGTATGGCCCAGGGCAGGGTGGAGTGGGTGGGAGGGTGCCCAGCCTGAGGCAGCTCCCTGCCCGTGGGCAGCTCAGGGCACCCTGGGGAGGGTCGGAGATGTGAGGGGCTGTGGTCCCCAGCTCCTGTGGGCTGAGGGGCAGCCAGTAGCCTGGGCCAGCTGGGGGACCCCCTCCACAGACTGCCCCAAGTATCATTGGATACTCCAGACCTGTGACTAACCATAGGTTTTTACCAGTTTGTTTGACCTAATTATAGTTTTGGCTTAATTTTCAAAGCCTGGTGTGAGAAGAAAATATTAGAGCTTCTATTTATTTCGATCTCATCCTTTTCTACCCCCTTTTATTGTGAAATATTGCGTAATGGCTGAAAAGAGCATAATAGCTGAAAAGAGTAAACATGTATACTGTAATAAATAATTATGGAAATGAGAGCCCAGATAAGCACAACCCAATGAAGAAACAGACTGTCCCCTGCATTCCACAGTGAGCTCGTGTGCCCCCTCGCCCAGAGGTAACTGCTATCCTCACCTTCCTAATAATCATTTCCCCGCGTTTCTTTATCATGCAACCACCCATGTATGTAGCCTTTAGGAGCAGGTTGCCTGATTTTGAACTTAATACAGCTGGAACGCCACTGAACGTGTTCTTATGGCATGTGTTTTCTATCAACAGTCCACTTGTGAGATTCATCTATGTTGTTGTGTGTAGCTATGGTGTGTCCATGTTCATTGCTGTGTGGTATTCCACCGTGTGAACTCGTCCTTCTGTTTGCATCCATCCCACTGCTTGTGAACGTTTGCGTTGCTTTCCTTTTTTTGGCGACTACTATGAACAATACCAAAAGGACATCTTTGTACGTGCTTCCTACTGCATGGGCGCATGCCTCTCTCCAGAGTGTATATTACCCAGAGTGAAATTGCTAGAGCACAGGGTATGCAAGGCATATTTCAACTTTAGGAAATATTGTGCTAAGTGATTGTACATGGCACCTGAATTCCTGTTGTTCCACATCCTCTCCAGCACTTGGTATGGGCAGACTGTTTAATTTCTGTCGTGCTGGTGAGTGTGTAACAGTACCTTATCATGGGTGTAATTTAGCTTTCCCTTCCTGTGTATAGAACGATTTTTGTACATGCTTGCTGACATGCATGATATATCCGTGCATTGGTATTTATAAGCAATGTATAAGAAAAGGAGCGTGCTCTGGGGGTGCGCAAACATTTTTACTCAGAGGAGCATGTGATCAAAATAGTTGAAAGACTGTTGTAATAGTGAGTGCCAGGGAAGGGGCTGGTTTCTAGCTTGGGGTGGGAGGGTGGTCTTGGGAGGAGACCCCCAAGTGGCAGTGCCCACCAGTGGGGCCATCTCTGCCCAGAGGTACTGAGCCCACCGAGTACTCACTAGCGCCTCCCGCCCTCCCGCCGGGTACATCTGGCACAGGAGGAGGGAGGCTGTAGGGCTAGTGCCCCCAGCAGATACCCTTCAACTTCGAATTGGCAGGCGCTCACTGCTCAGGGGCTTCCAGGGCAGTCGTTCTCGACCAGGGGCGATTTTGTGTCCCAGGAGACAGTTAGCAGTCTGATGATATTTTTGGTTGTCGCAACTCAGGGAATGCTACTGGCATCTAGGGGGTGGAAGCCGGGGATGCTGCTACATACCCTACCATGCTCGGGACAAGCCTCCATGACAAAGAAGTGTGTGGTGCCAGGTGTCAGTTTTGTAGAGGCTGAGAAACTGCTCTAGGAAAAGAGCCAGGAAACAGATTTGCCATGAACTCGATGCATGGCCTAAATGCTTTGAGCTTTGGTCTCTTCATTTGGAAATGAGAGTGGCAAGGGTGGCTGTCCCTTCCCTTTCGTGGGGCTGTTGCCAGAACTGGGGAGAGGGTGGCTGTGTCGGTATTTTGGGAGCATCCCAGGGAAGGGGCCTGCAGTCTGTTCCAGGGGTGGGAGGGCTTTCCCTGTGCTCCCTGTCCACTGAGCTGGAGGCATCAGGTGACAGACGGGCCATGAGCCTCAGCCCTGGTTCCTGCTACGCTAGGCCTCAAAGAGCTGTGGGGGAACTGCCCTGAGGGCCCCAGCCTTTTGATGAGGGCTGCAGAAATAATAAGGGCTCTCCGGGGAGCCCTGGGGCCCAGGCAAAACCATTTCTGACTTTGTCCTTAGCTGGGTGGGAGTCCAAGGTTGTATGGGGTGATAAGAGGTACTTATCATACTCCTTATCTGAGGCCCCATTGCAAGTCTGGGCAGTGAGGGGTGGGAGCCAGAGGTCAGCTTTGAGGGCTCTGCATACCCACGCCGGCTCCTGCTCTCCCTCTGTGTCCTTACAGTGTCAGGGTCAATGCTCCCTGGGTCTCCAGCCTCCCCGTCTGGACACACCTCACCTCAGCGTCACCGCCTGCCTCCTCCCGGAGCCACGGCCTGCGCAGTCTTCCCTCTACTAGCTGTCCCTTCCCGAAACGTACTCTCGTGGAAGCGCCTAGTAAACTCATCCATCCTGAGATGTAGGTGACTGACAACAGCTGAATGATTGGCAGCCTTTCTTGTCAAGAGGTATTTACCTATCAAAGACAGGAATCCCTTAGCTACCAGAAAGAAGCATGAGTGAGATGTCAAGTGTCTTTGACAGGCTGTTAGAGAAGAATTCTGGGGGCTGAGAAACCTTTGAAATCGCATGTGTAGCAAGAGCGTTTTCTCACAAGCGAAAATTGTGTGGTGGCTCAGGTCTTCCCTGAGCTTCCGAGGACTGTGCTTGGAATCAGGGTCCATTCCAAGGTGGGCGACAGTAAGATTATGACCTGGGTGTCTGGAGACCCCGGGAAGGCCCAGGGCTGAAGTGACAGGTATGTGGCCAGTCAGGAAGGTGGTGAACTGTGCGGCTTCTGGCTAAGAGGGGACATATCCCCAGGAGGGGCTGGGAGGATGGGTGGCTTAGGCTGAGGCCTTCATGGACCTAGTAGGAGTCCTGCAAATTCCTGCCTCTCTGTGCCTCTCCTTCTTGGTGCAATGGCCAGTGTGGCCTGCGGCATGCGACACCAGGCTGTGTGGGAAGTGGGTGACTGTCGGAGGCTCAGTCTGGGAGGAGGCAGGGACACTGTAGGTGGCCTGTCCTGGGTTGGTGAGATTGGAGCTGGGAGTCCGCCTGTGTTGGGTAGACTTGTGGGTGAGAGAGGCCTTCGGGGCGTGTGGTTCCCTCTACGCTGTGAGCAATCCTTGGCCACATTTGCAGCTCCCAGGGGATTGTGCAACTTCCTCTCAGGCTGAGGTGCAGGGGGCTGGGTGAGAAACAGTGCTGGGGAAAATGAGGAAACTGGGGCTGGCGCTGAGGCAGGGGCATGGCTCTGGGCTCCGGCCCCCCGACGAGTTGAGTGTTCCGGGGGGTCTCTTTCCAGGAGGCCACCCTCTCCCAGGTATGAGGGTGTATATTGCGTGTTTGTGTGTGTGTGAGTGTGTGTGTGGAGTGAGTATGAGTATCTGTGTGTGTGAGTGTGTCTTTGGGGAGGTGGGTGAGCGGGGATGAGGCTCACAGGCTATACTGGCATGGGGATATCTTTTGAGCAGGGTCAGGGCTTGGGAAGCAGGTGGCCCAGGGGAGGGGCCGTGCCGGGTCAGGGGAGAGAAGACAGGCCTCCCTCTGGGCCGGGGATGGTGGAAGATGTGTGACAGCAGGAGGCAGAGTTGCTGGCAGCCAGCCCCACCTCTGAGGAGCCACGTAACCCTGGGCAGTTTAAGCACTCACTGCCTCTGCTCCTCACGTCTCAGGCTTGTTTGGGGGCTCTGGTGAGAAGGTAAAGGGCATGATGTGCTCTGGGCGACGCTGGCCAGGCCATAGTAAGTACCCGCTTACATCAGGGCTTGGGAGCAGTGCCTGGGAGCGCCTGGCCGGTGTGTGCGGTGCCAGCTGCCTGGGGTCAAGTCCTGGCCCTGCCACTTTGCACCATGGGATCCTGGTATGTTAATGAGCCTCAGTTTCCTCTTCTGTAAAACAGAGATGACAATTATAGCCCCCACCACGTGGGTTCATTGTGAGGATTAAAAGACTGAATTCCTGCTCTGAATTCAGCGCCTGGAACCTGTGAGTGAGCGCTCTGCACAGGTTCACATTTTACTGGTATGTGAGCGTGTTTGTGTGCAAACACCAAAAAACCTGCCTGGGGTTCACGGCGATTGTTTGTTAGAATTGGGGATAATAATGGGAGCTCACGTTTCCCGGGTCGTACTCCCTGTCAGGCACTGTGCCAAATGCCCCTCCCTCACAGTCACTCTACGAAGTGGGTGCTGTTATCACCCCCATTTCCCAGAGGAGGACATAGAGGCACAGAGGCGTTGAGTCACTTGCCCAGGGCAGTGATATCGGCGAGGGGGGAACGCAGAATGGTCCCCTGAGCGCTGACAGGGACCCCGGTCCTCAGGACCTTATTCCAGCCCCATGTCTGGGTTCAGCTGAAGGTGGGTGCGAAGGAGGGAGCAGGCTCTGCTGGGAGGGGTGTGAGGTTGACCGTAGAGCCTGTGGGCTCTGGCCCGTCTCCAATTAAGTGGCCAACTAATACAAAGACTGAAGTTGCTACAGGGAATGGCTCTTTAGTAGTTGGAGTTAGAGCAGACTTCTCTGGGGTGGTCTTCCCGCCAGTGTGTGGATGTAAGAGAGACGTTGAAGACCAGCTGGTGGGCAGAACGGTGCAAAGGTGGTGAGTGTGGTTCCAGCTTCAGCCAGACCTGGCTTTGAGCTCTGCCTGAGCCGTCTACGGAGTGACCTTGGGCTTCAGTTTCCTCACATGTAAAACGGGGGTTGTTGCAGTCCCTGCCTCCTTGGGTGAGGATGAGATGAAATGAGATATCAAGTAAGATGCTTAGCACAGGCCTGGCCGGGAGCAAGTGTCCCATACACGGGCGCCTTTATCACACACGTGTTGTAGAGGGGGTCAGGGCAGGTGGGGAGTTTGGGCCACACAGATATCCATGGAGGATCATTATTTGAACTATGGATCAGGGCCACTAATTGGACCCTAATCTGGCCATGAAATCAGCTTAGTCGGTCTCAATGAACATTTTGTTAAATGAAAAAGAATATAAAACATCCAAGTGTATCGCTCAGTACTGGTAAGGTTGTTTTGTGCAGCCTTTTTTGTTTCATGTTCACGTTCATGTGTATGCATGCTGTGTGTGTGTGTGTGTGTGTGTGTGTGTGTGTGTGTGTGGTGGGTCAAATAAAAAGTATTTTTCTGTGAGTCATGATCAAAACATTTGGGGCCACTGCCTGAGAGATGATCTCCCTCCTATACAATGTGTATGAAGCACCTACTGAGTGCAAAACCCAGCATCACATTCCAGGGGCCAGACTGGGGAGTTTGGGCCCAGTTCTTAGCAGGGTATGTGTGGGTGAGTGGGCTTTGTGAGCGTCAGCAGAGACAGAGGGTGAGGTGGACAGGAAAGGCTTTCTGAGTGATGACATGTGTTAGATGGGGACAGTGAGAGGAGACAATGCCTGTGCTGAATGGTTGGCTCGGGGTCTAGAGCTAAAGAGCCACCTTGGGAGGTGGGGCTCCTTGTTAGCGGAGGGCTGCAGGGCCCAGCCTGACCAGAGGTGCCCCTACTAGTTAGAGAGAGGAGGGGGTGGGGGCCATCTCAGGGCACTGGGTAAGGGTTGTGCCCATCTCTGGCTGGGGTAGGGTAGGAAAGAGGAGAACTCAGGGTTACTGATTCTCCCCCACCCCCAAGACTTGCAGGATCCCCAGTGACTGAGTGAGACCCAGGGCCCACAGCTCAACTATTTCTTCCCTTCCCTTGGCCCCTGGGAGCCTCTTGAACATTCTCCTCCCCTCTGCTGCCCCAGCTTGTTGTGGTGGGTCTGGCCTGGGACCTGGCTCAGCCCTGAGCCCTGCTCCAGAAGACAGAAGCCTTTCTATTACTTTGATCCCTAGTCTAGGGCAAACCAGGGCCTCAGTTTCTTCATCTGTAAAATGGGCTTACTAACCCCTGCAGATAGCCATATGGGTGGTGATACTCATCTTATGACCTAATGTGTATGAACTGGCTGTAGGAAGTGTGGAGAGCTCTGGGTGGGTTGTTATTGGTGTCTCTAAGCCTGGAAGGACTGGGGCAGGTCATGAGGACATCAGCTGCCTGGCTGGAGAGCCCCCTGCCTCCCCACCCCATGACCTGGGGCCTTGGGGCAAGGATGAGGAGAGGCCTGTGACCCATGCTGAGCTGGGGGTATCCCCTGCTCTGCGGGGAAGTAGCCTGTTAGGGACGTCAGAGGATGAGACCCAGGTTTGGCCTAGGTGTGGGAACCCCAACTTCCAGAATCCCCACCTACATGGGGCACCTTAAGGGCTCCAGCCTGGGGGTGGGTCCATGTTGTCACGTGGAGGGGGCAATGCCCTGGGACTGACCCCAGGAAGGTGTGGGTGGCTTCCAGCTGGCTGAGCCCAGAGCCTAGAGCCCAGAGGCTCAGGCGTGAGCTCCCACAGTAGAACGGGGTGTTTAATGCTAGGTCACGTATACTGAACACCTCCCATGTGCCAGGCACTGTGCTAAGTACCTTTGTATGTTGGCAGATTTCATCTTCACCATAACCTAATACATAGGATCGTCTTTTTAAATTAAGTTTATTGTACACCTGGGTGACAATTGTTAGTAAAGTTACATAGATTTCAGGTGTACAATTCTGTAATACATCATCTATAAATAACATTGTGTGTCACCACCCAGAGTCAGTTCTCCTTCCATCACCATATATTTGATCCCTTTACCCTCTTCTACCACCCCCACCCCTCTTACTCTCTGAGGATCATTTTTATTATCCTGTTTTACTGTGAGGAAACAGAGGCCCAGAATGGTTAAGTCTCTCACCCAAGGTTACCTAGCTAGTGAAGCGGGGCTGAGGGCATGAGTTCTGCTTTCAAGATGCCAGGGTTGAGATCAGGGCTGTACCACTTACAAGCCATGTGACCTTGGATAAGTGACTGAATCTCTGTCACCATTAGTTTCTTGCTCTGTGAAATGGAGTAACAACAGTGCCTTCCTCCAAGAGTTGTCTGGAGAATTCCGTGAGATAAGAGAGGTAAAGTGCTTAGTGCATAATAAGGGTACAGTAAGTGGGATCGCTTCACCAGCTCTCCTACCTGCAGTGCGACCCTGGGCTCCCTGGGTCCCAGTCTCCTCAGTTGTGTGACACAGGGTATGGGCACTTTCCTTGGCCCTCTCAACAGGACCGCTGAGAATCGGATGAGAGTAAAACCCTGGGTGGGTCCTAAGGGAGGCCTTTATAGAGCAGAAGTGCTAGACTCCACAAAGCCCCAAAGCTGCCAGGCATTTTTCAGGGCTTGTAGCGAACCGCAAGATCCTGACGTACCTTGTCTGGGCCTGCTTCAAGCTTTCAGGTTTCCTGCTGGCCCCCGCAGGCATTTCAGTTAGTGACCCTAAATTTACTCCGGGATTTCCCAAGATGTGTTCTGTGGAAGGGTTTGGTGGTCAAGTAGGGATGGCAGAGTATGAGTCAAAAAACAGAAAATGGGTTTCTTTGCTGCAGGACTTGTCAGGGCCTTTAACACACTCATATTCAGTGTGTACCCCCAATATGTGGTCATGTTATACTGCAGGATATCTCAAAGGCCTGGTGTTCAGAGCTCCATTTTTCAGATGGAGAAATCGACCTGGAGTGAAGCCTAGGAAACGATTTCCCCAGATGAAGCATTTAGCCTCTAGCAGAGCTAGGACTAGACCTCAGGGCTCCTGAATCCACGGCCAGTGCTCTGCTCAGGACACCCCCTCCTTTCCCTGCTTCCTCTGTTCTTCTCAGAGAAATGTTGTGTGGGGTGTTGCCGCCTTCCTGAAGTCTCCTCACCCTTTTCTGGCCCCCTCCCCCTGGCTCCCAGCAGCGTTAGAGGGTGCCCCACTCTCTCTGGGCATTGTTGGAAGATGGGACTGTGCCCAGCATATGAGCTCCTGGAGACACTTTCCTGGCTGGTAGATGGCAATAAAGCTTCATCCCAGCTGCAGGGCCCCTAGCAAATTAATTCCGTTTTCTGAGGCTCCGTCTTGCCAGCTGTGTAATGAAACTCATCATTGCGTCTGTCATCTGCAGTTATTGACAGGCTCAGCTCGACACCACATGTGAATGTGCTCTATTAATTTTCAATTTATGTACAGACGTGCACAAGTCTAAAAATTCTTGTCATCTCTGGGGGCGATGAGGGAAGAACAAGGAGGCAAGAGGGAGACCCCTGGCCGTGGGAGCTGGCATGGTTTGGACTCCTAAGTTCCCATGTGCCCCACCTTTGATGTCTGCCCTGTAGAATGTTGCTATCCATCTCTGGGCTCAGTTCCCCTGATCACCTATGAAGTGGGCCAGTGTGACTGTTTCTAGGCACCCATTTCACAGGTGAGACGTGGGTGGGGAGTGCTGGGACAGGATTGCCCAGTTTCCCACAGGGAGTGGGTGTTAGAGGTGGGAAGGAAACCCAGGGTCTCGGTGCCGCTGTCCAGCTCTGCCTGGAGCAGGGCGGTCTCTCCAGCTTCTGCCCCTTTCGTCTCCGGCTCTTTCACATAGGGGGCTGGCCACCTGGGAGTGCATATGGGCATGCCCACCACTCTGTCGCGTGGCAGTTGGGTATAACTGCCCCAGGCCCTCTGCTGTCTGTCGGGGGCTCCAGGTGAAAGGCCACGGGGTGGGCGTGGGGTGGGAGGTGGGGCGAGGTGGTGCCTCCCTGGCAGAGTCCTCTCTAGGAGGGCTGTTTGCCGGGTTTATTCTTAGCACTGACTCATTATAGAATCTATTTTTAGCCCTGTTTCTAAGTGTTGCCAACATCTGGTGCAGCCAGTACCGAAGGGGGTGGGGGTGGCAGGGGCGACCCTTTTGGGCTTTGCTGGGGACTGGAGCCTCTGGCAGGAGAGCAAGGACAGAGCCTTCTATTTCCTGCACCTGCCACCACTTGAAGCTGGGCATGCAGTAGGTGTCCTATTTATGCCTGTGCATCGATTGCTCTGCCACGATCTCATCAGTCTAGCTCCAGCTCCTAGTGAGGGGTGGGGGAGGTGGGATAAATATTACTATCTTGCTGGAGAGCATCTGCTGGCGGGACCCATCAGGCAGGCTCTCCCACATGCAGCCTCCGGGGGTTCCAGTTGGCTTCTAACCTCTGCAGAGGGAACCCCAGAGGAGGGAGGCAAGCCCCAAGCTAGGACACTTGTTACCACCACCACTGAAGGAGGAGCAGCAGATATTATAGGCCTGACTGCCTGAGGTTGAGCTCTGGCTTTGCTCCTTCCAAGCTGTGTGACCTTGGGCAAGTCATCAACCAATCTGTGCTTCAGTTCCTTCATCTGTGAGATGAGGATGGGCATGTAGCGCTGTGAGGATTAAGTAAGATAACATATGAAGTACCTAAATCGTGAGTGCTATATGACAGGGAGATAGTGGAATTGTTATTGTTTTTATTGTTATTACTAAGGAGAAGCTCTGGATGTGCTGTGCTGTTGGAGTGAGTTGGGTAGGAAGCTTCTCAGCTTTCCTCTGAGTGAGGCGCAGCTTGGGATGGGGCTCAGAGGGAGTGGCGGTACCCAGCCGTCACGATGGTGGTGATTTCTACAGACTGCAGCAAGGGGTCGGGAGCACACAGGAGTTGGCATGTGGGCCTTGCCCTTCACAGGTTGGATGAGCCGCTTAATTTTTCTGTATATCCATTTCTTCACCTACAAGACGCTAATAGGTAGGCCATAGAATTATTGTGGGAAAGAAAGCATTGGATGTTTGTGCAGCATTTTTCCCAGTGCTGGGCACATGGTAAGAGCTGAATCCATGAGACTTTTCTTTTTTTCTTTTTTTTTTTTTTGCTGTGTCCCTTTCCCGTGTGAGGAATGGCATGCCGTCACCTTGGGAATCTGGGAGGGGGGCTTGGCCCGGAGGTTGGGAGGGGGGCTGTGGGGTCTGCAGGCATTACTCACTTCCCCTGGGCTTCGGTAACAAGAAGAGGCCAGAGAAAGCTGTGGTTTTCATGCTCTTTCTCAGAACCCCAGGGGGGTGCTTTGGGAGCCCCCAGTTGCAGGCCAGGTGGTCTGGTTCTCTTCGCTCCCCACACAGCTGCTTCATTCTCAGGTTTTACATATCAAGGTTCTAGGTACATTTTGTCTGAAGATGGGGTTTTCATCCTGGGTGACCTCCCTCTGACTCGTCATTGACTTGGGAGGTGACCTGTGCAGGTGGGCTCTGGCATCCCTGGGCGCTGATGCCTGAAGGGTGCTGGGGCCCCGCCCGGGCTGTGGGGACACAGAGGGGGCTGCCAGGCTGCTCCTCAGGGGGCAGGTTTGAGTGCAGCTCCTGCCTTGCTGCCTGAGGGATGCGGGTGCCTTGAAAACAAAACTCAATCCCAGAAGCAAAACCTTCCAGGAAGGAGTGAGCGCTGGGATTGGGCAGAAAGGCCCTGCACAGCACTGGCAGGTGGTAGGTGCTTAGGGAACATTTGAAATGAATGAGCCAAGTGGTACCAGGGCAGCACCCCAGAACAGCGGTCCCTCGCATATGGTGGCGGGCCTTCCCCTCTGCCTCCTCTTGCTTCTCACCCTTCACCCCGCTTCCCTGGCCCCTGCTTGGTTTGGAGCAGCCTTAAGCTACCCAGCCCTGGGGGCCAGGCTCAGCCTTGCTCAGAAACTTCAAGATACTTCCCCACCCTGAGCCTCCGTTGGTTCATCAGTAAAATGAAAGTGATTGGCTCGGCTTCAGAAGCCTCCTCCTGGCTTTTTACAGCTTCAGTTCTGAGGGCAAGTCACACACACACACACACACACACACACACACACACACACACCCCACATGCTATGGCTCAGCTGGGGAAGTGGGGGCCTGTGGGTGTGAGGGGAAGGGTGGGCATCCAACTGTGTCCCCTGGGCTGGGGCCATCACTGTGACTTTCATGTGTGACCTTCTGGGAGTGTGGGCAGCAGCCGTAGGGGTGCACATTTGTGTCATTATGACTGGGTGTGAGGTTGTGTGTGAATCAGGCCAGTGAGGGAGTAAGGGCAGTTATCTGCCTTTGCCAGGCGCTTCCCAGGCTCTGAGGAGAATGGAAAGTGATTCATGCAAAGGAGCCCCAGCTCCACATTTTGGCCACAACCCAAGGTATAGGGTGGCCAGGCTTCCTCCCTTTTCCCCACCCACCAGAAGCCTGTGCTGCCCCTCCTCCCTTGCCTAAGACCCAGTTTCTCAGTCAGGGGTAAGTGGGTTCCTGACACCCCTCTCAGGGATATTTCAGGGGGTGGCCCATGCCTGCAGCTATAATAGTCAGTGTGGTGACAGGAGGTCTTCAAGACCCCACATCCTGGCTCTAGGTAATCCCCTGCACCAGAGGAAGTAGCCCTGGCCGTCAGCACCCCATCACAGCCGAGTGCTTTTCCAGCTGGAGAAAACCTGCCAGGGAGGGGAGAGGACAGGCTTCACCTGCCCACCGTCTCCCTGCCGTCCTGGCTGCAGCCTGCTGGTGACTCATTCCCCTGGGGAGTGAGCCTGATCCCCTCCCAGGGCACCCCGGGGGGCCTGGTGCTGAGCCCAGGGCCCCATGGAGCTGGGGAGTGAGGAGTGAGGCCCTTTGTCCGGGGTGGGGGGGGGGTCCCAGCAGACTTTTCTTGAACCCTCTGTTGGCCCCACAGACTTCATCTTCCCTCTGCCCACAGGGGAGCCATAGCCCCAGATTACACAATGGGTCTAAAATGCCTCACAGGTGAGTGAGTAGTCCAGGCCAGGGACTGGACACAGGAGTCCCTATTCCCCAGTGCCTGCCACCGGGCATGTCTCCATTCTACTGCCTGGGTTACTAGGGGAGAGGGTGGGGCCTGCCCTCCCACCCCCCACAGGGCTGCGCAGCCTGGGAGGGGGTGGGGAGGCCCTCTCCAGGGAAATGAATTCCTGGCCTGACCCCAGATGCCGGCCTGCCCAGCTCCGCTCCAGGGTAACGCTGGGTGCACACACAGCCCCATTGTATGCCTGGGCCCCGTGCCCGCCGTGGGCCTGGCACCAGCTCTATCAACAGCAGTAGCTCCGTCAGCTCCTTCGCACCCCCTTTTCAGGTCCCAAGCGATCGAGGAGGAGGAAGGAGGACGGGTGATTCGGGCGTGAGTGTGTCCTGAGTGTAGGGACCGTTTGGATACTTGAGGAACCAAAGGAATATATTTGTTTTCTCTCATCAACTGTGAGGTACAATATCACCCATTCACGTGAAGAAACCAAGGCATGGAGAGACTTCAGTAACTTGTCCAAGGTCACACAGCTGGCGAGTGGCAGAGCTGGGGGCCGAGCCCAGGCAGCCTTGGGTCCAGACTTTGGGGACCAAGACAGGCCACTTTCTAGAAAGTATACGTCCCCAGGGTGAAAGGGGCCCCTGGAACAGCAGGGTCTGGAGTCCCCGTGCTTGTGAGAAGCCTGATGGTTAATTTCCAAGGGTGATGCTGCTGGCGGGGCTGGTAAAGCAGGTCTCCAGAGCTGTGCCTCAGTTTCCCTGCTCCACCCACACTGTATAGCCCCCTGTGCTCCTTGGGAGGGCACACAAATGTAGAGGTGAGTTGTGGCTAGGGCTGGGGCCTGGACCCTCACCCCTATTCCTGTGCTCCACAGGCTGGTGAGAAGCACCCCCTTCCTTAAACTAGGCCTCCCTGGAGGCAGGGGTGATAAGGCCTCTGGTTGTTTCTATTCTGAGAGTCCGTCCTGAGCTGTCCCATCTCCTCAGGTTTCCCAGCCTGAAGGGGCCTCTGAGGCCAGCTGTAGTCTGTGAGGGGGTCCCACCTCTGCCTCACACACATGCCCCTCAGGCCAAGATGGAGGGTGCCCAGACGCAGCTTCTATGGGGTCTGCCCTGTTTCTCAACTTATCTGCTCCATGAGCCCTGACCCCCGGGGCTAGGCAGAATTGAAGCACCTCCCTTTTCCTCGGCCCACCCTCTTATCCCCCGTCTGTCCTGGGCATGTTTCCCTCCTTCAGTGCCACCTCAGCCCTCTTAGCAAACAGACAGAGCATTCTGCAGTGACCACAAGATTGTGCAATGGCAGAGCTGGGCCATGGGGACAGGTGGGGAAGAGAGAAGATGGAAGGGGACACCGAGGTTGGCTCCCCTCTCTCCCCACCCTGGAGCCTCAGCTCCTGCCCCGCTCTACCCGGGCTCATCTTTCTCCGCTTATGCCAATCCCACCAACCAGTCAACACATCTTCATCCAAGGCCACCGGGCTGGCCATGTCCGAGGGCGTCCAGAGATGAGTGTGGTTGGCACGGTCTGTGGGAGGGGGAGAGGGCATGGGGAGCATCTGGAAGCCCAGATTGTGTTGGGGAGACAGAGCGAGGAGGCTCCCGGGGGGAGCCCAGGGCTTGTTTAAGGAGGGTGCCCTGGGTATCTGAAGGGCTGACTAGGGAGTTTGGACTTTATCTGGCAGACAGTGGGGAACCATTGGGGGCAATGGAACAGGCGATGCACCATTTTTCTTTAGTTTCTGTTCCCTTGTTTTTTCAGGGCTATTGTCTTTCTCTGTTTCTCCAAAGCGAGTAAACCCTTCTCTGCTCTTCCATTCCTTCTCTCTGATCCCGCTGCCCCCATCCTACAGGTCCATATTCTGTTCTTCGGCTCCTTTGCTCAGCCATCCCGGCTTGTTCCCCCGGCCCTGCTTTTGTTTGGCTTCCTCGTCTTCTCTTCCTGCCCCCTGACTCACGTTCCATGGGGTACGGGTTGGACTTGAGGGAAGGGGGATACAGGCATGGTGGGACCACATGGTGGGGACCGGTATGATGGTGACTGAGCCAGGAGGACACCCTGTGTTCTGACACAGCCCTACACCCTTCAGGGAACAACCCTCCCCCAGTGAAGTGGCTGAAGCTCGTTAGGACAATCTTACTTCACACTTGTCAGCCTGATCATTGGCGATACAGATTTCTCTAACAGATAAATTAGAAAATGATGGCCTTCATTTTCTTTTTATTAAATTTAGCAGAAAGGGATATTGAACCAAATGGGAATCAGACTGCAGACAAATACTCTTCTCTTGTCTCCTTTCAAACATGCATCCACCTATACATGTATGCATCCATCCATCCATCCATCCATCCATCCATCCATCCATCCATCCACCTGTCCATCCATCCATCCACCTGTCCATCCATCCATCCACCTGTCCATCCATCCATCCATCCATCCATCCATCCATCCATCCATCCATCCATCCATCCACCTGTCCATCCATCCATCCATCCATCCATCCATCCATCCATCCATCCATCCATCCACCTGTCCATCCATCCATCCATCCATCCATCCATCCATCCATCCATCCATCCATCCATCCACCTGTCCATCCATCCATCCATCCATCCATCCATCCATCCATCCATCCATCCATCCACCTGTCCATCCATCCATCCATCCATCCATCCATCCATCCATCCATCCATCCATCCACCTGTCCATCCATCCATCCATCCATCCATCCATCCATCCATCCATCCATCCACCTGTCCATCCATCCATCCACCTGTCCATCCATCCATCCATCCATCCATCCATCCATCCATCCATCCATCCACCTGTCCATCCATCCATCCACCTGTCCATCCATCCATCCATCCATCCATCCATCCATCCATCCATCCATCCATCCATCCACCTGTCCATCCATCCATCCACCTGTCCATCCATCCATCCATCCATCCATCCACCCACCCACCCACCCACCTATCCATGTATGCATCCATCCACGTATTATACTCACCAATGCATCCATTGTATCCATGCATACGTCAAATATTTATTGAGCACCTCTAGTGGATGTAGCACCTCTAGTAGATGTTTTACACTTAATCCTTTCAAAAACTCTCCAAGATGGACATTCTTCTCATTTTATACTGGAGGACACTGGGACCTTGTGAAGTTAAGAAAGTTGCGAAAGGTCATGCAGACAGTGGGCAACAGATCTGGGATGCAGCTCTCCCTGCTTCCAAATGCGTGCTCTTAGTGTGGACTCAGATGGCTTTCTCTGGTGTCCTCAGGGCCTGGTTCTGAGCATGGAACATCATGGCTGTGCTACCGAATAAACGGGCACGCTAAGGTTCTGGAGGCTGGGGTCCTCTAGTTCTCTTCTAGTTGCAGCCTGGGGATGGGAGGCAATGCTGGCTTCTAGTCCTACTGGCATTTGCCACCAGTAACCGAATGTTGCTATCACCAGCCCTGGAATGGAGGCTTCTTCATCACATAACTTGCAACCTGGCTTGCCCTTGTTTCTTCTCTCCATCTTACCAACTCTGCTTCTGAGCACAGTCTTACCTCCCATGGGTGGGAAAGTTCTAGGTACCCCCTTGGTCATTGCACCCAACTCTCCCAGTCTCCTCCAGTCACTGGGTTCTTACACGCCTGCCTCCCAGCTTTTCCACAGGATGGCCAGCCCCCATTTTACTCTGGCTTTTTTATTGGCCTTTTTTTTTCTAAGCGTTAGCGTTAGCTACTCCATTTCAGGTCAAAACTACCTCCTCGGGCCCCACTGGCTGAGACGAGGATGTGAGTACAGGTCATTTACCTAGGACGTGACCCCAGGAAGCACCAGTAGTGGGGTAGAGCAGTGAGACGGGAGGGAAGGAAGCCAATAAAATCTGTGTTAGGGAGCAGTGACTGCTGCAGGTGCAGATGCCCAGTCTCCTTGGGGACCTCTGTCAACTCAGCTTTAGAGTCACCCCACAGCAGGGCGGGTTGAGGGAAGTGGGTGTTTTGTCACTCGCACCCCTCACTATTTGGCTAAGAGCTGCTGGGGGTCGGAGGGGTCCTTCCCCCTTGGCTCTGGCACAGATGCAGGTGCTGGCAGCTGGATGCGCTCAGGGGTGTGTGGCCGGGGTCCTGACAGCATCCACCACGCTCACGGAAGCCAGGCCTGGTGGTCCAGCTGGTCCCCTGGAGGGTGGCTCTTCTCAGCCCTCTTACCACAGCTCTCTTCTCTCCATGCCCATGGAGCTGCTGTGGGCAGACCCGTCCTACTGGGGCCAGTCACCAGTACCACATTCACGGTGTACAGCAGATCCTTAAGGAGCACCTACTATGCGCCTGCCGGGTGCCATGGAGAGAAAGAGGAAGTTGTCATTCACAGTCAAGCAAGGGGTCCCAGCACAAATGAGATTTGTGTCATGTACCCGACATGGCAGCCCTTTCCAGGCCCTGTCCTACGCTAGGGGCCTTCTCTGTGCTCCGTCCTCCCCTAGAAGGTGGGACAGCAGTGCTGGGGAGCACAGAGCCGAGAGCCAGCTTCCAGTCTCCTCCCCGCTCTAGTATCCTGAGGCTGTGATTGTAGCAGCTCTTCTGACTTCCTTTTCCTTTCACTGCCTCTGCCTCTTCCCTTCCTGGTGCCACTAACCCCATGGCTGCCACGTGGTTGCCTTTTCGTCATTGGGGAACTGAGCTTTCTAGTGCCCTCCCCCTGCGTCTCTATGGGGAACAGGATGCAATTCACGGGGCAATAGGGGGTCAGTTTATTCAAGGACACCCTTCTCTGTCCCTGGTGAAGGCTCTGCCTCGTACCTGCGTCTTGGAGAGGGCCTCCTCCCTCCTGACTGCTGTTCCCAGCCTCAGATTCACACTGCTATATAGTCTCATGCCTTCTGGGGCCCAGGAATGGGAAGAATTAAGAACTGGAAGTGGAGTGTAGGTAAGGCCTTCTGGTGTGGGGGATGGGGAAGGGCCCCGCGGGGCAGGTCCTGGGCCTGGCTGGTCCATTCACACTGAAAGCTCCTTACTGGGCTGCCCAGGCAGGCATGCCAAATCCTGGTCCCTTTGACTCATCTCTCCAGCTGCTACCCACAGCCTTTCCCCTTGATGTTTTCACTTCCAAACCAGGTTTGGTCACGGTTCCCATGCCAGGGTGGCGGGGGCAGGAGTGTGTCTGCCTGTGCGGGCCAGCCTCGTTACCTTTGACACCCTCCCCCTACTTACTAGTGTCATCTATTCCCCAGCCCATGGGCAGGGCTGGTGCTGGCAGGGCGAGCCAACAGCCATCCTGTACCTGCCCCACTTGGAGAGAAAGGTGGCTGCACTTATTCCGGGCAGGCGCGTTGCTGGGAGGGCTGGGAGGATGGAGTCGATTTGCCAAGGGACTGAGAGGTGGAGTTGAGGACGAGGCTTTCTGTTGGTGTCTCAGGTTGAGGCTTCAGCATCTATGATCCAGGGAGGATTAGGAGGCAGCTGCCTCCTATGGGGGAGGCTGGGCGGGAGGAGGACTCGGAGCTGGAACTGGTGAAAGATCCTAAAAGGGGAGAATGGAGTTACCAATGCCCCTCCCCCACCCAACCCGCACAAGACCCAGGGCCTTTGGTTCCTCTCTCTGCTCAGCCAAGGGCACAGTTCCTGGAGTTCAAGGACAGAAAAAACGGGGTGCGTGAGCTGCTGTGCGCATTTCCAGAGTAACACTATGCTGTTTCTCTCATACCTTGGGGGTTGGGGGGGGGGGTTGTAAGGGGAGCAGCTCTCTCACTTCTTTGGCTGGGTGGACGGTAGCTGTCGAAGGTCATTTCTCCTGTGAGGTGAGAGCTTGGTCTTCGGGGCACATCTCCTCTGATTTCCCTGATGGAGATGGGATGGAGGTACCGGTGGAGAGTACCTGGGCAGGGCAGAAGCAAACCCAAGTTCTGGGGCTGGGGCAGCTGCCATGGCTGGAGAAGCCCTGGGGTGGGTGAGGACTGGGGTAGGACCCGGGCAAGGGAGCCCCCGGGTGTTATGCTCCTGGTGACTATTCCCAGAAGCCCAGCTCGCAGGTGGGGCGGGCGAGGAAGGCCCGCCGTAGGTGTGCATAGTGAGGGGAGAGCAGTCTGGTTCTCCAGAGGCCTCTGCCGGCCCCGTCCTGCCCCACCAGGCGTGAGTCAGACCGAAAGCAGAAGCTGCCAGACATTGCGCAGGGTGAAGTGAGGCAGAACCAACTGTGCTATTTTGGAACCTGGTGAATTCCCACCCCTGTCCACCCACCTCCCGTCTCTAAGGGCTCCCACCCCCTCCTGGTTGCCAACACTTTGCCTTCCTCAAGGGGACAGTGAGGGCAGGACTTGACTTCCCTTGGAATGTATGCGGAGGGGGGTGCTTTAGGCCCCTCCCCTTGCTGGACCTCCCCGTCCCTGGCCAAAAGTACTGGCTTCTGGGGAACCAGCCTTCTGGGGTGTTGGGAGGGCAGTGCCCCCTTCTGGTGGGAGCTCACAGGCACGGCAGCCCTGGCGAGGTGCCGGTCACCAGCTTTGAGCACTGCCCATCTCCCCCGCCTTTCTTTCACCACCCTCAGGCCAGCTGTCAGCCACCTCTCCTAGGGGTGTGAGCTGACGGGAGCTTCAGGTGGGAGCCTCTCCTGGCAGGGACTCTCAAAGCGTTGGGAGGGATTTCCGGACACAGAGAGGAGATATTTTGGGGCCAAGGGCCTTTCCAGAACCCATGACATCACGTACACTGGAGCAACCCCAACTGACCCCCCCCCCCCCCAGTCCATGGTCCTTTCTTGGGCATCCTAGGCCTGCTTGAAGTTCCAGCCCCACATTTAGGGTTCCTTTGGAAACTGCATGAGCGTGGGGGCCCCTGGTGGTCCAGCCCGCAGAAGTGAAAGAGGTCAGTGGGGTTTGTGTGTTTCTGAACCGAAGATGAGGGTGTAGAGTTCAGAGCTGTCACCCATCTGAGGGGAGAATGGATAGGGGTCCCTGCCCCTCCTGCAGCTGTGCGGCCGGGGAGCGGGTGGGCTTTTCTCTCATTCTGTGTGAGCCTGTGGGGGGAGATGGGCACAGGCTGCCCCGTGTGATGCTGCCTCTCAGGGGCCCTGAGGACAGAGCTCTACCCTGCTTGTTACCCCCCAGCAGCCTGCGGTGGTAGGTGTCATACGTGGGGGTCCATCGGCAGGCACGTTGCAGGTGAGCAATTAAAATGTGGGTCTTTGTCAACCTGAGGTGAGCAGGACTTGGGGTTCTTATTGCTCAGATAGATTTGGGACTTAGGTGAGAGGGAGAGGCGAAGCAGGAACAAGGGGTCTCCTAGGCCGGCTGCAGGGGCTTCAGCACCCCCAGGCTATCTGGTGGGGGCACAGGTGCGTGGCACAGGCACGCCCTGCCCGCTGGGTCATCTGCTCAGTGCTGGAGCCGTTCTTTGGGCAGGCGGGCCCTGGGGCGGTGTGTATGGGATGTAAAGTGTGCGCGTGTGTGCCATGGTGTGTTTGGAGGAGATGCTATGTGTGTGTGCAGGGCTCTCGCATGCTCGGTCTGCATTGCTTTTCTATCGTATCAGCTTCTGGGCCGCTTCCCCATAGGCCTGCACGGTGGCTTTGCCCCCAGTGAGCTGCTGGCGAGCGCCTGGCGAGCGCCGGGCCCGGAGCCCTGTGTCCCTGCCTCCACCTTGGCTCCTGGGCCTGAGCGTCAGGCCTGTTTGCTCAGGTTCACTGCGGGGCTCAGAAGGGCACCTTGAGGTACCTCTCTCCACCAGAGGCCTGTACCTCTCTGCTGTCGCCTCCCACCTGTCACCAAATTTGGAACCAGGTGACCAGACCTCCAGAAGGCCACAAATAAAGTGACTTTAACGGCCCACACACCTCTTAGGATGCCGTGGCAAAGTGCAGATTCTGACTCAGCGGGTCTCAGCGAGGGATGAGAGTCAGCTCCCAGGGGATGCGATGCCTGGGGACCATGCTATGGGTGGCGAGGACGCAAAAGGCCCTCTCCCAGCTAAACCCCGTCGAGGTCTACGCTGCTCCCCCAGCCAGGGAACGAGTACCCGTGGACCAGCTCCTAGGTCCCAGGAGCCACCCACTCAGCTCCTTTCATCCCCTCACCTTCTCTGAGGGAGACACCATCCTGTTTCACAGATGGGGAAACTGAGGCTCTGACAGGTTAAGGGAGTGTTTCGGGTCACACAGCTAGTAAGTGGCAAAGTCTGTCAGTGTCCACAAAGTCTGAGCAGTCCACTGAACCCAACGGTCTGCCCGAGAGAGAGCAGACTCAGAAAGACCAGATGCAGCTGAGGGGGATGTGTGAGGGGGTGCACTGCAGCTGTCCGGGAACTCAGGGGGCAGCCCTGGGTAGTTCTGGGGAGGTGGGGGTGGGAGAGCGGTGTCTGGAGAGGTGTCTGGAGAGGAAGGCGGGACTGAAAGTAGAATAGTGCTCCCTGCACTCATGAGCCCGAGCAGGCAGAGGCTGGGTGTGCAGACTCCCTGACCAGGTGCTGCAGGTCCAGTGCCTACCAGCTGTGCGACCTTGGGCGAGCTTGTCAGCCTCTCTGTGCTTCAATTGCTCCCTCTGTGATATGGGGGCTATATTACTACTTCCCTCATGGGTGAGTGGGGTTGCTTTGAGGATTAAATCAGTAACATATATCACCTTGTAAGCACTTGGTATGAGCATAAGGAACACCCGTTTGTTGGGACCCAGGAGATAATAGACCACCTTCTGTGCACTGAATGCAGTTGTCCCTGCTCATAGGTGTTTCCCTCCTTCCTTTCCCCTCCCCTCTTCCAATGTCTTCTGTTATTTAGCAAAGCCTGGATACTTTAGTTATAAAGAGGTTGTTTTCAAAGTTCTCAGAGGCAGATTAAACTCTTGAAAAGGGAGGCAAACAGTAGGAGTTCCTTTGCAATGTACAAGCTGCAGGGGGACCAGAGGGTGGGGAGGCAGGTGCTGAAGGAGAGGAGACCCCCCAAGAGCAGGGGCCAGCACAGGCACTGGTGGGTCAAGTGCACTGTGGGCCAGGGCCTGGGGCAGGGAGGGCTGGGGTGGGGGTGGCTTAGGTGCTGGGGCTGGGCTCAGAGTGAACCCTTACCTGGGAGCTAGGACAGGAGCCAGAGCCGCTGTGTGTGTGGCTCTGTGCTCCTCTTTGTCCCTTGTGCAGCCGGCAGGTGGGAACGCAAAGGCGGGGTCCATAGGCTGCCACAATAATCCACCTCCGTGGGGCTGCCCCATGGGCCCTGGTTTCCTCATCTGTTCTGGAGCTGGTGGTGGTCACACATTTAAGAGAGACCTGGGCTTGTGTCCCATTTCACTGTGTTCTTACAGTGTGACCTTGGAAAGGTCACTTAGCATTTTTGAGTCTTGGTTTTCTCATCTGCCAGAGGTGCTGTTTGTCCTGTGACGTGTTTGTGGAGGACGGATACGATCTGACAGATGAGAGCTGACGTAGGTCACGTGCTTAGCTCAGTGCCTGGTCCATGGTAGGGACTTGGGGAGTGTTTGCTGCTTGAGCGAACGGGTGATAATCGAACAGACTTTGGGTCACTGGACCGGCAACCTCTGAGGCTCATTCTGGCAAATCTGAGGGGGTGGGATGGGGTGCAGTTTCCAAAGAAGAAAGCTGATTTTTCTGGAAGCTTTCTTGTAGCTGGGGAGACTGGTAGGTGGCCAGGAAACAACCGGAGAACACAGCAGTGTGGACACAGGCAGGAGGCTCAAGTGGCCCGAGCATCCAGGAGCAGACTGCAGAGGAGCAGGGGGCAGGGGTTTCAGGCCCCTCAGCCACTCAACCCAGGAGAAAGGCAGCTGCCCCTGAGGGACAGGGTGAGGGATCTGGCGTTTGTGCGTGTGTGTGCGTGTGTGTGTGTGAGAGAGAGAGAGACAGAGAGAGACACACACACTGCATGTGTAGCTGGGCTGTATCTGTGCACATCACAAGAGTGGACCCTGCCCCAGGACTTCTCTGGTTTTTCCTCTCCGCGCTTTTCTCAGCTCCGTGTCCCCCCTTTACCCTGTACTTCAAAGTCCAGTGGCCGTCCTCCTGGGGCAGGCCTCCTGTCAGGGGCCAGCGGGTCCCTGAGACAGGACAGGTACCTCTCTTTGAAGCTGCCCCCTTTGTTGCACAATTGCCTTGCTTTGCCCTGGGCAAGCAGGCCAGCCAGCTGGGAGATGTCAGCTCCTACCCTTGCCTGTGGGATCGAGCTGGAACACGTGGCTGATGGGCTGGAGCTGTGGGCAGTGGAGGCCGCAAAGCAGGAGCTCCCAGCTCCCCTCTTCTTCCTTTCCCTCTTCCCCACTTCCTGCCTGGGTTCAAGAGATTCAAACAGAAGCCCCTGACTGCATTCCTTCCTCCCTCAGCCCTGCAGCCGCTTGCAGTATCCTGTATTGGGTCCTGGGATGGAATGAAGCATGTTCTGGGTTTGAATTTGGCTTTGTTGCCACATTGTACAGACCACCCTTTTGGAACCTTCACTTCCCCCTGTAATTCATATTTGTTCCCCAATTTTGATTAATCAGAAACAGGTTGATAAGTCTGCTCCAAGAGTGTTCCCATGTGGCAGAGTAATAATGTTGCACAAAAGATACAGAGGACCACATGTTGCATGATAGGCTTTGTGTCTGTCCAAGGTCAGGTGACTCAGCCATGGGGATGGAGGGCAGACCGGAGGATCCCTTTAGGGGAAGGTCTTGGAGGGAACTTTCCAGGGTAATGGCAACATTCTCCATCTTGATCTATGTGGTATTACGCGTGGGTACACACCTATGAAAATTCATTGAACTACACACTTTAAGTCTGTGCATTTTGCTGGGATAAATTTTACCTCAATTAAAAGGGAAAAGGCCAAAATGTTAAAATAAACATGTAAAAGCAGGTACCACTGACCTCATTCCTGTTCCTGGTACCAAATACTTTCCAATCAAACAATGCACCCTTACTGGGGTGAGTGTGACTTCTGTTTGCTCTTTTTAATATTGGAAGGAGCCAGAGGTCCCCACTGCTGCTGCCTTTCATGACCTCTAGGGAACCGCTGGGCAGATAATAAATAACAACCTGCATTAGTGTCTCCAGCGTGCGGCTGCGGCTGAGTCCACTCTGCTGAGCGCTCTGCCTGCTCATGATCTCATTAGAACCCAAGGGTGGGCATCTTTGCCCACCTGCCTCTCCCATAGCACTGCAGTGAATTAGGTGATCTACAAGTTTGGGAAAGGAAAATCTTTTAAAACCCAGGGCTTTTGGAGAGGAAACAAATAGGGTGCCGAGTAATTGGAAAAGCAGGGGAAGACAGTCCTGCCCTGTCCTATAAGGAGAGACAGAGCTGGGGTGGCCACTCGGCTGCTGTGCCCCAGCCTGGGGCCTTGCTATGGTGTGTGTAGGGGGGTGGGGTCTGGGTGGGGGTGGGGAAGACTTGTCCAGGAACGCCCCTGGTGAGCATGGACAAAGCAATAATAAACAGTGACCGAACGGTGATATCTGCCCTCTGCCCAAGCTCTCACCCTTGCAGAGGCATCCCAACTTACGGGACAATAGCTCTGTAGGAGAGGTGGCCCCACTTGCTAAGCCCCACTTGACTGATGGAAAGACTGAGGCTAGGCTCAGACATTGAGTCAGCCAAGGATTCTAATGGCAAGTGCCCACAGCCTCCTGTGGCCAGGACTGCTGGCTCCTGGGAATGTTATGACACCTCCCCACCCCTCGTTCTCTCTGGGTCCGGCCCAGCTGATGCCTCTGAGGCCCTGTGGTTACCTGTGACCCCCTTGGCAATTTGGCGTGGCCTTTCCTAAGGCACAGGGATTGTGTGCACATTTTTGTTCCTTTTCCTACTTCATCAGGCCTTCCTTTGCTGCCTCCTCTGCCAGAGGGGACTCAGAGGAGACAAAACAAACCCCAATCCTGGAATCTTCCCCTCTCTTCCCTTCCCCAGGCTGAAAAGTTTTCCAGGAGCTCAGGGGCGCAGCTCCCTCCGCCTGCCTCCTGGAGCCACAGCATCTGTTCAGAAGGCCGTCCTTTAGTGGTCGCTTTGATTTCCCCTCCGCCACACTGTGTAGCTCCCGCACAACTGGTAGTTTGTAACAGACTGGATCAGGAGACAACTTCTTCCGACCACAGAGGCACAGAACGTAATAAATGGCTTAAACAGGCGTGCTGGCTGCTGGGTTTGCTGGGCTCACACACTTTGTTGTTTCAGCCGCCAGACATGTGTTTTTCTGGGAATACAGGAAATTATCCCTGCCCTTTGAGGAAGGGCAGAGTTTTTTCTGCCTGTGTTTGGGGATTCCAGACCATTCCATCATCCCAGGCACCCTCTGGCCCCTGGGCTGGATGAAAGAGATCAGAGATCAGCTGAAACCCTTTGATTGGAGGGGGGCTTCCTCAGTGGGAATCCCTAAAATGAAATGTGGCATTCCCTACTCCAAGTACAGGACCAAGGCCAAACTCTAAGCCCGAGGGTTAGGGTGGTGGAGACAGAGTGTCAGGGTCCAGCCTTGCCACTCGTCAGCTCTGTGACCTTTGGCAAGTGACAACTTCTCTGTGCCTGTTTCCTCATCTGTAAATGGGAGGCAGTACTGCTACTCATGTCCTGCAGTATTGTGATAATTAATACCTGGCATATAGTAAGCAGGTATTGTTAGCATTAGCTATTAGTATAAAATAGTTTTCCCAGTTAGAAATAGATACATGTTCATTATAGAATAAGAACAACATTCCAAAAGGTAAAAGGAAAAAAAACAACAAAAAACTTGTGATTGCATCATCCAAAGAAGTCAGTAATTTTTGTATATTTCATCCCCAGGGGTTTTTCTACACATATTTGTAGGTGGTAATGATCAGATTTTATTTACAATTTTGCATCCTACATTTTGTCTCTTGGTGTTACTTACTGTAAACATAGCATTCCACCAGGAGGGGCACACCATAATTTATCCAACCATCCTATTGCCGGACATTGAGATTAGTTTTGATTTTTCTCTATATAATGTGATAGGCATTTTTATGCAGAAAAGCCTTTTCCCAGGCCAGTGGATTTCTTTTTAAGGCTTTGATACATAGTGCCAAATTGCTTTTCCAAAGAGCCTGTACCCAGCTCCTCTTGAGAAGTATTGTTGAAGCTGCCTGGCCCCAGACATTTTAAAGTTGTAGCCACACTTGGATGGAAAGGTAATTTGTTCAACTCTTCTTTTAAATTAGTTAAGGTCTACGCTCATTCTTATGTACATTTTTACATGAAAATACAACACACAGACAGAAAATGTACTAATTGTGAGTGAGCAGCTTGGATGCGTTCTCAACACTCCCCTGTCCCCCACACTCACATCTAATTACAGAACATTCCGAGTTGCCTGCCTTTCCCCCTACCCCCCAGCTGTCCTGTACCCCCTCCCCGTCACTGCCCGCAATGGTAACCAGGATCCTGAAGATTCCTTTTGTCTGTTTTTGAACTTGATATACATCGATCGGGCCGTAGGCGTATGCATTTTTGTGTCTGACTTCTTTTGAGCAACATGGTGTCTGTGAGAGTCGTCTGAGTTGTATGGAGCCATAACTGGTTTACTCTTCTGTGAGTAGCATTCCCGTGTTTGGATGCCCCACGCTTCTTTGTCCATGTTCCTGCTGATGGGTGCTTTCTAGTTTGGGCCACTGTCCCTAGAGCTGCTGTGACCCTTCTAATGCGCGTCCTCTGGGGAGCCCAGGGATGCTTTCTGTTGGGCATCCACTTAGGAGTGGGGTTGCTGGCTGGCTCATGGAGTTTGTGTATTCTCTGCTTCCTGCTCCCATTTTTAAAGGATCACCTGGAAGACAGAAACATCCCCAGGGAAGTTCAAGCCGTGCAAGCAATTGAGGGGCCCTACCTCAGCTAAGAGCAATTTGAGGAGCTATGTATGAAGACTTCCTCCAGAGTCTCCTGTCTGGGGCTGTAGCAGAAACGGAGTTGGGTCCTGGGTCCCGGCCTTAGAGCTCTAACAGGCACGTGGCTTCTGACCCTGGCCTGTGCCTCTGGTGGCCAATCAGTGTCCTCACAGGGTCCTGGGCTGGCCTAACAACCATTGTACTGAGCAGGACAGCGCTTGGGCCAGACTCCAGGTAGACATGGGAGGACCCAACTTTGGCCATGATTGGAAGCAGGTTGGGCCCCTCACAACCCCTAAAGCTGTCCTGCTTCCTTTGCCCTTGTTTTAAAAGAATCACACAAGTAGCACATGTTAATATCCTGAGAGTTAAGTGATACAAAAACGGAATGAGAAACTGTGAAAACCCCTCTTTCCCACTCCACCACCCTCTCCCTCTCCCCTCCCCTCCCCAGAGGTAACCGCTCTGAACAGTTTGGGGTGTTGGGGGGAGCCCAGAATAGTGGATAAAGAGTAGGGGCTGCCTGGTTCAAATCTCCATTCTTCTGCTTATCAGCTCTAAAACCTTGGGCAAGTTACTTCACCTCTCTGTGCCTCGGTTTCTCCCTGAAAATTGGGGCAACAATAGTAGTCACCTCATAGGGCTGTTGTGAAGAACAGATGAGTTAATATTTGAAAAACACATAAACCAGTCCTGATGCGTGGCCTTCATTCAAGAAGTATTCTGGTCCTTCTAATCTTTTCTGCACATTTACCCATTTCCTGCCTAATGGCCTAAAGTTGTGCGTTTTAGTCTGCAGTTTGCTTTTTCCACTCAGTGCTACACATCTTTGCGATCTTTGTTTCTTATATTCTGCAGCCTCGTCTTTCCTTATGTGTCCCTTAGGGAATCAGTGATTTCTCCCTATTTTTCCTCTCCCTCTGTCCACATCTTTCCTCAGGCAAGGTCCTGAGCAGCCGGGTATTACTGAGGTGTACGTGACTGAGGAGGGAGCCCCCATACCAGCCGGTATGAAACCAGCTGTGGCCCTGACCAGGGAGCCCAGTGTGGCCCTGTCACTGAGTGCCAGAGGGCCTGCCCTGGAGAGTTCTTGCCCCTCCCCAGTCCATAGAAAACATAGTAGGGGCTGCAGTTTCAGCTGAGGTGAATTCTGCACTTATTGTGTCTCCATGAATCCTCACAACAACCCCATGAGGAGGTACTGTTACTGGCTCCATTTTACCAAGCAGGAAACCAAGGCACAGAAAGGTTAAGTGGCTTTCCCGAAGTCACCCAGCCAGTATGGGCAGAGCGGGGACTTCAGTTGAATCTGTGGGACTGTGAAGCTCATTTTGGTGACAACTGAGCTAGAACCCAGACTCAGCTTAGGGCAGAGGTAGAGTCAGGTGGGAGGTACTGAGTAAACAGCAGCAGGAAGCGGCCTGTGGGTTCTGAGGGTGCAGATGGGAGTGGCTCTTATTGCCTTTGCTGAAACCTCAGTTCCTGCTACGTTTCCCATGCAACTGGGCAGGGGCAGGAATTCTCTGGGGCATCAGGCCCCCCTCCCCTAGGGAAACACCTCAGCCCCAGTGTTTGCACACAGGGGGCACTGAAGGCTCCTGATCTTACTGAGGACATGCATGGTGGGTCCTTTCCAGGCCTGGTGGGTCTGGAGGTCAGATGTTGGGGAGGGGTCTGGGGTCATTTTGGTTCTCCTGTGTCCTTCTTCTTAGTTCTTCCTGCCCAGACCGGGTGCTGGGGGAGGCTGGGAGTGGCCCCTCAGGCTTTGAGAGTTAGCAGGTGTGCTTGAGGGGTAAGCGGGGGTTATTATGTCCAGGGTCTCTCCTGGACCACTTCGTCTGCCCTCAGGTCCCCTCATGTCCCTCCCTCAGCACCACACCCATCCCACCCAGGCCAGGAAAAGCAGCTCTGTGAGAGGGTGACAGCTTTGAAAATGGGGGTGGGGGTGGGAAAGCCTCCCTGCTACCACTGAGCCACCCTCTGTCAGACGACAGGGGACAGGCCAAGGCTACCCACAGCCTTCAATGCACAGACCCCTCACCCTTCACAATCTCTGATATCCTCTCCCGGGAGGCTTACACAGACCCGGGTGTGGGGGAGGGGGACAGGGAGTCCTGCGTCCATCTTACAAATGAGCAAACCGAGGCTGGCGCAGCCGGTGGGGGCGCAGCAGGCCCGGCCCAGGTTCTCCTTGTGGCAGAGCCAGCTCTAGCCCAGCCCTTTGTCAGAGAAACAAGGGGCTTGTTCTCCCCTAGCTCTCCCCGTGCTGGCTGGCACTGCCTGGCCCGGTCACCTCCCCCCCAAAGGGCCAACTGAAGTGAGATTGTTACTGAGGTGGAGGGGTCACCAGTGCTGCTGCTGTGTGGGTACAGCTGCGAGGGAAGATGGCTGGGCTGGGGTCCGAGCCTGTGGGGCAGTGGGGGCTGGTGTGTGAGGTGGGCAGTGGGGGTCAAAGACACACTGCCCCTCTGTAGGGATACAGGAAAGGGGTGGCCCTGCTGCAGGACAGAGATGGGGGCCGAAGCGGGTGTCTGCTCCTCTCTCCTGGGGAACTGTCCTGTGGGGAGCTGGGCGGAGACCCCTGGAGCTGAGGCAGCCCCTTTACTAATTCCCTGCCTGGGGGGGCAGAGTAGGGAGGAAGGAGGTGAGGGAGGGACACTGAGTCCTCAGACCTCAGAATGGTGCCGTCTCACTTTGTGGGGAAGCAGCTAGGGTGGTAGGCGGGGCCCTGGGCTTGGGCTCCATTCCTGGCCCTGGATCAACAGACGTGCAACCTGGGGCAAGCTCTTTCCCAGCTCCACATGGAGACGCAGTGATCTGTAGAGACCCCTGCCCTCCAGGGTTTGGGCTGGGGAGCCAGACCCCTGGGATTGGGTCCTAGCCTCTCCCTGCCACCTCGAGATATTTAACTTCCCTATGCCTCTGTTTTTCCTTGTTTGTAAAAGGAGAATCATCACCAAAATGACCTCACGGGGCTGTTTGAGGTTAAAGTGCTCAAACAGGGCCCAGCACACAGTAATTGCTCCAAGAGAAGCGGATCATTGTTACTTCCACGATCCAGTGATTTTCACTGAATCCTTGCCAGTACCTTCCGCTAATGCTTAGTCTGATTGACAGAACATGTCAGCCTGTGCTGTGTTCCTCTGCCACCTGCAGAGGTCTGGGTCTCATTCTTAGGACCCTGGGGTGCAGCTCTGGCCTCTGGTAGGTACTGCAGCTGACCCTGCCGGTTGGTGCTTATTCGTAACTCACCCACTCAGCCTACCAAATGCCACATGCTGTGCAAGACACACGATTTTTATTTAGCACTCTCACCAAGCTTCTGAAGTAGAAACTGTTTACAGAGGAGGAAACTGAGGCCCAGAGAGGTTAAGTGACTTGCCCAAGGGCACACAGCAAAGAAATGGCAGAGATGGGATTCAAGCCCACACCTGTCCTGTTTGACAGCATTTGCTCAACCACAAAGTCATGCTGCCTCTTGCAAAGTCCCTGAGATGGGACCCTCCCGCCACTGCCAGGACCTGTATGAAGTCTGGGCACCCCTAGGGGCCCTGCATCTTTCAGAGAGTTTCAGCCCATTCCAGCTGGGTGGGAGGGACCTTAGAAATCACCTGATCCAACTCTATCATATTGTGATAAATAACATGGGAAGATGGCAACTCAGAGAGGGGAAGGGATATGCCCAGGGTCACTTAGTGAGCTAGGGACAGCTTAGGCCCAGATACAGGATGTGTTCTGTCCTGTCCCCTTCCAGACTAGGCCTGGAGGCCTTAGCCCCCGCCCCTCCCTCCCCCATCCCATTGAGACCCATTGAAGATCAGGGCTGATGATATGTGCAGTGGTGGGAAGCCCTCTCTGGGCTCTGGGAGAACCGGGTGCCCTGAAGCGGGCCTGCCTGTGGGCTTGCCTTTCCTCACTGGACCGTACATTCCATAAGCTCAGGGGCTACAGTTGGCTTGCTGCTGTATGGCCAGTGCCTGGTTCATAAATAGTAACCGTTGCCTACACACATTCATAGAGCATCTACCTGTCCCAGGCCCTGGGCTAGAGGCCAAAGGGACAGCAGGGAACACAGCAGGCGAAATGCCTGCCCTTAGGGGAGTTTGCATTCCTGGTAAGAAAGAGACAGACAATGAAAGAGCTAAGCAAAAATGCGTATTTAAGATGTTGGTAGGTGATGTGGAGAAACCTAAAAGAAGGAAGGGGCATAGGGAGTCGGGGGAGCAGATAGGAATTTTGTAATTTTAAATAGTGTGGTCATGGAAAGTCTCTGTAAGGTGACATTTGAGTCTTGGAGGAGATGAAGGAATGAGCCATGGTGGTATCTGGTGGGAGGGCATCCCAGGCAGAGGAAAGAGCCAGTGCAAAGGCCCGGCGATGGGAGCATGCCCGCTGTGTTTGAGGGATTGGGTGGAACAGGGGAGAGTAGTAAGGGACGGGGTCAGAGAGGTCCACAAGGTGGGCGCAGATCCTAGAGGCCCTTTTCTGGTAAGGACTCGGTTTTTACTCTGAGCCAAGTGGGAGCCATGGATTGTTCTGAGCAGAGGGAGGGACAGGATCTGACTTAGGTTTTAACAGGATCCCTCTAATTGACTGAGTTGTGAGTAGAATGTTGTGGGGCAAGAAAAGGGAGAGGTGGAGTCTGAACATTAGGAGGCTCCTTCAGGAAGCTAGATAAGGTCTGGAGGAGGCTGGGCTCACATGGGTGAGAGCGAGGTAGTGTCAGGCAAGGATCTATGCGACGTAAGAGCTGTCAGGATCACCATGTGGCCTGAGAGAAAGAAAGGAGTGAGGTTGACGCTGAGCATTTGGGGCCGACCAACCGCAGGGAGTGAAAAAGAGGGAGTCTCTACTTCTGGCCTGGGAACCAGGAAACTTGGATTCAAGTCTCAGCTCTGTCACCCACTTGCTCAGTGACCTTGGACAAATCCCATCCCCTCTCTGGGCCTCAGTGTCTTCTCCTGTACAATGGGTACGACCCCCTTGTGCTCTAAAGCCCCAGTGTTCTAAAGAGGACACATGCCTCACAGACCTGCCCTTGCCCCGTCCATAGGGAGCCAGTGCCAGCAGCCGCCATGGCGTCACGCATCGGGCTGCGCATGCAGCTCATGCGGGAGCAGGCACAGCAGGAGGAGCAGCGGGAGCGCATGCAGCAGCAGGCCGTCATGCATTACATGCAGCAGCAGCAGCAGCAGCAGCACCAGCAGCAGCAGCAGCAGCAGCTGGGGGGGCCGCCCACCCCGGCCATCAACACCCCCGTCCACTTCCAGTCTCCGCCACCTGTGCCTGGGGAGGTGCTGAAGGTAGGGCCTGCTCAGGCCTGTCCCCCCCACCCCCCGCCCTAGCCCTAGGACGCCCTACAGCCCTTGCCTTCTCCCCCTCCCAGGTGCAGTCCTACCTGGAGAACCCCACCTCATACCACCTGCAGCAGTCCCGGGACCAGAAGGTGCGGGAGTACCTGTCCGAGACCTATGGGAACAAGTTTGCTGCCCACATCAGCCCCGCCCAGGGCTCCCCGAAGCCCCTGCCAGCCGCCTCCCCGGGAGTGCGTGCTGGACATGTGGTGTCCTCCTCAGCCGGCAACAGTGCACCCAACAGCCCCATGGCCATGCTGCACATTGGCTCCAACCCCGAGAGGGAGGTGAGTGAGGTGCTGGCCAGTGGCTGCCACGCTCCTGCCACGCCTGGTCTACTGGTGGAGACACGGTGCTGTCCTCGGGGAGCCCCAGTCTGAGGGGAGACACAGCCCTGCCCTCGGGGAGCCCCAGTCTGAGGGGAGACACAGCCCTGCCCTCAGGGAGCCCCAGTTTGAGGGGAGACACAGCCCTACCTCAGGGAGCCCCAGTCTGAGGGGAGACACAGCCCTACCTCAGGGAGCCCCAGTCTGAGGGGAGACACAGCCCTGCCTTCAGAGAGCCCCAGTCTGAGGGGAGACACAGCCCTACCTCAGAGAGCCCCAGTCTGAGGGGAGACACAGCCCTGCCCTCAGGGAGCCCCAGTCTGAGGGGAGACACAGCCCTGCCCTCGGGGCCCCAGTCTCACAGGAGAAACATCGTACCTACTTTTGAAAGCTCTGCTAGGGAGAAACAGGAGACACAAACAGGAAAGGCCAGCATAACTAGAATGCTGTGTCCAGACAGAAGGTATATAAAGCAATCTCCCTGGGCACCTGGGCTCCTTGGGAAAAGCCCTGGCCTGGGTCTTGGGGCCTGTGGGAGAGCTCATCCTCCCCTAGATGAGCGGGTGAGTGAGGTGGGCTCCAAGGTGCCTTCAGGTCGGTGTCCCAGGGCCCCCTCCTCACCCTTCCCCTAGTGGGCTCTCCCTACATGGACTTTTCTCTCTTTCAGTTTGATGTCATTGACAACATTATGTGTCTGGACGATGTCCTGGGCTTCATCAATCCTGAATCTCAGATGCCCAATACGGTATTGCTGGCCAGGGTGGGGTGGGAGTGTCTGAAGGGGTGGGCAGAGGTCGGGCCTGGCTCTGCGCCTGGAGAGAACTAGAGACCTCAGCTGTAGAAACAAGAGACACCTCTATCAAATCATGGATTGAGGGCCCAGGGCCCAGCAGAATTATGAATCGGAGATGTGCCTCAGCTTGCATGTTTGATGGGGCTTCAACAGGGAGACGTGGCTGGGCAATCGCAGAAGGCTTCCTGGGTGAGGGTGGGGGCAGGAGGCTTGGTGCTGGGCCGCAGCAGAGGGGAGGCATGGAGAGCGGTCCTGGAGGGGAACAGCGTGGCCACAGGAAGGCCTAGAGCTGGTGACTTCCTTTGGGATCTGGAGCTTTCCTCTTCTATGACGCCTAGGCCTGTGTCCTTCACGCCATGGGGCACGTGACATGGCACTGGCTTTGTCCCTTTCCTCCAGCAGCCTCCTGGCCATATGAATGCTCTCTGAGCCTCCTGGGCAGAGGGGAGGTGGCAGGTGGGAAGGAGCCAGGCTTGGAATCAAGAGGCATGGCTTCTGGCTTTGGCTATGATCTTGGGAAGTCCCTTAACTATTCTGAGCCCGTTTTCTCAGCTGCAAAATGGGGATGATATTTTCTACCCAAGGATTATGGGAAGATTACATAAGGCAAGAGATTGGGGTGACAGGTATTTACATTGAGCAGATGGAATTGCAGGTATCTCCACCCCTTGTTCGGACGTTCTGAACCTCATCTGTTCACTCCTGCCCTTTTCCTGAGCCTGGCCCAGCTCATGCCACTGATGGGAAGTCCCCACTTCTTACAGTAGAGAATCAAGAAGGCAATCATCAGTCCCCACTGTACTGGTGACATTGCCCAGTGACTCGGCAGGGCCAGCCAGGGCCAGTTGGCATGGAAATCTACTGCCAGCAGGGGCATCAAAGGCTAGGAAGGGAGAGAGAAAGAGAGAGAATGAGAGAGAGAGAGAGAGAGAGAGAGAGAGAGAGAGAGAGAGAGAGCAGAAGTGTCTGGTCCCGCTAGTGGTTTCTGTGTACCATGAGGGGTTCTGGGCCTGTGATTTGCTCTGCGTATTTCTGTGGCAGGAGCTGGGGAGGCCTTTCCAGAGCTCAAATCTGTTCCTGTCAGGCCCCTGCTTAAACCCCCACTGGCTGCCCATCACAAAATCCCAGGATCTTTGCCCCCGGCCCTCCAGGATCCAGCCTCACCTCCTGCCCAGCCCACATCACGCTCTGCCCCTGCAGCTTGAGCTGCTGTGACTACCACACTCTGTCTGTTCCCATTCTATGCTCTGCCACACCCTCCCCCCCTTCCCTCCAGTGACCTTCCTCACATCTCTGCTAGGACTCAAGTTCCACGCCCTCCAGGACACCTTCCAGAAACTCTGGAATAGATTAGGTGACCCGCCCCTGGACTGCCTAATGCCTGGGGCGTAAATCCTCTCCCACACTCGCCCCTGGCTGATGGTGGTCGCAGTGACTCTAGGCTGGACCTCTAAGGGCCTCGTCTTAGTCAGCTCTGGACTCTGCAGATTTTCAGAGGCCCAGGGTGAATTCCAACATCCCTGATACTGGCTGCAGACCCCTTAAAGCTGAAACTGTGGCACCGGAGACACCAGTATAGCTGCTCCCAGGTGTCCCTGGGAATGGCTGTTCCTGGGACGATGGGACCTGGGGAAGGCCCCCTACGGAGAGGGGGCTGCTCACTGGGTCTCTCTCCCTACCTCACCCCACAGCTGCCCCTATCCAGCAGCCACCTGAATGTGTACAGTGGTGACCCCCAGGTCACAGCCTCTCTGGTGGGTGTCACCAGCAGCTCCTGCCCGGCTGACCTGACTCAGAAGCGCGAGCTTACAGGTACTGCCTTCCTGCCTCTGTGTGCCCTGGCCCCCTCCTCCCCACGTCTCCTCTCCCCCCTCCCAGCTTCTCTCTCCTCTCCCTCCAGATGCTGAGAGCCGGGCTCTGGCCAAGGAGCGGCAGAAGAAGGACAATCACAACCTAAGTGAGTCCTCCCTGCCTCCCCCCTTCTCCCTGCCTCTCCTCAGCCCTTTCACCTGGGCCTGTGGAAAGCCATTCTGGCCTGCACAGGTCGTAGGAAGCTCTCCCTACCCAAGGCCTTTGGCGTGACAGGGCCAGCTCTGACTGCCCTCTTCCAGAAGGGGTAGGAGAGGGGGTCCAGGGAAGAGATATTCATGAAATCCCCAGGACTTCAGAGGGAATGCGTTTATCAGATTGTTTTCTTTAGGGCATGGAGCCTGGGGACTTCCAGCAGTGGGGTGCGTCCTCCCGCAGGCAGCTTTGCCTGGATTGTCTGCCCTGGTCCCAACCCTCTCACACCATAGAAATCCCATTCCGTTGGTCACCCAGTACTTCCCAGAAGGGCAAAGGCACCCTCCATGGGCGGAGCCCTTCTCCCCTGCTGGGGTCCTCATGCCTCTAATTGCTCCCTCTGGAATTTTTTTACCTGTAGTTGAAAGGAGACGGAGGTTCAACATCAACGACCGCATCAAGGAGTTGGGAATGCTGATCCCCAAGGCCAACGACCTGTGAGCTGGATTTCTGGGGGAAAGATGGGGGCTGGGTAGGGGCCAGAGCAACCAGCCCTGTGCTGGTGGCCAGGGGGAAGGGAGGGAAGAGAATCCCTTGATTACTACCTTCTAAGAGCTTATCATCTGTTCAGGAAAAGAAGATCCTTCCTTTACCCAAATCAGGAAATTCTAGACAGATGAGCAGATATCTGAAAGTGAGGCTGGGTCAGGGGGTCTTCCTGGAGGAGGAGTCATGCTGGGAAAGGTTGATGTGGACATTGGACTGGTGCAGAGGTGGTCCAGGGGTCAGAGTAGTGAGAGCCAAGTGCAGGGGTGGGTTTTGGTGGCAGACATGGAAGGCGTGAGGAAGGAGGCCGCTTTGAATTGCTTGGTTCCATGAGATTCGTGAGGTGGGTGGTGGCAATGAAATCACCTGGGAGGGCGTGTTCTGTGCATCTGGAGATCAGCCTTCTCCAAAGATAGGGGTTGGGTGGGTCTGGGGTTTGTGGGCAAAGTTGGGACAGGAGACACTGGCTTCTGAAACCAAAGCAGGGTTTTACTCCCACCCACCGAGCACATGGCAAATACTCAGCCATTCTGAGCACACACTTCTGATTCTGCTGGCCTGCAGGGACGTACGCTGGAATAAGGGCACCATCCTCAAGGCCTCTGTTGATTACATCCGGAGGATGCAGAAGGACCTACAGAAGTCCCGGGAGCTTGAGAACCACTCTCGGCGCCTGGAGATGACCAACAAGCAGCTCTGGCTCCGCATCCAGGTCTGGGCCCTGCACTTGGACTTCTTGGGTAGCTCTGACCCCTGACCCCTGGCCTGGCTCCTGACCCCAGGGGGCAGTGCTTACACTGAAGACACGAAAATCATGCCATGAGAAGGGAGGAGGTATCAGTCAGGTCAGGATGTTATAGTTTGGTAAAAAACATCCCCAGCAACTTTAAGCCCCAAATAACAGCTGGAGGTTCATTCTGGGAGACCTTCATGCTGGGGACTCAAAGTGATGATGGACAGGTACAGCTTAAAGCCATATGTTACTCTTCAGGTGACACTTGTCACTTCCATTTACTTTTTTTTAAAAAGATTTTATTGGGGAAGTGGAACAGGACTTTATTGGGGAACAGTGTGTATTTCCAGGACTTTATTGGGGAACAGTGTGTTTTTTTCCCAGGACTCATCAGCTCCAAGTCATGTTCTTATCCTTTCAATCTTAGTTGAGGGGGGTGGTGGTGATGGGGGTGCACAGCTCACCATCCCATGCAGGAGTCGAACCGGCAACCTTGTTCTTGAGAACACGCGCTCTTAACCAACTGAGCCATCTGGCCACCCAGGAGCTCAGCGGCAGCTCATTGTCTTCAGTCTAGTTGTGGAGGGCACAGCTCACTGGCTCATGTGGGAATCGAACCGGCAACCCTGTTGGTCAGAGCTCGTGCTCAACCAACTGAGCTATGCAGCCACCCCTCCACTTACATTTTCATGATCAATGCAAGTACATGTCTACACCTAAACTCAAGGGGGCAGGAAAATAAAAACCTACCCATGTGGGAGGCAGAGAGCTGGAACTATCTGGTGGCTAGTGCTAAGAATCACTATAGGGGGCAAACCAAAGAAGTAAGGCTTGGGAGAGTCACCGCAGGTTCTAGTCCTGGCTCTGTGTTGAGGGCCTCTGTCCTCTTGGGACAAAGGATGATTGGACTGAAGCTTTTACACTTCCCTATTTCTATCTCTCTCCTATTTTCTATTTCTCATAGTAGATACTATAATTTACATTACAATCCAGCATACATAGCCACACTCAAAGTGAAAGATCAAAATTTCATCAAAGAACCCTCATCCTTAATAGATGCAATACATTCTGATAATTTCTAGTCTAGTCCAGGCAAGTCTATTTCAATTAAAGAGAATAGAGAAGGAGCTGGTCAAGACACTACAGTGGTTTCACCACCCACTAATGAGTTGCGACTTGTAGTTTGATCAAACTACGAGATTCAAGAGCTACCCTATGCTGAGACATATGCTGTGGTCTTGGGTGCCACGAGGGGAGGGGCAACGGCTGCGGCAGGGGTCAGGGGACAGCTCGTGCCTAGGTGTGTGCCCTTAGCCCTCTCTGCCCCCCGCAGGAGCTGGAGATGCAGGCTCGTGTGCACGGCCTCCCCACCACGTCCCCATCGGGCATGAACATGGCGGAGCTGGCCCAGCAAGTGGTGAAGCAGGAGCTGCCCGGCGGCGAGGAGGGCCCGGGGGAGGCCCTGCTGTTGGGGGCCGAGGTCCCCGACCCTGAGTCACTGCCGGCTCTGCCCCCCCAGGCCCTACCACCCCCGCCAGCCCAGCCCCCCCAGCCACCGTCCCCATTCCACCACCTGGACTTCAGCCACAACCTGAGCTTTGGGGGCGGGGGCGATGAAGGGCCCCCAAGCTACCCCGAAGCTCTGGGGCCAGAGCATGGCTCCCTGTTCCCCAACTTGTCCAAGAAGGACTTGGACCTCATGCTCCTGGACAACTCACTGCTGCCACTGGCCTCGGACCCCCTCTTCTCCACCATGTCCCCTGAGGCCTCCAAGGCCAGCAGCCGTAGGAGCAGCTTCAGCATGGAGGAGGGTGACGTGCTGTGACCTTGGCTGCACCCATGCTGGGGAACGGGGCAGGCCTAGGGGCTGGGAGGGCCAGGGCCACCACCCTCCCCCCTTCAGGCTGCACTTGTGTGTGAAGTAGCCACCTGCCCTGCCTCACTCCTCCCTGTTGGCCCCCTGTTTGGACTTAGTGCCCGCTTGGCAGCCTGTGGGGTCAGGAGAAGCCCCCACCTGGCTCAGTACTCCCCAGGGGCAGCCCTCTTGATGGGGCTGGCTGGGAATAGGCCTTCAGCCTGGTTTCCGGGGGTGTGCTGGAGGTAAGAAGAGGTCCCAGGAGGGTCCTGTCTTCTGAGGCTGACCCCCACCCCCACCCCTGCCAATGAAGGAGAACACAATGGAGCAGGGGGTTCAGGAAGTTTCTTTCTGAGGCAGCGACTGGTCCAGGGGGTGCCCAGGCCTGCCTTTCTGGGACTCAGATGGCAATAAGCCTGTCCTCCAGCCTGGCTGCCCCCCTCACACAGGTGGGACACCCCCACCCCCCTTTGGTGCTAACAGCTCTCCACCAGGTGGTGTGAGGGCGGGGGTGGCCAGCAGAGGGGGCGCTGGGTTCAGGTTCGAGTGTGGGGTCACTGCTGGAAAAGCAGCTCCCCTCCAGGCTCCCCACTTTGTGCCTTTAGTAAATACTGTGCTTTGTACCTGCTTGTCCTGTCTCTTTGGAGTGGGTCAGGGGCTGACAGAACAGGGCGGGATTCAACACAGTGGGTTCCTTTCTGGATTCAGGGTTCGGCTGTCCCCCGTGGGGGTGAGGGTAGGGAGATGCAGAGAGGTGGGAACGAGCTCATCACCTGCTTCCCCCCAGCTCCCCAGCCCTGCCTTGTGGAAAGTTGGCCACGTAGCTAACCTTACAGTGGGGATTGGGTGCTGATGGGCGCGTTGTCCCCCGGAGCCACAAGATGGCGCTGCAGTCTCGCTGGTCTCACACCTGCCGCTGTGGCCTGAGCGGGCTGGGCAGGACGATGTGAGGAATCAGGTTGCTCAGGAACCAAGCCGGCTGGTCTTAGCTGTTGTTGCTGGACATCCTTGGCCCATGCTACTCCTGGCCGGGGTGGGGGGCATGTTTCTCCTGTACCCCACCCCACTTCTAGTGGTGACCTCTCCAGATTCTTCCTCCTCCCCTAGGTGGGCTGAGACCGGGCTTGAAAAGCAGGCAAGGCCAGCCCCTCTGTTCTCTTAGTGTCTCTAGCTGGACAGGCTTCTTCGTATCCGAGGGGCAGTGTCCTGTGATTTTGGAGACAAGCACCCATGTGAACTGGTTTGGGAGGAGGCAGGAGCACAGGACCTGGATGGAGCCAAGGATACGGCTTCTGCTCCCTGCTCCAGCCAGACAGTGAGGCATAGCCTTTGCTCTCTCGGGCTTCAGTTCCCCCACTCCACAACAGTTCCCTGGGGCCTCTGCTCCAACACCCAGGGACTGTCTGACCTCACCCAGGATGGGGAAATGGGCGTGGAACAGCGAGGGGCGGAGTGGCAGCCTCCTGAACCCCAGCTGTCTGGAAGGAGAGGGAGAGGGCCTTTGGGGGCTTTGCCTAGTTCTCCCTCGACTTCTCAGTATCTTCAGGCAGAGACGAAAATTGATTGCCCCTCCCGGGGCCCTGAGAGGCCAACGGAGCCTAATTTTAAAAATGAAAAAATCCCAGGATGAAAATGGCTAAGAGGACAATTTCTTCTGTGCAGAACGGAGATCAAATCAACGTTGGAGCAATTAATGTGTGAGGGGAGAGAAGGAAAGGGGGCCGGCACCTGGGTGCTAATGGCGCTGGGCTGGTGGAGGCTGCAGGATTAATCTCAAGGTCAGATGGAGCAGTGGATGACCTTGTGGAGTTTGAGCCAGCCAGGGTACTGGCACCTACTTCCAGTTCCCTGTTCCCCAACCTGTCGGTGACCTGTCCACGCCTAGGAGCCGCCCTCAGTCCCTCCTGGGACAAGCCCTGTCTAGGGTCCAAGAGTGAGCTGCATTGGCCTGGGAGGGGGTGGGGTTAGGGTCTGGGAACTCCCAAGGCTGGTCCTTCGGGCCAGTCCTTCAAGTGACTGAGAACTCTCTCCTTTTTCTTCATCCTTGTTCTTCATCCTGAGGATTCACTCAGTGGAGTGGAAAGCTGCCCGCCACCTTTTTTTGAAAAATAAATTTTATTGGGGAACATTGGGAACAGTGTGTTTCTCCAGGGCCCATCAGCTCCAAGTCATTGTCCTTCAATCTAGGTGTGGAGGGCGCAGCTCAGCTCCAAGTCCAGTTGCCGTTTTCAGTCTTTAGTTGCAGGGGGCACAGCCCACCATCCCATGCAGGAATTGAACCGGCAACCTTGTTGTTGAGAGCTCGCGCTCTAACCAACTGAGCCATCCGGCTGCCCCTGCCAGTCAGCTTCTTCATGCAGCCCCTCAAGACCACCATATCACTCCCATCTACCTGCCTGCTGGGTTTCTTAGGAAGCAGGGTCTGGATGGCTCACTGGGCAGGACTGAGGGTGTAGTGGGGTTCTTCCCACAAGAGGGTGCTGAAGGGTCAAGAGGTTGGCCGTTGTCAACCTGGTTGGGGGTGGAGGGTGGGGAGGAGTCTCAGCTTCATTGTACATCCAGAACTTCTGGCTGAGGAACCTGAAGTCCTACTGGTCTGATGAAGGCAGGCACAGGTGCTACCTGCAGCATTTTCAACAAGCAGCCAGAAAGTGTTGGTGTATCTGAGACCGGTCTGCATGAACCCTAGTTTGTGACTGGGAAGGAGCCCGGTCAACAGCTTCCTGACTGGTGGTCATGAACATCTCTGATTAAATAGGAAGGGACTGCGTTCTTCATCCATACTCTTTATTTGGTAGACAACACCTTTCCAGACTTCAGGTCCACTAAGGGACAATTATTTTTAAGAAGATAGAGTGGGAAATTGGGCAGGTATGAAAGCAGAGAGGGACCTGTCCAACCCCCTCATTTCCCTGAGGAAACCTCCAAGGCCTTGAGAATAAACAAAAGTCGGAAAGGGTGTGAAGTCTGGAAAAGAGGGTGTGAGATGGGGGGGGGGGGGAACGAGCAGCAGTAGCCCCCTTCGGGTCCATGTGGGACCCCAAAGCAGGAGCCAGGGTTCTGGGCATGAGGATTCCGCCGTCCTCAATTCCACTCCCTGTATGTCTGTCTTCCCCCACCAGCTGCCAGCTTCTCACTTCCTTGTATCCAGAGGGTATATGGGATCCGAGGCCCACAGAGTAAGGTAGAGGCATTCACTGGTATGTACACACAGGAAGGTGCCTCTCTACCTCTGCCTTGCACGGGGCATTTCCCCTTCTGGTCTTCAGACAAAGCCAGGAGTGGACAGCAGGCCCTGCTGAGGCCAGGCCGGGGGTGGCACTGGCTCTCTGTTCCTTAGAACCTACCTCCTCAGTGTTAGGAAGTCCTGGACATCCAACCTGGACCCCCAAGTCCTGCTCCAGGCCTTTGGATATCCGTAGGACAGGGTTGTCTGGCAAGCCAGACTGGAGTGAATCCTGGGAGGGGAGAATGTCCTCCTTGGAATTTCACAAGTTTCCATTACCCACTGTTCCTTTAAATCAGAGATTCTTCCTTTACTGTTTGGAACCATTGACTTGGATGAGAGTCTGATACATGTTACGAATCTTTTTCCCTCCATCCCCACGCAGCCTCCTAAAAATGAACCCTCATATTTAACACTCTTGCTCACAATCCATGCCCCCTTCCACTCCTGTGCCCCTCCAAGCCACCTGGCATGTCAGCTGTAGCAGCTAGAAAGAGCCCCTTCAATTCTCCTCCTGTCCCTCACCCCCAGGGACCCCCACCTCTTAGGGTCCAGCCCCCATCCCCCTCTCAGGCTCCTCCAGTCTCATCTTTTTTCTTTGCTCTCTCTTTTCCGAGGGGGGCAGTGGAATTTATACAATATTTAAGCAGCCAGAGCCGAGTCCGGGAAGATATTATTAATGTAAAAGGGACGGGCTGCAAATGCTTTTGGACCTGGTTACAATTAGAGGGTGATTTTTCTAAAGGTCAATGAATTCAGATAATATCCACAGGGGGGAGAGAAATTTAATACCTTTTTAGTGAATTAATTAATTATAATATTATATCGGCTTGGGGTTCTTTTCCAGAGTGATTAAGAGAGCGATCTGTCTTCTGTGAGGCTGGGGGGCGGCGCCTGCCGCCAGAGAGGACCCTGTCTCAGGGCTCAGGATGGGGGCCCTTCCCTCTCTTCTCACCCCAGTGGTGGCCCGGGAACTGGGGGGTGTCAGCAGCAGTAGAGGCAGGCAGGACTTAGTCTGGACGAGGGTGGGTACAGTGATTGGCAGTGCCCTTTCCCCTTGGCGGGTGCCCCAGGCCCAGCCCTCCTCCTGCTGTCTTGTCCCTGAGCCTCATGCCATGGCCTGAAGAGCTGAGGCGTGGGTTATGGCCTCCTGCTTTACACTTGGAGGAACCGAGGCCCACGGGACTTAGGGACTTGACCTGAGTCCCACTATGAGTTAAGACAGACTGGTTTGGCAGAACTGGCTGGAAATAACGAGAAGGCTCCCCCCACCTCCCAGACCAGGACTTCTGGAAAGTCTTCTCCACTGGCCTGTAAAGGTCCCTCTTGCAGAAGGAGGCTCTTTAAGGGCTCTGCTTATAAAAAGAAAATGCCCCAGGAATGCTGGTAAATCCAGTTGCTACAAGGCCTGGTGGCGAGTCACTGAAATTTCTGTCCCTGGAGGGACCTGAAGTGCCCGGGGAGAGGTACCTTTCACCTCCGTGGTTATTCATTCACGTATTCAATCATTCATTCACTCAACAAACATTTGTGGCATAACCATTCCTGTGCCATCGTGGGCAGACTGAAATAGCCTTTCTCGAAGCCCCACCCACCTCATCTTGAGCTTCAGCTGCTCCTCTGAACAATGGGGGTGGGCTGGAGAGAACTGGTGATCCCTTTCCACCCAGACAACAGTCCTTGCCCCCACCTGAGGGCAGGAGGATGGCTGGGAGGTAGTGTTCATTCATTCCCTCAGCAAACCCTGAGCACCCACTTTCAGCCGTCCCCATGCTGGTTGCAGGGCATGCTGGGGTGGATACGGGACACCCCCTGCTCTCTAGGAGCCAGTACCAGGGACAGGTGGGGGCAGGGAGACACACACACGAACAGCAATGAGGATTCGGCAAGGGGTTTAAATAAAGGGAGAGGCGATACTAAGCTGAGTTGTGAGGACGGGCTGACGAGGAGAAGGAGAGGGCATTCCAGGCACAGGGCACAGAGCGTATGAAGGCCTGATGAACAGGGGTGCCTGCGGAGGAGCAGGTCGATGGGACTCTCCATAGATGACGCTGGGCGGGCCCAGGCATGTTGACTGGAAGACTATTCCACGGAGGACACAGGTTCTGAGTCCAGGAAGGTAGGAAGCAGTAAAGCCAAACAGGCCTGTGTTTAAATGTGGGCTCTACCATGGCTTGCTGTGTGATGGAGGGAAACTCTGTGCCTCAGTTTCCCCTCCTGTACTAGGGGATTTCAATGTCTACCTCCCAGTGTTGTTGTGAGAAGTAAAGGACTAACTGAAGGGAAGGGCAAGGCACAGTATCTCACTCAAGACATGGCTCCAGCCTTCGTAGCTTCCAGATGGCCCTCGAGGGGCTGGGTGGATCAGGAGCCTGCCCCTGGCTGTGCCGTCAATTCCTTTTTCCTCCCAAGAGGGTACCAACAGAAGCCCTACCCTGGGGACATTTTGGGGGCTGGGGGAGATCAGCGTTTTTCTCCCCTACTTGCTCAGCTCCTTCTCTTCCCTTCCTGGCTCTGTCCCTCTTCTCTCTCTACGCCCCCCTCAGCCTTGGCTGCCCCCAGCCCCTCCCCCATCCTCTCATCCCTTTGCATGTGCGGCAGCCGGGGAGGGCCTTCCCATTGTACTATCTTTGGGCCCTAAATTAAAATTGATGACATCTTGAAATGAGCAGTGAGGGTAATTTTGCTTCTGAGCCGGGATGCTAATGAGGCCCCTTAATGGTGCGAACGCTGAGCTGACGGGTCGTGTGTCACACACAGCGGCGAGGGGGGTAATGGCCACGGTAAGTGCCGGTAATTACACCCTGTCTTGCTGTATTTTGGCAGGCCTGGTGGGAGAGTGGGGGCTCAGTCACTGCCAGCGGGGGCGACCCCACCCACCGTGGACTTGACAGCCAGAGATATCCCCTTTTGGCTTAGCTAGGCCCCTCAACTCCAATCCTACCTAGAATGATGGGCACACACCCCCAGTCTGCACAGGGCAGTTAGATACACACATGCTTACCCATCATGCTCCTCACACACACACTACACACCCTGTGAAGACACACAGCTTCATGTACACACCCTCACGGCTCAAACACTTTTGTGCACACAAACACCTTCTCAAATAGTGTGCGAGCACTGAATGCCTACTGTGCTTCAGTCTATTATCTCTAATCCTTCCCACTCTTCTGAGATAGGTATCACTATTCTCATTTTATCATGCAAAATCTAAGCCTTGGGAGATGAAGCAATTCGTCCAAGACCACACAGCTTGGCAGTGGCAGAGGCAGGAGCGGAATTCAAGTCTGTGTCTTACTGTGCAATTTTTGTACCCGCCCCCCGCCTTTCCTCTTACGTATATTTGCATATATACATACATCTCTCAATGTACAAACACACATGCATGCCTGTGCATGCATGTATATTTATCACACACAGGTCACACATGTCCTCTGTGCACCCAAACACATATACCAGCGCACTGTGCAAATATTCACCTATGCACTGCTGACACATGTAGGCACGGTGTACTTAGCATGGACACACAGATATACGCACGTGCATACATGCTCAGATCACACAATGTTCATTCACACTCCATGCACACACAGTGCACTAGCCGCTCCAGGCTCCAGCCTCGCGGTCTCTTAAAAAGGAGAATAAGTCCTGCTCCACTTCCCTTGCTCGTATTTAACTGTTGTTAAGGCAGAATGACAGCCACAAAAAAGGAATGTGATGTACCCTCCTATAATCCTCTGCAGAAATGCACACTGGGTACACACACACAGACCTTGCACACACTCTGACCATGTGATACCTGGGCTCTTCGTGCACGCAACATGCAGCCTTTAGACACATCTCTGCATGCACACTATACATAAGCAATGAACCTGCACACACAGCCCTGGTGTAGTATCCCATGTGTACATACCATTGAAACTGGAAACTCCACAAAGCTCATGGGTACTTGTCATGTGCATGTCTTCCCACCCCCCAAATGTTTATCAACCTATGACTACAGTAGAGGGTAAAAACATGGACTATGGAGTTAAACTATCTGAGTTCTTGGCCTAGGATCATCGCTTTACTTGCTGTGTGACCTTGGGCAAATTACTTAATCTCTCTGTGTCTCATTTACCTCCTCTGTAAAATGGAGATGGTAATAGTGTACCTACTTCATAGGGATGCTGTGAGGGTTAAATGAGTTCACAGATGTAAAGCAGTTAGTGTCTGGCACATGGTAAGCCCCAGTAAACATGGAGGCAAGGAGTATGTCTGTGACAAAGGATGCACGTCAGGACATGACAAACCCCGAGGAGTGAGCAGTGGAAGGCAAAGGAAGGAGTGCCCACCTAAGGCTTAGGTGGTCTGGGAGGGCTTCCTGGAGGAAGAGGGATTTGGGTTAGGCCTTGAGAAGAACTGTAGCCATGGTTTATTGCGCACCTACTCTGTGCTGCACCCTGCTCTAAACAGTTTGTGTGAATGAGCCCTCTGAGTCCTCTGTGACCCCCAGGAGGTGAGTCCTATCATGTCCACATTATGGATGAAGAGAAAAAGGTTCAGAAAACTTGGTAAGTTGTCCAAGGACAGGAAGGGTTTAGATAAGAGGAGAAGAGGGCACGGGAATTCCAGGTGGGAAAGCAGCATGTGTCAGGAATAGAGCAACAGATGGGAAGACACCCCCAGAGGGCTTTCCTTGATACACTGTAACTGTTTCCAGATAATGAGAAGGGGGTGAGCATCTGGAGGGGCGTTCTGACCTAATTGCTGTGTCTCTTTCAACGACACCAGGGACCTGGGGCGTGTTTGGGGGCGGGGGTGGGGGCGGGGGTGGGGCGGCACAGCCCATAGCATGCTGGAGCAGGGGTGGGAACTAGCCATCCACCCTCCCCCTCTTCTTCCACCAAGGCCCAGCTAGGGAAGGAATGGGTTATCCTGAGCATCCTGGCCCTGGAGACGAGAACAGGCCTGGTTCTTTGGAAAAGGACCAGAAGAGAACTCAGGAGAGCAAGAAGCCATGGGAGGAGATGGTGAGGGCAGTGAGCAAATTTCTAAGGCCAGCATAGCAGCACCCCAGGGGCTGCTTCCCCGGGGCCCCTCCACAAAGAATAAGCTGGTCATCAGGGTGCCCGAGGTTCTCCACAAACAGGCCATTACGTCCTTTTTGGCCTTATGTCCATTAAACCGTCCCAGGGCCCGACAAGCTGGTTCGTCCACCATTCTTGAAAACATCACAGATGTGTTTTTCCCTCAGTGTTTGGTTGAGTGGTTCCCACTTGCAGGGCATTTTTCGATACCCAGGCAACACATGTGCCCCATCCTCCATGAAGCGCTGGCATCCAGGCCTTTGGGGCCCCTCCTCCTTGTATCTCTCAATCCCTTAGGCCAGTGGCAGAACACGAAGAAGGGAATAGGCCTCATCTGGTCGGGTGGTTCTTTGGACAGTCAGCCTACGCCCCAGCCTTCTGTAGGATCTTCTCTCTCACCTGCCCGCAATCTACGCGCTCACCTGCCCACCCTCACCACACTCCACCTTACCCCCTGCAGCCTTTACTCCAGACACCCAGCTGCTGGTCCCGCAGCACAAGTCCCTTCAGCTATGCCTTTGCCCACTTTGATCCCTCTGCCTAACCCCTCTCCCTGTATCCCAGTGCATCCCAACCCTGCCCACCAGAGACCCAACTCGGAGGCCACACTCCTCCCCAGGTGGCTTCTGGCCCTCCTCATCCCACACAGCACTACTTTCCTAGCGTCCTCTGCCCAACACAGAGGGGCATGGCAGGGCAGGAGGAGAAGGGGCTTGGCTTTCCGAGGACCCCAAATGCAGGTTAGCATCCCAATTCCTCCCCTTTCTAGTGGTGGGAACTTGGGGGAAGTCCTCCACCCATATCTCTGTGTCATTTTCTTCTGTCGGGGTAATAGGCAACCCAACGCCCCCAGGCTGAGTGTTCCCCGGGATTTGTGTGTTCAGTACCTGGCCAGTGGCAGGCAGAGGAGGGGGGTCCACTGTAGGATCACACTGTTTATTGCCCAAATCAGAACACTGAGCGTAGAAGAGGGCACTATGAATAATTATACTCGGGCAATAAGTGAAAGCTAGGACTGTCCTGGGAGAAGCAAATGTGTGGTCCCTACATCAATATGCAGGGTCAGTCCCCTTCCTGCCCACACCTCTGGTAGGATGGGCTGGGGCTTTTTTGCGCCCCCACCTGCCAGATGAGCTCGGCCCCCTAGGGGCCAGTTGAGGCAAGGGAGGCATGAAGATAAGGTCACACCCCTGGGGGCAGAATCTGAAGGGGAGGTGACATCCTGGAGACAAGGAAGGTGGAGATGTTGTGGCTCCCAAGGCCAAACCGTGGAGAAGAAATCTGAGGGGTGGGGGACCCCAAATCCCAGTGTGCTCTCATGGAGGTCCCAATTTTAACTGCTGCCCTTATAAAGCACTGGCTTTGCAAGGCAGGCACTCCTCTGAGCCTTTGCATGCATGGTGGGGACGGGGGGGATGGTACATATATTATCCCTATTTCACAGAGGAGAAAGCTGAGGCACAGAGAGCTCTAGAGTAACTCGCCCAAAGTCACACAGCTAGGAAGGGCAGAGCTGGGGTCTGAACGCAGGAGCCTGTCCCCATTCCCCAAAGGCCCGACTGCTGGTTCTGTAGAGAAGTTAAGCTGCGTTGCTGAGGTATTTGGCTTCCCAGGAAGGGGCAAGTCACCTTCCCACTCCGGGTCCCAATGTTGAACATTGTGAGATCGGGGAAATTCTGCAGGAGGCAGCTAGACTAGTAGACAGCAGCTTCGCTTGGAGTCAGACCTGGTTTGAATCTGGCTCCATCCATCCTGGTACATTTCTCACTCTCACGGAGCCTCCGTTGCCTCATCTGGAAAACACCTGTTCTGTTGGGTGTCTGAGGTTCTAGACACTAAGCTAAGGGAAGTGATCAGCAGAAGGTGGACGTTTCATGAATGCTGGATCCCTCTCTTCCACTCTCCAAGCTGGGCCTGCCCTTAGCTCCCCTCACCCCACGGAGGCCAGGACTCAGGGCTCCAGAGTGTTATCAAATAAGGGCTCACTGCCCGGTGTGCATAGCAGCCAAGACTGTCGTACAGGCTTTTGAGAAAAGAAAAGGCTCTCACTGTGAGGTCAATTGGCAAGGAGACAGGTGGCAAGGCTCAACTCGGTCTCCCCGATCCAGGGTTCAGGCAAGATTTAAAGGGTTTCAGCATCAGATCTTCCTGGGCAACAGACCCTTCCCTTCCGAAAGGATTCCTGTGTTCAGGTCCCAGTCACGTGCCAGGCTTTTCATTCTGTGGGGTACGGGGAGCAGTTCACAAGTGTTCCTCATTAGCGATGTATCCAAGGGTTAAACTTTGGTTCCAAGTCTTGTTAGAAATAGGATAGGACCAGTTTGAATTGGTTCTATAGTTACAGGAGCCCACACTTCCGTCCTGATTTGGGCCTGGGATTTCGAAGGAAGGCTGCAGGTTTCTGAATCCAAGATGCTCAAAATGGTAGGAGTTGTTTTTCTTTAGATTGTTATCACGGGAGGGCAGCTGACTTCAGGTCAGGGCAGTGTGGACTATTCCAGCTGACCCCTCTAGGATCAGGATGGGCTCAGAGGCTGGGCTGGGGGTAGGGCTGCATCTACCATGGGTCCCTCTGGTGCCTCCGCTGGTAGGTTCTAGAAAAGGGGAGAGGGAGGCTGCCTCCTAATGAACAATTAGTGTCTGCTGCGTGGCTAACCATGTGGTTCTGTGTAATTAAGAAGCTAATTAGTGCTGTGTCAATTAAGGTTTAATTAGTCCCCTCTTCAGAGAAGACTGGAAGACCCTCACGCTGGAAGCTTCTGGAATGGAAGTTGGGGGGTGGGGAGGTGGATGCAAGGAGGGACAACAGGTATGGCAGGGAGCCCCACTTCCTCTTGTTGTACCCCCTCCTGTTCCGGGGTCAGTGATTTATTGACCGCTGGCCCCACTCCCGTAGCTCTGGTCATGGAGATTTTAGGACCCTGTGAGGCTCTCCCCATCACCAAGGTTTGCGCATCCCAGAGTGACGACACCCCTGCACAGCCTCTGTGGGAGGGGCCCTTAAGGCATTGCATCTCATTCTTCACGTGTGCTTTAAGATCACTTCAAATGCCCCACCCCTTTGAAGGAGATAAAGAAACTGGGACCCAGAGAGGTTAAGTAACTTGCTCAAGGTCACAGAGCCAGTTAAGTGGCAGACATGGGATTCAATCCTTGTTTTTCTCTCCTCTGCTCCCCACCTGGGCACCTTCCCCTGTTACTCAGCCATGACCTGGCCTGGTGGCAGGGTACAGAGCCACACTGGTTACTCTCCTGCCGACAGGAGACTGAAGGTGGAGTGTGGCATGCTGGGCAGGGGGTCTTGTCTGCTTGGCTGTCTGCAAGGAGGCGCTTGGGACTGCAATCATCTTTGGGGTGTCACACTCAGCAGGGTTTCCTCTCACCCTTTAATTCCAGTCAGCTGCTTCCTGGGGGCTCTCCCGTCCCTGCCACCTGGTCTCACTCCCCTCACAGGGGGGCGGCTCCATCTCCTTTGCAAGGCAGCTTCATTTTCTAGTGGGGTCCAGTGCTGTCCACACATCCGGCAGAAACCACTTTCCTCACAGTGCCTGGAAGACCTAGTCTGTCCTCCATCCCCACCCCCAGCCCTAGGCAACCACTCATCTACTTTCTGTCTCTACAGATATGTCTACGCTGGAAATTTCACCTGAATGGGATCATACAATATGTGGTCTTTTGTGACTGGCTTCTTCCATTTAGCATGACGTTCTCCCCACTCTCCGTACTAGTCTGAATAACACTGTGATGGACGTCGAACATAAGACCTTCAAGCACACGGTGAAGAAGTTCTTTAGGGTAAGTTTCTGGAAGTGAAACTGCTAAGACAAAAGATGAGGCATTTGGTTTGACCTACTCCTCACCCCTCAATTACCCTGTCACAGCCCAGAAATGCCATCCTGCCCACATATGGCAGAGGAAGCCTGGCAGGTGTGACCCCGGCCAGTCTCCTGCGGTTTGCATTGCTCCGAAGATGGAGGCATCACTTCTGTGTTGAGGGATCAGGAAAAGCTTCATGAAGCAGCTGGTGTTTGGTTTGGGGAATTCGGAATTAAGAAGAAAAGCCAACAGAAACAATTGCAGAGGGTTGGAGGGGGCAGCTCAGGTCAGATGAGGGGCCTGGGCTGGCTGAATTATTGGGGGTACACCAGGAAGGAAGGAACAAGGCTGGGGGTGCAGTCAACCTTGAAGGGCCACCAAGGAGTGTGGGCTCCATCCTGGAAGCACTGGGAACCATCCAGCAAAGACATTCCTGGACGTTGAAGCCAGAGTCCTTGCTCATGACATAAGCGGGAGAAGAGACATGAGGGGGAGAGGAAGGGGGCCTGAGGTGGCAGCAGGGGAATAGTAAGGCACTAGAGAAAGGCAGCTCTCAGGGCAGGCATGACCCCAAACAACTCCGACTAGAGCGTGAAAGCAGAAAGGGGTGAGGAGTAGGTCAAACCAAATGCCTCATCTTTTGTCTTAGCAGTTTCACTTCCAGAAACTTACCCTAAAGAACTTCTTCACCGTGTGCTTGAAGGTCTTGTGCTCGACGTCCATCACAGTGTTATTCAGACTAGTACGGAGAGTGGGGAGAACGTCATGCTAAATGGAAGAAGCCAGTCACAAAAGACCACATATTGTATGGTCCCATTCAGGTGACATTTCCAGAATAGGCGTATCTGTAGAGACAGAAAGTAGATGAGCGGTTGCCTAGCGCTGGGGGTGGGGATGGAGGACGGACTAGGTAGGGGCAGCTCATGGGTACAGGGTTCTGATTTGGGGCATGAAAATGTTCTCAAGTTGGGTTACGGTGCTGGTCAAACAACTCTGTATGAGAAAAAATACTAAAAATGATTGCACGGTACATTGAAAATGAGTGAACTTTATAAATTATATCTCAATAAAGCTGTTCACATTTTCAAACAGGGCAGGGGGATTCTAAACCTTTTTTGGAAGCCAGGCCCTGGGCTAGGTCTGCAGACAAGGAGAGAAATAAGACAAACCCTTGTACACTGGGAACCCACAGTTTAAAGGGAGAGGAGAATGGGCCCTTAGAAAACAATGTGGTGAAGTCATGGGGCTTTTGGGGACACAGGATGGGTCCCTAGTTCTGCTCCACCGGCTAACCCCCTCCAGTGGTGGTGACAGACAGGAGCCTCTGCCTCCCCGCCCCCACCCCCCAGGAGGAGGAGTAGCTGAAAGGCCCAAGGAGGGAGGGGACGCAGAGAGATTAAGCTTGAGGAGGGGAAGAAATGAAACAGAACAGAGATAATTGTTCCCGTTTGACAACTTTTTCTAATTAGGAACCAATTATGTCCTCGGATACCTAATTGGGGTCCTCATAGATTCTCTAATTTGCTGGGTAATTACTGGCCAGTAATTCTACCAGGATGAAATTCGGGGAAAAAAATGTTTTCACAATATTTTGGCTTTCACTGTCCAGAGGGCTTTTCCCAGAAAACAAACCAGGTGAGCTCTCTCTTCTGCCTCTAACCCCCATCCCCCTCATATCATCCAGTGGTCTGGTCCTCTCCTGACCCCTGAGCTCTAGAAGTTGCATTCTAGTTGTAAGCCTTCAGCCAACAACACAAGCATATGGTGGGGTCATCTGTATTTTTGCCTCTGAAGCATCTAGCCAGTTTTTGGTAATATAGGATTCTTGTGTGCCCGGAACAGTTTCCGGACACACACACACACACACATTTAATTCCACAACCCGATGATGTGGATATCAATGTCATCTCCGTTTTACAGATGAGGAAACTGAGATACCCAGAGGTTAAGTAACATACAGGAGCTTGCCATAAAGAAATGATCCAAGATGTCCCTGAAGGTTTTATGCTCAAGGACGTCTGTCATGGTGTTATTTTTAATGTCCAAGGCTAGTCAGTGATGGCGCCATGGCTGGAAACCAGAGTCCATCTCTCCTGGCCTTGTACTCAGGCATGACCCTATATTTTCCCTCACCACGAAGTTATCCTTTTCTGCCTCAGTTTCCCCATGTGAAGTCATTCCTTCTCCGTTTAATAAAATGGTTTTATTGGGGTATAACTGACATTTATTGCACATATTTAAAGTGTACAGTTTGATAACATTTGAGTACGTTTCCAGCCATGAAACTATCACCACAATCAAGATAGTGAACATATTCGTCTCCTCCAATGGTTCCGTGTGATCCTCTATAATCCCTCTCTCATGCTCCTTCCCACCCACCTCCATCACTAGGCAACCATTGACCTGCTTTCTGTCACTGTAGATTAACTTGCATTTTCTAGAATTTAACCTAAATGGAACTATACACGATGCAGCCTTTTTTTCCCTCTGGCTTCTTTCAGTAGGCAGAATTATTTTGAGATTCATCTGTGTGTTGTTGCACGTATCAGCATTCCATTCCTTTTTATTGCTGGGTAATATTCCATTGTCTGGAGATACCACCATTTATCTATTCCTTCATTTTTTGATAGACATTGGGTTGTTTAGAAGTTTGGCTATGAACATCTATGTACAGGTCTTTGTATGGACACATGCTTTTATTTCTCTTGGGTAATTACCTAGGAGTGGAATGGCTGGGACATTTGGTGGGTATATAGTGAACCTTTAAAGAAATTGCCAAACTGTTTTCCAGAGTGGTTGTACCATTTTATATTCCCACCAGCAACATATGGGATTTGCAGCTCCTCCACTGCCTCAGTAATATTTGGTAGGGCCAGCCTTTCATTTTAGCCATTCTAATAGGTATATAGTGATATCGCATTGCGGGTTTAATTTTAATTTCCCTAATGACTAATGATGTTGAACATCTTTTCATGTTTATTTGCCATGCATAATTTTTCTTCTGTGATGCATGTGTTTAAATCTTTTGCCCATTTTTATTGAGTTTTGAGAGTTCCTTGTATATTCTACATACAAGTTCTTTATTATATGTGTGATTTGCAAATATTTCATACCAGTCTGTGACTTATTTTTCATTTTTTAACACATCTTTTGAAGAGCAGAAGATCTTAATTTTGATGAAGTCAAATTTATCAAATTTTTTTTAATATACATTATCTTTTTTTTTTTTTATTTAAGGATTTGTATTGGAGAAGGGGAACAGGACTTTATTGGGGACAGTGTGTACTTCCAGGACTTTTTTCTTTTTCCAAGTCAAGTTGTTGTCCTTTCAATCTTAGTTGTGGAGGGTGCTGTTCAGCATCAAGTTGTCCTTTCAGGCTTAGTTGTGGAGGGCGCAGCTCAGCTCCAGGTCCAGTTGCCATTTTTTTCTAGTTGCAGGGGGCACAGCCCAGCATCCCTTTCAGGAGTCGAACCTGCAACCTTGTGGTTGAGAGGACGCATTCCAACCAACTGAGCCATCCGGGAGCTCAGGGGCAGCTCAGCTCAAGGTGCCATGTTCAATTTTAGTTGCAGGGGGCGCTGCCCGCCATCCCTTGCCGGAATCGACGACTCGAACTGGCAACCTTGTGGTTGAGAGCCCACTGGCCCATGTGGGAATCGAACCGGCAGCCTTCGGAGTTAGGAGCATAGAGCTCTAACCGCCTGAGCCACCGGGCCGGCCCCTATCAATTTTTTTTTATGGTTCATGTTTTTCTGTTTGTCCTGTCGAAGAAATATTTACCAAATCCAAAGTCACAAAGATTTTTCTCCTATCTTTTCTTCTACATTTTTAAAAAATATATAATTTTAGGTTTTACTTTTAGGCCTACGATCCATTTTGAGTTCATTTTTAAATATAGTGCAAGATATGAGTCACGGGTCACTTTTTACAAATGGATACCCAATTGTTCTAGTATCATTTGTTGAAAAGATGATTCCTGCTTTGCCTTCTTTGTTTAAAAAAAATTGATCATATATGTATGTACCTATTTCTGGACTTTCTATTGTTTCATTGATCTATTTGTCTATCAATCAGTTCCATCAATTTGTCTGTCTTGATTACTGTATATTTATAAATCAGATAGTATAAATTCTCCAGATTGTTCTTCTTTTTTCAAAGTTGTTTTGGCTATTTAAGTCTCTCTATGTGAATTTTAGAATCAGTCTGTCACTTTCCACATCAATTTCCTGCTGAAATTTGATTGGAATTGCATTGAATCTATAGATCAATTTTTGGGGAGAATTGACATTTTAACAATATTGAGGTTTCTGATCTGTGAACAGAGTATGCTGTTGTTAGTGTTTTCTGGTAATTTCGGACTGACTAGAGGTTTCTCAATTGTATTGACTTTTCTTAAGGCATCATCTTATGGTTTCATTCATTTTCTCTTGTTTTTCTGTTTTCTGTTTCATTGATTTCTGCTCTGATCTTATTATTTCCTTTCTTCTGATTATTTTGAGTTTCATTTGTTTTTCTTTTTCTAGTTTCTTTAGGTGGAAGTTCTTCTGGTCATTGATCTGAAATCTTTCTTCTTTTTTAATAAAGGCATTTAGTAGAATAAATTGCCCTCAAAGTACTGTGTTAGCTGCATTTTACAAATGTTGACATGTGTTTTCATTCTCATTCAGTTCAAAATATTTCCTGGAGGGTGGTGGTGGCGAGGTTAGGAAGCCATGGAAGGGCCTCCTTCCCTCCTGACCTGAGCTGGCTTCATGTTTCCCTCCTCTGCACTCTGCTTTCTGCCTTCCCAGCCACACAGCTTGATGCTCTGTCTTTGGGAGCAATCCTATCAGCCCAGGCTGGATCCGGAGGGAGCAGCAGCTCTGACTCTCAGAACTGAGGGGTGTCAGAGTGAGAATCTTTCTGAGGATGAGGGTTCACTGTAGGATGCTCAAGAATGTGCAGACACAGATTGGTGGTCAGTCCAGGACTTCGAACTTCCAGAACAGGGCTGTCAGCAGGCTGTATGAAAATGACCTCTGATGCTTTTCCCTCTTCCTAAGGTAGAGGATCTGATAGGGCCAGTTGGCCATCGTGTCTGTCACTTACCCATTTGTCCTCAGAGCCATTCCTTGACCTTCCTCTGCTCTGTGTTGCTCTGCTCGTCACAGGGATAACAGCCTTTGTGGCCAGCGTTTCTCGGCTCCTGTATCAGCTGGCTTCCATCTGAGTTCAGCCAGTGGAGGCCACTGGAAAGAGGTGGTAGGGCAAAAGGAATAGAGAGGCCAGGGTGTTTGTCTCCTTTTCTTTTGGCCTTGGGTGGCCTCTCCAGAAGCAGTGTGCTTTCCTCTCTGTGGCTCCTGCTCCCCCAAGCAGCCCTCTTCCAGGTGTAGCTTCTGCTAGGCAGCCCGGGTGTGGTTTAGCTCCTTCTACCTGGCCCTGGTTTCTGGGCTCTGGTAACACCAGCTCCTCCTTGCCAGTGTTGATAACTGCTGGGGTGCCTTCCCACCCCACTGGCATCTCGGTTCTCCCACCACCCATTAAACTCATTCCTCGTATTAAACCGTCCCCCTACTTCCCAACACACATACACAATTTAGAATTCTCTTAGAGTTTACCCACTGGTCCCAACTCATAGAGCCATCATCTAAAATGGAGTGGCCCCTTTGGCTAGACTTTTAGGACAAGACCCCCTAAAATGGCTGGCTTCTTTCATGGCTCAGCCACCCATCCCTGCTCCAACCAGACATGATCAAGTTCGGGACTGGCACACACTGTCCAGCTTCAAAGGGCACCACTCACACAGATTGAGTGTGCATAGTGGCCTCTTAAGGTTTTCAATGGGAAGCCCTCCTATGGACGGCGGGGTTGGTTTCAGTCAATGTCCTAACAAGATGCATGGCAATATTTAATAGAAAGAACTACTTGGGGCCTGTGTTTTGGAGAGGATGGGGTGTGTCTTAAGCATCTTCCCAGCACCCTTTCCCTACTTCTTCTGAAAAATACCCCTGCTTTGGGGAATAGCTCTTCTTCCCCTCTATGTGGTTCTGATAAGGCTCTCAGTGACCACAGCCCCCACCCCAACTGGAGTACAGATGACCCAGTGTACTTGGATCAATCAGTGTGTCCAAGTCTCCTGGCAATAATGATTCATCCAGAGGAGGGCCATTTGATCAAAGAGAGCCATCCAGAGTCCTGGGACTGATAAATTATGCAGAGTCCCTTTTCCCACTGGTGTTTCCGGCACCTCTGATTTCTATCGGCCTTGCTCTTTCCCCACCCACCAGTGTGGAGGACATCTGCAATAGGGGACATAGAGGTCGACCCACAGGGCGTCACAGAGTTGAGACAGAAGGAAGAAAAGAGAGAGAATTCTGGTAGCATTGGGACCCCAGCTCCCAGCTGTTCCTGAGATCTTTTTTTTTTTTAATTTTATAAATACCAGATTGTCCTTCCAGTTATGAGAGCCAATAAATTCCTTTTTTGCTTAAGCTGGTTTGCAGAGGATTTTTGTCACTAGCATGGTATACATAGAACTTTCTGGATTCCTTGCCAGAAAAGTGAGACTTTGGGGCAACCTGTTCATTCCTCTCACAGAACAACTAATGTCAAGAGAAGGGAAGTAGATCAGTTAGTAATTTAGTAGTTTTTCTTTTTTTCCAATTTAATTGAGAAATAATTGACATATTATTGTGTAATTTTTTTAATTAAAGTTTATTGGGGTGACAATTGTTAGTAAAGTTACATAGGTTTCAGGTGTACAATTCTGTAATACATCATCTATCTATCTTGATGATTGGATAAAGAAGTTGTGGTATATATCACTGTGTAATTTTAAGGAATACAGCATGGTGGTTTGATTTACATCTATTGTGAAATGCTTACCACAATAAGTTTAGCTATCATTCATCATCTCATAGAGATACAATAAAAAGAAAACACAAAAGAAAAGAAAAAAGATTCTCCTTTGATGGGAGCTCTTAGGATTTACTTTCTTAACAACTTTCCTACACAGTACATCAAACAGCAGTATTAGCTCTAGTGATTGCTGTACATTATCCCTAGAACTGATTTATCTTATAACTGGAAGTTTGTACCTTTGGACACCTTCTTCCAATTCTCCCTCCTCCCATCTTCTGCCTCTGTCTTACAAGTCTGATCTCTCGCTCTCTCTTTTTTTAATTCCACATATAAATGAGATCATACAGTATTTGTCTTTCTCTGGCTTATTTCACTTAGTATAATGCCTTCAAGTTTTATCCATGTTGTTGCAAATGGTAGGATTTCCTTATTTTTTATGGCTAAATCATATTCATATATATATGTGTGTGTGTATGTATATATATATGTATGTACAAGGCCTGATAATTACGATCGCAAACTCATCCTAGAAAAAGTGCTACATACCTCATTGCTGAATATCACTACGGTCACCTTTGAAGTACTCCCCTTGGGAAGCTATGCACCGATGCCAGTGCCTAGTCCACCCTTCAAAGCAATGTTGGAACTCTTTTTCTAGAATGGTCATCAGAGCTGTCATCATATTACCCTTGATGTCCTGAATGTCATTAAACTGTCTTCCTTTCAATATTTCCTTTATCTTTGGGTAAAGAAAGAAGCCATTGGGGGCCACATCAAGTGAGTAGGGAGGGTGTTCAATACAATTATTTGTTTACTGGCTAAAAACTATCTCACAGACAGTGCCGTGTGAGCTGGTGCATTGTCATGATGCAAGAGCTGTTTCAGGACCATTTTTGTACATACTTTTCTCATGCCAAGATTTTCAGTTAAGATTTTCTTAACTGTTTCTCTGTTGATGTTTACTTGGCCAGCTATGCTTCTCACCATCAGCCGATGATTTTGACGCACAATTCAACGAATTTTTGCAATGTTTTCGTCAGTTCTACTCCTTACTGGCCACCCTGACCTCTCTTCATCAGTGATGTGTTCTCTCCTCTCAGTAAAAAGTTTAATCCATGTGTGCACTGCCATTTTCTTCATGGCATTATCCCCATAAAGTTGGATTAACATGTTTATGATTTCACTTTGACTCTTGCCAAGTTTAACAAGAAATTTAATGTTTGTTCGTTGCTCTAATTCGAGCTCAGACAGTCTCCCAATGGCACACAAAAACATGCAACAATAATGAACGCCCCTCAATAAGACACTGCCACACATCGACACGAACACAGCTGTGAGACACTGATATACCAAGGTTATGAAACCTTACTGAACTGTTTGTACAGTGCTGCCAATGTAAGCGCACAGTGGCAAGTTCATGAACTTAATTGTCAGACCTCGTATATACATGTATATTATTAATTTTTATATATCATAACTTCTTTTTAAAAATTTTTATTCAAAATATAGTTAGCATACAATATGTTTGAGGTGTACACAATAGTTATTCAACATTTATATACCTAGAGAAATGATACCCCTGACTAGTCTAGTACCCACCTGGCACTATACAGAGTTATTACTATATTATTGACTATATTTCCTATGCTGTACTTTACATCCCCATGACTATTTTGTAACAGCAAATTTGTACTTCTTAATCCCTTCCCCTTTTTTACCCACACTCTCAAACCCCCTTCCGTCTGGCAACCATCAAAATATTCTCTGTATCTATGATTCTCTTTTTTTGTTTATTTTATTCTTTAGAGTCCACATATAAGTGAAATCACATTGCATCTCTCTCTGTTTGACATACTCCTCTCAACACAATACCTTCCAGGTCCATCCATGCCGCCACAGATGGCAAGAACACATTCCCTTCCGTGGCTGAGCAATATTCCACTGTATATATGTACCATTTCCTCTTTATCCATTCTTCTCTGGACAGACACCCAGGCTGCCTCCACATCTTGGCCATTGTAAACAATGCTGCAATGAACACATGGATGCATACGTCCTCTTGAAGTAGCATTTTGGTTGTCTTTGGATAAATACCAGGAAGTGGGATAACTGGGTCCTTCTTTGTCTCTTGTTATAAGTCTACTTTGTCTGGTATAAGTACTGCTACCACAGCTTTTTGTTTATTTGTTTCCATTTTCATGAAATAAATTTTTTCATCCCTTTGCTTTCAGTCTGTGTGTCTTTGAATCTGAAGTGATTCTTTTGTAGGCTGCATATGTAAGAGTTTTGTTTTCTTATCCATTCAGCCTCCCTATATTTTTTATTAGAGCATTTAATCCACTTACATTGAAAGCAATTGTTGATGAATATATAGTTATTGCCATTTTATTTTTCATATTTTTGATTTTTTTTTCCATCTTAAAGAAGTCCCTATAACATTCCTTGTAACACTGGTTTGGTGATGATGAATTCCTTTAGCTTTTTCTTTTCTGGGAGGCTCTTTATCTGTCCTTCAATTCTAAATGATAGCCTTGCTGGGTAGAATACCTTTGGTTGTGCGTCCTTGGTTTTCATCACTTTGACTGTTTCCTGCCAATCCTTTCTGGCCTGCAAAGTTTCTGTTGAGAAATCAACTGACAGTCTTATGGGAGCTGCCTTGTAAGTATCAACTGCTTTTCTCTTTCTGCTTTTAGGATTCTCTCTTTGTCTTATACCTTTGCCATTTTAATTATAATGTGCCTAGTATGGGTCTGTTTGGGACTCTGTATTTCCTGGGCTTGTATGTCTATTTCCTCCATCAGGTTAGGAAAGTTTTCAGTCATTCTTTCTTCAAATACATTCTCAATCCCTTGCTTTCCCTCTTCTCCTTCTTGTACCCCTATGATGCAAATATTGTTACACTTGATGTTGTCCCAGAGATCTTAAATTATCCTCATTTTCGTGGATTACTTTTTCTTTTTGCTGTTCCAATTGGGTGTTTTTGCTACCTTATTTTCCAAATTGCTGATTCGATCCTCTGCTTCATCTAGTCTGCTTGTGATTCCTTCTAGTGCATTCTTCATTTCAGTTATTGTATTCTTCACTTCTGACTGGTTCTTTTTTATGTTTGCTATTTCTCTTGTCTCTGTTTTGTTTAGTTTTTTTTCTGGAGTTTTCCCCTGTTCTTCCATTTGGGATGTATTTCTTTTTTTCCTCATTTTGGCTGCCTCTCTGTGTTTGTTTCTATGTATTAGGTAGGGCTGTATGTCTCCCAGTGTTGCCAGGTGGCCTTATGTAGTAGAGGTCCTGTGGGGTCCAGTGGCACAGTCTCCCTGGTCACCTGAGTCGGGTGCTTCAGAAGTGTCCCTTGTGTGGTGGGTTGTGTGTGCCCTCCTGTTATAATTGAGCCTGGATTGTTATTGTCATGTCAGTGGGTGGGATTGATCCTCAGGCTGATTGGCCATGGGGTTTGGCCATATCCACAGCTTATTGGCTGCTGTGCGGTTGGCTTACCCCGCTGAACGGGATTTGTCCCAGAAGGCTCTGGGGCCTGTTGAGACTGCTTTTTGTGTGTGCTGCTTGTGGGGTTAATTGGACGGTGCTCTGCTGTGGTCTGAAGCCAACCTCCAACTATGTTGATTCTGGGGCCTCTTGGGAAGGGCTCCAGGGCAGGTCCAGGTCAGTCACTCCCTGTGACTGGCCAGAAGGTACCTGCTGGATCTACAAAGTGATCCATGGATGGTCACTGCCTGTGCTGTACCTGGAGGCATGTAGAAGAAGCCCGGGTCTGGGGTAGCTCTGCAAAAAGCCAGGACACCCCAAGGGCTTCTGCCACCTGCTGGATCCTGTAAGGTTCAGCTGCTGATTAAGCCTCCTGTGGTAGGCAAGTTGGGAGGCAGGGCCTCAGTGAGTCAGCAGGGTGGAGCAGCAGAACTCACCAGGCCAATCAGATTCAGATTTGGCCTGTGGGGGCGGGCTCAACACAGGAAAGATGGCGTCTGCCTGCCGGTTCCACAGCAGAAGGGCCCCACACTGAGAAAATGGGGACTTTCCCTCCAGTCTTTGCCCTGAAGTTACACAACTCAGTCTCTACCCGTATGTCTCTGATGCCCCCAGAGTCACCATCCCTTCATCGGAGCCCAGGGTGAGTACCTGCGTGGGTCCTTTAACAGCATGTCTGGGTTCCCCGTAGCCTTCCATCCCACCGAAACGGTCAGAATCCCCACCGTTTTTCACAGCCAGAAGTTGTGGGGGGTTCTCTTCTTGGCACCAGTACTCTGTGCTGGGGAGCCTGGTGTGGGGGCTGAGGTCCCTTGCTCCCTCATGGGGAACCTCTGTGGCTGAGATATCTCTCCCAATTTTCAACCACCACACATGGATGTGGTACCAGCTCGTTTCCCATCTACTAGTCTTGACGTGGCTTCTTCTTATATCCTTAGTTATAAAACTTCTGTTCAGCTAGACTTTAGATGGTTTTCCAGGTTGATTGTTCTATAATTTAGTTGTAATTTTAGGATGAAGCAAGCATAGCATTTATCTACTCCACCATCCATTCATCCATCAATGGACACTTAGGTTGTTTCCATGTCTTGACTATTGTAAATAATGCTGCAATGAACATAGGGGTGCAGATATTTTTTTGAGTCAGTGTTTTTGTTTCTTTCAGATATATTCCCAGAAGTAAGATTGCTGGGTCATATGATAGTTCTATTTTTAATTTTTTGAGACACCTCATACAGTTTTCCATCGTGGCGCTCCAATTTACAATCCTACCAACTGTGCGCAAGGGTTCCCTTTTCTTTACGTCTTCGCCAGCATTTGTTACCTTTTTCTTTTTGATGATAGCTGTTCTAACAGGTGTGAGGTGATATCTCACTGTGGTTTTAAGTTGAATTTCCCCAATGGCTTGTGATGTTGAATATCTTTTCATGTACCTGTTGGCCTTTTTTATATCTTCTTTGGAGAAATATCTATTCAGGTCTTTTGCCTACAACTTCTGTGGCTCAGGAATTAGGACGTGGCTAAGCTGGGTGGGTCTAGTTCAGGATCTCATGTAAGGTTGCAGTCAAGATGTCTGCCAGAGCTACGGTCATCTGCAAGCTTGATGAGACTGGAGGATCTGCTCTCAAAAAGGCTTCCTCACATGGCTGGCAAGTCTGTGCTAGCCATTAACAGGAGGACTCAGTTCCTTGAATGTACACCTCTCCAGAGTTCTGAGTGTTCTCACACCATTTGCAGCTGACTCTGACTTCCCACTTCTCCCAGAATAAGTGATCCAAGAGAATAGGGTGGGAGCCATATTGTCTGTTATGACCTGGTCTCTTAGTCCCACACATCTTGGAATCTGGCTACCATATTTATTATGAACCAGGCTGTATAGCCTCCTTAATCTTCACTCAGCCATTGTTAGAAATTGGTATTAAGTTTATATAACCTGCCAGGCCCACTTGAGTCTCAGCACCTGTGTGGTCAGAATCATTATCCCCATTTTACAGATGAGGAAATTGACTCGGAGAAGTTAACTCACGTTTTCAGGATGACATCTCCAGTGAGGCACCTAGGACCCTGGGTCTTCTGGCCTCAATGCCTGAACTTGTCTCATGTTACCATGCTGCTTCCTAGAAAGCAGAATGTGCCCTGCACTGGGAGTCAGGGGTCCTGGGTTCCAATTTAGACTCTGCTAACTTGCTGGGACACCTGGGCAGTCACTTCCTGTAGCAGGCAGTCACTTCCTGTCGCAGACAATGTTGACTTCCTGTCTGTATTCCTAAGGTTTGTGTCTGCTCCAAGTTTATTTCTCCCTCACATAGATAAGTTTGGAGATCGTGGCACAGAGCTGGCATAGTGCTCTGCTCCTCGAGGTTCTCAGAGCCCAGGCTCCTTCCAGCTCACAGCTCTACCATGGTCTTTGTTCTCACCATCCAGTGTGGTGGCACCCACATTCTCAGCAGCAACTGGAGGAAAGAACAGAAAAGAGGGCACGGACTTGCCAGCCATGTCAGGGAGCCTCTTGGGGAGCAGACGCTCAATTCCCATCAAGCTTGCTGATGACAGTAGCTCTGGCAGACATCTTGACTGTAGTTTCACAAGAGACCCTGAACCGGACCCACCCCCTGTTGCCACATCCAAATTCCTGACCCACAGAATCTGTGTGAAAGAAGAAATATTCATTGTTGTTTTAAGCTTTTAGTGTTAGGTTTATTTGTTACATAGCAATAGATAGCAAATATAGTATTTATTCACTGAATATTAGTTCCCTCCTTTCTGGCAAGACCCTTGTCTTCTGTACGACTCTCTCCCACCATGTGAATCTTACTTCCCAGAAATGCTGCCCATGAGACTTTAGAATGCATGTATCTGCTCTCCCTGTGTAAAATGGCTCTGTGTGATTCAGAAGAGAATTAGAGTAAGCCTCATCCTCAAAGGCATCAAAATCCCATGTCGTCTCCAGGGCACAAGTTGTCACACAGGTGTGTTGTAAGTGAAAACATGATAAGCCAGGTATTGAGAGAACTAGGTTCTCATCCAGCCAGGGCACTACCCAGGCCTGCAATCACGGTGAAATCATTGTCCCCGAGTCTCAGTTTCTTCTTCTTACATAAAACACTTGGTTACCGCCCATTCTCACGGGTGAGTCAGAAATACACATGTAAAACCTTTCCTTGAAGTGTATTTACACATAAATTGCACACATCATCACCATGCAGCTCAGTGAATTTTTACGCACTGAACATGTTCATTTAACCAGCACGCAGATTAAGAAAGAGAAGCTTACCAGCCCCCTAGAAGCCCTGCACACCCCCTCCTCGTCTTACCCCTTGTAGTAACAATGGGTAATAGCAACTGACTTCCAATGCTATGAATTGAATTCTTCTGTCCTTGTACTCTGTGTAGAGAGAATCATACAGTAGACTCTTTTTGTGTCTGGCTTCTCTCACTTGGCTCCAGGCCTGTGAGGTTCATGCATGTTGCTGTGTGTGGTTACAGATGGTTCCTTCTCATGCTGTGTAGAATTCCACCCTTTGAATGTACCACAATTCGTTTATCCATTCTGCTATCAATGGACAGCTGGGTTTCCATATTGGGGCTGTTATAAAGAGTGTTGCTATAACATTCTAGTCCGTGCCTTTTGGAGCATGGATGTACATATACCTGTTTCATGTATACCTAGCAGGGAATTGCTGGGTCGGATGGTATGTGCATGACTACTTCAGTAGGTGTTGCTCAAGGTGATGTACCAAATTACACTCTCGGCGGTGGTTTACATGGGTTCCGGGCACTCTGTGCCCTCATGAGGTGGGAAGTCTCTATCTACCTACAGCAAAATATGGGGAAGCTGGTACCTGGATGGAAACAACTGGACTTCTCTACTCTGAGAGTGGGTGGCAGCAGGAAGACGGGCTGCTATGACACCCCAGGAGTGGGATGAAAGGAGGGAGTTACAGCCTGCAGGGAGTGCCATGCAATAGTCAGGTGCTTCTAACAGGACTGAGGCTGAAACTTGCCTTTTCTGTGTGGGATTTGTCTCTACGTTCTCCTTACACTGAAGTAGAAATCACTCAGCCCCTGCGACTGGCCTGTGGTGATAGAGTCCAAAGGGTCCCCTGGAGAGAAGGTGGGGAAAGGCTGTGGTGGGCTCCCCAACAGCTAGCCATTTTCTCCCTGCCCAACAGTGAATCAGGGTTGGTCTGTCTGCCAATCACTGCAAACCCATTGTGGGTGATGGGGCCCACCTTCGCCCTCCAGCCTCACCAGTGAAGAGCTGTCTGGCCAACCTCTACTTGCCAGTATCAGCACCCCTTGGCTGGTTTCAGCAGTCCAATCAGGCAGCAGGTGCCAGAAAATTGACACTCCTTTAGGAACAGCCCTCAGCCAGTGACAGTGAGTTAGGGGTATAAATACCTCAGCTCCTTCAAAAGCGCATGTCCTCCAGGATCGAGTGCCAGTTGCCCTTGGTGGTAACCAATTTGATAACACGTCCTTTATTGACTGCCTTCCCTCCCAGTCTCCCCGCACCCCCCCGCCCACCACTGACGTTTCCTGGAATCTTCTCCTGAACAAATTTATTTGCATTCAAAGCCTTGTCTAGGGCCTGCTTCTGGGGGAGCCCAACCTAAGACTGCATGTGACCCAATCTGGAAAAAGATGTGAGTAGACCTGCTAGGAGCTCCTGGAAATCCCCCCTCTGGTAAAAGGTGCAGGAGGAGAAAAACCTCTCTTTCCCACCAGGCGTATTTGTTCTGTGCGGATGCTGTGTGTGAGCCTGATGCCTGGGGCTCCGGTAGCTACTTTGTGACCATGTGGGGACCACACGGACCACATGTGGCGGATGACAAAACCGAAGGATGAAAGCCAGGCTCCTTGATGACACCTTTGACTCTCCTGATCAGCTCAGGGTCACCTACCTCTGCACTTCTTGTTAAGGAGACACCTATCCTTATAGATGAAGTCACCTTTATTTGAGTTTCCTGCTGCTTGCAGCCAAATTCATCAATTACCGATACAGGCCTTGTCCCAGAGGGGTTGCTGTTGGAATCAACATCCCCCCACTGTCACCTTGAAGCTCCTGACCCACGGCCCCGGAGAAGGATTAAGAGGGAGGCCTAGGGTGCAGTCGGGGCAGAAGGGGCCACAGGTGGTTGAGGACCAGGGATCACAGAAGGGAGAGGGACATGTGGACAGCGGATATCTGGGGTCCCAAGGACAGGGGGTGGGGAGGGCAAGGAGGCAAACCCCCCATTAATCTGGCCAGGGTGAGTGTTGTTATTGTTGTTATTATGAAGCCTCTGAAGGCTCACACTCCGCCTGGCCTGGCCAGGCCCCACTAATGGCCCCATAAATCCCAGCCATAAAGAGTAATGGGGGGAGACAAATGAGATAATTAGGAATAAATCTCACCGAGGTCTCTATTCAGCAGTGTCCCTGGAACTGGCCAATCTTCCGAGCCATTAGCCAGGCCCCTCATTAATGCGGAGCTGCCCAGTGCTGTGGAGGCTCCGGGCCTGGGAGGGACCCGGGGTGAGGGGCACCACTGCCCCCACTGCCCGCTGCGGGTGACCTTGGGAGGAGTGAGGGACGTGTGCCCGCAGCCTGCCTGCTGTGCTTTTCCGTCTCCAGGGCCTGCAGACGCTCTGTCGGCCTGCACTGTCCAGTCTGCCTTGCTGTCTCTTCACCTCCTTTTCCTCATCTCACGCCATCTCCCGTCTACCTTCAGTCTCTGTTTCTCTCTTATCAGACAATCTCTATCTGCATCATTGGGACGTGGAAGGTCTGAATTCGCAGAAATTGTGGGGGCCACCTGCAACAACCCTCCACCATCCGTCCTTCTGCCACCTGTCCACACCAGGGCAGGGACCCCACCTGCACCCCCATGCCCCAGGACAGTCCTTGGCACAGGGCACCCCCAGCCCGCACTGCTGCAGGCCATTCCACTTGGGGCAGCGCTCACCATGAGAGTCACCTCTCGCACCTGGAGCTGGGAGCCCTCTCCTTGGTCTTACCTCTGCCTGCTGGAGCCTGAGAATAAGCCTCTTTCTCCTCCCAGGCTGCAGATCGTTCAAGACAGTTGTCCAGACTTCTCTTCTCCAGACAGATAACCTGAGCTGCATTTGACAACTTCAGGTTCCAGCCAAGTCTGCCCAACCCGGGCACCTTCTCTGGGCCTCCCATGGTACTCTGACCCCATGGTGACTTCTGTTGTTTCCCCCCTTTTTGGTACAGCACCTCTACTCCTTTGGGGAGCTTCCCTCCACCAATTCCACCAAGTTCCGGAGGGGCAGCCAAGTAACTCACTGTCCCTGGCCACAGAGGCCTGGCCCATTATAACCCTCCATCGCCTGATTCAGTGACTGGCCCAGGGATAAGCCTTAGTGCCTTCCCTGGACCCTCCCTCCCCACCAGGTGGCAAAACTGAGAAATGCCAGGTAGACACAGCATGTGACTATGCCCCTTCCACCCTCACCTGTCTGCAGTAGGAAGGAATGAAGCTGTAACCCAGAGAGAGACACCCCCAGAGATGGGAGGAATGGGGCATAGGGGCTGCCACAGGGTTAGGGAAAGGTAGTAAAAGCAGGTGAGCAAGGAAGGCTGGGAGGGGGCTTTCCTCTGGAGGAGGTGGAGGGTGAGGGGATGACAATGGAGGGGCTGTGGCCACAGGTACCATCCCACGATAAGGATGTCTCCTTGTCATCCTAGGAAAGTTGAAATGTGGAAAGGAGCATAAATACAGAGGTGACAAGGGGCCAAGTCTGTGATCTCTGTCCCCTCTGCTGTCCCCACGTGTGGCCTGTGGATCCAGTCCGTGCTTCTTGCCCACCCCTCCTTGCAGGGGGCCAGTCCTGAGAGCTCCCACGCTGCTTTCCCACTGCTCAGCAATGGGGAGTGTCTGCAGCAACCACCCCGAGGTCCGTGGGGAGCAGCTCTCAGCCCCCCACTGCTGCCTCATCTGCCCTGGGGAACTGGCCAAGGCTCCAGGGCAGGACAGACTGCAGGCAATCCAGCTCTGGGCTGCTCAAAGGGGTCGGTCCCGGCAGCCCCGGAACCATGTGGGTGGCAGGGCCTGAAGCTCGGTTTGGCCGGCTCTGGGCATGAGCACAGGAAATAGCAATGAAACGTGCCAAAGAATAAGCAGAAGCTGACAGAGGCTGGGGACGGAAAGGGGCAGGCTAACCATCGCTCTCCTCACAAGCAGGCCCCTGGCTCAGCTACTTGCTCGGTCATGGGGTAAAATCTCTTGGGTTTGGTACACCAGATTATGCAGTGGTCATGGGCAGTGCTGGCCACGGCAATGTAACTTGGCCTCCTCACTTTCTCCTCCCACAAGTGTGGTCCTTAATGCCCGTCTTGGGTTAGACATGAGGGTGGCCCCTGAAGAAGTCACCTGGACAAAAGAGACAGGTCTGCTGCCCCATAGATTAAAGAAAACCAGAGTGGCAGGCTATATCCAGGGTCACCGTGTCCACCATTAGATTTCCAGAGTCTCACCGCTCTTCCATTGTACATATAAGGAAACAGGCCCGGAGAGTGACAGGGACTTCCCTGAAGCCCACAGCAGAGCCAGTGCTGGAACTGACACCTGGCTCAGACCAGCTGGTTGGAAAGCAGATACTGGGAGCCTATAGGGAATGGCCATGGAGTGGAGGGGAAGCATCTAGAAGGATATCTGGGCAGGGTTAGGTGGGTGGGTGGCCTCTAAGACAAATGCCATCTGCTTCCCAACAGAGATGAGGGCCACCTGGGCGAGACTGGGGGACAAAGGCGGGCGGCAGAGCCGGCCTGGGGTGAGGGGTCTGGCCATAGGGCTCAGCAGCACAGAACAGCCTGCCCAGGGCTGGTGTTGGTTGCAGACACTGAAATGTGAGTTGTGTTGAATGTATGTGTGTGTATGTGTGTGTGTGTGTGTGTGTGTGTGTGTGTGTGCCTGCACGCTGGGGGGAGGCACTGGGGGGAGGCGGGCTAAATCCCTTCCCCTGTCTGGCCCCCACCCAGCTCAGCCTCTCGGGTTTCAGCCACTGTCCTAAAGAAAACAGCCACCCGGAGCCTGCAGCAGGAAATCACTATTTGGATTGCAGAGGTGCCTCTTCCTGCTGTGGCCCTCATGGAGGGGAGAGGGCCAGGGAGGGGACTTTCCTGCCCACCTGGACCAGACCTCGGGTTGGTCAGGAGCACGACCAACCCCCACCCTGGTCCTCTGGCCTTCCTACCGTCCCTCAGACCCCAGCCTTCGAGAAGGAGACCTGAGACTGAGCCCTCCCACCATTCTGTCCTCCTCGGGACCAAGAGCCATAGCAGTGAGAGAAGTGGATGCTCGCTGAGGGCCACAGGAATGGACTGGAACACTTTCACGGAGGGCGATTGGGTAGTCCTGTCAAAGTCACAAACGCACACCCCCGGAGGCCCAACAATCCCACTCTCAAGAACATTCTAGAGCTCTTTCAAGCAAAAGGACCTGTTCACGCAACCTTGTTTGTAACAGAGAAATAAGTGGAAGGGATACAGCAGGAGCTGGGTAACTGAATTGTGGCTCTTCCCTCAGTGAAACTCCTGATGAGGAAGATCCCCAAGAACGGTTAAGGGATAAAAACAGGGCAGACTGTTACGTGTATAGGATTTTGATATTTTTGTTAAAAAAAAAAATACTTGTAAATGCTCGCATATGCACAGATTAGACTTTGGAAACTTTTTACGTTGGGTATGTAATAACAGAAAAAAATTGAGATAAATAAATGAATGTTGGCGGGGGAGGGGGGAGGCGGGCGAAGAGATGGGGCTTCTCTCATGGTTTTGGTCCTGACTATGTGACCCTGGGCAGGTGACTTCCTCTCTGTGTCCTGACTTTCCTGTGCGGCTGAGAGGTCAGAGAACCTTGACGTTGGCAGTGAGGCCTGTGTTCACGTGCATGAGTGGGGGGAGCAGAAGGGTGTCGCCGTGGGGAGAGTCCCTCTCACCACCTCCTATTACCTCCTCCTGTTGCAACGGCAGCCCACTGCCAAGGCCATGGGCTACTCCCTCCTATGACATTTCTTAAGAGAGTTCAGATTTCATCTGGCCCTTTTTCTGAGCTCCCGCCTTTCTTCCAGAATCCCTCCAGACCACTGCAGACTTTGTTTGCCAATTTCTCATAAGGGCTCCACATTTCAAGGCTTTCTTCAGCCATGGCTCCTCCTCAGGACAATCCAAATCTCACCACGTGGTGTCCTCTCACTCACCCTGGACCTCTCTGGGTTTCCTTCAGGTGCAGGATGGGGTGGGAGGGGCTTAGTCCCGCTAGCCCCCCCAGGGAGCCCTGCAGTACTCAGGTCTGCCCCTCCCCCTGCATGGCAAGGGTGCTGGAGGCACGGCCTCTGAGACTCCTGCCAGTTTCTTCTTTCCCAAGCCTCCTGGCAGTTGGGGACAACTGAAGCTGGGCCATGGAACCAACACTCAAGCCATACCCACCTCCCAGTGCAGTCCAAGAGCAAGCCCAGGCTGTGCCAGGCCCAGGGTTGCCCCCACTCCAGGCATGGCTCTGCCACTGATATAGGCACCACCCTACGCTTTGGAGCCATCAATGGCAAGGGCTTCAAGAAGTTGGAGTCAGCAGGAGATTAATTAATCAAAACTCGAACACATCTGTTGTTAATTAATTCTATGCCAAGGATTAACTCTTTCCTTCCAGGGCTTCCCTTCCCTTTGGCAGGAGGAGGGAAATAATGGTGGCAAGTTGGTACCCCCCCTTCCTTCCCTTAGCGGGGAGCATGAATGAGGAATGGAAGGGATTCCAGAGGGCATCCATTTGGGTGCATTTCAGGGGGGTTGAGGGGAGTGGCTGCCTTTTAGAGCCATGGTCCATGGACATTACTCATGAGTCCTGAGGAAATCTGAAATGAACAAATATCTTTATTTACAGCAACAAATAGAACAGACCCTCCCTCTATTCCCTCCCTCTCCCCTTCCAGTCTTTTCTATACCATTCCATTCCCATTCCTGCTCTGCCTCAGGTCCAAGCTCAGCCCCGCCAGCTCGGGTCACTGTATGGGTCAGGCCTCCACAAAAGCCCAGGAAAGGAGAGCAGGAAGGGGCTTGGCTGAGGGCAGGGTGGGGTGTCTCTTTTCACATTTTGCTGTTCTCTAAGCCTGGGGCGGCAGCAGGAGGAGGCACCAGGAGCAGTGAGAGGTAGAGAAGCGCACAGCCCTGCCTGGCCCTCGCCCCGCCCCCACGTTCCTGCCGCCTCCCCCAACTTTCACAGTGTTCCGCAGCCCAGGCAGCTGGTCCAGGAGCGGTTCTGCCGCTAGCCCTCCCCCACGAGGTCCTCGGTGCTGTGTATCGCTGGGAGCCTGCAGGAGGACGGGCTCTCTGCAGTGGGCCCAGCTTCTGTGACTGAGGTGGCCTCCGGAGCGTCCCGACCCCCTTCTCCCCCGGCTGGGGTTCTGCGAAGGCACGTGGCCGGGGACAGAGGACCAGGGGCGGGGGCTGACCGGGCTGTGTGCGACCCTGTCGGAATCTCGCGGGTCAGGAGGAGAAGCAGAGCCCACAGCACTCCATGCAGATCTCCAGGCAGTCCGCCGACTCGCAGCAGGCGTCCAGGATGCCGCAGTCCAGGTCGCAGGGCAGGTCGCAGTCGGCGCACTCGCCGGAGCCGCAGCAGCAGCAGCAGAGGCACGAGTCCTCCGAGCTGCAGGAGCCGCACGTGGCGCAGTCCAGGACAATGTTGCACAGCGTCAGGAACTCGCAGAACAGGCAGGACAGGATGCAGTGCACGCAGCAGTCTGCGGTGGGCGGGGCCGGGGAGGGAGCGGAGAAAGCAGGTGAGAGGGCCAGCGGCCGGGGACCGGGCCACAGCGGGACGGGCGGGCTCACTGAGCGCCCAGGGCCCGGCAGCAATTAAGCTCATGCAGCCCACCTGCAGCTCCCTGAAGTGGGGACCGTGAGGGGCCCCACTTAGGCACAGAGAGTGACTTACACACACCGACTGGGTAAGTGGCAGGGCCCTGAGTTCCTGCTCTTAACGCCCCCTGAGTCAATTATTTAACAAACACGGAGTGACGCTATGTTCCAGGCACTGTTCTAAGTGCTGGGCACGAATTAAACTCATTTAAACTTGCAAAAACCCCACTCTACAGATGATGAAACTGAGGCAGAGAAGTCACTTCAAAATATAGGCAGAATCCTACCACTCTGCTCATCTCTTGGGGGGGGGGGGACTACAACAGCCCTCTCACTGGCCTGCCACCAACAACCTGTGACTCTCCCTCCCAGAATCTACTCCCCACACCATGGGCCCCTTGAAAAACCTCCAAGGGATTCTGTCCCTTCTGTGCTCAGAACCCTTCAGTGGCTTCCACCTCACTACGAGTAAAATCTGAAGAGCTCACAGTGGCCCCCACACCCACATGTGATCTGGTCCCCCCCTACTCTGTCCCCCTGGATCACAGGCTATTCCTGGTCCTGCAGGCACTGCTTCCAATGCCCTAACCTGGAATGCTCTTGCCCCACATAAATGCTCTGCTCACTCCCTCCCCTCCTTCATTGCCCAGATGCTACCCTCTTTAATACTGCAACCTGCCCACCGCACCCCACTACCCCCATCCCCGTGCCCTGGCCTGCTTCACCTGGCCCCCATAGGACTTATCACCTTCCACCACACGACACAGCTTTCTCCTCCTACTAAAACAGAAGCTCCGAAAGGGCAGGCATCTTTGTCTATTTTGGTTACTGATCCATTACAAGTCCCCAGGACAGTGCCCAGTACATTGTAGGTGCTGAGAAATCAATGGTAAGGGAATGAATGCAGGAGCCCGCCCTTGGGCAGCCCGCACTGGTAAGTGGTGGGGCTGGGAACTGAACCCAGGCAGGCTGGCTCTGGAGTCCACGCTCAGAAGTGCTTACTGTGCTGAGCCGGCACCTCTCCTAGTGACCAGGCCATGGAGCAGAGTGTCCAGTTCCCTGACTCGGTGGGCCCCTGGCACAGGCTGGTTCTGAGGGTGTCTCACACTGCCGTGGAGGGTCTGACTCCCCCAGGCGTTTTCTGAGTGGAGGGAGTGGGGTCTTGTACAACTGGAACTTCTGCAATCTATCTGGAAATTAGATAAGAGTTCTCTTCCAGTGCAAACCTGATGAGGTCATTACCTTTTGTAAGGTCCTTCAATGGCTCCCTATTGCCCTCCAGATAAAATCTAGGTCCACTGCAAGGTTTACAAGGCGTCCCCCACCCAAAGCACCTGCCTTCCTGGAGTCTCACCACCCACCATTCCTCACCTTGAAAGTCATAAACTAGCCACACCAGCCATTTCTCACCTTCGTGCTAATGCTCCCTGGCTAGATTTTACTACTCAACCTTTAAGGCTTGCTCAGACTCCTCCAGAGCCTTCCCAGACTCACCTCCCAAGCTTTCTGTGTGTGGCTTTATCACTGTATTTATCACGCTTTAGGGTGACTACCTGCTGTGTCTCTCATGAGAGCTCCATGAGGTCATAGACTGGGTTTCCAGCACATAGCAGATGCCTAGGACACTTTAACTGAATGAATTACCTCTTTCATAAATTAAACTGTTGGGCAGAATCTGCTCTGCAGGGTGGGAGGGTTTATAAATATCTTGCATGCAAATGTGTACACTGAATCCTGTTTGCAGAGGACCAGGCCAGAGTCACCCAGTATGGACAGGAATCACTTAAAAATTCGGGGGTGAAGGTGAAGCACCACTGAGCTACAGGCAGCTGTCACCCATGCTGAACTGATGCCTGATGGGATGGGGGGAGCTGGCTGTCCAGCGCGGCCCTGCAGAGGACCTTTGCGTTGCAGGAACAATGGCTGGTGTATCTGGGTCCTCTGATCTCCCACTGCACCTTGCAGCCCCTGCCCCGCCTCCAATTAAAAATCTGATATGCATCGTTTTCTTCTGCTAGGTGTTCTGCTCTCACTAAACAGATGGTCCACTCTTTGAGGAAAATTTCTGTTTCCAGAAAGGGGGTGGCTTAAGCTGGATCAACCCAGATGGCTCCATCCCTTGTTACAGCAACTCTGGGAGGGCGGTGGTCGGAAGGGGTTGGCTTTGAGAATGCAGATATGCTTCAGTTTATCCAACAACCTGTGCAAGGTTCTTCCATTTGAATCTTGCATCAGACGCCCTGAAGGCTTGTGAAAACCCAGGCTCCTGCCCCACCCAGAGGTTCAGGTCCAGTGGGCCTGGCGTGGGGCTGAGACTGCACTTGTAACCAAAAACGTTGTTGCTGGTCCCTGCATGATGCCTTAAGGAACCTGGCTTTGGAGGATCCTCCTGGGGTGGGGGGATACTTACCTTCCTGTGCCTGGAGAGGGATCTGGGAGGCAGCCGATTTGGTGCTGCCCTTGCTCTTCTTGCTGCCCTGGCTGGCAAGAGATGGGTGTGCTTGCAACTTCCGGTGGGCCTTGGGGCCACCCAGGGCACCATTCCCCGCCCGCCTGGCACTGCCCAGCTCCGAGGGGTGGCCAGAGCCATTCGCCAGTAGTGGGGTGCAGCCCAAGGGGTTCCCCTGCGGCTGGCCTAGAGAGATGACAAGAAAGGGCCATGGGGGCAAGGTAGGGGGCCCCCCAGCTTCCCAGGGCTCTGCTCTACTCCTGCCTGCTTCATTCTTACTCGTCACCCAGCCGGACTTGTATTCTGCAGATGGGGAAACTGAGGCCCACAGGCATACTATGAAATAGAAGCAGAGTGGAGCCTAGCTCCTGACTCCCAGGCCAGTGCTCATTCCAGAAAAGACAGAGGTGCAAGGCAAAGGGAGGGGCTCAGAGCCCCACACCCCACTTTCTTACTCCACATGAAATCCATTCTCCTGCTCTTGGTGTCCTGGGATTTTGGCAAGAGTGGTGGCAATTGGGGGTGAAAGAACAGGGACAGTTTGACTGGGGTGGGAAGGACAGCAGTGAAGCAGTTAACCGTCACCTCGCTCTCTGCCAAGCCCCCAGCTGTTTTTGCCCTTCGTGTGCTGGGTGAGTTATTAGAAACATCTGTTTGGAGATGAACGCCTGGCCCTGGAATCTGGGGGCTCCTTACAGCAGCCCCTTTATCTCCGGCTCCTCCACACTCCTGCCCCGTTGGCCTCTGTGGGGGCGGGGGGCTGGCAGAGGAGTTCGCTGAGGGGCCCTTGGGGTCTGAGTAAGGAGGGAGAGAAGAAGAGGGAGGCCACTTGGGAGACTCCTGAGGCCAGGAACCCCTGACTCCCCATCCCAAGCTGAGAGACATCAGCTTTATCAGTGGGGGGCAAGGAAACTGGCCCTGGAAATGTCTCGAAACACCTAGTTCTTTTCCTCATCTCACTTAGGTTTGCTCGCCTGAAAGGCACAGTTCCGTTCTCAAGACATGAAGGCGTGTGTGTGTGTGTGTGTGTGTGTGTGTGTGTGTGTGTGTGTGTTGGAGGAGGGGACTGAGAAGGGGACATGGAGAGCTCCGGAACCCCTCAGCTGCTCAGCGCAGAGATCCTTGGGCCCTGAGGACCTCTGTAAGTATGGGGAACTTCCGTCTCTCAGGTGCTGGGGTCTGGATCCCCAACTGCCTCCAGGCCTGGCCTCTGTATTTGAACTGTGGTAGGAGATGGGAGGGCGGATGGCGTGGTGGGGGAGGCTGGAGGCTGAGGAGAGGGGAAGGCAGCCTCATGATGCCATGCCTGAGGGGCCTGGGTTTTCTAGGAACATACTAATCACACCACTGAGCACTTACTGCCTGCCAGCCACTGTTCTTAGCCACTGACATGCTAATTATTCTCTCCCTGGATCCTCTCAATATCCCTACAGGGCGGTGTCCTCCTTTTACAGACGAGGAAACTGAGTCCCAGAGAGGTACAGTAACTTCTCCAAGGTCACACAGCTAGTAAGTGTCAGCGGTGGACCAACCTAGAGGCTAAAAGCTGGGGCTAAGAGTAGAGAGAGGCAAGGAGGCTGGGAGACAAGCGACTGGGAAATAAGCTGCTCCTACCACAACAATCATGCTTAGAACTAATAGCTCCTATGTTTTGAGTGGTTATTAGGTGCCAGCACAGTGCTCAGAGCTTTATGTGTAGTAACTTCTTTAAATATCACAATAGATGATCAGCCTCATCTCACAGATGAAAAAACTGAGGCCCAGAGAGGATAAATCTCACCAAAGATTCCAGGTCTAGGAAGCGGAGGGGGAGGGGATGGAGACGGGGAGAAAGGAGTGGGGCAGGACGAGGTGGGGAGTGAGAAGGAGGACTGACAGGGCTCTGGAGAGGCTCCATGCTGGGAGAGGTGTGGCTGGTGCCTGCATCTGGGTAAACAGGGGTCAGGCCATGGGAAGTGGCCAGGCCTGAATCACCACGCCCCCACCTCTTGGCCCCAGAGTCGTGACTAGGCTGAATGCTTGGCCAGCTTGGGTGCCCCCTGCCCTGCTGCTTAAACATGGGCACAGTGACCAGAGGGCAGGCATGTGTGGTGAGCCGAGGGCCCTGGGGGGTGTGGGCAGACACAAGCTTGCCTATGGCCACAGCCATGGGGTGGTCACAGGGACTGAGTCACAGAGCAAACACTCGGGCCCACAGACATAAGAGTGTCTGTCCACCTCCCACCCAGGCCCCCTCCTCCGTGGCCACGCAGCTGACCTCTTCCACTCAGTTTTGCTGGTGGCTGTGTCTGGAGAAGGCTGAGGGCAATGCGCTAGCAGGATTTAGTAACCCTGAATTCCAGGGAGTCCAACTTTGCCCCAGATGCCCTGCCTGAAGGCAGCTCCTGCTCCATGTGCCAGCTGGGCAGGCAGGCAGGCAGGCAGAGGAAAGCTCACTGGGCCAGGAGACCTGAGTCCCCCAGCTTGTATCCAGGCTCTGGTCCGCTGCACCTCAGTTTCCTTGTCTGTAAAATGGGCTTGGCGGTGACCAGTCTGCTGCCTCTCTGCACACTGATTTGGAGAGCACGTGGGCTCATGCAGGGAAGGAAAGTTGGAAACTGCAAATGCGTCTGCAGATTTCGTATATCTTATTAGTAATTGCAAAACGATTCTGGTTGCCCCTTCCCCTGCTTTTGAGGATGAGGGTGGAGAATCCTCTTCCTCCCAGGACCTCCTTGGAGCCCTCGAGCCAAGCCTGGGAATGGAGCTAAATTTTGTTCCTTTCTGCCCAGATCAACTGGAGGCTTCTCTCCTTCCTTTTGCCCTTGATACCCTGAAGGATGGTGCTGTGTCGGGCTCTGGCTGCCTGCGTCTGGTCCCCTGCTCTCCTCTTGAGGTGAGGCTGCCTCTTTCCATATGGCCGCATGCTCTCATCCTGAACCATATTGCCTAGAGCCTGTGTATACTCATTTTGAACGAATTGTATACTAATCATTTGTGGAGATCTTCTTCCTTAGACAGAAAAGACAGTAACAGTGTCATACACCTTTCCACTGCCCACACTTCAAGGTCCTGGCCCCGTGCCAGGCCCCCACAGGCACCCACTGCATTTGTGCCAGCCCATCTGGATTGCATTCCCTAATGCAACCTCTATGTGTTGCCACCCCAACTCCCGGACCCCCTAGGACTCACATGTCACAGCTTCTGTGGGGACATCGAGGTCAGTGCTGTCCAGGGCCTGGGGTGCCCCAGAGCCATCGCCTTGGGGCATGGGGGTTGCCGCCTCCTCCAGGGAGCCCTCCTCTAGCGCAGCCTCCACAGGATGAGTGGATGCTGTTCCTACCTCCAGCCCAGGGAGGAGGGATGGGGTCTGGGCTAGGGAAAAAGCAGACAACCGAGTGTATTTTCCTGGTGCCCCCTCTCGCTTGCCCAGCCTTCCCCTTTTCGCAGCCCAGAAAGCTGTGAGCCCTCATTCTTGGTCTCTGTACCAGTTACCCAGCCTTTACCCTATTTGGCAACAGTTCCAGACTCCAAAATAGAAAGCTCCCAAACCACAATGTGTGAGTGAGCAAGGATGTGAGTGTGTGCACGTGTGTGCGTGCCTGTGTGTGGTGTCAGGGAAGCGCAGAGAGAAGGCAAAAACACAGTGCAGGAGAGAACAGACAGGTGGTCAGCGATGGAGAGATAGGGACAGGCATCAAGAGTGACAGGGAGAAAGAAAGAATCAAAGGGACAGTAAAAGGGACAGGGAAGCAAAGAGAGATAGAGCATCAGAAGGCGGGGAGATTAGGCACGGAAGGAGAGAGCCCCAGAAACCCAGTGACAGACAGCCTGGGACAGGAGGGAGACTCAACAATAGAGTGAAAGTCAGCGATGGAGAGAGATAAAGACAGGGTCGGAGGCAGAGGCGAAAGAGAAGGGAGCGCGATACAGACAGAGCGAGAGGGAGACAGACAGTGAGAAATTGGGTCAGAGAGGATGATAGCAAGAGAAAGAGACAGAAAATCTGGTGTGAAGAGAAGACTGGGCCTGAGGTGGAGCGGCTACAAGGCAGGAAGAGGGACAGGAGACGGCCAGAGAGAGCTGGGAAGAGGTGGACCGCAGCCACATGTAATTACAGTGACTGGCTCAGCCCTCTGTGCACAGTGGGCGGAAGGAAGGAATGGAGCCACCTTCAAACCCACAGCTCCTGAGGCAGCAGGACTCGGCCCCCTGGGCCCAAGGGGAAGAAGGTTAGGGGGATGGGAGGTGGAGAACGGAGGCAGAAAGGGGCCCCAGTTTCCACATCCTTGGTCACCAAGGTGTGGGAAGGCCTGAGGTAGAGCAGGGAGGAGAGGAAGGCAGGGGTCACAAGGTCAGGGGTCAGGCTGGGCAATTATGGGGTGCAGGGTGCAACCTGAGCCTCTCATCAGACCCCAGGCTGTACAGTTGGAATGACAGACTGGGCCTACAGTTGGTCCTCAAGAGGATACCCCCCTCCCCCGGCCGCAATGCCATATTGACAGCAGGGAACATATAGAAAGAAGAGACTCAGAGTGACACAGAGACCAAAAGGGCACAGGCAAAGGAGAGCGACATAGGGAGACAGAGAGAGATGAAGGAAAGGGTGGTGAAACCCAGAGAGTAAAAGATTCACAGCCAGGCGAACACACCACACAGAGACCAAGAGAGAGACACCCCCCGAGGGACAGAGAGAGAGAGAGAGAGAGAGAGACATAGACTTGGAAATAGAAATGAATCAACCACGGAGAACAGAGGAGCTTACGTGTGGGGTCCTTCTCTGAGCTGTCTCCCAGTGGGGGGGGGGGCGAGAAGGGAGGAGGGAGATACTTAGACAGATCAATGAAGTCTGGGCACACAGGTCTAGAGGATGGGGACATCCTGAGGGGAGGGGATGATCCAGGGGCTCAGCTGCCTTCCTGCGCCCTGAGTATCCCTCTGTGGCTTCTGACTTTCAGAGACCCCTGAGCAATCCTGTTCCAAAGACCCTGGTCTCCCAGGGTCAGGGGGACAGAGGCCCCAGTGGGTAGCAGAACGCTGCAGGCCCGAGCCGACTGCTCACACCTGCCCAGGGAAAAGCACCAGCTCTGCCTGGAGACAGGAGCTGAGGCCAGGAGGCAGGATGCACTGGAGCTCCTGCGGCTGCTGGAGGTACCAGAGTTATCTGTTGGGAACCCTCATAGTGCCCACAGCTTCTCCAGGGAGGCAGGGGGCGGGTTTCCTCCTGCCCCATCCAAACTTTGCGCCTTCTGAGAGCCCCTGTCCCCTCCTGGGTTAAGGAGAGAGGTCAAATGGCTTTTGGAAGGTCAGGTTTGGATGAGGAGGAGCAGGTAAGTGGAGATGACATCCAGGGAGGAGAAAGGTATCCTGCTAGCTGGCACCTCTCTAGCCCTGAGCCTGGTCTGCAGCTGCTCAGACCAAACTCTTACGGCTAAGACCCCAGGCTGTACATGAAGGGGGAGGCTCAGGGCTTGGGTCCTAGTGCCCTGGAAGGGAGGGGCCCTGCCCAGCGACAGCCTCTGGCCCAGGACCTGAACCGGGAGCACTGACTCTCCCATGTGGTATAATGTAAAAGGCCTGAGCAAGGAGCTGTAAGATCCAAGCCTTGGTTTTCCCCAGTTACCAGCCTGGGCAAGTGACCAGGACTTGGGTTACCTTGTGTGTAAAGGGGTGGTCCTAATGGTTATCCCTCAGGGTTTCAGAGAGTAAATGAAATGCTCAGCAGTATCCTGGCCTGCAGGGGCCATTCATGTACCCTTCTGCCCACCCACCCACCTACCTGCCCTCCTTCCTTCTTCTTCCTTCCTCCCTCCCTCCCTCCCTCCCTCCCTCCCTCCCTCCCTCCCTCCCTCCCTCCCTCCCTCCCTCCCGTGCTGTGTGAACATTTGTTAAGCAGCTACAATGCATCAGCAATGTGTCAAGAACTGGGTAGACCAAATGAGAAAGGTCACTGCCTCAGGAGTTCTCTGTCAGGGTGGGGTAGGGGGCAGTCACACACACTGAAGGGCAGAAGCGACAGTAGGACACCTCTAGGAGCTGTGGAAGCACAAAAGATGGGCACTGATCCCGAGTGTGTGTGGGGGGAGGTGGGGTGCTAGGAGGCTTCCTGGAGAAGGCAGTGCCCACACTGGGTCTTGAATAATCAGTCAGAAAAGAAGGGGAAAGGTCATTTCAAGAAGAGGAGCAGGAACCACGGTCCCAGGGTAAACAGCTGCAGTGTGAACAAGGGAAAGACAGCCGTGTGGGGCCGTGGAGGCCAGTACACCTATAATCGCTGGGGGCTCGTGGGCCTTGTGGGCCTTTCCCAGGCTTTCTCCTGAGGTCATGGGGTGCACGAGGGTGAGCCTGTCAGTCCTGCAGTAGATGGAGCCAGACTGTAGCTCTCTGGGCCCCCAGGGTGGGAAAGGGAGGAAGGCAGAAAAGAGGGTTAAGAGGTGGGTCCCCATCTCCACCCTCTTTTCCCAGTATCACCATTCTCTGGGCATCTCTCCTCATCGTCACCTTGAGGGCTGACGACCTTGAACTCTTGGGAACAGGAGATTATAGAGAGCACAGACTAAGTGCTCAGGGAGCCCCTCCTGCAGGAAACCTGCCATTCTAGGGTGACCATCAGACCTCAGAAGGAAACCTGGAAAGAGAATCCAGACCGGTCATCTCGACCTGGAAATATAGAGGGACAGCCCTCCTGGGGTCAGGAGGGGCAGCAGAGGGGACCCAGCAGCCTCCCGAAGGAGCCATGCTGAGGGCAGGAGAGGAAAGTGTGCTGAGTGCACAGAGACCTGGAAACAGAATGACAGGGAATGAGAAGTGGCAGGAAGACCTGATCTGCCAATGAGGTGCTGCCCAGCGGGCCCGGGTGCCAAGATGCTGGACCAAGAAACAGCTTTCGCCAGGAGCCCATGGAGCAAAAGAGCCAGGCAAATGGCAGAGCCCAAGTGCTCAACCATTAAGAGACCAGAAGAGCCCAGTTTTCCTCTTGTGACCATGAGACCCTGCTATTCAGGGGAGAACATCTCTGGGGGAAAATGCTCAGAGGATGTGCAAGAGGGTAGAAATGTGGAGTGGGCTGGAGGGAAAAGTGGCCAGCAGAGGCCAAGGTCCACTGTGTCGATGCACCATTTGTTTTCTGCATAAAGGCGCCTGCCAAGGGGGCAGGGGTGGGTGGGAGACCCTGAATTGGCCCCATCCTCCTGGGGGTGCCATCTGCTCAGCCAGCTGCTCCACCCCATCAGAGGGCCACCTTTTTCTAATGTACACACGGGCATGTACACAGGGGCCATATACACTGGTGGCGTCTCTGAGCAGAAGCCCCAACCCTGCACCTCTCTCAAGGGTCCCTCCCCATCTACAAAGGGGAAATACAGAAAGGCGACAGCCCCTTTGCTTCAACATACTTACATCCCTAGCACAGGATAAGGTTCTGAATTCAAAGCCCTGAGTTCCGGAAAGACAGCCCCAGAAGGGAGTGGAAAATCATGTTTAAATCCATCAACTCAAAAGGGAAGGCTGAGACTTATAACCTCAGCGGAGACCCTATGGACTCCCTCTGTCTGCTATCCACCAAGTTGGGGTTGGGGTACCCCTGAACCAAGAAGGAGTGGGGGACATCTTCCAGATGGGATGGGTTCACTCCAAGCCTGGAAGTGCCTACAGCGCCCTTATTCCAGAGCTCCAATGCCTGGTCCCTTCCACCCAGCCCTCTCCATTGACTCTGTGGACAGTAGATCGAGGCTTCTCCCCTGGAGCTCTGACCATCTCTGGAGAGAGAGGGCCAGGATCTGATCTGCTCAGACAGTGGTGACTGGAACCCACACTCCCACGTTCCTTGGCCTCATCGTCAAGGCCTCAGCCAACACCTTCAACCTCATCAATGGACAAGGATCCTGTGTTCCAAGCAGACCGACCTCTCCGTGGCCCCAAACCACCACCGTGCCTTCTGAGCAACCCTCCAATGCTTACATTGTTCCTCTTGACCAGAAGGTCCTACCTCTCTTCTCCCACTCCCCAAATCCAGCCCATCCTTCATGACCCAACTCAAGCTTCCCCTCTTCCTCTAGACAGCCTTCCCCGACCCCTGAGCCAACAGTCCTTCCTCTGAGCGGCCCACTTACTGAGAACTGAGCGCTCAGCACCCCCTATCAGTTAGAAGGTGGTGGTGGAGTCCTGGCTCCTTGACCAGACTGCAGCCAGCCTCCCCAGCTCCCTCCCTTGGGGCCGTGGCAGTCTTCCTCTCCGCACCTCAGTGAGTACTCAGCAAATGTCTGTTGGTGAGGACTGAGTTCTGCAGTTGGGGGGCCCCCGGTCAGGGAAGGAGAGAGAACGAGAGGGCGAGGATTAGGGGTGGCACCTGGCTCTGAACCCCAAAACGGCGAGAACGTGGACTCGCTTGATACATACTTGTGACATACTGGTCACAGCCCCAGGCCACCACCAGTCCAAGCACTGAGAGGGCCTGACCTGGCCAGTTAGGCTGGGTCGGGTTGGTTTTATTTTAGGTCTAAAGGCTCCAATTCCCCAGGAAATTCAATTTAGAACCAAAAGCAGGAATGTGACGCCCCAGTGCTGGGCAGAAATCTGCTGTGGGTTAGAGAGCCAGGCTTCGGGTCTCCCTGGGGTGGGTGGGGAGAGGCCACTGGGGGCGCCAAGGGTGTGGGGGCTTGGCCACCTGCCCCAACCAGAGCTGCCCTTCACCTCATCTTCATCTTAGGCAGCTAAGGGAGGGGCTGGCTTGTTCCCTGGCTGTCCTGCCAGCAGGGCCCCTGGGGGCAGCGCTGTGGCCTTGCTGTTCTGTCAGTGCTCAGCAGGGAGCGTGGGGGATTCTGGTCTCGGATTCAGGCGTCTGTGGGGTTTTGGCTGGGTCTCCTGCGGTTTGGGCTTCCTGGGCAGCAGCCTGATTCTCCCAAGGCGGCAGAGCCAGGCCTCCTCATGTTATGAAAGCCACATTGTCTAGCCCAGCCCAGGCTGGGGAGGGGGCTTGCTGGGCGCTGGGGGGCCTCAAGTTACAGCCTAGGGCTTAACCCTCCCAGTGGCCCACCTGGCCCTCATCCCCTGCACGTTTAGCTCCCACCTCTCCCTGTGGGGCTGAGAATGGGTGGCATGGGGGAGAGGATCTTGGAAAGAGGCAGAGAGCAAACAGATAAGCAGAGAAAGAAAGTAGGGAAGTGAGAGGAAGGGAGAGAAGCGGGAGGCTGAGAAAGAGGAGGAGTGAAGCAGTGAGAGGCTGAGAAGGAGAGAGAAGGTTCCCAGACCCAGAGAAAGAGCTTTCCTAGCCCCCTACCTTAGCTCTCTCCGGCCTGAAGGAGCCCCATTCTTGGAGGAACTTATTCTCCAGAAGGCCCTGCTCCAGGAGCCCACAGAGAGGAGAGAAGCTGAGGGTTAGCGGGGATGGGGAGCAGATACATTAGTGTCACCCATGGGCTGGCCCCTGGCCAGACATCTCCCGCTTCTCCTCACTCTGCTCTAGGTGACCCCCCTGCACACACACTCCACAGCTCCAGGCGTCCAGAGTGCCAGTGTCAGCGTTCTCACCAGGTAGACCAAGGCAGCTGAGACAGGCCTCTCCAAACAGGCAGACAAACCCCTAAGGGCGGATGTGGAGACTAAGCCGTGCAGGGAGTTAGAGTCAGAGGTCCAGGACCAGACCTTCAGTACTCAAGATACTCAAAGAGGGGAGAAAGAAAGAGTGGAGGTGGGGGAACAGACGGCAAAAGAATTAGACTCACCACCAGCTGGAATTTAAGTCTTGAAACCTGGGCCTATATGCCTGCATCCCCCGCCCACCCCCCAAAAAAATCCCAGAAGTTCCTGACTTCTCCCAGACTGTGTTCTATTGTGAGCCTCAGCTCATATCTGCATAGTGAGGAGGACAGGGCAGGGCTCCCACCCTCAGGGAGTCACAAACCCTCCCAGGGTAGGAAGGCTCCTTCAAGAATCCCGGGGAGGTTACAAACCCTGTAAATTGGGGGAAGGGGCGAGTGGGTTGTGTTGTGTTGTGTTGCGTTGTGCGTGTGTTAGCAGGGTAGGAGTGGTGGGGAGACGCCAGGCCCCAGTGGGGAGGAGGGCGAGCGAGAGGAGATGGCAGCCAGGGAAGGGGCCGCCTCGTGTGGCCGCTTTTTGCGGACAAAAGTTTTCGGGAATCTCGGGAATTGCTGGGCTCTAGTTGGGTTGGGGGAAGGGAAAGAAAGACTCACACCCCTACCCCCACTTCAGGCCCCCATAAATATTTACACAGAGCAGAAACGGCTGGGACACAAATCCCTGACTGACAGACAGACACCGCGGGGTGTGTGTGTGCGTGTGTGTGTGTGTGTGTGTGTGTGTGTGTGTGTGTCTAGTGTTGGGAGTAGGGGGGAGTTGGAGCCAACTTGGCAGAGCCGCCGCCTGCGTTCCGGCCCTGCCCCCATATCCCAGCCTTACGCTTTCCTTGGACCTGGTCCGCAATAGCCAGACCCCTCACCCCACCTCCAATCAAGCTCCCCGAAACCTTCTCCTCTTGTCAGAGGGAGGAGGGGGGATAATGAACACACCCCACCCCCAAGCCGCCCACCCCGCTCGCGTCCAGCCTCGGTCTCCACCCTGGTCTTACCTGGGCCCGGGCCTGCGCTGGGGGCTTCATTGGGTGCGTCGCAGTGAGGGGGGTGCTGGCCACTCACCTGGGACATCGGCCCGGGACCTGCGGAAAACAAGGCTCAGTGGGCGGGGCCGACCTTCCCTCCGCGCGTGCTGGGAAAGGGGGACTGGCAGGGGATGATCCAGCCGCAGGCGCGCGCCTCCCCCCAATTCCAGCGCGGCCACCAACTAACTTACTGGTGGTGCAAGCTGTGCCCTTCTTTCTCGCCCCACCAGGATCACGGCGCGGGGCCTGCCATGCGCGCCTGCCCAGGGCGCCCCCGCCGAGGGGCCACGCGGCTCCCTGGTGCCCGCCCAGCACCCCCTCCCCTCTCACTCTCGCCGTTCTCCCATTTCGGCGCCAGCTCGAGCCGCGCGCCCCCTTCCTTCTTCCTTTTCTCCCTCCAGCCCCCTCGCTCCTCCCCTGCTCGCCGCTCCCTTCCCCTCTTCCCTGGCCCACCCTCTCCCCGCCCCCTCCTCGCTTCCTCGTCGCACCCCCACCACGTCCCTTCCCCCGCGCCCGGCTCAGCGCTGTCTGGGCCGGACACGTCTGTCCGCGGGGCACTGCGGCCAGAGCCCCCACAGGAAGCTGGCTCCGCGCGTTTCCTCCGCGCTCGCAGAGCTGGACCCCAGTCTCCCCAAATCTCTGCCCACCAGTCCCAGCGCCCCGAGGGGCTGCAGAGGGGGCTGCGCGTTCTCCTTCTCCAGTCCTAAACTCTTCAAAAGTTTTCGGAACGTTAAGAGAACGAGAGAGAGAAACCACTGTGAACACAACAACCTCTGACCAATTGTCAAAATAATTGTAGCCCCCGAATCTCGTCCCAAAGATGGGGGTGATCAAGTTCCTCAAGTTCCCTTTGCCCACCCCTTCCGTCCCGGCCCCAGGTCTACACCGGGTGCCGGGGGTCTGGGGCTCACAAACGTCGTGCCCACCCCGCCAGAGGTTGTGTCTCCGGGAAATCCGGTTAGTGATTAGCTAACCTCCCGAGCAACCCTGAGCATCCTTAATTCCCCCCACCCCCACCCCGGGCCCGCGGTGCGTGGGAATTTGTATCAGAAAATCAGCTTTGGAAGCGAAGAGAGCTTCTCCGAGTTCACCCCTTCTTTTGGCTCCAGAACGGAATCCGAGGCCTTCCAAATTGCGGGTGCGCGGGGAAAGGAGAGAGAAAGGGCCCTTCCAGGCGGGGACAGATGGGCGGCACATCTGGAATTGTGAGCTGGGTCCCTCCTCAGGGCCATAGGAAGGAGCCACTGCCAGGCAGCCCAAGGGGGTTCAAGGACCCTCAGCATGACCCCGGGACCAGGTCCCCGAGAATGGGGGAGGGCATGGAGCCTGCGGCCCGCCGGGTGGGGCTGGACGGGCGGTAGGATGACCCTCCCATGGGGCCGCCCGCTGGGGTGACAGCGTCTTGGCCACACTTAACCGGGCCGCCTCGGAGCCGCGTCTGCGCTCCCCACCACGAGAGCCAGTGAGCAATTAGGGAGGCGGCGGCGGCGCCAGGCCAGTTCTCCCAGTCCCGCGGAAGCGGGGGCCTAGGACGCGGGGGTCTGAGCGAGGGACTCTCCCAGCCCCCGCAGGCACTACTTACGGCGCTCGAAGGTCCTCGCGGCGCCGTCGTGGCCAGGATTGCCGTGGCCCCACGGCGTCCGTCGCGCTCTCGCCACCCGCGCCCGTGTCCCCCGCGATGAGCCCAGGTGGCTGAGGCCGGAAGAGGGGGCCCCGGGCCAGGAGAAGGGGGTCCTGCTCCCGGGGCCGGCTGCCTGCTGCGGGGGCCTGGCCTGGCGCCCCTGGAGCCAGCCCCAAGCAGGCTGCAGTGTGGGAGCTCTGGAGAATGGGGTGGACTCCCCCTTCCTGGCAAGGGCTGAGTCACAGGGACGCGCCCGCGCCGGGGCCTGGCGACTGCTGCATTCTTACCGGCTTACCTGGGCTTGCGGCTGGGCCTCACCCGCCTCCAAGGGTGGGGTGGATGATAAGGGGGATGGACATTGTCTCTCTGTGTCCTCTCCTGCATACAGGGCACCCTCCCCCTGCACAGACCTTAGGGCTACACCCCGTCCCTTCTCAATCTCTATCCAGGGCCCCCAAACTCTGAATCAGCCTAGTTCCCCAGCCTTACTGTCCAAAGTCGCCTGCTTGAGCTCAAAATTCCTCTGAATCTGGCCCAGTAGTAACTAATATGTTTAGTTTGTTGGAAATGTAAAATATGCTTTAAATTTAATCCCACATGCTGGTATCCAAATGTGCTGAGTTTGCGAAAATTCAACAAGCTGAACTTTTAAGCAACATGCATTTTTTTGTGTGATGATTACACTTGAACAAAAGTTTTAAAAAACCAACACAAAGTTAAAATCAACTTTCCACAACAGAGCACGGGAGGGTGTGATGGCCAGAGGATGGGCCTTGGCATGGATCTCCAAGCTTCACCACCCACAGGTTTCCTGGAGGAAGTCCTTTCACCAATCTGAGCCTCAGGAGGGGTGAACACTGGGGTCCTTAATGTGGAACCCAATCATTTCATTGTCATCCAGGACCAGGATTAGGGTGAGATAAGTGGGGCACTAGCCTAGGATGCCAAGATAAATAATATTGTAATGCAATATTTTTAAAAAATCGAATTACAGCTCTGCCTGTCAACTGTTTATTTTTGTAAATAAAGTTTTATTGGAACCAGCACTGGGGTTAGAGTGAAGGGAGAGAAATAGGATCATGTAAGTTCAGGGTGAGGTCCTGTCTTTATTGAAAATGTGAGCATTTTGTTCATCATGGATTTTTTTTGTATTAATTTTGATTTTTAAATATATTGCAGGAAAAGATTGTTTATCTTAATTACTGATATTTTTGATGCCCCCTTAAGTTTTGCACGTGAGCCAACTGCGTCACTCACGCTAGACCTGTCACACCTCACCCCAGTGGCTGGCCTATTACTGTCCCTTCCTGAAAGACCTGGCTAGGACCCCAGGGTAAATGAACAGAGGTTGAAGTTGCCCCCCACCACACACTCACAACACTAGGTAGGCTCCATACCCAAGCCTGCGGCCTACTGATCAATTCAGAGTAAAATTCATACTCCTTACAATGGCCTTCAAGCTCCATAGGCTGGGCTCTACCCGCCTTGGCTTTCAACTCCCTCACTCATTTCCTTCTAACCCTGCTGCTTCCTGAGTTTTTTGTTTGTTGTCTTTTTTTGTGTGTTTTTTTTTTCAATTTGCCTCATGTGCTTGCCTCAGGGTCTTTGTACTTGTTCTTCCCTCTGCCAAGAATGTGCTTTCCCTAGATATTCACATGGTCCCTTTCCTCATTTTCTTATTTCCTCTGTTTACGTCACCTTCTCAGAGAGGCCATCACAAACCCCTCACTCTGTCTCGACGTGATTATTCTTCATAGATCCTTTCACCACTTTTCCTATTGTATATTTGCTTGTTTATTGGTAGAATGAAAGCTCCAGGAAAGAGGGGACTTTGTCTTGCCTGCTAGTGTATTCCCTAGGACTGTATATCTGCCACAGAGAGCTCAATAAATATTTCCAGTTTCACAGATGGGAAACAAGAGGCCAGAGAGGGGAAGGGGCTAATGCAAATCATGCAGTGAATTAATGGCAGTAGTGAGTTAACGGCAACATCGTACTGAATCTCAGTTTTCCAGACTACCAACCCAGTGCTCTTTTCTGCCTCCTGGGACTCATCCTCGCCCTCCACCCCCGGAGGCCTCCAGGCACCGAAGGGTGACAGTGACCCTGCACAGCTCTCCTATACAGTTCTTTCCACACAAAGCGCTCCCCAGGCCTGGCTGTGCTCCAGCCCCTGGCGTCCAGCAGACATGCACAGCTCTTCCCGGCTGGCTTCCTGTCTCTGGCACAGGGCCAGTCGGCGGCTGGACTGGGTTCCACAGCTGGACCACAGCTGTGGTCCCCGCCTTGCCCTGGAGAATGGCAGACAGCTCACTGTGGCACAACTGCCCTGCAGAGGGCAGTGTAGAAGGGGGTGTGTTTGTGTGTAGCCTGGGGAAGCTGCTGGGTAGGGACTGAGAAATTTTAGCTCCCCTCACCGACTCTTTCTCTGAAGGGCACTTCCCTGAATGGAGCTCTAATTCCCTGCACCTTTCTGAAGGAAATGGCAGAGGATGGGGTGAGGGGCGCTCTGAGCCCCAGGCCTGATTCTATCCCTCTCTTTTACTCCTGGTGATGGGAGGTAACAGTGGTGTGTCACATTCAGTAAACATGATTTGGGTATGCTCTATATGCCATCCCTTGCTAGATATTTCTAGCTTTGTTGCTTCCTTTAATGCCCACACAATCCAGATATGAATGAGGAAACTGAGGCACTTGCCCATGGCCACACAACTAGTAGTGGGTGGTCCTGCAACTTTGTACCACATTTTCTGAGGCCAAGTGCAGTGCTCATTCCAACACTCCATACAGCCGTTAGCCTTATAGAGAATTGTGATATTCCTGGCTGCCGAAGATGGAAACATGCCCCTGTGCACCCCTCCTCTGTCTCATTGGTAATTGGAGTACCAGGAACTTGGCAGAGGATAGTAGGAAGAGTGGGGCTTCGTTTGGTGTCATGGAGGCCTAGCTTGCATCCTGGCTCAGTCACTTCTACCTAGCTATGTGATTTGGGGCAAATTATTAGAACACTCTGAGCTTCCAGTTTTTCTGTGTAAACCCGGGAGGATAGTTCCTACCTCTCAATCGGGAGAACTGAATGACCACCTGGTACAACATCCATCATCTCTCAGTAAATGTTAACTTTTGCTCAACACTTCCCTCCCCCACGCTCACACGGCAGCAAGTGAGCGTCAGAGAACATGGCTATCATTGGGAATCTTATGTACAAACGCTTAGACACTGCTTACTATGCGGGAGGCACAGTTCACGGCACCTTACATGGCTTAACCAGTTTAATATTCACAATATTAAATATCAATTACTATAACTATTTCCCAGAGGAGAAAAGCAAAGCACAGAGAGGTCAAACAACTTGCTGAAGCCCCACAGCCCTCCACAGGCGGGAGGGAGGTGGCTCAGGTCCTCACTGATCCTCCAATCCCAGCTAGAATCTCTTCCCTTCATCCTCGTGGTATGTCAATGAAATCTGAGCTACTAATCACGCACAAATGTCCTCATGCAGCGGCCTCTAATCTTTTTATTTTTTAGTAATTCAACTTTATAACAATTATATATAAACTGATTACAATTTTCTGGGCAGTGCCAGCATGTGGATTTTTTAAAAATAGACTATTTTTTGGAGCAATTTTAGATTCACAGCAAAATTGAGTGGAAAGTACAAAGATTTCCCATATGCCCGTCATTGCACAAATGCACAGCCTCCCCACTACAAACATCCTGCACCAGAGAGACATATTTGTTACAATCAATGACTTTACATTGTCACATCATTATCACCCAAAGTCCATAGGTTACATTAGGGTTCACTCTTGGTGGTGTAGTATTCTGTGGGTTTTGAAAAATGTATAATAACACGTATCCACCAGTCTAGTGTCATACGAAATAGTTTCACTGCCCTAAAAATCCTCTGAGCTCCATCTATTCATCCACCCCTGCTAAGTGCTGGCAACCACTGATCTTTTTATTGTCTCTATAGTTTTGCCTTTCCCAGAATGCCATGCAGTTGGAATCATATACTATGTAGACTTTTCAGATTGGCTTCTTTCACTTAGTAATATGTATTTAATTTCTTCCATGTCTTTTCATGGCTTGATGGTTCATTTGTTTTTAATGTTGAATCATATGTCCACACATAAAAACTTGTACATGAATGTTTATGCAGCTTTATTCATAATTGCCAAAACTTGGAAGCCACCAAGATGTCTTTAGTAGGAAAACGGATAAATAAACTTGTACATCCAGACAATGGAATAAGTTTTCATCTCATTTGAATAAATACCAAGGAGTGTGATTGCGGGATTGTACGGTGAAAGTATGTTCAATTTTGTAAGAAGCCACTAAACTGACTTCCAAAGTGGCTGCACCATTTTCCATTCCCACCAGCGATGAATGAGCCTTCCTGTTGCTCCACCCAAGGTCATATAGTTTTCTCCTATGTTTTCTTCTAGCAGTTTTATGGTTTTGTATTTTCATTTAAGTCTATGGTTCATTTTGAGTTAATTTTTGTGAAACGTGTAAGGTCTGTGTCCAGATTCACTGTTTTGCATGTGGATATCCAGTTGTTCCAGCACCATTTGTTGAAGATTATCTTTGCTCCACTGTATTGCTTTTGCTCCTTTGTCAAGGATTAGTTGACTATATTTATGTGAGTCTATTTCTGGGCTATCTATTCTGTTCCATTCATCTATTTGTCTATTATTTCACCAATACCACACTGTCAGGATTACTGTAGCTTTAAACTAAGTCTTGAAGTTGAGTAGTGACGGTCCTCCCACTTTGTTCTTCTGCAGCACGGTGTTGGCCATTCTGGGTCTTCTGCCTCTCCACACACAAACTGGTTTTTAAGAGCTTTATCAAGATATAATTCACATACAGTACAGTTTACACATTGAAAGTGTACAATTCAATGATTTTTGTATATTATTAAATGTTTTAAATTGTGGTTAAATATACAAGTTCTGACAATTAAGTTCGCGAACTTATTGTAACACTGTTGCTAACCTTTTTTGATATCAGAGGGATTATTCATTATGAATTTGTACCAACTGGACAAACAGTTAACCACATTTACTATTTGGAAGTGCTGAAAAGGCTGTGTGAAACAGTTAGACGAACTGAACTTTTCGCCAACAATTCATGGCTCTTGCGTCACGACAACACACCAGCTCACACGGCACTGTCTATGAGGGAGATTTTAGCCAGGAAACAAATAACTCCCTCCCTACTCACCTGATCTGGCCCTCAATGACTTCTTTCTTTACCCGAAGATAAAGGAAATATTGAAAGGAAGACATGATGACATTCAGGACATCAAGGGTAATATGATGACAGCTCTGATGGCCATTCCAGAAAAAGAGTTCCAAAATTGCTTTGAAGGGTGGACTAGGCACTGGCGTCGGTGCATCTCTTCCCAAGGGGAGGACTTTGAAGATACCGTAGTGATATTCAGCAATGAGGGATGTAGCACTTTTTCTAGGATGAGTTCGCGAACTTAACTGTCCAAGCTTGTATATAAGAGAACATTTTTCATTTAAACTATGTTAAGTGTACAACTCAATGACATTAATTACATTCAGAATATTAAACAACCATCACCACTATCTATTTCCAAAACATTGTCTTCACTCCAAACAGAAATTCTGTAACTATTAAGCAATAATTCCCTGTATTAGTTTCCTAGGGCAGCCACGACCAAGTACCCAAAGCTAGGTGTCTTAACAGTAATGTATTGTCTCACCGTTCTGGAGATTAGGAGTACAAAATCAAGGTGTCAGCCGGGCCACGTTCTCTCTGATAGCTCTAGGGGCGAATCCTTCCTTGCTTCTTCTAGCTTCTGGTATTTGCTGGCAATCTCTGGAGTTCCTTGGCTTGGAGTTGCACCACAGTCACATGGCCATCTTCTCCCTGTGTTTTCACATCATCTTCCCTCTGTGTGTGTCTGTCTCTGTGTCCAAATTTCCCTTTTTTATAAGGTCACCAGTCATATTGGATAAGGCCAATTCTAAATGACTTTATCTTCACCTTGTTAAATCTGCACAGACTCTATTTCCAAATAACATCACATTCTGAGGTACTGAGGGTTAGGATGTCAGCATATCTTTCTGGGAGGACACAATTCAACCCACAAGGCTCTGCATTCCTCCTTCTCCTCAGCCTCTAATCACCTCTAATCTACTTTCTGTTTCTATGGATTTGTTTATTCTAGATATTTCATGTACTGTACGTGGAATACAGTATTTGTCCTTTTGTGTCTGGCTTCTTTCACTTCGCATCATATTTTCAAGTTTCATCCATGTTGTAGCATTCATCAAAACACCATTCTTGTTTACGGTTGAATACTATTCCATTTTATGGATATACCACATTTAAAAAACCCATCTACATGTTGATGGACACTTGAGTTGTTTCTACCTTTTGGCAACTGTGAATAATGCCACAGTGAATATGAGTGTACATGCATCTATTCGAGTTGTGCTTCCTCCAAACTATTTTGATAGGGTACCTATATCAATTTTTAAAAATTTAACATCAATCCCAGTATATGTCTATTTATTTATAAATTATATACCTCTGCCATTGGGTTAATATATAATGTACATAATAAATACACATCAAAGTACAAAAGTGAACAGATGAGACAAAAAGTAGATATGAATGAATCCTATACAAATAGAAATATATATAAGTAGGTGTTTCTTTCTTTCTTTTTTTTTTAATTTATTGGGGTGACAATTAGTAAAATTACATAGATTTCAGCTGTACAATTCTGTATTACATCATCTATAAATCCCATTGTGTGTTCACCACCCAGAGTCAGTTCTCCTTCCATCACCATATATTTGATCCCCCTTACCCTCATCTCCCACCCCCCACCCCCCTAGGTGTTTCTTTCTTAACCCCATTTTGGAGACAGTGATGTACTGCTCATTCCTGAACATATGTGATTGACAGACAGTCTTGCTTTAACCTACTGGTTATAGCTTTTCCTGGATCCCAAATTTGACAATTTGATAGGAGATATTGTTACTTTCTCCCAAAACTCCCCCTCAGATACACAGTTTTCACCATACAAGTTTGGGAGACTCATGACAACCAGAAGGTCTCATTTAAGATTTATTTGACTTAATCTGAAATTCCACAAGTGGAATTCCACAAGTGGAATTTCAGGCTTCTGGGTGGAGTGGGATTTGGAGGTGGGGAAAGAGAATTTCATCCACCTCTGTGGCCCTGTTCTGAATTTTTTTAGGTTTGTGCTGGCATAACCAGCTTACTTTATTTTCTGAGTCTATAGGTTTTTGAGGGCAATCTGACATGTTGAAGAGAACAAAGCAAAATAGGTGGGAAAGTACAGAAAGTGGGATTGAGTCGGATAATCAGCAAGTGAATAGCCAAGAGATAAAAACAGGAGTGTGGGTGATGAAAGAAGGTGGTGGAAACTGAGACAGGTATTGGCCAGGGTGTGTATGTGTGTGTGTGTGTGTGTGTGTGTGTGTGTGTGTGTGTGTATGCTGGTCCCTGAAGATGACTATGGATTCCCATTGCGGTACCAGCTGGGCTGGACTAAAGCAGTCAAGCTAATGGGTAGAATAATGTCAGATTCCCGTTAAGGGGAAAAAAGTCACTGAGTGTTTGGGTTTGAGGTTTCCTTTCTGCTTTGGGCCTTACAGCAATAAGAAGCAAAACATTCTCACATTTATCACCTCATTTATTGCCATCTGTATCAATTAATATCCAATCTGAAAAGCAGAAACCTTTCCAGGTGCTTCAAGTAGAAGGGGTTTGATCCAGGGAATTGGTTTCAAATGTCTTGGAAGGGAGGAAGTAATGCTCAGAAGCTAGGAAGCTGCTGCCACCCCTGGGCTGGAATCTACAAGCCCATGCTTGGTGTTGAGCAGCTGAAACAGCTGCCAGTGAGCAGCAACCAAGGAACCTGCACTCCCACTGATGCTGCGAAAGCCCCTACCCCAGGTGCCTGCCACTGCTGCTGCCACTTCAGAAGTCTCTTACAGAAGCAGCTAAAGCCAAGTCTCCCTCCCTCTTATAAATTATATACTGTGCCTTCCCACCTCTCACTTGTTCCCCCCATTGGCAGAACCGCGCTGCAGTTTGGGAAATGTAGTTTTCAGGCTTCCAGCACCTGCAGAACCCACAAGGGAGGGAATGAAGCTGAGAGCCAACGAGCAGAGAACAAGCCTGCCACAGTAGCTACTGCAGATTCCCACTAAAAATAGTCACTGTTTACCAGTGTATTTTCTGTCTCCTCTCATCAGAGGACAGCGTGTTATTTGTCCATCACACTTTCTCCAGCACCTGGAACCGTACTCCACAAAAATGTTCTGCCTGAGTGCTTTGTCCGCTCGCAAATACAGAGGATGAGTGTTCTCCACTTTTAACATACAAAGAAACCAAGGTCCAGAAAGTCATGACTTGCCCAAAAGGACCCAGCCGCCGTGACTTGCCTGTCTGGTAAGCTTCAGAAAGGCTTTGGGCAAGGACAGGCCTGAGTCAGCAGCTGCCCGCTCCCCGCCACCCCTCCGGGTCTGGCTGCCCCAAGCAAGCCATGAGCCATGATGTGGATGTCTCTTTCATGTCTCCATGTGCTCATGGAGCTGAGGCCAAGAAGGGCTGACTCAGCCGTGACCTCCTCAGGGCTGGTAACTTCTTTCTATCCCAGGAAATAGGGCATTCTGGCGGCTCTGCCAAGAAGGCCTTAATGGAGGTCAGGTAGTCTAGGCAATTGAGGCAGGGCTGGCAGAGACAGGAGCAAGGCCCTGCCCTGGCTCCTCCCTGCTTTGTTCCCGAGGATGGCTCCCTCCTATAGGGATACAGTCATTGCTGTCCCTCCTTCCAGTCACTGCTATACTTAGGTTCCCATAATTCCCAAATCAAAAATTGGTACACATGGTGAGACACATATGACACATATGTCCTTATTAGGAAAATGGGAGCATGTTAGAAACAGAGTCTATCCAGGGTTTCTCAATCTTGGCACTATTGACATTTTGGGATCAGATCATTCTTTGTTTTTGGGGGCTTTCCTGGGCTTAGGAGCATCTCTGGTCTCTACCCACTAGACGCCAGTAGCACTCCCGCAGTTGTGACAACTAAAAATGTCTCCAGACACTGCTAAATGTCCCATGGGTGGTTGGGTGGGGGAGGCAAAAGCACTGCTGGTTGAAAAGTATTGGCTCATCCCTAAAACTCAGGATGTATCTTTGCACTGGACCTCCCAGTGGCCGGGAGATGGTGCCCAGTCTGGCAGAAAACATAGCCTCTGCCCCTCAAGGAAGAGTGACACAATCCTGCCCCTAGTCTGAGGGAAAAGACGGATCCTGACTTTGGGGAAATTTGGGGCTAACGGGGGAGATTGGGCAGCTCCTAGAGAAGAAAACGTCATGGTGGTTAAGAGCACTGACTTTGGAGCCAGATTCTGCTCCACTATTTATAGGACAAGTTACCTCTATGTGCCTTTTCCCCTTATCTGTGAAATGGGGATAATGATAGCACTTATTATATAGAGTTTATTAAATTACTTATTATTTTTATTTTTATAATATACTTTATTTTTTAGAAAAGTTTTAGATTTACAGAAAAATTGAGACAGTAATAGAGCTCCCATCTATGTCACAGCCAGTTTTCCCTATTATTAACATTTGCTGCAATTAATGAACCAATTTTGATATGTTACTATTCACTAAAGCCCACAGTTTATTCAGATTTCCTTAGTTTTTACTTAGTGTTCTTTTTCTGTGCCAGGATCTCAACCAGGATAGCACATTACATTTAGTTGTCATGTCCCCTTAGGCTCCTCTTGACTTACAGCTCCTTAGACTGTTTTTGTTTCTGATGAACTTGACAGTTTTTGAAGCCCCTTTACTAGGGTCTTGGTGTGGACTGATAAGGTATATAGTAGGATGCACCTTTATTGGAGTTTGTGTGATGTTTTTCTTAGGATTGTACTGGGATTATGGATTTTGGGGAGGAAGATCACAGGAGCAAAGTGCCCTTCTCATTACATCTTATCAATAGTACATACAAGGTCGGACAATTAAGTTCGCAAACTCATCCTAGAAAAAGTGCTACATACCTCATTGCTGAATATCACTATAGTCACCTTCGACCTTGGGAAGCTATGCACTGACACAGTGCCTAGTCCACCCTTCAAAGCAGTTTTGGAACTCTTTTTCTGGAATGGCCATCAGAGCTGTCATCGTATTACCCTTGATGTCCTGAATGTCATCAAAATGTCTTCCTTTCAATAATTCCTTTATCTTCAGGTAAAGGAAGAAGTCACTGGGGGCCAGATCAGGTGAGTAGGGAGGGTGTTCCAATACAGTTATTTGTTTACTGGCTAAAAACTCCCTCACAGACGGTGCCTTGTGAGCTGGTGCATTGTCACGATGCAAGAGCCATAAAATGTTGGCAAAAAGTTTAGGTCGTTTTTGTCTTTTTCAAGCAGTCTGTTCAGCACTTCCAAATAGTCAACTTGGTTAAATGTTTGTCCAATTGGTACAATTCATAATGAATAGCCCCTCTGATATAAAATAAAAAAAAAAGGTTAGCAACAGCATTGCAACAAGTTCGCGAACTTAATTGTCACACCTTGTACTAGCAACGTAATTCATATTTGTTGCTATTGACCATGGTGATCACCTGGCTGAGGACGTGTTCGTCAGGTTTCTCTTTTGTGACAATCCCCTGCCTTCCTGACTCTGCTCTTTGGAAGGAAGTCACTACACAGACTAAACTTAGAGCCGGGAGCCCCGTCAGGTTTTTGTGGAGACTGAATAAGTTCAGAAGCATCACATCCTTAAACAGTGCCCGACATGTAGAATACTCCACCTTATGATTTGTTGTGATGATGATGATGATGATGATGATGAGGAGGAGGAGGAGGAGGAGGAGGAGGAGGAGGAGGAGGAGGAGGAGGATACACTGTGAAGATGAGCCCAGACAGTCACTACACAGAAAATATACTAGGACACCTTGTAAGATAATTTACTGTGTTGGTCAGAATAATGAGCCCACCCCATGATGTCCCAGGAATTTGTGAATATGTTACCTTAAACAGCAAAAGGGATTTCATGGATGTGACACAGGGTATGGACCTTGAGATGGGCAGATTACCTTGGATTGATCCAGGTGGGCCAATCTCATCACATAAATCCTTAAAAGTGGAGAAAGTTTCCTGGTGGAGGGTTCAGAGAGAAGGTACAATATGATGACAGAAGAATGTCAGGGAGGGCCGGCCCGGTGGCTCAGGCGGTTAGAGCTCCGTGCTCCTAACTCCGAAGGCTGCCGGTTCGATTCCCACATGAGCCAGTGGGCTCTCAACCACAAGGTTGCCAGTTCAATTCCTCGAGTTCCGCAAGGGATGGTGGGCTCTGCCCCCTGCAACTAAGATTGAACACGGCACCTTGAGCTGAGCTGCCTCCCGGATGGCTCAGTTGGTTGGAGCTCGGGCTCTCAACCACAAGGTTGCCAGTTCAATTCCTCAACTCCCGCAAGGGATGGTGGGCAGCGCCCCCTGCAACTAAAATTGAACACGGCACCTTGAGCTGAGCTGCCGCTGAGCTCCCGGATGGCTCAGTTGGTTGGAGCCTGTCCTCTCAACCACATGGTTGCCGGTTCGACTCCCGCAAGGGATGGTGGGCTGTGCCCCCTGCAACTAGCAACGGCAACTGGACCTGAAGCTGAGCTGTGCCCTCCACAACTAAGACTGAAAGAACAACAACTTGAAGCTGAACAGAACCCCCCACAACTAAGATTGAAAGGACAACAATTTGACCATTGTTCCCCAATAAAGTCCTGTTAAAAAAAAAAAAAAAAAGAATGTCAGGGAGATGGCAGCATAAAGGCTCCACCTACCATTGCTAGCTTTGAAGATGGAGGGAGGAGGCCCCAGAAAGCCCTGCAGGCAGCCCTGCAGCCCTGCCAACACCTGAGGTTAGCCTCATGAGACCACGTTGGACCTCTGACCTACAAAACTGTGAGACAATACATTTGCATTGTTGCCAACCTTGTGGTAATTTGTTATATAGCAGCAATAGGAAAACTAATACATGCATTGGGGCTGGAAATGGAAATATAGTTCTCAAGCAGAAATTACTATTTGCTGATGGCAGTGAATCAGCTTGCCAGCCCTCTTTCCCTGCAAACTCAGTTTTTCCTAACAATAGCAAAAAAATCCAAAACATTGATGCTGATTCTGCCATTTCTTGAGGGCCAGCATCACATCAGGCACCCTGCTAGGTGTTTTGTTGTTGTTGTTGTTTGTTTGTTTTTAGAATATTAAACACCTTTATTACATGACCTAAGATAGGAGGGAGGATGATTTATTTACCTGTCTGGGCCTTGGTTTTCCTCTGATAGAACCCCAGCTCCATGCCCTCTAGCACAGACCCATCTGCTTGGCCACCCCGGCCTGGTGGTGAAGCGCTGCATGCAACAAGTGTGCCCCGCTGGAACTACTCCTTAAAAGACAGCTGATTTGGGCATTCTCTTTCCTTCCATCATATTGCTTCTGAGATTTCTTTGATCATTTTTTAAAAATCTCTTCCTTCTCAGGAGTCAACTTGGCCCCCTTCTTGTGGCCCAGGGACAGTGCATAGTGGTACGGTGTGCTGTCAATGAGTTCTTTTTTTAAAACAAAAATAACTTTATTGAGATATAATTCACATACCATACAATTCACCCATATAAAGTGTATAATTCAATGGATTTTCATACAGTCGTAGAGCAACCATCACCACAATCAACTGTAGAATATTTTCATCACCTCAGTGAGAAACACTGTATCCTTTAGCACCCCTCTAATCCCCCACTCCGGCCCTAAGTAACCACAAACCTACTTTCTGTCTCTACATTTCCCTATTGTAGACTTTCATATGCATGGAATCATAATATGTTATCTATTGTGACTGGCTTTTTTCAGCTAGCCTAATATTTTCAAGATTTATCATGCCCTACCCTGTATCAGTACTTCATTTTCTAAAGTATTTTTTATTAAAATACAGCTAACATACAGTATTGTATTAGTTTCAGGGGGTATACCATAGTTATTCAACATTTATATACCTAAAGAAGTGATCACCATGATAAGCCCAGCAACCATCTGACTCTGTACCACGCCATCACAATATTATTATCTATATTCCCCATTACATCCCCATGATTTATTTATGTTATACCTGGAAATTTGGACAACTTATTGCCCCTCACCTTCCCCCCACCTTTTAATTTTTCAATTACAGTTGACATTCAATATTATTCTATATTAATTTCAGGCATACAGCATAGAGGCTACACATTTATATAATTTAAGAAGTGATCCCCCTGACTAGTCTAGTACCCACCTGGCACTATACAGAGTTATCACCATATAATTGACTATATTCCCTATGCTTTACTTTACATCCCATGACTACTTTGTAACTACCAATTTGTACTTTATCCCTTCACCTTTTGCACTCTGCCCACTAACCCCCTCCCATCTATTACCCCAACAAATCTAGTACCCATCTGACCCATACATAGTTATTACAATATTATTGACTATATTCCTTATGCTGTACCCCACATGCCCATGACTACTCTGTAACAACCAATTTGTACTTTTTAATCCCCTCCACTTTTTTCACCCACATCCTCAACCCCCCTCCCATCTGGCTACCATCAAAATATTCTCTGTATCTATGAGTTTGTTTCTGATTTGTTTGTTTATTTTGCTCTTTAGATTCCACATATAAGCAAAATCACATTGCATCTGTCTTTCTCTGTCTGACACTCCATTCAGCACAATACCTTCCAGATCCATCCATGCTGCCAAAGATTAGCAAGAATCCATTCCCTTCCATGGCTGAGCAATATTCCATTGTATATATGTATCACCTTCTCTTTATCCATTCTTTCACCGACGGACACCAGGCTGCCTCCACATCTTGGCCATTGTAAACAATGCTGCAATGAACATATGGACACACACATTCCCTCAAAGTAGCGTTTGGGTTTCTTTGGATAAATACCCTGAAATGGGATTACTGGGTCCTTCTTTGTCTCTTGTTATAGCCTTTGCCTGATATAAGTATGGCTACCCCAGCTTTTTGTTTGTTTGTTTGTTTCCATTTTCATGAAATATCTTTTTCCATCTCTTTACTTTCCATCTCTGTGTGTGTGTCTTTCAATCTCAAGTGATTCTCTTCTAGGCAACGTATGTAAGGGTTTTGCTTTCTTATCCACTCAGCCGTTCTCTGTCTTTTGATTGGAGCATTTAATCCATTTACACTGAAGGTAATTGTTGATAGATATGCAGCTATTGCCAATTTATTATCATAATTTTGATCCTCCTCCCACTTCATCTTAAAGAAGTCCTTCTAACATCCCTTATGATACTGGTTTGGTGGTAATGAACTCCTTTAGCTTTTTTTAGTCTGGGAAGCTCTTGATCTGTCCTTCAATTTTAAATGAGACCTTGCTGGGTAGAGGAGTCTTGGGTATAGGTCCTTGGTTTTCATCACTTGGAATATTTCCTGCCAATCCCTTCTTGCTTGCAAAGTCTCTGTTAAAAAAATCAGCTGACAGTCTTTTGGGGGCTCCCGTATAAGTTACTAGCTGCCTTTCTCTTGCTGCTTTTAAGGTTCCCTCTTTGTCTTCAATCTTTGCCATTTTAATTATAATGTATCTAGTTGTGGACCTGTTTGGATTCATCCTGTTTGGGACTCTCTGCACGTCCTGGACTTGTATGCCTATTTCCTTCACCAGCTTAAGAAAGTTTTTAGTCATTATTTCTTCAGATAGGTTCTCATTCCCTTGCTTTCTCTCTTCTCCTCCTGGTGCCCCTATGATGGGAATGTTGTTACGCTTGATGTTGTCCCAGAGGTCTCTTAAACTATCCTCATTTTTTTGGATTCCTTTTTCTTTTTGTTGTTCTGATTGAGTGTTTTTGCTACCTTGTCTTCCAAATTGCTGATTCGATGCTCTGCTTCATCTAGTCTGTTAGAAGGTGATTCCTTCTAGTGTGTTCTTCATTTCAGTTATATATTCTTCATTTCTGACTGATTCTTTTTTACAGTTTCTGTGTCTTTTTTTACGTTGCTGTATGTTTGTTGAAGTTCTTACTAAGTTCCTTGAGCTTCCTTAACCATTGTTTTGAACTCTGTCTCTGGTAGGTTACTTGCCTCCATTTTGTTTAATTATTTTTCTGGAGTTTTCTCCTGTTCTTTTATTTGGGACGTATTTCTGTTTCCTCATTTTGGCTGCCTCCCTGTGTTTGTTTCTACATATGAGATAGATCTGCTATGACCCCAGTCTTGGCCAGGTGGCCTTATGTAGTAGGTGCCCTGAGGGGCCCTGGCACAGTCTCCCTGGTCACCTACTCTGGGTGCTTCAGGAGAGTCCCTTGTGTGGATTGTGCATGCCCTCCACTTATGGTTGAGCCTTGGTTGCTATTGGCATGTCAGTGGGTGGGATTGACCCTCAGGCTGATTGGCTGTGGGGTTTGGCCACATCCACAGCTTACAAGCTGCTGTGTGGGGGCTTATCCAACTGAGTGGGATTTGCCCCAGAAGGCTCTGGTGACTGTTGAGATGGCCCGTTAGGTGTGCTACTTGTGGGACTAATTGGGCAGTGCTCTGCTGTGGTCTGAAGCCAACCTCCGGGTAGGTTGGTTCTGGGGCCTCTTGGGAAGGGCTCCAGTGCAGGCCCAGGTCACCCACTGCTTGTGGTCAGCCGGGGACTACCTGGTGGGAACTACAGAGTGATCCATTTTTTTCACTGCTTGTGTTAAAACTGGAAGCATGTGGGAGAGGCCATACTGCGAACTGACGATGCCTGCCACCAGTACCGAGTCTGGGATAGCTCTGCAAAAAGCCAGGACACCCCAAGGCCTGCTGCCATTTGCTGGATCCCTTAAGGTTCAGCCCCTGATAAAGCCTCGTGTGGTACACAAGTTGGATGAGGCAGGGTCTCAGGGAGTCACTAGAGTGGGGAGAATTGTGGTCAACAGGTTAATGTAGACTCTGGTTTGGTGTCAATGCTGAGCCTGGAGCTACTCGGGAAAAGTCTCAGAGCACACTGAGGCCAGCTGCCACCCACCTGGGTCCTGGGGACTCTGATAGTTTTACATGAAAGAGTGCAAAGCGGGTGGGGCTGGCTGCTCTTGGAGAAAGTGCCTCTGGTATTGGGCGACTTGGGTCAGGCAGGGTCTCAAGGAGTCAGCAGGGTATAGCAGTGGAGCTCACCAGGCCAATCAGATTCAAATTTTTCCTGTGGGGGCGGGCTCAACACATTAAAGAAGGCGTCCACCTGTCCGCTGCATAGGAGTTAGATCCCTTTTCAGGAAAATGTCGGCTCTCCTCCAGCCCTCCCCCTGAAGTTTCACACCTCAGTCTTACCCCTTGTATGCCTCCGATGCCCCCTGAGTTACTGTCACTCCGCCACAGCCCAGGTGAGTGCCTGCAAGTGAGAGAGTCCATGTGCAGGTCGTTTACGAGAATGTCTGGGTCTCCCACAGCCTGTGGTCCCACCACAATGGTCAGAAGCCCCAGTGTTTTTCAAAGCCAGAGATTGTGGGAGTTCCTCTCCCCAGCACCAGTACTCTGGGCTGAGGAGACTGGTGTGGGGCTGGGGTTTCTCACTCCTCAGGGGGGAACCTCTGCAGCTGAGATATCCCTCCTTGTTCTCAACTACCCCACAGAGGTTTGAAGCCAGGCCGTTTTGCGTTTCCACCCCTCCTACCAGTCTCAACGACGTGGCTTCTTCTTTATATCCTTAGTTATAAAACTTCTGTTCAGCCAGATTTCAGATGGCTCTCCAGGTTGATTGTTCTATAATTTAGTTGTGATTTTAATGTTTTCATGAAAGGAAGCAGGCACAGTGTTTATCTACTCCACCATCTTGGATATTTTTTTATGAAGTCCACGATACAGTTCTTCATTAGGGTCTGGGTGCGGGCCAGTTCATTGTTGGATGCATTGTAGACATCAATAATCCTTCTTTTGTGTGCATAACACTTGGAGCCCCAGGAGAAGTTCCCCATGTCCAGTCTCAAGGCATGGTACTTCTTGTTGCGTCCCTGCATACAGACTGCGTATGTAGTGGGGGCCTATCTTGGTGTTGGCAGCAGGGAGCCCCAGCTCATATTTTTGCATCTTGTGGTAGGGCTTTCTCTTGCCCCAGGTCTTGCAGCTCTTGTGCCAGTCGTCCCAAGAGATGTCCATGGCTTGGCACCAGCAGGAAAGAGCACAGCTAGGCCTTTGAAAACACGGTGTCATCTAATCTTCATGCCACACCATGCTCTCTCCATATTACAGCACAGACAGCAGGAAAGACCTTTTGCCCTTATTGCCTCCCAGGTCAGCTCCCTGCTAATAACGAACTCTCAGCATGGTGGAGGTGGATCTTCAGTAAGCCAAAGTCCCTTTTAATCCAAAGGATTAAAGATGTGTTTGCTATCTTAGAGGCTTAAATTCAAGACTCCCTAAAAACAGTCCCTGTAGATCCATCAGAACATTGTCAGAGTATCTGGAATATCCAGCAAATTCATTCATTCATTCATTCATTCATTCATTCATTCATTCATTCAATAAGCATCCATTAAGCACCAACTATGGAGCCCCTGCCCTCAAGAAGCTCCAATTCAATGGGGGAGAGTGGGGGCACAGACAGGCATAATCATTACCTGAGGTAGAGTAGAATTTTGGTCTTCAGGAAGAGTGTCATTGTTGTTTAACTGGGGAGGAGACACCAGCCTGTGGGCATCTGGGAAAGCTACAAGGTGGTGGGGTGTGTAAGTTGGGTCTAGAAGAACAGGTAAGCTTCACTAAACGGAGATGATGCCAATGGCATTGCAGGTAGGACAAACAGCACAAGCAAAGGCAGAGAGGAAGGGAAGTGGAAACCTGTGGATTAGCTCTCTTAGTCCTCATGGCATCCTAATTGAGTAGGTGCTATGACCATTCCCGTTGTGCTGAGAATTATTCTGAGGCACAGAGCAGTTGAATGACTAGCCTGAGAGCGCACCCAGCTTATAAGTGCTGAGCTGGGGTTTGCAGCCCAGCAGCCCAACTCTAGAGCTCCTGCTCTTAGTCTTTTCATCACATCCACAGGAGAAATGAAAGCTTAACAGGGTGAATTTAGACCATGGGAGCCAATGCGTGAGCTATGTTTATTCATTCGCTTTGTCATTCAACGAACATTGCAGGAGCTCCCAGTGAGTGCCAGCTCTGCTAGGGAAACCAAGGTGACCAGGCGGCCTTCCTCACTGGAGGTGGAGGCGGATGTGTAGATGCTGCATAGTGTGTGCCCCGAGGGACGGGCACAGAGGAGGGAGAACACGGAGGCCAAACCCTGGCTTCTGGGGAAGCCTTTTTCAGGAGGATGGGAGTGGGAGTAATGTTAGTGAAGGAGACAGGGAAAGTGGTTGGAGAGCTGGCAGGACAGCCCATAGGGCAGAATCAAGCTCACCCTTAACACGTGCAGGGCCCAAGAAAATGCACCAACAGCTCCTAGCACACAGCCTGCTTTCTTTTCTTTTTTTTTCACACTCGGCTTTTCCTGCAGAGTGAAGGGTCTCGTATTAATGTGCTTGTGCATTCCAACCACACAGCCAAGCTCTGCCCATGCTCTTCACCTACAAATAGCTGCCTGATCACCCTCAGGCCCAGGGGGCACATACCAGTCAGGCTTCACCCTCAAGAGGACAAACCAAGGGAAAAGTCCTTGCAGGCTCTGGAAGTAGGCCTCGGGCTGTTTGGGCAAAGCATTCCTAAATATTGGGTATCTGGAGCATGCTCTAGAACACAAGCTATGTGCTTCAGGAGGGAATATTTCTTTGGCCCCGTGAGTTCTGTCAGGGACTTCGGTCGTCTAAGTCTAACGCCCATTATGAATAGAACCATCAAGGCCATAAGGAGAGGTTTCATTCAATGTCCCGTTCTCTAGGGAGGCTGAGTAGAGCAAGGATTAAGAAACAAAGCAGAAACAGACTCAGACACAGAGAACAAACTGATGGTTGCCAGATGGGAGGGGGATGGGAGGGGCAGGGTGAAAAAGGTGAAGGGAGTAAGAAGTATAATTAGTAGTTGCAAAATAGTCACAGGGATGTAAAGTACAGCATAGGGATTATAGTCAATAATATTGTAATAGCTATGTATGGTGCCAGGCAGGTACTAGATTTATCGGGGGGATTACTTTTGTAAATTATATAAATGCCTAACCACCATGCTATACACCTGAAACTAATATAATATTGAATGTCAACTGTAATTAAAGTAATTAATTAATTTCTTTTAAAAAAAAAGAAGTGGCTACTGCAGTTAGAAGGTGGCCGCACGAGAGAGCAATGTGTGAACGGGGCAGGGTGCATGAAGATGGCGGGTAAGCATGAGGTGAGGAATGGAGGCAGAGAGGACAGAGCCCTCTTTCAAGAAATTTGGCAGCAGAAGGAAATAAAGCCAGAGGAAAGGAGCTGAAGGGGGAGGTAGGAAAGGGACTGTTTTTGTTTGTTTGTGTTTAGAAGGCAGTAGACAGAAATATGTTTTAGTCTGAGGGAAAAGAGTCTGTGGAAAGAGAGAGAGAGAGAGAGAGAGAGAGAGAGAGAGAGAGAGAGAGAGAGAGAGAGAGACTCTGAAAAACCTAGGTGAAGAAAGGAATGAAGAGAAAATATGACCAAAAAATACCTTTTTACCTCATCAACCAGGGGATATGATGGCCTTAGACAAAAAGGAAGGACTCTTTCTCTGAATAGAGGTGGGGGGAGATTGAAGGAGCCCTAATTGGGTGGTCTTGATTGTCCCTAAAATAATCCACATTTAGTGAACACTCACTTACTGTATGCCAGGCACCATTTAAGGGCTAAGCATGTTAAATCTGGCCCATTTATCACAACAATCCTTAGGGTCAATATTATTATTGTCCCCTCCAACTGACAGAAATGAAAACAGAGGCACAGAGAAGATTAGCAATGGGTCCAAAGTAACACATCTAGTTAGTACTGTTCTTAGATGTAGGCAAAGGGGCCTCTGACCCGGGATCTGCATTTCAGAAGGCTCTGATGTCACAGCCACACACAAAATAAATTTATTAACAAAAACAAGGCTGCAGTGTCTCACCATAATGAAGTAACAAGGACTAGATTTACTCTGCTGCCTTAAAAAAACTAGGACTCCAGACAAAATATATGGAACAATGATTTTAAGACTTTGGACAAAGGCAACTCAGGACTAGGATCCCTGAGAAAAGGGAAACAAATGAGGTGAGCCCTATAATTACCCTAGCTCACTGCCGGAGGCAGTTTCCAGGCTTCAGTGCAGGGAGGGGGGAATCCAAACAGAGCTTGGATGTCTTGCTGATTGAGAAGACAGATTTAGAGTTCAAGAGGCCAACGTGCTAGAATTTGCAGGGCAGAGTCCCAGAGACGGGGAGCTGAACATATATCCAGAGATCTGCAGAAGTGTCTCCTGGAGTCTTTGGCTGAGTACTGCTTTGCACACACATGAAAGGAAAGGCCAGGGAAAGAGCCACTGATGGCAGAGCAATGCCTGGAGCTCACACAGGGCTGGGATTAGTTTGTGTTCCCAAAAGGCAGAGTGGAAAGACCTCATAATGCATGAGGTATTGGGTACAGTCCCCAGAAAGGTATTGCCTTAGTAGAGGTCTAAATTAGCCTTAGACTAAGAATTACTCTGTATCTGTTCTGAAAATCTTTAAAACAAGCCTCAAAAGGACATATTCCAAGTATTTTAACTAGGTACCAGTACAAAGTCCAACACTACCTAAAGGAATGCAACAAACTCCGACACCAAACAATGGAAAATTCACAATCATCCAATCAAACTACAGACCAATATCCCTTATGGACATAGATGTAAAAATTAGAGACAGAATTTTAGCAAATCAAATCCAACAATATATAAAAGGGATAATATATCATGATCACGTGGGTTTTATCTCAGAAATGCAAAGTTGGTTTAATGTTTGAAAACCAATCAATTTAATTTACCATATTAACAAACTGAAAAAGGGAAACCATATCATCATTTCAATAGATGTAGAAAATTCATTTGACAAACTCCAACATCCATTCCTAATAAAAACTTCCACAAAACTAGGAATAGAAGGAAAGTTCCTCAGTGTGACAGAGAGCATCTAAAAATAAATAAACAACAAAAGACATGCAAAGAAATGGAAAGTATGACTCAGAATCAGGAGAAAAATCAATCAATAGAAACAGAGCTGGAAATAAGTAGATGAAGAAATTAGCATTAAAAGAGATAACTGTGCCTCATTTGCCTCATATATTCAAGAAGGTAGAGAAACACATGAACACTATGAGGAGAGAAATAAAACTTATTTAAAAAATCTAAATGTTATTTCCAGAAATGAAAAATACAGTACCTTAAATAAAAATACACTGGGTCTGATTAAGAGCAGATTAGAGACTGTAGAAGAAATGGTCAGAGAATTTGAAGATATAGCAATAAAAAAAAAAATCGAAAATGAAACACAGAGAGAAAATAAGACAGAAAAAATAAATAGAACATTGTAACATTTGAGATACTATCAAACAATCTAATAATCTAATATACAAGTAATTGGAGATTTAGATTGGGGCAGGGATATAAAAATACATTTGAAGAAATAATGGTAAAAAATTTTCCAAAATTGATGAGAATTAAAAACAACAGACTCAGGAGGTTCAATGAACTCAGGCATCCAAAACATAAAGAAAATTACATGAAGAAGTCATATCATAATCAAATTGCTGAAAACCAGTGATAAAGGGAAAAATTATAAAAACACCCAGAAAAAGACATTTTAGAGAGGCACAAAGAAAAAGAATGACAGCATATTTCTCATGAGAAACTATGTAAGCCAAGGGACAATGGAGAGACATCCTTATAGTACTAAAAGAAAACAGAGATCATCAGCCTAAAATTCTATACTTGGTGAAAATATTTTTCATAAATGAAAGCAACTTAGAGACTTTTTCAGACTTAGGAAGACTGGGCTCTAGAATAGACAAAGCAAATTTGAAAAGAAGTAGGAAGTAGAAAAACTTATGCTGCCTGATTTCAAGACTTATTATAAAATTACAGTGTGCTATTCATGTATAGACAAATGATCAATTGGTATTCATTCATCAATTATAATTTGTACCTTTTCCTTTTTTATTTTAACAGATAATGTTGAATATTTTTTAAAACAAAATTTAAAAGACTCAATAATTTTTTAATTTTTTACTTTACCTTAAAATGCATTTATAATAAAAATATGTTAAAATTGTATACTTTGAACAGAATTACATTTTATTTTTAATCTTTCACATCATTACTGTCAATAAAACAATTACGTGGGAATCTTGATTATAAAAACATAATTGGTGATTTTAATGAAACAAGAACAAGAAACAGAAATGTTATAGAATAAATAGATAATAATTCATGAATTATGGGTATTTTTATTGATTATTCATCCAAATATTGACAGCCCCTCATCAGAACCCACGTACATGTACAATATGAATTAAATTCAGTGATTTTTATATTTTTCTTATGTGGTTTTTCATCATAGAAAAACCATCGCTCTGTGTGCATACTCATGCATACACACACATACACAAACACATAGTTTTTGGTTATAAGGAATATATATTTGTCAGCCTAGGAAGCTGGAACTTACTTTATGTAATGGTTTGTTAGCTTTATTTGTAATTTTTAACTATCGAGATACGGAATTTGGGGCCTCCTTTGCTTTCTCGTGCTGGGACACAAACAGGCTGGGGCTGTGTCTGGTAGGTGATAGAACCAAGACCTCACCCAGGTGGTCTGACCCCAGGCCGCAAGTGCTCCGCCCTGCACCACATGGCCTGTTGTAGAGAATCGGGAGAATGTTTGGGAAGAGTAAAGCACAGAGAAGTTTCTGGAAGAGGCCTATGAAGACACTAAGGAATCCCTGCGGGGAGTGGAATGTAATGTTGAGGAGGAAAGTTTGATGGGTAAGGAGGTAAGGAGTACAGGTTAGGGGTGGGGGGGGTGCGGTGGTCACTGGCTTTTCCTCTGGGGATAGCAGACTCACTGAGAGCAGGGTTATCAGGAAAGAGCTTGTAGCCTGGAGCTAGGAAGTCCCTGGGTTCTGCCCTCTCTGATGAGCTGGCTGTCTACTCAACTAACACCCTATGCCTCCCAGGAATGGAAAGCCAATATCAATTGACAATCATAAAAATAAATGCAGGGAAAACAAGTCAACATCCTACATTCCAGCTAGATACAGTAAGTTCTCACGTAACGCCATCGATAGGGTTTTGGAAACTGCGACTTTAAGTGAAGTGACATATAAGTAAACCAATTTTACTATAGGCTAATTGCTATAAACACGAGTAAAGTTCCTACAGCATATTTCTGGTCATGAAAACATCACCAAATTTCTAAATAAAGACCCACAACACTTCTAATATTAAACATTGAAATAAATGTGAGCTATACATATATTTAAAGAAAATTAATAAAAACAAGTAAGATGATTATTTTCCAAACTGCTTATTATTATAGTTCAGGGTACAGGTGGCCAGAGCCTGTCCTGGCAGCCCAGGGCCAAGGTGGGGACCCATCCACACCCACACTCAGCCTGGGACATACCAATTCACCTCACATGCACTTCTTTGGGACGTGGGAGGAAATCGGAGTCCCCAGAAAAAACCCACGCAGATGCGTGAAGAACATGCAAACTCCACACAGACAGTGGCCCCTGCTGGGAATTGATTTTTTTTTCTCATCAACGTTATAAAGAAGTGACCTTAGCTAAAACGATGACATTTGAGCACCTGCTGTACTGTTGCCTGCCAGATACTGCTAGATGCCAAGCCAGAGATAGCTAGTGTTAGAGAAGTGCTGGAGACAGGCTAGCACTAAGCTGACAGCTTCCCATTTGATGGTATCAAAGGATTGAAAAGAATTGAAAAAAAACATGGTGAAGTTACTTTTTGCCATGCCCGAGGTCCACCAATTGTTCCTGGGACACCAGTGATACAGCCTCCATCGTCTGGGAAACTGCTGCGGGCCAGACTCCAGGACGGTGCTAATCCGATTGGCTCAGCCAAACTCCCCCTATTCTCCATCTACCACTGATCTAACGTTATGTGGTTATGTGCTGGGTACACTGTTTCCAGAGACAGCCCCAACAATTTCTCCCATCCCTGGACTGTGGTGACGCTACTCCTACCAGGACACACCGTTTTCCCTCCCCTTGATTCCGGGCTGGCCTTGGGACTTGCTTGGATCAATAGAATGTACCAGAAGTGATGCTGTGCCAGTTCCAGGCTAGGCATGAGCTGACCACTTCTGCCTGAACTCCCTCGGAACCCTGGGCTACCATGCAAGAAGCACCCCCTGCTGGAGAAAGAGATCCAGCAGGTACACACCTGCTCCTGCCACCCCAGCTGAATGCAGCCAAATGAGTGACCCAGCTGCCACCTCAAGGAGCAGAGGATACCCAGCTAAACCCCGAGAATCACGAGACATAATAAGTATCTGTTGTTTTAAGTCACTACGTTTTGGAGCGGTTTTTACACACCAATAGACAACTGAGACATGTGCCAAGCACGGCTAAGAGCCTTACACATGTTATTTATTTAATCCTCACAATATCCCTGGGGGAAGGTTATCTTTAGCTCCATTTGTCAGATGAGAAAACCCAGGTTCAGAAGGGTGACAGCACCTTGCCCATCGTCTCACAGCTACAACGTGCTGGAGCCTGGATTTGGACCTAAGTCTGTCTGACACCAAGAAGGGCAGGAGCAGGGGATGGCTGGGAGACCAGGCAAAGGCCTGTGTTCCTGTGACAGGAGGGAGCGAGAAGGGGTGCTGCCCACCTCGTCCCTGGAGGATAGTCCTGGTGCCACAGCAAGAGCGTGGCAGGCCAAGGAGAGCAAGTGCAAGACGGAACGGGAGACCAGGTTCTGGGTCACAGGGAAACTCCATGGGCAAAGGTCTTCATGACCAGGAGCTCTTCGAGCCAGGCAGACCATAGCTTCCCACCCTGCCTGAGAGACCTCAGACTTCACGGGGTCCCAAGGGGGTATTACCTCTGAAAAGGTCTCCTGGCTCATCCAGCTCACCAACCTGGGGACCCAGGGGGCCAGCTTCCTGCTGCTCAGTGCCCACGAGGGCTGCCCACATTGGGCACTTCCCTGGCACAGAGCTGGAGCCCATGAGCTCAGGGATCACATCAGACTTCCTCTGGGGAGAACATCCGGTGTGTTCTTTCTCTTGAACCCACTGCTTCCCTCCTGCCTCTTCGTGTCAGGCTCTGGCATCCTGCCAAACATTCTTCTCAAGTCACAATCTAAACTCCAAATTCCCCCATCCCTCTGAATGCAGGATGATTTCTCTGATGGACGAGAAGGAAAAGACAAGGGGGCCCATTGACGACACTCATATTTCCTCAGGCATGTGAAGCAAGGTGTCCTTGCTAAGACCACACTGGGATTCAGGGGCTGGCGAGGTACAGACCTGGGTGGGCCCCTCCATGAGTTTATTCATTCCCAGGTGGGCATTCCTTTGGGGGTTTGGGAAGAGAAAGACATCTCTGAAGCAGTTGCCTGGGACAGAAGGAGAGATGAGAGCAATGACATGAGAACAGCAGAGGAGTCTGTGGAGGGTTGTGCTCAACCAGTCCCCCCTTCTTCTCTGGAGGCCTCTGAGAGCTGAAAGCCATGTTTCTAACTCGCTGGCAATAGGGTTCCAGGTGCAAATTAGTTTCCACTGAATATCGACACACGGGTGGTAGATGGAAGGCAGCAGTGAGCGCCCATTTTAGCTGCTTTTCTCACAGGAAGACGGTGGAAATGTGCTGGTTTTCTGCAGCAGTGTTGCAGGGCCATTGTGTAGATCCTGGTTGTTGAGAAGTTGGTGTGGTGGCAGCAGCCACTTCTTGATCCCTGGATAGCAGCCATGGGGTGTGTTCTTGAACTTTGACCTCCAGTGGGGCCTCAGAAGGAGTAGCCCCTGGTGGGTCCTGAGTGGCCACCTCCTCTTCTGGGAGACCCTATTCTCTCTGCTTGGATAGTGTCACACAATTCTGGTAGGAGCCACACCTACCTAACACCTTCTTCTGGATGGCTTATCTTGCCTCTTCTTGTTCCCTCTCCTCTCTTTTTAAACCCTCTCCCCAAAGAGTTGCTCAGCTCCCATAACTGTCACTTCTATACAGATAAGAAGGCAGTCCCTAGTGTTGCAGGAGCAATGGACAGAGAATCCAGAGGTTGACAGCATAGCCCTGGAGCTGCCACTTGCCACCTGCGCACCGGGAACATGGTTTTTTTTCTTTGTCGCCTCAGTTTTCTATCCGGTAAAATGATGGGTTTAGAATGGACGTTCCCTCCTAGCTTGAACCTACAATGATTCATTCCACAAACATGAATGGAGGGCCTGCTGTCTGGCAGGTACTGGGCTAGGTAGGTGCTGAGGCAACAAGACGAATGGGGCCTGGTCCCTGCCCTTGTAGAACTCACTTTCTAGAAGACAGGCAGACGGATAAGCACCGAAGTATAACACAGAGGGCCTGTAGTTGAAAGAATCGACAAGTTCTACCAGCCTTGTTAAGAAAAGCTGCAGTCTCCTTGCCTCCCTGCCTCAGTTTCCCAGGAACAGCCACTCTCAATATTTTAGATGATTCCTTTGAATTTCAGCATCTGAATTTTCTGCAGAAAAGAGACTTGCGGTGCTACTTTTTTATTTTTCAGTTGTGGGTGCCACCAGTTAAGTTCTCGCCCTATAAGATGTAGATTAAATTCTCTTTCATCTGCCCTCCCCATCATAACTTTCGCCCAGCAACCCCTTCCCATCTGCCCATTCTCCCAATATGGTTACGCCACCCTCTTGGGTAACCGGAGATTCCATGTCTTCATTATTATGACTAAATATGATTTATAGCTAAATCATGTCGTATATTATTATTACTTTTCTTTCAACATTTTGTTCTCTCTGGAGTTAATTTTTATTTGCTTTTTTGTTTAGTTTTCCACATGCCTATTAGTGAGTCAACCCCCAAATCTTCCCCAATAGCATAGATCTGTCGACTGGCAAAAATAACTCTCCAAAAATCCACCAAAAGAGTGGTTTATTCGGGAAAAGAAAAAAGAAACAAAAACCACCACCGCAGTGCGTGAATGCACACCTCCAACCCAAGGCTCCAACCGGCTGCGCACATGAAGAACAGCCCCAGTTCCAAGATGGCTAGTTACCCCAGTAGTTACCACAAAGCCCAACAGGAAGTCAGGACCAGAGAGTTAACAAGGCGCCCAGCTCCACCCGTAGTCCTTCCAGCTCTATGGTTAAGCATCTTAAGATGTCAGTTCACTTTTATCAGATCTCATTGCAGTATGTTCAAATTCTATGCGTTTCATCTTCTTGGAGAAATCTAGAGCCCTTGACTTCTCCCTGCAGACCTGGTTATTCCCTACTTATTCCTGGGGCAGGTCCCTAACCTCTCTCTTATGTTGATCTTCTGCTTCCTTTTTCTTGTTTTGGGGAAACACATCCTCCACCCTACCCTCCACTGTGAGAAATTGTAAATGGCACTTGCAGTCTTTGGAGAATTTTCATGTTTCGATATGTTTTCATCCTACACATAATTAATAGTTAGTCAGGGTATGGAATGTTAGGCTGCAAATAATTGTCTCTTAGAACTTCAAAGGCAAAGCTTTATTATCTTCTACAATAGTGTTGTTGAGCAACCAATGCTATTTTGAGTCATGGTCCTTTCATGTCACTTGTTTTTCACTTTAGAATTTTGTAGGAATCTTCTCTTTGTCTCCAGTGCTCTGAAACTCCAGGATGGTGTGCTTTGGGAAGGGTCCATTTTTATACACCATTTGGTCTATTCAGTTTGGACATTGATGTCCACCAATCCTGGAAAATGCTCCTAAATTACTTTTCTAGGGCTTTTCTCTGTTTCTCTTTTTCTAGAGCTGCTGTTATTCCGATGCTGGTCTTTCTGAACCGGTCCTCTAATTGCATTGTCTCCTGTGTTTTTCTTTGTTGTCGTTTTGTCTGCTGTTGTTTTCGGAGGATATCTTTAACTTACAGCCTTCCTGCTTAATTTTCATTTCTGTTACATTTTTTCATTTCTAAGACCTTATTTTGTCCTCTGAATGCTCACGTTTATAGCATCTTATTCTTATTTCACGGACGCAGTATCATGTGTCGCTGAGAATAAATGATTTCTTAAAAAGTTTCTTCTATCTGTATAGCAGTGTCGTCCACGTTGCTTTCATCTGTCTCTTGTGATCTCTGTTTTTCATATTGGATACTCTCCTCCTCTGTCTTTTGATCCTTGGGTTTCTGTTGAAGAAACGGACTCTAAAAGCTCTGTGCCCATGGGTGGGCCTTTGCCACCCTGGCCTTTAGAAACCCTGATGTCAGAGTGTCTCACGTAATCCCCATGCAGTGCCTCTGCCTCAACTGCGTCAGGGTCCCCCAGCCCGAAGAGCCTCTGTCTTACCCACTCCAGGATCCGCATCTCCCATCACCTGCAGTGGTCCAGGGAGCAGAAGTGCGCTGCCTGCACAGGGTGGGGGAGGGGATCTGGAGGGCTAACTGCTCCTTAAACTGGCTTTTAACCAGTTTGCTCTCTCTCTCTCTCTCTCCCTTTTTTTTTTTTTTAGTATTTTTGAAGCAGTTTTAGGTTCAGTAAAACTGAACAGAAAGTACAGAGTGTTCTCATGTGTGCTCAGCCCCGCCTCCCCCATGAAACCTCTCCCACTATCCACATCCCCACCAGATGAACCTACATGGACACGTCATTGTCACCCGAAGTCCAGCGTGTCCATTAGGGTTCACCCTGGTGTTGTACATTCTATGGGTTTGGGCACATGTGTAAAGCCATGTGCCCACCATTATTGTATCATACAGAGTAGTTTCACTGCCCTAAAAACCCTGTGCTCGGCCTAGACATCTCTCCTTCCCCACAACCTCTGGCAAATACTTACTTTTTAAAATTCACCCTTACCCCACTTCTAGAAGTAACCCGGGCCAGTCAGCCACCGAGCCCTGAGCCCTGGGTGGGGACCTCCTAATGTAGGCTGGGTTGCCTCTTAGCTCCCCTCATTGCTGGCTCAGGACTGACTTTTCTGTCCATCCTCTCTCCAGCTGCCAAAACTTGTTGCTGTTGTCTTCCTCCTTGTTCTATTTGTTTCTATCAGTCTATACTTAAAAAAAAAAAAGTCCCTCTCCTGTAGTTTGGCAGGGCTTCAGGAGGGAGCGCACAATGGGAAGTGCAGGAGCTCAACCCCCACCTTTAATTAGGAGTCACGCCAATGGGATTTTCTGTTATTACCTCAGATTCAACTTGACCCAGACCAATACCCTCATCTTCTACCACAAAAGAAGCTCCTTCTCCATATGTCCCGATTTCTGCCAGTAGCTTCCATGTCACCTAAGTTTAAAACCATGGGGTCCCCTTTGCACTTTTGTTTCCTTTGCCTCCTATTTGTGGAACCAGTGCCTCTTTCTCTCCCTCCCTTCTTTTCTTTCCTTTCCCTCCCTTCTTTCCCTCTTTCCTTCCTTCCTTCCTTCCTTCCTTCCTTCCTTCCTTCCTTCCTTCTTTTTATTCTCTCTCTCTCTCTCTCTCTCTCTCTCTCTCTCTCTCTCTCTCTCTCTCTCTCTCTCTCTCTCTCTCTCTCTCGTCCCTCCCATTTCCCTTTCTCTTCACAGCCACCCAGATCCCTTCTCATACCCAGGCCTGAATGAATGGCTGGTTCATGGTCTTTAAGTTTTCCCCTTTCACATCTAACCTACAAAATGTCTTTAAAAACAAACAAACAAACCCAGCCATGGTCAGGTCATTCACTGCTCAAAAATATTTTGTCTAGAGTAAAAAGTCCAAAATTCTGAGTTGGCGGCAGGTTTCCACAGCCTGACTCCAATCTGCCTCCCGGGTCTCATTCTCCTGTCACTACAGCTGGGTCCTGGGAACACACTGGCTCCTTCCCGACTCTTCCCTCTGCCTCTGCACTCGGCTCAAATGCTGCCTCTGACCAGAAGCTTCCCAGGTTACCCCAGGGAAGTTGCACACATCCTCTTCTGGGTTCCCAACTGCAAATCAAATGTTGTATCGTCACTTTGCGGCTTACATATCTCTCTCTTTGGGGTTCTTTGAGGGGAGGGACTGTGTCTTATCCATCTTGTATGTTCAGGGCTTAGCTTGGTGCTTTGTATGCAGTAGTCTCAATAAATCTTGGATGTATGAATAATTGACTTTATAATTTACAGGTGACCCTTGAACAACATGGGTTTGAACTGCGTGGGTCCACTTATACACGGATTTTTTTCAATAAATATACAATCCTTGGGTTTCGCATCCATGGGTTCAACCAACCACGGATGCAAAGGACTGACTGGCTGCATTGTCTGTGTCATTTTATATAAGGGACTTAGCCTCTTCTGCCCTCTCCCCAACCCCCATAAAAATACATTAAAAATATACAAAATCACCACAGCTGAGAAAGTTAATAAAATATTTTCTTGATATTCCATAGATGTGCACCCCACACACACACCTGGAGTCCTTTCTCTCCCTTTGCTACTGAACTCATTGAAAGAGAAATTACACCTATGCTTCCATTTCTACTCCACATACTGACTCCTCAACTCATCACTCTCACTCTCCTTAGAAATGCTTCTGCCCTAGGGGGCCAGAGACCTCCTGTTGCCAAGTCCATGGTGGGGTCTCCCAGGCCTTGAATTCTACGAACACTGCAGCCCCTGTCCCTGTGGACTCCCTACCTCAGGACGTCCCTGTCTCCTGGTTTTCCTTCCTCTTTGCCCACTGACTATCTGTGCGTTCCTTCCCAGTCACAGCTCTTGCCCCACGACCAGATGTGGGCCCGCAATGGGCTCCACCAAAGCCCATCTCTCCAGCCCCTCAGCGTGGGGCAGCTTGATGTCCTGCCCGGCTGCAAGCCCAGTCTAACATGGCTCTGTCTTGAGCCCAAAAGAGCTAAAAGGGTGAGAATTCTTCCTGTGGCCTAAGACCCAAACCTTGGAACCATTCTTCCTTTGTTTTTAAATGAAATATTTCAGCCACACAAAAGGCACAGGGAATAGTATAACGAACCCCAGTGTTCCCACCACCCCACTCAAGTGATCCCACCACATGGTTCATGTGTTCTCACCACCTGACTCAAGTGTTCCCACCACTCAGCCCAAGTGTTCCCACCACCCTGCTCAAGAATTAACCGTTATAGATATACTCAAAGCCTCTAGAGTACCTTTCCCCACTGTACCCCCGCCTCCCCTAGAGAGGCAGCCACCATCCTGAATTTGCTATTGAAATTCTTTAAATTTGCTACATGTATATGTGCCTGGTATTTGGCATTATTATGCAAGTTTTCAAGCATTATGTAAATGGCAACATTTCTATGCACCTTTCTTCCACTTAACATTTTGTTTTGCTCAAATTTACCCCTGTTTGTTCGTGTTCTCAGCAGCACAATAGTCCATTGTAAAAAGGTGTGGGGTTTTTTTTGTTTGTTTTTGTTTTTTGGTATGTGCTCTCCTGTGAATAGATATTTAGGGTAACTCCAGTTGCTGTCTTTCTGGAGCCCTGTGCTCTCAGGCAGCTATCTAGTCCCATCTTCTACTCAGTTGTTGTTCAAAAAGCCTCCTGATATCATTTTTCAAAGCCTCCCTATTCAGGACTTCATCACCTGTCACCTGGATGACCCCAGTAGTCACCTAACTGGCCCCACAGGCCCAGTGTGCCACCTGGCCTATTCTCTCCACAGCAACTTTCTCCCCAAACCCGATGTCGGTCTGTTGGTTACTCCTCTGCTCTAAACCCTCTCCTGGGCACACTGTGCCCACCCCCAGCCTGAATCCCCGCTCAGCTTTCAGACACCCCATCCTGGCTCCCACTTTCCCAGTGTCATCTCCCAGTACCGCGGCCTCTGGCCTTCCTATCTCTACCCCAAATGTCCTAACCAGTCCCACCCCGGCCTTCTCTCAGTTGTTGCCCCACTCGCCAAACTCTCCTGCTAAATTTTATCTTCCCCTCAAGGTTCCCCATGAGCCTTATCTTCTCCAAGGCACCTGCTTGGAAGGCCACAGCGTGTGGTATCGAACCACTGACTTGGCCCCTGCCAAGCCTGCTATGTATTTATTCAAGTACAAGACTGTCACCCTCTGGATGTGAACTCCTTAAGGACACAGGATGTATCTTTTCATCTGTATCAGCCACAGGAGCATCAGCACTCACTGGGTTATCACCAGCTGTGGGCCTGGGACGTGCTTCACAGCCACTACTCCCTTCCATCCTCCCCTGAATCTCCTGAGTAGTCAGGGATTCTTATCACCACGTGTAGATAAGGAAACGGCACCACACTTCACTCACCCAAGGCCTAGCCCAGTGCCAGAGGATGGGAAGGTGGGTTGGCCATGACAGTGATGGGCTAGGCTTCAGCAGGCAGCCATTGGCCTCCTGCCCTGGATTCTGCCTCTCCCGCTCCCATTCAGTTTGTTTTCTGCCACGCTGACCCTCTCCAAGCTCCACCTCAGCCCCTCTAAGGCCTAGAACATCTCTCTTCACCCCTCGTCCTACCCAAATTTGCCCTCCCCAGCTCCAGCCTCTTCCAGGGAGCCATCCAGAAGCACTCCAGGTCCCCTGACCCCTATGGTAATTGGCACCCAAGACTACGTTTTATTAACAGCTATTATGTGCTGAGGGCTTAAAATGTGCCAGATATCTTTTTATATATCATTAGTCTTCTCAATAGGCCAGTGACGATCACCCTACCCCCATCTACAGACACGGAAACTGAAGCCCAGAGAGGTCAAGAAGCTTTCCCAAGGCCACAGAGCTGGCAAATGGCAGAGGAAGGATTTGAACCCTTATTGGACTGAGCCCTGCATGGCCTGAGCTGGTTCCCTGCAGTGCTTGGCACTCAGCGGCTCTCCATCAGGTTCCTAGCCAGAGAACCAGCTCTCTGACCATAACCGTCCTGTGCTTCTCTGGTGTCCACCCACCATGCCCTTACCTGTGCTTGGCCCACACCTGAGCCCAGAAAGCAGCTTGATGTAGACATTCCGAGTTCCAGATCTGTGAGCGGGGGGCGGGCACCGAGCCCTAGCAGGGCAGAAGCCTTCTAGTCTGGGCCAGGAGCTCCCGAGGGCTCGGTGTGTGTCCGGCCCACCTCTGTACCATCCTGTTCATCTGGCCGTCTTTCAAAGGGAGCCAGCCACCCACACATACACCCCCACCCTGCCCCTGGCCCTCCCTGCCTAGGACAGAAGGCCTTTCAGACTTCGCTGCTGCCATGACCACCTTCTCAGGAGGGGCTGTTTTTCTACACTTTTGATCCTGAGGTGGAAACAGACTGCAGGTGTGGAGGGGACCTGGGCCTGTGTGATGGGATGCACTGTGACTACCACGTGGCATGTGTCTCTGCCCTGCGTGGCTACAGGCTTATTGCAGCTTTCAAGATGGAAGGGCTCTCTTGGCATAAACACGAGTCGCGGCCTGTGAGCCCGAGCGTGTCTGCCTGTGCTCAGGTGCATGCTTGTGTGAGCCTGTGGGTGGGGGTGTGTGGTCGCTGTGAGTTCCCTTCACACAAGGCCATCTTTGTCTTCACTGCTCTGACTCCCTTTTTCATTAGAAGGCCCCTGTTTATTTTTATAGGGTGTTTCAGCCTTTTTTCTCTAGTTCCCCCATCCCTCAGTGACTATTCCAAGCCCCAACTTACCTCATTCTGCCTAGGTATGATTGGCAGCTAGGGAACTTTGAAGCTAGAGCCTAATTCCTGGCTCTGAGGCACTCTGTACCTCAGTTTCCCCAGTGAGTCTCCCCAAAAAAGGATGGTAAAAAGAGCCAAAGTAAATAGTGGCACTAGAAAGCCGAGGCTAAGCCACTGGGCCTCCCTCTTCCCTTTCCCCACTGAAAGCCAATGATTTCTCATTCTTAATGCTTTATCTGTTCATTTCGATTCTTTACCTGTAAAATGGGGATAGTATCTAAATCAGAGTTGTAAGGATTATATGAAATATAAAGCTTCTAGACTAGTGTATGACACATAATAAAAGCTCATTACACGCAATTACCATCACAAGTCTTTATGGAGCTCTTCCTTGTGCCCCGTGTACAAGGCTCCAAAGTCATCATCCCTCCCCATCCCTCTCCTCTCTGCCCTTCTCTCGTTTGTTTAGGTGCTTCATAAGTCACAAGTTGGAGGGGGTTGGGGAAGCCCGCCAACAGCAGGAGAAAACCCGTTTCTGCCAGTTCTTCCAGACCTGAGGTTGCAGGGCTATTGTTCTCACAGAAGTTGAGCCCCTCCTCCCACACCTCCACCTCGCACTCTCACTCCCCGATGGGCAAGTTTCCCCAGAGGAGCAGAGGGTCCGCTTTGTCTAAAGTGCCCTCTGCTGGCCATTGACAAAAGGCCTTGGGCGAGGGTGGAACCTAGTTAATAACAGGGGGAGGAATTTTCTCAATGTGAGGGGAAGGGGGACTTCTGCCTAATACAGAGCCCAGACTTTCTCACCCTCAAAATGTCCAGCTTGGAGTATCCTTCTTTCCCGCCCCCCCAACCTGAGAACAGGTTCTGCCCATCAGGGCAGAAATGCTAAGAACAGGACAAACTGCCAGCCACAGCTTACAATCTGCCTCAAATAGCTCCAGATACTAGTAGGAAGGAACGAGGTTAGACAGCATGCAGAACTTCCTGACAGCAAAGCATGATTGGGGGAGTGGGGGAGTTCTTATTTAGAAGATAATAATGGTAGGGGGTGCCCCTCTTGGAATCTGTCAAGAAATTATCAAGTTCGGATATGCTTCCAGAAGGTGGTGGTCCACAGCAGTCTCATTTCTTGTATTGAAACACCCTCTTCTCTGCCAAAGCACAAGATAGATCTTCACCCCGTGTCCAAATACACTGAGTAAACATTTGCCATATCTCTGTGAGAAGAATAAAACAAAACACAATACTCTGGTTGAAGCGGGAGAAACTGCAGTTAAACTGCGGGAAGAACTGTCCCAAGTGAGGCTGAGTGTAGTCTTATCCCTTTAGAATCTCTTGTGTGGGAAGGATGCCCCTGGAGCCGTCCTGTAGAACAGACCTTCTTCTTCCAGGGTGGTGTGAGGGAACTGGGAGCCTGGGAGCCAACACCTCTGGATGCTCTAGGGCTTTCTAAGGGGTTGGTGCGTCCCAGAGGGGGAAGGCATAGGGGAAGCAGCCACAGTGCAATCGTGGGTAATTGTTTTATTGCATTGTAGAGAATACCGTAGTCCACAGATTACATGCAGCTAGTTCTATGTACAGGGCCCAGAGGCCTCCACGGAGGGCAGAGTACAATACACAGTAGTGCTCCTTTGTAGTGTTTGGTGGGCCGGCTGGCATGCAGGGGTGGGGGATTCTGAGACCCCAGGCTGAGCGATCTTGGCCTGACCTGCCTGGGCTGGGACCCTCCGAAATGCCCTTTTTAAGGAGAGACAGGGAATTCACCCCAGGCTCTAGCCAGTATCCAGAGGATGGGGGAGGAAAGGGTGGCAGATAGGATCAGGGATGAAAGAGGGAAGAGTTAGAAGGAAAGAGAAGATGGTCGAAAGGAGTAGACTAGACAGGCCAGAGAAGTCAGTGAAGACTCAAGCTCCAGATGCTACCCCCTTCTTCTTACCCCATTTCTCCCCAAGTTTGGCTTTTGCAGTTTCAGCAGTTTGATTTGTGGGAAGGGCGACTGATTCCAGTTCTGCTGCTTTCTCAGCACCCTTCCCTCTCACTCCCATTTACCCCTCAGTACACCTGACCCATGAATCATGTGAGTTTGAACTGCACAGGTCCAATTACTCGCGGGTGGTTTTTAATATACGGTTGGCCCTCCGTATGCATTGTTCTACACCATTTTATATAAGGGACTTGAGCATTCGCAGATTTTAGTATCCATGGGGGGTGGAGGGGGGGTCCTGAAATCAATCCCCCGTAGATACTTAGGAAGACTGGTTTTGGGCAAGTCAAAATTTATACGTGGATTTTCAATTGTGCTGGGGTCAGTACCCTAAACCCCCCATTGTTCAAGGGTCAACTGTACAGTACACACTTTCCTGGGCCTTGCTTGAGCATAGAGGCCTGGAGGCCCCTACCCTCAGAGGCGCCAGGACTCACCTTTGGTTTCAACAGCTTGGACAGACTCCTTTCCTTCTCTCCAACTATCCAGGTCCCCATGTCTGGGTTAGAATAACCCCTTTACTGGCCCTAAGCCCCAGTACCGACAGTACACACGTGGGCATGCATGCAGCCATCAACAGTCCTACCCGAGCAGCTCCATGCCATCCCACACATGCACGCACACACACCCCTAAGGTAGGAAGGTAGCCCCCACGGAGACATAGGTGATGGGCCCAGGGCATCTGGGAGAATGTCTCCAATGGGGGTGGCCAAGGTAAAAGTGCCCTGCAGCAGGACTCCTCATCTGGGGAGGCAAGCTACTCCCTGCTGAGAACGCGCGGCAGGACCTTGTATTTCAAACCCGGGCAGGAACTGGGGCAAGTTGTGACTTCGGGAGAAAACAGAATGATGGAGCGACCTGGCCTGAAAGAAAATACCAGAGAATGCCCAGGTGATGAATGGAAGAGGGGGACAGGGAGAGCAGAAGAAAGCCCTGGAGGTAAGCCTGGTGGCTGATGCTACCCCCTTCTTCTTACAAGCCCACACACTCAGCCCACTCACACTCGCATAAAGCACCCCTCCAGGGGCCCCCACTGTGCGGCTTGTGCCTCCTGCCCCCCAGCTCCCCAGAGAAATCTTTCCGCATTTAATCCCTCCCCCCTCACCTAGTGACAAACGCAGGGCCCGGTGTATAGAGGACGTTTAATATTTCTGTGCTGGTCAAACGGAACACAGGTGGGGAGTACACAGGGGAGGGGGCGAGGGCCCCCTGCCTCTCGGGAGGGGTGGCTTGTGAAGGGGTGTTATGTGGGGGTTTCTTGGGAAATAGTCCAAGGATTCTTCTCAGCAAAGGGGCCTGGCCTGGTGTGTCACGAGCACCCAGCACACCCAGGCCTTGGCCTCAAGTTGGGGTCCCCCATAGGGGGTCTGTGGAGAGGCTCACTTTGTCCAGCTTCTTTGCTGGAATCCACACTCCCAGCGTGATGGGGAATTGGTCCTAGAGAGGGGTCTGGAGAGCCCCCAGGAAGCAGCCCAGGGTTGGGAGTAGGGCTCACATGCCCACTGCCTGCGGGGATGTGGGAGCTGAGCCCACTCCTCTCCCTGCCCTGTTTCCTTCTCCCAGGCTGGGCAAGAGCAAAGAGGAGGCGAGCAGGGCCCCAGCCCCTACTGAGTCTCAGGGTCCTCAGGGTGCGGTGGAGAAGGGGTGGAGAGAGAGGGTCTTGGCCACCAACAGACACTGTAAACTTTGGTTTAAAACAATAACTTAAGTGGAGGGAGGGCTTCCAGCCTGGGGCGAGGGTAGGGAGCAGGAGCAGCGGGTGTAGGAGGCAATAAAGGAAAAAGCCAACAAAAAGTTTTGGTTTTTGCTTCCGGCATAAGAAAGGTCTTTGGTCATCCGTTTAACTGGGGGGACAGGGAAGGGAGGGTGAGGAGGACTGCAATAGGGGACCTATAGGCTGGGGGCGGGGGTCACCTGTTGGGTCACATCAGCCGCCAAATGAATCCCTCACCCGCCCCTCAAACCTGCTTTCAGCCTGGCCTTTATCCTTCTGTGACTGAGGCAGGCTGCTTCGGGCAGTCCTGGCACCACCTCTGCCCCACCTCTAGCCTCCAGGGTAGCTGGGCTCCCTTCAGTGGCTCCAGCTCCATTAGTCCGCCTAGCACAGACCTCTGTGGAGGGGGCGGGCACTGGGCCTCTTCCTGTGCTCCCTGGAGTTCAGGGCAGCCAGAGGGGCGTCCAGCAAATGGGGTGGAGGCCCAGTTCAGCCTGGGTCCCATCTTAGGTCGGGAGCAGGGCTGGAGCCGGGTGGCCCGGCTCCCATGGACACCACAGGGCACACAGCTTGTGCCACCCCAGCTGTGGATTTCGGGTGGGCACAGCGGCGGGGAATCCTTTCTTCTGGGGATGGTTGGAAACTTCAGTTCCTCCACCCAGGCCAGGGCAGGGGTAGGAGTCAAGGGTGGAGAATTATTTCTTCACAGTATGGAAAAGAAGGTGGAAGGAGCACAAATTAGGGAAGTGGGGCCTCTGGCCAGAAAAACACTGCCAGAGCCAGGTGCGAGGGGCCCTGGGTTTGAGAGGGGTGGCTTAGCCCCGCCTGCGGGTCTCCATGGCGCTGAGGGGCCCTGTAGGGGAGAGCTGGTGGGGGAGGAGGGCCCTGCTGCTGCTGGTGGCCTCGGAGGAGAGCGGGGTTCAGAAGTAGGGAGGGTCTGAGGAGGGGCCTAGGCCCTCGGTGTCCTCTGCTGGTCCCAGACCAGGGGTTGTGTCCCCTTGGGGGCGGAACCATCCCTGCCCCAAGCGTCTGTCAGTCTGGTCACATTGGGAGTTGATGGCCCAGCCCCCCCATCTGAGTCCTGGAAGTGCCTTGAGGTTTGGGCGGGGCTGTGGAGTGGGGGGTGTATGGGGCCTGGGTTCCAGGAGGGGTCTCACCCCTGCCCTGCCTGCCCCTAGAGGCCCTTAGGAGAGTTCCTCTCCTGGCAGCTCCTCCTCCAGGTCCCGGTCTTCCGCAGGCCCTGTGGTTCCGGGGTTGGGGGGCCCCAGGGCGGGGCCGGGCCGCCTGTCTTCCTCTGCCTCGGCTGGCTCCTCTTTCACCTGCACCTGGTGGCTGTGACAGAAGGGAACACATGGGCACCCTGGCGGCTTTTCCCTGTTCCCTTTGAACACTCATTCAGAATTCTGGGGCACAGCGGGGTGTCCACTGCTTGCTTCCCCAGGATCCCATCATCCCTAAGCCACTGGGGCCTATGTCTTAGGGAGATTGATCTCCCCCAGGGATCTCTTCAAAGGAAAGGGTGTGTTGGGATGGACAGAGATTGTCTTTGGTTGGGAAGAGAGAAGACAGAGAGGAGGGGAGATGAGAGAGAATGGAGGAAGGAGGAGGAAAACGAGAGGAGAAGGGAAACAAAAAGAAGGGGGAGAGAAGAGAAAAAGGCAGACAGGAGTGAGAAGAGAGACAGGAAGAGAAGATGTAGGGAGAAGTGGGGAGGTAAAGGCAGGAGGGGAGGACCAATGAGAAAGAAGAGGTGTTGGGGGTGACCAGATGGGGTCCCCCTGCAGTGCGATCTCCCTCCCTGGTCTATGGGCACTACGGGGGTCCATGCTGTGTGCTGCTCACCTGTACTGGGGTGGGGAGAGGCGAGGTGGGCTGCTACTGCCGTTGCTGGGGAGAGGCTCCCCGGGGGCGCCCACGTCATCATGGCTGAGGGGCAGGAGGCTGCTGGCAGAGCCAGGGTTCAGCATGCCAGGGCTGTTGAGGAGGGGGAAGCTGCTCTCGGCCAGGGCGGCCTGGAGGACACAGAGGCAGTCCTGTCAGGGGGGCTGCACCCAGTCAGGTGCTGTCCCTTCCCCACCCCTACAGAGCCTCCTGTGCGTCCTGTGTAGGTGCTGGCCCCAGGGGCCCATTTTTCTTGGCACCCCCCCCCCCGCCCCCGCTGCCACCCCCGAGCCCAGACTCAGCCTTCTGGAAAACCACAGCCCCTCCCAAGGCCAGGGTTCTGACCCAGACCTCCTCCCTCCCAGCTTTCCTGGGAATCGGGCCCTGATTTATCCCTTCCTAGGGGACAGAGGACTCCCAGATTGACAAGCCAGGGAAGGGGACCTGTTGGTTACGCCAACCTCTCTCCTCTCTGCCCTGTCATGCCCAAGCCTAGTACTGAAAGCACAGTCGCCCTCCCCAGCTGGGGTCAGGCTGAGGGTTGGGGTTTGGGCCTCCCAGAATAGTCCTTCCCCCTCCCCCTCCTCCTAAAGATGGGCCCTCTGCAGGGCGGGTGGGGGAAGGTCTCTTGTACGGGCCAGTTGTGTGTGGAAGGGAAATAAAGCGGAAGGGAAGGGGACTGGCTGGCGGGCTCTGAGCAAGGCCTGGTCACCTGGTAGCTGGCGTTAAGTGCTCCGTAGCTGAGGCCGGAGATCATGTTCTTCACAAGGGTGGGGCTCCTGGAAGAGAGAGAAGGCAGTTTGTTCGGTTCATTCATTGACTTACTCCTCACTCATGCCTGGACCCTGACAAAGGGGCGGCTTTGTGCCAAGGGTTGTCCTGGCACATTCTCCTGAGGAGCCAGGGCAGGGCTGGTCATCATCTGCTGAGCCTTGTGTGTGCCTCATCTTATTCAATCCTCACGCTGACCTGGCACGTCAGGTACCAGCAGCCCCCTTCCCAGGTGAGGTGCTGGGGCTCTGGTTCGCGTCCAACATCTCAGAGCTGGTTAACTGGGAATAGCAGCCCCTCCCAACGTGTCTTCACATTGTGCTGCTCCAGCACTTTCTCTCCAGTCCAGATTTCCCAATATTCAGCAAGATCCGAGCTACAGCCTTGACAGTCGCGTATTTGCAAAATCCACACTTTCTTGCCATCCCAATTTTGGGACATCTAATATGCTATGTGCTCAGCCAGTCACCACGTTTCATACCTAAGGCTTTTCTGCATAGGAAGGTGTTCTGGAGTTGGGTCAGGAAAAGCAATGGTTCAAGGCTGTTCCTCTTCCACAGGGATTACGCCCAGCTTATAGAGCGTCTCAGAGAGGTTAAGAAACTGATACAAGGTCACAGAGCTGGTGAGAAGGAATTTGAACCCAGGTCTTCTGATTCCAAGTTGGTAATGAGACATGATACCAAACGTAACTGGCATGTGGGAACACTTAGAAGGGGATGGCTTTCTGTCCCTTTTCCTGGTCCAGACCCTGCCCCAGTCCCCACAAATGCCTGAGGATGGAGAGGCTCTTATCTGGGGAGAGGGAATCTTTGACAGGAACTGGTAACCACAGAGCTATCCATCTAACTTGCCTCAGACTTCGTGCTCCCTTCCCTGAGGCCTCAGGGCCAAGAGGCACAGGCAAAGGGTGGTCTGTGTGTGGGGTGTTTGGGGCGAAGGGCACTGGTGCTGGGAGGGAAGCCCAAAAAGGAGGTTTTGACCCTCCTGCAGGTTCCTCAGTTTCCCCTGAAAATGCTGCGTGGTTAAGCAGAACACAAAAATTGGCAAGTCAGAGAACCAGCTCTGCCACAAATCTGCTCTGCCCTCCCTGCAGCCCCTGGCCCTCCGGGCCTCCTCTTCCTGTAAAATGAAGAGGTGGCGCCTGGGGATCTCAGAGGTTGGTTCATCCCATGATAAAATGGGGGAGAGTGGCCCTAGGGAAGGCAGCTCCTTCACCAATAACCACAATGGCTGGCATTTGCCCATGTCCCAGCTCTGGCCATGGCTACTTTGGGCCTCTGTCTCCTTCTAGTGCCAGGTCCCCTTCAGCTGTTTCCCTCTGTCAGGACAGAACAAGACATAAATGTCCTTTTTCCAATCTGTCACTTCCAGGTTCCAGTCTGCCTTGTGTCCCTCCACTCCTTTTCTCCCTGCCTCACCCCCAAAGTGGGAAGGATTTGGTGCACAGGAGTGCCCTGGAGAGGCAAGCGGGTGACCCGGCCCACATCCCGGTGGGTGCACCCCACCCAGGGCTGGCCCCACACCTACCCCGTCATCTTTGGCGGTCTCCGCTTCTGATACTCCCGCTCGTCCACAGTCCACACAGCACCTTTGACGTTCTCCACACGCACGAAGCACTTGTGCAGGCTGAGGTTGTGCCGCACGGCATTCTGGAGGTGCAGTGACAAGCGGCAGACGCTCAGAGGCAGCCTGCTCGGCCCCTCCTCTGCTCAGGTGAGCACACACAGGAAAGTCCCACCTTGTCCCACTTTCCCCCACCCAGGGACCAGCAGAGGAGGGGCCGGCCCTGAGAAGACCCTGCCACGGGGAATGGAAGGCCCTTCTCCAGCCCTTGGAGTCAGGGGCTCCCAGCACCTTCATCACTGACAGCCCATTTTATTATCTGCCCTCCTTCCTGCCACATTCTGGAGAACTCCATGTACCAACTACATGATATGTAGTTAGTAATACTTTGTTTTTCTATCATCATTAATCAGATGTGCAGCTGGTATTCAGGGCTTCTGATTGGCCTGAAGTCACACTCAGGCCTTGGGACTTCAGTGAGCCTGGGACACTTTATCTTAGGTGCTCATAGAATTCCCATCAAGCTTTGAAAAGTTTTGGGGATAACGCCGGAACTCACTGCAACCGCCCTCCACGTCTAGGAGTGTGGAAGCCATGGCTTTGAGCTGTGCCTCAGAACAGGCAGCTGAGAGCATGAGGTATACAGTAGAGGCCTAATACATACTTATTGAAATAAAGTGGGAGAAAGGAGAGCGTGGGCTTAGTAGCAGTAAGGCAGGAAGAGAAAAAAGAGGAAAAGTCACCTTGTCGCTCCCACCTCCTCCTGGCAGGATAACTGCAGGAATTGAGGCCATCTGGTTTGTAGGACATTTGGGTGAGGGTGGGGTGCGTGGCCCAATTCATGCCCCCAAGGAGCCTGAGCTAGGGCCCCAATCCCCTCCCTCCCCCCACCACGTCCCTCAGTCCTGTCCCTGCACTCGTCTCTCTAAGCTTCACCCACCCAGCTGTCCCTGTCCCTGTTACCTGTCCTCCCTCTGCCTCCCCCTTCTTGTCCCCATCTTGTCTCCTCTTTACATTTCTAAATGGGGAAGAAAGCAGGCAGGGCGGGCAGCCCGTGCCCCTAGAGATCCCCTCTCCCTCTCTCCCTTCCAACTCTTGCCACTTGCAACTGGCCCGATTTCATTACCAATTTTAATTTGCCTCTAATTAAATCCTGTGTATTTTTCCGACTCGCTTGCTAATCCACGAGGGAGGCGGGCGGCTGGAGTGGAATCTCTTGGAGCGATAATTACAAAGGGCCTAATCACGCCGGGGCTCCTGCCTCGGAATAAATTTGCCCGCATTACGGGGCTCCGATCCTCCGCTTTGCAAATGAGAATGACCCCAATTTCCGAGGATGGCCTCACCGGGGCTTTTTTCCCTCATTTCGAAGCCTGATTCGTGATGAGAGACTAATTCGTTACGCTGAAACATTAACGGCAATTTAAGGGGTCTGGCGGGGGCTTCGTAAACAAAAGGAAGGGCCCACAACACAGGCCCTGGAAGGGGATGGACAGGGGGAGGGCTAGTGAGGACCATCGGCTCGGCAGATGGCGGTTCTGTCCCCTGGATGAACAGCAGCTGGCCTGCCCCACACTGGCTCCGGACCCTTCTGCCCTCGTCTGGAGTGGACAGCATCTCAGGGTAGGGGCCAGAGGGGTGAAAGAGGAGAGAGGAAATAGTTGAGCAGAGGAAGGACTTCAATGGAAGATAAATGAGTGAAAAGCGGAGATCGGAGGGAAACAGTTCGGTGTAGACAAGGTGCATTTCCCAAGTAACATGAAAGAAGCTGCAAAACTCCTGAAGGTCAAAGGGGACCTCTAGCTGGGATGGAGTCTGCTATGGCACAGCGAGGGCACAGGCAGTGAACCCAAGTGCTGGAAGCGGCAGCAAAGCACTGCTAACTGGAAAGGCCACCCACTCAGTCATCCAGCCGGCTTCCCAGTGGGACTTAGGCTACGTGAGGGGAGATGAAGGTGAAGACCCCAGAGCCAGAGACACGCCACCGAGACGACCAAGGGTGGGCAACCAGTCGAAGGAGGCATGGAAGGCCAAGGGAGTGGGGCTGGGGGTGGCTTCATGACAATCACCAAGGGGTTTAAGGGGTTAAGTCACTTAAACCAGCTCCTCCTGATCTCAAGAAAGAAGAGTAAAAATTGCAGTGAGGTGGTATAGTTAAGTGAGAACAGGAAAGGAGGGTGGGTGGTGAATGGCACTCTGCCCCCCAGGAGACTGTCTTATGGACCTGAGGCTCTACAACGTCACCCCTAAAAGCAGAGGATTAATATGCAATATTAAAGTAAACATAAGATAACAATCGTAATGATCTATATAGGACTCCATTGTTTACAGGACTCTATTGTTTACAAAACCTGCTATCTAAACTGGCCTGGAGGTTGGAGACGGGACCAGGTGGCCCCAGGAAGGCCCTGCTGGCTCAGAGAGAGGGCAGGACTGTGGTTGGCAGGAAATGACATCACTCACAGCCAATCAGAGCAGCTGTCCCAGCCTCATAGCCTCTCCCCCAAGCTTTAGGAATTGGGCATGGGGATATAGAAGATCACGGAACAGTCTCTACTACTGCACTGAGCACACTCCCAGAGCAGAGAGGGCAGGGCCCCGTGCACACCTCACTGGGTCCTGGACTCTTGCGGGGAGGGGGCTTCAGTGACACTTGTTGAAACCTGGTGGGATGTGGGGGAAGTTAGCCTGTTTAACTGCAGTTTCTGCACTGGCCAGCAGGGGGACTCAAGAGCCAGGCTTCCAAGTAAGGTTCTGAGACAGGGACTCCTCAGGTGTCTAACGTTCCCCACTGGGCCCAACACTCCCTTCTCCTACCCCCACCTCCCAATTTTGATAACCACTTTCCCACTCCACTGCAAAGACCCTAATAGTTTCACCCATCAGACAGACAGATACACACAGGTGACATACAGACCATCTTGGCTATAGAGAAACAAATGGTTTAGCAACTCAGCCCACATATCTGTGTCCCATTTTTCTAGAGTCCCTCCCTTGCCTGCCTCTGGTCCCCCAGGAAAACTCTTATGGGATGAAGGCGTTGAAATGACTAATTGGATGGAGACAATTATCTTCCTGCCGCCGATGGCAGAGTTGGGGAGAGTGTGTGACTCCCTTGTTTGGGCCCCAGTGCCTCAGTCCATCCACATGTCTGGGCCTGCACCCCCCACCCCAACCCTGGGTTTCACAATGTGTGCCTTTAGTCAAGGTATCCAGACCCTTAGGGTCTCTGGTGAACGTAACCCAAGCCTCCCTACCAGGCTCAGGCATTCCAGCTCTTGGGGGCCCTACTTCACAGGGCTGGAGTCTTTGGGCGCCCATGAAGAAGCATTCGAGAGGGTGTCTTCCCAGAAAAGAAGGCAGCATGAGGCTAGAAGGCAGGGGTCTTTAAGAGGCACTTAATGAACATCCCATGGCCCCTGCAGAGGTGGGGGTGGAGGGGCACATGGCCCAGCCTGAGCTCCGGTGGGCAGGTGGGGCCATGTCTGCAGGACCACCTCTCCGAGAGGGATAATTGTTAGGCATCCTTAGTCTCAAAGGGATGTGACGTCCAAGTGTGACTGGGGCCCGGGGCTGGTGGGAGGCATGCCTCACCTTCCAGGTGGCAGTGTTTCTCCGGAAATAGGCGAACATCCTGGTGAACCAGTTGTAGATCTCGTTCAGGGTCAGCTGCCTGTCAGGAGTTTCCAGAATGGCCTGTGGGCAAGGAAGCAGCAAAGGGACCCTCAGCTTGGACCTCACAGGGTCCCAGGCCTGTGTTCTCTCCCCCAGGATCTCTCTCTTCTGCCTGGCCCCCAGCTCACCCCGTGAGCAGAGGAGACCCCTGCACATAAGCATGTGGATAAGGACCCGTGGTGCTTGCTGGTCCCGAGAAGGGCAGGCTGGTCACAGCCCAGTCAGAGACCAAGGGGAACACAAACCTCAAGGGCTATGTGCTTGTGCAAAGAGCACACGAATTTTTCTGGAGGAAAAACAGCTCCAAGGACCCGTACCCTAGAGTGGGAATGAAAGCAGTATTCTTAGGAGAGAGCTATGTCTAGGACGTGGGGGCTGTTAGGAATTTATCCAAATTTTGGCAAAGTCCCGGTCCCCACTTATGAGATGGTGTTTGGGTGTGTGGGAGACAGAAGGAGGCCAACTAACAGTGACCGTAAGTCTATTAGAAAATAGTCTCATGGGTGTGTGTGCACATGGAAATGAGAGAATGACGACACAGTGGGTATGAATAGCAAAAAGAAGTGTGTGTGCTCCCAGAGAAATGTCTGCGTGACCAGATGAAGCCTGTATGAGACCTACAGCTGAGCAGGGGCACTTCAGCGAGCAGGAGGGGACAACCGTGAGAGGGGAAGTTATGTTCCCTGTTCCAGGATCCTCCTGCAGGCTGGGACCCTGAGGCAGGGCTGCAGCCTGTGTGCCATTTCCCACACCCCTCTGGCTACCTTCCATGCTCACCTGGCGGATGAGGGAGGCGTAGGTGAAGGGGGGCCTGACGTCCGCATTCTTGTAAAACTCATGATTCTGGGCCAGCTCTGGGGGAGACAGGCAGATGAGGTAGCCATTTGGACGGCCCAGCTTGGGAAAAAATAATGCCCCTCCCACGGCCCTTACCTGAGGAGATGGGGGAGCAGAACTTGTCACTGCTCCTCCGGCGGGCGGGGCCCCCGCTGTGCAGGGAGGCAGAGCCCAGGCCTGGAGGCCTTAGAGGGGTGACAGGGGCTGCAGCCGAGGTGGGCGGGTGCACCAGGCCATCTGGGAACGAGTCTGCTGCGGAGATGGTCACCTTGGAGAATGAGGAGGAGCCGGGGACCGGGTTCAGCTGTGAGCAATGGGGAGGGCACTGAGACCAGCTGGGTGGGTGGGGGTCCGGAGGGTCCAGGGAGTTGTGGAGGGGTGGTGGGAGGGCCACAAGGAGGGGAGAGGCACTCACTGGCTGGCTGAAGGGCTTGGGCTCGGAGGGCCGCATGTGCAGGTGGGCCATCATGGCCTGCAGCCGCTCGCTCTCCTTGGCGAGCTGCAGAGAGGGTGGAGAGGCTGGACGTGAGCAGGGGCTGTGCCCGGAGGCAGCCAGGTCTTCTTCCTCTTCCATATCCCAGCAGACACCCCAGAAAGGCCCTATTCCCACCACCACATGCCCTCCAGCCTTGACATCCCAGTTCCCTCTGTCTCCTGCCCTCTGGCCCCTCACGTCAAGGTCAGGGCAGGGACTGCCTGCTCCGTGAAGCCCTCCCCACTTCTCCTTCAGGCTGTGTGTCCCAGGCTCAGCTTCGTCATGGTCAGGGGCCCTCTTTCTAACAGCACAACCTTTTCTCCCCATCAAGGGCAGAGGCTGTGGTTGAACAACACCCAAGTCCAGTGGCACTTGCGTGTAAGAAGGTCCTCAGGCACTCAATGGAGACACAGGAATAGATGAATGATTCAGTCACCCACATTCATCAATTCAAGAGATCTTTCACAACCACTGCCTCAAAGCAGGGCGCTCTGCTAGGTGCCAGAGGGCGGTGGGGAAATATCGACCAGCTGCCTGGCCGCCTCTCCTGAGGAGCCTCCTGAGTACTCTGTTACAGAGCTTAGACTCAGGAGCCAGACTGCCTAGGTTCTCCCTCCAGCTCTGCCACCTGCTAGCTGAGTGACCAGAACCAAGTTACTTCACCTCTCTGTGCCTGTTCTCTGTAAGATGGGGGATAGTAATAGTACCCACCACACAAGGTTGTTCAGAGGGCTACTTGAGTTACATATAGGTGAAGTATTTAGGACAGCACAAGTAAGTGCTCAGGGCATTAGCTATGAATATTATTTTTGTTGTTTGTATTAGCATGAGTCTCTTCTCTGGCCCTCTCAGCAGACACGACCCTGACCCTGGTTTACACCCTTCAAAGTCCAGCTGCCCTCACCTCAAAAGCATGGTAACTAGGCCCTAGAAAATACAAGATGCTGATTTTGGACCCTCTGGACCCCCACCCACCCAGCTGGTCTCAGACTCCCCACACCCCTGGGGCAGGGGCAGGGGATGCAGCCCTGGGGCACCTCCCCCTCTGCAGCCTCAGGCCACACCTGGATCTCCAGCTGCTGCACCACCTGCATCTGGACGCGGCACTGCGCGGTGCTCCGGTCATCCAGGGCGTGCTCTGTGTTGAGGTGTCTTTAGGGGGAGGAGGGGGCGGAGAAGAGAAAGTTGGGCCCGGCTTTCCTGCTGTTACCACCCTCCCACCCCATCCTCGAAGCCCACCCAAAGGCCTCGAAAGCAGACAGACCAAGAAATACAAAGAAGGGAAAGGGGAGGGTAAAAAGAAGAAAACAAAAAAAAACCGGGGCCAAGGAGGAAGCTGCGTTCTCGTCACCCTCCTTTGATGTCTTTGCTAAAAATCCCAGCTACAGAGAGATCTAATTGCAAATGAACTAATTAAGTAAACCTCTGACGAAGCGTGAAAACAATTTGTTTGACCCTGATGCTGCAAGGGTCTGAGAGACAGCAGAGTTAATCAGTCAGTGACAGAGCCTGGCACGGCTGTGGCAGCTGGCCGCCTGCTGCCAGCCGCCTGTCTGCCTCCCGCCCTGCCTGTCCACCAGCCAGGCCTGTCACTAGGCCATCACTCTTGGGGGCTGAGTCTGGGGGGAGGAGAATGTGGGGAGTCCTCTCCCTTCCCTCACACCCCCACCCCACTGGGCTGTGCATTCTGGGAATGGGGTGGGGAGGCTCCCGGTCTGGGGAATATATGCTGGGCAGGTGGGTAGGAGTGATGGGGAGTTGATTAGGGCAGAGAAGGAACTAGGTACCCGGGGGGCGGGAGACAGCAGGACAGCTGGTTGCTGAAGGCCCAAGAAGGGGCAAGCTAGGTGGCAGGCTGGGGGTGAGGGGCCCTGTGGAAAGGCTGCTGCTGGTAGGGAAGGCTGAGGGCAAAGGACAACGGGGGTGACACCTACTTGATAAACTGGCCCAGGTCTTCACACAGGGTCTCACAGCCAGGCCACTTGCACTCTCCGTGTCCATAGAGGGGGTGGGAGCCGGGTGTCTCCTCGTGGGAGGAGCTAGGAGGAGAGGGCGGTGGTAGTCAGGGAAGCTGAAGACCCCAGCAGCCCTGGGTCCAGCCCAGCCCAGGTTCCTGCAGATGCCGTTTCTGTCCCTAACACAGGTTTCCCAGAGGCCTAGCACCATTTGGTGTGCCCTGGGAGAGGTAAGCTTCACCCCACCCTCCCAGCCCCCACCATGTGTGTCATCCCTAGGGGCCCAGGTGTGCCCCTGGGCAGGTCTGCAGTGCCCCCACCCCCACCCCAGCCTGGGCCCCGTACCTGTCTCTCCGAGGTGTGAGCACAGTGGGCTGTCCATTGGGCAAGGTGTGGTGGGAGAGCGGGGGTGAGACTTTGGGGGGGGCGGCAAACGAGGTAGCGGTGGTGGCCGTGCCAGTGAGGTCCAGCCCCTCCTGCTTGACGCTGTCCTCGGCAGGCTGCCCGGGAGCACCCTCACCCTTCCACAGCTGAGGCAGGTCCGTGGGACACACGGCTGCTGTGGCGGAAAGAGGCGAGAGGCTGGCAGAGTCTCAGGAACGTAGGGGGCCTCCCCAACTCACCCCTGGGGCAGGAGTGTGCCAGCCCTTGGGCACAGTGAGGGCTGTGGGGCTGGGCTGGGGGGTGGGGGTAGCTACTCACCTTGTGGGAGGGTCTGGAGGGGCCCGGAGGCTTGGCTGGGCTGCAGGCTGACCAGCCCCTGTCTCTGCAGGTTGAGCAGGTGTTGCTGCTGTAGCTGTTGCATTTGTAGAAGCTGCTGCTGGAAGGCCAGCTGCTTATTCCCCAGTGCCTGGTGGGGGCCCCGAGGGGGTGGGCAGAGAGATGTGCCATCAGCCTCAGGTGTGCCATCTGGCCCCCACCCTGCAGTCACCCCTTCCCAGGGCCTCTCAGCCCCCGGAGCTGTCGGTGCAGTGTCCGAAGCTGCAGCTTCTCTGCTCCCGGCCCAGCTTCCATAGGGCTGCATGCCTCCTCGCAGTAAACACACGCATGCACGCACGCACGCGCGCAACACACAGCCAGACCCAGACACGCAGCACGACGCCTCCCGCCTCCCTGCTCCCGCCTCCCTCCTGCTGCTGCTTAGCGCCTGCTCTAGCTCCCCGCACCGCAGCTGTGCAGGCCTGGGAGGGGGGGAGCTCTCATCACAATGATCGATGAGCCTGTCAGACTCCGGGGGCCACTCCCGCCTGGCAGGCACCCTTCCCACATGCCCGGGGTGCCCCCCTTCTGCTCTGAGGAGGGGGCCTTCTCCCCTCCAGCTCCTCTCCTCTCTTTCTTAGATACAGAGAATCAAGGAGTCTGACGGGACTTTAAAAGATCAGCATCAGCGGGTCATCCCTGGCTCAGGGACAGTCACATCCATACTGCTGGGGGGCACTCACACTGTTCAGTCACTAGCTCTAGGTCGCACACATGCAAGCGTTCTCTTACTCTCTTGGTCCACCACCCCCCCGCGCCCCCACCCACTCCAGGAGTCAGTTCTTTACACAGGCACTGACAAGTCAGCCTGTCAGCAAGTCTCTTCTGAGCCCCAGGATCCAAGCCTGTCCTGGGTGCTCGGGAGTCAGGGACGTCTCTGCCTGCCTGCCTGCTTGCCCTGGGGGTGGGGTGGGTAGGGGCTAACTAGTCAATAAACCCAGCCTAGAGATAATGCAGAGAATGCAGCAATTACCAGACCCTTGTGGGGGAGGCTGAGGAGCTGGGGAATGACTGGGAAGAGGCAACTCAGAGCTTGGTTGTGGTTTGGCAAGCAGGAGGGAGGCACGTGTCTGGGACAAGAGGGACAGGGTAGCAGGGCCTGGTATGGAAGCTCAGGAGATACTGTGGCCCAGATGGGGCAGGTGGTGTAGGTTGGAGAGTTCTCTGGATAGGGCAGGGCTGATGACTGTCAGGGACAGAAGTTGGGGCAGCTGGGGGGCAGAGCAAGTGGTTTGCTGAGCAACTAAAAGGTTCTCAGGACCAGAGTGGAGGACTGAGGAGCTGGGTCACTAAGAGACAAGCAGGTAGGAAGAGCGCATGAGAGCGAGGCAGCTGGTTATGAGCGGGGACCATCCAACATTCATATACATGTCTACAGGCACGTGCACAGAGACAACACAGGGCTCCATCTTCTGGCTCTCATTAACCCAACAACACAAGGCAAGGAGAGGAGGTCTGAAGGGGGATGAGAGGAGATGGAGAAATGTGAGCCCCCACCGCCACCTCCTCCATGCTCCCTGTTCCCCTCCCTCAGCCTTTTCTTGGCTTTGCCACTACTCCCACAAGGCCATTCTCTCCGACCACCTTGGGACACCCCGGCTCTGGCCAGGTGATGGGACGGGGCCCTGCACGAGCCCCTTACCTCTTTGGGTTGCTGCTTCCCAGCCTGCTGTTGGGTGAGGAGCTGCAAATGGAGCTGCTCTTGCTGCTTCTTGTAATATTCCTGCAGCTGGGGGTGGGGGTGGCAGGAGGCAGGGATAGGAGTGGGAGTAGGTTACCTCTGGCAGCGGACTGCTCACCCCAAGCAACCCCAGCCCTGTGGTGACTGGGCTCTTGGATGCAGCAGTGGGGAGTCTTACTGGGCAGTGGGATGGAGGGCCCCACAGGGAGATGTGTGCTCTGAGAGGATGCCTGAACGGTCTGCACCAGGAAGGAGTGGAGAAGGGAGAGGGGAGTTACACTCTACACTTCCCAGCCCTCTTGGTAGGTCCCCTGATTAGGTCGAGATGCCAGGAGCCAGGGTGTTGTAGTACTTTGCCCTTCCCTGGGGTTCTGGAGATAGAGGTGGGGCCTCCGGGGAGTGTGAGGGGGCTGCTGTGGGAGAAGCCTGACCTCTGACCTCGCCCAGCTGCCCTGGAGGAACTAAATAGGCTGGGAGCTGGGAGGCCAGTGCCTACCACCACCACCCCCCTTCCCAGCTGCCCCAGGGCCAGACTCACCTGCTGGAGCATGAGTGCTTGCTGCTGCTGGAGCAAGGCCTGCAGCTGTGGGGGCGACAGGATCTGCTGCATCTGTTGTGGGGTAAGCATCTGCGGCGACATCATGGCCACTGACACGGGCACCTGTGGGATTCGGCCGTTAGCCTGCTGGCCTCGCCCCCACCCCAGGGAGGGCATGCACCCAAGGCCCCACCTACAATATGGCGGCGTGGCTCCAGAGTGGAGACTGCCGGGTTCAAATTCTGGCTCTGCCACCTACTAGCATGGTGTCTTTGGACAAGTGACTTGCCTCCCTGTTCTGTTTTCTTTTCTCTGACATGAAAGCAGCAACAGTGCCTACCTCTTAAGGTTGTCATGGGGACTAACGAGTTAATCCTTAGAACAGCATCCGGCATACAGCAAGTGCTCATAAGGCTGCCTATCGTTTGGGATGCGCTCTCTCAAGTACAGGAAGATTAGACTCTAGTGGCACCAGTTGGGAGAACCCTAGCAGCACGTCCAGCACACAGCAGGCACTCACTGTGTTTGCTCTGGTGGGGTCTTCCCATCCAGGAAGGCAGCAGCCAAGCCATTCCCAACTCTTGCTCTGTCTCTTCTGAGACAGTCTGTGAGGTGGGCCTGGCCAGGAAGGCAGCCTGCAGCCATGGGGAGGATTCAACACCGTGGGCAGGAGGCCCTGGACTTTGGCCCCGTCACATACACATCACATTCTGCAGCACACCTGTCCAGATGGCATACACAGAGGCCCAGAGAGCACTGAGCGGCCATCCTTCGTGGGTATGTGTGTAGGTACAGCTAAGTGGCCAGCAGGGTGGAGAGAGCCCCAGGCAGGGAGTTAGGAGGCAGGCTTCTCTTCCTAGCTCTGCACTGAACTCGCTGTGTGACCCCCAGCAAGTCACTTGCCCTCTCTGGAGTGTCAGTTTCCTCAACCATCAAAGAGAGAGAGGATTCTAAGAGATGGCTCCTTCCAGCTGGAACATGCAGGATTCTCAAAGTAGAACCGCTTTCTGTCCCCTGTCCTGGGTTTGACCTCCACAGGAGGCTCTGAGAATCTAGCTATAGGTAAAAGGTACAGGGAAAAGCAGTAACATCATTTTTTTCCCAGCCCCACCCCCCCTGAAATGCCCAGGCTTGTGCAGTCATAGCCAGGGAGGCCCAAGGCACAGCACTGTCTTATCCCCTTCTGGCAGGACAGGTGCCCTGACCGGGCTACCTGCCACTCCCACTACGCTGAGAGCACAGACTCTTCTCTCCTCTTCTTCTCACTCCCAGGCCCTAAGATGTGCCCAGCACACAGCAGGTACTCACTACGTTTGCTCCCCTGAGCTGAAATACCTTTCCCAGTGGATCGGAGGCCCCTCTGCCAGCCCTAGGGCATGGAGGGAGGGGTGCAGGGCGGCCCAGTCAGGGAGACATGTCCTGCAGGGACTTGTCTTGTGCAGGATGTGACAGGTTAGGTCCCCAGGGGACGCATGGCCCCTGTCATCTCCCCCCAACCCCATGGGTGGGGCAGCGGAGGAGGAGTTGGTTCCTTTTGGGATCCTTGGCAGAGGCAGGCCGCAGCCTCAAGCCGCCAATTAGGGAATCCCCAGGTAAAGGAGCAGTGAATCCAGGGACACGGGAAGTTCCACTGCCCCCAGCTCTTCTCACCCAGCTAGTGGCTGAGCCCAGCCCTGGGCTTTCCCCCTTCCCCTAGCGTCTCTGTGCCCACATCCCTGGGAGGGGCAACCCCTGGTTCTTTAGCCATGGACATCCCTGGGAAGGAAGGCTCCAAGGGGCCTCTGCAGAGGAGCCGGAAGCGGCAGGGTTGGGATTCAAGGCCAGGTCTGTGTCCTCCATGGTTCCTGGCGTTTCCACATCTCACAATGCCTGCCCCACCCTGGAGCAGGTCTTGAGAAGGGTTTCGGAGAGTGTGTGGACACTAAACCATCCAGGGAGCTGAAGAGTGGATGGGGCTGCAGATCCCAAAGGCCAACCGCCCTCTTTCCACTGTGTCGGAGGACACTCCGGAAAGCCAGGCTGCAAGGGTGTTCTGGTCCCTCTCAGAGGGACCTCGGGGACGGGGTGGGCAGTGGCACAGACCCACTCCCCCTGAAGAGAGAGCTGCCCGAGTCCTTTGTTGGGTAACCCAGGCAGGTGGGCTGCTCAACTGTCCTTTCTTTCCTCCTCCCGTGAGGATGCCCAGAGTGGGGGTACAGAGGTCAGAGCCCTGGATTTCTGACTCAGGTGACCTAAGTTCTTGTCCCCGACATTGACCATTCTTTGAAATCACCAAGCCTTACTTTCTCTATCTGCTCACCGGGGTTTGGCACACCTGCCTGCCCCACCTCACAGGGCAAAAGGCTGTGGATTATGTGCCAGGCAGTTGGCTGGCCCTTAATGAGTATGATCTCCCTGAATCTTCACAGCAACGCTGGGAGGAGGGTATCATCACTGTTACCATTTTACAGATGAGAAAACTGAGGCCTAGAAGTTAAACAATCTTCCCTACCCTCAAAGGGACAAGGGGAGAAGAGGTAAGTGAAAGTGATTTGTACGCCATTAAATTCTTTACAAATGTGTAACAACATACTTTTAAAAACATTTTGGATTTTCCTTTTCTCCTCTTTTCTAGTCTCCTCCTTTCCCTCTCCCTTCTCCACTGTTAGGTGCTCCAAGGGCCCCAGAGGGCACTGGGTGGCCAAGGTCACTTAGAAGAAAGGCAGTGGGCCTCCCACTCTCCACACAGCGAGAGCTACACCAGAGAGGCACTCAGCCCACAGCAGGTAAGACAGAGACCAGACACCCAGATCTTTCCAGGTACTAGGAGTGAGTCACTGCAAGTGGCATGCAAGAAAGGATGTGGCATTTCCTTCCTTGGGGCTTTCCTACTTGGAGGCAGGGGAATGGAGGAGATGACCTTGGAACACCTCCCTGGCCCCACTGTTCCAGCCAAGTGGCCAAACAGCTGGCTGGAGAGGCGGCTACAGAGGTAGATCTGGATGGATTCCCTTGTGTGTACTTGTCTCTAAGGTGGCCCTGTGGGGTCAATAAAGGTCAGCAAGGTGGCTGCCACATGCTGATCTCCTGGGCTGGCTGACCCATCTACTACCCCCAACGCCCCTTGGGGTTCCGAGCATTGAGCTGGAGCTCCCCTGGTGTCCCCACTGACCCCTCACCGGGCCGGGATGTGTTGGATGGACACTGCTGACTACTCAGCTCAGCAAAGCCCGCAGCTCACCACCTGGAGCGCGGCCAGGGCAGCCACATGCTCAGTAAGGGCTCGGCAGTGTGAGCTCTGGGCTAAACGCTGACAGCTGCCTCCAGGCCCTCCCCCAGGGGCCCTGCTCGGGCCTGGACCCCTCCATCCACCATGAATACAGTGTGCTGGGCTCCATGGCCGGACTGGGAACAGCGATGGTGCCCAACATAGAGGGAGCTTGTTTGGGGGCTGAGGATTGGGATGGATATAATTTGGTGCCAGTCAAGGACCTAAACTCAACCTCTGAAGTATGGGGTCTGGGGTCCCTGGACTAGGCCAGAGCTCAGTTTAGGTTAAACTCCCTGCATATCACCAGGAGTCCTTAGACTGCTGCTGGGCTGGAGCTACTACAGCAATAATGATCGTGGTGGGACACTAAGAAGAACTTCTAGAAATGCCAAAAGAGGAAGCCTCAGGGGGGCTAAGGAGATGAGACAAAGGCTGGGCAGAGCTAAGGGGTCTGGCCTTAGCACCCCTCTGCCTAAAGCCCCAGCTACTTGTGCCGTCTTCTGTAACTATCCCCTCCCTACCTGGGGTCCAGGCCTGAGCACAAACCAGGCAACCCCTAGGCTGCAGCTGGAGACCTAACACGGTTTTAGAAACTCTTCTGAAGCTGGCTCTATGGAAGGGATGGTGAACATGGCTGCGAGGTGAGTGGGCAGGCAATCCTACCTAGAGTTGGGGAGCAGAGTAGTGTCCTGTGGGGGCCACTGGGAAAGGGGCTGCCATTGATCTCCCTTCATTACCCATTTCACTTAAGCTCCAAATCAATAAAATGCACTTTTCTACTTGCTCTCCCGTATTCCCCATCAGCCTCGAGCTCACAGAAAAAGCTGTCTCTGGCCTTGGACCCCATTTGGGGACAGAACCCCACCTCCTTGGAGATTGTGAACTTGAAGGTGGGAATAAAAGGCAAGGAAGGTACCGAGGGTTCGAAGAGAAGAAAGGTCAACAGTCAGGGCTCCAGGCTCCTGGGGAAAAGTTCAGACGTGGCCCCAAAAACCCCCACCACTCTGAGCCCAGGGCTCTGTTCCTATGGACTGCTAGTGTTCTTCACTACTGTGCCAGGCACACAGCCAGTGAGAGTGCTGGAGCTAGTTGTTTGGGTTCAAATCCTGGCTCTGCCCCTTATTAGCTGTGTGACTTTGGACAAGTTACTTCACCTCTCTGGGCCTCAGTAGCCTCATCTGCAACATGAGGCTAATAATAGTATCTACCTTATAGGACTGTGAGGATAAAATGAGATGATATTTGTAAAGCACTTAGTGTCTGCCCCATGATAAGCACTCTGTAAATATCAATTGTTAGTTTAAGAAGTACTGATTGAGTCCTTATTGAAAGAGTGAATGAACGAATTATTGGGAGGTGGAGACAAGAAGAGTGAAAGCCTGAGAAAAGAATCATTTTATCCCTTCCTCCGACCTAAACCTCTGCCTCTCATTCTAGGCCATCCAGGGACCTCATTCGTTTTAGAGGAGGGCGTCTCCTAAGGCAGATGCCATAGCCTCTCTCCCTCGCGCATCACTTCAGACCTCCGACCCCTCACAGCCAGCCACAAAGTGCGTCCTGATGCCTGATCTCCGTCCCTCCAAGCCCCATCAAGCTCCTTTCTCACTCGGGGTCAAGCAGGCTCTTTCTGGGTTGGGGGCAACATTCCTGCTCCCCAGCCTACCTCTTAGGCTGGGGAAGGTTAAGAGCAGTAGCCTGAGGATCACTTTTCAGACCCAGGGAGTATGTGTGTGTGTGTGGGGGGGGGGTCCCTTTAATTCAAAGAGCCCCAGTCCTGACACCAAGTGGGTGTGAGAACTTTCTCTTCTTCCCATTAGTGGCTTCCCAGACTTTGTCCTCCCCTCCCCCACGCAGGCCACCACCCCTCTCAGCCCAACTCCCTCCCCTTGAGGGCTGTTTCATCAGGTTTGAGACTAAAGAGATGGCTACTATTAAGGCCCAACTAACTGATGGGCACCTTGAATTTCTTCAAAGTGCTTTCTGAACATAAGCTTGTTTTACATAAAAACTGGGTACTTCTCTGACACGCTGCACCCCATTCTGCCCTCTTCTTCACTTCCCTCAGCACCCAGCCCCCCAGACTCCAGAGCTGCATGCTCAGGATCGTGTTCAGCCTTCCTCCCTTAGATAAACTTCCTTTCAAAGCCCAGCTTAATCCTCTCCCCAATTTCAAGCCTCCCCACTGCTATGGTGGGGGGAAGCTAGGAAGTTTGGCTGCTGGGCCAAGGGGGAGGAGAGCAGGGAGGACAGCGGGCTCCGGAGCTGTGACCCACCCCGACTCAGACTCCAGATTCTCCCAAGTTCTTTGTGACACAAAAGGTAAACAGAAGGCCTGGCTTACTCCCGCCCACCCCCCACAGATCTCCCCTCCCCCAGCCAGCCAGATGGGCCAGCAGGCTGGGGGGAAGAGGGGGGGAAAGGGCAGATTGTGCAAAGGAAAACAAAAGAGACAGAGAGACATCAAGAGACAGGAAACACCAGGAGACAGAGAGAATTAGTGGGTGAGAGATAAGGGAGGGAAGCATGGTGACCTCAGCAACTGGGAGAGCCTGGGAGGGGAGTAGAGAGAGCGACAGGCGGGCTGACCACACGGGGATGGAGAAACAGAAACCTGAGAAGTGACCCTGAGGCCAAGGAAGAGGAAGCCAGCAGAGGGACAGAGACAGAGAGAGCCCAGCGTAGACTCAAACTTAGAGACAAAGAGGCCAAGCAGAGGAAGGCCTGAGGGATCAGGTGGAAATGAGAGAGAAAGTAGAAGTTTCTTCACCCCACCCCTGCACTGAGTGCATTTCTCTCTGGACAGCTGCCCATTTTCTGGTAGTGGGGAGGGGCCAGAGCAATTCTCCCACTGGCCCTTCCCCTCCCTTGGTTTGCTAAGCCCACCCTGCAACCAGGCCCCAGCCCAGCCAGCCCCCAACCTGCCAGGTGCCCTCCTCACCTGCACCGCAGAGGCTGCCTGCTTGCTGTCATTGTTCCCTGGGGAGCTCAGGCCAGAGGCCTGCTGTAGCAGGAACTGCCGGGCCACCTGGAGAGCCTGCAAGACAGGGTGAGTCAGTGGGCCTGTCCCAGCAACTGGGGGCTGCAAGGCAGAGCAGTGAGTGTGGACCCAGGATTCGGGGAGTTTGGGGCATTATAGGGGAGGAGATCAGGGTAAGGCAGAAGGTCTTGGGGGTGAGGCTCCTGGGGTCCACTTGGGCTTGGGGGTAAGGAGAAAGGTAGGAGCTGGTAGGGTTTGGGGAGTCCGAGCCTGTAGGGACTCACTCGAGACCTGGTGAGGTTTGCTGCGCTCCATGGGGTTAGCAAATGGAAGGGTCCGTGGTGAAACAAGGGGGTGGACTCAGGGCATTAATCATAGGTACTATCTGTCAAGCATCTATGTGTCAGGCAGGAAAAACTACCCTCTTCCCTTCAAGTTCTTCTGGCTGGACAAATAATCAAATTAACACAAGACTGATGAGCAGGAGAAAAACATGTAAAACTGAGTAACACCAATACTGCCTGCATACATGGGAGAGACCCAGGAACAGAGTAACTCGCCAAAATGGAGGAAGCCATCACTTAAATACTTCCTTTAGTTAAAGACAAAAGATGACTTTGGGAGTGTCGAGTAAGTTCCCGGAGGTGACTAGGAAAAGCACAGTAAGTAAGGGGAAGGTTGTTATGCAGATTTAAGCCCAAGCCTTCTCCAAGGATAGTGAAGGCAGGCCAGGTACAGTGAGGGAAGCACCCTTACAGATGGAGAGCTCCCTCACAAACGTAAATGTCTTTTACAAAGGGTACCTTCTGCTTGGTTTTCAGAGCTTCTCCCTGGTTTGCCCTTTCTTAAAATCAAACAGCCTACAATAATCAATACCCCAAAGCAACATGTTTTCGGGTGGCAAACTGTTCCCTGTCACAGGCAAGATCTCATTTCATCCTTTCCTGGGAGGCTGGGAGGTAGGGATTAGCAGCCCCATTTCACAGCTGAGGGAACGGTCTCCAGGAGGTTAAGTAACATGTCCAAGATCACACAGCCAGGTTTCAGAGGCAGGATTTGAGCCCAGGAAGCTGGGCTCCAAGGCCATGTGCCTTACTAGATGGTGGGTCTGGGGGCCAAGGGTACCCCTCACTCGGAATCCAGAATCCGAGCACACAGCTGGGGGGCGGGGGCGGGGCGGAGTCCCAGGGTCTGGGTGCTGGCTTTCTGAGTCCTGGGGGTCTAGGTGCAGGGCTCTGTGGCACTGGGGGAATGTCATCAAGTCCTGAAGGCGGTGTGTGAACTATCACTTGAGCTACACTGACCTTGGTGGTCTGGACTCGGATGTCATGGTGGCTGGGACGCGACTCTGAGCCGGGGTCACAGGAGTAAGACGTGTGTGGCATTTGAAGGAAGAGTGGGTTAGGGTTAGGGTAAGAGCAGGCTCTAGCCAGACAGGAGGCCTGGGAAGTGGGCGGATAGGCTGGGAGAGATGGCAAGGAGAGTGAGGGGTCAGGAAAGAAAGTAATTCTTCATAAGCTCAGCTAAGCCCTGCATCCCCCCCCACTCCAGGGCCAGTGGAGGGCTCAGAGGCAGGGGATGTGGAGACCTGTCCCCAATCCACATTCTAGGAGCACAAAACCTGCCTGCCTCCAGGTTCCTCACAGACCTCCTTGGGAGCCAGAAGAGTTGTGTCCAGGCCTTTGAAAGGGGCTCTGGCATCAGGCAGACACGGGTTTGAATCCCAGTAGGATTACCAAGCGGTGTGACGTTGGATTAGCTGTTCCATCTCTGCGTTTCAGTCTCCTGATCTGAAAAACGGTACACTACCCATTTCTGAAATACTAGGTGAATTAAAGGACCAATGTCTGGCACTTATATGGCGTTCATGAAGTGGCTGTCCCTTCTCTTCTCATACATCTCTCAACAGTTCTCCCCTTATCTCCTTCAGCCTCTCCCAACACAGCTTCCTGCCCAGTGCACCTATTAAATGGCTCGTGCCTGCCTGTGGCTCACCTGCCTTTGTCCACACACACCTGCTTGTCCCAGATGGACTTCTAACTCTCCTATGCCACCACAAGCACCATCAGACAACACCTTGTACGATGGAATACAGACACACTCAGACCCACTGCCCCTCAGCAAACACTCCGGAAGCATCCACTGTGTACCAAGAATATATACACCCCCCACTTCCCAGCCCTTTCCTCACCAGCATCGAGCAGCTGAGCCTCCTGAGGCGGAAACCTAGTTTACCTTAGAATGGTATCTAAACACACATGGTGCATCTATGGGGACATGTCCCCCAGCAAACCTGATGTTCAGCTGAACATGCTCCTCACCAGCCCCCCAGACCCTAGGCCTCCCCTACACCCCACTTTTCCCCTGGACCTCACACCCTGGAGCAGTGGCCTGGGGTTTCTTCTCTTCAAGATTCACTTCAGAAAGTAGAGTCTGACCTTTCCTGTGGAAAGGGGTGGCAGGGTGGGGAGAAGGGAGGTGGGCCAGGTGGTCATCAGAAAGGACCCCCGTCTGTCTGCTTGCTTTTAGCGACCTCCCTCCAGGTCTAATGACATGGGTTGGACAACTATTCTTTGTCTTCCAAAGGTGGAGGAGGATAGAGGGGTCAGAGGTCAGGGGGCAAGGTGAGGAAGAGGATGGCTCAGCAGAGCTGGCCAGCACAGGCCAAAGGGGACACTGGTCAGGGTGGGGAGGTAAAGCACTTAGTTCCCTGGTGAGGAGAGGGGAGCTGAAGGGAGGGGTTTCCAGGGGAAATTGGGGAGAGCCCCATGCAGTCTCCTGGTAGTGGCAGTGGCTGGGGAGTTGGATTTACTCCCCACTGACTCTCTTACTTTATGGTCCCCTGGAGCATGAAATTACAAGATTTACAGGGAAAAAATGACATGGGTTTGCAATCTTATTCCTGTGAGACCTCCCTGTGACAAGCCCTTCACTTCCCCTCCTCCCACTCTGAGCCTCTCCCCCCCCCCCACCCTCCCCTTTAGGCCAGATGAGAGAGTCAAGTAAGATCCTAGGCTGGGCCAGTCCCCTCTTCTTACTTCCCACACTTCCCCACTCACTCTTGCTTCATGTTTACTGAGCGCTTGCTGTGTGCCAGGGACCATACATGCCAGGTGCTAGGGATAGAGAGGGAAACCGCACATGGCCCTGCCGAGGGCTCACAGCTTGGGTGCTTTCATGACAATTGCCTGTTGCAGACTGAAATGGAGGTGGGCACCAGGTACCAGAGCCTAGAGAAGAGCCTCCCTACCTGTGGAAATCTGGGAAGGCCTCCCAGAGGAGGTGGCATTATTGACTGGGGTCCTGAAGGGGGAGTTCCCCAGGTGGATGAGGAGGGTAAGAGTGTTCCAGGCACAGCACCCCCAGAGGAGTGACACAGCCCAGAGAGTCCAGGGATCTTGAAACTATTCCCAGGGCAGAAAATTGAGTTGTGTGGGGGGTAGTCGTAGGGAAGGCTAGAGGAGTCCACAGGGGCTCTCAGGTCTTCAGAGTCTGAACTCCTCCAGGCACTTCATTTATTCTTTCTTTCCTTCATTCATTCATGGCCACCCATCACTCACAAGCCCTGCGCTTAGAGGAGATGGGGTGGTGACAGTAGATAACACAAGGTCATTTTGCGTAATCTGCTCACAGCCCAGCCTTGAACCCATTTAGGGTGATTTGGGTACCACCTAAAAATCACCCTGTAGGTGTCCCGGGGTGGAGATGATGGGGAGACCCTAGACTTGGGGTCCAAGCTCCCCTCCCAGGATGACCTGAACATGTCACTGAAAGCTCAGTGCACTGCAGTGCTGTTCTAGAATCCACTCCCCATCCCCATCATCTGTCCATACATCCAGACTCCCAGCCAGGGACGGCGCTCCGGGACCCGGGGGTCTCTCTGGCCCAGGATGCCTTCTTCTAGGTGGTCACCCAAGGAATCAGGTAGGTCTGAGGCTTCCTAACACCCCCCTTGAGGCACATCCAACCCCGTGAAGTACTAGGTGTCAGTGTCTACACTGGTGCTGGCACTGGACTGATGTCTCACTGGACTGCCCAGCTCCGAGGTGATGGCCCCGCACCCTGACAGATCCAGCCCCATTTGCTCTGATGACGCCAACCAGGCCATAGCCTCCTTGAAACACAGATGTCACATCTGTAAGCCCCCGCCCCAGCCACCCACACACAGCAAACACGCCCGGGAAAGTCACTTTAGTCTAGGCTGAACATAGGAGGCAGGAGCCTTTGGATAGTGCCTGGCAGTTTTCAAAGTGCTTCTATAAACATTTAGTTGAAGCTTGAGCTAAGCAGGGGAAGCGTCACTGTCTCCATTATACAGACAAGGAAACTGAGACCCAATGTCCCACGGCCTAGGAGTCCAGGCACGACTGACTGACTGCCCAGCCCCCTCCTCCCCAGAAGGGCCGCTGTGAACTCATGCACAGTCTGGTAAGGCCTGTGAATCTGCCTCCCAAGTCTTGTGTATCTTCGGTGGTCTGGGTGTGAAAGGAAGGTGAAGCTGGTTGAGGTGGGAGAAGACCAAGAAAGGAGTTTAGAAGAAAGGTGGGTTCAGTTTCCCTTCCCTAGGGGCCCACAGATACCCACATACAGCCTTGGGTGGGAAAAGGCATTTAGAATCCCACAGGGGGAGGCCACCCGGGAAAACCTGGGAGGAGGGAGGGGGAGGGAGGTAGTTCAGGGCAGACTGGAAAACTGAAAGCCCTTTGGCCTCTTAAACCTTATTTTATCCCTCCCTGCACCTCTTGGACTGAAATCCAAAGGCCCAGCTCTGTGGTTTGAAGAATAAGGTCTAGTTTTCCTCTAAGGGAAGCAGTACTGGTCTGTTCAGTGCACAGACCCTGGTCAAAGAGATCCGGATCCAAATCCTGGCTCCACCATATACTGAGTGACCTTGGGTGAGTCACTTCACCTCTCTGAGCCCCCGTTTGTTCCTCTGCAAAACAGGAATAACCCTGTGCTTCACTCGCAGGGTTGTTGAGAGGAGTCTGCAGGACAATGCACATGGAGGGCTTAGCACAGTGCCTGCAGGTCCCGGATGGATATTAACTATTGTCATTTAATTCAGTACTCTTTCACCCTCCCAAGCAGCTCCCGGTTATCTGTCCTATGACACCAAGAAGCACTGGCTAACCAAACCCTCTTCCAGCCTATACCCACCCCCATTCCCCCCCCAAGCCTAAGAACTCAGTCTTGCTAATGAAGCTGAACTCTCCTCCCCCCATCACCCATTCAGAAGTCATTAGCAGGATCTCCACAATTAGGAACAAATGGCTTATAACGGATGGCACCCAGGGAGGGTGGTTGGGATGGTAGGGAATAGGAATGGAGGGGAATGAAGCTGGAGCTTTGAGGGCAACAGGGAGCTGCTATGAAAAGAACAAGTCTTGGGTCGGTAAGGCCTGTCATCTCCAGTGAGACCACCCCCTCATTTCTGTTTGAGAATTCAGAGGGAGAGGCAGGCATCCTCTGTATGAAAGCCAGGTGCCGGCTGTTGACCTGCCCTTCCCCAGGCTGGAGGATTCCAGGTCTGTGCTGGGTCCCAGGCTTACTGTGTGCGGGCGTGCACGCACAGTGGAGGGGGGGCTGGGGGGGGACCTGGTTGGTGGTGCTCAGGGAGACAAGTTTGAAGGGCTGAGCTCTGAGAATGGAGAAGCAGACTCACACAGACCACAGGCCTGGTGAGCCAGCACTGTTACAGGGAATCCAGTCTAGTGTTTTCCAAACTGCTGGTCAAGATCTAATGCTGGGTCATATTGTCAACTGAGTCAAAAAAATAAGAAAAAATATATATATACATACACATATATTTTAAAAATTTAGAGTTACTGGGTAAACCTAAGTATCGTTTCACGAAACTGTGTGTGCCGGGGCTCCAGGTAAAGTATATTTCTTCCCGTAGAGCTCAAGCGGAAAGGTTTATGAAGAGCTGATCTGGTTCCCTTTATAGATGAGGAAACGGAGGGCCAGGGGCAGGGATGCCCAAAGTCGCAGTGGCAGAGCAGAAGCTGAGTCCCCGGAGCTTGACATGGGACTGTGCACAGGGAAGAGGAGCCAGGAGCTGGCCAGGCAGGATGGAGGAACCCCTAGAAACTTCTGGTTTAATTGGTGAGGAGCAGCCAAAATAAATAAACTCCAAACTTCTTTGTCTTCCTCTAACTAACTTTGGCAACATTGGGATCTAAATTGTCTTGATAATTTCAACTGGGGGCTGGCTAGATTTAGGGGAAGGGGCACTAGGAGGGTGTTTGGGAGTGCTGGCCCATCCCAAGCCTGAAAAGCACTCCCAGGAAAGCCCATCACCTGTTCCCCAGGGCCACAGTATGGCTTTCTGTTCATTTATCAATAATTCAGCAAGTGTTTATGAAGCCTCACGGCATCAGTGCTGTCCTAGACATTGGGGACACAGTGACGTGCTTTAACGGGGCTCACCATCTCATGAGATGAGGCAGACACTGAAACAAAGAGACAGCACGCTGTAAGATGGTGGCGAGCATTACGCAGTGGCTGGCCGACTGGCTACATGGGTTGTGTGGCCAGAGAAGGCCTCTCTGAGGAGACGTTTAGAATGAGGAAGCAACTCTTCCAGGAGAGTGTCCACGGTGGAGGAAAGAGCTGGTGCGAGAGCCCTGAGGTGGAATGGAATAAGCTTACAGGTGCATCATGAATGGCCAGTGCTGCCAATTGGCCTGAGAGGAAGTCCCAGAGGTGAGCAGGAGCCATGTCACACAGGGACAATGGTTTTTTTATTTCACTCTACAATTGAGGGAAGATTGCTGGAGGGTTTTAAGTAAGTGAATATAAGGAATTAAGGAAGTGATATAATCTCTGAGGGTAAATACCTAACTCACAGGTAGTAAACAGTAGGTGCCTAATAAGTACTTGAATTAAACATCTCTCCATCCACTCCTTCAATGCAACTCTGCTGGGGACCAGAGAGTGGAGGGAAGGGGCGCAGGGAGAAAGATCCGAGGTCAGTGGTCCCAACCGCTGAAGGTACTGACCATGGGGAGATCCAGGTTCTCCACCAGCCAGGCTTTGTCCTCCAGCAAAGAGACATAAAACAGAAACTACACAGAGAAGGGGGGCAAAGAGAGTGGGGGAGTTGAGACCATAAAACCCCCCGAAGTGATTCTACACCTTTCTCCCTTGGAAAAAAAAAAAAAGCTTTTTGGAAAAGGCTATAAATTTTTTTTACACCAACCTCGTAAAAATGACATTGGCGCATTCTCAAATTAGAACCATTAAAATGAAAACCAGCAACGCACAGATACAGACAGGCCCACGTGGGTGGGAGATGCACAGCCCGGGTGCACAGCCTGGTTTCAGGGCCATTTCAAGACCCCTTCCCTGCCAAGTGTCTTGGAAATGACTCCCCTCTGAAAGGAAAGGGCCTCTGCCCACCTCGTGATGAGAACAGACAAATGAACCCAACAGTACTGTAAAGTGAAAGGTCCTCCTGGGAGAAACTCCTTGGGTCTCTCCCTACTCTGTGGCCCCAATAAAACCCAGCAGGCTTCGCACCCAGGGTAGTACTTCCGGGGCAGCCTATTCAGCCCCTTTGGGTGTTGGGCCAAGACGAGCTTGGTGGGGGTGCTTGGAAAGGCAGGGAGCCTGGGGAGGAGCTAAAATAGTGTGTGCGGTGGAAGTGGTGGGGGTGGCTGTACACCTCCCTTGCTCTCTTACCTCCCAGACGCAGGCCACCCTATCTGCAGCGTTCTTGGGAAATGGTCTTAACAAGGTCTGGGTTCAGAGCCACTACCATCACACTAGCCTCTTCTGCAGGGGACTCTAAGTGTGGGATTTAGAGTGGGGGCTGTGGCATGCAATTCCCTTGCTCCGGATTCCCATGGGGCTTCTCAGAATAAAGGTGCTCCCCTAGAAAAAACACTAGCCACGGAGGGGTAGCTCTGGGATGCCGCCCTCCCTACTTTAACCCTTCACTTCTAAAGACTAAATCATTCAACCCCCACACCCCTTTCCTCCAGATCTCTCCTGTCCCTAAATTCCTAATCAGTAAGGGTAAGAATTCTGGCCTAAAAAGGGGGTGAGAGGGGAAAACAAAAAAAGCAGGGTTCTCAGAATTCCATATCCAAAGGGAAGGCTGGTGCTAGACTGGGCCTGCTCTTTTCCTAGTGCCAAGAAAGCAGTGGCCTGGAGACCCCTTCCCTCGCCCTGGGCCCTCTCCTCTACCTTCCCCTCCCCTCTTAGTGGAGTCCCCTCCTAGGGAAACTTCCCTTTTCGTTGGACTGGGAAGCAGACAAAGGAAATGGTAGCCTGAGTAACCCAGGAGGGGTACAAGAAAGGGGGGTAAGGCCCTCTCCCCTGACACATCCTCTCACAACCCAGCCCCACCACTCACCGGCCTCTTATTTCCAGGCACTACCCTAAGACTAAAGACAACTGTTGACAGAGTGTGTGAGGTAGGGGTGGGGGGTACGCTAATTCACCTTTGAGGCTTCCCCTTCCCACCCCATCCTGCTAAGTAGCTTGGGCAGAGGAGAGCCAGATGGGGGAGGAAAACAAAAATCTCTTCCATTCTTCTTTTGCCCCTCGCCCAACTCCCTGACACCCCCCCAATCTCTTTGGAGGGGGGTAAGTTAAAAGCCCATTAAAGTGCAGAGCCCTCCCCAACCCTTTTGAATCTCCTCACAGGATGTGAACAGGGTGGGATTTGGTCCCGGTTACCACAGCAACTGCAGTGGGAGTTCCCAGACGCTAGGCAACCCTCTCCTGACCCTTGCTGACCTGTCACCCCCACAACCAGAGGACAATAGGAGCGCGCTCTAGAGGCCCAGGATGCCTTTCAGCGCAGCGCCAGTAGCTCTGCCCACCCCCACCGGGCCGCTCAGCCCTCCAGGCCCCAAATCCAGTTCTCCTTGGCCAAAGCACCCAGTCTGGCCCCCAAGACCGCCCCAGGCTCAATATCTCCCAAAAGCTCATGAACACTTCCCCCCAGCCCTCACTGCCTCCCAACAGAGAGCCCAGAGGGTATTTATGCAGCCCCTGGGGAAACCCACACACTGGAAAAATTCTCATACAGGTAAAATCAGATTAGGATAAAACGTGAGGGCAACCTTCAAAGAAAAAAGGCTTCGGCCGGGAAATGTAGGAGGAGGGGCAATGAGGAAAGACTGCCTTGGTGAAGGAAGGGGATTGAGGGGCAGCTGGCATGTCTGCTGGGCCCAGGGTATTCTTTAACAGCAGCTGCGGAATCACCAACTCCAGCTGGCCAACAGGGTCGCTAGCGCAAAATAAGGTTCAACGTGTGTCTGCTGAATGAATACATACGCCAAGGCCTACCACACCCCCACACCTTCTTCTCAGGGTAGATTCTCCATGAGGGGCTGAGATTGGAGATTCAGTGAAAGCCCCAGGGACATAGTGAAGGTAGTGTGGCCCTGTCACTCACCAATAAGGGGGCTGGGAGGAGGGAGCAGGAAGTGGGGGCCTTGACTGCTACAACGGGGCAGCCAGCCAGGGACCCTCTCTCTATCAGAAGGGCCTGGCAGCCTTGCTATGTCACCCCCACCCCCACCCCCAGCCTCTGTTTAAACAAGCTCTGGCCTGCTGTTGCATGGAAACAGGCGCCTGCTCTTGTTCCAAAGTGACGTGGCTGCCCTCTTCAGCACTGTTTGTTTCAGCCTAAAGTCCTGTCACCGGTCTGACTTCTGACTCGCCCTGTTTATCTCTTTCTCTCCTCTGTCAACTCATTACTCCCAAAGGCCAAGCTTGCATTTCCAGGGCTTATTTACCCTGAGCAGAGGGACAGGGACCAACAGACAGATGGACAGAGGGGGAGGGGCTTGGAGACTCAAGAAGGCATAAGAGGATGGGAGCAGTGCGCAACCCGCAGCGTCCCCATCCCCCCACACACACACACACAACCTCCTTCTGGAGTGGCTACTTAGGGCCAGTGGGCAGTGCCGCTTGTGTGTGTTTTAAGAGCCCTTTTCAGTTGGAAATGGAGTGCACTCATTCACTCACCAACAGACGTTTATTTAGCACCTATTAGGTTCCAGGCCTTGCTCCCTCCATTTCCCACAGGGGCTGGTGTGAGCGTGGCAGGAGCAAAAGGGAGGCTGCGCTGAGCCCTGAACTAGGAACTGGGAGACCGGAAGTCTAGCTGTAGCCTTTACCATGTCACCTGGTCAAGTCAGTGCCACCTCTGGCTGCTCCCTCATCTGTGAAATGGGAATCATAATATCCACCTCCCAGGCGATTAAATGACACGGCATATGTGAAAGACCCAAAGCACCAAACGGACACAAGGTATTTGTTTGTTTGTCCTTGAAGGACTTCCTGGCTGGGACTGAGAAGGAGGAGACCACTGGGCCAGGCTCTTTTCTATAGTCGCTTTACCCCACAAATAGTCAGGAACATTTGTTGTTGGGAGAGCCAGAAAGTGTTATCCCTGAAGTTTGCCCTAAATCCTACTGATTTATATTGGGGGTGGAAGGATGGTCTACAGACTTGTTTCATTTTAATTAAAAACTTTGCAATTTTAATTTTGCAGGGTTCTTTTCATAGTTTGGAGCCAACAAAACCTTTTTTAAGTCTCAAGTATTTTCCTTGGCCCCGGGCACTAGGCCCATAGTGAGCCCAAATGGATAAAACAGCCCTCCGCCTGCCTCCAAAATCTCCACCCCAGTTTATTTGTGAAACAGATATAGGATTTTCCAGGACTTTGGGATATTCCCCAAAACAAACAGGAATAATTGGAACGTGGAATATAGATGGTAAGACACGGCCTGTGTGCAACGCAGAATGGAGAAACCTGATCAGGACAGACAGTTCTGCCTCTCCCCACCCCACACACCTCCCCAGTTATCCAGATATCTGTTTACTCTTCACTTTAAATAATTTTTAAAAGACACTTCCCAGTTTCAGTATTCCTCCCGCCCCATCCCCCACATTCAAAATTTTTCATTGCTCTGTTTGCATAGAGGTGTGGGAGGGGAAGTTGGCTATACAGAATGGGTGACCTTGGAGCCTTCTGGTGGGGTATGTTTTGTTATTGATAAAGGGCAGGATTTTGCCCTTTGACCTTCTGTCCCCAGTAGATGGCACAGAGGCTGTGAGTCTCTTTCCCAGAGATCTTGCTTAGGAAGGCTTGGGAGATGCCAGAAAACTCCCAAGGCCCTTCTCTCTGGGGAAAGGAGACAGGCCCTTTCCATTCAAATGTCCTCTATTCATAAGAGGAAGTAATTTTTAAAGTCTTCAGTTCTGTTCCTACCTGCATCGATCAGGCCGTGTATACAGGAGTTTCACACCCAAACCACATCTGATCCTAACAACCCTGTACTTCAGGCACCAAGCAGGCCAAGGTTCAGGAAGGCCCAGAGCTTGGCCAAGGTCACGCCACTGGCAAGGGGTAGGCTGGGACTTAACCCGGGTTTGTTCAATTCCTGCATTAGGGCTGGCTGACCAACTCAGTGCCAGGCTTCTGACTGTGCTGCATCTGACCTCTGGCTCCAGGGTGTGTGGTGGGAAAGGGGCCCCTGGGGGATAGAGTTGGGGGAAAAGCCCCAGGGTGAACCTGGGGAATAGCACGAGGGCAATGTGGGTAACACACATGGGTACACATGGGACGGTGGGGGCTGGCGGGAAGGCGCAGGCAGGACCTGACTTTTCCTCATTCCCAGTAGAACCCCTAAGGGCCAGTGCAACCAGGAGTAGTGATTCGAGGAGCAGAGAGTCAAATAAGAGAAGGAGAATCTTAAGGCCAGGGGGTGGCTGGGCCGGTTCTCCTGAACTTGTCAAGCATGATTCTCCCTGTTTCCCGGGAGGGGCCGGGACCTAGAGCTCCTGCTCTGTCATCACCCAACAAGGCTTCCCACCCTCGGGCCTCTCGATCCTCACAGAGCCTGGTCTTGAACTCTTGAACTCTGCATTTCAGGGTGGGAATGAAGGGGGGGAAAGGGAAGGTGGATGCAGACTGGAGTTCCCAGTCTGAGCCCCCAAAATGGAGGACTGCTTTTTGCCTCTGGCCTTTTCCCAGCTGCTCTGGCCCCTGGTGCCTAGAAGTTTAATCTCTTCACAGCTTGGGTGAGGGACCCAGGCAGAGATGAAGGGGCAGGGGGAATGTCTTACAATACAAATAAAGTGGAGGTACCCTCCACATGCACAGCCCCCCGCCCAGTGAACAAACTTCTAAAGCAGGGTCTTTCTCCCCCAATCCTGTTAACTTAGCCACTGTGCAGGAGAGCCCAGGTACTTGCCCACCCAAGATACACACCCTCGGACCTGCTGCCCAGGCGTCTGTCTGTCCTGGTGGGCACTGCTGATACTGTTCTAAGCTTCATGATCTCAGGACCCCGTGTCCCACTTCTTTCTCTTGAAAGCGCCGCTGTCCCAGAGTTAAGGTGGCCACTAGAATGGGAGGTCGCAGAGGGAGTAGCTGGAGACTGGACCTTCCCAAGAATGTGAAAGTGGTGCTGCTTGGCCAGGAGAGGTGGCGCCCAGGTGGCCAGGAAGGAGTGGGAAGAGGCCTGGCGTGCCCTTCCCCGGTTCCGGGTCGCCGGGGAGGGGCGCCAGCTCCTACCTGTTGCTGCTGGAAGTGCAGCAGATCCGCCGGGCTCATCTCGCCGTTACTGTCTGCGCCCGCTGCCGTGTCCCTGCCTGCGCCGCCTCCGGCAGTGCCCGCAGCCCCGGCCCCGCCGCCGCTGCTGCCATCGGCCTGCCCGGAGAGGCTGCCCACGCCGTTCTGACCAGACGGAGCTGACCTGATTGTCTCCGAGGCGGATTCCACCATCATGTCGCTCTAGCGGGACCTGGAGGGGGAGGAGAGACACAGGGGAGGGGCTGAGGCTCGAGGCTGGAAGGGCAGGGCGGGTTCTACGGGGGTGGGGGGGCAGCAACTGATGCCCCTCAACTCACCCCACACCACCACCAACTAACACTTCCCACCCCAGTCCTGGGGCGTCTCCTCAACTTCCTGGGGGCTGCTCCTGGGTCCCCTCTTGGGGTGCAGCCTCTGCCAATGTCACCCTCCCCATAGGCCCCCCCCTCCCCATTTCTAAGACTTGACTTCCAGAAGACCTCAGCTGAGGGGGGGGAATATGGTGATGATGCCTTCGCCCCGCCCCTCAGCCCCCTCAGTTTCCTAAACTTCTGGCCTCTTCCTCCAGACCTGGGCTGGGAAGAGGGGGGAGGGGCAGGGTCCTGCCAGACTCAAAAGCAGATGAGTTATTCAAGGGACTCACCATATCACAGCCCCCTTTACCACACAAACACCTGTATTGGCCTTTGTGTTTGTTCCCAAGTAGATAGGGAGTTCCCCCAGGGCAGGGGCCTCCTTCCAGTCTCCTTTCCCAGGGCACAGAAAGGTTCTAATCAATGTTTGTTCCACAGCAAAAAGGGCTGCAATTTGCCCAGCACCTACTGGGAGGCAGACCCAGCTTGGCAGAGCGATGCAGAGAAGGCAGCCATGGTCCCACTCCTCTGACCTTTCAATTCTAAAGCTGGCAGCCCTGGGTCGAGCCAAAAGTAGACACTCAATAATTACTGTCTCTCCAGGCACCATGATTCCTAATCACTAGAATTGCGAGAGTCATTATCATCCTGACTTGACAGATGGGAAAGCTGAGGGTCCAGGGAGTTAGGGAATTTACCCAGGCAAAGAGTCAAGGCCTTACTCCTGTGCCCTCCCCCCCACCACGACCCCAAATGCCTCTCAAGGAGTGGCAGGAACATCCCCAGAAAAATGGAACGGTATGTTTGGGATGGTCAAGGGTACTGAGGAGGAGGCCTGAGCGTCCTTCTACAGCTCATGGCGATTCCACTAGCTCAGGGGCTTGTACACACAGGCTGTGGTGCAGATGGGGAACTTGAATATGCAGAGCTGTTCTCAAAGTGTGGGGTGCCTCCAACTATCCTCAAAGCCCCTTGAGAGGAACAGGGATTTCTGTGAACAGGACACAGCTGGTACCCACCGCTGATCTTCAGCATGTCTTAACCTCCCTAAACCTCAGTTTCCTTGTCTATAGAAGTCATTAATCCCAGCCTCTTAAAGTCTTATGAGGAGTAAATAAAACAACACAAAGAAACCACCTGGAAGACTCCAATCAACCCCTTCTTCGCCTGCCCTATTTGTAAAGGTGAAGACTGAGGCTCAGAGAGGTCAAAGTCTTGGCTCAGGTCACACCGAGATTAAGGGGCAGAAGTCACTGGAGCAGCTAGCAGGCCCTGTGGAAGCCAACCAGCGTGCTTTCCTCCCTCCTTGAATCCCTTTTGGACTAAGCAGCCCCCCACAACCACGTGGTCTCCCTGACTCAAAAGGTGGGTGACGGCTTTGTGAGTAGCAGATTAGAGAAACTGCTGGAAGACACTGGATTATTTCCCTGATTCCTTCCCCAAGGTGGCAGCTCCCAAGGGCATCTCCCTCCTGACCCCAAATTCTCTTTCACAGCAGAACTCTCTTCACTCACTCTACTGGGCCACATGCTCTGTTTTGTCCCTGCTAGAATCACAGCAGGTTGGACTGAGGGTATAGAGGGGTGGGAGTGGGGGGACAGAGTTGCTAAGGATCCACGGGGATGCCACCAGTTCACACGTGTGCCATATTACTGCTTTTGTGGCCCCTCTCCGTGACTCTAGGTGTCTGTCCCAGTGGATCTGTGTGGCCTCCTTGTAGACTTGTATTATTAGCGCACCCCATGGTTGTGCATTTCTCTGTGTTCCCAAGGGCTTGTTCCCCCCACCCCAGCTGCCGCTTCCACTCCTGGGTTCTGAGAGGAGCTGGGCCAGGGGCAAGGGCGAGGTTGGGGGCGATGGTTCGGAAGAGATTGAGCACTCGGTCTCAGGCCTTAATGGCCATGTCAGCCGGAGGGCCAGTGGCTGCCAAATGATGGATGGGGTGGGCACCCTCCTCCACCCACCAGAGCACAGGGCTCTAGCCCCCCTTCCCCCAACCACGCAACCCATCCCTCCCAGCAGCTTACAGGACACCTTCCCCCACTCTGGCCTGGGCCCCAGCTACATGAGGGGGATGGGGAGACGGCAGGGGCCCACACTGCTCTCCCTCTCCCTCAACCCTGGCCCTGCTGAGGGTGGAGAGGAAAGCAGCTGCCCGCCCTGATTCCAAGTCTAGCTGCTCTGAGATCTGAGAACTGCTGGGCCCCAGGGGACAAAGACCAGAGCCTTAGGGGTGTGTGTGCACAGGAGAAAGGACAGAGAATCCAGCAGTTACTTTCCTGGAGTAAGGAAGAGTGCCCCTTTTCCAACACTCACACACACCGTAAAGTTGTAGATCACACAGCAAGTTTGGAGAACGGGAGAAAAAGGAGGGAGGATGCAAACAGAGGTGTCCCTTTCTTTACTGTTTTTTTACTGGGGGGGTACATAGTGACACCCAGTGAACAACATAATTGCCGCAGTGTGGCGTGTAATAACAGCTATTCAAGGGCTGGCCATTCATATTAAACAGGGTGAAGCAAGCCTCTCATTTGCATGCTTGAGATTATATGCATTTGAAAAGTCATTTCCGCAGGGTGTAAGAATGGCATTAATTCCCATGTGACACGCTCTGCCCCCTCCAGGGGCCTTCACCTCCTTCCGCGCTCCTGCTGGCCCACCAGCACCCACCCAATCCTGTATGGCGGGTGCTCCCAGGTCATCTCTGCACTCTTACCTCTGCCCTGGGACACCTGCCCTCTGAGGATGAGCCCACCAGAGACCTCACACCTCCTGCCACCTCTCAACAGGGTGTTGCAACAGCAATGGGGTGTTCTCTGCACTGTGGGCGAGCAGGCTCTGGGTGCCTGGGGCCCAGCCAGTGAGGGCTGGGGTGCTGGAGGCAGGCCTTCGTATTCAGTGCCCTGGCACTACAAGAGTGTGGGGTGTAGGGAAGGAAGTCAGTGTCCAGGAGAACCTGGACCCTGGCTAAAGGAGAAGGCAGGGCCTGGTGTCAGGCAACCTGAGCTCAGCCACAACCAGTTGTGAATCCTGTGCCTGCCTCCTTCTCTGGGCCCCAACTTCTTCACCTCTACATGGAGAGCTGGTCCTGAAGGTCTCTTCTGACTTGGAAGTTCCAGGAGTAAAATTCCCTGGTCCAGCATGTGGACGTGAAGCCACTGAGGGTCCCTCTGAGTCACAGCTGTGGTCCCTTTCCCAAAAGGCTCCATCCCAAGTAGACCTGAACTTCCTGCTCAGCTACTGGGGAGGAGCACCCTCCTCCCTGCACTCCCACCTACTGCCTCTCTACCCCTGTTTCTCCCCCAAGCACCATTTCTTCAGCAAAGAGCAGCTGAACACCAGCAGAAGGGAAGGTGAGAAGCACTGGGAATTAGTCCATCTGTTTTCAGGGCAAACTGTGGGACCTTGGGCAAGTCACAGTCCCTTGCCCAACTTACTGGATTGTTCTTTCTTCCTTTATACAACAGGTACGGGGGTGATTACAAGGTCTTTCTAGTATTTGCTAAACTGAGGCCTTCACCCCCTACCCTAGCCTTCCTAGACCCCTCTCTTACCACCTCTTGGGGGCAGTGGAGAGCAACTGAGTTGGAATTATTTTAGGCGATCTAGGATTTGTGTGGGGCTCCGATCCTGCCCTTAGGTAGGTCCTAGTCTCCTACCTCTCCAGGTTGGCCTTAGGGAGCCAAGGCACCTCAGAGGCCTGGGCCAGGCCCCGAAGCTCCTGCAGACCTCCTGCAGACGCCGCTGTCAGGAGGAAGGAAGGAAGCTGGGTCAAAGCCGCAGCCGCTTCTTCCGCTCAGGGGGAGTCTGCGGGGCCGCTGGGGGCTCCCACTTCCCCAGAGACTCCTGGCCCTTCTAAGAACCCTGGTGGGCGTTCAACAAGGGTCACATCGTAACTCGTCCAGGTCCGCCTTGTCACCTCCATGGCCGGAAGTGACGAGTTCTACCTACAGTGGGACCAAAGGGAAAACCCAGGACTAGGGTGCGTTCGCGGGAGAGAAAAAGGGATGGGGAGCCCTACACGTGGAGAAATCTTTGTGCCTTTTCCGCGGGCCCATATGGTGTAAGGAGTATTAATTACCATAGCTTTTTAATTAACAATAGCTTAATCTGAGCCTTAACATTTGCCACGACACCCTGCGACACCCTGCGCCTCGCCGCGAACCCGCGCCGCCCGCCCTGCCAACTCATCAATTAATTTTTATTGACGTTTTCTTCCCCAAACAGGCACAATACCAGGGTTTTCCAATTAACACCTCTGCGATCTCTAATTAGTGCAATTAACAGACTGATGGATGCCCGGAGTTTACCCGCGAGGGAGGGAGGGAACGGAGGAGGGAAGGGGCGGGGCAGCCCCCAGCGCGCTCTCGGGGCTCGTGTCCCGCAGGGGCGCCAGAGCCTGCGCACAGCTGGAGGGGGCGCACACTCAGCTCTTAGAGGGCCTGACCACAGGTAACCTGTACGTAGAGCAACAACGGTGGTTTGCGTTGACATAAAGAGACACCGTCTCCAGCCTTCCAGAAACCTATCATCTAGTTGTGGAGCTAGCTGAAAGCCTGAGAGAGACGAGAAGTTGGAAAACCTGGCATCTAGCCCCAGCTTTATCACCAACTTCCTGTGTGACTTGGGCCAAGTTCATTACCCCCTTTTCTCCTGTGAATAATGGGGAAAACTGGACTAGATGTAACTATTCACAATGTATACTATCAACTTCCAAAAATGATTGGGTAGCAGACCACAATAAAAGACAGACAAAGATTCTTAAAATATAAAATCATGGGGTAGTAGGAAGGGAGAATAAATGGACTAAAACCTTACTAAGCCAGAGGATCTCAAACTTGAGCGCATCAGAATCGCCTTGGCGGGCTTGTGAAAACAGACTGCTGAGCCCCCAGTTTGGAGTTTTTGATCCAGAAGGTAGGGGACGGGCCTGAGAATTGTCAGTTCTAAAAAGTTCCCAGGTGATGCTGCTGCTGCTCGTCCAAGACAGCAGAGCTCCAATGACAAGCAATGACTTCAGTTATGGGCTTCCTGGGGCCCAAACGAGATGATCCACCTCCAAGGCCACGCTTTCATTGAACGTGGGTCGTGGGTCGAGTGCCTGATTCAGCCAAGCACTGAGGAGCTACCTGCAGGAAACTGAAACGTGGTCCCTGACCTCTACAAATTTACAAAACTCGAAGAAGCCAGCGCTGAAGTGTCCTAAGTGCTTTGAGGGCAACTGGTAAAAATGGAAGTCCTGTTCCCCCTCCCTTTTTTCTGAGCAAATCTGGCATTTGTCTTTTTGAAAGTTGAGCCACTAGTAGTTTGCACCGTGAAGGAAGTCATTCTTCTCTCTCCTCCAATGGCTGACTAGAAGCATATTTCACCAACAATGACCCTTCATCCATTCATTGGTTCAACAAATATTTAAGCACAGTGTGCCAAGGCTTTGTGTATGCAGACCTGAACAGAACAGGACACAAGCCTTACTCTCCTGGAGCTTATGTTCCCATGAAGGGGGGCAGATGATAAATAAGGACACCAATAAATAGATAAGCTGAAATAAAATAAATTCTATCAAATGTGAGTACAGAGAACAAACAGGGGGCTCTAATTTTAAGGGAGAGGGACAGGGCAGGCCTTCTTTTTGAGGAAATGGCATTTGTGCTTAGAAATGAAGGGTGAGGAGGTATTGGCCAGGCAAAGTGTCCACTGAATGCAGGGGAAACAGCATATGCAAAGGCCATTATTTTACAAGAGGTCACCAGTTCCAGACTTTTCCAGAGCTAAAAGTCTTTGAAATGGGCACACTTCTAGATTACAGAAAAAGACACACATACAGGTGCCACTTGGAACAGAGCATGAAGACGCTTTGTATTTCCTTCTCTTTTGCTTTCTTCATAGCTATCCTGCGACCAGATCTTACTTGTGTCAAGGGATATAAAGCAGAGGGCTTTTCAGAGCAATGAGCATTGGCATTACAAGTAAGTGAAGGATGATTCCCAATCTGTCATCCAAAGGCCCAGGGATCCCCCCTCCTCCATTAAGCTCAGGCCCCAAAGGCCCACTGGCTTCAGGCTGCCAGGTAAAGGGAGGGCTCAGGCAGCACCCACTCATTTGCCATCCTTACTGCTGACTCTTCTCTCGTCTCTTATTACCTGTATAAGAGCACTGAGCACTGAGGTCAGCAGTCTGAAACTTGGGTTCCTTATTTGTCATATGGGCTAATATCAATAAACTTTTCAGGTTGCTATGGTATCAAATAAAACACACTATGTGATGAAAGCGTTCAGAGAGGGGCGATTACTATAATTGTGGGGGCCCAGAAGCTCCTGCTACAACCCAACTTTGAGTTGGCTATGGTTTAAAAATTGATCCCAGCCCTTGGCTCAGCACTTGAGGAAAATGAAGCAGGACCCAAGGGTTAGAATGTCTCAATAGCTCCAGAATGGATCCCCAAACCAGAGCTGGGTGACCAGTCACATAATACTGGGCTCCCTGAGCAGGCCAGTGGTATCTCACCCCAAGCAGATGGGACTCCCTGAGTTCCACAAAGTCTTATCCCTCTCCATCCCCTGCCCTCCTTGTACTTTGGGACTCTCCCTCCTGTGGGTCCAGCGGGCACCCTAAGCTTCCCTCGCTTCTCCCACTGCTGCCTGACATTTCCCCCAAATGACATTCTAGGAGCTACCTGCTCCAACTCTAGGGGCCGTCTAAGGCCTCTTCTTAGCCACAGAACTTCAGGGCCTGCGGAGCTTAATGCAAGTGGCAGGGTGAGGACACGCCTCTCTAAAAGGCATGTGCTGTTGATGCCAGGTTCTCTCCCAAATTTCAAATAACTGTATTTCCTAGTTATAAAAGTAAAAGACATCTTGGTAGAAAATTTTGGAAAAAAAAAAATTAGTACCCATCATTCTACCACCCAGAGAGCTAGCCTTGTGGATCCACCCCTTCCAGTCAGTCCACTTTCACTCTCTTTTGGCATACGAACATTTAAAAAGTGAAACTGGGGTCATAATCTGTACATGGTTTGAATTTTCCTATTTTTCCACTCATCACTTACTATCATAACCATTTCCACATGACATGAAATATTTTAAGCAACAGTTTTTAGTGGTCACATAGTTGCTCGAATGGGCTGCATGTTCCAGAGTTTATTTAGCCAATCCCCTAGAGGTGGACATCCAAATGGTTACCTATTTTTTCACTATGACGCTGCAATAAACACCCTTATGCAAACAGAATATGCTACATTTCTATTTGCTTAGGATATGTGTTTGGAAGACAGAAGTGCATCTTTTGAAGGCTCTTGATGCATTTATTCCCTAATTGATGTCATAAAATTTGTACCAATTTTTCCCTCCCTTCAGCAATGTGCCCGGGTCCCAGAAGACTCACAAACCCCTCAGCTTTTTAGCGATTTCCCTCGATTCTCATCTCCTTCTCCAGAAGATTCTCAGGTCTTGCATCAGGCATTCACAATCCAACACTACAGACCCTGTCAAACCTGGATGAGTTTATAAGGTACATAGGTGGGTGGTGTGCCTCTGCCTGAAATTCATACTGAGTACCGGGATCTGGGCATATAGAGGTGAATAAAACACACCCCTTGATTTTTAGGGGGCTTACAATCTGCTGGAGAAGAGAGACACCAGCAAACACAAGCATTAAAAAATTAAAAATACCCATACCTAGGCTCCACTCTGGAGCAATTAAATTGGAATCTCTGGGGAGTGGGAGCCAGGAGTGGATAATTTTAAAAGCTTTTCCAAGTATTTTAAACTTCAAGTATAGCCAGGATTGAGAACCTCTGTCTTACATAACATACACAACTTCATAAATGTTATTATGTTGAATAGACACTGGGGGGCTATGGGTGCCTAGAGGGGGTGGGGATGCTCTGGGAAGGCTTCCTGTAGGAGGTGCCTTCTGAGCTGAGTCATAAGGAAGTGAAGCTCAGGCAAACAATTTGTGAATATATTTTCTTAATACTAACCATTCCACTCACAGTCATTGGAAGTCCTTTCCCATACCGTGTGCCCTCCTCTCTTTTCCAGACAACCTGGTGCTCACTTTGACAAATGAAGAAGGAACCACGTTTTGAAGATACCCAGTGACTTGACAAGGTCACCTGGCTGTTAAGAGGCTGAACCAAACTGAAACCTGGGCTCTTCTGACTCTCAAACCAGTGCTCTTTCCCCCTCCACCCCATCCCAACCCACCTCTGAGGTGGTAAAGCCCAGAAGGTGGTCAGTCTGGAATTTCCCTGGAATCTGAACCTTCCTCACCACCACCACCCAGTTCACTTTTCACTGGCTCCAGCCGCAAAACGCTCTTACCAGGCCCGAGCAAGGTGGCCTCCCTCAACACTCCTTCCTAGCACCATGACCAAAAGGAAAAATTAACCATCAAAAAAAAAAAAGAGAACCAAAGATCCCACTCCATCTCATTAAGAAAGTAAACATAAGAGCCATCTAAGTGTCTAATTAAGCTTCTAATTAGTCCCTGCTTGTTACTAATGCAAATTAGATTACTCCGCTTAACTACAGCATGTCCACAACACCCTTGTTAATTGCGGCCTTTTGAAATTAAATTACTCCCTAATTAGCATATCAAAGCCATTGATTCGGAGCTGGGAAAGATGAGGGCAAGAGGAGGCAATGCCAAGTTTGGTTAATCAGAGATGGCTAATTAAATAGTGACGTCTTTTGTGGGGGGCCTGCTGGTCAAAGGATGGGGTTTAATCACCCATGGCCTGAGTGGCCATCTGGAGCCTGCTTCTGGTAGTGAGTGCCCTTGTCACCAGGGGGCTCCTGTGGGCACAGGAGGGGCTCCAGCCAGCCTGGGCCAGTGGTCTGGCCCTCCCTGGGGTCCTGGCTGCTCAGCCAGCCTGCCCCCTCACGGGTCCTGGCCCCTCCCTTTGTCTCTGAGATGATATCTAGGTGCGGCATTCACAGGGATCCTGAACCAACCCAGGGGACTCCAAAACACATCCACATTTAGGTATCAAGCATCAGCATCCTTCTACATTTTTCTCCCTGTTCCAAGATGAGTTGCAGACGGGTGACTTCTGCCCAGTTCTTCCCTAGTCCCAACCTGTGGTTCCATTCTTAGAAGGAAGTCTCCCCCATTCCCAACAAAAAGTTTGGGGGCAGGCTGGAGGGGCTATCCCTGGGTAGGGATGGGCTGGTTTCAGCCTGGAACAGTCCCCTAGAGACACAAAATCCTACAATTCTCTCCATGGTAAAAAGAAGGAAAAACAATTATCCACCACCATCAGTTCTTAAGCAGCTGTGTAGGAATTAGATTTAGGGCAGGGCGTCCTTAAAGGTCTTCTCTGAGCTCTTGTAGAGACCCCACACAGGACAGGTGAAATCTCCAGGATGGAGCTGCTAACCAAAATGACCTCAGGGCTAGGCCAGTCACCTAGGAGGCCAAGCGAGAAGTGGGGGGCACTCAATCACAGTCTGTCCTGACCACACAGAAATGTAGGCTCAGTGTTGACAGTGTTTCGATTTTACAAAAGAATCCAAGTGGGAATATTTATGTGAAATTCACTATTGTAATAAACTTTGTGTGGGTCAACAAAACTCATAAGGGAAGTAGTCAATTTGTGACCTCAGCCCTTATGGCCAGCATTCCTGAGAGGCAGGTTCCAGTTAGCTGTGTGACCCTGGACAAGTAACATTACCTCTCTGGGCTTGGGTCCCTCACCTGTCAAATGAGAATAATACATTTCACAACCAGAACAAGGAGGTATGTGAAACGGCACAGCACCGTTCCTCAGGTAGGGTCTGGTGACCACCTAGTTTGACTCTGTACCTGCCACAATCCCCTCCCAGGTTGGGATGTCTTCTAGAATCTTCCTCCTCCATCTTCCATGCAGGAGGCAGAGTCTGGCCTTTCAGATGTCCTTTAAAATGCTGAGGGCTTGCTTCTACAGATGCCTGACCTGGCTGCTGGGCAGCTACGTAGAAGATAGGTACCACACTCCTCTACCCTCTGCCCGGATCAGCCCTGGCAGGGGCAACAGCTACTAAATGCTTCTTCTAAAAACGATAGCACTTTCACAAAAATCCTAAAGGACTGACAGGTCCTTAGCCTGGTCTTGCAGTGTCCCACTTCCCCAGCTAGGGTGTGTGAGGGGGTGTGGGTGTGGGGGTGAGTGTGAGTGTGAGTGTGTGTGTGTGTGTGAGTGTGTGTGTGTAGGGTGAACTCTTTGGAGTCTGTCCCCAGCCCTCCCTCCTCCAGTCCTGCTCTCCAAGTTTCTCATCAGCAGCTCCTGCAGCACGCAGGGTCAGGGTCAGGGCCAAATTCCCAAAGGGCAATGTTTTGTTGATTTAAGGAGGGACCACACAGGGCCCAGGGGAGAGGAAGGAAGCCCCCCACAGCTCGGAAAGGGTGAATCCCAGGCAGTGCCCAGCCCATGGGTCTCCATCCAAACCAACTTGGCAAAGAGGCCCAGAGCAGTGGTTTTATATTAGAAAATAAGTGAAATTAAAAGCAAAGCAGAAAAAGAGAAATGGAGAGGGGGCCAGGCTGTCCTGGTATGAGGGGGACGGCAGAACGACAGTGCACAGGGGCCAAGCGGCAGCCTGCCTCGCTGAGCTCTCTCTACCAACGAGATTCAATTAATTGATAACAAGAGGCATCAAATTAATTTCTGGAGGATGTGAGATTCTGATGAAGGGAAATCTCATTGATGGTGATCAGGCAGGAGGGGTGGGGGAGCGCCCCTTTAATCAGGCTCCATGGCCTAATTGGGAAGGAGGAGACTTTCCTGGGCAGCAGGGTCCCCTGCCCCATGCCCCTTTTGTGATGGACCGCAAAGGCAGTGGGCTCTGGACGTGGTGGAACAAAAACGTAGTGCTCTGAGACGTTTGGGTCTCTTCGACTGAAGCCCAACCCTCGGCTGCCAGAAGGAGAGGCCAGGGAGGGCACAGTTAGGAAAATCGAGGCCCAGAGAGAAGCCTGTCATGCCCAAGGTCGCAGAGGGAATGATAAAGTTGGTACTTTATCCATGATAAAGTGCTTTTGGTGAGTCTGCGACCCAGACCCAGAAGTCATCCCCATGCTCGAGGAGGGCAGAAGGCGGTGTGAGAGACCCTCCTTGTGGCTAAAAGGCAGAGGCCACGCTCTCTGAGCCACCCCTCTAGCAGCGGTCCTTGGATCCCTGGCACCCGGCAGCGGAGTCGGCCTGCGCCCCGGCATTTTCTCAGGGCTCGCGGAGGGCCGCAGACCCCCAGCACGGCAGGCTGGGGCTCATGTCTCAGAGATCCAGGAGCGTCCTGCCATTCGCACTGATGCGCTCTCGGAGGCGCAGGGAGGCGCAGGGAGACGCAGGGAGACGCCGGCCAGGCTAGCAACACAGCGCGAGTGCGCTCAGCCGGGGGAGGACGGGTAGCCCTAACTCTCCCGGAAATGCCCGAGTCTTACTAAAGGAGGGATTCCCCGGAGTGGACCGACTCTCCACCCTCAATACAGACGACCTTCGCAAGTCCTCCGACTCCAATCCAGTGATGTGGAAGCCTCGAGAAACTAAGGAGCGTCTTGCCGCTCAGTGCTTTGCTCCCCAAGCGTTCACAGCAACCGCAACTCCCTCGGTCTCCTGCAAATGCCGACCTCCCGCCTCTCCCCAAAATTCTCCGCAGCCCCGCGGCGCCCTTTCTTTTTAGGGTGCGAATGCACATCTGTCCAAAGAACCCTTGAAGGAAAGGAAGTATACCGCTACCCTCTTTTGGACCAACTTCTTTCGGCCTGGGTCTCCTGGCAGTGTGGGCTCTGAGGCTGGGCAATCGAATCCAAGAGAGACTGCCCGGTTGAGGAAATAAGAACAGAAGCCCCCCACCCGCCAATGTCCCTTTATACAGCGTGGCCCTCCCGCGGGCTCTCCAGGGGCCAGAGCAGGTATTCTGCCTTGGCTTGGGAATGTTAGGACCAGCGTCTCCCTCCAGCAGCCAGTACCAATTCAAAAGATTAGCGCCGGGGCACTTGCTCCATTTCTGATTTTCCAAGTAGCAAGACCGCTGCCCCTTAGGAAACCTCTACACCTGGGCCCTCGCACAGCTGCTTCACACCCTAAGCTCTACAATATTTATGGGATGGACAGCAGGAGGAGTCTAGGTCTCCATTCCCTGAGCCACCCTGCCCTGAAGTCGCCATCACTGGTCTGTCCCTCCTTCACTGCGGTGGGAATTCTGGGTAACTTCTGCCCACTCACCCTGCCTACCTTGAACAAATGCCAGAGGGTCACACTCCACTTTGCTACTGTCTGAGGAAAATCCACACTCTCATTCCTCCGCCCCACCATTTGCATGGGAGCCCAGGTGCCATCAGAAACGCCAAGTGGGAGAGAAAATACCGTTCACCCCTGTCCCATAAGACCAATGGCCCCACTCACCCTCAGATCCCAGCTTGGGGGGCTCCAGATGGGCAGAGGATGGAGCTGCAGGAGGTGGACAGAGCCCCTGGGATTTGGGGCACAGGTCACACGGCTATGGCCAGGGCTGGGGAGAAGAAAGGTACAGGACTGCAGTGGAGCGAGGGGCAGCTCAGCAAGGAAAGACCCCTTGGGGGTCCTGGAATAGGGATCCAGGGGAGGAAAGGCCCAGGCCTAGGTGGTCCCTGGAGGCACAAGAAGAAAGCGTCACCTCCATGGCACAGTGCCCTGTCCAAACAGCTTTCGTGCTGAGAGTTCTTGATGTCTAGCTCAGGTGTGCCCTGAGCCCAGGCTCCACCGGGCCCACCCAGGGCCATCTGACACGCCCCCAGCATCAAGCAAGCTACAAGGTTTGGAGTGAAAAAAGGTTCCTGCCGTGCTCTCAGCATGGCTGCACTGGCAAGAGGGAAGGTGTGCATTTCCATGGAGAACCCGGTGAGACAATGCTGAAAGAGCTGCTTCAGGCTCAAGGAAGTTCCCTTTTTGCGCCTTAGACATGATCCATCCAGGCGTACGACCCAAACTGATCTAAGACTTATCTTCCACAGGCTGTGTAAGGTAGGGTTTCAAAGACTAGAAGTCTCCCGTTTGGAGAGGTGGTGCTGCCACTCGTTTTTCCTTCTCTGTTCTGGGGAAATATTGCTCCCATTTTTTTATTTGTTTCCATGAGCACCTTAGGAAGCTGGGGAGAGAGGGCACAACTGGACATTCTAGGGTCCTGGGCAGAAGAATGGCCCAACCCTGAGCTTGTCAAGGAGGGAGGGGGAAGTTGGTAGGTCCTCTCATCCCTTCCTTTCTTCCTCCACCCCCCCCCCCAGGAGAGACTCAAGCCCTGCTGGTTATAGTGGGAGGTAGAAGCCCCACATTTCAGTCCCTGCGCTAACACTAACTAGCTGTGTAACCTCAAACAAGTTGCTTCTCTCTGTGCTCCATCTTCCCACCCCATAAAATGGAGGTTAATACTTGAACATTTCCAGTATTCAGTCCAACCTGTGGCCTGGCAGTGCTGGGACTCTAATAGTAAAAGCCACTCCTTGGTCAGCATGTGCCAGGCGCTGTGCTACGTACTTTACATCTGCTCTCCTATTCAACTCCCACTCGGGCTCTAACTGGGTATTATTGACCTACTTTACACATAAGTAAACCGAGGTTCCAAGAGCTTAAGTTCCCCAGAGTCCCATCACTTCTGGCAAGTTCCAGAGCCTTTTCCATTCTGATCCGCATTCTGCCCTGGGGAGCCCCGAGTTCCGTCCCCTGGACTCCAGAGCTCTGGAACCCAGTCGGAGGAAGGCATTCGTCAGTGGAGCCTCGGAATCCTGTCACACATGCTACCTTTCCTGCCTTGGTCTAAGAAGCTGGGAGAGTTGTAAGATCATTAAGGGAAGCTGTGCAGAGCTCCCTGGATGGAAGAAATGATTATTTTGCACACTTTGGGTTAGTAGAAAAGTACAGACATTGTGCCTACTTGGGATGGGCATGGAAGGGCTTGCATGTCAGCTGGAGACAGGAAAACCAAGGCAGTGGGGCAGCGATGGGTTAGGATGTAGAGAAGGAGGGCACAGCTTCACCAGGTATGGCTTCTTGGGGAGATGACCCTTCCCTCCCCTTGCACCTCACACCTCTCCTCTAAAACAGACACCCGGCTCCCATCCTCGTTTCCCTATATGATCATCTGCCTCTCTTACTCTGACAGTGTGAGGTCCAGAGAGCAGACTCCAGCCTTCATTGCTTGGGCACTCCAATGCCCAGCCTGGGACCTGCCCAGACAGAGTAGGGGCTCAACAAACATTTGGGGAATTACTGGATCAAAGGAAGCTCCCCCCCAGCGCCCCTGCTTTCCTCCCCCCTGAGGAAGAGGTGTGTTTGGAGTAGAGGCCCAGCAGGATATGCACATTCCTGGCAAGAAGGGACCTACCTGCCAGCAGCCAGAAAGGAAGTTTCTGGCCAAAGGAGTAGGAAAGGAGGTGGGGTGGGGTGTCTAGGTGTAAGAAGGGCACCTACACAGAAAAAAAACAGGGGCAGATCCTTTTGCAAGTTAGGTCCAAACTGCCCTGCCCCCAGCATTTCCCAGCATTGCTGTCAGGCCTTTCTCTCCCCAGGGCTCAGGGGTTCCCCAACTCCCTAACTCCTGGGAAACCTGCCCAGGACTGGGAGAAGTATAGAAAACCCCACCCAGGGGCCCAGCACTTAGTGCTAGGAGAGAAAGTTCCTGTGGTCTTCCCCAACTTAGTGCCAAGGCAAGTCAGAGGGTCCAGGAGGAGAGATACAGATCTTGGTGGGGTCTTGGGTGTGTGGGGGGGGGCAGGAACACCCACAGTGCCACTTCCTTCCCATGCCACCTTGCCCCCTGACAAGAGTGGGAGTGACACCAGATGGGACACCAAGGCACAGCCCTGCCATTAAGAGGCTCAGATCTGGGGGTGTTGGACAAACAAGCTGTCCAGGTGCTCACAGCAGTCCCCAGCCCTCCCTCCAGTCCGCCAGGTGACAGAGAGCTCCAGAACCCCAGCAAGATAGTTTCTCCAGTAAAAAAAAGAAGTCTGCAGACTTCTCCTTCCCAGCAGTGGTCCAGGTTGGGCAGGGGTCGTCTGGGTCTGAGGCAGGGGCTGTCTGAGGCAAGTGGCTCCCGTTCCCCCAGCTGGGGTCTGCCAGCTTGGCCTTTCTGCCTCCAGCCCTCCGGTCCCTGTACCCACCCACTGGCTCACCAGGAGCATCAGGGGCTTGAAATGCCCAGCATGTACAGGGTTCAGTCCCCATTCTCCAAGGAAAGTGAGTTTCTGGGTTCAAATTCCCGGTGTTGTGGTCTCGGTTACCCACTGTGTTCCGCAGTGGGAATGGTTAGACTATCCCTTGGCTACAAGCTCTATAGCCGACCCTGTCTTGCTCCTTCATTCTGTGTGGGAGGAGGGGGCACCCCGCCCAGCCTCAGGCTCCAACCCTAGCTGCCCCTCAAGCTGCGCTCCTGTGGCCCTCAATCCCATACCCAACACAGTTCACTCTAGGACAATCCAGGCGTGTCCTTTAAAACCGGGGATGAAGAGGCTGAAGTTGAAGTAAAAACCCGCATTGGCCAAAATGCTCCTGGGCTTTCTTAGGAACCGCGGGGTGGGGAGGGCAGTTTCAGACTCAGGTTTGCTCCTCCCGGGGGGCCCCCCACCTCCAACCCCTGCTCCAGGATCCGCAGTCATCCTGCAGGGAGACCCGGCGCTGGGGTGCGATACACGCGGTGATCTCTATATACTCCTTAAACCCCAGGCGCCCAGCTAGGGAAGGAAATCGGCCAGGCAGGGGTTGCAAAAGACGGGGGAGGAAGGTTACTGCAATGGGACGAACCGGGCGCTCTACGGACTCAGGGTCTCCGCGATCCCATATCCTCTTTCCCCCAAACTAGAGAATTCGGGTGGGACGCAGGTGTGTGTTCATGAGGTCGCCCCAGCTGGAGAGAAGGAATCCGCAGCCATTAGGGCCTCTGCCTCAGAATCCGCGTCCCGCGAAATCACACGGCCCTTTGACGGGGAGGCCGGGACCCCAGGTCGCTGAGGGCGCCCCGCCTTCTAGCACCACAGGCTCTACCCCGGCTCAGCCCAAGTTAGTTTGTTTGGCTTTGAAGGGGAGCGCGAGGCTCGAGCGCCGCGGGGGTGACCGCGGGTCAGAGAGGTGTCTGTGGAGGGGCTGTCCGGAGGAAACACGGGAGTCCTCCATCTGGGAGGGGAAGTCCCGCTTGGTCACTCTAGGACACTCTTCCCAGGTGGCCTCCAAACCCTGCTGCTGTCCTCCCTTTCCCCTCTACACAGTGAGGCGGGGGGCTTTCCCCAAGTGGGGTGAATAAAGGTATCCGCCAGGTCAATCCCCCACTCCAGCACCTGGGCACAAAATCACAGGGACCCATTCCAGACGCTCTCAAGTCCCCAAGAAGTTTTCCGCTCTATCTCCGAGTTGAGCCGGTACGAGGGAAAGGGGTTGACTGGCCCCGGAACCTCCGACGTGCAACCCCAGCAAAACGAGTCACCCTCCTCATTCGAGGAGACGCGGTTGGTGGGACCGCGGCCCCCCCCCCCCCATCTGCCTCGGTGCGTCTCGGGGAGTCCTGGACAAAATGGGGTTGGGGAAACTCACTTCCCTCCCCAGCTCAGGAAAGTCTGGGCCGGGAAGTAGTCTTTGTCTGATTCGGGGAGGGCGGGGGTGTCGCGCCCCCTTACACCCCATTCCCAGCGGTCAGGCCGGGAGGGGGCGGGGCTCGGATTCTTGGGGAAGGGCGGGCCTCGGTAGCCTTTCCATTTCCCCCCCCCGGCCAACCTCCGGCGGCCCCCCCACCGCCGCCGCGCCGGGGCCCCCACCTGTTCCCAACGCAACTCGGGGCTGCGAGGGCCCAGGGCCGGGTGTCGCGGCTGCGCGGGGTCAGGGCGACGCAGCCGGCCCTAGCTGGAACAAAGTGCGCCGGCCTGGGCCCGGCTCCTCCCGGCGCGGCTCCCGCGGGCAGTTTGCAAACACAAAGTGAGCCAGTGAGCGGGCGAGAGAGTGCGCGAGCTCGGGAGTTGGTCTGGTCGCCGGCCCAGCCCCCACCCGCGTCCCCGGGCTCGGCCCGCCACCTACCTGTCCGGCCCGGCCGCTCCGTGCGGGCTCCGGCCCGTCAGCCCGCGCGGGGCATGGGGCTCGCTCGGGTCGCGCAGCCCGGGCCCGCCGCCGCCCGCTGGGGCTGCCCCTCCGCGCCGCCCAGCGCCGCGCAGCTCCGGGGCGTCCTCCCTCCGCGCCGCGCCGGCCGCCGCGCGCCCTAGCCCCGCCGGGGCATCGCACTTTGTGGGCAGCTCGGCTAGCTCCGGCTGTGCTCCTCCTTCCCGGTCCTCCCGCGACGCTGGTTCGCTCGCTCCGGCTCCGGGGCTCCGGGACCCCGGCGTCCCCGCCCCCGGCCCAGCCCTGGTTCCGGCCGGGGCTCCTCCCCGCCGCGCCGCCGCCGCCTGCGCCGCGCCCTCCTCGCAGGCTGGGGGGCTCCGTACGCGGGCCGCACAGTCCGGTCCGCAGGGGCGGCCGGCTCGGGACTCCGAGGGGCTGCGACTGAGCCCGGGCTGCGAGTGGCTGCGAGCCGGCGGCGCGCAGGCGGGGCGGGCGGAGGCGGGGAGGCGGGTGCAGGGGGAAGGAGGGAGCGCGCGGAGCCCGGGCGGAGGGAGGGAGCGATCGAGCGGGCGGCGGAGGGAGGGAGGGGAGACCAACTTCTAGCGCTACCATAATTCGCCTAAAGCAGGTGCAGCAACTTTCACCAGGCAAGGCGTTCGGCTAGGAGCTAGAGAAGACCACGTGGACCAAACTTTAGGGAAAGAGAAATGGGAACACGGGGAAAAGACGTGGGGGCTGAGTACCTGAAAAAGGGAGGAGGTGGAGAGATCAGATCCCAGCAATTCACCTTGGCCTCGCGAGTCCTATGGCGCGCTGTGCAAACCCCAGACCTCTAGAGTCTGGAGGTACGGCCAAGCCCTGCTCCCACACGGTTCACTGGTTCCCGGCGGGCTGCGCTCGGCGTGGGGAGTGGTTGGTGTCGGGCCCGGGCCCTTCCTTGCATCGCTCCTGCTCCCCACTGCGTGGGGGTTGGGGTGGGTTTTTGAACCGGGGAAGGGGAGGTAGGGAGGCTCCTTTTGGGCTTTGTGCGTGCACGGTCACCCCCGGAGCGCGCTGCCTCCCTCTCCGGAAGGGGAATTTCCCATGAAGTGCTCTGTGAACCCGTGAAGAAGGGGCCCAAAACCAGATCCACGCGGCCTAGCGAAGTGCAAAGTAGAGGCAATTATCCGGACAAATTAGACTGTAAACAAAACTCAACGTCTTTTGCCTGGGAGAACCGAAGGGATTGTGTTGGTGGTTTGGGTGTGTGTTTGGGTTGGGAGGGGGAAGTCCGGATGAGGAAGATCCCGGAGGGGTGGGGGTACTTTGCTAGTAGCAGATGTCCCGCTCAGAGACCCGTGGCAATCTGAGTAAGTCCTCCTTTCCACTCTCCATCCCCTTTCCCCAAACATCTCCCATCTGGCCCTGGGTGTTGCAGTGGGGAGAGGTGAGGGATGCCTTAGGGATGACCAAAGAATGCCCTTGACCATGGGAGGACCCTACTGTGGGGGTGGGGGCATAAAAACAGTGACTCTTGAAGCTCTCCGGGCCCAAATCACCTGAAACAGGTGAAGAGGGGCAGACACTTGCTGCTCCTGTGGAATGTGAGCTGGGAGTGCTTCAGGGATTGGTGCCCAGGGAGTGTCAGTGCTGTGGCCTGGTGAGAGAGGATTTCTTGTTACTCTAGGCCTTTCCAATGGGGCTTGGAAGAAAAGGGTCTCAATTGAGGAGGCTCCCTCTTGGGTTGTTCTCCATCACTTATTCCACTTCTTTTCTGTGAGTACAAATAGCCAGAAGTAGTTGTAACGTTAGTGATACCTGTCCAGGTCCAGAGCCTATGTATTTGCCCTCCTGGGTGGGCGTCACAGGCATATTTGGGTCTGGCTGGAGCTTTTCAGGTATCTAGGTGTTAAATTGTTGGGGGTGAGGGGGTAGGACTCTTAAGTGCCATTTATCTGGATACCATTCTTGGAAAGTGACCTTTCCACTGTAGCAATAGCAGTAGCAATAAAGAATAAAATAATAGCAGCTAACGTTGGAGTCATAGCACATGCCAGGCATAAGATTCATTTCTCTGCACAGTAACCCTGTAAGGTAGATAGTACTATTATCTCCATTTTATGGAGGCCGAAACTGAGGCACAGAAAGATGAAGACACGTTTTTAGACTTACACGGCTGGCTGGTAAGTGATGAAGCAGGATTGCAACCAGAGACACTTCAGTGAGGACGGGGGAAGGGCTTGTGGAGATCTTTAGCCTGCTTGTGGGTTCCCGAAGAGGGAGTACAGTTTGGGGGGAAGGAAGCCCTTGGTCTCGTGGTCTGATTTATTTTCTGTGGAGAGCCAGCCGCGGTAGGAGTGAGGGTGTGTGGACAGGCTAGGCCCAGGCCTGGAGTTGGCAGGTCCTTGTGTAAGCCCACCTGGGCCATGTTCTCCTTCCTGTCCTTCTTGCAGAGGCTTGGGGTGGGGTGAGAACTACAGGCTTTTGATTAAAAAGATGGGATTCTGTGGTGGTGGAATGAGGTGACTGCCAACGGGCTTCTCCAGCTCTTTTATGGCTGGCTGTCATAGCCACTGAGTCCTTTTCTAACGCCTGCCTGCAGTAACCCACTGAATCTCACACGTAGGCCTACTTGCCCAAAGGAATTTCCTGGGAAACGCTTTGGCTCTCATTTCTCTCATTACTCCTCATCTCTAGGCTAGCTCACTTCCCAGCACCCTGTGAGTCACCGTGGCTGGGGGTGGGGAACCCAAGGGAGGCAAAAGACCCTATCTTGTCTTCACCTAAAGGGTGAAGAAAACAAGGCCTCACCAAAGAAAGTTATAGAATAAACATCCTGAAATCAAAGCAGCTCGTCCAAAGGCCTTCCTTCTGAGGCAGGAGCTCTGTGAGCAGGTTCAAAAGAATAGCCCGTGGCTCCTGAGGCAGAGTGACAGGGAATTAGCAGGAGGGTCCCCTTTTTGTCCTTGTTCCTTCAAAGGGTCCAGGGCCGTGGGCTTTGGCTGTGGCAGGAACCAGAGCCATGGCCTGGCCCTACTAGAAGGCCATGGTTAAGAGCACAGAGGCTGGAGTGAAGCGGCCTAGGGTTGAACTTCAGCCTCTGCCACTTACCAGCTGTGTGAACTGGGCAAGTTACATGATGTCTGAGTCTCAGTTTCCTCATCCACAAAACGGAAGATGCATCCTAGGGTGGTTGGGAGGATAGCATGAAAAAGCATTGGCAAAGTCTTGCTCCATGACCTGGTCATCGAGTGCTTTCTATAAATGTTCATTTTCTCTTTTGTGAGCTCGTTTCCTCACTTGAAAAAATGAGGACTATCGACCTCACAAAACTTCGAATCATGCGTAAACTGCAGTTAATACTTTTATTAAATGCCTCCCGTGTTCCAGTCACTTGATTCATGTGCTATTCAGCATGGTAGCTTTTCTCATTTTGTAGGTGGGGAACTCAAGACTCAGAGAAGGTAAGCAACTCACCCTCTGTCACACAGCAAGGAGGTGGTACAGCAAGGACTTGCTCCCAGGTCTTCTTGCTCAGAAGCAGATGCTCTAACCCAAGGTTAGCTGCCTCCCTGCTGTGGAAAGGAAGCAGGCTAATGGGTGAGCTTGTTCTGAGTGCCAGGCCTCACACTTGGGGCTGTGTATGTTCAGAAACATTAATCTCCATATTCCTACAGTCCCAACACATCTATGCCCAAATATTTTGTTTCCATTCATCTGACTGCTTGCATCTTACTTTTTTCTCTCAAAACCTTTTTTTCAGTTATTAAAGAATAAAACTTTATCAGCATAATATAGCATAATATATCAGCATAATATAGGTTTATCAGCATAATATAGCAGCCCCACTCCTAAGTATATACCAATAAAAAAACATACACGTATGTATTCACCAAAAGACATAATACTTATGTATTCAAATACATGGTATTCAAATACATGAGCTAGGACTTGGCAATGAAAATGAACAAACCATTGCCACACATAGCAACATGGAGAAATCTCACAACCAGAGTGTTGAGCACAAAAGCCAGACGCCAGAGAACACACACAGTATGATTCCACAGTATGATTTCATTTATCTGGAATTCAAAAATTGGTCAAACCAATTGATGGTGGCTACTCTAAGTGGGGGAGAGACTGGGAAGGGCACGAGGGGCTTCCTGGGGGTCTGGAAATGCTCGTGTTTTTGGAATTTGGTCACATGGGTGTTTCACTTTGTGACAACTAATTGGGCTGTATGTGCATTTATGATTTGTGCACCTTTCTTTATGCTTAAAAATTAAAAAGTTTAAAAATGGTTGCTGGTCTTGTGGAGGTCTTTCCATATCCCTCCCTCTCATTCTCCATCTTTCCGTTCCAGATGTAGGCAGTTTCTCAAAGTTGGTAGGTAGCCTTCCCACGTAAGTTTTATATTCTTAATCATTTAGCATTGCTTGGGCATCTTGAAATTTTAAGTGAAAGGTATCCTTTTGCTCCTTGCTTTTCCTTTTTGTTGGTGGTGGTTTTTTTACTCAACTTCATGTTGCTGAGGTTAATTCAGGTTTGCTACATGTATCTCTAGTTCATTAATTGAAAAGGCTGCTGAGCTTGCCACTGTGTCAGTGTCCAGGTTTCTTTACCCAATCTCCCCTTGATGGACAGTTGGGTTGTTTCCCATGTTTGGCCATTGTGGTCACACTGCAATGGGTTGTGGGGTGAGGTGGGGGGCGCTTCCAGGGCTTTCTGTTTCACTCTCCTCCAGTGCCTCCTGCTAAGTCGAATTGTCCCCCCTCCCCCCTGTGGCTCCCCCACTCTAGAATCTTCTCCCCTCCCCACATCTTCCAGCTGTTCCTCCCCACCCTGCTTCCCAATCTTTCTGACTCAGAAAGACCCAGGTCTGTACTAGGTGGAGGTGGGGGAGGGGTAGAAAAGGGAAGCTTTTTCCCTTGCCACAAATGCCCCTGTTCCCCAAGATAAATGACGATTTAAACAAAGAAATATTTCATTAAAGGTTGATATCTTAATGAACTGTGCCAGGAACCTTCAAGGCACTCTTCAGACTCCCCCTTTTCAAGGGGGGCTCCTACTCCTGGGGGGAGGCTTATCAACTTACCATATTGCCCTGAGTAGAGGACCATGCAGTGTGGAGAACTGTCCCAGGGGGCTGTGGAGGGGAGGGCACCAAGACGGAGAGAGGGGCTGGATTGCCCTTCTTGGTACCAGGCCAGCTGGCTGCCCCCCAGCCCTGAGAGATGTTTGCAGGCCCCCCCTGCAGTCACTTTTAGGGACTCAGAGACTCAGGCCTTGTCCTCAGGCCTGTGGGCACAGGATTCCAAGATGATTGGTGGGAAATCAGTCATTAAGGATCAGGTAATGAACAAACACCTGACAAGCAGTGGACAATTTTCTATCAATTAGAACACGGTGTCTTTGGGTCAAATGAGATCCCCTCCACAGAGGGATTTCCATGCAGGGGGAGAGCAGGACATGCACACACAGGGATAAACAAGAGAGCAGACCCAGCACCCTTCCCCTCTCCCGTGCAGTGCACTGGCCAGTCACTGAGGGGATGCGCCGAGGGGCAAGGCAAGGAGAGGCCAAGGGGAGGTGTGTGTGTGTGAGGGAAGAACCCCTTCTCCCTCGATGTAGTTCTTTATCCTTCAAGAGATACCCCCTGTATTCCTCCCTTGCAAAGATGCTTGGATTTAAATCCCAAACCTGTCACTTTCAAACCTGAAATCCTAAAGCAAGAGGCTTAATCTCAGTTTCTTCAACTGCAGGATGGGGAGAAAGATGTAGGTCTGGCAGAGAGGTGGTAAGGAAAGGTATAACTTGCAGCATTCTTCTCAGTATAGGCGTTGGATAGATGGAAACTACCGTCCTTATTTCTTGATTACCCCAGCCCACTCCCCGCTCTTTCCCCTTCCTCTTTAGCACACCTGTTGAGGCTGTAATGTGTGGTTGGCTAGCTTTTATTTAATAAGCACCTAGTAACTTTAAATACATTGTATTGTTTGTTAACTGCTTAACCATTTATGCCTCATCTCTCCATCCAGATAATAAACTGTGGTCAGTGGCCCGCAATTTTAGTCATTTTGGGATTTCCTAGGGTACCCAGCGTCATGTGTTTTGCATAGTAAGTGCACAATAAATGCATGTTGATTTTATTTTATTATGATTTGATCAACTGGAGCAAAGTTAAAAAAAAATAGCCTGATGCCTCAGGGCAAGTTGGTGCACTGTAGGTATCAGTTGGGGCTGGTAGAACTAATGCCGTAACTGTATCTTTCAGTGGTTGGAGGGCAAGGCGGAGGACTTAGATAGAAAACAGAACAAGGTAGCACCTCCTCTCAGAGGTTTGTGCTCCCCATTCTTCTCATCACTCCTCCCTGCTTCTGTTCTGCTTGTCCCGTGGGGATGCCTTTAGAACTCTGTGCTTAGCAAGGGAATATTCCTTCCCCATGGAACCTTGAGGGCCTGGGGTTTGGGGTCTCAGCCACTGGCACTGGAGGGTGAGGTACAATGTGAAAAAGAAAAGTCAAAGTCAAGGTAGCCTCCCACTGGAAATAGCCACCACCTACTTATTAAGCATCTACTGTATACCAGACACTTTTTATATGCATCTCTGCTCCCCATGGGGGTACTAACGTTTTGTTTATTTGTTTTAAGAGAAGGCAGTGGCCTGAATGGCAGAGTCAATGAATGTAGGGTGGACATAAGGGGAGATGAGAATCGTTGTAAGTCCCTTATCATGTGCAGCGTCTGGCTGGGTCCAGGAGTGGGCCTCACACGTTTTCCTGGGGCTTCCACACACAAGTGTGTCCACGTCACATTCCAAGCCTGGCCTGGACTTCAGCACCCACCTCCACCCCGGTTCTCCTGCACCCTTTCTCCTTTCTGTCCTCTGCTCCCCTCTGTGCTTCACAGCTCCAGTCCCAGAGATCTCCCTCCTGTTTGCTAGGCAGCAGGAAATCCCTGAGCCAGGACTCTGAGGCTGGATCTTGATTAGAGCAGAAATATCGTGCATCAGGCACTGTGTTAACCACTCTTCATGCATGACCTCATTTCACCTCCCAACAGCCCTCTGAGATGATACACCAGATGCTTTTGGTGCCCTGTCCGTATGCCCTCACCCTGACCACTCATACCCCTGAGGCTTCTCATCGCCAGCGCCTGCCTGGCCCTCCCTGAGGGCAGCCTCTGGGCTCCAGTGCCCACTTTGCCACTGTGTGGGAGGCCAGAAGTACTAGGGAATTAACATCTTTTGGGCAGGCCCGCCACCCATGATGGATGTGAATCGGTGTATGAATACCCTCATTCCTTCACCCCTCTGGGGGGTAACTGTGAGGTGTGTGTTCTCTGTGCACTCCCAGGGCTTCCCCGGCAGGGCTGAGCCCACCCTAGTAGCTGGCTGGATCATACACTTTATTGCCTCCCTTCCCTTCCTTATCTTACTCCCCCACTTCTCTCCTGGGGTTTCTTAAATCAACCATATGGACTAAATAGTTGTCTCAGGGCTGCCTCAGGGGGAATCCAGCCTAAGTCAGGTGGGTACTGCTATTATCCTCGTTTTACAAATGACAAGACCAAAGCTCCCAGAAGCTGAAACTCACACACAATCCCACAGTTACATAAGCGAAAAGCCGGTGTTCATAGCTGACACTCCACTCTACTGTATCTACACATCACTCTACCATATGGCTTCTTGAGGACCCTTCCCCCTGCCTCAGGACGTCTGGTTCAAGTCCATTCCTCTTGCTCTTGCCTTGAGAGGTTAGAGGTGAGGAGCAGGGTGGGTCAGACACAACTGACTGGAAGAGGGGAGTGTTTCCAGGCCACCCAGCCCTCCCTGCCTCCCTGTGAGTCACTGGCGGGCAGTCAGAGCCAGTCCCTGGGTCGCAGGCAGAAAGAGAAGTGATGAACACTTACAGGGCTGGACATAGAACAAATGGAAAAAAGTGAAAGCCACTTGGAGTGCTGGAAAAGGAGAGGACTAAGCCAGAGGTACAAGGAGAGGGCAGGCTGGGAGCTGAGGAATCGTTCTAAGCCTTTGTGTTATTCAAGGGACCGTGACAGGACTTCCCTGGACACAACAGCCCCTATAAAAGCAGGAGGAACCAAGGTGAGAGATAGGAACACGTTTCTTAATAGTGAGGTCTGCTCAGCCTGACAACATAGGAAGTCCCCTGCTAAGAACCTCAAGGCCAGGGGAGAAATTGGCCTGCCTCTTTTATGAGTAGAAGTGGGCACCGTGCGTGGGGCAGGGAATGACCTGATCCCCTCAAAGACGAAAGTTACAGAGAGAACATCTTGAAATTTTCTACTTGTTTGATTTTCATGACACCTTTGTCTTAGCGTAGGTTCTCCCAGAAGCAGACTCCGAGGAAAGGATTCCAGCGCGCAAGTCGTTTATTTGGGAAGCTGTCCCAGGAAATACCAGTAGGGGAGTGGGAAAGTGAGAAGGAAGGGCAGGAAGCCAATCCAGGGAGTGTCATCATGCAAGTTATGCTGCCACGTGAGCAAGAGGGGCCCAGAGCTGCTGGGAAACTCCGGAAGATGTATGGGACAGGCCTCCAGTCGTCCATACCACGGGACAAGGAAGCTGGGGTATTTATCCACCAACTCCCTCTTGGTCATTGGTTGAGGGCTGCTTCCAGGCACATTAACTCTCCAGTACTTCCGACTTGCCCTGAGCTGGCGCCAAGAGTGTTTCCACCGCCAGGAAAAACCCTCAGGCAAAGAGCAGGTGTTGGCAGTAAGGAAGCTTCTCCGTCTAGAGGTAAGTGCCGAGAGACACGGGCTGGGCGCCAGCACCTGCCACACTCTGCCCTTCTCTTCCCCTTCTTGACTTTTCCTTTCTGTGTGCCTTTGTGGGTTCATGTCATCTCCCACTGTTCTCTCTTAAATGCTTGGTGTTCTCAAGGCTTCTGCCTTGAGCCATGGCCCCCACAAACTACATGTCCTCTTGGACAATCCCATCTACTTTCATGGTTTTAGCCACCAAGTGTGAGTTGGCGATTCCAAGTACTGTCCCTCACTTGGACTTGCTCCCACCCCCATATGTGTGAACCTTCAGGGATGGCATACTCAGCATATCCCAGACCCAAATCAACACCGGCATCCAAAAACATGCCCTACCTCTACACCACTTCCCCTTGGTGGCCTCATGATCCAGTCACTCTAGAAACTAGGAATCACCCCCTTGATTCTCCCTATCCCTTCTCTACACGGTCACCAAGTCCTGTGGACGTGGCTTCCAAAATATTTCTGGGTCATTTCCTCCTCTCCACCCCTACTCCCATCTAGACCGTCATCGTCTTCCAGCTGGGTATTCCAATAGCCTCCTCACTGCCTTCCCACTTCCAACCTGATCTCCTCCCTACACTTCCCTCCAGGCCATCCTCCATGGTGGTCAAAAAGGTCCGTTGAAACTGCCAACCTGAACCCGTCATGCCTTGCTCCAAACCCATTTCCTCAGGGCCAAATTCAAGCACCTTGGCCTGGTGCACAGGGCATAAGGAGTTTTTTCTTGAACCTCCCATCCCATCCCTGGCCACTCCCAGTTCTGCCACTTGGGACTTGTGACAGACAGGTGCGGTGTTGTTTTCCTCTCCTGCTGTCTGTTTGGAATAGTTCTCCTTCCCCTCGCTTTCGGCTGACTCTAAGACCCAGTTTAGATGACACCTTCCCTGGGACGTTTTCCTTGAATGCCCCGAGCTGGATTAGACACTCTTCTTTTGTGCTTTTGTATCTGTGTATGTGTTAGAAAATTCACTTCAAATGGCTTAAATAACAATGGGAATTTGATTGGCTTGTGTAACTGAATAATCAAGTGGTAGAGCTCCCTGCAGGTGATGTGTGACCCAGGGGCTTAATGCCGTTGGATTCTCTCGCATTGCTAGCTCCACCTTTCCCTGGGTGGGCTTCATTCTCAGAGTCCTTGGAGGGAGTCCTGTCAGAGTCAGACTCACATCCTGCCTAGTTCAGTCCAGGGAACTGGTGAAGCAAAGGCTGGCTTGTTGGGACCTGATGAGAAATTTACTTGCCCTTCTCCAAAACAATCCAAATCGCCAAGGGCTGAGAGTGTTCTACTTCAGGGGTTGGCAAAGTATGACCAACTCGTTGCTGTAGTGACAGCCCTGTAGTGGAGGCAGACACCAGCACACTTTTTCTGTAACGGGACAGACAGTAAATATTTTAGGCTTTGCAGGCCAAAGCAACATTGAGGATATTATGCAGGAACTTACATAACAAGGGAGAAAACAAATTTCCCCCAAATTTTTATGGGTGGGATTCCAGTTATAATAATAATCGAGTAGCTTTTTGTAATACAGATCTACTGAGAAGCACAAGATGGGGGAGGAAGATACATTTTGTCTAACTGGGTTTCAACGTTCATGCTCCCTTATCAACACATCGGTGACAAATGCTCATCGGTAAAAATCATTCTTAGCTCACAGCTCAAACAAAAACAGGCAGGACAGGGCTTGGGGGACCATCGTTTGCAGACCCCTGAATGAAATCAAACCATTACAGAGCTAAAGGACGAAACTGTGGGAAGTTGGGAATGGAGAGAGCAAACCACTCTGATGGTGGAAATGTTATGGATACCACAGGTGTTGATATGTGGGGCTCCCTTTGTGATGTGCCGTTCAGAGTCGGGCTGGGGGGGCATTTTATCAAGCATTTCTTTATAAGACAAATTCATGTTCATTAGGTCCCCTAATCCTGACACCATCCCTATAAAGCAGGCAGGGCGAGGGTGGTTGTACCCTTTTCACAGAGGGGAAACCGAGGCTCAGAGAGAAATGGCTGTCTGAGGTTTCACACTAAGACCTCTTTGGGACACTTTTGAGGGTTCTAAGACATGAGCCTTGGGACCTGTACGTTGTTGAGTAATTGAACTGTTGTGTCCCCTGGTTGGGGGGCAAAGGCTGGTCCAGCAGGAGGACAGGCTGGCCTGGACATGGCCGGGAGGCTAGGCTGTAGCTGGCTCTGTGACATCCAATGGCTCACTAGGATGGAGCTGGTCAACACAGGTGCTCAGTTCTGTTTCCAGAATCTCTGGGCTTAAGTCTATCTCCCTTATATCTCCCCATGCAGGACAGGTAATACCATCTCAGTAGCCCTAAACGAGAGAAAAATCGGGCTTCAGAGAAGTACGCCCAGGACCACAAACAAGGAGTCTGAGCCCGCCCCTTACTGCCTCCAGCCTCCGGGCCTAGCCTCGGTGGGGTCCCTGATGAGCACTACAGGTTCTTAGGGCCAGGTGGGGTTTAAACCTCGATGCTGGGATGACCCCTGGGTGGGGACAGGCTTAGGCAGCCCTGCACAGGACCTTCTCAGTCGTCCTTCAGGGCTGACGGCCTCAGGCGAGGCTGCAAGGTCAGGGCAGGGGCAGGGGTGTGCAGAGGCAGCCAGAGGTGAAGAGTGGTTGCCGGGTTCCTTTCCAGGATGATATTTAGAAACGAAGAGAGAGTGTGCCAGACACACACATGCACACCTTCCCTGGTCTCACACACATAGGTACACACTCCCATAGTCAGACAGTCACACCCACACCCATCTTCACTACCAGGCTCTCGCACCCACATGCACGTCCCCATGGTTTCCCACAATCCCAAGCTCATACAACATGGTCCCACGCATCGGTGTTAGTTTCCTGGGGCTGCCATGGCAAAGTACCACACACCAGGTGGCTGAAAACAGCAGTGCTTTATTGTCTCACACTTTTGGAGAAGTCCAAAATCCAGGTGCCGTCTCAGACTTGTAGGGAAGGATCCTTCTTTACCTCTTACTAGCTTCTCGCGAGTTTCCGATCGCCCTATGTGTTCCTTGGCTTACAGATGCATTACTCCAATCTCTGCTTCTGTCTTCACAGGGATCTGTGTCTCTGTGTCTTCACATGAATATCGCTTATTAGGACACTCGTCATGTTGCATAGGGCACCCTATTTCAGTATGTCCTCAACTTAACTGATTGCATCTGCTATGACCCTATTTCCAAATAAGATCACATTCTGAGGTTCTGGGGTTAGGACTTCAGCATACCTTTTTTAGGGGACACGATTCAACCCATAACCATACCTTATGGCTATACAACCTCCCATGTCCTTCGCACACGCCCACAGTCACGCTTACCTCTGCCTACCACCAGGATCCCACGTACACGCACACATACGCACACACACACACCCATACGTACAGACACTCACATACTCCATGCTATCCCATACACGCACTGCCCCTCAGCCTCCCCGTCTTATAGATAATCACACACCCCCACAGTCACCCTCCTTCACGTGCCCTCCTGCTCCTGTCCCATTCCCCACACCTCCCCTTGGCCACACTCAGAGGCCTCCCCTCCGGGGTCATGCTCCGAGACCTGGCGCATTCTCAGCCTCACACTTGGCTCATAGCTTTCACATCCTCTCCCTCCCACACAGTCTCTCCCGTTCTGACTCCTTCTCCATCCAGCCATCCGATCTCCAACCAGCCACCGCTCTAGGCAGGGAGTTGTCACCAGGCCCCTGGGCCCCACCCCAGCCAGGGCACCACGTGGATAGCCCCTTGCTGTCTGGAATCAGGTGTTCCCACAGCCTTCTCCATCTCAGACTCCCACTCTTCCCTCTCAGGAGCAGACAGACAGACAGACAGACAGACACATGCACACACACTCTCACCCCCACACCGCCCCTCCAGCAGCCCCACGGCAGCAGTCTGTTCCTCATTATGGGCCAATGTGCCTGTTTACTCACCCAGCTGGAGATGGTTAGAGAGTGATAAATAATGAAAGAGAAAACAGGCTTTTCCCCTCTGCGGCTTCTATTTATGTAACATGTGTCACAGCTCACTCACAGACTTTGTTTCGGAGCTGGTTGCAGGAAATAGTTTATTTTTTCCGGACGGTGGCTTGGGGGGCGGGGTGGGGGGCCTGGGGTTCAGGTTTCTGGTCTCACGCCCAAGGGAGTTTCGGGATCCGGACCCCAGAGACCTCCTCCTGGTCCTTCCCCTCCCCACCTTCCCTGACACCCCAGACAGACATCAGGGCCCAAGGCTGCCTTAGAACGGGGTTCTCTGACTCCAGCAATTTGGAAGGAGTTGGAGTGGTTGGGGTTCCCTCCCAGCTGCCTCTGAAACCCCCCCAAACAGATGGGTTTGTTTTAAGAGCCAAACAGCTTGAGGGTAGGACTCCCTGAGATGAGGCAGTGGGACGAGAGGCTTCCTAGGTAGCCTGCACCTGTTAGCAGGGAGGGTCCAAAGGGATTCATTCTATAAAAGATGAATATAAAGATCCAGGCCTTGTATCCACTCAGCACTTTAATGTCCGTGGTCTCTCTGAAGCCTCACAGTTTTCAACTGCTGGTTCCCAGGTGAGGTCATTGAGGGGCAGGCATGGGGAGGGGACTTGCCATGGTCTCCTCAACGGGTTGTAAAGAGCCAGGACTTCAAACTCATACATCCCACTGCCCTGTCTTGAAGGGGCACCTCCCTTGGTAGAAATCTGGCCCAAGTAACTTATGCTACGGCAGGTGGGAGTAGTTACAAGGGTGTGGGGGCTGGAATGCGGGGGAATGTGCGTTGTCAGAGATCTGAGACATGCCCCCCTCCCACTCTTTCTCCAAATAAGAAGGCAGCCATCTTTTGGGGGATGCTCCAGGGAGGGAAGAAGCAGCAGAAAGCGGGCCTGCTTCCCAAACCTCAGTGCCAAAAGGTTCTTGGGAAGTTTGAAAGCAACCTGCCCCTACCTGAGCCTGTCTCTGATCTCCAGGGCAGGGTGACCATGCCTTGCCTGACGTGGAGCCCCTTGCATGTCTCAGGCCCCCGACAGGAGAAACCCAGGGCACCCACCCCAGGAATGCAGAGTCCACTGTAGAAGGTGGACGAGGAAGCCCCCCAACTCCTGCAGACTGGCGGAGTGGTGTGCGTACAGGTACCGGGGAATCAGTCCTATCCGGTGGCCTCAGGGCTTCTCCCAAGATGATCCCCTGGGTGCGGGGAGAAGTAGCCACATTCCCCAGACAAGAACTTTAAAGCTGAGCATCTGGGATCTTGGATACTATAATACCTTTTCATTTAGTCTGGGAGCCCTTGTGGCTCTGAGGGGTCCCAGGAGAGATGGGCCATGAGAGGGGGCTCTAGGAGCACCCCTTCGTGGGTTTCCAGGAGCCTCTGCATCCCTGGCTCCTTGGCAGGGTGGGAGTGTGGGGAAGGGAGGGCTGGCCAGAGCCCACTGCCCTCGTATTTGTTCAGGCTGCAACATGGAGACCCACAGCAGTTTCACAGGGGCCTGGCCCAGGACAACACCCCCTCCCCACTGATACTCGCCTGCACACACCTATGCCTTCAAGTGACTCCCCGCATGCAGCGCCTTTCAGGAGGACCTGAAGCTCTGGACTCTAATGTCCCCTGTGGATGGTGACATGAATAGTAAAATTCATACTAAACCCCAAGGGCTCTGCACACCTCGTCCCTAAACTTCATGTGGATCCTGCAAGGAAACTTTTATTAAACCTACCCACCCCCAACCTTGTAAGTGAGAAAAATGGGGCTCAGAAAAGGCTGCGTGATTGGCCCGAGGCCACACAGCTACTGCATGGCAGAGAGCTGGGTTGGGATTCAGACCCATCTCACGCCAAGCTCACACTTCACCCCTTTCACCAGGCTGCCTTTCCTGTTTCTCTCCCAACACCCAGCATCCGTAGATGTTCAGGAAGTCGACTGGTTAATGTGTACATATGGGTTTTCTTTCATATACATTCGGTGCAGGCCCCAGCTGCCCTTTTCCATACCCACCCTGAGCTTGAGCTCCAGGCAGACTCAGAACATCACAGACCCCTCTGCGTTCTCCACAGTCAGGAACAGCGACCACCTGAATTTCCTGGGCTCCAGCCTCAGTTTCCCTCTGTCTCTCAGGCCCAAACACCTGAGTAAGGCTCCCCTTGCTTTGAGGAGCCCAATAGCACTGGCTGGACTCCGGCTCCAGGTCTGACCCTCACTCTGGAAGCCTCTGGGGTCCAGCCACTTCCATCCTCTGCTCTTCCTCCAAAATGTCAGGCCTGGCACTGCCGCCCTGCAGCTCCCTCTCCCTGTGGCCCCCTGAGAGCCGAGGCTTTGCTTGAGGGCAGTGAGTGAAGCCGGCTGTAACAGAGAAACCTCGGGCTCCTCTTTAGAAGTCCCCTGAGAAGGCAGATCTGAGGAAAGGCTGCTGAGAAGGCGCCTGCAGCAATGTCAGCTTGAGAACAACCCGGCTGACAGGATGCTGAGCGGGGATTAAGGTCGGGATCAGGGAAGCTGGGGAAATGAAGGCACGTTCCCTGCTCCCCTCGCTGCCACTGCTGCTGCTGAGTTTGTCTTGTGTTTGTTCTCGCTCTGGGAAAGTGGACGGGGAGGGAAGTGGGCAGGGATGAGGCAGAGAGGTGGGGAGAAGGCCAGGGGAGAGGTAGAGAAAGGCAAGCAGCAGGGTGGAGGGCAGAGGAGAGGAGAGAGTGCCAGGCCTCTGGTTCTCAGGACTCTTGCAAGGCAGGCAGCCGCCTGGGGCCCTCGGCTGGGACGGTTCCCTAGTGACTATCCCCAGTCATCCACGGGGCAGCCAGCCGGCCCCCCCATGACCTCTCCCTGAATCGCAGAGCCTGTCCTGAGTGTCGGTGGCACGACCAGTGAGGACAAATTGACTAGGCCAAAGTGGCAGATGGGACAGACCTTCCAGAAAGAGGACAAGCCGATTTCTACCTGCCTTCAAATGCAAGGCCCCCGTTCTGGGGAAATGCCATCACCGAGACCTGCCTCATCATTGGACTGTCACCAGAGCCCAGGCAAATGGGCGAGAGTTCCAGGTCATCTAGTGCAGCAAAATTCTAGTGAATCCTTAGTTCCTTGTCACTAGTGTGGTGGTTAAGAGCGTGACCTCTTGTCTCAGACCGCCTGGGTTCAAATTCTAACTCTGCCACCGATTTCTGTGTGACCTTGAGCAGGTAAGCGAACCTCGCAATGCCTCAGTGGGAGAAAACAGTGGCACCCCATCCTGAGGTTGTGGAGAAGACGAAAGGAGCGAACACACGAGAAGTACGTGGAGCCGGGCCTGCCACGGAGGGTGTGTGCAATGAGAGTGGTTTTATTTATTATCAAGGGCAGAGTGAAGGAATAATAGTGGCAACTAGTGGCAACATAAAGTTAATCATCTGAAAGCTTTCTGGAGGACGGGAGTGTGGAATCTGATTTTGGAGGCTGAGGTTTGGCAGAGGTGCGGGAGTGAATTTCAGGTATGAGGCAAGCTCCCGTGTGCCAGGTGAGTATGGGGCTTGACAGGGGCAGAGGATTTAAGGAGGTATCTGATGCGAGATGGAAAGGATACTTTCCTGGGAGCCCTACTCCCAGCTAGTCTTTCTCCAAAGTTCCTGCTCTAACTAGGGGTAACATGACTACTCTCTCCCAGTCCTGCCAAAGGCAAGCCAAGGGAGCAAAGACCATGAAAAGATGCTTTTCATCATGGTGACCTACCCAGAATGGAACTTATTCCAGAAATCCAAGCGATTCATAGAGGCTTCTCGAACTCCTGGGTCCTCTGGACCTGGTGAGGGACAAGGCAGCAGAGAAAGGTACACAGACTACAAACCTGGCAGCAGATGGTTCCTGGGGCTGGGCTCCATCCAGCTCAGCCACTGACCAGCTGTGTGACTTGGAGCAAATCAACTAGCATTGCTAGGCCTCAGTTGCCTGGTCTGTGAAAGGGGATAAAGATTGACACAGGAGTCAAGGAGAGTGGTTCCTGGTCTCCAGGGCTGCCTGCTGCAGGGCTTGCCACCCTGGCCACACAGCCCCTCCTGGAGGTCCCCAGCCCTTCATCCTATTTCTGGACACCATGGCCACAGGCTGAAGGTGGGGGGAGTGTCTGGGTGAGAGTGAGAGCCTCAGAAGGGGTACTGGTTATTGAGGAGAGGGTCTGCTGAGTGATGTCTGGGGGAAAGCACCTAGGCCCGAGAAGAAGGGGGGGGCAGCTAGTCTTCTCAGATGTGTGTGGGGATTTTACCTCTAGGAGACTGGTTTCTGGAGAAGCTAGTTTCAAAAACACCTTTTCTTTCCCCTGTCAATCAAAATGATGTCTATTTATTATAGAAAATACAGAAAAGCATCAAAAAAGGAGATAAAGTTCCGCCATGATGCCACCACTCAGAGACAGCTATGCTAAGATGTTACTGTATCTTCTAATTTTTTAAATCACATTCCTCCCACACTGATTCACACACTTATGCATTTATACACATATAGGTAACTTTTATTACAGCATAATAACTTAATGGACATAGAGTTCAAGAAACTTAGAAACAGGATCATGGAAATATAAATACATTACTATTTCGTAAACGTTTTGTTTCATTAAACAAAATACTGAGAACCTTTACCCCAGGTCATTACATGTTCTTCTCCGACGTAATTTGAAGTGACTGTAGAGTGCTCCATCTTCTGGGTGTGTTGCAAGGCATATAATGTTATCAGTCCTCAATTGTTGGTCATCCTGATTGTTTCTAGATGTTTGCTATTATAAACAACACTGCCACAAACATCCTTGCAGAGAAATCTTTGAGGGGGCAGCTAACTTTGCAATTGTTTGTGTATATGTCTGTCTACTCCCAGCCCAGAGCGTGAGGCTTTCTAGGGCAGGCTCTTTGTCTGATTCACTAACTTGGCTCCTGGCTCACTGTAGATATGCAGTAATTTTTGAATTGCATTGTATTTCTAGAGGCCATGCTCTGGGCTGAGGAAATGGAATGGTGGGCTCATCAGGAAGGAGCCCACCTTCCCTGCTAAAACACTCAGGGTTCTATGTCCCACTGCCAACTCTGTTGGGCCTGCCATCTTCTCCTAGGAACAAAACATTTCCAAGCCCAGGGCCAGAGGCCATCCTGGAATCACATGGAAATGCCTCCCTGTATCTCTTACCTTCCTGGGCAAACCAAACAGTGCCGCCCCCTGCCAGGACCCCCATTCTGACTCATTTAAGTTCTTTTGTTGTGTCTTCAAGCTGAAGGCCCAGCCAACAGAGACCTGTTAGCTGCTCATTACTGCTGAAGCCATGGTATGGCAGCCCCCTCTCTGGCCCCTGTTTCTGACAGCACAGCCCACTGGACCTGAGAAGTCCCCACATGGTACACTTCAGCCTGCCCCCTGCTTTGCTTGCCACTTCCTATGGCACCAAGGAGCCTTTGTCTCTTTCTCCTGGGGGCTCTAGTCAGATGCTGTCATTCTTCTTGAAGAGAGATTTGTAGAATTTGGATTTTGGAGCTGAGACCCAGTTCCCAGGTTTTCAATGGGTCAGAGAGAGAGAGAGACAGAGAGAGACAAAACTCGAGAGGTAAAACTTACTAATTTAGTTTTTCTCCTCAATCATCCATGCTCCTAACCTCCTGCAAATTTTCTTCTTTCTTTTTATCTTTCCCCCTCTTCTTTCTCTCCTTTCCTCCTCCTCCTCTCTCTCTCTCTCTCTCTCTCTCTCTCTCTCTCTCTCTCTCTCTCTCTCTCTCTCTCTCTCTCCTCTCTTCTCTCTTTCAGCTCTGACACACTCTCCCACCCTCCTGTCCTCATTTCTCCTCCTCTCCCCTTCTTTTTTAAGTTTTTTTTTTCTTTTAACTTTCAAGGTCATTCCGGACTCCTGAAGCCGCCAGTCCCTCAGTGAGACGCGAGCGCCACTGGCGTCCGTGGCCTCTGTTTCCGTGGCAACCCAGTAACCATTAATTTTCAATTAAAGGAGACAAAAAGCTCGATGACAGCTCCAGGTCTGCTGAAGATGTCAAGAATCTGTATTAATATACAGCAAGAGAGCATAATTGTGTGTCCATCTTCCAGAGCAGCGAAAAATGGAGGGATAATTACCAGCTCGAAAGCCACTCTGTAATTTAGTTCTTACTGTCACCACAGCCCTACACATTAGCATAAATTAAAAGCAGAGTTTATTGTTATCAAAGTGCATTGATATCGCCAGACCCGCTTTCTTCCTTTTAACTGTTTGTCGTGGATGAGTGACTCCCCAACTCTCACCAGGGTCTCCCTGGGAAGGGGACAAGTGCAAGTGCAGAGGCTACTGGGGTGTGATGCTAGATCTGCAAGGTCTTGGCCATTTCTGCCATCTTCCCTTGGGGTGGGTGGGGGACAAGGCTCAGGGCGCTGCCCCTCTGAAGGGGTCTGGGGATGGTGGGGGCGCCAGGGGGCTTTGATACTAATTCACCTCTCCTGTGTGAGTGCTTTGTTTCGCCCAAGAGCCCTCCAGCTCTTTCCAGAGGGGCCTGCTGTCCATCTCAGGGTCCCCCTTCAGTGCCTAGTATAGTACAGGGCAGGTGATGGGCGGTCAACGCCTACCTGTTAAACAAAGGAATGAAGGTCCAGGGCTCTCCTCTCATGGGGTGGATTTCAGCAGGGGGCCTTCTTGCTTTTCCAGCTCAGAATGGAGATGCTCCTGGCTCTGGCCCAGTTCCTGCTTAGTCAGTTCCTGCTCAGCTGCCAGTGTGGCCTCTCTGAATCCCCCCTCCCTTGCTGCTGGCCCATCCACCACCACAACCACCACCTCCCCCCCTGCCTGGTTTCTGCCACCCTGCAGACGCACCTCGCACCTCTGAGTAGAGTGGTTGGAGCTCCTCGAAGTGTCTCGCTGCCAGGGTGCCAGGGACAACAACAGAAATTATGAATTTCCGTGAATGGGGGATGCGGGGTTTTCTTGCCTTCTATCCAGACAGAGCTGTCCTTCAGAGGGGAATTTAGTGTAATTACCCTTAAGGGAGCGATCCTTACACAGTCAGTCACAACACTGACCTCCTGGCTGAGATCTGACAGCAAAATTACAGGCTGTGTACTCAACAGAAGGGGCATCCTCCTTTTGGGGGGTGGGGGGGGGGAGGAGGGAAGGAAGGAGGAGGGGGGAAGGAGATGCAGAGGCTTTGAAAAGAAAAGTGCTGGCTTCCAGCTGCCAGGCGAGGCATGTGTCTGTGGGGCAGGAAGAAGGTGCCCAGAGATGCCCTAGCATTTCAGCTTGCTCATGAGGACGGGTTGAGGCACAGTTGGGCCCTTTAAATCTTTGAGCCATGGTCTGTGATCTTAGCTAGAGTTAATCTTACCGTAGGTAGGGTTTGGAAGACACTAGGAACTATTTGATAAACTACTCAGGCATGTTTCCCCAAACAGATCTATCTGTCCCTGGGTCTCTCTCCCAAGTGCCTGGAATTTCACCATTCCTTATAATTTTGAGTTAATACCCTAGACCTTGTTTAACTGTCCCTGGGTTACCTGGCAAGACTCGCATGCTAATCTGTGACCCTTCCAAATTTAGCACGGACTTATCTGTCAGTTGTACTGGCCTGTCACGTGGCAGAACCCTAAGGACACAGGTCAGGCAAGTTTTTACAAGGTAATGGAGAAAGTCTGGAGTGTGGACAGATCTCCATGGGCTGTGGAGCCTGGGAAGGAATGGAAGTAGATCCCCAAATCTCACTGCTGGGAGGGACCCCAAAAACAATTGGTCAAACTCCTTCCAGAGCAAGGGTTCCCTCTGCTCAACCTATATCCAAAATCCAGCTGCCTCTGCTCACTTGACCCCTATCAGCAGGAGTTCAGGAGCTCTAAAGAGGTCCATCTTGCTGCTAAACACCACTGATTACTGGAAAATGCCTCCCAAGTGGAGTGAAAAAACGGTTTCCCTGACATTCCTACCTTCCCTTTGGATCCCAGGAACAAATGTAAACTTTTTCTAGTGGTTCACCTTTCAGCTACCTGAAGACCATGCTCAGCTGTTTAACATCTTCTCCTTCAGTCTGGGACCTGGTGGGCCTATCACGGTTCCACTTACCCTTCCATGGAAGAGCTGGAAAGGAGATGGAAAGGACAAGGGAGGGCCTGGAACACAAATCCAACATTTACTGAGCATCTACTATGTTCTAGGCACAAACACCCCCCATGCTACTTTTATCTTCCCAAACATCCGGTGAGGGGAGGAAATATTATTCCCATTTTCTGATAGAGGAAAGAAAGAGCCAGGAAGCTGCAAATCACTTGCCCCGATGACCTGGGAGACCCTTGATCCCAGCCAAGGGCATTGCCCCCAGACCTCTCAGGCACTGAGAGCTGTGTCATTGGTCTGCTTGTCTCCTCACCTTCAAAGTGCTTTGCTCCAGAGATGCCATCTGTCCTCTCTACTTGGCAGGAGGAAGGAATTCCAGGGGAAACCCACTCAAGTCCTGCTTCCTCCCTGAAAGCTCCCCTGCCCTCAGTAATTGCTTCAATAGCAATGACAGCATCAGCTATTACTTCTGACCACAGGACCATGCTCCAGGCTCATACTATGTGCATAACATAGGGCATTTCATTCAGGACCCCTCTGCCCTCAGAGATCTGTAGCTCCTTCAGAAAACGTCTTCTCAGTGGGGCCAAACCTCACCATCGTTTCCCGGTTTCCTTGTACGCTGTTCTATTTCTCTCCGTAGCTCCTATCACCTAATGTAGTGTATAATTTACTTATTATCATGCTCATTGTCTATTTCCCTCCGCTTTAGGCTCCAAAAGGGCACAGTTTGTTTATTTTGTTTTCTGTGATATCCCAAGCACTTAGAACAATATCTGGTATACAGCAGGTGCTCAATGCGTATTTGCAAATGGAAGAAAAAGCAGTTAAAACCCTTTGAAGCAGGCGAGATATTTTCACAACAGAGAGGACCTAGGGTTCTAGCCAGATTAGGTGGCTTGTCCAAGGTCACAAAGCTGGCAATATCCAGATGCAAGCCCTCATTCATTTTGCGCTGCTGAGTATGGAGCCAATGTGGGGGGTGAGGACTGGGGGGGGGGGGGGCTGAGCCAGGCCCTTGTTCTGAATGTTGAGTTGGGGGCTGAGGCAGCCTGCTTCCTGGGGGATTTCTGCCTGCACACCAACCAGCTCATCCTTCTGAGTATTTATCCCCTCCCTACAGGGTGAGGAAGTCTCCTCCTTCCTGCAGCAACTTTCAGGCCCCTACCTTTCCCACCCCCAGCCAGGGAGGGGCCTGCAGGTGCAGTCCAGTTCGCTTCCCTCCCCTGAGGACCCGGTCCCTGCCTGGGCTAGAGTCCACACCCAGGGCCCCGGGCGCCCCTGGGAGGCCCGCACCCTGGACTCTGAGAGGCTCCTTTCCCTTAGATGTGAATCCGGGCCTCAGAGTGCCCACACAGAACATACATCTTAAACAAACACTTCTCCTTGCTGTTTATCTCCCTGGCCTTTAAACAAACTCTTTCAAAGGTTTCTGCTGATAGGAGAGATTTACTGAAAACCATTCCTTGCTTAAAAGCCCAAGGTTTAGGCTGCTGGGGTGGGGGTAGTGGGGGGCCTTCAAGCCTGGGGTTTCTCTGCCTCGGGACCAAATGTTTATCCTCCAGGCCTTGATAGAGGAGCAACACAGACTGATCTTTATGGAAAAGAAAATAAGAAAAGCAGGAAAGGGGAGGGTGGAGGCTGGGGGAGAAGTTTGGTTCCATGAGGTCTTGGCCAGGCCCATGTGGTAGCGCCCACTGCACAGCAGCCCCAGGGGTGGGTGCAGAAGTGGAGAAGGGTGTGGCTCCCTTGAACTTTGGACCGAAGGCCCTTAGGCAGGTGAGCGTCTTCTTGGCCCCCACACCCTGGACAGAGGCCAGAGTGGGCCTCTCCCAGCTGGTGGGGGGAGGGCAGGGCAGCAGTCATGTGACTGTATTTACTCCTGCTTTTGACCAACATTTAGGAAGTACCTAGTGTAGGCCAGGACTTGGGGTGCAGAGTTGAGTAATTGTTCACGTTTATCTCAGCATTTCTGTGGGTCTGGGACTGTTCTAAATCTCGGGCATGTATCAGCTCATTTAATACAACCACCCCAGAAGTAGATTCTAGAATTGTTTCAGTTTTGCAGATGGGGAAATCAAGGCACGGGTTGATGACTGGGCCACACCCCAGAGGTTTTGGTTTAATTGGGATGCAGACTGGGCATGACCTTCTAAACTGCAGCCTAGGAGGAGGGCCGCTGCTGTCGGGATTGACACTGTTGCCACCTGCTCACCCTCCCAGTAATATAGTCTGCCATCAATACTAAGGTGCACACATCGCTGAAACCTGAGCTGTGTCTCAATCCGTTCTTAATGGGACGTAAAATAATGGTGCTTCTTATCATCTTAAGTTCAAGGAAATACAACAGTACCCCCTTATCCGAAGGGCATATGTTCCCAGACCCCGAGTGGATGCCTGAAACTACAGATAGTACCGAATCCTACATATTATATACTATGTTTTTTTCGAATACATACATACCTATGATAAAGTTTAATTTATAAATTAGGCATCATAAGAGATTAAAAATAGTCACTAATAATAAAATAGAACAATTATAACCGTATAGTAAAAGTTATGTGAATGTGTCTCTCTCTCTCTCTCTCTCTCTTTCTCTCTCTCTCTCTCTCTCTCTTTCTCTCTCTCTCTCTCATAACTGAGACAGCTACTAAGTGACTAACAGGCTGGTAAAGAATATAGCGTGGAGACACTGGACAAAGGCATAATTCATGTTGTGGGCAAGAGAGAGCAGGACATCTCAAGATTTCATCACACTACTCAGAATGACACATAATTTAAAACTTATGAATTGTTTATTTCTGGAAAATTCCATTTTAATTTTTGGACTTTGGTGGATCACGGGTAACCGAACCTGTGGAAAGCGAACCCACGGATAAGGCAGGGACTACTGTACAGTAACAGAGAACTAGCTTCTGCCACCTGTGGGGTCTGGGCTGGGTGGTTTGCATACATCATCTCATGTAACCCACCTCCCAAAGCTTTGAGATAGGTCAAGTGAGCACCTGTGCTGAGAACACTGAGGCCCTGAGAATTTAGTAACTTGCCCAAGACCACCCAGTTCATAGGAGGTGGAGGCAGGATTTGAACCCACAATGAAATGGCCAAATACTTCTTCCTGACCCTTGAAGGGTGCTTTATACTTTCCGAGTTGTCTTCATTCTTAGTTTGTCCACTGAGGAAGACACTGAAATACAGAAAGCTTCAGTGACCTGTTCTAAGTTACACACCGGACTTTTCAACCTATGAACGTGAAAGACTTGTAGGAGGTTTTCCTGTTTTTGTTTTAACCTACCTGGGCTTTTGTAGATAGAAAAGTCTGCTTGTAAGAGGAGACTAGGGCCAGGGAAGTGGGCCAGGGCAGAAGATTCTGACAGTGTGGGCTGTGCTTGGTCCGTGTGCTGGAGCCCAGGCCTGCCTGCCCTGGGACCTCCAGAGGGCAGAGGCCCTTGGCGGGAGCAGATGTCATTGCAAAGACGCTCCTGACTGCAGTCTGTGCTTTGTTTGTGAACTGAAGAGGCTGTGGTGGCAGGTGGGGAAGGGAGCGGAAGGTAGGTAGGAATTTCCACTCCTAGGGCCCAGAGCTCAGGCCGGAAGCCACTGCCCCTCCTCCATGTTTACACTCAGCAGGCCACAACCCTCACGATGGCACAGACTGTCACCCCTCCCTCGCACCCCCCTGCTCTGTGCCAAATACCTTTCCCCTCACCCTGAAAGCACCTTTCAGCACCTGGGCCCTGAGCTGGGCTCAGCTTCCAGGGAGGAAAAGGGGAGAGTGTGAGGAGGAGGCTAGGGGTGCGGTGAGGTAAGGTGGGGGAGTGGGAGGTAGTCCAGGCTAGGACAAAGTTACGGGAGTGATTGTCTTGCACTTGTCACCTTTCTTTCTTTCTTCCTTCTTTTCTTTCTTTCTTTCTTTCTTTCTTTCTTTCTTTCTTTCTTTCTTTCTTTCTTTCTTTCTTTCTCTATCTCTCTCTTTCTCTCTCTCTCTCTCTCTCTCTCTCTCTCTCTCTCTCTCTCTCTCTCTCTCTCCCTTTCTTTCTTTCTTTCTTTCTTTCTTTCTTTCTTTCTTTCTTTCTTTCTTTCTTTCTTTCTTTCTTTTTTCTTTCAATATAGTGATAACCGGTTTCTAAAACCTTTCCTTCCCCCCAGCTACTCTGCTCCAACAAACTTCATCCACACCAAGGTAAACATGACGGATAGCTTCTAAAATGACCCTTCCAAGAGAGAAGTGCATTTTGGCAATGGCCTCTTTGTTTGTTTGTCCATTCATTCTTTGATTCACTCAACAATTTTGGTTGGCATTCCTGGGGACCCTCCACCCCAGTCAGCACATCACTAAGCCGTTTGGTGGGCTGCTGTCCAGGGGTGGCTGTTGCCGGTAATGACACCTGCGTTGCCTTTACAACATGTACATACAGTGGCAGCAGTCCAAGCTCTTTTTCACAATTCAGTGAAAGGAAAGTCCATTCATCCTCATGAAAAAAGTTTGAGGGACTTTGCCTTAGATGAAAAGGGTGATGCTTTAATGGTGGATTTGGGGGTATCAACTGATCAGTTTATTCTAGTTTGGCCATGGGGCTGAGGTCCTAGGGCAGTTGGGCAGGACATCAGGCCTTGGGTGGAACTTCCAAAGGGGAACATTGGCAATCAGGGTTTTGGATTAGTTTCTCTGTCTTTCTCAGGAGGGAAGGGCTGACTGTGAGCCATTAGGAGAAGACTCTGAGCTCAGAGCTAAAAGGAACCCAAGGAATCACCTAGTCAGTAGTTTACAAAGGGTAGAGTGGCTGAAAAGCAGTACAGCCTTTGAATAAACTGAATTTACATTAAAACCCAAAATAGAAAAGAGCTAAGAGTTGTAGCCCTGGTTGAAGTGGGAGGGGGAGGTGGAAGGGGCTGGACCCTGCTTACTCTGCTCCCCCACTCAGCCCCTGAATTGGTCCAAAGCGCTCCTGTGGAATTCCAAATCTATTTCAGTGGCCCATTTTACAGATTAGGAAACAGAGTCAGAACATGACAGAGAGGATGGTAGTCCTTAGGGCCCTCCGCCCTCCCATTATCTGCTTTTGGTTTATGTTCATTTTTTGGAGTCATGATGGACTTGACCTGCAAAATCCTACCCACCCTTTAGCGTCAGCTCAAATGCCACTTCCTCCCACAGGGCTTCCCCAGGTCTCTCTTCCAGTTCTGGCCCCACCTCCACCCTCTTTGTTGTCCCTAGAGCTCCCTGCTTTTGCACCTCTCTTAGGATCAACTATTCTTGCAGTTCTGCTCTTCTGAAAGCAGGTCTTTTGCCTCCTCCCTGGACTGTTGGGCTCTCTGAGGTCAAAGGTGTCTTTTTGTTCTGCAGGCATCCAGCCCATGAGTACGTGCATAATCAAGCTGTTGACATGTTTTGGGGGGTGTATGTGAGATGCTTTGCCCATCGGGAGGGACTCTGACTACTGGACAGCCCTAGTTCTCATCAGCTCAGCTGGGGAGGGCGTTGAGTTTGATTAGCAGTTATTTGGAGACCTGAAGTAAGGAGGGGGAAGGGACACAGCCCTCATTGCCTGGGGAAGGGGCCCTTCTGCCCTGAACTGGCCCCTCCATCAATTCTGGAAGATGGAGAGCAGAAAAGCAGGTAAGGGAAGAGAAGTCAGAGCCTCCACACCTCCCACATCACTATTTTCCTCTTCTCTGGCATTTTAAGAGCTCAGACTCAAACCCTTCAAGGGCTTTTGAAACAATTAGATTTGCAAGTGCCCAGCGCTCGGTCTAATTGCTTAAAAGCCACTTCAGGCTCCAACTGACCCAGAGTAAAGCGGGTGGGGTGGGCAGGGGGGAGGGGAGACCCGAGACACTCTGTCGCCCTATTTGCCCTATTTCCCAAGCCTTTCTTGGTGACCAAGGCCAGGGCCAGAGGTGATGCCAAAAAGAGGCCTTCAGTTACCCCCAGATGGCAGAGCCACTGTCATCTCGCTGTCCTTGCCCCTAGGGAATCCCTTACATCTAACCTTCTCTCATACACCTCCTCTTGCAAATCCCAGCATCCTCAGGGGTGGTCTGAGCAAGTGCATCCACCACCAGTTTTCAGAGTTAGAAAGTGACTAACCCAAGGTAAGCAGGTCCAGACGTGTCAGAAGGCAAGCCTTGAAGTATCTGACTCAAAGATACTGCTATCCCTCTGGAATCTTCTGCGATTGTGGCATGAGGGGCTTTTGCAATCTCAAAGTCAGTTTCACCTCTCCATGCCTTCCTGATGACTCTTTCCCCAAATTCTGGTTTCTGCAAAAAATTCTCTCTGGCCCAGGACCGTGCAATGCTCCAAATCAGGTGGAGTCAACACTTTCCTGAAGCATTCTAGCCCCTCCATAATTGAGCCCCACCTCACCTTAGCCCCAGCCCAACTCTGCGCCCTGTGTGCTGTGCACTTGCCCTCCACTCTTCACCATCCAAATGCAGACCCCGAGTGAGGTGCCCAGTACCAGGCTAGGCAGAGGGGACACTGGGATGAATAAACAATAAACCATGGGTCTGGCTCTCAGAGTGACACGTTCTAGTTGGAACATAGAAACATAAACAGATTTATTAATTTCTTTGCCAAATATTTGTTGAGCACCTACAATATGCCAGATGCTGTTTCAGGCTCTAGGGACTTTGAGGGGAACAAAACAGACAAAGTCCCCACTCTCATGGAACTTATATAGTTGAAGGAGAAACAGGCGGTGATGCTTAAGCAAAGGGATGTATAATCAGCCAGGTGGAGCTGAGTGAGTGAAGGGAAACAACGCAGGGAGGAAGAGTAGGGTCTTGGAGGTGAGGATATTGTAGCAGAGACCTGAGCGAAGGAAGGAAATAGCCTGTGCAAAGGTCCTGAGGTGCCTAGAGACAGGGCTAGGCTGTTGACAAGAAAAGATTGCTGGAAGTTTGATCACAGGTCTGAATCTTAAATGAGGACGAATTGGTCCAGACAGGAAATGGGAGATGGGCCAGAGCAGACAGCAAGAACTGGGTGAGTGCCTCACATGGTGCAGGCAGCTGGGATCAGCATAAATAGGCCCGAGCATCATTTAGAGGCAGGGAATGGGAGGGGCTGGGTTTGGAGAGGTTGGAGGCCCATCCAGACACCAAGGGCCAGGAGCCAAGTTGAAGAGTTTGGGCTTTCTTCAGCGGGCATCGGGGAGCCACAGAAGGTATCAAGCCTGCCTTCATCTGACCCAATCTGTGCTGGAGAAAGATCATTTTGGCTGTGGAGAAGGGGGTGGGGCAGGCCTGGGGGCTGAGAGGCCAGTTAGGAGGCTGTCGTAGGGACTCGGTGACAGATGAGAGTGGCCTGGACCACAGGAACTGTGACGGGGCTCAGAGAAGGGTTTAGACGGGAAAGTCACCAGTATATTAAAACGTTGGCTGATTGGATAAAAAGGAGCAGACAACAGAAGGACTGAAGCGTGGCCCACGTTCATCTCCAGTACCTCTACACTGGGTACGAGGGGCCCCCGACTTAGGGCGCTCCTCTCGGCCCCCTCCCAGGGCAAGGGCTGTGTAGAGTCCACGAGAAGTCACCTTCCTTCCAGATCATTCTCCAGATACCCAGGGACCTGGAATTCTCGTGTGCACATCCTGTGCAGGCCACCTCCCCAGGTCCACCCTCGGTGCCTGTGTCACTTCACCCTGAGATGAGTGCAGGGGACGTGCACAGAACTTGTGTGTGCAGACGGAGGGGTCCACATATGTGCTCCTGAAGCTTCCATGGTTGAAGGGGAAGGTGGGCTGCGAAGGGAAGGGAGGTGGGCTGGGGGCAGGGGCTGGGGAAGCAGAGAGGCACTTTCTCCTTGTGCTGTCCTGTGCAGAACTCCAAGAAGCCTGAGAACTCTACATTTGAACCTGGCCTTCTAGGTCTTTAGGAGGTATATGTGTCAGCATTGGAGACTAGAACATATTTTATTTAACAGTTTGTTAACTTGATTTATAACTTTTAAATATTTAGACATATGGAATGTGGGCCTCCATTTGTACTTTTGCCCGGTCCAGGAGGGGTGAGTGGAAAACTTCCCAGGGCTAGGATTATGTCTTATTTGCCTAGTTCACTCTCCCTGCCCCCAGCCCCATCCCTGGGCCCCCGGGGCCTTGGTAATTTCCACCAAACTGGACAGAAAATCACATCCCAGTCTGCTAGTGAGAAATGTAGACTTCATGTGGCCCCGGGGGAAAGGTTGGTCAGGCAACTGCAGAGGACTTTGGATGGCATAGCCTGGGCAGGGGCTGGGGACGAAGCAGACCTTGGCCCAGGGGGTCAGGAGAAGAGACCCCAGTCTCTTTAGGATTGAGTTTAAGATTGAGTGACGGGGGCTGCTTGTTTAGCCCTCAGTGCTTCAGTCCCCTCCTTGTGGGACTAGATAATGATGATAATCCCGAATTACCCCTACCTCACAGGCCACTGGGGGGAGATGCAGTGAGTGTCTGGCATGTAGAAGGTACCATAAAACATTTGTTACTACTATCACATAAAGTGGCCCTTTGAGGGAATTTTAAGCCCAGCTAAGGGGCAGCTCCAGGGAAATCAAGGAAGGAGTCCCAGTTGGTTTTGGTGCCAGATTTTTCTCTTCCCACTTTCAGAGTTTCCTGTGGGGGCCCACTCAGTAATCAGGCTGTCCCTCCCCCGAGACCACCTCCAGGGCTGTCTGATGTTTTGGGTGACTCCCGTGTTCTCTGTCTTTTCAAGCTCCACCTTCTACATCCTCTCATTTCTTGGAAGCCTTGCCAAGCAACTCACCTGAGGCTCCTGCCCAAAGGAAGGTATCAGTGGATGAGGATGGGCCCTCAGTACATGATCTCATTCAGTCTTTGTAATAATCCCAGGAGCACTGTTCCAGGGGCTATTATCACATGAAAACACTGGAGCAGAGAGCGGTTAAGTCACTTGTCCAGGATTTCTCAGTGGGTAAGTTACGGAGCCAGAACTAGAACACAGGAATGTACGGCTCTTTTCCCCAAGAGGAATCTAGCCTTCGTTAGAGCCTGTGACACGCCTGCTTAATGGAGTTGAGACCTGCTAGAGATGGGACGCTCCCCCAAAGGAGCCACTTCCAAGGGGGCATTGCAGACACTTAGCAGGATGATGGTGGGTTGACATTCTGGTTTGTGGGGGAGAGGAGGTCTTTTGGTTTCCTTCAGATTATAGCTGAGGACTTTCTGGGCAAAAACAAACAAACGAACCAAACAACCCTCTCTTTTCAAGGGGCCTGGGCTATGAGTGGGTCTGGAAAGGGAGGTACGTTGTGTGTTGGAAATTCTGAGGCAGAGCTTTTTTTGGCAGTGTGGGTTCCAGTTGGAGGGGATTCTACTGAAGGGGACAAGTGGCTGCTCCTTCCCCACCCCAACCCTGTCTCAGCCCCACAGCCTATCGCTACTGTGACAATGTGGGCTTCTTGGAAAGCTGCCCATCTTGAACAACAAAACCCTACGAAATGATACTCAGTCATCATTTCTTTGTTGAGTGGAGACAGAGATATTTGATTCTGCCCCCGCCTTCTAGAGCTTACCATCTCATAGGAAGATGGACACACACACTAGGGAAACATCATGTAGAAAAAAACATCAGCTGACGTCTGCCTTCTGGCTCTGATGTGAAGTCACTGTCTGACCATGGGCAAGTGAGTTGCTTAGTCTTTCTGACTCTGGTTTCTCATTCATAAAACGAGAACGTTAGGATTGATTACTGGGTTAAATCTTGTTTTTCCTCTTAACAATGGGATCTGTATTTCTCATGAAATCCAACCCAGAACTTGGCCGCAAAAAATAGGGTTGCTTGGCTTCTGAGAGGTGGGGCGCCCACTTCTCTGTCTTCCTCTTCTTTTCAGATAATTTTTAAGGGCAGCTCTAAGTGTCTCTGATTGTAAGACCTGAACCACATAGGGAAACCTGAAGACCCACCTCATGGAGGAAGTCAAGATGGACTTGCGGACTAGAAGGATTTTGATACGCAGGGGACGGGGAGGGCATCAGGCAGGAGACAGGATGTGAGAAAAGATGCAGCGGCAGGGACCACGGACGCAAGGTCTAAGCCAGCAGAGTCAGTCTGAGTGGGATGGTGGAGCCCTGTAGGAGAGAAGGCGGAAAGGACCTAAGAAAGGGGTTCCTAGGTGGTGTCTATGGGAACTTCTAGGGATAAAGATTATTTCTGGAACAGCTGGGAACACAAGTCCAGGCTCCTTCCTACAGAAAGCTTGCTGTGAGGGGACGAGGGAAGGAACCAGCATTAAGGAAATAGTATTTATCATAGTGTTCATGTCAGCGTTGTTTTGAGGGTAAAATGAGTTACTATATAGAAAGTCCCAGAACAGTATCAGGCACACAAGGAATGCTGGGTGAGCTTTTGTTAAATGCATTCAGACCGGTGGGGAGTCTGTGGTTATCAAAGTTGTGTGTCCTTGGCTTCTGTCCTCGCATGGGCAGTGATGGCTTAGGGTTTCACTGGCCTCCGTGCTCAGCAAGCAGCGTGGTTATGAGCTGTGTATGTACGTGTGTGGGGCGTGTTGCTGCAGGTGTCCTCCGGCCCCTCCCTAACGCACGCAAGCTTTCCTCCCTCCACCCTCCTCTGCTGCTGGTGTACTCCTGCCATCCCACCCTCCGGAGCTCCTGACTTCCTTCCCACCCCCCTGCTTTGAGCCCACACCTTGCTCTCAGCCTCCTCCCTTCCCTCTCCCTGAGCCCCTGGCCCTCCCAGTCCGCCATAAATCTGGAACTCTGGAGTGTGTGTGTATGTGTGTGTGTAGGGGGGCTGTGGTGGAAAAGCAGCAAACCATACCAACCTCAGCTAATGAAAAACAGTGATAAATCTCTGTCTATCAGGTTTGTTGTGAGCACAAACATTGCCAAACAAGGGCCCAGATGGCCTGCAGGCCCTCCTCCCGTCGGTCTGCACAGCTTTAAATGGAAATGGTTGCTTTACACATCTATTTACTACTTGGAAATAAAAGGACGATTGAGTCCAAGGGTGCTTGGCCAGGAAGCAGGGGGTAGGTCAGGTGGGAACCCTCTGCACCCCAAACCTGAGCAGGACTCTCTGGCCAGTCCCCCTACCCTGGTCCAGGAGATAGCTCAAGGTGAGCCCTGACAGAAAGGCTGGTTGGGGGAGGGGAAGGGAAGAGGCCACCCCCCTCACCCCCACCCCTTCCTCAGGGCTGATATTCAGGCCTCAACAGCCCACCCTCAACCTGCTCCAATTCCAGACCCGTATCCCTAGGCAGCCAGACCCAGCTCCTCCCTGTTATTTTCCAAGTTCTTCACCTACTGCCCAGAACTTTCCCTCTTTCCCATCAGGCCAGTTAAAGCCTACCTTATCCTTCAAGCCCAAGTCAAGCCCCACCTCCCTCAGGAAGTCTCCCCACCCCTGTCATAGTTGTGTGTGCTTCTTGGCTTCTGTCCTAGCATGGGTAGCGCAGGCTTAGGATTTCACTGGTCTCTGTGCTCAACAAGGTGATATCACCTCCCTGGGCTCCATTTCTGCAGCATTGGCCCTGGGAACCCAGTGTGGTCATAAAGAGAAGCTGCTTCAGAGGTGAACAGGTCTGGGTGCACAGTCTACCTACTACTAAGCCGAGGGACCTGGGGCAGGTTATTCTGTCAGCCTCAGTTTCTTGCTCTGTAAAATAGGTATAATTATGGGATTGTCGTGAGGTTTAATGAAATGAGTATAAAATGTGCTCAGCAGAGTGGAGGGCACAGTCTCAGAGCTCTGTGCAGTCAGCATTTATTATGGGTGCCACCCAGTCATGACTGGGCAGCACGCTTCTCCATGCCCTGTCTTCACACAGAGATGTGTGTGTGTGTGTGTGTGTGTGTGTGCGCGCGCGTGTGTGTAGGGGCTTTGGAAGAGGGTTTGTCCTAGTTTAGGTCCCCTGAAAACAGATTCTGAGACAAGAACTTGAGTGCAGGTAGTTTATTTGGAAGGTGGTCCCTGGAAGCTGGAGGGAGGGCATGGGGAAGTGAGCTAGGAAGGGAAGGAGATCAGCCAATGAAGGGTTGTTAATGAGGGAGGCACATTCCGGCAATGGGAGCTTGCTGGAGAACTGTGAGGACACATCCTAGAATTGTCCCATTTAGTGCAGAGGCAGCCAGGGTATTTATGCACCCACTGCTGTCCCTCATTTGTGAGGGTTATCCCTGGGGCCCTAAACCCCTGGCACTTCCAAGCTACCCGCAGGCTGAGTAAAGCTCCCGTGGGCCCAGCACTAGAGAAACCACACAGGTGGGAACTAGATAGCCTACTCGGGTGCACAATTCCAGGCTCACTGTCCCCTTGCCATCACAGCAGCAGATGAACTACGAGGCTGGCCTAGGGGATAGGGAGTGAGGCATCAATAGCATCCTGTGCTGAATTCTTCACTTTTCCAGCCCTACAGCTTCAGCACAGTTTTCCACATAGTAGGCACACCATCATTTGTGGCCAGACCAAAGGAGGTTTGGACTTAGAGCTGGGAAAACCTGGACTCTCCCCACAGTTTGAACTCATTGTGTGATGCTGAGCAAGACACATGGCCACTCTGGGCCTCATGTTCTCCTGTAAAATCGGGATATTGCCACCTTCTCTGCTTATCCCATAGCCCTGTCATGAGAAGTTGGAGCACCCCTTTGGGGGGGGGGGGTTGCTCAGAACAGGTAAGGTGTGATGATGGGGTTTGGGGAGGTTCCCCTATCCAGTCATCATCCAAGCGAGAAGTGCCCAGTGGCACGCTACGCTAGTCACATACATTCTGTGGTCAGAACACAAAGGTGTGTGCCCCTAGCCCTACTGGGATGCTTCCCACCTCTTCCTGTCCTGTGACAACTCCAAACGTAAAGGATCAAGAAAGAAAAGGCCAAAGGGCTTCAAACTGCTGACTCCTCAGTGGAAAGAATCCCAAAGGGATCCAAGGGAATCCAGAGGGATGCACTGTGGTTCCTTATTTCTAGGTCAGCAGTGGGGTTTCCAAGGGCTGGTGAGTGTAGAAACCATTTAAGACAGAAATTCTTAACTAGAGGGTCTTGCAATGGCTAGGATGCCCATGGATAAGCTTTAGGAGTCCCTAAATCCCTGGAAAATACATGTAAAATTGAATGTGTGAGTATATGTGGGCACGTGAACTGCTCTAAGGTGGTGATCTGGAGCTTCCAGCATATTCTCAAAGGAATCTGTGATGGAAGAAAAGTAGATTTGCTCTACCCCCAACCTCCCATCTCAAAAAGGAGGGTACTGAGGCCAAGAGAGGGCATGATGTAGTCACTATTCCCCGGGGAGGAAGGGGGTGCTGAGGTCTGTTTCATGGAAAACAAGAACAAGAAAAAAACCAGACCAAAACTGGAAAGAAAAGAAACTTCCTGTTCCAGGGAAGCTTGGGGGCATTGACAGGCCTCAGTTTCCAGACGAGGAAGTGGAAATAAATGATAATAACGCTTACCTCTCTAAGGCGTGGTGAAGATAAAAGGCAACCAAGTGGGTGGAAATGACTTATAAGAAGGAAAGCTGTACACGAATTCTAGTAATGATCATTAGAGCAGAGGCCCAATGGATACTTGTTTTGCCGCTGAGAAGAAATTGTGTACCACTTGGATACCAATTACCCAATTTTGGGCAACTGTGAAATTTTCCTGCAGGCCCTGGCAGCCTGATGTCAGAGTAAGAGATTTGGTTTTGGAGGCAAATCTCAATCTATACCTTAGTTCCGCCACGTGTGGATGTGTGTGACCTTGGACAAATCACTTAACCTCTCTGGGTATCAAGTTGTCCATCTGCAAAGTGAGGACACATACCTACCTGTTGGGGACATTATGAGGACTTGATGAGTTAGTGCAAATGAAAATACCTATAAAGGTGACTGGCTCATAGTAAGTGCTCATTAAACATTAGCTATTGTGTTCCTGTTCCTTGACAGTTGGAATCTTTGGATAGTTTATGTTCACTATGAACACTCTGTCTCCCCCACATCTGTCTTCTTCACTCATACAACATGCCTGCCTTGTTTACAGTTGCACTTTCCATGACTGGCACACAATGTGCAACAGATATTTGTTAAATGAATGAATGGAAGAGGGAAAGCATCTTTTTAAGGATAGGAAGGAACTCTGACAATGTGAGAACACTCATCCGTCTGGATCAGCCCCAAGAGGGGCCCGGAGCTGTGCCAAGAGTCCTATTGAGGGTCAAGAGCGTTAACCTCTGGTTCTGGCTCTGCCACTTAACTGCTGAGCAACCTCTGCCAACTGGATGGTCCTCTCTGGGCCTCTGTGTGCTTCCTCCAAAGCGTGAGAACCTGAGATTCCAGGGCTTCCCCCTTAGAGGCTGGACTCCAAGGTGCTCTGACCAGCTGGGGAATGTGGGATTTCGGGATAATTCAGCCACTTAATGAAGAGGAAGGAGAAATGGAAGAGGATAAAGCCAGGGGAGGGAAGCAGTCTGGAAGAAAAGTCAACACTTTCTTGGCGCTCAGCAGCTGCGAGTGGGGGTAGGTTTGGGGAAAGCCACGCTGGGCCAGCGCGCCTAGCGGCTGCGAGCGCCCCGGGAGCGTGTCTCCTGGGCAGCATGTGCGCCAAGGCCTCGGCTTGCCCCTCCCTTGCTTGTGCTCCTCGCCAGTTCCCGCCGCCACTGACTTTCTGACTTCTTAACTTGTCAGCAAATCCCAGAGTTAAAAATGCACACGCACCCCGGCCAGCCGCCAGCAGGGCCGTCTGGCCGCGGCTCCAGATGTGGGGCCACCGCGCGGGCCGCCGGCCCCGCCGCGCAGACTAAACAATCGGCCTTGGCCGTGAGCGCAGCGCAATTCCAGATGCCGCGTCCCTCGCGCTGCGCGCTAATTGGGCCGCGGGCGCGAGGCTCTGTCAGCGCCGGCAAGGCCCTGCCGGGCGGCCTCGGCCCGAGTCAGTCCTTTGAATTACCTAGGGCGGGGTCGGGGTGGGGAGACTGGAGAATGGGGAGGGGGGCAGGAAGAAAGACAGAGACTCATAGACAGGGACACACTAAAGAGGCAGACCGAAAGGGACAGAGACATTCTCAAAAAAGACAGCTCCAGAGACAAAGGGAGAACCAGAAACATTGAGCTATATTCTGACTTAGAAGGAGACAGATGGAAAAGAGTGAGAGACACACACTGAGAGGTGGAGAGACAGAAAAACAGAGGCAGGGCCGACCGGCCCGAGAATAGAATCGAGAAAGGTACAGACTAGAAGTACACGCGGAAAGGGAACCCACCCTTGAGACCCACAAGTTTACCGTCGGGTCGCTGCTGCGCTCCGAGTGTCCACCCCTCTTGTTTTACAGAACCTCCTTCTCACATTCTCACTTTTTGTAATTCTTCCTAGACCCCGGCGAAACTGGGGACTGGGCCCGCCTGCGACCTAATCCTGGCCGTGAGGAGCCTGGGTAACTGCCCGGAGGAAGAGTCCTCGCCCCCAAAGCAACCTGAGCCTTCGAGAGTTCGTTCTCAAACCTGGTTTCTTGACTTGGACGCTGCGGGTGGGTGCGGGATGGGGCTCTGCGGGGCGGTTGCCTCGAGGCAGGGGGAAGCCCCGAATGACTCCTGAGGGGGAGGGGGCCCTCCTCCACCAGGCAGCCACCCCGGAGGCACCCTCCTTTCCCTGGCGCCCTGGGGCCTCCTCAGCCCCAGAGACAGGGGGATGTCGAGGCCCAGGGCAGGGAAGCCCACCGGGGACCACCCGGGGGAGCAACCCCCAGCCTCGGGTTCCGCCCCCACCGGGAGGCCCGGGCGCCCCGCGGGTGAGCTCTGAGGGCAGTGCGGCGGCCCGGCGGCTCTTGGCGGCCCCTCTCTGACAATCTTTCCTTTGTTTGTTTTCTTAAATCTGGGAGGCCCGAATTCCTGCCGGATTCCGTAGGTTTCACTCAGGAAGGAGGCGCCCCCACCCCGCCCCCTCTCACGTCGGGCCCGGCTGCGGGGGGAATGGCAGGTTCTTCCCGGAGGCCCGCGGCGCGCAGCCCGGCGGCCCAGGCAGGGCGAACGGGCGCCGGGCGCGGCGGAGAGTCCCGGGCTCCCTGCCCGCGCGCCACCCCGCAGCCCCGCCGGAGGGCCACCGGCAGCCTCCACGGAGGAAAAAAAAAAAATCAAACCAGCAAAGTTTTAAGACACAAAGAGCAGCCCTCCCTCCACCCCAACCTTATTCCACACCCCTCCACCTCTCACACCATATATATATGTATAAAATTTTTTTGGTCTCCGAACTTGGGCCTCATTAATTTCCAAAAAAAATTTCCCCCAATAAAAGGCAAACATGGAAAGAAAAACAAACTATTAGAAAATAGAGGAGGGAGGAAATGTTATTTAAAAGGTTAGCAGACCGCATCATTTTCCAATGATATTATATACTCCCAGCAGTATCCAAAATATATATGGGCCCTGGGCCAAGAATGTAAAAAAAAAAAAAAAAATTGAAAACCCCTCACTTAGACACAACATCTGGACCTGGGAGCGAACAAACCCCCCATTTATCACACTTAATCCTCCAATGAAGCAATCGACAGTTGACTTCTGTTTTGCTAATTTAGCTGCTTTCAAGCGCCGGCCCAGTCCAGACCAGGAATTAAGTGTCACTTGTGGAGGGCCTGCCCTGCCCCCACTGGTCTTCACTCCCTCCCGCGCCCGGGCCCTCGGACCGGGAAAAACGACCATTAAAGAAGAAAGAAACTTTTTATGAATTCCTTTTACCCCCGCCCACGTGGGTCAATGAAAATCTCGACTCTGACCTTCCTCTGAGCCCTGGTCCAGCACCCTGACACCCACTTCCTTGGTGACACGCCCCCACCCTCCAGCTGCCTCCCCCCTCAAACTCTCAAACTCGCAGATCAACGGGCATCAGCCAGCACAAATGCCAGCAGTTCCCAGCAGTCACCCTGCTCACCAGCGTCTCCTCGGATTGACCGGGTACTGCCAGCCTCGTGCCTGGCACTGGAGCAGGACCTGGCAGCTTGATTCTCAGGCCTGGAGAACAAAGCTGAGGGAGAGTCGTGGTGATTGGTAGCCGGCAGCCTCCATTGCCTTGGAAGTGGATGGGAGGCAGGAGGTCCCAAAGTGGAGGCCCTGGGCCAGCAGTGTCCGTAGACAATGGGATCTTGTGAGGACGTAAGCCGTAAACTGGAGAGAGAATAAACCAGGGACAGTGTATCATTTGAGGATTAGTCAATAAATCCCTGGGACCCTAGCCCAGTGGGGCTGCTGCCAGAGCCTTGGCTGGCTGGGAGTACAAACTTCCTTCCTCAGTAACCTTCCTTCCCCTCACCATAGGTCTCCGTGGGTCTCTCTCTTCTCACTTCTCTCTGTCCATCTCTTAGTCTCCATGGCTTTAGGACATGGAGACTCCTGGACTTTGGAGCCCAAGACATAGCCATTTGTTGTGCCCTCCTCTGTTTCTGGGGGCAGTTGTACAAGGGAGCAGTGACGACTGAAGACTTAGGGTACTTTCCTCAGGCACCAACTCCAGCCTGCCCTCTCCTCTTCACCTGATCCAGCTCACCCCAGCCCACTGAACCCCAGTCATCTGCAGGCTCTCATGGCAGCCTGGCTGGGCCTCCAAATTCTTGGGGAGAAATCCTCAATCCAGATGCAGTCCCAAACCTTCTGAGCCCACAGTCCAGGGCCCACAGACGTCTCCTACCTGGAGCATCCTCCATATGTAGGCTGTATTCATTCCAATAGGCATTTATGAATACCTACTGTGTGTCAGGAGGTGGAGTTCGTTAAGACTCCTTGTCTGGGGGGCTGACGCTTCTCGTGGGTCTTATTATCTGTTTGAACGGATGTTATACAAGTATTACCCAGCTATGCTATTTCAAAAAGCAGTCACTGAGCACCTGTCATGTGCTAGGCTCTGGGGTTTCAGAGCTGGTGAAAGACCATTCCTGTCCTTAAACTTGCCAGAGAGACAGAAATGCCGACCGTTAATTCTAAGACAATGCAGAAAATAAGGGTTCAAGTGAACTCTTTCATAAAAGCTTCAGGATGTGCCCCGAGAAGGGACTGCTTACCCTGGCCGGATGGAAGGAGGGGTGTGACGGGCCCTAGGGTGCTGGTGGTGGGCCTCATTGCTCTAGCTGTTGAAGTTCAACTGGGGGCAGTACTGCCTAGTGGTTAAGAGCAAGGGCTCTGAAGCCAGAGCTTCAACTTCCTGCTCTGCCACATCAGCTGTGGGACCTCAGGCTTCTTAAACTCTATGAACCTTGGTTTCATCCTCTGAAAAGTGGGACGAACAATAGTAACTGGTCTGTGACGATCCAAGGGGACTGCACAGGACAGGCAGCTGGCATATGGTGAGCTCTGAATGAATGACCACTTTAACTGCCTGTCTTCCGAAGGATAGTGAAAGACCACCTTGTAGCCTGCCTGGCACCTTCCCCTGCCCCTCTCCTGAACCCGACCATCTGGCACACTGCTGGGCACCCAGAATAAGTGGTAGAATAAGGGGATGGGTAAAATAGAGAACCTGTCATACCTTGGCTCAGGTGACACTAGGTAGACAATGCCGTGCGTGCATGGTGGGTGGTAAGCCTAAATGTGCAGTCTCCTCCCTCTGCTACCCAGCCACTGGCTGGGTGAGCCATGATGGCTGTTCTTATTGTTCTCACACTTCCAGAAGCCAAATAAAGCAGGATCGCCTGAAACCCCCTTTCCCTGCTCAGCAGAAAGTCAAGAAAGGTCTTCTGACCTAGAACCACTGTTCTGTGATTGGTTTGGGTTGAGTCCTGACTTGCTGTGTGTCCTTGGGCAAGACATGTCCCCTCTCTGAGCCTTGGACGCCTCATAGGTAAAATGAGTGGGTTGGACTGGATGCTCTCCAAGCTCTGCTGCAGCCTTTGCTTCTCCTTTGAGCTGGGGGAAATTCATCTCCCTTTCTGGAGCCTGCTCATCTGAGAGTGTGGTTTTCTGCTCTCCTATTTCTCATCTGCCTCCTGGCTGTTTTCTGTGGCATCCCCTCTTTCCCCCTTCTTGCTCTGCTTGGCTATCTTCTCCTTCCCTCTCCTCTTCTTCCTCTGCCACAGTCCGTAGTGAACTGCGTAGTGAACTCATGCTTGACTTCTTCCCCAGGCTTCCCCTCCCACCTCTACCTGGCTTCTTGACCCCAAAACAGAACCTGGGCCTGAGGAACCAAGCCTCTCCATCTGTCCTCTTGGCTGGAATTTTGTCCCTAAAGGCCTTGGTGGCGCCCTGACCCTTGACTTCTGACTTCTGAGGGAGTGGGAGAATTGCATCCCAGCTAGACCAAGAGAATGCCTAATATGGGTCTTCTGTCCCCAGAGACTGGCAGTTTCTGTATTCCCACGCTGCCCCCACCCCCAACCCCAATCCCCTGGCTCAGGGAAAGGGGGCAGGAAAGGAAGCCTTTTCTAAGTCTAGCTGACATTCAGCCCCCAACTCACCTCCTTCTCCATGCCATCTCCCACTTTGGAGCCTGGGAGAAACCCTTCCTTCACAGAGGGCAATGTGCCTAAAGGTTATTATTGCCACCAAGAAACAACTTATTATTGTCAGGAACCATTTTTGGAGAACCTACTGTGTGCCAGGTACTGCGCTATGAGCCAAGAGGAGGTGTTGTGTTGGTGTAGAAGGGAGTGGGGTAGGACAAAGGCTGGGGGGAGTCCCCAGGGAGGGCCCCTGCTGCCAAGCCTCAGCCCGTGGGCAGAGGGTTTGGCAATGCCTGTGCGTGGGCTCAGTTGGAGTGGCAACTGAGATGGAGCCAGGTCCTGGAGGCAGGTAAACAGGATGCTGTGTGCTGGGTGTGATAGAAGAGGAGGGGGCCATGGGGGTTGGGAGTGGGTATAATGGGCCATTGTATGCTCTGGACTCACTGTCACTCCTGGACTCTGGGCTCCCCCTTCCTGTCCATAAGCCTCCCACTGGGCTGGACAAATATCAAGATATATGGAAGATGAATTTAGTCATCTGCTTTTGGCCCCCTCTGCTCTTGCCTAGACTACAATGGACCAAGATGGTGTGTTGGAAGCTGGCTGACCCAGGCCTTGTTTTTTTGCCCCAGCCAGGAGGGAATAAGAAGAGAGCATGTGGTTGACAGAGACCTAACCAAGTCTGGTGACTGGGCCACTCGCTAGCTGTGTCTGTCCTTGGGAAAGTCACATAACTGCTCTAAACCTCACTTTACTCATCTGTAAAATGGCCTAAGTGTGACCCTTGCTCGGTCTATGTCACAGTGTTGTGTGGTGTTGGAACAGAGCCTTAGACACTGTCAAGGGCTATATACAGGGCAAAGCTGACTGCTTTTGCTTCTATTGTGACTGCGCTGCATGACCTCTTCTGCCTGACAGCACCCCTTCTTGGGGCAAGAGTAGGGAGAATTGAGGACTACCCATGTGTAACCTTATTGAGAGACCTAAGGACAAAAATCAGAATTCAAATTCTCAGAGTATTCGGCCAGCCAACCTTCATTCATTCACTGTTCATTCATTTAATAAATCTTTTTTGAGCTGCCTCTTTATGCTAAGCACTTCGAGGCCCTGGGCCTTCAGAGATGAACAAGGTCTGTCTCCTGCCCCCAGGGAACTCCTGGTCAGATAGGGGAGGCTGAAACACACACACATACACACACACAGCATTAACATATAATAATAACAGCTAATAGTTACTGAATGTTTGCTATGTGCCAGGAATGGTTTAAGCACTTTATATGCATTCGTTCATATAATCATTCCCATTTTGAAGATGAGGAAACTGAAGCCCAGGGAAGGTGAGTCACTTGCACAAAGTCACACAGCTAGCAAATAATGGAACCCAGATTTGACCCTGGGCAGTCTGTTTAGAGCCTGGGCTCTTAGCCAGTACATAGTAAATACTGCATACATGAACCTACACAAACAAGGGCAGAAGAATTGTGAAGATTGCGTTGAGCCTCTGAAGGAAGAGAAAAGGAGAGGAAAGATTGATTATTGGCTAGCTTCCACAAGGGCGGGACAAGGTGAAACAGGCTTGACCTGCAGTTGGAAAGACTTGGAACGTCTCAGAGAAAGGGGTTCCTGGGATGTGTTTCCAAGGCAAAAGGCTGAGTCAGTCTTCCTTGAAGACTGCAGAGAGCCCTCTGATTGAGACAAATTCCTTGGCGTTCCTCTGTTTGTTGTCCTCTCCAACCCAAAAACTCGGTGAGGGAGAGCCCTCAGGAGCCTCCTGGGAGAAGAAATGTGACACCCATGCCACATATATATTGAGCTTCTACAATCCCAAAGCCTGGTGGGCTCCTTTTTCTTTTGCCTACAGGTGGTGGTGAGCTGGGAGGAATTAAGTAGGACTGAATGTTCAGGCAGTACTGCTTAGGGAACAAATGATGGAAACTCACCTTCAAGTAGTTTAAGCCAAAGGAAGGGATTTATTCACTCAACTAACCAAGAACGACAGGCGTGCACAATGGAGTGGGAGCGGGGGCACAGTTTAGAGATTTCCATGCTTCAAAAGATAGCATTTCTCTCATGCATTCTTTCTTGATCTCACTCATATCTTGCCTGTGTTTTTTGGTGTGTGATAGACTCATCCACCCCCACCCCCCCTACTGGGAGTAGGGAGGGGAAGGGAGGTCAGAGCTTCTCAACTGCTGGAGGACAGAGAGAGGTGGGTAGAAGAGCATAGCAACAGACAAACTCATGCTCCTGTCTTAGAGGAAAGAGATCATCTGTCACTCCCAACACTCTGCTTATAAAATCCTAGGGGAGGACTTCTGTTGGCCCAGCTTGGGTCATGTGCCCACCTCTTAGACAAATCAAGTAGCTAGGAAAATGGTGTGCAATGATTGGTTAAGCCTGGCTCATGTGCCCACTCTGAGGCCAGAGGGGCAGGGAATTGTGATTGGCAGCCCCACAGAATCTCATGGATTGGGGGAACAGCCATTCAGTGAGGGAGAAGGGTGTGATCACCAAAAGTGGACAAGGCAAACAGCCAATGCTCCCCACACAGGGGACAGAGAAAGCAATAAAATAAATGGCACACCTTCTTGGAGCTTCACATTTAGTCCAAGATTTTTTGGGGAAAGTTTTTAATGACATTTAAAAACACTATTTTTATTTATAACACCCGTAGCTGTATTATGGAATAAAATTCAAAGTTTAGATAGACTTCTAAGATACAACAGAAGATATCAAAAAAGTTTGGGGCTTACAGGAAGTTGTTTCCCTTATTCAATGCCCTCCCACCTCTTGTATATTTTTTCAAGCTTCCCTGATGGCAAGGATGGGGATGGGATGAAGACGGGGTTGGAAATTTGAGGTGTGCTAGGAAAGAAATAACATGGATTTTGGAGCCAGAGAGGTGTGGTTTAAAATTTTGCTCCGCCATTTTCTAGCAGTAGGCTCTTAGGAAAATCACGTCCTCTGTCTGAGCCAGTTTGTCCTATGAAATGGGTGCAAGGATGCCTACTGGGAGAGGGGTGGTGACGGAGTAAGTGACCTAATACTGAAGCCCCCAGACTAGTGGCGGTCTCTAGGGAAGACACTTTGTAAATGTCAGCTCTCGCTTTCCTCCTTCCATGTCTGCAGGCTCCTTAGGCAAGCTCTAGCAAGCCAGAACCCTGGGAGCACGGAACGGGGTCCCACACATGGCTCCTTGCTAAACCTGTGCCCCTCCTGACAGAAGCCTCATGACGCTCCCCTCTTTGGGAGCTGTAACCATAGACATGAGTATGGTGATAACTGGCTTTGCCACCTTGTAGATACTGAATAGGCAATTCATCCTTTGCTAGTGACGACACAACATCACCCACCAAGGGGGAATTTATTGTCCCATGTTCCCAAAGCCCTTTGCACTAACTTCTCTTGCAGTTCATATCACCGAGCCCTGCACTGATGCATTTGCTTGTTTATATGTCTCTTGCTGCCACCAGTTTGTGAATTAATTCTTAGAGACAAGAATTATTTCCTCTATTCCTGTATATCCAGTGCCAACACAGAAGCTGGCATGGGGTAGGGACCCAGTGATTGTTCTGTTGTTTACTGAAGGAATAAATAGATAGACCTGCGTCCTGGGTCGCTTTCTGTCCAAGTAACAACAGTTACCACCGCAGTTTATTGAGCCATTAAAATGACTCAGGCATGTATCAAGAGCTCTTTCACTTGTTCTTTCTTATAATCCTTAAAACAACCCCATGTCACAGAGACTATAACTTGCATCCATTTTAAAGGTGAGAAACTGAAGCTCGAGGGTTAAGGAACTTGCCCTTGGTCACCCAGCCTGAAAGTGGTGGCATTGGAATGCAAATCCAATTCTGTCAGATGTCAAAGTCAGGGAAATAAACCTCCACCTGCTTCTGTCTTGCCTCAGGTTTCCCTGAGGTGCACAGAGAAGAGGGCTGTGGTACAGAGAAACCCCCTCAAATGAAGCTGAGATGGGGGGGTCCACTAGAGAGAGAAAGGGCTGGTGATTAGGCAGGCTGCTGGGTGGGGCTGGGAGAGGGGGAGAAGGAGGGGGGAGTCTTGGGGACTGGAGGTCATGGGGAAGTTCAAGGGGACTTGGGGTCTGGGGAGACTGAGCAGTGGTCAAGTACAGTAGGAGGCCGTGTCAGGGCAAGGTCTCCCCTGTGGAACTGGCTGGGGCAGGGAGTCAGCCCCTTCAGGTTGTTTTCTAGCTGGATTGGGGGGTGTTTAATATTAATAGTAATGACTGTGGCGGGAAGATAATAGACCTCCGTCAGATTAGAAGGGGGTAAGCGCTTATCTCTGGCTGCTGAAGACACACGTCTTTCACCTGCTCCTTTAATATCCCCCCCTCTTTCATTCTACCGCCCACCCCCTCCCACCAGCCTAGAACAAAAGGGGTATTATGGGCCAGGGGTGTTTTCAGGCTGCAGCCAAGGAGACCTCCCCTTCCCCCCTTCTCCCCCCTCCCCAGTTTGAATGAGTCTTTTTCCTCCCATAAGAGATTAGCTTCCTTTGACAAGGCAGTGAACTTTGGGAGGGGTGAGTGGGGGTCTCCTCTGGGAGCCTCCAAAGTGCAGCCCTAACAAATGCTGCTGGAGAGAGACCCCAGAGACAGCTCTGAAGACAGACACACGGAGCCAGCGGCAGATAGACAGATAGACACACAGACATAGACACAGAGCAGGAAAGGCATCGAGGTGGAGTTAGACTCAGAGACATGGGGAGCCACACACACACACACACACACACACACACACACGGACGTACACACACAAATGTACACGCATGCATACACACACATCACACATGCACACACACATTTCAGGATGTTGGGAAAAGGGAGGTGATACAGAGGGAGGAGAGAGAGGGAGAGAGACACATCCACAAAGAACAAAGAGACAGAGAAACACATATATACACACTTGTCACCAGACAGACTGACTCAGAAAGAGACAAAAGCAGAAAGAGAGATGGAGGGACAGAAGACATAAAGATGGAGACTCCAAAGAGACAAACGAAGAAGAGGAGAAGAAAGGAAATGCAGGGAGAAAAAGGAAGAGAAGAAGGTGAAATTGGTAAGAAGTAGGAAAAAAAAAGGAGACTTAGAAGGAAAATTACAGGAAGGCTGTGGGGCCCTTGATCTTCCTGGGGCTGGCTCTGCTCACCCTGGCCTTGGTCCCCTTGGGAGTCAAGCAGCTCCTGAGTAGGTGTTTTCATAGCTTGAGGGGATTAGGGATGGAGATGGGGCATGGGTGGAGGGGAAGACATGGACCAGAGAGACAGACTGCTGGGCCAGCCCAGAGGTAAACGTTGGACAAAAATGCCAGATGGAAATGTGAATTTCCCTAATAAAGTATCTCCCAGCCTCTGGAGGGATTGCCGGATGGACATGAGCAGGTGTGGAGATAATGGGTGGGTGGTGGGGACAAAGCTCTGAGGAGCTTCTTTTTGGGGTCATCTAGATAGAGGATCCATCACTTCTGCTGGTGGCAAGATGGAAAAAGGAGAAAAGCCAAGGGCCACTTCCGTCATTATCACAATTCCCAGCCTCATTCCCATGTTGGAGAAATCCAATGGCATAGTAAGTGAGGGAGCTGGATTGTTATATCACAACAGCCCAGGGTTCAAATCCCTGCTCTGCCACTAGGTGACTTTCGGTAAAGTATGAGTACATCTTTGCCTCACTTTCCCCATCTGCAGAATGGGAATAACAACAGTATCTCCCTCAAGAGTGGTTGTAAGGCTCAAATTAAGGAAAGGTATTTAGCCCTAACAGAGACCCAGAGTAAAGACTAGCATCTATTGGCTTCTTATGTACTATTTACAACATCTTTCAAGTATTATCCCATTTAAGTCTCAGAACAATGCTTCCAAGATCTAACTGAAGAACATTGTGAATCACAGACTATGCAATGGTGGAGCCATGATTGAACCTAGACAGCTGAGGCTTATTCACACTGGGTGCCATCTTTATTAATGAGACACACAGTCCCTGTCTCCACCATCCAGAAGGAGCTCCAGAGCCTTTTCAGGAGGAAAAGTTGAGTTTTACATATGGAAAGGGGCCTGTGCTTCTTGCTGGTGGAAGAGCTCGCCAGGCGGAGGTATGCTGGTAAGTGTTCAACAGCTGGCTCTCCAGGAGGAAAAAAGGGCTCACCAATTGCCAGGGTGTAAATGCTCCCACCCATTGCAGCCTGTAAGCTACAAGGTGACGTTCACTGAGGGGCGTCGGGAAGAGATGTCTGCAATCTGTTCTGGCAAGCCCGTGTGAACTGGCTCCCCCTCATCCCTGAGTAAGTGGGGCCCAAGGTGCCACTGCAGAGAGAAGATGGCTTTGCTATATATACCCTTTCCCTCTGGGAGCTTCCAGCCTCATTCGGAAAAGAATGAGGGACCCACACTCAGTGCCAATGCCAGGGGTTGTACAGTTGATTCCAAACCAAGGGTACATGCTATGGAGTTTGTGCAAGTTCAGAAGTGGGAAGGGAGTGTTGGGGGCGGGGCTTGCTGTGGGGGCGTCTGCCTTGTGTATCCCTCTGTCCTCTGCAGCTGGGAACTCCTAGAGGACAGGGACCAACTCTTGTCCTCCCCCCATCTTTGGTCAGTCCCTGCAACCCCTTGTCTTTCCAAATGTCCAGAACACCCCTCTAGGTGCTGTGAACTCCTAGTGTGCGGCAAAAATAGTACTGGGGGAGGGGTGGCACCAAAGGCCTGTGGCCCCCCTCCTCTGGGGCCCTCAAGTGCCTTCTGTGAAACCAAATACTCCCCCCAATTGCCCACCCGGACACCTGACTCCCTCCTGGGGCCCACTCAGGGCACAAGCTGCGTTTCCTGTCTGGGTCTTGGTAACCCCCTGAAATCCCGGCCTCCCTCCGGATCCCTTCCAAATGCTTATTAAGCCGTTTGCAAATCCAGGGCTGAACTGAGCGGCGTTGAGTTTAATAAAGCAGAAGACAGATGCCATCCATCACGGGGCCGGGTGGGGCACGGTGAGCCGATGGACTCACACCCTTCTGGCTGCTTCTAGGTCAGCCTGCCGCACATCTGAAGAGACTCCTCTCCTGCCCACCCTGGCCGCGTTCCCTGTTCAGGACCACCTCCTGGTCGCATGTGGCTACCCTTTAGGTCACATTCCTGCCATGGATCCCGCTGGGGGGACCACTGGCTCATTGTGGACAGAGAGGGTCTGGGAATCAAAAGAGAGGTCAGCCCAACCCCTGCATTCCACATGGGTATCTGTAACAGGCAGATGGGTGGACCCAAAACTTCGGTCATCAAGATAAATAATATTTTGATGTCATATTTTTAAAAACTCAAAATTCATGCAAAAAAAAAAATCCATAGGAACAAATACCACAATTTTAAATACAGACAGGATCGGTCTTATTGGTTGCCCTTGTTGCCCCAGTCTCCAATAAGACTCACTGAGACACTGAGAGCAGCCACCTCAAATTTAGTGGGTTCAAAAGCAAATTCCTGATCTGCCCCTGAACCTGCTCCTTCTGCAGTTTTCTCACTTCAGGAAAGGCAACTCTATCCATCCAGTCGCTCAGGCCAAAAACACTGGAGTCATACTTGATTGCTCTCTTTCTCTCACACCCCACACCCAACTCAGGAAATCAGGTTGGCTCTAATTTCAAAATACATCCAGAATCCAACCACTTCTCACCACATCCACTGCCGCCCCTCTCGTCCCATGTCACCCTCTGTTCAGATTCCCCCCATGGCTCCCACTGCACTGGGAGTAAAAACCACGTCTTTGCAATCACCCTGGGCCCTGTGTTATCTGCCCCCTTCCCTTCGCTGATTCTCTCCCTTGCTCCCTGTACTCTGGACACAGTAGCCAGCTAAGCACAGTCCTGCCTCAGGACCTTTGCACTTGCTGGCCCTCTTACCCCAGATGTCCACGTGGCTCCTTCCCTCATCTCTTCGGGGGTCTGCTCAAACATCAGCTTGCCACTACACCTAAAAAGGCCTATTTCCACCCTCTATGGTGCTCTCTATGCCGCTTGCCCTGTTTCCTCTCCCTCTCTCTCTCTCTCTCTCTCTCTCTCTCTTTCTAGGGCAGAATTTGTCTCTAATGCCTTTGTGACCCTAGTGCCTGGCAGTAGAGACACAGTTAACGCTGTCTGCTAGCCCCACCACTGAACAGAATACTTTCCACTGAAAATGCTTCCTCCTGCCTATCTGCCAATCTCTGATCCTGATCTGTTCCAAGCCCTGCAAAAGGCACCTCCTCCAGGAAGCCTGGCTCATGGCCAAGGGTGTGTGGACCCAAGTCAGAACTATGGTGATCTATGAAGCGTTCTGAACAGGAACCCAAAGCCCTGGGATTCAGCCCTGCTGTGGGCCCAACTCTGTGTGTCCTTGCATAAGTCACTTCTCTCTGGACCTCCATTCCCTCTTTAGAAAACAGTGTGGACCAATTTCATTCTAGCTCTGACCTTTTAAGATTTTAAAGTCTTTCCTGACAGCCTAACGTGGTCAGACTGTCTGGGCTCTGGGCTCCAGTCTTGGTACTACCACTTTCTAGATGGGCCAATCAGATGCTCTAGGATTCTTTCGTTGCATCTGTAAAATGGGAACAATCATGATCCTTATCTCAGGATTGTCGTGAAAATTAATTGAGAGGACGAGTGAATTCATGTACAATGACTCCAAAGGCATCTAAAATACTCTATAAAATGGTAGCGGGTTTCATCTCCATTAGTAGTAGAATAATTGTGGAGAATTCTAGAAGGTTATAATTGGCTTTTTGTATTTTACCAAATACATATATTTATAAATAACAGCAGCAGCAAACTTTTTACCGCCGGGAAATAAAATGGCTGACCAGGGGCCAAGGGAAGCCTGTTCTCAGGGCCTTGCCTCTGGGCTGTCCTGGTTTCTCTCATCCCAGCCTCACATCCCAGCCAACCTGTTGGTGGCCTACACCTTCCTCCAAGGGGCTCCCAGACCTTTATCCTCTGCACCCCAGCCTCCTCCTTCCTGAAGAGCCTGGACCCAGCCCTCCCCACCCATGTCCCCTGGGCCCAGGCTCCTGATCCCACCAAGACCCAGGCCTGGGCTGCAGTTCTCCTTTCACACCCAGACGCAGGAGCCAGGCGCGGGAGCCCTGACTGGGGCTGGGCTGGGGGCCAGCTCCACATCTGGCATCGATTACCAACGGTGGCTGTGGAGTGGACTCCTCTGCCTGCCACTCACCTATCTGCCAGGGTGACAGAGGAGATGGGAAAAAGGTTTTCACAGCTGGAATAAATTGAAGGGAAGTGGAGGGGGAGGGTCAAAAAGAGACAAAAAACAACATTGAACTCAAGATGGAAGAAAGACAGTATTAGAGGAGGTAATGAAGAAAATATGTATGTGTGCCTGTGTGTGTGTGCACATGTGTGTCTGGGATAAGCGTGAGTGTGTGTGTGTGTGTGTGTGTGTGTGTGTGTGTGTGAGCCAGGGTATTTATTTAGTGTTATTTAGTATTTTATTTATTTGGGGGGACTACCCACTCCTACTAAAGACTGAGCAGGATCCCTATTTGTGGTCTCTCAGTAATAGAAGGAAAGGGGGACTGAGAAGGGGGTGCAGGGGGGAAGAGGGGAAAGAGGGCAGGGGAAGGACAAACACAGAGGTACATTCTGAGTAGGCAAGGAAGGGAGCAACAGAAAAAGAAGGGAACAGTGGAAAAATATGGCCCTTGGAAGAGAGGAGAAGAAAAAAAGCGGTCTGGCCCAGAACACACCGTGGCCTCGCCCCTAGCTCACTGTCTGGTCCCTTGGACCTGGGCCCCAGGAGCTGTGTTCCTGTGCTAGTGACAGCCGGGGCCAGGCCTCCTTCCCCTCCGCCTCCCCCTCCCCTCCCCCACCTGCTGACCCCACACAGCTCCCCTAACCCACCCTCCCTCTAAGCCACCCACACCTCGGAGTCCAGGCCTCAGGAATTCTCCTCCTTCCCCATCTGCTCCCCATTGACACTGAGGGAGCTTTCAATTGCCCGCTCATTAGTCACCAAGATATTTCCCCTGGACCAATCCCCCCACTGGTCTACCTTCAATCAGCCAGGGCCAAAGGGGTCCCAACCTCCCACTAGGACCCTGTTTGCAGCGAACTGTTCTGTAATAACCTGTTAGAATGCAGAGGAGCTGGCTGGCTGGGGAACTTGGCCTGGGAGCTAGTGGCCCCCACTAGCATTTCAATGGAGGAGGCACTTGGGAGGCCCCTCAAAGTGTATGTGAGGGGCTAGGGGCCGGTGGCCCACTGTGAGCGGCCCACTTTAGGCAGCTAACACCCCTTCATAATATTATCCCTGTTGAGTCCATAAAAGCCCCCTCTAGCGTTACAGCATTTGAGAGACTATTAAGTTTTAAGGCCTTGGACCTCCGGGGAGGAGGCACGTTGACGGGAGTTTTGTGGACTCTGGGTTTATGTGGCAGTCAGGAGGGAGACTGACTGGGGCTGAGCATGAGGGCAAAGACCTTAGACAGTGGTGGTCAAGGGCAGGAGAGGGACCTGGGGCCAGCACAGGGCCCAAGATCCCTCTCTCTCCTGGTCAGTGGCCCTCAAACTGTGGAAGACCGTAGGACTAGTGGGGCTGGATGAATAGGGAGGAAAAAGGGGCTTTTCCCCATGGGACTAGGCGGGGTGAGGGGCTCTGGGTCTTAATAAAGGACATTCTGTCTCCTATCATCCCCCGGGCCAGTGTGGTCGCTCAGAGTTGTCCCACTCTCGGCCTCCTCGTCTGGCATCTACCGTGGGACGATGTGACAGCTATACTCCCTTCAGGCTTTGTTGTCACCTCTCCTCTGGAGGCTGGGTCTTGGCACCCTCCCCACCTGTCCTGAGCCCCTCTGCACACTCAGGCCAAACGCATGAGAACACTCAGAATCCCCATCAGAGGCAGCCCAGGCAGGTGGAGAGGTCCTGCCTGGAAGCACAAAATCTGTGTTTGAATCGAAGCCCTGCTACTTTCGAGCCACGTGACCTTGGTGCTGTTCTTTGGGCCTCGGGTTTCCTACCCGTTACCTGAGGGGGCTGGACTAGATAACTCCGAACCATGCAGCAACGCTCTGAGACTAATTTCATTACTTTGTAGGCGAGGGAGGAAATATTAGATTCAAGTGAAAACTTAGGACATTTACAATAATGGCTTACATATCTGAGCGCTTCTTAGGTACTAGGCATTTTACCTGTGTTCTCCTTCACAGCGACCCTCTCCTATAGCAAGCACGCATTCCCATTTTGCCAGTGAGGAAAGCGAGGAGATGAAGTGCTCAGCTCAGTGTGGGCCTGTCGCTCCACCCTCTTCAGTCCATGGCGTGGCCCTGATTACCTTGTGCAGGAGAACTAGGGTACACACGGTGGAAAAAGTACAGTCCTAATCCCCTCGTCATTCTTGACATACACGTTCTCTTGGCCAACCACTCTGAGCCTCAGTTTTCTCTTCTGTGAATTGGGAACACTAATGATTCTAATGGTCCCCACCTCACTGGCTACTTGGGGAGGAGAAACAAACAATAGGCACTTAGCCATGGGCAGCCATACAGAGGGCTCCTTGCATGTTTGTTATTACTGCCATTGTCACTTGCAATCTCACAGGTTGCAAGATCGCTTCTCCAGCCAGCTCAGGAGGAAAACCACCCCGAGAGACTCCTCGTAGAGGAGTCAGTGCAGGGCGGTCTGGAGATGAACAGAGGCTAGCTAACCCTGTCACCAGTTCTCCACCTGCCTCTCTTTTCCTAAGGCCTGCAATTTGGAGATAATAGTAGTAATACCACATCACATTTGTAGAACGCTCTCTTTAGCATTTTAATTCAATTCTGCAAATATTTACAGTGTGCCGACCACGTGAAGAATCTTCACATCGATTACCTTCTCCTAATTGGCAAACCCCTCTCCTTGGCCCTGGCACACACATGTATCCACACACAAACCCATGCATACATTTATGCACAGGTACATACATACACAGCTGCACACAAATGTAAGCACAGGCGCATATGCACACAAGCTCATGCATGTGGACAAACACACAGGGCTGCTGCTTGCCCTCTTGCACCTCCCTCCGACTTCATGTACGCGTATGTTTTGCTGTTAACTTAGGGAGTTCACCTGAAACCCTACAACTCTAAGCTGGCTGGGACCCTGACTTCCAAGTCACCCTGCAGAGGCCTCTCCTCATGGAGTCATAGAACGGCACTGAGCTGGGTGATTAGCACCTGGGCTGGGGAGTTAGCGAGCCCCAGTTCCAATCCCTGCTCTGCCACGTGGCAGTTTTGTGTCTCTGGACAAGTTGCTTAACCTTTTTGTGCCTCAGCTTTCTTGTCTGTAAAATGGGGATGACGACAGTAGCCACCTCGTAGGGTCATCGTGGGGATTACGCAGGACAGCACACCTGACAGTGTCTGATATACACTGACGAGGGTGGTGCTGGCATGATGTGCAGACTGGTCTTGTGCGGAGAGAATTCCCCACATGATGACGTCTGTGCATCACTGTGAGGGCTCCCAGCTAAAATACCTTTTCCCTCAGCCATCCATGATCAATGTTGCGATCAGTACTTTTATCCCCTATTTCACTATCCCTGGAATTCAGTAGCTTAGCGTCTTCATGCGAATGAGTTTAGCAGATCCCTTACCATTTGACTCTAGTTATGGGAAGATTCCTCCCTCCCTTTCTTCAGGAAATATTTGTGGTTCACTTCCTTTGTGTGCTGGGTACCAAAGGCACATCAGTGAATAAGACACAGAACCTGCTCCCGGGAAGCTCCCTGTCTAGAGGGGAAAACACACCATGTCAGTCAGTGAGGATAGCTGTGATGGCGGTAAGTACAGGAGTAGAGGGAAGCTTCTAGAAGTTGGAGGGGAATGACTCTGGGAGGAAAAAAGTGTTCAGGCTCACTAGAGGGAGGTCACGGTGGATATTCTGGGCTGAAGGGTGGAGGGGGGTTCAGCTGGGTTTTGCAGATAGAACAATGCTGGTGGTGGTCGTGGGCACGGTCCTGAGGCCACAGCCATGGCGGGGACAGACTGCCACTATTCCGGGGTTTTCCAGAGGCCTCTCTGCTGCCCTGCATTTGTGGTTCCTCCACGCCAGTGCCTCCACTCCATCCTGGAATAGACTGCTCTACCAGAAATGGTGGATCTACACCTACTCCATGACCCGGGCAATTCTACTCCTAGGGATATACCCAAAGAAAAACGAGAATCTTGTCCACAAAAAGACTTGTACGAAAAATGTTCATAGCAGCGCTGTTAGTAATAGCCGAAACACTGGAAACAACCCAAAATGTCCACCAACAGGAAAACGGATTAAACTGTGGTAAATTCATACAATGGAATATGCATTACAATAAAAATAAACTAACTACTGCTACATGCAGCAACATGGATGAATCTCCAAGACATTATGCTGAGTGAAATAAACCAGACACAGAAGAGAACGAACCGTGTGATTCCATTTATATAATGTACAAAGACAGGCAAGACTAATCTGTGGTGATAAGGGGCCCAAAAAAATGTTTGCCTGGAGGAAGGAGGGTTGGCTGGAAAGGGGCACCCAGGGAACTTTCTGGGATTATGGAACTGTTCTTTACCTTGATAACAGAGACACATTTGACAAAACTCATCAACTGTACACTGAAGACCTGTGCATTTTTTACTCAATGAAAATTATACCCCAATAAAATAAAATGCAAAAACCAACAAACAAAAAACTTAAGACCATTGTCTCCCCTCCTCCGCCACCAGCCTAGCTTGGGCCCTCCTCACAGGGCTGGGACTGTGGACTGGTCTCTCAGCTGTCAGTCATCTGCAGCCTGCCTCACGGCTATCCCCATTCTGTACCCAGGAGCAGATCTGGCTTTCTACATCAGCTGTAGAGGAAAGCAAGAAGCTCTAGGCCTGGAGCCCAAGGATCCCTGTTTAAATCTCAGCTCCATCTGTTTCCAACTGTGTCATTTGGTTGAGCCACATCACTTCTCTGATCTCCTCTTGTCATCTAAAAAGTGGGATCACAGCACCTCCTCCAGAGGATTGCTGGGAAGATGAAAATGGCAGGATGTCTATGGAAGAGCTTCAGAAACTGAGGAATTCAGCAACCATGGGGTTGCTCTTTCCACTCAACTGCTTAGGAACTTTCAATGGCTATTGTATAGCAGCTGAGACAGATTGTCACTGGTCCTGATTCTTTGCTACTGGTAATAGGATTCTATACCCACACACAGTTTGTCACGGACTCTACTTTCCCGCCACATTGATGGTGGGCTTGGTCATGTGACTGGCTTCCACCAGCAGCATGTCGGTGAATGTGACCAGAGCACAGGATTAAAAATGTCTGTGCTGTTTGGCTTGGTCTCTTGTGCTGCTGTGGTTGCCATGCTGGTCCAAGGAGAATGTGGAGTAACCTTGAGCCCAACCCACAGTCTGTAAGAAAAACAAAGGCTTGTTGTTGTAAACTGTGGAGTGCTCACATGATTGGCTGGGGAGCATTGCTGTGGTAATGGCTGACTAACACTGCCTCAAGGGCATCTCCCAGAAGGTCTTCATTCACCTACCTCTCCAGCCCCATTTCCAACAACTCAGCTCCAGCCAAACCAGTCCTTTCGACATCCCATGAAACTCAGCATTCCCTCTCACTCCCACTTGCCTATCTGAATGTGTTGTTTTTCCATCTCTATTCTTCCTCTTTCCTGAATGCCAGAGTTTTTCTCCTTTCACTTCTACCAGCCAGACCTGTCCTTCAAAAGTACGACCTCCCCTTGGAGGCTTCCCTTCACTGCCCATCCCCACCCACCCCACCCCACTGCAACTCCTGCTGAGCTCCTGCCGCCCTTTATGAGATGCTGAGCACACTTTGACCAACAGCACCATTGGCTTAATCTTTCCAAATGCATATCGATGTCCTTCATCTGTCTGTGGCTTAGGAGTTTTATGGTAAGCATGGGATTGTGCTTGGGAAATACCTGTTAAATGAATGAAGAGATAATCAACAATAGCCCCCTGTGTAACTTGCCCTAAAACAACCAACTTCCTTGAAATGGTGATTTGCAAGTCTAGCTTCAGGTCCAATCTAGAAGTTAATGATTGGTGTGGAGAAAAGCGCTATGAGAGAGGACATGAGAGAGAGTACATATCTGCCTCATCGGGTCAAGGCGAAGGGTGATATTCTAACTCTAATCCCTTCTCTGTTCTTATCGGATTTCTTTCCCAATCTGTGTCTATCTCACTGAATGGCTAAGTGGTAATGACTTTCCAGACTGTAAACCATCAGCCCACAGCTAGAATCTAAATTGTCTTGCTTATCTCGGTTTTCATCTTAGTGTGGGGACCCAGCTCTTTGCATTTGTTGCTCAATAAATGTTTAATATCTGAAGGAATGAGTGACATGCTCTTTTAAAGTTTGATTGGGAAATGATTATTATATTTGGCAGTTTTGGGCCCATGCTTCCTGAGTTGAGAAAACTTTAAAAACTCCAATACCAGTTATTTTGGGTTTGGGGTGATAAAGGCAAAGAGATCACCCTTTGGAAAGTTAAGGGGCCACCTGGCAGATCTCTGCTGTCTGAAGGGGCCTTCCAAGGCATGGAGGTGTTTGTTAGAAAGCCCCTCTTCAGAAATTCCCCCTATAGTCACACATCCACACAATGACAAAAATATTGGGTTAAAAAGCCCCTCTTTTAATGTTGCTGAATCCAAGACCAGAAAGAACCCAAGCGGCACTCAGGGAGTTAGGAGAGTAGCTTTATTACGCCCCGGGGTGGGGGTGGGGGTGGGGGCTCAGCGGGATCCTTCCCAAAAGAGTGAGCCCCTAGCAAGGTTTTGAGCAGGTTTTTATGGGTTGGGGACTTTCTTGAGTCGGGGAAGGGGTAGGTGTGTCTGGTGATTGGCTCAAGGTGTGGCTTTGAGGGGGTTATGCGGAAGTGGGCTGGGGCTTAGGCTGAGGACCTCTTTCTCCACTTGGGCCACCATTTTAGGTTGGTTCCACGTGGCAGGGAACCATTTTAAGGTCAGTTTCCCCATCGTTAAAACTCAGACACTGCTTTGAGGTGATCCATCACTCAAACAAGCTCAAGGACTTGATTGGGTGATATTCCAGGCAACAGGCAGAGGAGAAGAACATTTGCTCAAGGTCAAGCTCCCAGAACTGGGCTGGTAGCAGAGGGGGAGCTCCAATCCAGGTCTAGAGAAAGGCTGGGGAGGGGAAATTGAAAGGGGTAGGTTTCAAGACAAAGGTTCTTCATTCTGCACTTTTATCTAAGACCCTGGGGCATAGAGAGGCCCAGAATGGAGGGGTGGATTATCTTGAGCCTCCCTGTAGATCCCTAGGCCTGAAATCTCCTCCTGGAGGAGGGAAGGAGTAAGTGCTGGTGGAATCTTAGGTGGGAGAGATCTGCTTCCCTCCGAGGCTTGGCTGTTGTCGCGAGCACCTGAAAGAGCAGTCGCCACATTTTCAGTCTTTTCCTGAAAGTCAAGGGGACATGAACGTCTCCGTAGGGCCCTATGTCCCTGCGTGGTACTCGTGACATGAGTGGGGAACAAAGTCCCAGCACACAGGTTCAGATAGAGTGAGTAACACACCTTTATTTGGGAGCCAATGTCCCTCCAGAGGCTAATGCTCTGGTAAGCACAGAGGGTTATACAGAATAGAATAGAATTTAATCATGAACCAAGTCCCAGAGTCAATCAGGATGGAGAAGGTCCCTGGTCCGGGAGAGACAACTGGGCCCACAATGGGTCTGAGGCGAGCTGGTCTTGCAAGGAAGAACTTCAGAGAGTCCCAGAGTGTCGCGGCTTCCACCTCACAGAGGGTCTTGGCCGGAGTCCCCAGTCAGACTACTCACGGCCTTGCTCTGGAGTCCTGCCTTTGTCCGCTTTTTCTTGGACTTGTTTACTTCTTAGGTGATAACCAGAAGTTGTTTGCCAGGAGTTGTTTACCTCTCAGGTGATAACCAGAAGTTGTTTTGGTGAATGTGTTTATCACTCAATTTTGTTATGCTCAGTTTCCCACAAAAACATTTTTCACTTCACTCTTATCAGTCTCACACATGTGCGGCCATATTCCTAGCTCGCATCCCTACTAGTAAACAACTTGTTTTGCAAACCTCAATCCAACATGTATATTTTATGTGCTCTACACAGCTGTGAATACCCTGTAGGGTGGGGATGAGGAAGAAGGAGTCCTGAAAATGCGTCCAGGAGAGGAGTGTGGGGGAAATGAGGCCTGTATCCATATCACTGTGCCTCCAGCCCATTCTTAAGGGAAGGCCCAGGCCCCCCAGGGCACAGTGGTAGGGGGGCCAGCATTAAGCTTCCTGGGTGGGATGCGACTGGGCAGAGATAAAGAGGAGGAGGCAAAGGTGGAATTAAGGAGTCATAACTCCCAGAGCGATTGGGTGCTCTGTGGGGCCCACCTGAGCCCCACATCTTCAGGATTTATACAGTTGCTCTGCCTCCTTGGGGCCCTGCCTCCTAACTCAGTCATGGGATTATTTATTCCTGCTAGTGTCAGCTGAGAGGGCTGAAATCAACTCCAGCTCACCCAGAGCACAGAAGGGAGAAAATGGGCTGGGGACAGGCCAGAGCACAGCGCATGCGTGCAGACAGACAGACACACATACACAGGCCAGAATGGCCCGTGACCCCACCCCCCTCAGCCATAATACAAGCCTGCAAGCCCCACTTGCCCAGTCACAGCAGTGCCTAGGGAATTGTGGAGGTTATTTTAAGGTTGTTTCCATGTCCTTATCTCTCCCGCCCCCTTCCAACAAACAGTCAGACAGAAAAACAAACATGCCAGTGGCCTGGACTGTTCTCACGGAGAGAACAGATTCCCCCTTCCCCCACCCCCAGACTCTTCCCAACCAAATTCCTCCAGACAGGGCCCCTGCTTCTGTTCATCTCATCCAAAAGGGATAACCCTGCTGTCTATTCTGAAAGCTGTTTCCCCCAATTGCTCTTTCTTCCTGTTTTCCAAAAATGCATTGGCAGGGCCCTAAATAGGACAGGATGGGGCACTTGCTGGCCAGGTGAGTCCCGGCACTTCCTGGCTGAGCCCTCCATCCTGGCCATTTGGGTCAGAGATCCCAAGTGGACTGTTTTATCTTGTTGCAGGGTAATTGTGGCCTCTGTAGGAGGCCCTCCCAGAAACACTCCATTTCAGTCTCTGTAGGGAAGGAAACATTACCAAGAGTTGGAAGAGTTAAAGCAGGATATAAGGGGTCCATAAGGGGAGGGATCTTCTGGGTGTGACAGGCCCAGCTCAGGGTGGGGGACTTGCAGAAACAGAACTGTAAGATCATTTAGTCAACAAATGCTTACTCAGAGGTTATTTCACGGACCGCAGAATAACAGGTGAACCCAGACAGCCTGGTCTGGACTTCAGGGAGCTTAATTCTAGTTGGAGGAGAGAAAGAAAGCCAGGGGGTGTGGCTAGAGCAGAGAGGAGGCCAGAGGGAGATGAGACCAAGATGGAGAGGTAGGGCCCAGGGCACAGTGGGCCTTGCAGGCTCCGAACGATTCAGATTTTATTCTGAACAAAATGGGAAAGAAAGGAGAGAGGATCCCTGGAGTCCACAATCTTGCAGAGGGAGGAAGGGAACACTTGAAAGGTCTCCTTATGAGCTGGGGTTCTGTGAGGAATGCAGAGTCCCACTTAGGGGTTGGGGGGCAGGGGTTTCAAAGGAAGCCAGTAGGCCTGGCCAGGCCTCTCCCTTTCCCCCTCCCCGCTTCTCTTCTCTGTTTACTGACACTCCTCCTCCTTCCTGCTCTTCAGTTCCTACCTTCTTTCTATACTCCCCTTCTGGCCTTCCAGGTGCCTGGCAATCTCCGCCTCCCCATCTGACTTAAGAGTTCTGGATCTGGGCTTTTGGGCCCTGTGGTCAGCCTCACAGCAAAGGCAGCCCCAAGCGCAATCAAGACCTGACCCAAAGCCTCATGGGCCAGCAGAGCCCTGGTTTGAGGAGAGGAGCTCTCCCCGCCTGGTACCCCTGCACCTGTACCTCACCCCACCCCACCCCCGTCACTCACCAGTCCCTTCAGCCCACAGCTCCTCCTTTATGCCCAGTGCAGGTTGGACATTTTCAAGACGGAGAATCCTGAGCTGCAAGAGAGACCAAAGACTCAGTAGACAATCAATCACTCCATCGACCAATTAACCAGAGCAGCAGAGACAAAGCGCCATCTGAGAGTTTCACTAATTTGGAGAATTTGTGGATGTTTAATCAAAATGGAAACTCTGCCTTGATCTGGGGGGGTAAAAATGTCCTACAGGCAACCATTTGGTGGCTTTTGTGTTTTCGGTGGGGAAGGAGCAGGAGTCAGGGATTTGTAGCTTGATTGTCTGGGGTAGTGGCTACTGAATGAGTGGGAAGTTGGGGGGCATCTCTGTCTTCTCCCTCATCCATAACTCTCTTCTTCCAATCCAAATGGTGTGTGTCTGGGGGAAGAAGTGCAGTTAGCGGACCAGGCTTTATGTGTTGGTGTCTTAGTTTCAGCTCAGTGCCTGGAGGACCCCAGGAGCTCTTCAGAGGGTAAGGGAAGTCCCACTCTGCTCCAGTTCCAATACTCCATCCCTGAAGGACTAGAGCAGGAGGGGATAGTGAGGTAATCGCAGTAGCTCTGGGCCCAGTAATTCCCAAAAGTAACCAGCGTCTGAAGGCAGAGCAGGGACCCAAGTGTCCGAGGGCACCACCCTGAGCCTTTCTTTGACCCACTCCACAGGGGACCACCTCTACTGTCCTGAACAAAGCTGGAGGCGTTGGCACCTCTATAAAAGCGCTCTGAAGAAGCCCCACGGGGTTTTCATGCCGCCCTGCCTCCTGGGTCCAGAGTGAAATGCGTGGCCCTGTCCCCCTTCTGAGCTCAGGGTCTTTGCAAATTCTCAAAGGGCCGGTTGTTTGCGGATGCAGTTTGCATCTCTGTTGGATTTGAGGGTAATCAGAGGCACTTGCCTGGAACCCACGCATACACACACCACACACGCCCATTCTTCCCGGCCTGGGCCGAATGGACAGTCCCTCCTCTCCTTCTCCCCCCCCCCCCCCCCCCGCTGCCGTGAACACTCGCTTCATGTTTTTCAGACGGTCCCTCTCCTTCCGCGGAATGATTAATCTCGCAGGTTCAGCAACTCGCCGGCCGGCTTTGGCGCCTCAGAGACCGCGGGTCATTCCCCCTTCGCGTGGCTCACGGCCCCGGCCTTGAACTTCCCGGGCCCAGGGCCCACCCCGCACGCTCACGCTGTCCTGCCGGGCTTTGCACTCGGCGTGCGGGCTCCCTGCTCCTCTACACCCGCCGCAGTACGAGTGGCCGGGCCTTGATTGTTCCCTAAGAGGCCGACGCTGCGTGGCGCTCGGAACCCCTAGATGGTCCAGGTCAGACAGGGAGGGCGGCTCCTCTCGCCCAAACTCAGGTAGGGAGATCGCGGGGAGACAGGCCCTGGCAGAGTGAAGAGGAGATGTAGGACAGACTGAAAAGCTTGGCCCTGTCTGCCTTCTGAGCTCAGTCAGTGTCTGTAAATTCTCAAAGGTGAAGGGTGTTTGTGGATGCAGTTTGCATCTCTGTTGGAGCTGAGGGTTCTCAGAGGTACTTGCCCGGAACCCACGCGTGTACACACACACACACACACACACACACACGCACGCACACACCCAGGTCACTGCTAACTCTTGGCGATCTCTTTTCTCTTCCTCACGTGACGCCTAATGTCACCTTTCTTCGCAGCTCTTTCCCCTGTACCCTCCCCGCTTCCCACCTCCCTCGCTGTCAGCGCCTACTGCTTTCTTTGTCTGTCTGTCTGTCTCCCCATCTCTCTCGCTCACTCGGGGTGTTTATTTAATTGTTTTCCTGAGCTCCGCGCGAGGCTCTCCTGCCGTCAAACTCTGCCATCCCCACTCTGCCTGTGTAATTTAAAGCTGTAGTTAAATTATGACTTCTCCGGACCTGTTGTGGCACCTCCGCCTCAGCCTAATTAAATGATCACATCCATTCTGAAGGCAGCTCTCTTCTCCCCTCCAACGTTAATTACAACATAAGAGGCTTTAATGGCCCGCCTCACCTCCAGCTCCTGGAAAGAAAGGTCAGGCGATTAATTTTCGTCATTAATCTTTTCCCAATGTGGACACTGTGCTGTCACCGGAGCCTATTAAACCCCTTTTGTCCCCCCTTCCAGGCTCCCTCGCCCCTCACCCCCTCCTCCCTGAGTGACTGCAGAGAAGGAAAATATTTAAGAATCACTTTGTCTCTCTGGCTTTTTTTTTTTCTTTTTCTGGAGACAGCTTCTCCTCGGGGGTCTTGGGGGTGGGATAAGTGTGTGGGGGGCACCAAGTTCGTTTCCCTGCGACGTCAGGCAGCACCTCTGAAGGCCGTTCATGTCTAAAATGTTATGAATCCAGGAGTCAGGCTGAGGAGCAGAGAGGCTGGATCTGTGGCATTCCATCACTCCTGGGAGGGGGCAGGGCCCGCCCCCCCTGTGTGGAGGGACAGACGAGGACAAGGCTGTCACTTGTCTATCCTTCACTTGGAACCCAATAATAAAAAATAAGGAATGTGTTGACACCTAGGGTTTTGTGGTCTAGGATAGACAATTTTTTTCTGCGTCGGTCTAGATTCCTTCCTCATCACCTTCCACCTTTCCTTTCCTCCTTCGACCCTCACCCTGTAACTTCAGCCCCTTCCATGGGGATAAGCTAGATTTCTGCAGCTGCAGAGGGCTGAGCAATGGCCGCTTCCTCTGGGGAAGCGGATTCCAGACCCATCTCTCCGGAACTGGGTGTCCTCCAGGGTTCATGGCAGTCTTGGGCTCAGAGGGACAGGAATGAGTGGGGAGGAGCAGCAGAGTGGGCTAGCAGATAGGGACGGGCGACAGGAAGGCGGAGAGGGCAGGTGGGGGAGAGGGGGCTGAGGAGGCTGGGAGGGTGTGCTTTCCTACCCCCTCTTCCCCAATTCCAGCAGCAGGCCAAAAAGGGGTGTGGAGTATGAATTCGTTCTCTGCAGACAGCGTTCCTGCCAATCCCAGAATTTATTTGATTTAAAATTCTAATCCAGAAGAAAAGTCCACAGGAAGTGGAGGAGATGAGGCTTGGCCACGAGGTGCTGAGAACTGGCAGAAACATGAGGGGTGCAGGTGTGAGACATGCCAAAGACACAGGCTCAGCTCACAGGCTGGCCCTGCCACAGCTCTCTGTCCCATGAGGGAGAGTGCAAGGGACCAGGCAAATGGGGTGATGATTAGAAAGTGACAAAATTGCCAAGGTGGGTTTGCATGGAGGGTGAGAGCCCAAGCACCTGAACTCATGAGCCCAGACAGGCAATACTCTCCAGGCCTTCAGAGTCAATGCTCAGAACACACGTGCCATACCCTGCCCTGTGCAGCACTCCCTGACATATTTATATCATCTGTCCAAGGAGACCAAGCCACACACACTCTCCATGTCTGAGGAGAGTCAAGGATCCCCTGGGGTGGCTTGGAACAGAGACCCATCACCTCAGTGAAAGCTGGATTAGCCAACCCTCAAAGCTCAGAAACCCAGAGCTGCAGTGATTTCTTGAGCTTCCAGCCCTAGGTAGAAAGATGCTAAGTGGGGGGTGGGTGGGGGATGTTGTCGAAACCCCAAGACTCTCCAGCGAGGAGAAAAGGGCAGCCTTGCCACAGCATTCACTGACCCTGAGTGCCTAATGATGGGAACCCACCCAAACTTGTGTGAGGCCTTCCAGTTCCTCATGGAGACAGGGAATCCAGTTTGCAAAAGGGACTCTGAAGACCTCACCAGGGACCAGAATTGTCTTGCGTCTAGCAAGGCTGGTTCTGCCCAAGTCACTGGCTTTTAGAAAGAAGAAAGTTCTAGGGAACTCGAGAAAGGTTGACCAGGACCCAGGAGGCTTGGGTTCCTCTGGCAGAGGCCTTATTTCTAGGAAAGTGTCCTCTCTTCCCTCCACTTCCCCAAACCTGGCTCCTATTGGCATCTGCCACAAGGAGGGCACCCCTATCTCCCTGTGGCCCGGGATCAAAGCTCCCCATCCAGATTCAGCCTGGTGCCCCCCCTCCCCTAACTCTACCCCAAGGACATTGGGGACATCACGTCCACAGAGCCCTGCACAGCCGGATAATAATAATTAATAACCATTAGGAACAATAAGGAGAATACCAGTGCCCAGTCAGCCCAATGTGCAGCCTCGGCTTTTTTCTTTCTTCCTTTTTTTTTTTTTTTACTTTAATGAAAACAATGATTTGACTTTGAAGAAAGTGACTTTTTTAAAGTGAAAGCTGGATTGAGTTCCTCATCCACCCCTCCCCCTCCTGCCGTCCCCCTTCCCTTCTGAGCTCCTCCTCCCAACCTGCCCCCCCCATTTTTCTCTCTCCCTTTTTTCTTTTTCTTTTAATACTCTGCGTTCTATCATGCAAATCCCCTTTCAAATTATGAGAGTATTAGAGCCATCAACGGTAATGTCACCGCCACAAAATGAGAGTGGGGACTTAAGCACCTAACGAACAATGAAATGTGCGAGCCCTGGGACAGGACAATTAAGAACTGGGCTTAGCCAGCCAGGGAAATTTATTGCTATCAAATCCATATTTCTATTTTCCCCCTGAACAGTAACCTATTTGAATATGATTAAAGGGTTTCATTACGGCAGAGAGAAAGGCCCGTGTCCCACGGTTCCTGGTGAGCTCACAAACAGGCTGGAGCTGGGGTGCCCCAGTGAGGAGATGGGTAGGAGACCGTGGGGGGCAAGGTCATGGGGAACCCAGGGTTCCAGAGATGGAAGAGTAGGGGCCTGGCTCCCTGTATAGATGGCTCTGGTGGAGGAAGCGATTGACTAGAAATGAGGTCTGAAGGTCTCTGATTCTAGTCTTTGCAGAAGGTGCCAGAAGGTTCATTAGCAAATGGGGAGATTGAGGCACAAAGCAGTGGAGCAACTTAGTGAAGGCCACTCAAATTAGGCCACTCAAAGCCGGCACTAGTCTCCCTCCCTGGTACCCTATCTCCCCCTCCCCTGCCCCTCCTCCCCTCTTCCCTTTCTTTTTTCCATCACACGTTGTCCCCCCACCCCACCCCACCCCAGTGTTAAATGCTATAAAGATACACTAGAAACACGAGAAGCCATCCCGGCCAGGGAAGATTTACAGTCTGGGTGAGGCGATGAGACCAGACAGAGGAGGCCGAGAGCAGCTGGAGATCGTGGACGCTGAATGTCAGGATGAGCGGTGCCAAGTCCTGAAACGGAGCAAGTCCTACAGGGGTTCAGGATGGGTTCAGAGGGGCCGGTGCGGGCTGGAGTAGCTGCAAAGCTCTGCTGTAACACAAACAGATGGCAGACTTTTCTCCCCAAGAAGCCTGCACATTATCACGCTGCTCTGTGGCGGAAACTGAATAAGATCCGGCCGTTGCCCCATCCTGCTTTCTCAGCTGCACCTAAACCAATAACGCTCAGATAATGACACCAATAATACGCACCGCTCCCGTGCCTTTGTGTATCACTTTAGGTGTAAAGAGCTTTCACACCCCTGTTCTCATGAAATCCTCCAAACGACACTTGAAAGGGGGCAGGGCTGATGAGTAAGATTCAGAGAGCTTAAATAATTTGTCCAAAGTCACACAGGTAATAAATGACAGAGCTGGAATTTGAACCCAGGTCGGTCTGACTCTAAAAACCATGCTCACACATGTGTGATTTCTATGGGGGCCGGGGCGGGGGGGGGGGGGGGGCTGCTGCTGCATACACTCTGGACCAGCAAGCTGCTCCCCACTCCCCACTTGTGGCAGCTTCTTTCTTGCTGGAAGCCCCGAAGAAAAGAATAGGTGGCCAAGCCAGACAGATCAGCTGTATCAACCCTGGCAGTTGGGAGGTGACAGATGTCGTGTGAGATCAACCTCACGTACAGTGCAGACTCACACCAGCAAAGGGAGAATCATACAAGATGGGAAATAACTAAGTGCTAAATTGTGTGATCCTGAGCTGAGAGGAAGCCATGGTAGGCCTTGACATGGCTGGATCTGGAGGCAGAGCCCTAGCCTTCCAGATGGGCCCTGGACCTGAGGGAGAGGCCCGGGAAGGGGTGGCCAGCAGGGTTTGAGGATCTGAGAAGGGACACGGGCTGAGTGGCGTGATTAGAGTGGAGGGCGGGATTTGAGCTCCTCTAGACTGTTGGCCTTCTGTCTCACTCCTCTGACATTTACCCTTCACCCCTCTTCCAGAGACTGCAGTCTTGTACTCTGGGAAGCTGGACAAAGCGGCATTACTAACACTTGGATCTACCCTGTGTCATCTGGGGCCCACTCTCTGCCAATATACACTGGCCTGGTGCAACTGGGCCTCACCGGGGCGAGGGGGGACGGCATGTGAAGTGTTGACCAAGGCTGAGAAGCTTCCTTCTGGTACCTGACAGCGCCATTCTGAGCTCTCCTTCCCCTCTTTCTCTGTCCATCTTGTAGTCACGTCCCCTGTCTGTACCCCTCTCCCTTCTCCCATTATGCTTTTCAGCGTCTGCTTCTTTCCGTCACTCCTTCACCATCCCCGCATCTATTCGTTCCACAAACACGTGCTGGGATATAGGAATGTTTTCCACAGCGTCCTTGTCTCAAAGGAGCTCATCATCTATTAGAGAAATGGGCATGCACACAGCAAAGAATAATGACCAGAGGATCGAGGGATGGGTTCCAACTGGGCACAGCCACCCTCTAAGGTTGGCAGGGCGGGTATTGTCCCCATTTGAGAGGTGAGCCAGAGAGGCTCAGAGTGCAACTGGATAGCCCAAGGTGGTGGCCAGTGTGGGAAAAAAAAAACTAACCCGGCTACCTGACAAACTATTTGGCATTTCTGTCCCTCCTTCCTTCCTTCCAACCCTTTCTTCCCTAAAATCGCCTAAGCTCAATATTCAGTCTTGGTGGCTGTTCATCTACCCACCCAAGGGTGTTGGTTACAATGATAAGCTTATTTACTGACCAAGCAGAATGGAGGCTGGTCTTAGCAATGGAGCAGAGTCCTGAGGCCCCCTGCTGGGCCGGGTGCTAATGTTTAGTTGCTGAATCTTGGGGAGGTCCAGCAAATTCCACAGCAGTTGCTAGGATGGTGGGGAGTGGGGCATTTATTGGATTAGGAGCAACGACTATTTACTAACCAGTAGGGAAATTTTAACCAGTACAGACCCACTAGTACATGCCACCTAACTATCAACATTAAATCCCTCCATCCGTCCATCCATCCATCCATGAACCCCATTCATCCATAAACCCATTCCACTCAACCCCATCCACTAGTGTGCTCTGAACACTGTAGGGGAGCAGCTATGAAGTAGAAGACAGGCTTTGTTTCCTTTAGCAGATTCCACTTGATTTGGGAAGCCAGGATAGACCCACCTAAATGTTCAACAGCCAAAGAGGTGTCCCAGGGCAGCGTGGGATGGGCTGCTTAGTGCCTCAAGGATTCAGAGCAAAGATCATGTGTGTGGAGGAGGCTCAGAGGCTGCCAGAGCAGCACAAGCCTTTGAGCTGGAGTTTTGAGCAGATGAGGATAAATCTCCCTGTTTCTCCTTGGCCCAGCCTCCTGGGGGCGTCACATGCTTCTTCTCCATCCTCAGGTCTGAATATTAGTTTGCTGTGTGCCTGCGTGTGCTCGGTCTGCCTCAGAAGCTAGAGAGCAGGGCCCAGAGAGGCTACTCTGCTCGCTCCCACCCTGACCTCTCTCTCTGGCAGGCACGTTGTCTCCTGTAGGGAAGGAACCAGCCTGCAGTTGGGTTCCCAGCTCTCCCGCTCTCCCCACCCCACCCCCTTTTCTTCCAGGGGCTGTCAGTTTAATGGACAGGTGTTTAATTCCAGCCTGCCAGGCGCCTGGAAATGCCAGCATCACTGCACATCAGTTTGCGGAGTTTGCTCTTAAAAGAACAGTGAGAAGCTGAACTCTGCTATCTACAGCTCGGCCCTCTCTCTTTGTCTCCAATCTCATCGGACAAATGTAGTTCTACTTTTCCCACTGATGTTTTCCAGCGGGGCAGCTGAGCTCAGGGAGACTGGCAGAGGAGGTGAAGAGCCTCTCCAAATGCCTCCAATGGAGATCAGGTTCCCAAGTTCAGGGTGTCATCAATTATGTCCCTGGCACGCGCTGGGCCTGCTTTTTAACTATTAAAATCATGTAATAGCTGAAGCACACTGCTCTTGAAGCCCCAGGGCAGAGAGGCAGCTGTCAGATTCTCCAGCCAGAACAAGCTGCTTCTCTCCTCTGCACCAGCCCTGCTCAGGCACGAGCCAGGAAATGCAGGCTCACCTCTGGCCTGGGGGACGCATGGAGGCAGCCTGGAGAATCTGCCATGGAGTCCTGGAATCCCGGACATGGGGGTTGGAACGTGGTGTGGAGTTCACTGTGTAATGCTACCACCAGCAGGACTTGTCACCCAGCTACTCAGTCAGTGTCAGAGCTGGGGGTTAGGGACATGCCAGAGGCTGGACAGGAGGACCCATCTTTGGGGGTTAGGAATGAAATTTGAGGAATTGGGTCAGAAGTGGGGGCCTCTGGGGTGTATCAACTGCAGCCAGAGGACAGAGCTGGGCAGCCCAGCTCAGGCAGCAAAGGAACTTGGGAGGCATCTCAGAGCCCTGTTGGGCTCTCCCTGGCACACAGCTTCCTTTTTGGCTCACCTATGCCCACTGCCCTCCTGCTCACTTATTGGTTGCTTTTTGCTCTGACACCTCCTACCTGTCCCCCCCACCAGACCTCCACCCACCCACATACCCCAACGAAGCATCACGGTTCCTAACGAAACAGAACCACTACCAGATGAAATATATTACTATTAAATACTTAATTCTTCTAGTGAGCAGAGAGCAGGCAGTATGAATACGATTATTAAAGAAAATTACTTTGGCTGATCAGATATTTCTGCATACTAATTTCTGACCCCTCTTCCCTCACTCCCGCTTCTCATCCCTCAGAGACCAGGACAGATAAAATTCCATCACAAATAGCTGATTATCGAGGCTTGCATTAAAAATCACATTTCCCCCCTGTCTCTCTCTCTTGTGCCTTCTCTATGCTGATGTCCTTGCTGAAGAAAGGGTGTCCCCAGCCAGTGGCAACTGCTAGGCAATATCTAGGGAGACCATATTCCTTCCTTCTCTTCTCTACATTTTCTCCAATATTAGCAGAGCGACTATTCCAACCAGTTCCCTAAATGGGCAGAAGACCCCGCAAGCACAAGGGACTCTGCTCTCAGCTCCTCAAACATCTCATCATAGCTTCTTGCTCCAGTGTTTTATGCTTACGAGCATGGTGGGGCTGCCCACCAACCAAGATGGCTGACTTCGCACCAAGTGGGTATGTCAGCCTGTTAAAAAGGAACAGGCCTTTTAACGAGGGCCCCACCCCAAAATGTAGGGACTTCCTAACTTCGGAGCTTTTGACTGGCCAAGCTTTAGGCCTGTTTGTAAACACCTGGGAAATACAGAGTGAGGGAATTCATTCACTCACCCATTAAAGTCAACAAACTTTCATGTGTGTAGAGATGTATATATGTATCTCCAATGTCTAACTCAAAATTACACTTAAACTTTCTATGCCTTGGTTTTCCCATCTGCAAAATGGGGATAATCGCAGTACCTACTTCATATGATTGTTGTACGAATTGAGTGAATATATAAAAAACACTTAGAACATTATCTGGCCCTTAAGAAGCACTATGTAAGTGTTACCTATCATTACTTTTATTGTTACTATTATTAGTATTGGTATATTGGTATTGATATAATTTTTAAAACGTGCTCCCCACCTGCTCATGAATGACTCCTTACAATTCCTCCATCAGAGGGAGTTTTTCTAGGCTTCTTTCCTCGATTCCCACCTGGCTTACCTAGGTTCTCAGTGCCTCCCAGATCCCCTTCATAATGACCCCTCGACCTCAATCTGAGCCCCCAGCCTCAGTTCAGGCCACTGATGCCAGAGCAATTACCAGGGTTCTGGCAATTAGGAGAGTGTGCTAAAAATACACTCATTTCCCACAATCCCATAAGCCTTCAATTCACCTGCTTTTGTAAAAAGATGCTTCCTTCGGTGTCACGGGTAGAAGGTATAATTACAGCCTGGGAATGTTAATTCCCTTGCCCCTGATATGTGGATCACCGCTCTATGGGGTTCCCTTCCTCCTCGGAGCCTTGGGAGGGGAGATGGGCAGGCAGCCCGAAGAGAGTCAGGGTGGGAGGCGATGCCACACTTGGAGGCCTGCAGGACCAGCCCTTAAACCAGGACATGCTGGTGCGACCAGTGGAGCTGGATGAGGCCTGGAGGGTATTCCCTCTCATTCCTGGCTACCCCCAGATAGCCTTTGCGGGGCTGGGGCTGGAGAGGGGTAGACACCACAGACAGAGGCCCTGACAACCTGGGGGGAAGTGGGAACCCTGAGTTCTGGTGGCCCGTCTGCCTCCCTGTTCCTACCATGTACCCATCATTCTATGCTCAACACAACAGCCAGAGGGATCCTTGTAAAAACTAAGAGAACGTTCCCCATCTCACTCAGAATCATCACCGTAGCCTCAAGGCCCTACCCGTCCCCTCTCCCTGCTATATTTTCCTCTGCAGCTCTCAGTGGAAACTACTGTTGTATATATTTTACTTCTTTGTTTTGTTTCAGTGTACGTATATCCCTCCCTAGGACATAAACTCCATGAAGACAAGGACCTTCATTAGTTTTGTTCATTGCTTTGTTCCCAGGGCTCAGACAGTGCTAGGTACTGAGTAGGCACCCCGTAAGAGTTTGTGAATGAATGTGACTCTTCGGGAAGGATTTCCAAGCAGTTGGAAGAGTGAATGCAATACACAGAGGCACAGGAGGGCCCCGTGCATTTGGGACACGAGTGATTGTGCATGCTTGGTGCACAGGATGTTCGTGGAAAAGAAGAGATGAGAGCAAGGCTGGCATGGCATTTCTACAGAGAGGGCACAGAGGAGGGAGGTGACATGATTAGATTTGTGTTTCTGGAAGATCCTGGAGGCTGGTGGGGAGCGGATTACAGCTGAGCAAGACTGGAGGCAGGAAGACCAGGGAGGAGGCTGCAGAGGCGTGCAGGAGAGAGAGGACGAAGTCTTGGTTCAAAGCACAGTGATACAGATGGAAGTGAGTTCCTAAGGGACATGTCGGGGGACTGGGGTGAGAAGCAAGGTGACAGGCCTCCTCCCCATTCTCTAAAACAGGTCTTTCTGCTCCCAGACCCCAGCCAAGCTGCCCCTAACTCCATCCCTGGGAGCCCCCGCCCTGACCTCTGGCCCCATCTAGATTCTACCCCTCCTTCACAGCTCAACCCAAGCCCTGTCTCTGCCTCTGAGTCCGGTGTATCACACTGATGTTCTCTGAATGACTGGTGTTCCTCATATGCCTCTCTTGTCATTGCCCGTCCCCACCTGTCATGTAAACATTTCATGAGCGCTTCCCTAGTGAGCTTCCTGAGGATTGCGGCATTCCGATGGCAAGCCTAACAGAATTGCACAGTGGTTTAGAGCCTGGGACTTTTACCTCGTGTTCTCTCTCTTTTTTTTTTTTTAAACTGACACTCTTTTTTTTTTTTTTTTTTAAGATTTTATTGGGGAAGAAGAACAGGACTTTATTGGGGAACAGTGTGTATTTCTGGGACTTTTTCCAAGTCAAGTTGTTGTCCTTTCAACCTTAGTTGTGGAGGGCGCAGCTCAGCTCCAGGTCCAGTTGCCGTTGTTAGTTGCAGGGGGAACAGGCCACCATCCCTTGTGGGAGTCGAACCGGCAACCTTCTGGTTGAGAGCCCACTGGCCCATGTGGGAATCGAACCAGCAGCCTTCTGTGTTAGGAGCATGGAGCTCCAACTGCCTGAGCCACCGGGGTGGTCCCTTACCTCGTGCTCTCTTGCATTTAAATCCTGAGTCTCCCAGTTAGTAGTTCATGGACTTTAGGTAAGTTACTTCCCCATAGGTAAAATGGGAATAAAAATATCACCACCTCACAGGATTGTTTGAGGATTCACTGAGCTGATGTATGTGGATGTAGCAAGATGTAAAATGTGTCTCTACACTCCCCTCGTACCCTGTCCTTCTGCATTGCAATTCACATACTGTGTATATGTAGCCAACTGCATCATGACGGCTGATTCTCTATCTTCCCCACCAGACTGTGAGCACCGTGAGGGCAGGAGCCAGCATAGCCCAGCACAGCCCCTTGACAGAGTCATAGCTGTTAAATAAACATGTGCTGAATGAATGGACTGTGGGATTATTAAACACTTAACGTGTTGAATTCAACTGAAACAGATGCCAAAGAGGAGAGAATGCTAGCCAAATTGACCATGGTTCTTCCCAGGAATTCCAGTATCCTGTGGGAGCTCAGGCAGTGTGGACTGCCCTAGAAGCCAGCGGGCAGAGTGACCTGGAAGAGGCAGGTGGGCTGGTCTGTTCCATCACACTCTTTCCTAGAAGGGAGAGATGGAGGTCAGAGCTCGGGCTCAGCCTAAGACAGGGAGGGTGCAGCCTACAGAGTGACCTAAGTGTGGAGGGAGGTGGCTACCTTGCTCTCACCTCAACTCTGAATGGAGGATTCTGGACTCAGAGGCAGGGGTGGGGCTTGGCCTGCTGGGCCCTCTGGGAAGCTGGCAGGCCTGAGCCACTGTGGAGCTCTAGTCCCAAAGCTGTATATACACAGGGCTGGGAATGTTTATTTTTCCTTGTTGACTTTCTCCAAATAAACCCCTGGCCAGCAGAAAGGGGCTCCCAGCAGCAGCTGTTTACCCAGTGTTTGTGATAAAGAGCCTTCTCCATAGCAACAGGTGGCGATGTGCAACTCCCTGAAAACATGTAGGGCCTTGCAACAGGACTGTGTGTACTCAAAGGGGGAGAAAAAGAGGCAGAAGAAAGAAGGAAGGAAGGAAGGAAGGGAGGAAGGAAGGGAGGAAGGAAGGAAGGGAGGAAGGAAAAAAGGGAGGGAGGGAGGGAAGGAAGAAGGGAGGGAGGGAAGAAATCAGGCCAGGAGACTGGGGACTAGGAAGTGAACAGAAGGGGAGACTGGGAAGCAAGCCCCAAAAGGAGTTTAGAGGGTTCTGTCCTCAGGGAGGTTTCTGCTGAGAGTTCCTAGTGGGCTCAGAGGAAGGAAAGGCCGCCCAGTGATACGCAGGGACGTGTGTACCCTGCTGGCTGTGGGGTAGCTGTGAGTAGGCGTGGCCTCCACAGGAGCCACTCATTGGGCTCGTGTGCCCTAGGCAAAGCGTGAGTCTAGGTAACTGTGTATTTACGTTACTGTGTATGTGTGTGCCTGCTCTGGGAAGGGAGGATGGACTCATTTTTCAGGGCTGCCTTATTACCGCACACTTGGTGGCTTAGAACAACAGGAATTGATTCTCTTACAGTTCTAGAGACTAGAAGTCCAAGATCAAGGTTGGATATAGGGCCCACCTTAACCCAGTATGACCTCCCCTTAACCCGATTACAGGTGCAAAGGCCCTCTTCCCCAACGAAGTCATCTTCACAGGTACCAGGGGTTAGGACTTGAACATATCTTATTGGAGAACACAAGTACCTATGACGCGGGAAATCTGCATGAGGGCAGGGATGGCCATCACTAAAGCTTGGGTAATGAACCCATACACAAGACTCTTAGAAAGCAGACAGCTCCTTCATACCCTTGCCATTTCTTCTCCTAAAACAGAATGGGGTGATGGATCTGGGTGAGAGAGGGGCCCCATTGTCTCATCTGGGTGAAGTCCTCAGGCAGTGGGAGAGGAGGATGCTTGAGGCATCATGCATGGTGCCCGTGTCCATGTCCCAAATCCTACTTGTGTGACTTTGGTCAAGTTACTTCTTCCCTTCGTGCCTCTGTTTCCTCATCTGTCCCAATAATCCCCACCTCAGAGCTGTGAGACTCATAAAGCTCTTGACACAATGCCTAGCACATAGCAGGCACTCCTCAAAGCATGGGCGTTTTTGTTGCTTTTCATGGGCCTTGGCTTTTCCATCAGGAATGTATGGAAATGCACTTGGGAAGACCACACTGAGGTGGTGCCCACGCCTGCAGACAGCAGTCTCTGTTCCAGAAGTCGGCGCTGTGACCCAGGCAGCAAGGGGGGCATGATTCGACGTGGGCACGGCCGTGGTGGAGTCTGTCCCAGAGACCTGGTGTGGGCAAAGGCGTCAGCAGGGTCTTCCAGCTAGACACAGGCCCCTGCCTAATCAGACAGATGCACACCTGTGCTGTCTTCCAGTTCAGCGAGTGTGTTCACCTGAGAAAACTCAGGCCAGCACCTGAGTCAGTTCAATCATCCAGCTGCTGAAGTGTGTGAGGGAGATGGTGACCAGGGTGAAAACACACACACAGACATACGCACACCTCAAAGACACATACATACACACCTCACACACATACACACACACCCCACACATACTTCACAAACACACACAGCTCACAGACACACACAGCTCACAGACACACCTCACAGACTTCCTCCCAGAGATTGTCACAGACAAAGATTTCAACCCCATGGAAACACATCCCGTGGGTACCAAGGGTCCACCCCCAAATGTATTAGTTCATGCACAAATCTTTCTTGAACACCTACTATGCTCTAGGCAATGTTCTGTCACTGGAGAAACAGCAGGGGACAAAGCATGAAGATTACATTTTAATTAGGGAGACAGTAAGAAACATGAATAAGGAAATCCTATCATGTATTAGAAAGAATGTAGTGCCACAGAGGAACACGAAGGAGGAATAGGAGCATGAGGAGGCTGCACCTTCAAACGCGTCCTCTGCTCCTTTCTGGGGTTCCCTTTCCCCCCCAATGCCAGGCCATGAGCCAGAGCCCTGTAGGGTTGGGTCCCGCCGCTCTCCCCTGCCTGAGGTGGGCCTGGACTCTGGCCAGAGTCCGACATTTGCCTGGTGGCTCCTGGCGTGGCTAATGGGGTGTGGCCTCTGTCACAGTCCCAGCAGCTGGTGTCCCTTGGCAGGGTGGGCTGCCGCTCCCCCGAGAGCTGTTGCTCTCCAACTACAGCGTGTCATCCTCCTCATTGCTATTCTAATCCTCATTACAGGGAAATGTCCTCACACTGAAACACAACAACTACGCAGCGCTGTTACACAGCCCTGTGGGGAGACAGGGCATTTTTCTGGAGCTGCTGGAGAAAACAGTCAGAGCAACATGGGGAGAAAGAGTTGCTGGGGAGGGGAGGGGGCGGGGGTGTCAACATCCTTCCAGATGTCAACTTGTTCTCCCCTCTGTCCTCCCAGCTCCTATTATCATCCTGACCAATAAGAATCCAGCTAATTGTTTACTCCAGGCCTGTACCTGCTACCAACTAATCCAGGAGCACTTCAGAACCAGCCCTGCCCTTCGCTTCATTTATCTTTGCAGCCAGGCACCTACAACAGTGCCAGGTGCACAGTAGGTGCTCCATAATGCTACTTGAAGGAGTAAGGGAAAGCAGGGCAAAAGAGGGGCAAAAATAAATGCTGAACTGGGTGGGGGAGAAGCATGACCATAGCCCTTGGCCCCTGGGTGGGGCTGTAGGACACAGGAAGGAGGAGAGAGAGATGAGGAGTTTCCTATTTCCCGACCCAGGGATCTGTGCCCCTCTGGAATCGTGGTCCTGGAAGTCCCACCCTCCCAGTTATTCCTTGGTGCTAAACATGACCTCCTTGCTCACAGTGTTCTCATTTAAAGGGCAAATGTACTCCTTGTGAAAGATCATGTATTGGGTAACCACTAGTGTGCTGTTGAAGGACCTTGGTTAATTCCTTGAACTTTTCCAGGCCTCACTGTCCTTGTCTGTAAAATGGGGCTATTACACACTCCGACCTCGGGGTTGTTGTGAAGATTAAATGAGAGACTCTTTGTAAAGCACTGAGTATGGAGCCCGGCACACAAGGGCTGCTCAGCAAATGGCAGATTGCGTCGGTGTGTGAATCAGATGTATTTCTCTGACAGGACGCCTCCCTGGGGTGGGGCAGGAGGAAGGAACATTTTGATTGACTGATTGTCTTCCCCAGGGCCAGCCAGCCTTGGCATTGCTGAAGAGACTGAAGCAAGAGAGAGTATACAAGGGATTTAGAAATGCAGCTGGCTGGGGGGGCTCAGGCCCCTGGGAACAGGGAACTCAGAGACGAGAAATAGGGCCAGCTTTGGGGGACCTGCGTTGGGGAGAGGTGTGACTGGGAGGGAGAAGTGGGTAGGTGAGGAACGGGGGGCCTGGCATTTTTGCTTCCAGCCCTGAGCGATGAGCACAGGGGAGACAGCTAGAGAACAGAGCCCTCAGAAAGTTTCCAGCACATTCCTGCTAAAATTAGCCCTGTCTTGCGTATGCAACTCTATATTTAAACCAGCGGCCTGTCAGAGTCACTGTGCTGTGTTGCCGGCACACGCCAGTGGGTTTGGGGCCCAGTGCAGAGGCAGGGGTGCAGGCGGCAGCCTGGGGCATAGGCAAGATGCCCAGCGAATGGGACGAGGCCATTGCTCACCCACACCTGCTTGTGCAGAGTTGCATGGGGGGCGTGCATGAGTGTGTGGCACATGCGTGTTACTCCTAAGCAGTGTGTGAGGCTCCCTGCCATTTGTCCTGGCCTCAGGGGACAAAACCCCAGCAGGACAGACAGACGCAAACACCATCACAGATGCAGGCACATGCAGAAGGGATGGGGCAGGCAGGTGGAAAGAATAGTCTGAGAGAAAAGGAGAAAGAGGCCAGTGAGCAAAGGACAGGGATGGTGGCAGAATGAATGAGCATATGTTGAGGGGACAGAGGGAGGGAGGTAGACAGCTCTAGACAGCCTGATACTGGGCGGGTGGGCGGTGCATCCTGCACTTGGGCTGACCTCCTAATCCAGGGGACTGTGTGTGTGTGTGTGTGTGTGGGGGGGGGGTCACAATGGGGACTCAGCCTCTTCTAACCACCAAGCCCCCACCTCCCCACTCAGAGGGTGAGGGGAGCCCAAGCTGCGCTCTCCTTCCCCACCTGCCACCCAGCCTTCTCCAGGGAGAGCGCTGGCTGATAAGAAGCCGGTTTTACCTGAGGCCTGGAACATTAACTTTGACACTGCAAAGGGGATATTTTATTACGCAGGAATATTTCTGCATGTCTTCAGAGAGCTTCTCGCTCAACCCCCACCCCCAGCAGCAAGCCTCTTTAGACAATTAAAACCGAGTCTCCGGTGAACCCTGCTGATCCTCCCGGCTACAGGCCCCAAGGAGGGGATTTATATGTGCAGAGGGGTTTTGTATGCGGGCGAGTGTCTCTTGCATCCTGTGTGGCTTGATTGCTCACCTTTGCCCCACCATTTGTGTTGCGCATGTATGCACGCGAGGGGCAGACGAGGTGAACTCATGAGGCTTCCCACCAGGCCCTTCCTTTCTCCAGCCCCAGTCTCCTCTGATTGTAGACCTGCTAAGAGCCCCAGAAAGCAATCAGTCCCCTCTTAGCCAACAGACGGAACCACTGAGTCTCGAAGAAGGGGTGTGATTAGTCCAGGGTCACACAGGGAGCTCGCCACTCATCTGGGCCTGAATCCCTGGTTCCACGCTTTTCCGTGTATTCTTTGCCTTCTGCTGAACTGAGTCCCCACCATCCTTAGCGTGTGCCAGGCTTGGATGTCACCTTCTCCCTGAGACCAGCTCTGGTTTTCCGGGTAGGGCGGCCAACGGTCCAGTTTTCCTGTGACCGTCCTAGTTTTGGCACTGAATGTTCCGCATCCAAGCCAGGATGGTTGGTCATCCTATTTCCAGGTCAAAACAATTCCCACGTTTCTGTGCTCCCAGAAATATCCAACGATACAGCTCACATTTATTGACCCTTTCTACTGTTGACCTACGTAACTGATGCAGATTCCTTAATTTAATCCTTGTAATAACCCTCTGACATAGACACTGTTATTCCCATTTTACAGAGGGAAAATGTGAGGCACAGAGTGGTAAAAAGGCAAGCCCGGTTGAGGACAGAGCCAGGGTTTAAACCTGCACACTCCGGCCCCAAAGGCAGGGCTCTTAGCCACTGGACTATCCTATCCTCTCTTGGAGGGCTCCTCCTGTGATTGGTGCATAAGGCTGGCTTCTTACTCAACCAAACTCTCAGCAGAGCGAAGCCCAGGTCTCCTTAACCCCAGTGTCCAGTACGGTGCCAGGCGCATGATACTAAGCTACGTTTTGCTGACTGAATCCATGCCTGGCCTGTCCTCCTCAGCTGGCACTAATTCCTTCCCTTTGTCCCCTACTCCGGGCCTCTGGCCTTCTGAGCCATCTCCCTTGCTCCTACGTGTTGTTTTTTTGGCTCCTAGGTCCTCTAATCCAGATTCTTGAAAGAAACGACTTTTCCTGTGAACCAGCAAAGGTCAAAAGAAATCCATGCATATGTTCTGAGAGGTTCCAGACCGAGTGTTTGGCCTGAGGCCGCCGCAGACCCTCTCTCTGCAGGTTCCAAGTTGGGAGCGCCCGGACTCCAGAAGCTGGACCTTGTCGGTGGCCTGTGGCTTCGGGGGCCTCTGCTCTAGCCACCCTGCTCCCGTGCAGATGTGATCCCCACAGAGGGGTTTGGGTGGTACAACTCTTGCGGTTTACTCTGTTTCCAGAAACCCTTAAGTGAAATTACAGCTTTAATTAAATACAGCTGGCTGTACGTTATACTCCATATAATTATCGTGTTATTATTATTATCACTTAGACAAAAGTTCAAACCAAGTTTATTGTAAATACTGTTTGACAGAAACAACTGGAAGAGCTGAGGGCTATTGGCCTGCCTGAGTGACAGAGAAGAGTGGCCGTTGCTGCTCTGTAGGCAAAGGAGAGAAAGGGCCTTTGGGGGGATGCGGGTGTGTATGGGGGTACCTGGGAAGAGAGAGCCCTGGGACAAGGTCAGGCTAAGTAACCATGTGACTTTGGGCGAGTCTCTGTCCCATCTCTAGGCCTCAGGTCCCTTCTCTGGGATAGAGAAGTTTCATTTATCTCATAACTGTTGATTCAGACCTACTATGTGTCCGGCACTGTTCTGGGACCTGGAGTTCAGTGGTCAACCAACCAAAGAAGATCCATACCCTCATGGACCTTACATTCTTGTGGAAGGGAGAGAGACAGACAGTAAATGAATGCAGAAATAAATGTGTACTATCATATCAAGTAGCAACGAGTAACCCGAGGAAAAATAAAGCAGGGAAGGGCAGAGAAAGGGATATTAGAAAAACTGGAGGTATTAGTTCAAGAAAGCCCCCCCTCCCAAAGGGGTGCCATTTGATCATGAACCTGAATGAAGCGAGGGAGTGAACTGTGAGAGAATAAAGGGGAAAGGCACTCCCAGCAGAGGGAACAGCAGGAGCAAGGCCCTGAGCCAGGAGCCTATTTGGCAAGTTCAAGTAGTGACGAGGGGAGCAGGGTACTGGGAGCAGAGGAAGAGAAGAACAAAAGAGGTCAGAGAGAGAGCGGGGCACGTAAGGCCTGGTAGGCCTTAGCGAGGACTTTGGATTTTATTCAAAATGTGAGGGGAAGCCTCAGCGGGGAGGTTCTTGCTGGAGTCTTTCATGGGGTTCAGTCAGGTTGCAGCTGGGACTGGGGTTATCTGAAGTCTGAATTGGGTGGGATGTCCAGGCCACGTTTTTCACTCTCATGTGTGGCATCTCAACTGCATGCTTGGCCAAGCGTCTCTCTCTCTCTCTTTGTGGCTGCTTCATGTGGCTAGCCTGGGCTTTCTCACAGCATGGTGAGGTAGCTGGACTTCTTAGATGGTGCCTGACAGTCAAGAGGCCCAGGCAGAAACGCTTTTTCTGGTCTAACCTTGGAAATCACACGGTGTCACTTTTGCCACATTCTATTGGTTACCCTGGGCTGACCCGGATTTAATACGAGAGGGGTCTACACAAGAGTATGCGTGTGGGGAAGCATGGTTAATTGAGAGGCCATCTTTAGAGATAAGCTGTCAGAGAAAAAAAGAAAAGCCACAGAAATAATTATAGCTGCTATTCATTGAGTGCTTTCTATGGAACAGGCACTGTTTTGGTTTCCATATTTTAATTCAGGTCATCTTCATATCAACCTTAAGAGGTGGGTACTATTAACCCTATTTTACAGATGGGGATACTGAGGCACAGAGTGGTTAAGCATCTTGCCCAACATCACAGAGCTAGTGAGTGGCGAGCTGGGATTGAACCCAGGCTGTCCCGCTCAGAGTCTTTGCTTCACCAGACTCAAGCTTCCTTGGCAGCCTAGAGAGAACACCCCAAAACAGCTGGAGACAGAGGGACCGTCCTGGTCTCTCCAATTTCCCTTGCCCAGGGCATGGCAAATGTCTTATTGGTTTGCAGAAATGCACAGCAGAAGAGGAACTTTTCCAAGTGTGGAAGGAGAAGGCTTTTTGAGTCTGCTGCCCAAATACACCCATGGCCCTTGCAACTGGTATATATAATCACAGACCCATTACAGTTTTGAACTGGAAGGAATCTTCAACATTAAGCCCAAATCACAGGGTATAGAGACACAGGAACTGTGGCCTAGAGAGAGGTGGGGATTCGCTTGAGATCATCAGTTACCCTGCAACACATCGGGGAGACCTGTAGCCCAGATTTCCCCCCATCACCACACACAGAGTCCTCACTGAGGTCTGGGCAGAGTGGAAACTATACATAGAGGACAGGGCTGGAGTGATGGCCCAGCATCCTGTGCTCCAGTCTTGGCCAGATGGTGTGCATAGCCGTGTGTGACCATTGTCAGAGCACTGAGCTGGAGAGGTTGGGCACGAGTTTAGGTTCTAGCAAGGGGAGAAAGGGCTCTGTAATACGGTGATAGCACAGTGCACCAGGAATCAGAGGAACTTAACCTTGTGACCCTGAGGACCCATTCAATCCCTCAGAATCACATAGTGAAACGGGCCCCAGCCCCAGCCACAAGGGGCGCTGTGGTGCCCAATGTTGCCTATTTCAGAAAAAGAAGGGACCTCTGAAGATGAGCAGGTAGGAGCAAGGACTAAAAAGGGTTGGGGTCTAGCATTTCAGAATCCTCGAGTTTCTGGAAGGACTGGGTCGCTGGCCGGCTAAGTCCAGAATGTGGAACCCAAACTCCCGATGAGGGGTGGTGTTGGACTTGGATGGACCAGCCGTTTTCTTCTGAGGTCTCAAACCTGTGGCTGTCTGGGTTTGGGGCGGGAGCGGGGTGGGGCCGATTGTCCCTGGAGGCCAAGTGTTGGCCCTGGGCCTGCTTCTCCTCCTTCCCCGGAGTCACCCAGCCTGTCACCTGGCTCAGAGCGGAGCAGTGGAACAGGTTGCTAACTTCTGCTGACACTGGCAGGGGCAGCCGCTCCCAGCCTGATACCTCATGGCAGCCACACTTGCACAAATCTTTAATTGTTTAGTTTCAAGAATTGTGTTTTGACCGCGAGGGGATTTTGGCTGGAGCTCAAGAAGTGATAATGATATTTCGCTGCCAAGACGTCTCCTTGGCTCTCTGTGTGTTAATGTGCACTTTCAAGACGCTCCAATTAACTACATCAGCTCTCAGGGAGAGAAAGGGAGAGGGAGAGGAAGCAGGCAGGAGAGAGAAGAGGAAACGGGCCATTCGACTCATAGAAGGCAGACAGGTCCCCCCTCCACCATTTATTAGCAAACAAGTTCTTAAGATAAGCTCCAAGTTGAAGGGAGGAGGGAGACATTGGATAAAGCTGAGAGAGGCCCTGAAGTCAGTGCCCCAGCCCAACCAGAGGCTCTCCAGGCCTGGAGCTCTCCTAAGGGCAGGACTGCTTCATTTGCCCCCCACCACGTCCCGTGTGGTCTCCCCCGCCATCCATTTCCTTCACACATGCCAGCCTTTGCCTACATATGTTCAGTTTCCCCGTTATTCAGAGGAAGAAGATGCAGACTCTGATCTAACCCTAACCCCAGCCTGTCACCGTTCTGACTTCCTCCATTCTCGCTTCCCCTACTCTCCCTCACTCCTCCAGCCACACTAGTCTCTGCTGGTCCTCAACGGAACACACAGGTCTGAGGTATGTGGGGCATACATACACACAGAGACTATGTGTTTGCTGTTCCCTCTGCTCAGAATGCTCTTTACCAAGATATCTGCTTGGCTTGCTTCCCTACCTCCTCGAGGTTTTGACACAAATGTCACCTTCTCAGTCAGGCCATGTTAAAAATTGCAATATATGCCTTGTCACTCCCTATCCTCCTTCCCAGCTTTGTCGCGATAGCATTTACCACCATCGAACATGGAATTTATCCATTTTTAAATTTTGTTATCTGCCCCCACCACCTCCGGGGCATGTAACCTCGGAGGGGGCAGTTTTGTGTTTTGCTCACTGTTATCTATCTCCAGCAAGTAGAGTGGTGCCTGGCCTGGGGAAGGTGCTCAGTTAGTATTTGTTGCTGATAATGGCATGAATGAGCTCTGTACTAGCCATGATGCTTGTCCCAACACAGTTCCCTCCTCTGAATCCTAACTCCAACTCTATGTCCACTCCTATGTGAGGTCTGCTTCTGCACTAACCCTACCTCCCCCGCCACACACACTAGTTCTTTACCCTCAAACCTCACTCTTACTCTCTTACCCTTGATTCAACTGCAGCTCTAGGCCTGCCCTTCACCTCCGCTCTTATCCTTGCCCTCACCAACCAGCTCTTGACCCCTTCCTGCATCCAGTCAGCTCCTTCCCCATTAAATGTCTTCTGCCCTTCCTGGAAGCTTCCAGCTCCTGTGTGCTGTGAGATCCCACTCCACCCTGGGCCTTGAAGCAGGGCCTTCCACTGAAATTCCAGCAGCGGCCACACTGCTGACCCTCCAGGTGAAACCCCCAAGAGGGGACAGACTCCTGCCCTCCGTTACTTGGTCAAGGCCACACTCCCAGGCCTCCTCAGTTGCTCATAGAGCAGTGGAGGACTCTGGGCAGGAAGGAATGCCTTCCACACAGTGTCAGGCTGGGAGTGGCTGTGGGAGGCTCCTCCTGGGTTATTTTACTTTCCCCCAGGGGTGACAGGAGGAACAGAAGGAGGAGGGCTCTCTAACTCAAGCACCAAAATTACTTTTCCACGTGCTGAGGTGTGAGCTCGCAACAGCCTCCCCCATCCCGGCTCACACACATACTTACAGGGGGCTCATGCTCAGAAGCATCTAGAATCACATACTCCAAAGCTGTGGTGCATGTGAAAGCAAAGGCTTCCTCTAAAGCAACATCTGCCTCACAGAGACACCCACCTCCAAAGTGAGGGAAGGGAAGGGGGCAGCTGGCGGGGCGCGGTGGGGGGGGCTGCGGGGGCAGAGACTGCCCAGTCCAGTAGGAATGGGGGAGGGCTGAGACTCCAGTGAAACTGACTGGTCAGAATCCTCTTCCCCCCTCCCCCCTCCTCTTCCCCTGCTTCTTCCCCTCCCCCTCTCCTCCTTTTGCCCCTCCTCCTCCTCCCATTGCCTTCCACCCTCGTCCAGTATCCATCAGGCCTCCGAGGGAGGGTCAGCTCTGCCGGCTCAAGTTACATGAAGTTGAAGACAGGAAGATTTAGCGAGGGAGCCGGGCGCAGCACAGTGTGCTGTTTGTCCGCCTTTGAAACCAGAGGCCGAGTGGCGGGGTGGGGAGCGGAGCGGGCGGGAGGCCGCGGACACTCGGGTGAATTATCGCTCCGTTCGGGTTCTGACTTCCAAGACTCTGGCCGCCCTCCCCCGGCCCCAGCTCCTGTTTCTCCAGGTGCTGGGGTGTTTTCCTACGTGTTAATTTGCCCCAGTTGACGCGTCCATTCTTAGCCCCGGCCCCCCAAGGGGAGACCAGCCCGCCCTGGGGTTGGTCAGGGGCTGGTCAAGGAGACTGGGGGTGGAGAGACCCTGGAGGTGCGGGCCAAGCCTCGCTCTAGGCCGAGCGAGACAATAGCTAGGGTGGGAGGTGTGTGTTTGCCGAGGGTGGATGTTAGCTCATAGACCTTACGTCGTTCTTGCCAGACTCCACACCTCCCAACGCGCAGTCCCAAAGAGGTCCTGATGGGCCTGCGCACTCACAGCGCCCCCACTGGCCCCTCAGTCCTACCTAGCCACCTCCTCCGGGAAGCTGGCTAGGGTTTCCCCTCCCTGGAAAAGAGCCCTGTGGAAAATGTCTGTGAGGTGAGGTGCATTTGGCCTCCTAGACATCTTGTCTCTCTGTCTTAACTATGACATCATGAGGTCAGTTTAGATTTTACCTTTATGATTTTTAGAGACATTTTAGAGACAGGGAAACAGGCTCTGAGAGGCTAGATTACTTGCCTGAGGCCACCCAGCTACTAAGAAGCAAAGTCAGGATTTGAACTGAGTTTTTCTGAGTCCAGTGTCCACGTTTGCCCGCATGCATGTGGGAAGAGGGTGTCTGAAGAGGAAGGAGAGGGGAGCCCGGAGCCAGTGTTAGGGTGGACTGGTACCCCCCCACCCCCCAGGCAGGGCAGGGGCCTAGCAGCAGGAAAAGCTCTCAGAGATGCCAGGAACCAGCCTGCCCTGGCCCTTTGGTCTGAGCCGCTCCTCTCCCGGACTAGGCTGGGACTGGGGTCTGAAGTTGGGGCAAGTCTGCCACCAGCCCCAACTGAACCTTAGGGTGGCCCCTGTGGGCGTGCCCATACCTCCTACTGTCCCTAACCTATAGGCCTGAGGTCCAAGGGGGGGGGGGGACAATTCCTATCAGACCTGGGAGCTGAGACTTCGGCTTAGAGAGGGGTTTGTTCTGCTCACTGCAAAACGCTGGCAGTACAAAGGGTCTCGAAGGGGGCGGTGACATTTCTCCTTACAGTTGTCCCTTTTGGGGCCCTATTCCCCTTGACCAGAGCCCCTCCTCATCTGTCAGACAGTGGGGCCAGGCTTCCCCACCCTGGGCTTGTCACGCCTGACATTACTGTACCCTCCTGTCCCCCCCATTCCTGGCCACAGAGCCCCCCTCACTTCACCGTCTCTCCCAGAGGTAAATAGAATCACCTCCATTCAACCTGCCCCTCCTCTTCTCACCTCAGCTCATCGGCCTCAACTCAAGCTGACCCTGTGCCCCTCCAGTGGGTTGTGGGGGATTGTGGGCAGGTGGGTCAAAGAGTGGGAATGGTCACCTCCCTCCCCTGCCCAAGGGGACATTTCAAACCTCCTCAGCAGAGCTGTGCTATAGGTAAGGAGACAGAGACATTCAAAAGTTGGGGTGCTTAAACCTCCCCATGAACCTCTCTGTCCATCATTTTCCTTTCCTCACCCCCTCCTTTCACGTGATCCCTGAAGCCAGAGCTGTTCCTATCCAAAACTAAACCCCCTATCCCGCACACACCATCAACTTTGATCTTACTCTCCCAGAATTTCTTAACTTTTAGAGTCCTGTTTACTTACCTCCTGCCGCTGGTGGAACCCCAGGGCAGAAGGGCAAGATGGGGTGTCAAGGGTGGGGTGAGCATGCTACAGGGAGGGAGGGCTTAAAAACCTTCTCACAGCCCCACCAGCTAACTTGGCACACTTGAAGAGAATCAGACTGCTCTGGATTAGAATCCAACTTTAGCACTCACTAGTGTGGTCTTGGGCAAATTATTGAGCCTCTTAGAGCCATGTCTTTTCATTTGGCAAAGAGTCTAATCTATCCTCTGGAGTTGGTTATGAGGGCTAGGCACCCCCGGCACATAGTAGGTGCTTTATGAATGATGCTTTCTTCCAGCAGGCTTGTTGGTGAGTGAGTGCCTGTGTGTGCGTGGGGTGAGGGTGTGCCTGGGGAGAGCAGAGGGAGAGAGAAGACCGTTGGCTAAATGGGAGGCAGCCTAGAGCAAGCTCAGAGAAACCCTTGGTGCTGAGGCCTTGGAAGAACTCTGGAAATGTTCGGCTGGATCAAGGTGATAACTAAACGGTCACCATCTTTACTGAGTTCTAGCGGTTGCCTTGGCCGTGAGTCAGGCATGATGGAGGGTAGAGATCCAATATAGAATTTTTGAGCACCTTTGATGTGCCAAGGCCATGGTGCTTACATTTTACTGGAGTGACGTGGACAAAAAGAAAGTCAATGGACACATAAAACAGTTGCAGAAGAACTGCAAGAAAATTAACAAGGGGCTAAGAGGGGTGGTAACTCAAGAACATGGCATGGAGGTGGAAGCCTCAGGATGAACAGGAATTGGGGAACAACACCCCAGGTAGAAGGGATGGAGGTGCGGGGTAAGGGGGCAGGAAAGAGCTTAGCCTGCTTGAAGAACTGAAGAAAGAAAGGGAGGGAGGGAGGGAGGGAAGACGGAAGGAAGGAAGGAAGGAAGGAAGGAAGGAAGGAAGGAAGGAAGGAAAAAAGAAAAAAAGAAAAAGAAAAAGAAGTGGTGAGGTGAGTGCAGGGAATGAAGGGAGTGTGGTGGAGATACAGTGGGAGACGTGAGCAAAACGCTGCGCTGTGTACTTAGGACGCTGTTGGCCATGGTGAGATGTGAGATTTTCTTGTCAGGGCAGTTGAGGGTCATTCGAAAGAGAAGAGGAACACCACCTGATTAATGCTCCAAGATTATCCCTGCTACTCTGAGAGGAAAGGATGGGTGAGGATTAGGGTGGGAGCAGGGGTGGGGGGCGATGGAGGCTGAGCTGAGGTCAGTTGGAGGGGAGACGGACTGGCCTTGGGTGGTAGCAGTGAAAGTGGCGAGAAAGGATGGATTTGAGCAAGCAGGACCGGCTGATGGGCTGGAGAGGAGGGGTGAGGGTGAAGAGAAGGGAGAAATCAAAGGGGCAATGCTAAGCTTTGGTCTTGAGTGTTTGGGTGGGTGGGAACAGCATTTCCTGAGTGGGAAACCTGAGCGAGGAGGTGTAGGGAGGAAGAGCAGAACCCTGTTTTGGTTCTATTACATCTGAGTTGTCTGTGAGGATGGGAGGGGAACAGTTGGAGAAATGAATTGGGAGGGAAAGTTAGGGCTGGAGGAAACATTTTAGGGCCTTAAGCAATAGAGAGTCTGTAAATCCTGGAGGATCCTGGAGGAGACCCCCTGGGGAAAATGTGTACATAGAAGAGAAACGGGGTCCGGTCTGGGCAAGGAGGAAGCCCACCATTTAGAGGTAGAGAGAGGCCAGCAAAAGCAAGCGCAGAGTGGCCCAGCCTGTGAGGTCGGAGGGGGCAAGGAGAGGGGTGATGGGGGATTCCGGAGAGAAGGAAGTTTCAAGGGGAAGGTACCTCCATCTTATCAAGTGCTGCTGAACAGTAGAGGAAGTTAAGAGCAGAAAAATGACTGTGAGTCTTGGCCACGGGGCGAGGGTTTTGGCAGAATGTGCTAGTGAGTGAGGACCAATTGCTGTGGCCTCCAGCAGGGACAGCGGGAGGGAAGGCTCACTCTATATGAGGCTGTTGGGAAGATGGCCTGTGGCGAGGCTCCTGGAAAGAGGAAAGTAGAGAGAGGTACCCTCTCCCCACTGCTTCCTTGGCATGTCCAAATCCTGCAGCACCAACCAATCCAGTTGTGGCAGAAACTGCTAGTAGTTGACCCCAATATCTATTTTCATCCTCTTCCGTAGTAATGTAATCATCAATTCTTTCCTTGCACATCTTCCCACTCAGAATAAAGACTACATTTCCCAGTCTCCTCTGCAGCTCAGCATGGCCATGAGACAGGATTCTGGCCCATGATATGTTGATGAAAGTATGTGGGGCTTCCAGGAAATCTTCTTAAATGGGAGGAAAATCTTTCTTTGAGGTTCCTATTTGGTGCTAACTGGAATGAAAGTGTGATGGCTGGAGCTTCAGCAGCTCTTTTGAATCATGAAGTGGAAGCTATGTACTGAGGAAGACAGAGGAGTAGAATAGAAGGAACCTGGATCTCTAATGACTTTGTGAACTCATCTGCCTGACTCCAAGCTTCCTACGATATACATGGGATTTCTATATGTGTGAGAGACATAAACTTTTTTCTTTTATAAGCAATGGTTATCTTGGATTGTTTGACACTTGCAAAAACCTAATCCTAACTGATAATGCTGGCAAAACAGAGATTGCCTGGGAGCAGAGGGAACAGATGATCGCAGCATCCTTTCTCTTGAGCTTTTAGAAATGTGTGGCCTTGACAGTAAAGAGCAGGGCTGAGACATTCAGTTCCTCAGAAAATGGTTTTCCAGGTCTTAGGAACCGGCCCTGGAGGTTGATGACCAAAAGATTTGCTCAGCCAGAACTCTGAGGAGGGCACCAAGTATGCTGGTTATCTTGTTTGTGCCTCACCCCCAGCCCAGTCTGCTCTCTACCCTTCTCTGCCCTGCTCTGTCTCGTTTCCTATTGGGTTTAGGCAATGGAAATAGACAGAAGGGGTTGAGGGTGGGAGGAGAGACTCAGCCCCATGACTTCGGTGTGGTTGCATCTCTCCAAGACTGCAGCTCCAGCAAGGCAGCTCCTCCTCCATGGCTGCAGCCTTCATGGACTCAGACAGCACTTTTGCTCCCCTAACCCCTCAGACCTAAGGTGGTAACGGCATCCCGTGTGGCTAGTCTCTGGGTCTCAACATTCCTACTTCCTCCCCTTCACTCTGTAAAGATTCCTTTCTTTACATCTCTTCATTTGCACCAACTGGGACTGAATCTGGTTTCTTGTTGGGACCCTGTCTAATACAGCACCTTCTATTCAGGCCACGAAGAAACCCCTGGGCAGAGGCAGACCCAAGGAAGAGAAAGAGAGATGGCAAGCGGGGCAGAAACAGACAGGACAAAATAGGGGCAGAAGGCTAGCAACAAAGATCAAAAAGGTAAGAACAGTGGTAGACAGAGACAGAGCAGATAGAAATGGAGATGGATGGCGAGGAGGAAGGAGACAGGCGTCGAGGGAGGGGCAGACAGACAGATGAGGCGATCAGAGGCAGGGAAGCACAGAAAGGCAGCAGGAAAAGGGCTGATACCAAGAGGTAAGAACGACAAAGGATGGGACAGATTCTCAAGCAGACAGAGACTGGAAATGGGCAGAGAGAGGGATAATGGGAAATAACAGCCAGAGGTTCAGTGACAGAAGTATTCCTGGGGAACTCAACATACCCTGTTTCCCTGAAAATAAGACCTAGCCGGACGGTCAGCTCTAATGCGTCTCTTGGAGCAAAGATTAATATTAAGAACTGATATTATATTATACATGGTATCATATTATATTATATTATATTATATTATATTATTATTATATTATATTCCTGGTCTTAAAATAAGACTGGGTCTTATATTAATTTTTGCTCCAAAAGATGCATTAGAGCTGATGGTCCAGCTAGGTCTAATTTTCTGGGAAGCACGGTGGAAAGGAGAAGACAAAACCCCCAGCACATTCATTTAATTAAAAGATCTCAGCCCTAAACCAAAGCTTCCCCTGTCTCTAGCCCTTGGCTGCGGACCCTTTGGTGTCCCTTCTCCATACAGTGGCCAGTGTGTCTTTTTCTGACCACCAGTTGAGACTAGAGCCTTCTTCAGTGGGACCACGTATATCAACAGGGGCCCAATTCCCGGGGCATTTAATGCAGAATCAACAAGGGATGCAAATTCCAGATGCTGAGTGGAAAGCTGTTAGCATATGGGCCTGAAAGGGAAGGGGTGCTGGAGCTATAAGCGAGGCTGCCCCAAGGACCAGGGCCTTCAGTGGGGGAACATGGTCATTGCCAAACCTGAACACCAGAGAAGACACTTTGGAACAAACACCCCCACTTCTCTCTTGAATCCTCCAACCTTCTGCTGTGCCTCCATTGGCCAAAGCCAATGGGAAGCCAGAGGACAGAGATATAAGTGATGCGGAGGACAGAGAGCTGAGGGGTCAGCCTCTGGATGCAGAGGAAGGGGGAGAAGGTTGGAGAGTGAATGGGGACGGCAAATGGAGGCCACTTAGCACCCTAGATCCCCTCTTCCTAGGGTGCGTTCTGAAAGGGCCAGCTCTGCCTGTTAGAAGCCGTGTGCTCAGAGATGGTCTATGGTTCTCTTAGCCTCAGTTTCCTCATCTGTAAACTCAGGGTGAGAATAACGTCCACTTCCTAGGACTGTATGAGAAGGAGTAACCTGAGACTGTATCTGCGGAAATGCCTGGCACAGTGGCTGCCACACTGCAGCTCTTGGGCACAGCTGGTGGGGGCAGCTTTTCCTTCGCGGGTGCTGAGCACCCCAGATGGGGAAGGCTGCAATGTGCACCGCTCTGAGAAGATGCTGCATCCTCAGGCTGGCTGTGAACAGAGGCGCAGGACACCTACAGAGCAGCGCTCAGACTCAGAAGGGATGGGAAGACCCAGTTGGAGGAGGGAGCAGATACCGGGCCATGTGAGAGGAATCAGAACAGCTGCTAGAGAGCTGATTGGGACTGCGCTTGCTTTATTATTCTCATTTTTTCCTCCAGACGTCTCAAACATATACTAAAGCAGACAGAATAGTATAAAGAGCCCTTATGTATCCCATCACCCAGCCTCCACAATGAGCAATTCATGGCCAGTCTTGTCCCATCTCTCCCCACATTATTTGGAAGCAAACTGCAGACATATCATTTCAGCCATAATATATCATATGTATCTCAAAAAGATAACGACTCTTTTAAAAATAACTTCAATACCATTATCAAGTAAAAAAACTTAAAATGAAGTCTTTGACACCAGTACCAACCTAGCACCCAGATCTAGGTTCCCAGTACCATGCTCCAGTAAAACAAAAACCAGGGCGCCGTGGAGACATGGCTGATTCTAGGACTAGGGCAAGAAATGTACAAGATGGACTTGGAGTATCTTATAGTGCCAGAAAGTTTGGAAGTGCTTAAACAGAACAAAACAAAAGCAAAAACGAAAACACCACATGTCAAAGGGACACAGGAGATAATTGAAATAGTTTCCGATGGCCAAAGTTGGAACAATTTGAGCAACAAAATAAATATATTTTGGATTATTACCCAAAGTATAAAATAACTATCCCCAAGTCCATGCTGGTATAAATAATTGAATAGATAAATGGAGGAGAAGAGAGAAATGCAGAAAAATTTCAAATAATTTATGTAGCCACTCTGCCCTCAAGAGGTGGCAGCATAACTCCTACCCCCTGCCCCCGGTAAGTGTTGGCTGGCCATAGTACCTTTCTTCCAAAGAGCACAGAATGGAAAGGGGAACAGGGAAGTAACTTTACAGTGAAGAATCTGACAAACACCACCTCAGCCTGGTGATTAAGGTCATCATCAACCGTCATAAATCATGTTGATAGTACATACCCTTTACATGATGTGATAAACATGGCACTTTACCTCAATGGTCTTCCGCTCCCAAACCCATAATCCCAGTCTAATCAGAAAAGCATCAAATTCCAATACAGGGCCATTCCACAAAATACCTGAACAGTACTTCCCAAAACTGTCAAGGTCAAGAGGACCCTAAGTAGAGAGGACAACTAAATGTCATTTGGTATTCTGGATGGGATCCTGACACAGAAAAAATAATGTTAAGTAACAAGTAAAGAAATTTAAACAAACTATGGGTTTTAGTTAATAATGATGTATTAATATTGGTTCATTAATTGTAACAATATTGTATCAATATTGGTTCATTATTGTATCAATATTGGTTTATTAATTGTACCATGCAAATGTAAGATGTTAATAATAGAGAAAACTGTGGGGGGTGGGGAGGAGGAGAGTTGGGGATATGGGAACTCTCTGCACTCTTTTCTCCATTTTGCTATAAATCTAAAATGGTTTCAAAAAGAAGTCTGTTATTTAAAAAATTAAGTCTGTAATATATCCAACAAATATCCAATCAGTGTTCAAATTTTCAATTGAGTCACACATACTCATATCTTTCTTTCAGCTTATTTGAATCAGGAGTCAAATTAGGTTCACGTATTGCAATTGGTTATAGACTGGGTTTTGAAGGAGGTGATGGTAATTAAGAGAGAAAAGACCTTTGTGCATCATATGTATTTTGGGTAGGAGAATTGGGGTGTGAGGGGTGAGTAATACTTGCTTGTCTTGGCCTGAGCAACATATGGGGGAAATGAGGTTTCAGGGTGGGGGCGTGAAGGCAGTCAGCTCTAAATCTTCACAGGAAACATAACAGATAAAAATAGGCTCCAATTGATAGAGTTCAAGGTCTCGCAGGTTCCCTGTCTCTTGTTCATTGTACTGTCATTGATCTGCCTCCAGGATACCATTGTGGAGCTCAGAGAAGGGATAGATATGGGCTTCAGACTCAGGTCTGAGATCAAATCTTCCCTCTGCCACTTTGGCAAGTAACGACCTCTCTGAACCTCAGTTTCCTCATCTACAAAATGTGATGTATTTTCAAACTTTCAGGGATATTGTGAAGATTAAATGAAACAATGCACCTGGAAGTGCCTGGAGTTGTGTCTTTCCTCTCTCTCTTTTTGGGACAGAAGAGGCAGAGTATTGCTAGTCTAACAAAAAAATTTGAAGAAAGTTGGGGTAAGGAGTTGTCGCGTGCAGCTAGGGAGTGAGGGGGCCTCCTTGGCAGAGGGTGCATGTCGACCTTCGAGAGTGAGTTCTTGGTGGGGGGTTTGATAATAATCAGAGACCAAATTGGTATCAGGCCAGCTGTTGAAAGGCCTGGGAGGTGTTGGAGGCTCAGGGGAGGCTGGCCTTGGGAGGCTAGACCTATCTTGAGGGTCATTATGTGGGAAGCTGACTGAGTCTCCACGGGGGCTGGTCCCCCAAAGAGTGGGCTCCTCTTTGGATGACAAGGAGGGAGGGTTTGAGGGGCAGAGTGGGTGGCTGGGATGGGCAGGGCATGGAGTGTCATCACCTGTGTCCTCAGGCTGCAGCCAGAGAGGCAGGGCCTGGGGAGGGGGGCGTTAGGGAGAAATACACATCTGCTCATCACAGGGCCTGCTCCCTGGAGGTCTTGGGCCAGGCCATCAGCCCCCACGCTCACACTTGTGTGAGCTCTCAAAGGAGGCTCTTGTTCCTGAGCAAAGGAAGCAGAGCCAGATCAGGATGGAGAAGGAGCCAGAGAGAAGAGGCAGTGGGGGCAGAGATGTGCAGTAGGAGGCAGCGACGGAGGGACCCTGAGAGGGACAGAGAGGCAGAAAGACCAGAGAGGAGACAAGGACACATGAGTGGGAGTCAGAGATGAAGAGACACAGCAAACAAAGCAGAAGGCAAGGATGACGCTGCCACACGCAACGTTTCTACCTCCTCCTCTTTGCCACAAAAGTCCCCTACTGATGGGATCTCAGATGTAATTTGGCAATGGAGTTTACCTTTCTTTAAAAAAAAAAAAAAAAAAAGGGAGGGAGGAAGGGAGGGACCCTCCAGGATTAAGAGCAGATCCTGGGGGAGGAGTTAGGAACCTCTAGTCTCCTCCCATATCTCCTAGGTTCCTGCTTTAGGCTTGCCTATTCCATGCTGTTGGAATGCTGTTCCCATCACCCAGAATACTTTGCCAGTCCCCTCTCAGCCTGATAAAAATTCTACCCGTCCTGCAAAGCCTGCTCAAAGGCTTGACTATTGTTCACACTAAAGCATCCTTTGCTCAGGTCCCCCAGCCCCCACTCTTCTCTCATAGTCGACTGTATAGCTTGTACCAGCGTTAAGGTGTGGTTAGTGAAATCCTTATTGCCCCATAGTGTTTTTTTCCTTTTTATGTATATCTGTCTTTCTAACTGGCATTTCCTTATAGATTGGGACTTGTGGTCTTGCTCATGCGTGTCCCTGAGAGGGATCTCCAAATTCACTTGCCAAATGGACAAAAGGTCCACTCCATCCTAGTCCCTATAGGGTGGGAGAAGCGGAGAGGGGATGGTGAAGGAAAGAGCACCCATCTCTCAGTCCTTCAAGGTCCAAAAAGAAATGAGCTCCAAGGTGCCAGCCATGCCTCCAAATCCCAGTATGACATCATACTCATGGGTCATTTACCCCAAGAAACCTTGTGGCTTCACCAGGCCTGGCCTGGGTGGACTCTCTGGTGCACTGCACCCCAATCTCCCCCAGATCCTGTGCCACAGATGGCTCACAGGTAGAGCCCTCAGCTCATTTGGGGAGCTGTTTCTTTCCCTAAGAGATGAAGCAGGCATCCCACTTCTTAATTTTGTGATGGGCTGTGGGAAGGAGGACATTAGGACCTTACGCAGAGGCATGGGCAGGGAGAGACAGCCTTCATACACGCTGGGGCTGAAAAACCCAGGTCTAGGCCACACAGTGCTGGGAGGAGGAGCACTGTTTAGGCCCCTCACCTAAACAAAACACATTCAAGGCTTACTGTAGCAGACAGTGAGGCCCAAGATAGGAAATCCAGAGGGCTGATGAGGTCCCAGGGGAGGTGAGACCTTCAGGGACCCCTGGTAGGCCCTTGGGACTCTGGGTACTGGTTCTCTCTTGTACTTCCCCATTCTAGAGTCCCCCTGCAGCAGGTACCCACCAGACTGTTTTCTATTTTTCTTTTCTCAATAAGGACCCCGCCCCCCCCCCCCCCATCACAATGTATCTCTCTCCATCCTAGGAAGCTGTCTGCCTGCATGGCCCCCCTGAGGGTCCTTTCTCCTTCTCCCTTTGATATCAGCCACCCTGTGGTATTTCTATTCAGAGATTGATGAGAAACTTACAGGTTAACTGCAGTCAATTTGATTACAAGGACCTATCTTTGTACAGTAATGTAGCTGGAATCCTAGGGCTGGAATTTACCTCAGAGCCAGTAAGCCAAAGGGGATCCAGGAATTTCTTTGGCACCACTTTTTGACACCACATTTCTTTGGTCCCCACAGGGGACCTCACATCTATGCTGAGACACTGGTAGTGACAGGAATCTCAGTGCCTCACAGGGGTACCCACTTTGCTGTAAAATAATCCCGAACCACTGGAAATGTCTTCAGTCTTCTGAACCACAACCTGGACTGCTGGTTTTGGGGTGTGTGTGTGTGTGTGTGTGTAGGAGGCACTTATCTAAGTTTTGTTGTTTTTATGCAGAGCTCCACAACTTGCCTGCCTTTAATCTGCCTAAGTTAGGGGTCTACGTGCAGCACCCATAGTTGACCTAGGCAGACATTCCTCAGCCTCTGGGGCTGGGGGTGGGGCTGGAGGCGATAGTTTGAAGAAGGGGAGGGGAGGAGGAAGACTGAGAATAGGAGGGAGGGGGAAAGTCCAGGGTAAGGAGGTAACCTGCAGGGGTAAGGCTTGCAGGGGGAAATGGAGGAAGGCGGGAAGACAGGCTGGGCTGGTAAGAAAACTTGGAGTTGGGAAAGAAAGAAGGAAATCTAGAGGCGTTCCATTCACAAAAATCTCCAGAGAAAGAGCTTTCCTTACTGGCAACTTTGGGCAAGTGACTTAATCTCCCAGGGCCTCAGCACCTTCATCTGGAAAGTAAGTATACTATTAGGTCCCACCCGCTAGGCTTGTTGTGGGGATTAAATGAGACGCATGTGAAGTTGTGCCTGACACATAGTAAGTGCTGGATACAATATAGCGATATCATCTATAATACAATATTGTATTACAAATAATATACTATGATTTGCTGTTTCTCTGAGCCCCAACTCTTCTTCCAGGGTCAGAATCTGGGCTCCCTTGCGTCATCTGTTTAACAAATCCGTTCTTCCCACTTGTGTGGTTTTGCTCCGTGCTGCAGGCAGCAGCCATCGCTGGGTGGAGCAAGGCAGAGGCTCCCCTGTCCATTACTCAGGGTTTCCAAAGCCCTGGAAGGGACTTTCTCTTCCTCCTCCTCTCCAGGCAGTTCCCAGTTCCTGGGGACAGGAAGTGTGTATGTTTGGAGAGGGATAGCGTTATTGTACTTGCAGTCAGCGTCCCAGAAACAGGCCCTGAGGCTGTGTTGGCTGCATGGGGCAGCTGCGCCAGCCTCCTCCTCTTCCAAGCCCTGTAGGGGTCTTGATGGCCGGCAGTCAGGCAATCTGCCTGCTAGCCTGGGCTCCAGCACAAACTTGCCGTGTGACCTTGGGCAAATCCCTTCCCCTCTTAGGGCCTCAGTTTGCTCCTGTGACTTAAAAAAACGGAGAAAATAATCACAATTCTGTGATTTGATGACGTAAGTTATTGAGATAAGAGAAGGGCAAGTTAAGGAATCCAGGGATTTTGCCCAGTAGAGTCCAGGCATGGTTCATTAAGACAAAGCGATTGGGTGGGGGGAACTATCTGAATAGCCCTCCCCAACTACCCAGGTCATCGCAGGAATGGAGACCCAGTTTGATCACTTCCCGAACTCCAAGAACACATCCCTCTGCTTTTCTTCTCTGGTTCCAGTCCGGCCTCTTCCAGGGGCTTTACCCCTGTTTACAGAAATGGGAATTTGCATGATGAAAATAACCCCAGCCGGACTGCGATTTTACTGCGTTTGGCACCGGGCTCGGAAAAAGCGGCTGCATAGCCAATTACTGGAATTTTTAAACACAAATAATATTTTACGGGATCAGTGGGCTGGCGCGGGGCCGCTGCACCCGGCGCGGCTCCTCCGCCCACAAACAAGCTCCGATTGTGCGGCGGGCGAGTGCGCCAGCCCTGGGCTGGGAGGGGCGGTGGGGGTACAGCGGGCGGGCAGGCAGGGGTCCCGACGCGGGCAGGTGCAGCGCGGCTTGACGGCCCGGATCCCCGGCCCGCAGGGAGCGTCGGCGAGGCCGGGTCCGGGGTGGGGTGCGGCCGGGCGCCCCGGCTCACCTGCAGCGCCACTCCTGGAAGCATTTAGCGCGAGAGGGCGCGCCCAGCGTTAGCTCCCCCGCCCGGCGGCCGCCCGCTGGTCCTGGCCTGCGCTCTGCGCCCTTGGCACGGCCGTGGCCGCCGCGCCGCCTCCGGAAGGCCGGCTTCCCGGAACGGCCCGAGGGCGGCGGGGAATCCGCGCCGAGGTCCTGGAGCCACCCCTCGCCTTCCCTCTCCCGCCCGAGACGCGCTGGCGCGCTGGAGGCCGACTCTGGGGCCGCGGGCACCGCCCAAGAGGCCAATGCAGGTCGAGGGCGCAGCCAAGGGTACGGGGACAGCCCCACAGTCCTGCTAGGGATCCCCATTCCCACGCGCCGCGAGACCGTCGGGCCTGGCTAGGGACCGGGGAGACCGGCCATCCTGGCAGCCGCGCAACCCTCAGCCTGGTCTGGTCCTCGGAGCTCGGCCCGCCTCCTCAGCCCAGCGCCCAGCCCCAGCCCCAGCACGCACAGGGTTAAGCAGGAGCAGGTGTGCAGCCAGATGCCGCTGACCACCCCCCTCCCCCGCAGCCCCGTCGGCCTCCTCCTCCTCCGCCCACCCGCTCAGAACCAAACAGTCCCAAATAAAAGTGCTATTGTTGCCTCTCCCCACCCCCGTCGCTGCCCCGCCACCTGGAGCGGAGCCCGGTCCCCTCTTCACCTGCCCCGGGGCCGGCCAGGGGGAGGGGAAGTGGGGCCTCGCAGCAGGGACTTCCGCTCCCCCTAACCCCAGTTTCCCCTCCTCCAGTGTCCCCAGTACTGACCCCTGGGCCAGTGATGGGGGACGTGGCTTGCGGAGGTGGGGGGCATCTTTCTGGCCTGAGAGTTGGGTTCTGGCCCCCTCTCGCCCCTCCCTCTAACCCCTCATCCTCACTGGCTAGACACCAGGCGCGTATACAAAGCTAGGAGAACGTTAGGCCCTGTGCGCGGCGCCCAGGACTGTGCCAGAGTCACTGCGGCTCGGCAATTGGGAGCTGGTATTTTTTAAAATAACTATTTGTCCCTCAACAAGACAAGGAAGGCGGGGTAAGAGTGATGACTCTTGTTACAGACCAAGAAACAGGCTAAGAAGAGAGGTGAAGTGTTTAGCCCAAAGTCACAAGGCTGGTAAACGTAGTGGCTTCATACAGAACTCAGGTTTGTCGACTCCCCTGACACGACGGGGCCTCGGGTGCTCATTTGATGGGCACGAAATGGGGGAACCCCAGAGACTGGCAGCCTGGCACCGCCTTGAGTCACTCTAGGACCTTGAACAAGTTACTCCTCCTCTGGTTTCCTCGTTCCTAAATCGATAGGGTGGGCTAAGCTGATTCCTGATTCTCCTGTAATAATCCAAGGGGCTGGCTGACCCCCTAAGGACTGGGGGCCCCGGGTAAGACCCCACGAGCGAGCGAGGCAGCCGCAGCCTGTTTAGAGGGAAGAAAAGGTTTCCCTTTTCGCTCCCCATCTCCGCCAGCCTTCCCCCGCCCTGCCTCCATCCCTCCCTGCCGGCCCCTGGGAGGCTGAACTGCGAGGTTAAATAAATATCTGACGGTGGCTCAAGGAAACGAGTCAAGACCGCTGCGGAGAGAAGAAACCCAGACCTCAGAGAAGATCCGCCCCGGAGCCTGTAGCCCCGCTCCGCCCCTGATGCGTGCAGTCCTGGCCCCATCGGGCCTCGCCCACGTTCCCCCAAGATAGCCAGCCCCTAGCCGGCGCAGCCCCTTTCCCCGGACCTCCCCCACTCCGGCGTGGGGCTGGCTGGGGCTGGGGGCGTGCGCTCAGGGTTACCGTATTTCTTCTCCTTGCTTTACTGGGAGTCGGGTGACTCGAGATTTTGTTTTTGTTCTCGTAGCTCTACCGTAATCTCTCTCCTGACCTGCAGACCTGTAAATCCTGTTTTCTATTTCCACCTGAACGTCTAGCAGGCATCTCAAACTCAACTTGTCCAACTGTGAATTCTCATCTTTTCCCTCAGACCTGCTCCTTTCAGTCTTCGCCGTCTCAGAAAAAGGCAACTTCCTCTGTCCAGTTGCTCGGAAAGAAAAATTTGAAGTTATTCTCAACTTTTCTCTTTTTCTGTCATCTTTCAGCCAAATGCCTTAGCAAATCTTGTTTACTTTGTCTTCAAAATAGTTCTAGAATCTGCTACTCTTCCCCACTTCCCCCACTGTTCCAAACGTCCATCTTCTCTTGCTTGGAATATTGTGACACCTCCTAACTTGTCCCCCTGCATCCCTATCCCCCCTCAGTCTGTTCTCAACAGAGCGGCATGGTTATCTTTTTAAACCAAAGTCAGATCCTGTCCTTCAAAGTCTTTTAATGGCTGCACATCTCACTTGGAGAAAAAGGACCTTACAAGACCCTAGATGATCTGATCACCTCGCTGCCCTTTCCTCTCACTCCACCTCCCTCATTCGACTCCAATCACACTGGCCTCCTCACTGTTCCACAGGTGGAACAGCGCACTTCTGCCTCAGGCCCTTTGCACTTGACCTTATCCCCTGTGCCTGGAATACTCTTTCCCCAGATTCCTACAATGCTTCCTTCTCTCACTTTGCTAAGTCTTTCTCTGACCTCCCCCCACCCCAATATACACAGGCTCCTCCTCTCCCTTCCCCTGCTTTTCTTTTCACAGTAGCATTTATCACCACCTAACACGCTACATATTTACAGTACCTGCTGATTTGTTTGCCTGTCCCCTTCCACTAGATCAGGGGTGGCCAAACTTTTTTCAACGTTTTTCACCAAGAGCCATATGCGGTAAAATACACAAACAGCCGGGCCACTCACTTGAGGTGACATACGTATTGCCTCACCTGGTTTATTTAAGTAAACTAAATATATTTTTGGAATTTGCTACGGGCCAATTAACAATGGATTGTGGGCCGCAGTTGGCCCGCGGGCCACAGTTTGGGCACCACTGCACTAGATTGTAGATGCTACAAAGGCAGAGGCTTTAAAAAAATGTCTCAGCCCTGGAACAGGGCTTCCCACATAGTATGCATTCAGTACTTGTTTGCTGAATGAGTGAGTCAATGAAAGAATGAACTAGTCACCTTCCCTACCTGGGCTCGACTTTCCTTACCTGTGCAAGGGAGTTGAATCCAGTGAAAGTCTCCCTCAACGATGAGAGTCCCATGGTACCTCCTAAACCTTACCTGCTAAGCCATTCGGTCCTAGGCCTTCTACAAATCACCTGGAGGGTTGGGGTGTAGGGTGGGAAGAAGAGGGCTGGGAAGTGTAGGCCAGGGTTTATGGGAGGGGTGACCTGAGGAAGGGAGAAGGGGTTGAAGGAGCTGCCCCGTTCCTTTACTTCAGTGGACACTCTCCCTTCTGACTAGGAGGCCTTTGGTCAGCTGGCGAAGCCGAGCCAGGAGGAGTCCGCCTGTATAAAATATCCCCATCGGAGGTGGAGAACTGGTGGTGGAGAGGGGTGGAAGGTGGGCTGAGGAAGATTCTGAAGGCTCTCCAGAAAAACGGAATTGTCACCTTTCCTGATACTTGAGAGGAGAAGTAAGAGGGGAGGGATTGATAATCAATTACTCATTTATTCAGGCTGCCTATGCTTAAAATGTCTTTACGCAGAGGTCACCAGGACAGAAGCACAGTGACTCCTAATGCTGTAGAAGGGAGAACCCAAGATGACGCTTTGACGGCCGGCCAGAGGTTTTCAGAGGCACTGGGAGTCCAAGATGAATAACACTCAGTTCCTACTCTGGAAAAGCTCAGATGAGTATCTAATAAATTTAAAACCATGATTGATATTTATAACCAGGAATCTTCTTTGGGAGCAGACAGGAGGAGAATGATCCCAACTTTTCCCATGGGGGGGGGGGATGTCACAGGAAGCCTCCTGGAGGAGCAGACATACCTGAGCAAGACTCTAAAGATAAAGAGAGGAGGGTGGGGCTCTTGACAAGGTCAAGACTGCAGGACCAGCACTTCCAGCTCATGGAAGTGACTGGTGAGAAGTGAATTTTGTGATTCTGGAAGGTGAGAGTGAGGGGTAGAGAGTGGAACCAAGGTATGTACTAGCTCTGTGTCTATGACCAGCGCAAGGCAGAGAAGCCTTCCCCTCAGGGAGGTGACATCCTAGTCCAGAGGGCCCCCTCATTCATTCAAGGAGCATCCCTAAAGTTCCCTCGTGTGCCCAGCCTGGGACAAGGCCCTGGGGGAGGCAGGACATGCAGAGTGAGACTTGGGCCAGTGGTCAAGAGACTTGGGCCGTTAACAGCTCTGATCCTGGTTGGCTGTGTGACTCTGGTTGAGCCTGGAACCTCTCTGAGTCTCAGGTCTCCTAACTGTAGAGGTGATAAATTCCACCTGCCCTGCATGACTCATGGATTAGATTGAGGGTCAAATGAGATAATCCTACCATGTGCACTTAAAAGTGTATGACAGAGGGACAAGAAATAACATTAAGCAAGGTGTCAGTCCTTTAAGAGCTTAGAGTAAGGTCTTTGTAGTTTTGAGTCCCAGGCTTAAGTCCCGCAATCTTCTATTTTAATCTTTATCTTGGGGTCCGTTGGGACTGGTCAACACCCTCCCTTGCCTTATATGTGTGTTGGCTTCTTTCCTGACCCCAGGCGTCCAAATGAAGGCTCCCCCTTGTGGCACATTCTGGAATAACAGGTCTCGGTGGGGTTCACCACAAAAAGGGAGCAGAAGAAGCCAGAAGAGGAAGAATCTGAAAACCTGGGAAAGGAGCAGGGCAAACCTGTGAAGAAAGTAAATCCTAAAATAGAATGTTAGATAAGAGGGTACTTGAGACCTCCTCCCACACCCCATTTTACAGATGAAAAAACTAAGTTTCAGGGAAGGAAGTTAGAGGCAGGACCATGATTCAGGTGTCCATGTACTCCCACTCTGGTGCTCATTCCATTACACCAAGTATCATATACATTTATACAACTCAGTGAACAAACAGTATAGATTGCAAATTTCCTCCACATCTGGTAGCATCTGCTAGGTACCGTGTTTCCCCGAAAATAAGGCCTTCCTGGACCATCAGCTCTAATGCGTCTTTTGGAGCAAAAGTTAATATAAGACCTGGTCTTATTTTAATATAAGACCGGGTATAATATAATGTAATATACTATAACAACACCAGGTCTTAGATAGCATAATATAACATGATATAATATAATACCGGGTCTTATATTAATTTTTGCTCCAAAGGACGCATTAGAGCTGATGGTCCGGCTAGGTCTTATTTTTGGGGAAACATGATAGCAGCCTCTCCTAGGGCAAAGATTCTCAAATGCCAGAGTCTGCATCCAGAGTAGCTGGTATAACCTCAGAGCTAATCTATTCTGGACCCAGAGATCAGAGGTAGACAATTTGTGGGAATTTTCTCTTTTTACTGGGGTATGCGTACAGGGGTGAGGATGGGGGCACAAAAAAATCCACAACTAAATGACCAACTCAACCAGAGGGGTGTGTGTGTATGTGTGTGTTGCAGTCGCAAGTATGGAGAGCTTTATCCAAAGTTTTTTTTTTTAACCTGCATTTTCTAATTTAGCCCTTGCTGCTATTATTAGCCTGCTTTAGAGATGAGAACAATGAGTCACCAAAGGACCAAGTGACTTACCAAGGTCACGAAGAGCACTAGGGAAGGACCAATGTGGCGTATACACATGCCATTCTGTGCCCATGAGACTGTTTTGTTTTTGTGGAGCTGATTTTAGGAGGAACTCTTCCCCACCTGCGGTTGGTCCCCTCCTACAGCAAGGGAGATTTCTCCTGCCTTCCTTGGGTCCTGGCCACCTGGAGGCCTTGGGCTCTGTGTTTAAGGTGAGGGGTGAGACGGGGAATGGGCAGAAAGAATGCAGCCAAGGAAGAGGGGCTGATTGTCTACACTGAGCTGAGGGGCTTTCAAATAGCCTCCCCACTAGTAGGCTGAGGGAGGCCTGGATGTCTGCTCACTCCAGGGACTGGAAAGCAAAGGTGGGCTGAGGGCCATTATTCAAACGTGCTGATGGTGTCTAGGAGCCAGGAGAAGACCCAAGCCCATCACTACCTCAGCAGGTGCTCAGTAAATGGGGGAAACCCGGGGACCAGGGCGGGAGCACACTGCGTTCCCGGTACAAGGGCTGTATGACCCTGCACCGCGTAGGAGCAGTGGTGGGGACGCAGGCTCCAGAGCCAGGCTGCCTGGTTTCACATCCCAGCTTTCCCACTGAATAGGTCTGTGGCCTTCACTTTGCCCCCTAAGCCTCAGTTTTCTTATGGGGAAGAATAGCACCTACTCAAAGATTGTTGCGTTAAATGAATGAATCATGTAAAGTACTTGAGAAAATGCCTAGCATATAGTAAGTGCTCAATAAACATAATCTATTATTAGGAAAAACCCATCTGAGTTAACCGATCACCGCTGCAGAGTGAAAGCATGTGGGTTAGGTGAGTGATTTCCAGTTGTGGGGGCCGCAGCTCTCTGGGGAAGGTTATTTTTATCAGGAGGAGCAAAACTGCAGAAAGTAAAACTTGGTATAACACTCCGTGGTGTGACTGCGGAAGATTTGAGTGTTTCCCCGCGGGGCATGAGTTTCAGGGCTGATTCACAGGACTAGAACATTGCTGAGGTCCATGGCTCCCTTCTTATTCTATGATTCTGAGGTTGTCTTCTTAGTCTGGAGGGTGTGAAGTCCAGGGGAGTGTCAGGCTGGATGACTAGGGACCCCAAGCCCAAACCTGGCAGCTTAAACATTGGTGTCCGAATGGAACCTTGGGGGAATCCCACGGTCCTGAGGTTCCTGGACTGTCCTGCATCCAGACAGTCCCTGGGGAGTGGATTTGGGTGGAGGATGAATGAGAGGACTTCCTGGGTGAAGGGCAGGCAGGGAAAGCTCCTTGCCCATCATGTTTACTGAACTGCACTGAATTATGACTAAATGCCAAGCTCTGGCTTCAGGCAATTGCCTAAATCATTTAGGGGTTGACAGAGGAGGGAGGGAGGGCACATGGGGAGCTTGGGGGAGAATGTTCTTGTAATTCTTCAGTCTGAGGTACATTAAGGAGCCATAAGCCATGTCGAGAGCTTGAATTACATTAGAGAGATTATCCTGTTACAGTTCATAATCCTGGATAATATACCGTCTTGGAGCACACCTGCCCATGATAAATCTCACCCTGTAATGGCCTGACCCTGGGGACCCAGGGAGGCTGGGGCAGCTGGTAGGGGCTCTCAGCATGGACGTATCAGCAGAGGCACCTGTGAGTCCCCCTGGCTCACCTTCATGCCCCCCTCCCCCTGCCTCTGCCCAGAGGGAGTGAATGCAGCTGGGAGCTTCAAACTTCTCCCTCTCCACTAAAAATGTTTGGCTCCCTAGGGCCCTTCCAGCTTAACTCTCACCCCCTGAGCCTACCTCCTGCTCTGGTGGGACAGACCTTTTGCATTTCTGTCTCCAGGCTCTCCTCCCCCAGTGCCTTCCCCTTAATCTCTCCAAACCCAGCTGGCATTTCATGGACCTTGAAGACCTGTCTGAGAACACATGTTGACATCTCCCTTGGCTCCAGCTCAGGTCACTGAGCTTCCCTTGTGTGTGTCACCTGCCACCTCTGGTGTTGGCAAATCTTTTCTGAGCATCTGTCCCTCCAGCTAGACCGCAAGTACCAGGAGATCAGGAACCATGACTCGTGCCACAGCACTTACCACAGAGAGCTTAAATAACTTGCCCAAGGTCATGCAAATAGTTAATGCCAGAATCCGGATTCGAACCCCAGTCGCCTGCTCCAGCATCTGTGCTTTTGGCCACCAGGGAACACTGTCTGTCTACCTGTCCTGCTTCCGTCAAGGGCCTGGTCTCACTTTCCATGATCTGGCAAATCCTTACTAGATTCTGTTTGCCTTCTACTGGGGACCCTTACAAGCCAAAGGGATGACGCTCTCGTGGCAGATCTTAGGGTGGGATGGCACCAGAGCCTTTCAGATTCATCCCCCGTCTTTTCCAGTGGCCCATTGCACTGCGTGACCTCATTAACATCCCTGTTAGTTGGGCAGCCCTGTCCCAGCCCTAACACCTGTCTTCTCTGTAGCCTACTGCTTAGTCCTCAGCTCCTGGCAGGCCTGGAGGTGTCTGGGTACCTGTCACCTGTCCTTGTGCTCTCTGCACAATAATGCAAGCCCCATCAGCCTCAGATTCTGCTTTCTTCTCCCACCTCCCTTCCCCAAACACATATGCCACATGTACCTCTCCTGGGGGCACCATCGTGGGCCTTCTGGGGTAAGCCATGCTTCTGGGGCTTCAGTTACTGCAAGTCACTCGGGGTCTCCCAAAAAGAAGCCACAGCTTCCATGCATCGAGTGCTCACTAAGTGCCAAGAACTGAGTTATGCTTTCACCTGCATTATCTCATTCACTCCATGCCAGCCCTAGGTGATAGCTACTACAGATGAGAAAGTTTAGGCTTAGAGCAGTTAGAAACAATGTCACAGGTCAACGCCTAGTAAAGGGCAGAGGTGGAATTCACACCCCTTCCTCTAGCTCCAGAGCACATGCTCTTAACAGCTTGATGCCACATTCTCTCCCCAGGCGCTCCGGCTGCCTCCCAGCTCCATCCCCACCCAGGCCTGCCCTTCTCCTCCTTGCCGATGTCTCTAGCACCCTTCTCTTGCTAACTTCCACACTCCCTGCGTTCCAAGCCACTCGGTGCTCCGTGGACTCGCTCCCTCTCTGGGCGCCTTCACATCATTCATCCAGAGACGGGAGCCATGGCAGTTTGATCACCCACCCGTCCATTCATTCCCATCCTTCATTCATGGAATCCTGGAATGTCAGGGCGAGAAGAGGCCTTCGAGATTATCTGGTCCAGTGGTTTTTAAACCAGAACACATATTTCAAAGAAAAGCGTCTGTGGAAGTTCTAGAGAGAAATCAGATCAATGAGCAGATTAGAGTAGGGGAAGTGGAAAGTTGGAGGTTGTGTCCCAAGGCCTACATTCTCACCGGCCCCCACTATGAACCCCTGCTCTGTACTCCCTGACTACAGTTGGTTGGGGGCTGTGTCTAGACACCCAGTCCCAAAGAAACGGTTGCCTTTAGTCACTAACTGAGGGTTTACCAGTGCAGCAACTCACTCTCCCCAAGCTCTGAGTCCCACGGACTCTGGGCTGTAACCTCAGCTGCCACTCTCCACTTACAAAGCTACGTGATCTTGAGCAAGTAAATCATGCAACTTTTATAGCCCTTCATCTTCTTCTTCCTCTGAAAAATGGGAATAATAACAGGGAATAATAAGAATGTTGCTGTATAATAAACCACCCCAAAACATAGTGGCTTAAAACAACCATTGTACTATCTGTTCCAGTGTATGAGCTGGCTGGGCTCAGCTTGGTGGTTCTTCTGCTGGTCTTTCTTGCGGTTGCAGTGGATCCACTGGGGCTGCAGTCACCTGGAGGACCAATCCAGATGCTGGGATGGCCGGGCCTCTTGCTGTATATGGACCCTCAGGACCTCTCCTCTCCACATGATCTCTCCAGCTGCATAACCAGACTTCTTACATAGCAGCTCAGAGCTCCCAGGATCACAAAAGTGGGAACCTTCAGATCTTCTTAAGACGTAGGCCCCGAAGTGGCACAGTCACTTCCTGTTGGTTAAATTCAAGGGGAAGAGAAGTACGAGGTCGGACAATTAAGTTCATGAACTCATCCTAGAAAAAGTACTACACACCTCATTGCTTAATATAACTATGGTCTCCTTTGAAGTACGCCCCTTGGGAAGCTATGCACCGATGCCAGCGCCTAGTCCACCCTTCAAAGCTATTTTGGAACTTTTTCTGGAATGGCCATCAGAGCTGTCATCACATTACCCTGATGTCCTGAATGTCATCAAATGTCTTCCTTTCAATATTTCCTTTATCTTCGGGTAAAGAAAGAAGTCATTGGGGGCCAGATCAGGTGAGTAGGGAGGGTGTTCCAATACAGTTATTTGTTTACTGGCTAAAAACTCCCTCACAGACAATGTGCCATGTGAGCTGGTGCATTGTCGTGATGCAAGAGCCATGAATTGTTGGCAAAAAGCTCAGGTCATCTAACTTTTTCACGCAGCCTTTTCAGCACTTCCAAATAGCAAACTTGGTGAACTGTTTGTCCAGTTGGTACAAATTCATAATGAATAATCCCTCTGATATCAAAAAAGGTCAGCAACATTGTTGCAACAAGTTCGCAAACTTAATTGGCAGACCTCATAAATGCCACCGCTTACTGGGGGAATGAAAAAGAATTTGCAGTCATCTTTAACCTACAACAGTCTGTGTGACCTTGAGCGAGAACATTACTTAACCTTTCTAATTTTCCATCAGTGTTCTCTGTGAAGAATAAACACATCAATCCACGGAAAGTACTTAGAACAAGTGCCTGGCACATAGTAAGCACCCACTACATGTTAGCTGGTGCTATTTTTACTTCTAGCCCATATGGCTAGCACTGTGCTAGGTAACTGGTGTGTGTGTGGGCTACAAGAGAACTGGCAAGAAACAGTTTATACTCCTGATAATAAATAATCTAGTTCATGAGATAAAATTAACACACGCAGAGATCAAAGTACTAATTCAAGGCATTGTGTAATTAAGGAGCCCCTGAGAGGTACAGATAACATACTTGAGGAAGTTGGAGGACAAAGAGATTGGACGTGGGGGCTGGGTGGCCAGTGAAACCTTCAAGGAGGGAGGGGTTGCCCTCTGAGGGGCAGGGCCGTCTGGTGGTTCAGCACAGATTCCGAGCCAAACTCCCTGTTTTCAGATCTTTGCTTTGCCACTTTATAGATGTGCCTTTGTGTCCTTGCAAGATAGTTACTTCTCTTTGCCTCCGTTTCCCTTCGGTAACACATCTATTTCATAAGGATCAAGTAAGGAGACAAGGACTTGTTTCCTATAAAGGGCCACAGTGTCTGACCAGTGATAAATCCTCAACAAGTTGAGTTAACCTCATCATCCCCAAAGAGGAGAGGAGGAGAGGAGGGGCAGAGATTGCAGGAGGATGGAAACAGTGCAATGGCATGTGCAAAGCGGGAAGGGGTGTGTGTGTGTGTGTGTGTGTGTGTGTGTGTGTGTGTGTTGCTCAGGGACAGAGAAAGAGCAGCTTCACACAGGCAAAGAGGAGTGTGAGGGGCAGGCAGCGGGAGACTTTGGTTTGGCCTTGATCCTTAAAGGTTTCTAACAAGGGAGGGATGCCATCTGGCTGAAAGAGACCCTTGCCAGTGGTGTGCAGGTGGATTGAAGACAGAGAGATGGCTTAGGAGACTTGCCACAATTCAAGCGTGAAATGGGCATGTCCTGAGCCTGAGTGAAGGCTGAGGGAAAGGACTGGCTGCCTGGAAAGGGACTCGCTGCTGCTCTGGGGCGTCCCCCGGACACCTGCCCGTCCTGCCCGCATGCCTGGCTGCTGGCTTCTGCCCTGGCTTTCTCCCTTCCAGGCGAGGCTTGAAGGCTACGTTCCGGACGGGGAAAGCACAGGGCTATTCCACCCTCAGAGAATGGACTGGACTCCCCTGGTCTCAAAGAGTGGAAGTAGACCAAAAGGAGCAATTCTGAGAGGGGGCTGTGGCCCAAACCAGCCCTGGAGGCCCAGGGTGGCAGACTGAGCAGAAACTCAACACTGCTCTCCTTGTGTGGTGTGTGTGTGTGTGTGTGTGTGTGTGTGTGTGTGTGTGATAATGTGCTCAAGAGAGAGATTGTGTGTGTGTGTGAGAGACTGTATTTGTTGTTGGTGTGTGTGTGAGAGAGAAAGAGAGACTGTGAGTGTGTGACACAGAGGGAAGACAGAGGACCATATGTCTATTTTCTTTGAGAAACAGATGTCTCCTCAAGTGTGTGAGTCAGTTAGAGAAGAAGGGAAATGGGGTTAGAGACTCAGTTCCACGTTAGCAAATAAATTGTCCAATGTGCCTGGCCCCTGCCTGTGTCAATATTTCTAATTTTTCAGATAGGTTCTTTTTTCTAACTCTCTAAATCTTTTTCCCTATTGTTTTTTCTTTCTCTCCCACCCCAAGCTTGCACAGTCACAGGACCAGTGTTCCCTCCTTCCTGTGGTCAGTGGCGGGGAGGGGGGCTCCCTTCCTTGGCACAGGCCTCTCCTGTGGTCAGAGCCTGACCAGGAGTAGGGTAGGGTAACAGACCAGGTCACTCTCTTCATTGCATCCCAGCCAAAACTTGCCTTCCCTCTGTCCCTCCTCTAACAAACACTCAGTGAGCACGAGTAATGCTCCAGGCACTGGTCCAGGCCCAGAAGCCTAAGGAAAGCTGGTTCTGGAATCTCCCTCGACCAGCACCCTTGCTCAGGGAGAGAGGGATGAGACGGGAACACCTTTTGCTTCATACTGAGGCACAAAGTGTAGGGACGGGAATCTTCCTCAGTGCTCCTCTCTGATGGGCCCTCTCCTTTCTGTTTTTGTCTCTGCTCTTCTATCTCTCTTCCTGGTGAGAAAAGCAGAGAAACTGGACCCTGGGTTCAGATCTCAGCTCTTCCTCTTTCAAGCTGTGGCATCTGCAGCAAGTAGCTTCACTTCTCTGACTTCTGTGTCGTTTATTGCTGGGTTGTTGGCAGAATTAAATGAGAAAACGACCCAGGTGCCTAACAAAGGCATTTTCTCTCTCTTTTTGTTTTATTTCTTTTTCCTTATCCCTTTTGTTTCACTTATTGAAGAAAAATGTACGGAGCCTTTGAGACACCAGACTGTGGGAGCAAGAAACAGACAGGAGTCCTGGTCTCCGTTGTCCAGAAAACAAGATTTCAGCCAGAGCCTCTCTGGCCACACCCTGAACCCCGGCCTCTGCCTTCATGTCCCATCTTTATCCTTTAGGAAGTGGGGAACCCCAAAGGCTTCTGGGTGGGGGGAGACACCGTTAATCACACCTGTGCATTTAGACGTGGATCTAGTAGTGCCTTTTGCTGGGAGCCAGGAGGTGGGGCAGCAAAACCAGGCACTAGAAAATCTCTCCTTCCCCTCTTGTTCTCCATCTCCGCTTCTCCCTCCCTGTGACACTCTTCTTTCTCTTCCTTGCTCTCTCTTCTCCTCTCCCTCATTCTTGCCTTCCCTTCGGCTCCCCCTGCGGCTTGCCAGCTGCCAGCAGATGACATCTCCTTTCATGTTTGGGGCTGAGCACGGCTTTGAATGTTCGTTTGATTCCGTTAAGATAATAGCTGGTTCACTGTCAGATGCAGACTGATCAGTTAAAACCTTAATCACTGCCTGTCTCCTCACACGGCACTTATTTTTTAAGAGATTAATCCCCTCAGCCCTGCTCCAGCTCACATTCGGCTTGGAAAAGAAAGGCAAGGTTTGTGCTGTCCTTGTTATTGTTATTGTGATTATTCGTCATCCTTGTTACTCTGCATATTAACTCCTTCCCTCTGTTCTATCAACTATTCCTTTCATTGCCCCTCTGGGTTTCCAGTGTTCCTCCAGCTCACTTGTGTTCTCTCTCTGTCTCTGTCTCTCTCTGTCTCTTTCTCAGCTGTGGCTCTCCAGGTAGTGTGAGCACAATAGCCCATAGGTGCCCTCCTTGTCCCCACGTGCACACTCACAGTGCAGGCACAGGTCACAGTCCAGGCAAATGCACACCAGGGCGGCTGGAGGGTGCAGCTCCGTGCCTTGGGCAAAGCCTGATCTTCGGAGCCAGCCAGACCTGCCGCACTCCTCCCTCAGATAGTCACATGCTGTGTGACCTTGGAGGGGAACCTCAGTTTCCACATCTGTAAAATGGGCACGAGAACACTCACTTCAGGGAGGCTGTGAACTCTGAAGGCAGGAACACGTGTGAGGTACCCACAGCAGGGCCTGGCACAGAACAGGGGTGCAGTGTTATTCCCGCTCCCTGTTCCCACCTCCCAGATTCATGAGGTTGCTCAGTGCCTCCCTGCAGATGATGAGTCCTCTCTAGACCATTCTGCAGATATTCCTCCCTTGATTACCTGTCTCAGCGGACAAATCGTACCCAGGATTGAGGAAGGAGGTTCTGCTTGACACTGACATGTAAAGGGAATGAATGTGTACCGTTGAATTTTATAGAGGAAAGAAACCCAGAGACCATCTAGTCCAACCCCTTAATGTACGAGAAAAGACTGACGCTCAGAGAGTGGGTAACTTGCCCTGGGTCTCATGGTGCATTAGAGCAGGGCTGGAACTAGAATTCAGTCCTGGCTGTGAATTCCTCAGCCAACCAACTAACATTCACTTAGCGTGTATTATGGTCCCTGTCCTAGGCTGTGAGAGGGGACCCGGCTGTGCCACACTGGGTGGGGACAGGGAAGCTGAGGCTCCCTCCTGCTCTGGCTGGTGCCGTGGCCACAGGCAGGCTTTCTGCAGGGGTCGTGTGGGTAGGATTTGGGATGGCAGGACTCCTAGGCAGGGGTGAGGACGCCGGGGGACGCCAGCCCCATTCCAGCACGGCTGCTGTGCTGGGTGAGATGCGCTCACGGAGCTTAGGAACTGTCTGCACGCACCAGTCCTGTTTGGTGGTCACAAAACAAAGCAGGTGGTGGTTGGTTTGCAGGGGCAGAGATTCGTGGCAGGTAAAGAAAGAACTTTCTGACCCTGAGGTGTGGGAACAGGTGAACAGAGAAGCGTGGCATTCCCGTCATCGGTGTCATTCCTTCCTTCTTTCTTCCTTCACTGTAAGGTGTGAAGAACTTGGGTTCTGGAGCCAGATTGCCTGGGTTTGAATTCCTTGCTATCTGAATACCTGGATGAGTCACTTAACCTTTCTGGGACTCAGTTTCCTCCTCTAAAATGGGAATAATGATAGTGTCTCAGGACGTAGTGCCTGGCACATAGTAAGTGCCACATAAGCCTTAGTCACCCGTGTTCAGTAAAGACGTATCGGACATATAAATGTGCCAGGCCCCATGCCAGGTGCTAAGGGCACAGAGTTGAGCAAGACGTGGTCCCGGCTGCCAGGATGAGCTTGGTCTACTGGGGAGGCAGACAAGTGAGCCTGTCCACGTGGGGGCACCTAGGCCAGCCTCAGGGATGAGGGGCAGTCTCCTGGGAGAAGTCGCTTATGAGCTCCTTGAGGGTGGGATTTTGTTTTGCATACCGCTGCATCCCCAGTGCCTAGAATGGGGCCTGGTGAAGAGTAGCTGCCAATCTTTGCTGAATGGACACAAGAGCCAGCTGAGCCAGGTCCTAAAGGAGAAACAGATGACAAAGTTCCTCTCCTTGGGTCTGTTGTCTCATATGTAGGGTCCAAGGACCAGTCTAGCTATTCTTGGGATCCGTGTCAACTGGCAGGGGTCGGGTACAGATGAGGATAAAGAGAGTGGGGGTGGGAGCCGGTCAGAGGGGTGGGTAAGGGTTTCATGGCACTGATGGGGGTGGGGAGTTGGAGGTGGGGGTGCGTTCCACTCCTGCTTACAGGCTAGGGGCTGGAAAGGGTTAGGGGGCTGAAACATCTTCCCTAGTCGCCTACACCAGCAGGAGGCAGCCCAGGGTTAATGGCATGACATCCCTGGCCCAACGGGCTTCTGATGCCTTTTCTAATTTGGTGAGCGGTGTAGATTAGAAGGCAGGGAGAAAGAGAGTTTTCCTCTCACAGGTTATTATCCTGCCAACTCCCCTGGCGCCCAAGGGAAGGAGTCAGCGTGTTCCAGGAGAAAAGGAAGCAGGGTCTGGCATTCTGGATCGAGTGCCCCCGGGGAGTGGGGAGGGAGCCAGGGCTGGTGCAAATAAAATTGATGCTATTAATGGATCTGGTGCTGGTAGAAATGGGAGCAGCAGCCGTCTCAGCAGCAGCAGAGCCAGTGGGAGGAGGGAGGGGGCTTCCTGGAAGTGGAACTCACAGATGCTGAGAGTCTTTGCCTAGAAGGGACCTCAGATTGTCCTTTTCCTGAAGAACAGGGGCAGTCTCACCTTGCTAGGTCACAAGATCCTTTTCCCCCCACTCCACCCCTCCTTAGTCCAGGCCAAGGGTCGGTGGTAAAGTCTGAGTTGATGCCAATCCCAGCTCCTCAAGGAAAGGCCAGTGCCTCCGGGCTGCAGATCCCATGAACCCCTTCTAGAGAATTCCATCACACACCTGGCCTTGTTCTCAGCTCCCACTGGGGGAACAAGGAGGGAGAAACAGAGTGGAGAGGAGCATTTGGCTATTCTGGTCTCAGAAAGGGGCTCCAGGATGGCCCACCTGGCCAATAAGAGCATCCACTGTGGCCTGCCTCTGATGACTAAAGTCCCGCCTTGTTAGGCTCTGGCTGAGTGGTGTCAGGGAAAGGCAGCAACCTGGAGGTCAGGAATGCTGAGTTCTAGTTCTGCCCTGACACGTGAACGAACTGGGTGACCTCAAGCTGGGCACCAAGTCTCTTTCGGCTCCAGTTTCCCCAATATGCCGAGGATCTGAACAGAATGTTTTCTCAGGTCCTGCCAGGAGGCTGTGGCCTCTGTTGAAGAGTGCCTGCCCCTGAGGTCATATACGAGGTCATATACGCATTAGCTCCTCTGACAGCCTTCCCTACCCAGTCGCAGTTGAGACTAGACTTAGAGGACAGGCAGGAGGAGCAGGGGGTGGGGCTGCCCTGGGAGGGGCCTAGCGAGGAAGGAGCTCTGGGAAGGCCAGCCCCCAGGAGTAGGAGAGGTCTGGTGGGCAGCCATGAGGGTCTGGCTAGTGGTAGCCTTGTGGGGTGCCCTTTCCAGACCAGTGGGGTACCTAATTAGATACCCTGAGTGAACCACTTTTAACATGTCCCATATGATAAAATTATTGCCATAATAATAAATAATAAATAACAAATAATAATAATGGCCAGAAAAGAAAATCAGACAGTGAAAAATGTTCTTTTATTAAACCTTGTATAATTATACCAGTAAATAAATAATACATGCAACGAATATTAAAGTACAGAAAAGACAAAAGTAATTGATTATACTTTAAATTATGCTAATGGTTTTTGGAGGGGTGGAGGAAGGAAATATGTGAAGAAAACCTCCCCAAAGAGTGAACTCTGCAAGTGTCAGAGGGTGATTTGCATAGAGAATGATGGGATTGAAGGAGCTTGAGCCGGCTACTTTGTCTGTGCGATCCCTGTGCTTCCTTGTTTATTTTTGAATCTACTGTTTAAAGGCAGGGAGGTGTAGAACTGCAGGACTTGAGACTCGAACTGTGTGAAGCCAGATCTCATGACTTTGGGTTGTTACAAACTTACTCTCGAAATGAAGAGTGTAGCGGGGTCCTGTGTGTTCCCAGATGACTGGATACAAGAGAGTTCTTGAAATGAACTACCATATAGTGTACAATATTTATGAAAGGATAAGTAACAGAATCACACTCATTTGAAGCTCATGTATACATTATTGAAACTCAACAGTAACCACAGTTTAGTAATTAGAATATAGCAGGACAGATTTTTTTTTTTTTTCCAGGTAGGAGTATTTTATCACTAACAGAATTTCTGGTGCATGGTGATAAGAAAAAAGCAGATTGACATCTAGGCAGTTTTATTATTGTTTTAAAGTTCTCTACAGACAACGAACCCTTTTGTTGCCTGCACCCAAGACAGACTGCTCCCACTCCCCCCTCCCACCCCACCTGGGTTCTTCACTGGGGTTTGCACATTCACAGTCCCATATTCCAGAAACCATTGATCCAAAGGCAAGTTAGGAAAACAAGCAAATAGCAATACAGTCAGCAGCAGCATTGTCATTGTTTAATAAATGTGAAGAACCTAGAAAGTTTCTAATAGTACCTATACTATGCCCTAGGCATTGTGTTTAGTACTTCAAATCCATTAGCTCACAACCATCTTGGAAGGTAGGTTTTATTAAGCCCATTTTATAGATGAGGAAACTGAGGCTTAGAGGGGTTGCATACATCCGGTTTACATCACTGGTAAGAGGCAGAGCTGGATTCAACCCCAAAGCTCATGCTCTTAACCTCTACACTAGGGACATGCAGAGTTGTGTAAGGATTAAATGAAACAATGCACATAAGTGGTTAGCAAATAGTCTGGTGCATAATACATATAATAATACTAGCAATAAAGGGTATGATCATTTTGAAATATAATGATAAATATAAAGTCCTTCATATTCCTGACACAAAGTAGGTAACTAAGAATGAACATAAAGGCCTAATGTAATTACACATCCAATGAGTAGAACAAGCCATGTTGCAGACATCAGAGGATAGGGATCATTTTGAAATAGTCAAGGGGTCAGAGAGGACCTCCTGGAGGAAGGGAGGGTCTTCATTTAGGCTTTAAAGCAGGCTGCCCTCAGAAGCTGACCTTTCCTGCTCATGCTTTGTCTTCGTGACCTAGCAAGGTGGAGCTCCTAGAGCTAGTGGACCCTAGGCCCTGAATCTCTTCTGTCTGAAGACCTGGCCTCCTCACTGCTCCAAGACCCCCTCTGTCTCCCAGGCACAGTCCTGTCTCTGGTTATCCCTTACCTGATTCTGCCCCATGCTGCACTCATTTGCAGGTACTGAAAAATCCTTCCCCCAATCCCCTACTCCTCCATAAACAGTAAGGGCTTTATTTCTATTTATTTTATTTATCAAACACTTATTGAGTGCTTACCCAGGCCTGTTCTAAACGCTTTTGAACTTTAGCTCATTTAATCCTCATCATAAGCTTATGAAGTAGTTACTAGTATTGCCTCCACTTGACAGATGGTGGAACTGAGGCACAGATATTCACTTGCTTAGTAAATGGCAGTTGAGATTCAAACCCAGGCAGTCTGGCTGCAAACTCCATGTGCTGAACCACCAAGCGAAGCTTGGAAAGCAGGAGGGTTCTTTAATCGTCTCTGCGGCCCCTACAAACCCAGGCCTAGTGTCTTTCTTGTACAGCGTCAGGTAATATGGAAATTGGTCTATAATGAATTGAACTAAGGGTGTGTGTGTGTGTGTGTGTGTGTGTGTGTGTGTGTGTGTGTGATACCTGTATCCAGTGGATAGAGGCCAGGGATGCTGTTAAATGTCCTATAATACACAGAACAGCCCTGCAATGAAGAACTGTCCAGCCCAAATTTGAAAAATCCTTCTCTAGAAGCCCAGCTCCATTACAAGATGCTCTGGATGGTCACTTTCCTTTTCCAAGGCCTTAAGAAATGGTAGGAGGCTGGGAAGGTTAGCATGGTTCCCCCCAAATGGCCCTGTCTCCATAGCCCCAAAGACCCACTGTCAGAGTGCCTAGTGCATGAAGTACAAATTCCCTAATTCGCAGGGCTACCCAGCCTCTTCATCTGTTGGATGGGAAAGCCGGGTAGGGCTTTGAGGAACCAAGTTCTAGCATCTCTGCTGACTCTGCCTCTTACCAGATATATAACAGAGGGTATGTGACCTAACCCCTCTAAGTCTCAGTTTTCTCATCTCTGAAATAGGATTTAATAATTCCGACTTCACAGGCTTTGGTAAGGGTCAGCCAAGATAGTGGCACAAAGCTAATTGCTATTGTAACTATTATGGTGCGGGAAATATGAGATGTGGGGTGAATCATGCAGGCCTAAGCCTATCTGTTTTAACTCCCTCCAGGAGGAGAGGTAGTTTGTGTTGGTGGGGAAAGGAGGGCCCATGTCTCTCTTCCTCATTCCTCCCTCAGGGAGAGGGAGCGAGGAATGGGGAGTCCCACCGGAGTCCCAGGCCTGTAGGTCTCCTGGAGCAGTAGGCGGAAGAACGAGGGGTCGAGGAGGCGCCCAGGGGCGAGATGCCGGACCAGTCCCCTGCAGACAAAGCTCTGTCCCATTGGGCTTGGAAGCCACTTCCCGAGACAGTAGCAATTATCGCAATCAAACAGTTGACACCAATTACGCACCGGGCGCAGAGGCGACGGCGGCTGCGCGGGGCCTCGGCTTTGCATATCTTAATGCGGACTGACAGAAACTGACCCGCGGGGGCGCCGGCCTTGCCAGCTCTCAGCTGTTCTGTGGCACCAATTTTCAGAGCTAAATTACTGCCAGGGCCTGCCCGTTTGCAGGATAGAACTGTGTCCCGAGGGGCGGCTGGAACTCCCTTCCAGGAGGGCCGACGGCGCGCAGCGGGCGGGCGCGCTGGGTCCTGCGAATAGCGTCCATCAGGGGCCAGAGGCCTTAGTCGAGGAATCCACTGCGCACGGCCTGGGACCGCTCAGGCTCCTGTCTATCTGCCCTGCACGTACGAGGTCTGGCTCTTTGGCTCACTGAAGCACCCTGAAAGACTGCATGTGGTGAAGGAGGAATGAATCCAGTTTGAGGCTAGTCTTTCAAGTCTGCCTGCCTGAAAGTCAAGGAGGACTGCAGTGGGGCAGGTCCTTTCGGGAGCAGGTAGACTGGCCATCTGCGCCCAGTGGTTTCTTTGCCACTGGTAGGAGGCGGATCACCTTACAAGAGCACTTTCCCAGATGAAGAGTTTCCCTAAGACATTCTCTCTCTCTCTCTCTCTCTCTCTCTCTCTCTCTCTCTCTCTCTCTCTCTCTCCCCCCCCCCCCCCAACATCACTCACTCCCTCCCGCCAACCCAATTTGCGGCTCTTAGGTGCACCTCCGTCCTATTTTCCAAACTTGTGAAAAAACACGCCCTTTCTGAAAACTGACCATTCCTCTCACCCCGTTGTCCAAATAGGAACACAGAGATTCAGCACGGATTCCCAGAAGAGGGGGGAGTCGGGCTGGGACTGAGGGGGCCACGAGATTCTGACGCCCACGGAGGCAACTTATTGGGCACCCGCTGCGTGCCGTGTAGGGTTCCGTCCTCGGGCTGCTAATCCTCTGGCCCAGTCACGAGGATGGAGTAGTGCCATGGTCACTGTCCTACTTGGGAGATGTGGCCTGGAGACCCCAGTTAAGTCCCAGCCGCCCTCCCTGGCCTGTGCATCTCCGCTGAAAGGGCAGTTTCTGTGCGGATACATGGAGCCAGTCTCCTGGCTGCGAGGCCGGGCTCAGGTCTGGCGACCCAAGAATCCTGATTCTGGGTCTCCTCCTTTCAGAAGCCAGGGTCATCTTTGCTAGAGCTTAGAGTTTTGCCCTGAGGCCAAGGGAACCAGCGCAGTGTTGCGGGGCGTCTCCTCTAGCGCCACGTACGCATTCTGTCCCCAGCCGCGGATGGTAGCATTAGTCACCGTCCCCGCCACGTGAGGCGTCAGCCCAGGCAGCGGAGGTAAACTCAGGGCTTGGGTGTCAAACGGAAGCCGGTGACATCCCGCATTGCGCTGGGCGGAGAGGAGGACAGGTCCCTTTACTGGGCCGCGGGACCCCCGGGACCCCGATCTGCCTCGCGCGGCGCCCTGATCTGACCACTGCGCCATGTCCTGATGCCCCCCACCACCCGGTCTTGCTCGGAGCGCCCCCAAGGCCCGGGTGACTTGAAACCTAGCGTGTAGCGATTCTCTCGTCCTCCGGAGGGCGGGCGACGCCCCTGACGCGAACGGAGCATGTGTATCTGTAGATCGTGTCAGCAAGTGCACGGGCCATAAAAGGCCGATCCGGCTTCCTGGGGATTAATGATCAGACACTGGGAGCCCTGTTCTCTCCTTCTCCGCCCTCTTCCCCACCCCAGGAACAAGAAAAAGAAAAATCTGTTGGAAATACACTTTCCCCCCCGCCACCCCCCTTCTCCTTCTGCTTTCACCGACTTAAAAGAAAAATAAAATACATTCCAGGAACCAGGACGGCTGCAGAGCAAACTCAAACCAGAAAATGCTTAAAGATGTTTTAATGACTTAAACACAGGGGCCGGTTTGTGTCTAAAAGTTTCCACATTAAAAAAAAAAAAGCAAATTCAATATTAAATATCCTTCCACCGCCCCTCCTGGTTCCCCAAGCCTTCTGGGCGACTCCACCTCCCAGTTTTCCTCTGCACCTCTGCTTTCAGCTGCGGGCTATTAGCACCCAGTGGGAACAGAGACCAGGCCCCTCCATAAAGTTTATATTCACATTCCAAAAACGAAAAAACAAGGAAAAAGGAGAAAAACAACACCCTAGGTACAGGTCCAAATGCTCCTGCAAGCAGAGGCCTCCCCCACCCCCCAAGCTCAGGGCCAGAGGAACTGTTAACTAGCAGATGACAGATTTTTACAGCACGAATTAGACCCTCATTTGGCTCGGGATTAGCCCAAATCTTCCATCGCATTACTGCTCTGCCTTGGTGGAGCCCCCTTTCCTGGAATTGGGGAGTTGTGGCTATGTCTCTGGGGTCTTGGCCAGAATTCTCACTCTCTGAGCTGGGGTGGGATGGGGCAAGAAGACAGGGTGGTCACTGGTGAGACTTGGGGTCCTAGATGGGGATGGGGGTAGCCAGCTGGAAGGTCTGCATGAGTTTCTTGAGTTTGTCAGGTGAAGTGAACTTCGGACACCTGCCTTCACGAAGGAGCTAGGTCATGTGGTGGAAAGGCAGGTGCTGGCTTAGAGACTGGTCTCATTCCAAGGGATCACAAACCTTGGGAATAGCAATAGTGGTTGTAATATTTACTGAGAATTTATTATACGTCAAGCTCTATATTGAGCCTTTTTGTATTTAATCCTCATAGTAAATCCACTGTGTGGGCACTATTATTATTATCCCCATTTTACAGGTGAGGATGCTGAGGCCTAGAGAGAATAGGAAATTTACCAAAGGACACAGCCAGTAAGTAGGATAGTTGTGATTAAAACCCAGGATTGAGCGACTCTAGAGCTCTGAGCCTTCAGGTCAGACTAGCTTTTGTGCTAAAATCACAGTAGGTGCCTATTATATAAACTTCTATCCCTAAGCTATTGGTCGTCACTTCACCTACTGACTAATTATCAGGAAGTTTAAGCCCAAATTCCTGCTGGTAGTTCTGACTGTATCTATTGTGAGATCAAGACTAGCCATCACCCTCTAATTCTGGCTCCACCCTTGGTTTTAAGAGCTGTTTGGATAGGACCCTGGTGGGGCCACTGGCTTCTCTCCTGCTCTTCCTTGACCCATTGAAGCACTTTATTGGGTGTCATTTCCCCATAAGGCAGTCAGTTATTTGCCAAGTGGTCTGGGGAGAGAGAGGGCATTCATGTCACTAGAATGGCTGGAGCCCTTGGCAGCAGCCCAGATGGTTGGCCTCTGGTAGCTTGACGCTGCAGAGGTGACTCCAGCTGTTTATACCCTCTTCTCCTGGTGCTGGGCAGCAGAGGGTAGGCAGAGGGGGTGGGGTGGAGCTGCTGGTGTCTGGACACAAAGGACAGGGTGACGCCTCAGCCTTGTCAGCTCCAGAGTGCTCTTCCTGGAACAGGCTGCTTCGTGGACACAGCTTGCTACTGAAGGGTCAGCCCAGAGCAGGAAAATGTCTGGGAATTCTGGAGCTGTTCAAAATCCTTCTTTTTTTTTAAGTGGAAATTTGAGGAAATTTTGAAGCATATGTAATACTGAGACTTTAAGAGCCCTTTCCAAAGTTAAATCACTTTGTCAGTGTAGGAATATAAAAATGCTTTATGTATAACTTGGTTTGCTCATAAAATCTTCATTTGGGTATATTTAGAAATGTGAGGCCAGGAAAAGGAAAGTTGAAATTTGAGGGAAAACCTGCAACCCCCTGACTTGGAGTGAGAAAACAAATACAAGCTGCTTTATAAATTTTGTTTGTCTTCCCACATGGTTCAGCTCATGTGTGGTTCTGGAGGTTGGGTGTCAGAGGCTGCCCACTGCAGGAAGGAGCCACCTAGGCAGCAGGGCAGGGAGTAGGAAAAACAGAACAGGCAGGGGCAGCAGAGCCAGGGAGGCCGAAGCTGAGTTTTCCTAGGGATTTTGAAGGAGGAGGAACATGCCTTTGTGCAAAGGGTAGGCCATTTTCCTCACGGCAGTCAACCCATTCCCAGCTGAAAATGAAGTTTCAATGTCTCTTTATTATAGTCCACTCTCCAACTTCTAGTCTTTCTTCTTCTTCTTCTCCTTCTCCTTCTCCTCCTTCTTATTCTTCTTTAGTCTTCTTGCCTCCTTCTGACTTCTAGTCATTTCACCCTGGAGAAGCGAGTCTCCCTGAGGGTCTCCAAGAGCTCCTAAACTTGGTTCATCTCAACCAATACTTATTAGGACCCTCCAGGGATACAGATGTGAATCAGACCCAGTCACTGCTCTTGGGTGCCAGACACAGGCCCCATCAGAAGAGGAAAACTGCTATTTGAGTACTTTCTATCTGCCAGGCACTGTATTAAGTGATATATGCATGAACACAGTTAATCTTCATAACAATCTCAAGAGGTGAGTCCTGTTCAATCCATTTTACAGATAGGGAAATTGAGGCACAGATTAAGTAATTTACCCAAGATTAGTTGGAATTAGAACCCAGGCAGTCTGGCCCCAAGTCTGTGCCCTTAACCTTCCAGTACTCTAAGGCCAGAGGTGGACTCAGAATAGTTGGTGAGCACAACTCTGGGCTTAGAGGGGAGGGCACTGACCCTGGCCTTGGGCATCTAGAAAGGCCTCCTTGAGGAGATGACCCTGGAGTGGCTGCAGAGGCAAAGGAAACAGAAGAGAACATTCCAGGCTGAAAGGATATTAGAGAGAAGCATCACAGCATAAACCTCATGCCAAGAGATAATAGTTTTTTGGAATTCCTAGAATATAAATAAAGTGTGAGATCAGAGGGGGCGGGAAAGGAGACTGGAGACACAGGTAGGAGAAGGGCCAGACCACGAGTTTGTTCCTTGCTTGGAGTTAATGTCTTCTGTATGTGATAAATAGCCATCAAAGGGTTTATGTCAGGGAATGATACAAAACATTGTGCATTCTTGATAGAATTCTCTGGGGGAGGACAACACAGTGGAGAAAAGACGGGATAGAGGTGAGACTCTGGAGGCTAGAATACCAGTTGGGAGTTGAATGGGAGACCTGAATAGTCTTCTTGACATTGGGAATGGAGAGATGATTTGAACTAGAAAAAAAAAAGATTTTTTAAATTCCATTTTTACTATATACAGTCTGCCTTATTCCATTAAAGCTTTTTAAGCTAGATCTCTGACTTTCTAAATTCTTCCCAGGATGTTTCCTTATATTTTCCCCATTAAATGCTCACCATTGGGTAACTTGGCCCAGTTTCCATCACTCAGTTTCTTCTCTGAAAACTGGCACATTTATTATGGCTGGGTGACCATGCACGCTGTTTGCTGGGGTCAGTCCTGATTCTACCTGTTGCATAATTTTTAATAGCACTCCCTGTCACTCTGCAAAGTGTCCTGGTTTGGACTATGAATTATAGGGTCACCCTAGTTAATGCACTTATATGAAAAACAATTGCAACAAAGCCTTGAATCTTGATGGTGCTAAATTATATGAAGGTACTTAAAATGATCTTACTTGCTCCGAATGATAACCCTGAGAAGTAGACAGGATAAAGGTTATTGCCACTCCTTTTTTTTCCTTTTGTTTGTTTAACACATGAAGGACAGGAAGTCCAAGTAAATTAAATGACTTGCTGAAGGCACACATGTAGGAATAAGTCAAGGTAAGGGGTTGGACTTGACTCTTCGACGTCCAGCCCAATAGCCTCTGCTACACCACAGCCTCCCTTACTGTGCTACTATAGATTAAAGACGGCCACACCCTCTTTCCTGCTCCTCCCACTGAGAGGTGGAGCCCAATCTCTTTCCTTGAATCTGCTTGGTAGCAGTGATTTGCATAACCAATACAGTGTGAGAGAATGACATTCTGGGATTTCTGAGGCTAGGTCATAAAAAGCCCTGTGTAGCTTCTGATTAGATTTTTTGCAGTACTGCTCTGGGGCAGCCAACCACCCTGTAAGAAGCCTCTACCCTGAGACTTCCATGCTGTGAGGAAGCCCAAGCTAGCCATGTGGCGAGGGCAGACAGAGAAAGCTGGATCCCTGCAACAATGGTGGTATGCTGTTAACCGGCTCTCTGGAAAAATAGTGCCCTGGTTTATAGTGGTTGATGATTTCTGGGCAATGTCAAGCTACTAATGGTACAACCACTGGTTTGCAAAAATTTATAAATATTTATGAAATGGCTGTTGCAGGCTGGTACAAGCCAGCGTCAGCACAGCAGCGCAGGCCAGCCTGCAGCTGTCCAGCCTCCAGCCATAGGACTCATCATCCCAGAGGGGAGCCCAGATATTGTGAAGCGGAGAGGAGCTGTCCTTGCGAGCTCATGAAAACGGCAGATTCATGAGCAAAATAAATGATTGTTGTTGTTTCAAACCTCTGAGTTTTAGGGTGGCTTGTTACATAGTAGTAGATAATCAGAACACGTGGGAAGACAGTTACGCATACGTTTGAAGAAATAACAGTACTCTTGAGAATTTAGAGAAACACTTCTCTCCCTGGTTTCTTTGCTGTCATTAAACTGGTGAAATAGTTCAGGTGAAATCTGCAGTTAGTGGTGAAGTTGGAGCTTGAGGTGGCTCACTCTTTGCCTTAGGCCCTAGATGCATGGAGACTGAGGGGGGAACGGCTGGGCTGAAAATGCGACGGGTTAAGGTTGAGGTGACAGTGGAATATCTAAGTTAAGGAGCCCAGCAGGCAGTCTAAGTTAGGTGGAGTTGTTACGATTTATAATACAGCTCATCACCTAGTTTTTAATAGTTAATTTACTTAGGATAATTCTAACATTGCTTTAGAGCAAATGAAAAAGCCAGCAAAGCTTGTCTTCAGCTCATGTAGTATGTCTTTCCCCTTTTCTCCTTATTTTTTGGTTCCTACTTATGATCGTTTGCTCTCCCTAGGAATGTGGATTTATGTCTTATCTTTCACTGTGGAATGGGAGTTGTTTTTCTTAAGGTATTTATTATCTATTGCTGTATAACAAATTACCCCCAAACTTTCAGCTTAAAACAACCAATAGTTATTATATCACAGTTTCTGTGAGTTTGGAATTTGGGTAACTCGGCTGGCTCCTTCTGGCTGAAGGGGCAGTCAAGAGGTTGGCCAGGGATACAGCTATCTGAAGGCTCGCCTGAGGCTGGAGGACCCACTACCAAGATGGCTCCCTCACATGGCTGCTGGCAGAAGGCCTCAATTCCTCACTACCTGGGCCTCTCCACAGGGTTGCTTTTGTGTCCTCATGACATGGCAGCTGGCTTCCCCCAGAGAGAGTGATAGGAGAGAGGGAGAGAGAGAAGAAGAAGGATGAGGGGGCAGAGAAGGAGAAGGAGGAAGAAGAGGAAGCCAGGATGCCTTTTATGACTTAGTCTCAGAAGTCACTTGCTATTTGTTAGAAGCAAGTCCCTAAGCCCAAACCAGTCACAAGGGGAGGGAAATTAGGTTTTGCCTTTTGAAAGGAGGAGTGTCAAATAATTTGTGGACATATTTTAACCCAACCCCTTTTTTCCAAGGCATTTCAGAGAGTAAATCAGTTGTATGTCAGGGTTGAAGGTGCGGTGGGCAGGAGACCCATTTCCTGAATTCATGCCATATTTACTCAGTGCACTTTTAAGATGGGTCCTGTTTGTGTTGACAATTATGTCGTAGGATGTTACAGTGGAAAGGGACCTCAGAAGATTCTCTAGAGGCTACAAAACTGGTGATTCTTGGGCCTAATTTGTCCAGCAGATCTTATTGTGGTTGGCAAAATCTTGATTTTCAAAAATTTGAATGCCTTTAGTTGGACATATTTACCTGCCACTCCTCATTATCTTATATAAACGGATGCACTCATCTGGGTGGCCCACTGCCCTTGGAGTTTCCTGAGTCCTTGAACTCCTGGTTCTTATCCATCCCTCTCCTTTCAGACAGGAAAAATGAGGTCCAGAGAGAAGTTGACTTTCCCAAGGTCAAAGGTTGAGTGAGTGACGGAATGAGGTCTTGGCCCCAGGTTTCCTGACTCTAGTTCAAAGTTTCTTCCACCTCCCTCCTTGCCTTCCTGATGTCTCATCAAAAGTGGCATCTCAGTCCTCCCCTCTGTCCTGGAGAGCGTCCCTTCAGCCCCTCTGCTCACCATGAATGCCCCTGCACCCCTATCCAGCCTCAGATAGGAATGGGAAAAGGGATTTCTTTTATCCACATATAAAGATCGGAAGATGGAAAAAATTTTAAGTTTCACAGCCCTAGAGAAAAAGAGAATCAGGAATGAATGTTGGGAAAACATGGGGGAAGCAGTGTGGTGTGAGAGGGAGACCCTGGAGGATATTTCAGTAGGTTAATAACCGAAGCTGTTGCTAAGTTGAAATTAGAAACAAGATTCTGCCTTCTGAATATGGGGGAGGGGGCTAATCCTGTCCTTTGATAAATGGATGGCATTCTTGCAAAATGAGACGCTGTACCCCAGTGGCTGCTGGGGGACACTGGGCTGGGGAGGCAGGGGTGATAGAGGCCTCTGGAGCCCCAGCAAGGAGGTTTAAGACACAGAACTGTGAGGCACTGGTACATTAGCAATGAAATTGCAGTCACTTTGGTAGCTCTTTATTAAATAACCTGCAGCAGATACAATGGGCAGAGATACCTGTCTCATCCTGGATTACTCACCTAATCCCCAGCCTTTCCTGAGACCTCCCCATTCTCCGTGCTTTCCCTGGATCCTCTCTGACCAACTTTCCAGCTCTGCTCTCTCCCCCTTGTCACTCATTCTCTTTGGTTCTGTCCTGGACTTCTAAGGCCCTTAGCAGCTAGCTGCAGCTTTTACCACCTCTGCCTGAATAAGCTTTCCAGGATGCCCATGGGAGTGTAAGGACTCTTCCCTCCCCACCTCTCCCTGGTGTCCCCCATCTCCAGGTAGTGGCTTGGAGTGAAGAAGCAATGGGGCCTTTTGTACATTTCAGGAAGGACCAGTCTCCCTGGGTCTCCCCATAGAGGGTGCATTGCTTGGCCTCCTGGATGTTCAACCACTCCCAGTCCACCAGGGATGCCGTTTTCTTTGGCCTCTTAAATTCACAGAATATTACACCTGTAGAGGTCTCAGAGCTAGGAAATGGCCGGTACAAGCTTAAAACAACCCTCCTCAAGTCTTCCAAATGTTGAGTGAAAAGCCAAACATGATTTGGTTGAGTGATTTCCTGAAAGGAAAGACAGTTCGACAAGGTTGGGCAAAGCTCTTGAAACGTAAGTCAAATCGTAGAGTTGCAGTTGATCCAATTATCTCCTTCTTTCTTTGGGGAAAAAAATATTATTGAGGTTTTAATATATGCGGGGCAAAGTCTTAGGTATTGAGGATTTAGTGAGAAAGGGGATTTGGCCCTGTTCCTCAAATTGCTGAGTGTGGTAGTGGAGACTAATGGTAATAATTAGTAAGAGTGTATTACAGCTGTTATAGAGCACTTCATATATATCACAATATATTCATATGTATAATACATGTATCACTTAATTTTCACAACAATCTTATGACAATTACTATTGCTATCTCCCATTAAATAGTAAGAAAATGAGGCACAGAGAGGTTTAGTAATTTGTTCAAGTTCACACAGCTAGTAAGTGATAGAGCTGGGGTTTGAACTCAGGCTGTTTGGCTCTAGATCCAGAATCTGTATTCTTATAAGCTAAAGCACAACTCAGTATAATTTGCATGGCAGGGGCCTGGAGATGGCTAGTATTAGACCTGAAGCAGAAGCTAAAGATAATCCAGACCAACCCTAATATTTCAGCTGAGAAACTAGGCTCTGAGAAGTTGAGTGACTTTCCCAATATTAGAATTACTAAGTGGGTGTTGTACTCACACTACCCATGCTCACAGGCCTCTTTCCCTTCCTCCACCTCTGCCAGGAATCTGGGAAAGTTTCCTAATCTGAGTGAGAGGCACCCAGCAGGCGAAGTGCATTCCAGGAAGGGAGGAGCCTGGTGGGAGCCAAGATGGAGGCCCAGGATTCCTAGCAGGTCCTGGAAAACAGCAAGTAGAAGGGTGTGGCTGGAGCATGGGGAGTGTGGGGGTGGTGGAAAAGGGGAGGGGACAGATTGGAAAAGGCTATTTTGTTAACAAGACAAAAGGGAGTTGTTAAGGGTGCCATTGTGAAATTCACTTCATCAATGCCTTCTCTGGCCATTGTGTGGAAAAGGGGAAGGAAGAGACATCCAAAGGACCGGCATGGGGAGTCTCCCGGAATGCCTTGGTGTCAACAGGCCATTTATAAAGGACGCAAGAAGCCTGTGTAACAAGGACAAACAGGGAGCAATAGAAATTTGTCATAGGTCAGATACCTAACTTAAGTTTCCAAAAAGAAAGTTGAAGAGAAGACATTGTCAGGGCAAGTTGAAAAGCCTTGAACCAATGGGGTTTTACTAATAAATAAGAACAAGAGTGAGAGCTTTTCTATTGGTATTTTGCACTCATCTTCACAAGGGGAAGAAAAATCTTTGGACTAAGGAATGGAAAGAAAACATTAGTAACAGTGAGATGCCGCCTGTGAAGGGCTAAGAGACTGTAAGACAGAGCCTGGGTTCTCTAAGCAGATTCACTTCTGAGAGAGACTCAGGGAAGGAGCGGAACCAAGGCAAGTTCATGGCCTTGGAGCACTCAGGGGGGATGAGGTTCGGCAAACTGCTGACCAGTTGTCTAACCCTGACCTCAGTTATGATTCCAGATGGGGTGACTGAGGATGTGTTTGTGACACTCTCCCTGGCTCCAGTCTTTATTTTTCAAGCAACTTAAAAAAATAAGTTGTATATAATTTAATAAAACAATACATGCAGAGAGTTTAAAAAGTCAAACAATGTTAAAAAGCTTACAACACAACCCAGCAGTCTCCTCTGCCTCCCCCTGATTCACTCCCCCCTACTGGCTACTGGCCAGGCTCACCAGAGGCACACTTCTCAAACTTCTTTGCTTTTCTCTTTTAGCTTTTTAACACGTTTTGGTAGCCATTTCCATATTTTCAAGTAATATGCATACAATGCTGTCTCTTGATGCATTCATTTTAGATGGTTTTGTCAACTTCCCCTGGTGAACATTCTCCTCCCCTACAGAGCACATGGAAGACTGTACTTCTGAGCCTTCTTCGGGTCAGACAGGGACATGTGACCGTTTCTGGCCCAGTGAAATTGTAAAAGGAAGTGATGAGTATCACTTCTGAAGAAGCAAAAGCTCAAATATGCTTCTCTAGTCTCTCTGCCTTGCCACAGGATTGAGGATACCACGTGTTCCAGATGGTGTACCTACAAGTTGGTATAAAACTTCTGACTGAGTGCCTGAATGAACCCCTGGCAACCTACCGGAGAAGTGCAGCATGAATAAGACATAAGCTTCTATTATACTATGCCATTTAGATTTTGGGGTCATTACTTAGTCCATCCTGACTGATATGTATCTTATTATGAGGAATTTATTTCACTTATACCCCTTCTCCAACCCTTCTAATTACATCTCAATTTTTGGTTAATTCCATCATCATTGTTTTTAATTTTATGATTATGTCAATATTGCTCACTCCTGACCTAAATAGTGTTTTATGATTAAGTCTCTTTTATTGTAAAAATAATTTATTTTCCTAAATTTCATTTTAGAACATTTTGTTTTGATATTCTAAATTCTCCCTATCCTTCAACAACTTTCTACAAGATGCACCTTATTACAATTGTCCACTCTGTCACACTGTTATATAATGTATTGGCTCCACTTTTCTTTTTTCTTGAAGAGAGCGCTCCTGGAGCCCTCCAAACTTCTGCTGTAAGATGCACTAAAGGCTGTCTTAGATCTGCACAATTGTTCCCTGTTTTCTGGATCCCGTGCTGTCTTCTTTTTTGGTTTAATTCCTCTTTTTGATGGAGCACATCCTGTAATAGCTTTCTTAGAAAGGGTCATTGGAAGATGTATTTTTGAGATTTTATATGTCTGAAATGTCTTTTACCATTCATAAACTGACTGGCTAAATTGACTGGCTTTAGAAGCCTATGTTGAAAACAACCATGGCAGAGACTACTTGCTGTCCACTAAAATCTTGGGCACAAAGACTACATTTTCCAGCCTTTTTTGCAGTAAAGTTTGGCCAAATGATTAAGTTCCCTTTAATGGAAATTAAAATTCCAAACTTAGGCCATTCAAACTCTCCTATACACACTCTTCCATGCTTTCCCCCTTCTGGCCAGATGGATGAAGACAATGAAAATAAAATTCTAGGAGTTTACAGAGCCATGAGATGAAAAGAATATGTCTCTGAACAACCACATCCAGAACTCTTCTGCCCTGAACAACCCACCCAGGAATGTTATGTGAGCTTAAAATAAACAATTATTGTTTAAGCGAGTGAAATTTTAGGGCCTACCTGTTATGCAGGTACCTACACTAACTAGTACAGAAATTGATTCTAGGATTGGAGTAAACTAAACTAAAAACTGAAATAAGTGGCATTGGCCAGGGGTAGGTGGTGAGGAAAGAGATATAATGTGTGGAGAGCTGGAGAGACCTGTTATGCTGGGACAAAAGCATTCAGTAAAACTGATTCCAGAGATAATATATTATCCTGTGGAGACCGTGCCTATAGTGGAAGAGGTTGGAAGGCAGGCAGGGCTTATTTTCGGATACTTACTTCACTTAACCAGGAAGAGATGAGCTCAGGAAAGCACTGGGCTATTTGCAAGTAGAAATTAAGGGTTGAAGGAACCGTTTTTGGATCCCACAGAGGAGGTGATGAGACAGACTGAAGGAGTCTTGATCTCAGTTAAACAAACGAACTCATCTCTGCAGCAAGATCAGACTAAAGACATTGTCTGTCTAATAAGCCTCTTGCTACAGATGGCTTTACAGTAGCTGATATTAATTTGACATATAGAGACTGACATGGGGCCAAAGAAGCAAAAAACAAACAAATTTAAGAGCCATGACAAGGAAATTTTGGATGTGTTTATTGGTCCATGTAACCAAAGGGAAGCAAATAGATCAGAAATCTATATTTTTAAAAAATTTTATTAGGGAATATTGGGGAACAGTGTGTTTCTTTGGGGCCTATCAGCTCCAAGTTGTTGTCCTTCAATGTAGTTGTAGAGGGCGCAGCTCAGCTCCCTGTCCAGTTGTCAGTTTCAATCTTTAGTTGCAGGGGGTGCAGCCCACCATCCCATCGTGGGAATTGAACTGGCAACCTTGTTGTTGAGAGCTCATGCTCTAACCAACTGAACCATCCGGCCACCCCCCAGAAATCTATTTGAAAGAAGAAGTTAAATTCCCAAGGAAACCACAAGAATAACCTAAAATCATCGTTAAACACTTGGACTCCTAAACTTCCATGAGCAATAGGTGATCTGTGAAAGCACTGGGACACCCAAAAAGGGAATATTCCCAATAACCCCTTCAGGTGTGGCCACAGGAGATAACGGACAAGGGAAAATTTCCTAGAGGGCAGAGCTTGGGCCATAGAAGACAATGGAGAGCTCCTCTTAGAGAGAAGATACGGGGTCCTATGAAGTAACCTCCTCCACTGCCACGGCCGAGTCTCAGCAGGGTTCCATCATTGTTATGGGCCAGGCAGGGACTACCTGTGTTTCATAATCTTAATTGCAGTTATCCCAGATATTGGGTGTATGCAGGTTTAGAGGGTGGAGCACAGTTCCTAAGTATTTGAACCAAGAGAAATTCCATCAGACTTGATGGAAAAGACTGCACCTCACCTAGAGGACTGGACATTGAGCAGAAAGCAAAAGCTGGATGGCGCTTTGCTTTGTCTCTTTTGGAAGGGGACCGATTGTGTTCTGTGAGTGGCAGGAAGGCCACATACGCTGCTGACTGTAGCTGGGTATCCAAATCTGTGGTCTTTTCTTCCTGGGCACACAGATAAGGTAATATTTCCCAGTCTCCCTTTTGGGAAACACAGACAGGTGGCTAAATTCTCTCCAGTGGAATGAATGGAAACGATGTATGCCAATTTCAGGCTTGTCCCATAAAATCTTCCCCTGTGCAGTCTCCTATGTTCGTTCCCTTTCTACTGACTGGCTGCAGATATGACAAGAAGGCTCCAGAGCAAGTGTCCCAACCTGGGGTCCATCTACCCTAAATTCAGGGGAGTCTATGAACTTGGGTGGGAAAAGTATATCTTTATTTTCCCTAAGCTTGAACTGAAATTCTGCATTTCTTTATATTATGAATGCAGATAACCAACCACCATAGTATTAGCAGTACCTGTGGCTTTGTCACTTGTAGAAATGACAGATATTTTCATATCACATTACAGTTGTTGCAGAAATCTCCAAATAACGTTACATCTATCATCACTCGCGAATCATGGCAGTTGTTAGACCTGCTACTAGATTACACATAATTTCAGTCTTCCTTTTCACAGATATTCATGCAACACAACTGGGTGATGCTTAGCAGAGGAGGCATTCAGCCACCAAAAGGTGAAGTCACATGGTCTCATATTAGTGAATCAGCTATCTATGCTGCTTTCCAAGTAATTCTTGCCTGCAATTGCTGGTCAGTTAATATGTGTTAAGAGGTGAGTCATTTTCATTGATGGCTAAAGGTTTGTAAAACTGGATGATTCATGCAAGAATTCTTAATTTTCTTTAGTATTGAGAGGTATGAAGGCCACAAATGTAGTCAATCTTCACACTGGTATGTCTTTAAAAAGTAAAAGTAACTTTAAATCACCTATGCTTTGTATGCATTGTCTTGTTGGCTGTTGAATTCATACAGAAACACATATATGTTACTATACCAAAAATTGTCTTTTTGTATTTTGATACCTATATGATTCATGCAGTTGGTTTGATTTTTACTACTCTGAGGTTTATGGATTTAAAAATATTCTGAGAAGCGGTCCACAGGCTCCATTAGACAGCCACAGAGGTTCAGGGGCCCCCCAATGTCTAGGAGGGAGCCTGTGGTATAGCTGAGGCACAGCGTGGACGGACCTGGGGCCCAAGGACAAGAGCATCCATCCAGGACTATTATGTGAGCAAAAAATAACTTCTGTTGTGTTAATTGGGGGATTTATTGTTACCGGAGCTGATCCTGTCTAATACAAAGACATTGATCCATTGATCTGTAGCTTTTATTAAAGTGTAACTATTGTTACCTTTGAGAAGTTCATTGTTAGACTGATATGTGTTCCTCTGTGACATTTCCTGCTTTGTATAACCCTCATGCCCACCATTTATTTTTTATTTTATTTTTTAGGATTTTTCCTTTACCTGTTTTAAAATTTCACATGTTGTATCCTAGAGTAGGTCTTTTTTTCCATTAATTATGCCGGACCCTCAGGGGTCCTTTTTAAGTCTGGCAACTCCTATCTTTCAATGGGGAAGATTTATCTCTTAGGCTATTTATCTAGTTAGCTATTGCTGTGTCACAAAGCGCCCAGAACTTAGTGACCTAAAACCACAACAGTCATTGTTATCACCTCTCGTGGATCTGCGGAAAGCTCGGCTAGGTGTTTCTCTCTCATGAGACTGTAGTTGGATTTTTGCTGGAGCTGGCACAGAAGGGACTGGAACAGCTGGGAACTTACTGAGCCTCTCTCTCTCTTCTCAGGGTATCCTATGTGATGTCTCCAGGTGGCCTGGCTTGGGCTTCCTCATGCAATCAGGTGGTTGCTTACACGTGGCTTGGGGGCCCCAGGGCAATTTTTCCAGCAAGCAAAGCAGAAGGAGCATTGCCTTGGATGACCGAGCTTTAGAAGTCACACAATCTGCCTGGCACCCTACTACATTGGTGAAGACAGTCTGAAAACCTTTTCAGATTCAAGGGTAAACGAGTTAGACACCATTTCTTGATGGGGGCAAAGTTCTAGGATAGTGTGTGGGACAGGAAGTGTTGCAGCTATCGTTGGAAAAGACAGCCTGCTACAATTTCCCCTTCCTTTTCCTTCTTTCATTCTTTTTCTCCTACTAATCAGTTTTGATCCTCTGGATGAATCCTTTACTTTCCTTATCCATCCTCTCTTATTATCCCTCATTTTATCTTTTTATTCTACTTTCTAGGAGATTTCATTGACTTTATCATCAACCCTACATTTTGACTACCATTTTAAATTTGTTCTCTGTTCCTTCTTATATATATATTTTAAATATTGCATTTTTGTCTTATGATGTAATATCCTGTTATCTTTCTGAGGCTATACATTATAATTTTTTGAGTTGTTCTGCTTTCTACAATTGCCTCTTTTCTCTATGAGTTCTCTCCTCCCCCTTTTAATTCTTTTTTCTTTACTGTTTGAGTCTTTCCTCAGATACTTGATTATTCTTGGATGTCTCTGATTGGAAGTGTGTGGGTAGGCTTGTCGACTGGTGTGTCTTGATTAGGTGGTCAGCTAGCTAAAAAACCAAATGCTAGTATTTGTTGGCCTTTTCTCTGGGGCTCATTTGGTTTCTCTGGAGAAGCCTTCTCCCATTTCCTGTGTGGGAGCCCCGTGGCTGAGGTCTGGAGCTGACTAGGGAAGGACCTAGAGAACTCCTTACTGTGTGGAGTCCGCCTTGATTTTCCTGGGCCTCTGGAGTTCCCATTTTGGAGCCTCTCTGGTTCCCTTATTGAAGAACTCCAGAACTCCAGCACAACATCAGGCCTCCTGCAGGGTGGAGTAGGAGTGATTGGCTGGTTATAGGGGGTGGGTGGGTCCCTAGAGTGGTCTCACTGTTCCTTTACACAGGGTTTCAAACAATCCCTGTGTCTAGCCCTCTGCCTTACTTTGGCTTTCTGCAGTCTCTGGTGGCTCCCATTTCTGAGTCTTTCCTAGGTTTTCTGTACCCAATAGGTTTTCTTCTCCTTGATACTATCTATAAATACTGGAGTTTGACTTTCCTCCTCTTAGCTAGGTCACATGCCATTCTGCCATCTGCTTTGTTTCTTATTGTGCTTCAGGGATTGAGATGTCTTCCACCTTTATTGAAGATAGAGTTGTGTGTCTCTTTCTTTCTTCCTTTTATACGTTAGGTGACATTCAAGAGGAGAAACGGCAAAACCTGGAAGCCCTCCATGCCCGAATGTCCCAGCGGCTTCATGGACAAGTGTCTCATAGGCCCCCTGCTTAGGAGGGCCCTACACTTGGTTTAATGCTCTGTTGCTACCATCTTGAAATTTGTACTAATTTTTGAACAAGGGGTCCCACATTTTCGTTTTGCACTGGGCCTCGTAAATTGTGCAGCCAGTCCTGTCGACTGTTAATCCCCTGATCCATCTTCCATGCTGTCTGCGTGACTGTTTTGAAGCAGAAATATAACCATGTCACGCTCTTGCCGGAAAGACGTCAGTGGCCCCAAAATCTTCAGAATGAAGTCCAACATCCCCAGTGTTGCATCTAAGCCACCATGAGCACCCAAACGGGCCACCATAGGGCTTAATAATTGGTCTCTCAGTTCCCATTTTTGCCTCCCTAGAGAACAAAGACAGCTCTTTGAAAGATAGGCTGGATCAGGTCCCCCCCCCCACCCCCCCCCCACCCCGCCCCCTGCTTCACACTTTAAATACAGTGTCCTCAATCAGGCTCCCAAAGTCTCCCCTGACCTCATTGCACCCATCACCCATTCCACTTTCGCCCTGGTCTTCTTGCTGTTTCTTCCTATTCTGTCTGGAAATTCATTCTCCCAGAAAACAGCATCCTTTCCCTTAATTCAGGTCTCTACTAAAATGTCACCTTTTCAGGGGGCTTCATAGATGACTCATCTAAAAGAGCACCTCTCATCATTTTCTATCCCTTTACCTGGCTTTATTTTTCTTTATGTCATTGGCCACACTAAAATTACATTTGCTTATTTGTTAATTATCTGTCTTTCCCTATAGAACATATGTTCCATAAAGGCAGGACTTTTTGCTTTTTCATTGTTTTATCCCTAGTACCTCACTCTCTATTTGTTGAATAAATTTTTTATTTTTATTTCATACATTTCAAGAACTATGCAGTAATCCTCACTACTGGGTAAGATACACAAGGTAGAACCTCAACAGAGATACACCGTATTTTGCTGTGTATAACGTGCTCCCATGTATAATGCGCACCCACATTTTTGCCCCAAACTTTCAGGGAAAAAAAATCTTTCCTTTTAATTTTTTAATTCAAAATTTTATTTGTTTACATTTAGGTACTTGTTTTTTGTATTATAAAGGAGTTTTACCATTTATTTTTTAGCATATTACAGCACAAGAAATTTTATATAACAAATAATTATAAAACACAAAACAGATACAAGGTACAAGAAATTGTATGTACTGGTAACAAATTTATGATATTTATACATCACAGAAGGCCAAGAACTCTTCGTCATTGTTGCAAATTCATCGTAAGTTCAACAAAACTGATGATCCCATTCCAGGGTATTATTTTGCATACGGATATCATTATTGATTTCTAGAGTCACCCTTTTAACTCATAAGCATAAATAAAAGAATTAAAAACATCTGTATAGATACGGAATTAGTACTACCCATGTGTAATGTGCATCCTTTATTTTTCCCCTAACAAATTTGGGCAAAAAAGTGTGCATTATACACAGCAAAATATAGTATTTGGATTGAGAGAAGTTCTGGGTGACTGCGGGACGGCAGGAGGAAAGAAGCGGGAGCCTGATGGTGCATCTTCTCTTATATCCCAAGGGGCTGGTTTGGGTGTCCCCTTCTATGGGCTCACGAAGATCGTCCGCTATGCATAGATCACATGTGGTTTTACCTGTCCATTTTCCTTACTAGATTAGGGACACATGCAGAGCAGAGACTAATTCTTATTTATCCTTATTTTCCTGGAGCTTAGGAGGGTGTCTGGCACATAGGAGTTACTCAATAAATGTGAGTTGATAGTGAATGAATAAAGCAATTCCAAAAACACCAGTGACATCAAGAGTGAAAGAAACCCCAGAAAGAAGTTATTTGCTTGTTTAGAATTCTCCTAAGGCCACGACTGAATGACGTGACTCTTTGTGAGTCTCTTAAACGTGATGGCAGAAACAGCCCAGATCCTTGTGAGCATAAATTCAGATTATCAGTTGGTGGGGGATAGTGCAGTGAGGATGAAGATGAGGTCAGAGGTTCCTGTCATTGCTGACGGCTGATGGTGGCTTGGACTAAGACGGTAGGGGTGGAGGGCATGAGACGTGGTTCAATCTTGGATATAGTTTGAAATTAGAGCCAATGTAATTTGCTGAGGAATGGCATTTGGGTTGTAGAGAAAGAGAGGGATCAAGGATAGCTCTGGAGATTTTGGCCTGAGCAACTGGTTGCGAAGTGGGGCGTGCTATTTATGGAGAAAAGAGAGGACGCACATGCAGAACAAGAGTTCATTCTGAACACGGTAGGTCCCACGTGATGGTTAGGCATGTGACTAGAAGTGTAGTCACAGGAAAGCAAGAACCAAGTGTGGGCTGGAGATATGCCTTTGGGAGTGAATAATGTGTAGATGGTATTCAAAACCATGAGATCACTGTACTGGGTTAAAGAACACCTCCCCGAAATTTATGTCCTCCATGACTTGTGATCTTATTTGGAAATAGGGTTTTTGCAGATTTAATCAAGTTATGATGAAGTTATTCTGGATTAGAATGGGCTGTAGTTTAGTGACTGGTATCCTTTTATAAAGAGGAAAATCTGGACACACATAGAGGGAAAACAGCCATGTGAAGGTGGAGGCAGAGATTGGAATTATGCTGCTAAAGGCAAAGATTGCAGGCAACCACCAGAAGCTAGGAGAGGCAAGGAAAAATTCTTTCCTGAAGCCTTTGGAGGGAACATGGTGCCTTGATTTCAGACATCCCACCTCTGGAACTGTGAGAAAACACATTTCTGTTGTTTAAACAATCCAGTTTGTGATCTTTTGTTGTAGCAGCTCCAGGAAACTACTATAATCACCAAGGGTGTGAGTGTAGATAGTGGGCAGGAGGCTCCCAATGATGGAGCCTTGGGAAACTGACTCTAACGAGGGTCAAGAAGAGGAAGATCCTGCAAGAGACTGAAAAGGCGTGGCCAAGGGCACAGGAAGAAAGCCAGGAGAGGGGGATGCATCAGAACCAATGTGAAGAAAGTTTTTCTTTTTTTCTAAATTCTTTGTTTCTTTCAATTACAGTTGACATTCAACATTATTTATATTAGTTTCAGGTGTACAGCATAGTGGTTAGACATTCATATAATTTAGGCACTGATCCCCCTGATTAGTCTAGTGCCCACCTGGCACTATACATAGTTGTTGCAACATTATTGACTATAGTCCTTAAGCTGTACTTTACATTCCTCTGATTGTTTTGTAACTACCAATTGGTACTTCTCAATCTCTTCACCTTTTTCACCCAGTTCCCCAACAACCCTGCCCTCTGGCAACCATCATTTGTTCTCTGTACCTGAGTCTGTTTCTGTTTTGTTCATTTATTTTGTTCTTTAGATTCCACATATAAGTGAGACTATATGGTATTTGTCTTTCTTAGTCTGGGTTATTTCACTTAGCGTTGTACCCTCTAGGTCCATCCATGTTGTCACAAATGGTAAGATTTCATTCTTTTTTATGGCCTAATAATATTCCATTGTATTCACGGACCACTTTTTCTTTATCCAATTGTCTTTTTTTTTTTTTTTTTAAGATTTTATTGGGGAAGGGGAACAGGAATTTATTGGGGAACAGTCTGTATTTCTAGGGCTTTTTTCCAAGTCAAGTTGTTGTTCTTTCAGTCTTAGTTGTGGAGGGCACAGCTCAGCTCCAGGTCCAGTTGCCGTTGTTAGTTGCAGGGAGCGCAGCCCACCATCCCCTGCGGGAGTCAAGAAGTCGAACCAGCAACCTTGTGGTTGAGAGCCCACTGGCCCATGTGGGAATCAAATTGGCAGCCTTTGGAGTTAGGAGCACGGAGCTCCAACCGCCTGAGCCACCGGGCCAGCCCCCTATCCAATTGTCTATTGATGGGCATTTCAGTTTCTTCCATATCTTGGCTATTGTAAATAGTGCTGCAGTGAGCATAGTGGAGCATATACCTTTTAGAATTAGTATTTTGGATTTCTTTGGATAAATATCCAGAAGTGGAATTGCTGGGTCATAAAGTAGTTCTATTTTTAGTGTTTTGAAGAATCTCCATACTATTTCCATGGTGGCTGCACCAATCTGTAATGCCACCAGCAGTGAACGAGGGTTCCCTTTTCTCCACATCCTTGCCAATACTAGTTGTTTGTTGATTTATTGATGATGGTCATTCTGACAGGTGTGAGGTGATATCTCATTGTGGTTTTTATTTGCATTTCTCTGATGATTAGTGATGTTGGCATCTTTTCATACTCATATGTCTATTGGCCATCTCTATGTCCTCTTTAGAGAAATGTCTATGCAGGTCCTCTGCCCATTTTTTAATTGGATTGTTTGGAAGTTTTTTGGTGTTGAGTTGTATGAGTTCTTTGTAAATTTTGGATATTAATCCCTTATCAGACGTATCATTGATGAATATCTTCTCCCATTCAGTAGGCTTTTTCATTTTGTTGGTGGTTTCCTTTGCTGTGTAAAAACTTTCTAGTTTGATGTAGTCCCATTTGTTTATTTTTTCTTTTGTTTCCCTTGCCTGAGGAGCTAGATCAGAAAAAAAATATTACTAAGAGCAGTGTCAGAGGGTTTATTGCCTGTTTTCCTCTAAGAGTTTGGTGGTTTCAGGTCTTACATTTAAGTCTTTAATCCATTTTGAGTTTATTTTGTATATGGTGTAAGAAGGTGGTCCAGTTTCTTTTTCTGTTTTCCTTTTTTTTTTTTTTTTTTTTTTGCATATATCTGTCCAGTTTTCTCAATACCATTTATTGAATAGACTGTCTTTCCCCACTGTATGTTCTTGTTTCCTTTGTCATAGATTACATGACAGTATAGGTGTTAGTTTATTGCTGGGCTCTCTATTCTGTTCCATTGATTTATGTGTCTTTTTTATGCCAGTACCATACTGTTTTTATTACTGTAGTCTTGTAGTATATTTTGATATCAGGCTAGCATGATACTTCCAATTTTGTTCTTCATTCTCAAGATTGCTATGGCTAGTAGGGGTCTTTTGTGATTCGATATAAATTGTAGGGTTATTTGTTCTAGTTCTGTGAAAAATTTCACTGGCATTTTGATAGGGATTGTATTGAATCTATAGATTTCTTTGGGTAGGATGGACATTTTAATTATGTTAATTCTTCTTATCCATGAGCACGGTATATGCTTCCATTTATTTGTATCTTCAGTTTCTTTCTTCAATGTCTTATAGCTTTCTTATAGAAAAGATCTTCCAAGCATAGGTCTTTTACCTACTTGGTTAAGTTTACTCCTAGGTATTTAATTTTTCTGATGCAATTGTAAATGGGATTGTTTTCTTAATTTACCTTCTGGCAGTTCCTTATTGGTGTATAAAAGGGCAACTGATTTCTGAATATTAATTTTGTATCCTACTACTTTACTGAATTCATTTATCAGTTCTAATAGTTTTTTTTGGTGGAATCCTTAGGGTTCTGTATATATAGTATGTCATTTGCAAATAATGAATGACAGTGTTGCTTCTTCCTTTCCAGTTTGGATGCCTTTTCTTTTTCATGTTTGAGTTCTGTGGCTAGGACTTCCAATACTATGTTGAATAAAAGTGGTGAAAGTGGGCATCCTTGTCTCATTCCTATTCTTAAGAAGAACACTATTAGCTTTTCCCTCTTGAGTATGACATTAGTTGTGGGTTTGTCATATATGGCCTTTATTATGTTGAGGTATGTTCCCTCTATTCCCACTTTGCTGAGAGTTTTTATCATAAACAATGCTGGATTTTGTCAAATACGTTTTCTGTATCTATTGATATGATCATATGACTTTTATCTTTCATTTTGTTTATGTGGTGTATCTTGTTAATTGATTTATGGATATTGAACCAAATTTGCATCCCAGGAATAATTCCCACTGATCATGTATAATCTTTTTAATGTATTGCTGAATTCGGTTTGCTAATATTTTGTTGAGGATTTTTACATCTATGTTCATCAGGGATATTGGCCTATAGTTTTCTTTTTTTGTAATGTCTTTGTCTAGTTTTGGAATCAGGGTAATTGTGGCCTCATGAATGAGCTTGGGAGCTTTCCCTTCTCTTGTGTATTTTTTAATAGTTTGAGGATAGTTGTTAATTCTTCTTTGAAATGTTTGGTAAAAATTCACCTGTGAAGCCATCCAGTCCAGGATTTTTGTTTGTTGGGAGTTTTTTGATTACTGATTTGATTTCATTAGTAGTAATTAGTACGTTTAGATTTTCTGTTTATTCTTGAATTCAGTCTTGGAAGATTGTATGTTTCTAGGAATTTATCCATTTCTTTCAGATTGTCCAATTTGTTGGCATATAATTGTAATATTTTCTTTAATCTTTTGTATTTCTGTGGTGTCAGCTGTCACTTCTCCTCTTACATTTCTGATTTTATGTATTTGAGTCCTCTCTCTCTCTCTCTCGAGACTGGTTAAAGATTTATCAGTTTTGTTTATCTTTAAAGATTTATCAATTTTGTTTATCTTTTCAAAGAACCAGCTCTTGGTTTCATTGATCTTTTGAATTGTTTTTTAGACTCTATTTTGTTTATTTCCACTCTGATCTTTATTATTTCCTTCCTTCTACTCACTTTAGGCTTTGTTTGCTCTTCTTTTTCTATTCCTTTAAGTATAAGGTTAGATTGTTTATTTGAGATTTTTCTTGTTTCTTGAAGTAGGCCTGTATTGCTATGAATTTCCCTCTTAGGACTACTTACTTTCTCTCTGTCTCCTAGATTTGGAGTCAATGTGCTTTCATTTCCATTGGTCTCAAGGTATTTTTTTATTTCTTTCTTGATCTTGTTGACCCATTCACTATTTAGTAGCATGTTATTTAGCCTGCAAAGTTTCTGTTAAGAAATTAGCTGGCAATCTTGTGGGAGCTCCCTTGTAAGTAACTAGTTGTCTTTCTCATGTTTGTGTGTTTTTCAGGTTTTTTTTTCTTGTAATTGATTTCTAGTTTCATACCATTATGGTTAGAGAAGACACACTTAGTATGATTTCATATTGAGACTTGTTTGGTGGTCTACCATATGGTCATAAGTGCATATTCCATGTGCACTTGAAAAGAACTGATATTCTGCTGCTTTGGGGTGGAATGCTAAAATATCAATTAAATCCATCTGGTCTAGTGTGTCATTACAGACTACTATTTCCTTGTTGGTTTTCTGTTTGAAAGATCTGTCTATTGGTGTCAGTGGGGTGTTAAAGTCCCCTATTATAATTGTATTACTGTCGATCGCCCCCTGTATGTCATTCTACATTTGCTTTATATATTTAAATGCTCCCATGTTGGGTGCATAAATGTTTACAAGGGATATATCCTCTTGCTGGATTGATCCCTTTATCTTTATGTAAAGTCTCTCTTTATCTCTTATTATAGCTTTTGTTTTAAAGTCTATTTTGTCTGATAAAAATATCCCTACCCCAGCTTTTATTTCATTTCCATTCATATAAAAAATTTTTTTTCCATCCCTTTACTTTTAGTCTGTGTGTGTCTTTCAATCTGAAGTGGGTCTCTTGTAGGCAGCATATGTAAGGGTCTTGTTTTCTTATCTACTCAGCCACTCTATGTCTTTTGATTGGAGCATTTCATCCACTTACATTTAAAGTGATTATTGATAGATACATAGTTATTGCCATTTTATTATTCACATTTATGTTCTTCTTTTCTCCCCTTCTTCTTTTTAAAGAAGGCCCTTTAACATTTCTTGTAATACTGGTTTGGTGGGAATGAGCTCCTTTAGATTTTTCTTGTCTGGGAAATTCTTTATCTCTTGTTTAATTTTAAATAATTGTCTTATTGGGTAGAGTCGTCTTGGTTGTAGGTCATTGCTTTTCATCACTTTGAATATTTTATGCCAATCCCTTCTGGTCTGCAAAGCTTTTGTTGAGAAATCAGCTGACAGTCTTATGGGAGTTTCCTTGTAAGTAACTAGTTGCCTTTCTCTTGTTATTAGGATTCTTTGTCTTTAATCTTTGCCATTTAATTATAATGTGTCTTGGTGTGGGCCTGTTTGGATTTATCTTTTTTGGGACTCTTCATTTCCTGGACGTGTATGTTTATTTTCTTCTCCGATTAGAAAAGTTTTCAGTCATCATTTCTACAAATAGGTTCTCAATTCCCTGCATTCTCTCTTCTCCTTCTAATACCCCTGTGATGCAAATGTTGTTACATTTGATGTTGTCCTAGAGGTCTCTTAAACTATCCTCATTTTTTAAAAATTCTTTTTTCTTTCTGCTGTTCTGATTGGGTATTTTCTGCTACCTTGTCTTCTAAATTGCTGATTCAATCCTCTGTTTCATCATCTAGTCTGCTGGTGATTCCTTCTAGTGCATTCATCATTTCAGTTAGTTTTCTTCATTTCTGACTGATCACTTTTTATGTTTTCTATGTCGTTTTTTATGCTTACTATCTCTTTGTTGAAGTTCTCACTAAGTTCATCTAGTCTTCCCCTAAGTTCCTGGAGCATCCTTACAACTGGTACTTGAACTCTGTATCTGGTAGGTTGCAGCCTCCATTTCATTTAGTTCTTTTTCTGGATTTTTCTCCTGTTCTTTAATTTGGGACATATTTCATTGTTTCCTCATTTTGGCTGCCTCTCTGGGTTTGTTTCTATGTATTAGGTAGATCTGCTACATCTTTCAGTCTGTTGGTGGCCTAATGTAGTAGGTGTCCTGTGGGGCCCAGTGGCACAGTCTCCCTGGTCACCTGAGCAGGGTGCTCCTGGAGTGTCCCTTGTGTATGTTGTGTGTGCCCTCCTCTTATAATTGAAACTTAATTGCTATTGGCACATCAGTAGGTGAGATTGACCCTCAGGCTGACTGGCTGTGGGGTTTGGCCACATCCACAGCGTATGGGCTACTGCGGGGGGACTTAACCCAAGGAGCGGGATTTGCCCCAGCAAGCTCTGGTGCCTGCTGAGACTGCCCTTTGAGTCTGTTGCTTGTGAGGCTAATTAGGTGGTACTCTGCTGTGGTCTGAAGCTGACCTCCAGATATACTGGTTCTGGGGCCTCTTGGGAGGGGTTCCAGTGCAGACTTAGGTCATCCACTGCCTATAATCAGCTGGGCACTACCTGGTAGGAGCTACAAAGCAATCAATGTTTGGTTGTTCCCTGTGCTGGACCTGGAGATGTATTGTATGAGAGGTGGGAGAGGACCTGAATCTGGAGGTGGGAGAGGCCATGCTATAATGGCTACCACCAGTGCGGGCCTGGAGTAGTTCTGCAAAAAGCCCAGGGTACCCTGAGGTCTGCTGTCACCTGCTGTCTCCCATAAAGCTCAGCTTCTGATAGAGTCTCCTGTGGTATGCAACTTGGGTGAAGCAGCGTCTCAGGGAGTCACCAGGGTGGGATGAGTGGTGTTTACTAGGTTAATGTAGGTTCTAGTTTGGTGCGAGTGCTGAGCCTGGAGCTACTTGGCAAAAGTCTCAGAGCACACTGAAGCCAGCTACTGCCCACTTGGGGCCCACAGACCCCCAAGAGTTGTCCAAGAAAGTGTTCAACATGGGCAATGATGGTTGCTGGCTGAGAATGTGCTTCTGGCATTGTGGAAGTTGGGTGGGGTTGGCTTGCAGGGAGTCACCAGGATGGAGTAAGTGGAGTTCATCAGGCCAATGAAGATTCAGATTTAGCCTGTGGGGGAGGGTTCTACACAGGACAGATGGCGCCTGCATGCTGGCTGCACAGGAGGAGGATTCTACACAAGGAAAATTGTGACTGTCCTTTCAGTCCTTAAACTGAAGCCGCACAACTCAGTCTCTCCTTGTTTCTGACTTCTTCTGAGCAACCATCCCCTCGCTGGAGCCAAGGGTGAGTGCCTGCAAGTGAATGAATCTGTGCATGTGTCCTTTAAGAGGATGTCTGGGTTTCCTGAAGCCTTCTGTCTCACCTGATGGTGGGAATCTCCACTGTTTTTCACAACCAGATATTGTGGGGGTGGGCTCTTCTTCCAGGCACCAGTACCCTAGGCTGTGTAGCCCGGTGTGGGGATGGGGTCCCTCACTCTTTTGGGGGGATCTCCATGGTTGAGATATCCCTCCTGATTCTCAACCACCACGTGAAAGTGTGGGGCTGGCCTGTTTCATGTCTCTGCCCTTCCTACTAGTCTCCATGTGGCTTCTTCTTCATACCCTTTGTTATAGGACTTCTGTTCAGCTAGACTTTATATGGTTCTCCAGGATTGTTCTATAATTTAGTTGTCATTTTAATGTGGTCACAGAAGGAGGCAAGCACAGCATTTATCTATTCCACCATCTTGGATCCCCTCCCAAGAAAGTATTTCAAGAAGATAAAAACCTAAGCTGCTCCAGATAAGTTGGTAACAATGAGGACTGAGAACTGGTCATTGGACTTGGCCATGAGGAGGTCACTGGTAGCTTTGACTAGCTCAGTTTTAGTGGAACGATTGATGTGAATTAGAGAATGGGAGATGTGGAAGTGCATATAGCATGTCGACAATAATTACCATTCTCCTTGATGTTATAGTTGGCAAAGAGAATTTACTCATCTCATCCTTACAACAACCCTATGAGATGGGCATCATTGTTTACAGAAAGAGAAACTGAGGCTCAGAGGCATTTGCGAATTTGACAGACAGGAAGTGAGGAAACCCAGGTCTTGATAAACAGAAGTTCAGGCTCTTTCCATGTTTCCAAGTTTCCATCTTTCCATAATCTGATGAATAAACCTTGGAGAGGGGTGGAAGAATACTGATTCTTGCCTGTATCCGAACAGTACCAGGGCTTTCCTTCCCAGGAAATGTTTCCCTTTAAAGAAGTTCTTTTGCTAGCCCTTCATTTGGGCCACACTCTCACCTGGCTTTTTCTGACATGAAGGAGCATATCCCCTCCTCCTCCCAGGTGTCTCTGCCCTATGAGGGGTGAGGGGATGCACAGGGATGGGAACCTCATCCTAAATGGCTGGTCTGTTTCCTCCTCTCCATTCTGTGTCCTCAAGGAGAGGCTGAACACTCAAATGGCTCCTGGGGAGGGGCAGGTAATGGACATGATTAATGTGGCCTCTTGGTGGGACAATGAGGAATGGTTGAGCATGAAGGCCTCCCTAAAGGTGTTTGAATTCAAGTTTCAACCACACAAACAAATGTGTGGTTCTGCCAACACATGTGACTATGACTAAAGTTGGTCTGGGCCACTGTGTGGACTCAGATGCTTTAGGTCACTGTATCATGCCTCCTTTCAGTTCCAGGACTGGGACTTACCCTTCTACCCCCAAGTCTCCCTGTCCTGACACAAATGGGTGCCTGGAGCTCTCCCAGATGACTGTTGTCTTAAGAACACCAGACAAGAGGACTGAGGAGACACTGTCATGCCACAGCCCCTGTCCAGATCTCTACCTTTTCTGGGGTCTTCATCTGCCTCCTCTCAGTGTCTTGCTGATGGTCAACCCCTGGCTGGCATTATGCTACATACTGGCTATCTTCTGTTTGCCTCTCCAGAAACCCTTTTTGGCTGCCTTTGGAGGGTGTTCTGTATGGACTGCATCAATAGTTTCCATGTCCCCTGGTTTCATGTTGGATGGGAAACCTGACTGAAAGTCTGAGGGAGTGAGGAGAGTAAGGGCAGAGCACTTATTGCTCTGGTTCCTTCCCACAGGGTTATTTGGACTCCACCAAAGGTCATATCTCTTTTCAAGGTGACCTTCTCTTTCAGACTCTCTGGCTCTTTTCATTGCTTCACCCCTTGCCTTTAAGAAGAGGTTACAGGGGCCAGTCTGGTGGCTCAGGCGGTTAGAGCTCCATGCTCCTAACTCCGAAGGCTGCCAGTTTGATTCCCACATGGGCCAGTGGGCTCTCAACTACAAGGTTGCTGGTTCGACTCCTCGACTCCCACAAGGGATGGTGGGCTCCCCTTGCAACTAAGATTGAACACGGCACCTTGAGCTGAGCTGCCGCTGAGCTCCCAGATGGCTCAGTTGGTTGGAGCGCATCCTCTCAATCACAAGGTTGCCGGTTCGACTCCTGCAAGGGATGGTGGGCTGCGCTCCCTGCAACTAGCAACGGCAACTGGACGTGGAGCTGAGCTGCGCCCTCCACAATTAAGACTGAAAGGACAAAAACTTGAAGCTGAACAGCACCCTCCACAACTAAGGTTGAAAGGAAAACAACTTGACCTGGAGAAAAGAAAAAAAAAGAAGAGGTTACAGCTCTCTGCTTTTACAGCCCTGGACACTGCACTAGTCCTTGGGGTTTCCCTATACCTGTCAATACCTTTGTAAATAACAGGCTCTTGACTCTGGGTTGAATAGTGTCCCCGCCCAGAGCTCATATTCACCCTTAATCTTCAGAATGTGACCTTATTTGGAAAGAGTCTTTGCAGATATAATTAGTTAAGATGAGGTCATACTGATGTGGGGTGGGCCCTAACACCAATGACTGGTGTCCTTATAAGAAAGCCATGTGAAGACACATAGGGAAGCCAGCATATGATGATGGAAGCAGAGATTGGAGTGATACTAAAAGCCAAGGAACACCAAGGATTGCAGGCAACCTCCAGAAGCTAGGAAAGGAATGGAAGAATTTTCTTTTAGAGCCCCCAGAAGGAACCCGTCTTGCTTTGATTTCAGAATTCTAGCTTCCAGAACTGAGAGAGAAGTAAATTTCTGTTGTTTCAGCTACCAAGTTTGTGGTCATTTGTTAGAGAAGCCCTAGGAAACCAACACACCCTTTGTCGAACTTTCTTTCAATTTTCCAAACTTGAGTGTGCCCTCTGTTTCCTGTGAGGACCCTGGCTGATAAGAGTTCTCTAACTCCTCTCATCTCCCAGGAGCTTTCTGTCCCTCAGTAAGACCCCAATCCCCACTGTGGAGCCTAGGACCCTCTCCACTAGGGTTCCACACTGTTTTTTCAGCCATTTATTGCCTGGTTCTCAGCCAAGCTGGTCTCTGATCCTGCTTTGCATTTGTCACAGTTACATTTTCCTGGGTCCTCCACCCAAATATCATCCATTCTTAAGCCCAGCTCCATCCTTTATCCTCCAGCAGAAAGCTTTCTGGATTCCCCAGCCTTATTAGCTCTTGGTGTCAACACGCTTGAGCCAGCATATGGGGTTCACACTGGTGATATTAAAATGGTGTCCCCAACTAGACTGACAGTTCCATGAGATCAGGAAGAGCACCGTATTCTTCATGTGAGCCCCACAGTGCTGGGCACATGGTAATGAGGGTGAAGAAAGAGTCTGAAGAGTTTCTGGAACCGATGTTCTTAGTGTACGACCAGGGGAAGAGCCAGGACCTGCTAGGCTCCAGGGAGCCTATGGGTTCTATGGCTCTTACTAGCTGCAACCCATCTGTGACATCATAGTAGGGACAGGGATCTTCAATGATGTACTAAATGGACTTCCATGGACTAAAAAAGATACTCCAAGAGGTGGGAAAAGAGCATCTTTCTCCTCTTCCCTATTACATCTTTCCTCTCATCCCCTCTCGCATTTCAGTTCTGAGCCCATACTGTTCAAAAGAGTGAGTTTGACCAATTCTTGACTATAGGTGTATATTGAAAGAGAGGATTTTGGTATGTTCTAACCTCCAGCTGGAAGGAATTGGACTTCTTGCCTTTCATTCTCCTCTCCCTTCCCTGAAAAGTCTTCCGGCTCACGATACTCATAGCCATCAGCTCCCTTCCTCCCAGGTCTAAATCTCTCTCTTTTCCCTTTAGAGAAAATGAAGAGGTACACTGCTGCAGAATCCATTTCTAAGTCCTCATTCCTGGAGGAACAGAACTTTCCTTGTAAAGAGCCCAAGTGTGTATTGTATTGGCACAGAGAAGCTCTGTCCTTGCATTTCTTTATCTCTCTCTTTCTGAGTCTCTTTTCAATGGATCTGAATTTTCCCCCTTTTAGGAAAGACTGGCACCTCAAGGAACTGAGATGGGAGGCAGAGGAAAGCCTGGCGGCTCAGTCCTCTCACTCATCAGGGAATAAGGCCTGCATCCCTGTGCCCCCTGTCTCTGGGTCTTGCCTCTGTGGGTGCAGCCTGAGGACCAAGGCAGTGCTGCACCCCCGGCCCCTTCCAGTCAAATGCCCAGCCTCTCAGGGGCTCCCCAGTTTGTCATCAGGGAAGAAGCAGCTGTTTTCAGGGCTGTCTCCACTGACTGTCTTCAGGGCTCAACCCTCCAAGAGTTCTCCAAAGCCCAAGGCCACGGCCATGTCCCAGCTGCTACCTTGGGCCAAGTCAAGAGCTTCCCACAATGCTGTGTCACTACGCAAGCTGGTACCCATGGGTGTGTGGCCTCGGGGATTTCTTGACCCGTTCTCCAAGTCCTTACCAGAAGAATCCCTGCATACCTATAACCCACTGGGAGGGAGTCATTTCCCCAGACAGGGAGCCTTATCGTCAATATCACTTGTAGAGGGTGACAAACCCCAGTTCTCGCTACAATTCTTGTTTAAATAAAAATGTGTTTGGTCAATTATGGTCTTTCTCCTGTGTCTACTGAAAACATGGTAAGGTAAGGGTCTGTTTTAACTGAGAGTATTTTGTTTTCTCATTCTACCCCCAGTTGGGCTTTCCAGGGTCCTGATCTTATGATGATGGAAGGTCTTTCAGTTATGGCAGCCAGTAACCCTGTGTACAGGGTACACAGGGACCCTTGTATTTTTTTCTATAGTGTCCGGTTCTGGTGGGCCATGTAGTCAGATCCTCCTGAGTTCAATTTCCATAAACCTGATGGAAGTTTGATTGGAATTGTATTGAATCAGTAGATCGGTTTATTGAGAACTAATATCATTAAATTATGAGTCTTCCCATTTGTGAACATGGTATATCTCTCAATTTATTTAAGTCTTTAAATTCTGTCAATAATGTCTTGTAATTTCAATGTTAAGGTCTTGCACATTTTTTGTTAGATTTATTCCTAGGAATTGGATGCTTTTTGCTGCTATTGTAAACTGTGTTTTTTATAAAGAGTTTTTATAAATACCGGTGATAGGAATGGGAAACTGCAAAACCTATCCTTCATCTTTTAAAAAAAAAAAAAAAAAAACAGCTTGATTGAGATATAATTCACATACTATACAATTCACCCATTTAAAGTATACAATTTAGTGATTTTCAGTATATTCATAGATATGTGTAACCATCATTACAATCAATTTTAGAACATTTTATCACCTCACAAAGAAACCCCATAACCTTTAGCTATTACTGATTTTATTTTCTATTTTTTGTTGCTGGTAGAGAGAAATGCAATTTATCTGAGTGTATCACGTACACTTAGTGATTACTACATATATTCATTCTAGTAGTTTGTAGATTCTTTTGGATTTTCTCTGTACAACCTTATGCCATCAATGAATGATATTTTGACTTTCCTCTTTCCAATCCTCGAGCCTTTTCTTTCTTTTCTTGTCGCATTGTTCTGGCTAGGATGTCTAGTGCAATGTTGAATAGAAATGCTGAGCGTGGACGTCTGTATCTTGTCCTGATCTAAAGGAGGACCCTTTCGGTATTTCATCACTAAATAGGATGATTGCCATAGGGTGTTGTTTGTCGGTAGATATTCTTTATCAGATTAAGGAAGTTCCATATAAGTTTACTTTAAAAAATTTTTTAATCATGAATTGGTCACCTGAGTTCAAATCCTGATCTTTCACTTATTTGTCATTCTGCTTAGGGGAATTAGGGGAAGTCACTTACCTTCTTTGAGCCTCAGTTTCTTCATCTTAAACTGGAGGAAGGAATTTCTATCTTAAAGTTTCTTGTGAAGTTGAAAATATTTATGAAGAACATCCAGCTCATAGTAGGTGCTCAATTAAATGCCTGGCGTTACATTATATATTGATTTATCATCCTCCTCCCCCTGTGTATATGCCTCATGAGGGTTTGCTTTGTCTCTGTTGTTCAATGCTGTATCTTTAATGTTTAAAACAGTGCCTGGCATATAGAAATTGCTTTGGGAAAGAAAATTTTTGATTAATCAATGTCAACTTCCTCTTTCTCAGAACCCCATGGCTACGAAGCATGGTTTTAGGCCTTGAAATTATATTTGCCCATAGACAAACACATAATTCTCTTGGGCACTTCCAAAGTTCAGTGCCAACTTTCCTTTTGACTTTTAAAAAGTGTCATATTTTCCCCATTGTGATTGTTTAATCAATATCTGTCACCCCTTCTCCCCTAACCTGCTGTGCGTCAAAGAACAGAGCTCAGGGTCGAATCTCAGCATTCCAGCTGCACTGTGTGACAGTGGACAAGTCCCTCCCCCTCTGAGCCCCTGAGACCTGAGGGGTTTCCTCCAATTATGGTTCCAAAGCAGACATGATGCTTGTGGCCTTGCAAATCTCCTGAGAATCTGCTCTGCTTTACTCAAGTCTCTCTTAAGAGCAGCAAAAATCCAGGTCCAGGATGAACCTTCTGAACCCTCAGCAAGTTCTGAAATCAGGGAGATTAATGAAGAACTTGCAGCCTGAGGGATGAAGACTAGCCAGGGACATCTCTGGGCACTCTCCAATGCCACCCACCCTCCGTTCATACGAGGACTTTCAGAACACTCCTTTTCCCCTCCTGGAATGCCTTGCCTTTGCCGCCAAATCCTCTCTGTCCTCTAGGTCAAAGATTTTTAACAATGGCACCATTGGCATTTTAGACTGGATAATTCTTTGTTTGGGGTGGGGGCCTGTCCTGTGCCTTGTAGGACATTTAGCAGCATCTCTGACCTCTACCTATTAGATGTTAGTAGCACCCCCACTCCACCCCAAGTTGTGACAACCAAAATGTCTCCAGATATTGCCAGATGTTCCCTGGAGGAAAAAACAGCCCGTGGTTCAGAACCACTGGTCCAGATGGTCTTTCTAAAGCCCCCTTTTCATCCACCTCCCCCAGCTTAAATTGCCTTCCCTCAGTAGGCCTTTGCTGCCTCTCCCAGCTCACACTTACCTCCCTCTGAATGCTGAGCAACCTAAGCTGCCACCACATCAGGGGAGAATGGTGTGTACCATTACAGAGCACTCACCCCATACTGTTGCAGACAATCTGATGTAATCGTCACAAAACCCTGTGAGTAAATACATGTATGGTCCTCTCCATATTTTGGATACTAGGGCCCAGAGAGGTGAAGTCACTTGTCTGAGGTTACACAGCTGGCAAGGGATTCAAATCCAGGCTGTCATAAACCGCTTACTCCCTTGGACTGCTTTTCTGAAGAGATGGGAGAGGAGGGGTGCTATGGCCTCCCTGGAATCTTCCAGATGAACACACCTGTCCTAAGAACCTTCTTTATAGGAAAATAATGTTAGAGATGAAAGGGACCGTACAGGTCTTCAGTCCAAGACTGTCGCTATGTGCAGGGAGAAAACTCAGGCTCAGTGACAAGGGTTGCTGCTGCAAGGTGGTGTGGTGCTAGCGTGGCCTAGAAGCCAACTTTCTGGGCTCTGGATCCCCATTTTGCTTTTCGAATACCTGAAGAGAGATGCCCATCTGGAAGGTGACGGAGTGGAACTGCATGCACGATTGGACGATATGCGAAGCCTGGGAGTGTGAGTGTGTGTGTGTGTGTGGGGGGGGAGGACTCGTGAGCTCCCTCGCTCCCTCTGTTTTCCCTGAGTCTGGGCTGAAGCCAAAGAAAACACAAGCCTGGCCGCTCCTCCCACCAGGGGAAGTCAAAGTGAGGGGCTTTACAATTAGAGTCTGGAAAATCTTCCACCTCACATCCTCCCCCTTCCCCCAGTCCGGGGGGGGGGGGGGGGCAGTGTGCTCTGCTGGCAGTAGGGACAGGGCTTCCAAGGTCTGGAAACAAGATGGGCTTCCCCCTCAAGGGGCTCACAATCTTTGGTAAAACCAGACAGACGTTGGGCGTAGAGCAAAACCCCGTTTATTACACACTGAAATTCCATCCACCAGGAACCTGCAGGCAGCCTTCAGCCAACCTCGAACGGAAAGAGCAAAGCCCGCCGGACCGCCAGTTCCAGCCTGAGTCTTTACCTGGTACCCCAGAACCACCCCTATTCCTGCAGTCCTCAAACTTCCCCATCCTAGACCCGGCCCCGCTGTCCACATCCTCCCCGCCTGAAATTCACTCTCCATTTTCAGAGAAGTGGTTTAAGCCCACAATCAGGAAAGGATGGAAGATGTCCTCCCACCTTTCCTCAACTTCCCTTATCTCACACCTCCCTCCCCAGGCCTAGAGGTCCTCACCTAAGAGTAGGACAGAGTAGGGGTTGCTTCTCTTCGCAAACTCTTTTGGCAACCCCCTTTCCCTCCCCAACCATCTGCCTTCCCGCCCCGACTCCCGCGCCAGGCTGAGGCGCCAACGAAATGTGATCAAAATGCGTTGCCAAGTCGTTAAGGTATTTGAATTTAAAAAAAAAACAAAAAACTCCCAAGAAAGAAAGTATTTGATGGCTAATAATCTCATTTCAATATAATGGGACCTTCTTCTGCAGAGAGCAAGACAGGTTAAGAGATATAATTATGACTTTGCAAACTCTCTCCCAAGCGCGGGAGACGCGCTGACAGGTCTGCGCGCGGCTGCGCCCGACTCGGCGAGCTCGGAGGGGAGACGCTTTGTCTGCAGGGCCCGTTAAAGAGACACGGTCTCTTTTCCCCCCTCGGCCTACACAGCAATTTAACTGTCAGCCGCGTCTTCGCTCCAGGGTCGGGGGTGGGTGGAAGAGGAGGACCAGACTGCAAGAGGTGGGGAGGGGGAGAGGAGAAGAGCGAGGGGCTGACCTGTCAAACGCTGCTCCGGGAACCGGGAGCTGGGCTTTCAAACCTGTTCCCTCGGGAGCTCTTTAAAGTCACATCTCGCGGCAGGGTCCGGCAGGAGCAATGACGGGGGAGAGGGGCGGATTTATATCAGGCAGCGCAGATTTATTGCCTGTCTCCAAAGTGGCCCTTTTTAAAGGATCCAAAAGGACCGGATTCCTTCTTGGCAGAATCGCTCTGTTTCAGCGGGCGGAAAGGAACCGAATTAGGAAGCTGGGGAGAGATGGCGGGTGCTGTTCCTGTCTATCTCCACCCCCACCACTTCAACCGCACACACACTCTAAGCAAACTTTCCCCACTTTTACTACAATGGGAGAAAAATACCCATTTGAAGCCCAGATAGGGAATCCTCGAGGAAAGAATTTTCTCGGTTTCACGTGTCACCTCTGCACGGAAGGGTGAGAAGGGATATCTCGAATGCGGTGGATCCAGGTGGGCGGGAAGGAGGGGTGGAGGCAAGCGAGCGTTCCCGCACACTTAACGACTACCGATTGCTGTTCGGGTCAGGAGACTGAGGGAAAGTCGAGGCCTGGAGACCGAGAGGTGTTTGAACTGCTACAGCCAACCAGCTGTGCAGCACAGCAGCGCGGAAGGACCCTCGGCGCCCTCCCACTAGGAAGTATGAGCAAACGTGTGAGCGCGCGAATGCGCACGTATGTCAGCATCGCTCCCAGGAGACGGTTCGGCTCCCAAGGCAAGGACACCAGGACACTGTACAAAAGACAGACCGACAGACAGCCTGTCCTGCCAAAGGGAGTCGAGGATGAAGGGGACCAGAAGGCCCCCACCCGCCCCCGGGTCCCCAACATCACTTGTCCCCAACTCTCACGAAGCGACCGGAGCTTTACTCAGGGCATTTCCCGCCGCTCCCAGCCCCGCCTAACTTTGCAAGGAAGGAATTCGGAGCAAGCGGGTGTGCTACTGCCCCTCCCCAGCCCTCCAGGCCCTGAAACTCAGGGCCTTCAGATGGTGGCAGGGAGGACGCCGGCCACGTGTCCTTCAAGGGGTGAGGCCCGGGTGACTCCCTGGATCATTTTGACGGGTGGGGCCGCTAGGACGGAGACTCAGCGACTCCCTCCTAAAGTTGGTGAAGCCACAGTGCCGGGGTTCCGGGGTTCCCTCTGAGCCCGGCGCCTGGCTCTGGGGAACTGTTTGCGATGCCTTCCCGCGTCTTGCACGCGCACGCCGGCCACTGCGACTCCCTAGAGTCATTCGCGCAGCAGTAGAAAATGAGGTTGGCGCTGTTGCGCCCAGAGTGGACCGCACGCCCGGCTGCGTATCCTCGAAATACTGTTTGGATATGCTCGGGGTCATCCTCACATGCCCATCGGCTCCCCCTGGCGGCCCGGGAGGCAAGATTTTCCCAGCCGCGGAGGACCTGGGGAAAACCAGGCCCGGAGAGAGAAGCGCTGCTCACCTGGTTGGTCCCGTCTGGGAACCCCGTCCCTGCATACGCTACCCCTTCGGCTTCGTGGGGCTCGCGGTGGCCTTACTGTGCTGTGGTGCCTCTAGCTTCCCCGACTGTGTATCGCAAGATGGGGAGGGGACACATCTGAAAGAAGACCCCCCCACCCCATCAACTCACTAGGCTTTTCTGCTTGTCGGGTTTCTGACACCCCTGCCCATTTTTTCCCCTTGGTGTTTAATGATCCCAGGACTGAGGCCTGGCGCGCGGCCTCCACCGGGGAGCGTTGCTGACAGGAGCCATGTGGCCGCTAGGGCACGGGACTGGGGGTGTGGGCTCCCCGGGTGGCGGGTCGGAAAGGGGCCCCAGCGGAGCGCTGGGGGAGGGCAGTTCGGGCGCAGAGGACAACCGGCAGGGGTCCTGGCCCGGTGGGGGGCGCCGGGAAGGCGGGTGCGGGCCGGGCTCGCCGCCGGCGGGGTCAGGGGCGAAGGGGCAGGCGGAGGGCAGCGCGCGGGGAGCCGGCGCGGCGGCTCGGGTTACCGCGGCCCAGCCCTCCCACCCGCAGCTCGGGCGCGGGGGCCCGGGCCGACTTGGGCCGCCCCCCGCTGTTTGCATTTCTCTGGCAGGCGGTGGGGCTTGGGTTGAAAGGAATCGCCTCCATTTGGAACGTTGTTTATTTTTCTTAACTAGCCCAGCGCCGACAGACGACCCGAGAGCGCGGCGGCCGGACCCGCCGAGCCCTCGCTGGGAAGGGGTCAGGACCGGGGGCGGCCCGACGAGAAGAGCGCTGCAAGCCCCCACCCGGGAATGCGCCTGGGTACCCCCGCGGCTGGGTTGGGGGAAGGGTCGCTATGGGGCAGAGAACGACTTTCTTTCTCAACGGAAAACGTACTTTCTCTTGTCGCAGTTACCTTAGCTTTGACCTTGCGCGAAGCGGGGCGGCGAAATGGTTAAGCTTTCCGTTTTGGCGTCCGGCTGCCTTGATTTCAGTTCTGCTTCCTCAATTTTTAGCTCCATGACCTTGAACAAGAAGTCTTTGTGACTCAGTTTCCTCGATTCTCAAATGGGTATAATGCAGTGCTTAGCTCTTTGGATTGTAGGACTGAATGAGATTATTCACATAAACCCTCAGCGCAGGGTCTGGAACTTGCTAAAAGCTCGGGAGACATTAGTCCCTCTTGAGGTGTTGTGGGTGGTTATTGGTGCTGGGGCCACACGACGGGGAGTGGGGGTGGGGACAGCCAGCAAGTGTGGGGCCTCCAGGGAAAGGGATGGAGCTGGAGGCCCACGATTCTCAAGCTCTACGGAGAGGTGCGGACTGGGGAGAGTTCTGAGCGTTTTGACATGAAATGAATAAAATGCAAATGATATTCAAAGCAACATGCTAATGAGGATCTATTCTTTGAGCGTCCACAGCCTTGGCAGTTTCCGAATAGTGGCGGAGCTGGCGTGAACCCAGGGACCGGCAGGGTCCAGCCGCCCGAGTCTCGGGTGTGTGTGTGTGTGTGTGTGTGTGAATGTGCGTATGTGCGCGTCGGCGCGAGCCTGCTCCGGAATGTGCGTAGCCGGCTCCGGGCGTGCTCGCGCCGTCATGAAAATGAGGTCAGGGAAGGTCGTTCCACTCTGCAGCATAAATCAAGGAGGAAAGGAGAATGGATGTGAGAGGCAGTCCCTGGAGACCGCCCCGAGAGAGGCAGAGCGAGGGAAGGGGGGGGGGGGAAGTTCTGCGGAGAACAGGCGAGAAGAGGGTCCAGGCGCTCCCCTTCCCTGCGCATCCAGCCGAACAGCAGCGCCCCAGACCCTGGAGAGATCGCGCCTTAAATCCCCCATCCTCCTCCCCAGGCTCCCAACACCTTCCCCCCAATTTAAATGTTCCCTGTCTAAGCGCTCTTTGTCTGAATAGTGAAGATCTTTGCACTCAGCCTCTTCAGGAGCATGTAAGTGCCCACGCGCACATGCCAGTTGCACACGTAATTGCACACTTGTTACTTGCGTGCAAACCGCAGAGGTTCGCGGGGGGGCGCATTGAGGGCACAGAAATGAAACGTGCCGGAGCCGGCTGCTCTCTGCTATTCTCCCTCCATGTGTCTCCCGCCCGCACGCGTCCTTTCTCCAAGCAGTGCGCCTTCCCCCGCGCGCCAATACCCACTACCGCCTTCCCCAGGACCCTGTTGCTTTTCGCTTTCCGCCGGCCGCCGGGGGAGTGCGGTGCTCAGGCCGGTGTTTCCCCGCACATGTCCTTTGACACCAGCGGGAATCTCCCGAGGCTCCGGGTGCCCGGGGCCAGAACTCAGGCACAAGTCCTGGACCACCCAGCTCTCAGGAGAAGAGGGACCAGTGTGCGGCAGTCTGGGATGGGGAATGGGGAAGGAGAGGGGCATCTCTCGTCTTTTCTGTATCTCAAGACTCCAGGCCCAGAGGGCAGGAGACAGTGCTGCGCCCCCTCGCGCCTCTGTAGTGCCCGCCGCGCTTTACTCTCCGCTGCAGCGTGGCTACCCGCCGCTCCAGAATGGGAAGAGAGCAGGGAAGAGGACGGACAGCGCCTGCGATCTGCACTTTGGGACCAGGAACAAATGTATTTCCCACCTCATTTTCTTTATGACAATGAATAATAACAGTGATGATGCCAGAAGCCTGTATGGTAGGCACAAAATAGACGCACAATAATACATACTGAATTAAATTTACAAAAAGTTGTCACCATCATGACCCTGAGCCTCCGTATTTTGTAGATGAATTCATTAAGTCATACATTCATTCAACAAATACTTAGGGAACTCCTACTAAGGGGCAGAGAAAGAGGACACCAAGAGCCTGGCCCTCAGGGCACTTACATTCTCCAAGGACAGAAAGACAGTTAAATAGAAAAACTCAGAGACATAATATGATGTTAGGCAGGGTAGCCCTTTGTGCTGTGAAGGAAAGATTAAGCTGGGTTAGAGAGGGCCTGTCTGGGGAGGAGACAGAGCCCTGAATGAAGTAAGGGAATGAGCCATGCAGACTTCTGGAGGGACAGGGTCCTAGGCAGAGGGAACTGCCAGTGCAGTGGTGGAGATGTGGGAAGGGCCTGGGGTACAGCTTGACAGGGAGGGGAGAGGAAGGAGGTGAAATGGAAGTCAAGCCCAGCTTTGTAGGCCATGGCGGTGGGGAGTTTTGGATTGTACACTAGATATGATTAGGAAGCCACTGAAGAATTTTTAAAAAGGAACTAATGCAACTTCATCTGTGTTTTTAAAAATGATGAAGACGGAGAATGTAACAAATTTGTCATGGTTTCCAGGTTTCTGAGTTTCTTAACCCAGATTTCCAAATGTGTCCCAGTCCACAATGTCAAATACACATGCTTAGGCAAGACTGCCGCTGCGGAGGCCCAGGAGAAGTCTCTAACGGTGTTGTCTCTCCCACTCAGACTTCTAGGCAGGTGTCCAGAATGGGACAGTGAGTGTGGTCTCTAAATCGGCCAGCTCGGGAATCTGGGCCGTGGGGGAGGACGCCTGAGAATCTCTGGCGTTTCCATTTCCTGACTCTCCAACTCACCTATTGCCGTTGCTCTGCCTACCTCGGGCCTTTTCCGGGTTTTGGAGACAGAGAGGGCAACTAGGCTCAAGAAGGTAAGATCCAGTCTCCGTCTCTCCAATTCCGCCGCAACTCAAGCTGCGAATTCTTTCCCCCAGAATGTCTGGTTGCACGTCCATCGTGGTGCCGCACCGCCTCTGGGTGGCCAAGGGGGATATTACAGCGGGAGTCGGTAGAAGATGCAGAACTGTACCAGGGACCGCAGGGGGCGCAGGAACAGGCTTACTGATGGCTTGCCCGGTGCCAGGTGCTGTGAAAAGCGCGTCACTTTAACCGTCAGAGTAACTCCGGGAGAGCGAACTGTCATTTCCCTCACTATACAGACAATGAAATTGGGGCCAAGAGAGGCAACGTAGTTTCTCTAAGAACATATAGCTAATAAGAGGCAGAGTGATTTACTCACTTTCACACTATCTCTTCCTGCCCATAGGGTGTGAGAAGAGGGAAATATTGGCGTCCATCCTAGGAAGCTCTTCCTCCCTTTGTCCCAGAAGAAGCCTCTAGACAATGTCGTTAGTACCAAGCTTCCAAATCCGTCTCTGGGACTGTTTCAAGGTCCTTCCTTCTACTCCCTTTAAGCCCATTTCAGATGGGTCCATGTTCTGCACGTTGAGACCAGTTCAAGAACAGCTGCACAGCTCTGTCTTGCATGCTGCATACGGGGGCGGGAGAGGGGATGTCACGGGTCTCTGTTCCTTCTCTGAGATTCAGGCTGGTCGAGCAACCTCGTCCCTAACGGTGAAGTGCTCTGAATAGGGAGCTCCTGCAACCACAGAGGGCCAGAATAAAGGAAAAGCAAGGGATGACCACAGCGCCCATCTCAATGCTTCTTCTCCGTCTTTATTCCCAAGGTCGGGAGACCCCTGCTTGGGTTGGCATTGGGGCTCTCTCTTTATCTGGGACTGCTCAAACTGGCTTTACACCTACAGCCTTTCGGGTGGGCAGAAGACTCCTGAGAAGAGAGAGCCCCGCCCATTCGCCAGAGGTGCTGCCGGCGCGGAGCTGGGAACTGTTCTCCATCCTCTGCTGCCCCCTAATGGGATAGGACGTGGCTGCCGCCGCCGGCGGTCTTCCCAGCCCCACCGCAGTGCCTTGTCTGCTTTCTCCTCTTTCTTCCCCGGACAAAGACTCCTTCCCAGAGGCCAAACGGGTTTCCTGGGAGAGAGAGGTAAATTTCTGGAAAGATTTGGTGGCAGAACATTACAGAGCAGTGTCCACATAACGAAAGGATCATTACCCTTAAACATTTATTAAGAGCCTACAATGAACATGGCCACGTGAGGAGTTGGAGGAACCCCTCCCTCCGGCTCTCCGCCCACTTCAGGCTTGGGCATGAAAGGCTCACAGTTTATTTGAGGAGAAGTCAGACACAAAATGACTCGTACAACTGTTTTAATTATAGGTTCATAAGAAGTTCAAAGATAGTACAGAGAGGTCTGGGGTAGGCTTGCCAGGTATGTGTCCGTTCTTGTAACAGCTATTGCAGTCAACATACAGACGTCTTCCATCAAATCCCTCATGCTTCCGCTCTCCAGTCACACCCACACCTCCCTCTCCAACATGCTTAACCACTGACAACGCTTGATGTGTTTCCCATCTTTATAATTTTGTCCTTTTGAAAATGTTATATAAATAGAATCATACAGCATATGACCTTTCCAGAATGTCTTCCCCCCCCCCATATTTGCTCAAATTTTCAGCAATTGAGATGCATCCTTTTTATTGCTGAGTAGTACTCCGTGGATGTATCACTGTTTACATGCTGATCTGTTGAGGGACATCTGGTTGTTTCCAGTTTGGGGCTGTTACAAAAGAAGTTGCTACGAATAGTCATGAGCAGGTTTTTACCTAGACATAACTTTTTATTTCTCAATGCCTGAGTGCCATTGTTGTTTCTTCTGGTAAGTGTATTTTTAGTTAGAGAAAGTACCAAACTATTTTCCAGAGTGGCTTATCATTTCTAGTCCCAACCAGCAATGTTTGAGAAATCCAGTGTTTCTCACTAGCATAAAAATAGCTTTAATTTTTTAATATTTAATGTTAGCTGTTCTAATAGGTGCATAGTAATATCTCATCATGGTCTTAATTTACACTTCCCTAATGGCTAGTGATGTTGAACATCTTTTCCTGTGCTTATTTGCAATTGGTGAAATGTTTGCTCATGTCTTTTGCCCACTTTCAAATTGAACTATTTTTTTTCACTGTTGAGTTTTGAGAGTTCGTTAGATATTGGAGAGTTGAGTCCTTTGTCAGGCATGCGGTTTGCAAATATTTTCTCCTATTCTGTAGCTTGTCTTATCCTAACAGGGTCTTTCGCAGAGCAAAAGTTAAAAAAATTTTTTTTTTTTTAAGTCATCTGCTGTGACTTGCTGGTAAACTCTCTCAGTAGTCTTTTTTTTTTTAAGACTTTATTGGGGAACACTGTGTACTTTCAGGCCCTTTTTTTTCCAAGTCAAGTTGTTGTCCTTTCAATCTCAGTTGTGGAGGGTGCTGTTCAGCTTCAAGTTGTTGTTCTTTTAGTCTTAGTTGTGGAGGGCACAGCTCAGCTCCAGGTCCAGTTGCCGTTGCTAGTTGCAGGGGGCACAGCCCTCCCACCATCCCTTGCGGGAGTCGAATTGAACTGGCAACTTTGTGGTTGAGAGGATGCGCTCCAACCAACTGAGCCATCTGGGAGGCAGGCAGCTCAGCTCAAGGTGCCGTGTTCAACCTTAGTTGCAGGGGGCAGAGCCCACCATCCCTTGCGGGACTCAAGGAGTTGAACTGGCAACCTTGTGGTTGAGAGCCCACTGGCCCATGTGGGAATCGAACCGGCAGCCTTCGGAGTTAGGAGCATGGAGCTCTAACCGCCTGAGCCACCGGGCTGGCCCCCAAAAGTTTTAAATTTTAATGAAGTCCATTTATTGATATATTTTTTTAAATGGATTGGATCATGCTTTTGATATTATGTCTAAGAACTCTTCATAAGCTCTAGGTCCCAAATATTTTCTCCTATGTTATCTTCTAAACTTTTATAGTTTTATGTCTTACATTTATTTTATATTATTATTATTTTTTAATTGGGGAAGGGGCACAGAACTTTATTGGGGAACAGTGTGTACTTCTGGGACTTTTCTCAGTCAAGTTATTGTCCTTTCAATCTTAGTTGTGGAGGGTGCAGCTCAGCTCCAGGTCCAGTTGCTGTTGTTACTTGTAGGGGGCACAGCCCACCATCCCTTGTGGGAGTGAAACTGACAACCTTGTGGTTGAGAGCTGGCGCTTCAACCAACTGAGCCATCTGGGCACCCTGGAGCTGAGCGGCAGCTCATTGACTTCATTCTAGTTGCAGAGGGCGCAGCTCGTTGGCCCATGTGGGAATCGAACTGGCAGCTCTGTTGCCCAGAGCTTGCACTCTAACCAACTGAGCCACCCGTCCGCCCGTATGACTTACATTTAAATCTAGGCCCCAGTTTGAGTTAATTTTTGTGTAAGGTATGAGGTTTAGATCAAAGTTCCTCCCCCCTTATTTTTTTTCTTATGGATATCCATTTGCTCCAGCATCATTTGTCGAAAAGACTATACTTCCTCCATTGAACTGATTTTTGCATATTTGTCAAAAATCAGTTGGACATACTTGTGTGGGTCTATTTCTGGGTTCTTAATTCTCTTCTACTGATCCCTACACCAATACCCCACAGTTTTGATTACTGAAGCTATATAAGTCTTGAAACTGGGTAGAATGATTTCTCCAACTCTATTCTTCTTTTACAGAATTGGTTTAGCTCTTCTGGTTCCTTTGGCTTTCCACATGATTTTTGGAAAAATCTTGTTGATGTCTACAAAATTTTATTTATTTATTGCTGGATCATATATAAGTCTTTCTTTTTTCCTTCCTTCTTTCCTTTCATGAATTTGCACATAATGAAAATGTACAGCATTGAAGTAGATATGTAGTAGTTTGAATGGTGAACCCCCCAAAAAGATATGTCAACATTCAAATCCACGAAACCTGTGAATGTTACCTCATTTGTGAAAAAAGTCTTTGCAGCTATAATTAAGTTAGGGATTTTGGGATGAGATCATCATGTTTACTCATGTAGGCCATAAATCCAATGGCAAGTGTTCTGGTAAGAAAGAAGGCACAGAGAGAAGAGGAGGAGGCATTTTGAACACAAAGGCACAGATTTGGGTGATGAAGCTACAAGTCAAGGAAAGCATGAAGCCACCCAGAACCCAGAAGAGGCAAGGAAAGATTCTCCCCAAAAGCCTTCAGAGGGAGTGTGGCCCTGCCAACACTTTGATTTTGGTCTTCCAGCCTCCGGAACTGTGAAAGAACAAATTTCTGTTCTTTTATGCACCAAATTTGTAGTAATTTGTTGCAGCAGTCCCAGGAAACTAATATAGGATATAAAGAGAAAGTCGGTCTTCTTGACCCACAGACACCCATTTTTCCTTCCCAGCAGCAACCACTGTTGCCGTTCCTTGTGTGTCCTCCTTCCAGAGATATTCTTACAGAGCCCCTCAATAATTGGCAGGGACAGATCATTTTACAGATGAGGGGTCTGAAGCTCAGAGAGGACGAATCTTGGCCAAGGACCCACAAGCTAGTCAATGACAAAGATGAACAGGAACCCGACCGAGATTCCCGTCTCTTGATTTTGTTCTCCTTTGATGTAAAAGAAGTGTCTAGGAGCAGGTTTTGACATTAGGGTAGGGAGACAGAAGAGCAGGGTACCAGGTGAATGAGAGAGACGGGGAGTCCCATGGAGATAATAAAGGGGCATAGAAACTACTATGACGTCACCTCAGCTGGACAACACGCAGCTCAGTGCAGCTCCACCAGGTGATTGACAGGCCATAGGAAGAAAGTCCATCCCACTGGCTTTTGTGGAGTCGCTGTTACATTTTAGGTGACAAACTGTATTAAGGGCTGTCAACATGAAGCCCTAATAATACCTAGTAAGGGAGTGAGGCTAGTAAGTAAAGCAGTATGATGAATGATTAGGAAAAACAAAACAAACAGAGGTACGTACTATGTCCTAAGAAAGCCTGGAGTGAGGCCAGGTCCTTTCTATTTAGGAAACTGGGAAATGTCTTGAATTTAATTCAGTAGGAGTTTACCAGGCACACACGGAGGGGAAAACATTGTAGGCAGAAGGGGAACCATTTATGGAACGATGGGAACCCACAAGAGAAGCTGTATCGCAAAGCCACGTGGAGACACTGTCAGTGCCTGGCCCGTATCCCTCAGCATCTCTGTGTGCTCTCTGTACCCGGGGAACAGCCCACAGACAGGGAATGTCAGGAGTGGTGTGTAAATCCCCCAGCGTCTTCACCCCTCAGGTGGGATAATTCTGAGGCGTGTGTTTTCCAGTTTCTTTACAGGATTAAGCTCCTGTTGTCCACTGTGATATTTGACTTAATAGCTCACCCTTCCTTCCCTGTATCACTTTCTGCCTCTTCCTCACTGCTGTTTCCATCATCTCCCAAATAAACTACTTGCACTCAAATCCTTGTCTCAGGATCAGCCTCTGGGAGAATCCAAACTCAAATAAACCATGAGCAGCTCTACATGTGCAAGGAATGAGGTGCAGTGACAGGAGATACTGGAGCAGAGGCCTGTCATGGTGGACTTTTAATGCCCTATAAGGATCGTGGCACCTTTCCGTCTAGGCAATGGGACATTCATTGAAAGTTTAGTAGGGGTGTGACATGACCAGATCTGCATTGTAAAAAGCCCGCTGTGGTCACATAGCCAATCATTAAATGATTTCCCCTACACTTAGAATGAAATCCTAACTCCTAACTGTGGCCTAAAAGGTATTGCATTATATGGCACATGCCTGTGTATTCATCATCTGGAAGCTGTGTGTTTGATTTGGCAATTGTTAGGTTATTGTTGACCCAAATGGCTCAGCAGGGTCAGAAGCCAGATGAAGAGCTGTGGTAGCCTGGATTATTCTTCTCGCTTCTTCAGTCCCTCTTGCCACATGACCTTGCAGTGCGTGAAAGTGGATGGAGTATATTTCCCTGCTAGACTTCTTCTGGCCAATGGAATGTGAGCAGAAGTGCAGTGCCTTAGAAGGCATCACACGTTTCCACTCATTCTCTTGCACTCCTGCCATTCAGCACGAGAAGAACATACCCCAGGAGCTGCTGGGCCAGAGGACAGGAGCCACGTGGAGCAGACAGAAACCCAAGTTGAAGCCTGGAACCAAACCCAGTCATCCTGCAGCCTGAAGCCTGAGTGAGAAAAATAGAAGCTTGTGGTTATAAACCCCCGGCCTGTGCATCAGTGCGGCAAGACTGATTCCTGCAGCCGTGGAATGGAAGAGAAGGAGGAAAGTGAACGAGGAGTATTTAACAGCTTAGCTGTAGAGAATGAGAAGCTAGTGTCGTCTCCCTCCTCCTCCTCCACGTTGCTTTCAGTTTTTTAGCTGCCTAAGATATAAGCCCCTTTCCCATGTAAGGATAACTGTCCACTCTGTGAAACTTTGTGGGACGCGGAGCCCACCTCCCAGGATTCTAGCTAAAAATGCGGGCTCCTCACTTCCCACTCTTCCTTGTGGACAAAATCGTCTGCTAATAAAATCTGCCAGCCCCACCCAGACTGTGAATCAGGTGGAGCTTGTGATGTAAAGAGACAGAAAAGAATCCATTCTTTTGGTGGCAGTGCCATTGTGGCAGCAGCACCCAGTTGGGGGAACAGCCACAGCAGCAGCAGCACCCAGGGCCTGTGCTAGAAGGTCTCTCAGTGTAGCGGTGGCATCAAATGCTCATCAGTGGCAGGAGCAGGGGCTTCACTGGTCCAGCTCTGTGGTGTGATGCTGGCTGCTGCCCTGTAAGCAAACTCTCTGAGTATGCTGTGGTACAGTGACTGCATTAATGGCCTCAACTCACCTCTCCCTGCATCCGTGTTGTCTTGTCACCTTCCCGTTCTGACTCTGGACTCACCCTGTGACTTGCTTTGGTCAACGGATATTAGCAAACGTTTCATAAGCAGAGGCTTGAAAAGCACTTGTGTGATTGGATTCACTCTTTGTCTTAGCCCATTTGGGCCGCTCTAATAAAATACCTCAGATTGGGTGGCTTATAAACAATAGGAATTTATTTCTCACAGCTCTAGAGGCTTGAAGTCCAACATCCAGAAGCCAGCATGGTCAGGTTCCGGGAAAAGCTCTCTTCTGCGTTGCAGATTTCTCATTGTGTCCTCACATGGTGGGAGGAGCAAGGGACCTCTCTGGGACTTCTTTTGTAAGGACATTCGTTTCATTCATTCCACCCTCATGACCGAGTCACTTCCCAAAGGCCCCACCTTCTAATATCACCTTGAGCATTAGGTTTCCAACATATGAATTTGGGGAAACACAAGCATTCAATCCATAGCACTCTCCTGTTGACCTCTGCCATTGCCATTAGAACATGCCTTGGCGGGCCCATTGGATGATGAGACATGTGGCACTAAGCTGAGTCTCCCCGAGTTACCCCAGCTGAGGCCGTCCTAGTCAGCCAACAGCCAGGTGAGCTTCAGATGTATGAATGAGCTCAGCCAAAACCAACAGAGCTCTCTAACCAACCAACAGTTGACCCCAGACACTTGAGCAAGTCCGGCTGAGATCAGCCCCACCCCAGATAAGCTGAACCCCACACACTTGTGAACTAAATACTGTTCATGTCATATGCCAGTGAAGTTTTGTAGTTCTTTATGTGGCATTATTATGGCAGTAGATAGCTGATGGCTGTCTAGCCCTTTCCACAAGCCTGTGAGCTGCCTTTTCTGCTAAATCAGCCAAGAATTGATATCTGTTCCTTGCTCTGACAGAGAAAGACTGAATGTAAATTAGAGAGAAACACGGGGTCAAGGGAGAGGTTGTTTGACGGTGGAGAGACAACATGCGTATAGGCAGAGTATTGGAGGCAGCTGTATTTATTAATACTAGGACATACGTGTGGCTGCACAATAACAGTGCTTTAAACATGACAGTTTACAGTTTTTCTCATGTAAAAGTCTAACTGTCGTGGCCGCTCTGCTGTGTGAAATTTTCAGGGGCCTCGGCTCCTTGTCTCTAAGCTCTGTCGTATTCTCGCCCTGTTGGTCCAACATGGCTCCCAACACATCCACATCTCAGCCACTGGGATGAAGACGAGGGAGGATATGACTTTCTCCTTAACGGATGGTGTTTATATTTATTTCTTCCCTTTTCAACCCATTCTTAGAAATTGGCCACATGGCCACACTCAGCTGCAAGACAGGCTGGGAAAGGCAAACGTTCTGGCCAACCATGTGTATACCTAAAAATTCTGCTTCTGGGCCAGCCCGGTGGCTCAGGAGGTTGGAGCTCCGTGCTCCTAACTCCGAAGGCTGCTGGTTCAATTCCCACATGGGCCGGTTGGCTCTCAACCAGAGGTTGCTGGTTCAGTTCCTGGAGTCCTGCAAGGGATGGTGGGCAGCGTCCCCTGCAACTAAGATTGAACACGGCACCTTGAGCTGAGCTGCCGCTGAGCTCCTGAATGGCTCAGTTGGTAGGAGCGCATCCTTTCAACCACAAGGTTGCCAGTTTGACTCCCTGCAAGGGATGGTGGGCTGCGCCCCCTGCAACTAACAACGGCAACTGCACCTGGAGCTGAGCTGTGCCCTCCGCAACTAAGATAGAAAAGATAACTTGACTTGGAAAAAAAAAAAGTCCTGGAAATACACACTGTTCCCCAATAAAGTCCTGTTCCCCCCCCCAAAAAAAAAGAAAATTCTGCTTCTGTAGAAGAAAGGGCAAAGAGATAGTAGTGGTTCCTACCACGTGAATGGAGAAGACAGGATACTTAATGGAACAAGATCTCTATGGTAGACTTGAGTAGCCATTTCCTTCCTTCTTCCTTGTTACGAGAACTCATCTTTTTAGAGAGGTGAGGCAACTGTGTTCCCAGTCTGGGCATAAATCATGGTTTATCTAAATCAGTACGGCAATCCTACTCAGCTTTGGCAGGAACTTTGCTTCCCCAGCCTCCCCTGCAGCTCTGAGTAGCCATGTGACCCAGTTCTGACCAATAAGCCATGAGGGGCAGGCTGCTGGGGCTTCTGGGAAGTGGTTTCCTTCCTATGAGAGAGACAAACACAGAGGAGAACTTACTGGCATACTCCTGTTTGGAATACTGGTGTGAGGTACTATAGCCGTCAGCCTACGACCACAAGAGGAAGGGAATTACAGGTGCCAACCTAGAGCCCTGACGCCTTTTTGAGGATTCAAATGACAGTAAGAGATGAGTGGGGGTGAACCAGTGGAGAGGGGAGAAAAAGTGTTTGAGCAAGTGAGAACATTGTGTACATGAGAAGGAAGTCTCAGAGACGCCCCTGGAAATTTGGATGGAGTCAGATCATGAGGCCTTTGTATGCAGCGGTGTGATTTACTGTCAGAATTACCTCATTCAGAGTTGGGCCTGGTTCCCCTGCTTGTTGACTGATTCACCACCAAAGCATGACCCGCATTTTCTCTTTCTAGGTTTAAAAGGAATGCCCTTGTCTCCCCCATTAGGTAGTTAAAAGACTTTTGTTATGGACTATCTAGGCTCTTAAAGGCAGAGATCTAGATTTTGTGGGTGTGTAGGGGGTGTTGACTTGGAAAGTTGAGGGAGAAGCGAATGGATCCCAACCCCTCCAGCAAGTGGGGTTTCCTTATTCTTGAGGGAATAGAGAGGTGTCTGGTTCTGCCCACCTTGGAGCCCTAGTGTGACTTCCTTCCAGACCCTGGAGAGACAGGATGTCTAATGGGTGAGCTGCATGGACACAGGAACTGAGCTTAAGCCACAGCCTTTGGGGCGATGAGCAGTGTGACAACCGAAGCTCGGACACACACCAGCCTGAAGTCCAGAGCCCTTCCCTGAGATTCCAAGATTGGGTGAACTTGGGAATTCTATTTGATTGAGATAGAGTTTCTCCTTAAATCCTTGAGAAAGAGCGCTGAGATTTTATATTATTTAAAAAAATAAAGATAAAATAATAAAGCCACTTCTTGCATTACCATGTTCAATTATGGTACATATTCTAACAGTGCTATACAAAGCCAAGGAAAAGGGTTTGAGAAGAGGTCATAAATTACCTCAGTAGCTTTCTTTTAAGCTGATGGATGTTTTACAAGGAAATGTGGAAGATATGTCTCTAAGAACTCAAATACACACACACACACACACACACACACACACACACACACATATATATACACATATATGTATGCGTATATATATATATATATATATATATATATATACACACAAAGTATCCATTTTCATTTAAAAAAACTAATTAAATTGGCCTGATACTACTACCGAATTTCCCCGAAAATAAGACCTAACCGGAAAATAAACCCTAGCATGATTTTTCAGGATGCTTATAATATAAGCCCTACCCCCAAAATAAGCCCCAGTTAAGATCGTCAGCCAGGTGAACGCATTTAGTATGTCATTGTGACACACGACAGACGTATTGAATTATAAAATAATAATATTAATATATAATTAAATATAAATAAATAATATTATTGACATTAATACTTAAAACAAATGATAATATAAGTTATAATTATTTATAAATACCCAAGCAAGTGCCTTTGAAGGAGAGGTAAATGTCTATGTAAACAGATGAACTCGAGACTTAATGCCGAATGACCAATCAGAGTACAGACACAAGGTACGAATAACGTGCGCACTTGATAATGAACAGATGTGACTGTGTCTAATATGAATCTTCATAATTCAATATGTCGTGTGTCGTAACAGACGTACTTAATGTATTTGTGTGAAGTAAACGTTTTTTGAGTTTTGTTGCCTGCAATTTTTCATTGCTTTTGTGTGGACCATCATTCTTTTTTTTTTTTTTTTTTTTTAAAGATTTTATTGGGGAAGGGGAACAGGGCTTTATTGAGGAACACTGTGTACTTCCAGGCCTTTTTTGCTAGTCAAGTTGTTGTCCTTTCAGTCTAAGTTGTGGAGGGCGCAGCTCAGCTCCAGGTCCAGTTGCCATTGCTAGTTGCAGGGGGCACAGCCCACCATCCCTTGCGGGAGTCGAGGAATCAAACTGGCAACCTTGTGGTTGAGAGGATGCCCTCCAACCAACTGAGCCATCCGGGAGGCAGCTCAGCTCAAGGTGCCGCGTTCAATCTTAGTTGCAGGGGGCACTGCCCACCATCCCTTGCGGGAGTTGAGGAATTGAACTGGCAACCTTGTGGTTGAGAGCCCACTGGCCCATGTGGGAATCGAACAGGCAGCCTTCGGAGTCAGGAGCATGGAGCTCTAACCGCCTGAGCCACCTGGCCGGCCCCTGGACCATCATTCTTAACTGTCATCATTTTTTTGCCACTCCTGTCTTGTAAGTCTTCAATTAACACTTGATTTAATGGTAGATCTAAAGGGAATAATATTTTGACCCCAGACAAGATGAGTGCAAAAAGAAAGAGCTATTTCCTCGAGTATAAGAAAGGGCTCCTCTGGCTCTCAGAGATGCCTCAGAATCCAGACGTAGAGCCTGGTGCCAGAAACAGGGGCAGCCCCTCACCTGTGGCCATCATGGGGGTGCTGACAGATGCCTCAAGCGTGCCCACCAGCTCCTGCTTCTAGCCCCACGTGAGTTATACTCGTAGGTATTTTTACTGAGGTTGGGGAGTGTTAAAGAAAACACTGTTAGTGACACTTGTTAAAGACTGTAAGGACGACTTTATTCAACAGGAACTACTGCGACGGAGGTTTTGTCATGGGGGAGAGAACTTGGGCCCAACTCCGAACACAGCAAGGACAAGTGGAGATTATAGCTAAGTAGCAGGGTGGGGGCGAGTGGATGGAAAAGTACCAAGAGGAGACGTCAGGCTGGGAGGATGTTTGCTGAAGGCAGGCCAGTAACACGTGTGGGGATTGTCACTCAATCACTCAGCAGGAGTCTTGCTAAAACAGGACTAAGAGGCCGAGGACAGAGCCCAAGGGTGGGGCTAACTCAAGAAGAGGACTCAGGGGAGCCTGACTCAAGTTTGGTTTGGGGGGAGCTCCTGGTACTTGGGGTCCAGCCCCTCCCCAGTTCAACACCCAGACATCCCTTTTGAGGTCCTGCGCCCTCCCTGCAGCTCTGCCCGTGAGGTTGCAGGGTCTCAACACTCCCCACCAACGAGACAGGAGCCTCTGTTTTTTCTTTGTTATATAAGGAACTTACACAAATTAGGGAAAAAACCCCACTAACATCCTAATACATGAATGTATTAGGTAAAGGACATAAATAACTCGTAAAAGGGACAATGAAACTGGTCAACAAATACGTTTTAAATATTCAGTTTTAGGAGTAATCAATAAGGTTCAAAAATTAAAGTATGATTTTTTTTTTACTTACTACATAAGTTACATGGAAAGAATATATCAAAATAGGAAATAATTTTAAAATAATAATAGCAAATGTTGGCAAATATATGCTAAAGCAGGTGGCCAGCCTTCAAGTTGACCCTCAATGATCCCGCCTCCTGGCTTTTCCATCCTGTGGAGCCCACTCCCCACACTCTCCTCCTGGGTTGATGTGTGTGACCATCGCATGCACCTGAAATAATGGATGTCACTCCTGAGATTAGGTTATAAAAGGTACTGCAGCTTCCATTTTGGTCTCTCTCACTCTTGAATCACTTGTTCTGGGGGAAGCCAGTGGCCATGTTACGAGGACACTCAAACAGCCTCTAGAAAGGTCCACGAGGTGAGGAACTGAGGTATCTGGCCAACATCCAGCAAGACACTGAGACTTCCTGCCAATAACCACATGGGTCAGCTTGGAGGAGGATCTGAGGGTCTCTTCCACCGCCCCTCCCCCGACTCCAACCCCCACAGAGCATTCAGGTGACCACAGCCCCAGCCAACGCTGGACGCCACTGCCTGAGACACCCTGATCCAGAACCACTCAGCTCAGCCACCACCAGGAGCTATGACATAAAAAATATGTGTTATCATAGGCTCTTGAAGTTCGAGGTAATTTGTTACAAAGCAAGAAATAATACAGTATTGAGGGGGGGGAAATAGTCAAATATACTTAAAGTGTGAAGAAAACAGTTTTCTGTCCTATCTCTTCGTAGCCACCCAGACGTTCTCCTCAGAGGTCAGTGCCCAAATGCCAGACCACCACTGCCGGACTTTCTGTTATGAGAAGAAAAGTAAATCTTTCTTTGTTTAAAGGCTACCATTGTTTGCGTTTCTGTTCTTTGCAGCCAAATGTACTCCTAACTGATACAGGGGCCTTAGGCTGTAAAGCCTTATAATGTGCTCACTGTCATTGTTATTTTCTTCCCCGACCTAACAATGCAAGCGATCCAGCTGAGAGGAGCTGGCAGCAACGTGTTCTGCTGGGATCACAAGTCAAATTGTGGAAGGAACAGTAGATATAAAGTCTTACTGTAATTGAGTTAATCTAAGATTAACTCATCATGATAAGACTAACGGCACCATTTCAGGAACTGAGAGAAAAAGCCTGTTAATTAAATTATGCTCGATGCTTTCTCATCACTTTGAACTTCTGTTTTCTACTTATCACACTAATTTTTAAACTTAGTCAGACATAGATTTTTCAATCATGTATCAATCGTTACAAGAATGTTCAACTTTAGGAGTAACCAATAAACTGCAAAAAGACTCTTTCATGTTGACATCCTTAGCATATTTTCTTTTGTCTTCTGCCTCATAGTAACAAAATAGCTGCTGAGGCTCTAGGCATCACAGCACATGCAAGTTAAGAAGGAATGGTGCCAGCCACATCATCCTCTTTTATCAGGAAAAGCAAGTCTTCCTAGAGCCCCTAGCAGTTTTCTGCTTATGTGTCATTTGCTGGAACTGTGTCCCATGGACACCCTTGGTACAATCTAATAACTGGAAAAGTAAATATTTTGCCTGTGTCTTGGTTCATTGCCATCCTGAACAAAAGCAGACTTCTGTTAGCAAAGAAGGAGGAAATGGGGCTGGGAAGGAAGCTAATGGTGTCTGTTACAACACAGATTAATAAATAGTAGTTTTATATGCATAATAAATAATAGTTGCCCCTGGGCATACAGTAAAAATAATGATAGCAAAAATACTTAGATAGTACAGTGCTTCTGTGTTCCAGGGTACAGGTCTGAATGTTTGAAATATATTAACGTATTTCATCCTCACAGCCACTTTATGAGGTAAATGCTGTTATTACCCTTGTTTTATTTCTTATTGTGCCTCATCTGCTCACAACTAGATTTACTGTAATCCTTGGTGCATGGCATATTCTTCATTGCTCCACGCATGGCTCTCTGTTGTTTACTTTTCAAATAGTAGTTATTTTTAATATTAATAGTCCCTCCAATCCTTCACCCAAAATAAAATGAGGATCTTATCAATAATTCACGTCTGACTGGATGGTCCACCCGACCCATGTCACTTCCTCCCCCGGCCCAAAGTAATCCTCCAGAATCCTAAAGTCATCATTTCTTTACTTTCCTTATACAATTTTATACTTTTATTGCATCTATATATGTTCCTAAAAATGTGTGTGTGTATGTGTGTTTAATATGTATCTATGGTTGTTTTTAACTGTCTTATCATCTTTTGATACTTTTTTGTCACTTATTGTTACATTGCTAAGATTCATTCATATTGTTGTGTGTTGCTACAGTCGTTTGACAACCATTTAAAATCCAGTGTGTGAATATGTAACAGTTTACTCATCCTCAAACCATTCTTTATTGAAGTACTGTCGCGTCCCGCGCAACAGAGGCAGTGAGTGTGCGAGAAGGGGCGGCTTGGGTTAAGTTTTAAGAAAGAAACAAACAGAAGCTTAATGTTGTTAAATCTCAGAAGGCCACGGGGCCTCACAGTCTCAGAGGACTGGAGCCCCTAATCGGACGGACTGGAGGCTTTTATTGACACTCATACAAGTAACATTGTCTCTTACACAGTCTGTGAGACTCATATCATAGCAGATAAAATGTTTATTTCAATCACCCTTTGTCTGTTAACAGCCGAAGCACAAGGTCCTACAATGTCTTAATTAAGGTATGTACCTTTTCAGGGACAAGTCTCTCATATTGTAACAGTTGCGTTGAGATAAGTGGAGAGAACTGGTCTTCATTGTTCTCATGACTTCTCTCACAAACAGGTGTGAGAGAAAAGCCAGAGCCAGCAGTGGCTTTTCCCAGGCAGGGAGAAGGAGAGGCAAGGCCCTTTCCCATATTTTTCTAAGGCATCATGTCGGGGGTCTCCACTCGGTTCTGCCTGACTTGGGTTGTATCTCCCGTGAGATATCTTACCCGTCTTTGGCTGCAAACCATCTTTTGGAGACCAGATAGACAATGTGTAAACACAAGAATGGAACAAAGTCCCAGAAAGGCACAGAAAGGCACAGTCTCAGACTCTTCTTTCCTTAAGGAAAGACATGGGGGGACAATCGGCTAGGCTGTTGTGTGACTACAAAGTACCTATTTCGTACTTATTGATTGTTTTCTTTTCTGATTATTCACTAGTTTGTCTCTGTCACAATAGTTTGCTAATAGTTTCATGTGATTGCAGCAGTTTTTCTACATCCTTTGTAATGGCAGCATGAGACCCTGCCTCTTGCAAGACTTGCCATCATGCTTTGCAAATGATTTGCCTTGTGTTGTCAGCTGTTTACACTGGGCTACGTGAGAAAGACTGACTAATAAAGACTTTGATCTGATGGGCTTATTAGGGCACAGAGAGCCCAGACTCTCAGCCAAGAGGAATATTGGGGGGAGGTGGGGAAGGTCAGTTCATTGTTGAATATTTCATTGTTATGATCTGTAAACAATACTATAAACAGGGCCCCTTGAGAATGGAGATGGAGCTGCCATGAATGTCTTATACCTCACATCTTTGGAATTGTTAGAAAAGAGCAAAATAACCTTTGCACTGGGCCTAAGCAACCCTGTGCCTTGCAAAAAACTGTTTGCAAAATAACAAGAAGCAGTTATTATGACTCCTGGACTGAAAGTATAGGACAGTGTTTAGAATTATCATGACTATGTTATATTATCTGCACCAATAGAAATGCCTTCCTTCTATTGATGTAATTGATCCCCTTTCCTTTCTCATAAATACTCTCGCTTTGTCTTCTAATCAGAACACTATTCGGGCTTCTGCCTGAATCAGTGAATCCCAAATGACTATTGTTATTGATTTCAATAAATGCTTGTTGCCTCTCACTTTGAAAGGACGGTTTCATTTTATCTTTTTTTTTTTTTAGCTTAGCAGATCACTTTCTTTTTTCATTTATTGGGGTGACAATTGTTAGTAAAATTACATAGATTTCAGGTGTACAATTCTGTATTACATCATCTATAAATCCCATTTTGTGTTCACCACCCAGAGTCAGTTCTCCTTCCATCACCATATATTTGATCCCCCTTACCGTCATCTCCTAACCCCCACCCCCCTTACCCTCTGGTAACCACTAAACTATTGTCTGTGTTTATGAGTTTTTGTTTCCCATTTGTTTGTCTTGTTCTTTTGTTGTTTTCGGTTTATATACCACGTATCAGTGAAATCACATGGTTCTCTGCTTTTTCTTGTCTGACTTATTTCGCTTAGCATTGTACTCTCAAGATCCACCCATGTTGTCACAAATGTTCCTATATCATCTTTTCTTACCGCCTAATAGTATTCCACTGTGTATATATACCACAACTTCTTTATCCATTCATCTATCGAAGGACATTTTGGTTGTTTCCATGTCTTGGCCACCGTAAACAAAGCTGCAATGAACACTGGAGCACACGTGTCTTCATGTCTAAATGTTTTCAGATTTTTTGGGTAGATCCCCAGGAGAGGGATTGCTGGGTCACATGTTAATTCTATTCGTAATTTTTTGAGGAACCTCCATACTGTCTTCCATAACAGCTGCACCAGTCTGCATTCCCAACAACAGTGTATCAGGGTTCCTTTTTCTCCACAGCCTCTCCAACACTTGTTACTATTTGTCTTGTTGACAACAGCCATTATTACTGGGGTGAAGTGATATCTCATTGTGGTTTTGATTTGCATTTCTCTGATGATTAGTGATGTTGAGCATTTTTTCATATGTCTATTTGCCATTTGTATGTCCTCTTTGGAGAAATGTCTCTTTAGGTCCTCTGCCCATTTTTCAATTGGGTTGTTTGTTTTGTTATTGTTGAGTTTCGTGAGTTCCTTGTATATTTTGGATATTAGCCCCTTATCGGAGGTACTGTTTGCAAAAATCTTCTCCCATTCAGTTGGTTGCCTCTTTATTTTTTTTTTATTAATATATATATTTTTTTAATTGGGGAAGGGGAACAGGACTTTATTGGGGAACAATGGTCAAATTGTTGTCCTTTCAATCTTAGTTGTGGAGGGTTCTGTTCAGCGTCAAGTTGTTGTTCTTTCAGTCTTAGTTGTGGAGGGCGCAGCTCAGCTCCAGGTCCAGTTGCCGTTGCTAGTTGCAGGGGGCACAGCCCACCATCCCTTGCGGGAGTCGAACCGGCAACCTTGTGGTTGAGAGGACATGCTCCAACCAACTGAGCCATCCGGGAGCTCAGCGGCAGCTCAGCTCAAGGTGCCATGTTCAATTTTAGTTGCAGGGGGCGCTGCCCACCATCCCTTGCGGGAGTCAAGGAATTGAACTGGCAACCTTGTGGTTGAGAGCCCGTGCTCCAACCAACAACTGAGCCATCCGGGAGGCAGCTCAGCTCAAGGTGCTGTGTTCAATCTTAGTTGCAGGGGGCAGAGCCCACCATCCCTTGCGGGACTCGAGGAATTGAACTGGCAACCTTGTGGTTGAGAGCCCACTGGCTCATGTGGGAATCGAACCGGCAGCCTTCGGAGTTAGGAGCACGGAGCTCTAACCACCTGAGCCTCTGGGCCGGCCCGGTTGCCTCTTTATTTTGTTGATGGTTTCTTTTGCTGTGCAGAAGCTTTTAAGTTTCATATAGTCCCATTCGTTTATTTTAGGTTTTACTTCCATTGCCTTTGGAGTCAAATTCATAAAATGCTCTTTGAACCCAAGGTCCATAAGTTTAGTACCTACGTTTTCTTCTATGCAGTTTATTGTATCAGGTCTTATGCTTAAGTCTTTGATCCATTTTGAATTAATTTTGGTACATGGTGACAGATAGCAGTCCAGTTTCATTCTTTTGCACGTGGCTATCCAATTCTCCCAGCACCATTTATTGAAGAGGCTGTCTTTGCTCCATTGTGTTTTTAGCTTCTTTGTCAAAAATTATCTGTCCATATTTATGCGGTTTTATTTCTGGGTTCTCAATTCTATTCCATTGGTATATGTGTCTGTTTTTCTGCCAATACCATGCTGTTTTGATTATTGTAGCCCTGTAGTACAAGCTAAAGTCAGGGAGTGTGGTACCTCCAGTATTGTTCTTGTTTCTTAAGATTGCTTTTGGCTATTTGGGGTCTTTTGTGGTTCCAAACAAATCTGATGATTTTTTGTTCTATTTCTTTAAAATATGCCATTGGGATTTTGATGGGGATTGCATTAAATATGTATATTGCTTTGGGTAATATGGCCATTTTAACTATGTTGATTCTTCCAATCCATGAGCATGGAATGTCTTTCCATTTCTTTGTGTCTTCAATTTCTTTCAAAAACGTCTTATAGTTTCCAGCATATAGGTCCTTACATCCTTGGTTAAGTTTATTCCTAGGTATTTTATTCTTTTTGCTGCAATTGCAAAAGAAATTGTTTTTTGTATTTCTTTTTCTGAGATTTCTTTGTTAGTATATAGGAATGCAATGGACTTTTGTACAGTGATTTTGTAGCCAGCAAATTTACTGTATTCGTTGATTGTTTCTAATAGATTTTTGGTGGAGTCTTTAGGGTTTTCTATATATAGCATCATGTCATCTGCAAAGAGTGATAATTTCTTCATGGTTCAGCCTTGGAAGGCTATATGTTTCCAAGAACTTGTCCATTTCTTCTATGTAATTGAATATGGTGGCATACAGTCCTTCATAATATTCTTGGATGATCCTTTGTACTTCTGTGGTGTCCGTGATAACTTCCCCTTTTTCGTTTCTGATTTTGTTAATTAGGGTTTTCTCTCTTTTTATCTTACTGAGTCTAGCCAAGGTTTTGTCAATTTTGTGAATCTTTTCAAAGAACCAGCTCTTTGTCACATTAATTTTTTCTATTGTCTTTTTGTTCTCCATTCCATTTAGTTCTGCTCTGATTTCTGTTATTTCCTTTCTTCTGCTGACCTTGGGTTTCACTTGTTCTTCTTTTTCTAGTTCTTTAAGGTGTAATATGAGGTTATTTATTTGGGATTTTTCATGTTTCTTGAGATAGGCCTGTAATGATATAAATTTCCCTCTTAAAACTACTTTCGCTCCATCCCCAAATTTTTGGTAGGATGCATTTTCATTGTCATTTGTTTCTATGTATCTTTTTATCTCTCCTCTAATTTCTTCTTTGACCCAGTCGTTCTTTAAAAGTATGTTGTTTAATCTCCATGTATTTGTGTTTTTTTTCCTGTTTTCTTTTGCAGTTGATACCCAGTTTTAAAGATTTGTGATCAGAGAATATGCTTTGTATGATTTCAACCTTCTTAAATTTGCTGAGGCTGATTTTATGTCCCAATATATGGTCTATCCTTGACAATGTTCCATGTACACTAGAAAAGAATGTATAGTCTGATGTTTTAGGACGAAGTACTCTATATATGTCGATTATGTCCATTTCATCTAATGTGTCATTTACGGCTACTATTTTGCTATTTATTTTCTGTTTGGATGACCTATCCATAGCTGTCAATGATGTATTTAAGTCCCCTAGTATAATTCTGTTTTGGTCAATTTCTCCCTTTAGTTCTGGTAGTAGTTGCTTGGTGTATTTCGGTGCTCCCTGATTGGGGGCATAAATGTTGATGACTGTTATGTCTTCTTGTTGTATAGTCCCCTTTCCCATTATGAAATGTCCATCTTTGTCTCTTGTTATCTTTTTCACCCCGAAGTCTGTTTCATCTGATATCATGATGGCTACACCTGATTTTCTCTGGGTACCATTTGCTTGGAGTGTCAATTTCCACCCTTTCACTTTGAGTCTATGTTTGTCCTTGTAGCTGAGATGTGTCTCTGGGAGACAGCATATGGTTGGGTTTAGTTTTTTGATCCAATCTGCTACTCTGTGCCTTTTTATTGGTGAGTTCAGTCCATTTACATTTAGGGTGATTATTGATATGTGAGGACTTCCTGTCATTCTATCTTTAGTTTTAGCATGGAGCTCTAACCGCCTGAGCCACCTGGCCGGCCCCTGGACCATCATTCTTAACTGTCATCATTTTTTTGCCACTCCTGTCTTGTAAGTCTTCAATTAACACTTGATTTAATGGTAGATCTAAAGGGAATAATATTTTGACCCCAGACAAGATGAGTGCAAAAAGAAAGAGCTATTTCCTCGAGTATAAGAAAGGGCTCCTCTGGCTCTCAGAGATGCCTCAGAATCCAGACGTAGAGCCTGGTGCCAGAAACAGGGGCAGCCCCTCACCTGTGGCCATCATGGGGGTGCTGACAGATGCCTCAAGCGTGCCCACCAGCTCCTGCTTCTAGCCCCACGTGAGTTATACTCGTAGGTATTTTTACTGAGGTTGGGGAGTGTTAAAGAAAACACTGTTAGTGACACTTGTTAAAGACTGTAAGGACGACTTTATTCAACAGGAACTACTGCGACGGAGGTTTTGTCATGGGGGAGAGAACTTGGGCCCAACTCCGAACACAGCAAGGACAAGTGGAGATTATAGCTAAGTAGCAGGGTGGGGGCGAGTGGATGGAAAAGTACCAAGAGGAGACGTCAGGCTGGGAGGATGTTTGCTGAAGGCAGGCCAGTAACACGTGTGGGGATTGTCACTCAATCACTCAGCAGGAGTCTTGCTAAAACAGGACTAAGAGGCCGAGGACAGAGCCCAAGGGTGGGGCTAACTCAAGAAGAGGACTCAGGGGAGCCTGACTCAAGTTTGGTTTGGGGGGAGCTCCTGGTACTTGGGGTCCAGCCCCTCCCCAGTTCAACACCCAGACATCCCTTTTGAGGTCCTGCGCCCTCCCTGCAGCTCTGCCCGTGAGGTTGCAGGGTCTCAACACTCCCCACCAACGAGACAGGAGCCTCTGTTTTTTCTTTGTTATATAAGGAACTTACACAAATTAGGGAAAAAACCCCACTAACATCCTAATACATGAATGTATTAGGTAAAGGACATAAATAACTCGTAAAAGGGACAATGAAACTGGTCAACAAATACGTTTTAAATATTCAGTTTTAGGAGTAATCAATAAGGTTCAAAAATTAAAGTATGATTTTTTTTTTACTTACTACATAAGTTACATGGAAAGAATATATCAAAATAGGAAATAATTTTAAAATAATAATAGCAAATGTTGGCAAATATATGCTAAAGCAGGTGGCCAGCCTTCAAGTTGACCCTCAATGATCCCGCCTCCTGGCTTTTCCATCCTGTGGAGCCCACTCCCCACACTCTCCTCCTGGGTTGATGTGTGTGACCATCGCATGCACCTGAAATAATGGATGTCACTCCTGAGATTAGGTTATAAAAGGTACTGCAGCTTCCATTTTGGTCTCTCTCACTCTTGAATCACTTGTTCTGGGGGAAGCCAGTGGCCATGTTACGAGGACACTCAAACAGCCTCTAGAAAGGTCCACGAGGTGAGGAACTGAGGTATCTGGCCAACATCCAGCAAGACACTGAGACTTCCTGCCAATAACCACATGGGTCAGCTTGGAGGAGGATCTGAGGGTCTCTTCCACCGCCCCTCCCCCGACTCCAACCCCCACAGAGCATTCAGGTGACCACAGCCCCAGCCAACGCTGGACGCCACTGCCTGAGACACCCTGATCCAGAACCACTCAGCTCAGCCACCACCAGGAGCTATGACATAAAAAATATGTGTTATCATAGGCTCTTGAAGTTCGAGGTAATTTGTTACAAAGCAAGAAATAATACAGTATTGAGGGGGGGGAAATAGTCAAATATACTTAAAGTGTGAAGAAAACAGTTTTCTGTCCTATCTCTTCGTAGCCACCCAGACGTTCTCCTCAGAGGTCAGTGCCCAAATGCCAGACCACCACTGCCGGACTTTCTGTTATGAGAAGAAAAGTAAATCTTTCTTTGTTTAAAGGCTACCATTGTTTGCGTTTCTGTTCTTTGCAGCCAAATGTACTCCTAACTGATACAGGGGCCTTAGGCTGTAAAGCCTTATAATGTGCTCACTGTCATTGTTATTTTCTTCCCCGACCTAACAATGCAAGCGATCCAGCTGAGAGGAGCTGGCAGCAACGTGTTCTGCTGGGATCACAAGTCAAATTGTGGAAGGAACAGTAGATATAAAGTCTTACTGTAATTGAGTTAATCTAAGATTAACTCATCATGATAAGACTAACGGCACCATTTCAGGAACTGAGAGAAAAAGCCTGTTAATTAAATTATGCTCGATGCTTTCTCATCACTTTGAACTTCTGTTTTCTACTTATCACACTAATTTTTAAACTTAGTCAGACATAGATTTTTCAATCATGTATCAATCGTTACAAGAATGTTCAACTTTAGGAGTAACCAATAAACTGCAAAAAGACTCTTTCATGTTGACATCCTTAGCATATTTTCTTTTGTCTTCTGCCTCATAGTAACAAAATAGCTGCTGAGGCTCTAGGCATCACAGCACATGCAAGTTAAGAAGGAATGGTGCCAGCCACATCATCCTCTTTTATCAGGAAAAGCAAGTCTTCCTAGAGCCCCTAGCAGTTTTCTGCTTATGTGTCATTTGCTGGAACTGTGTCCCATGGACACCCTTGGTACAATCTAATAACTGGAAAAGTAAATATTTTGCCTGTGTCTTGGTTCATTGCCATCCTGAACAAAAGCAGACTTCTGTTAGCAAAGAAGGAGGAAATGGGGCTGGGAAGGAAGCTAATGGTGTCTGTTACAACACAGATTAATAAATAGTAGTTTTATATGCATAATAAATAATAGTTGCCCCTGGGCATACAGTAAAAATAATGATAGCAAAAATACTTAGATAGTACAGTGCTTCTGTGTTCCAGGGTACAGGTCTGAATGTTTGAAATATATTAACGTATTTCATCCTCACAGCCACTTTATGAGGTAAATGCTGTTATTACCCTTGTTTTATTTCTTATTGTGCCTCATCTGCTCACAACTAGATTTACTGTAATCCTTGGTGCATGGCATATTCTTCATTGCTCCACGCATGGCTCTCTGTTGTTTACTTTTCAAATAGTAGTTATTTTTAATATTAATAGTCCCTCCAATCCTTCACCCAAAATAAAATGAGGATCTTATCAATAATTCACGTCTGACTGGATGGTCCACCCGACCCATGTCACTTCCTCCCCCGGCCCAAAGTAATCCTCCAGAATCCTAAAGTCATCATTTCTTTACTTTCCTTATACAATTTTATACTTTTATTGCATCTATATATGTTCCTAAAAATGTGTGTGTGTATGTGTGTTTAATATGTATCTATGGTTGTTTTTAACTGTCTTATCATCTTTTGATACTTTTTTGTCACTTATTGTTACATTGCTAAGATTCATTCATATTGTTGTGTGTTGCTACAGTCGTTTGACAACCATTTAAAATCCAGTGTGTGAATATGTAACAGTTTACTCACCCTCAAACCATTCTTTATTGAAGTACTGTCGCGTCCCGCGCAACAGAGGCAGTGAGGGTGCGAGAAGGGGCGGCTTGGGTTAAGTTTTAAGAAAGAAACAAACAGAAGCTTAATGTTGTTAAATCTCAGAAGGCCAAGGGGCCTCACAGTCTCAGAGGACTGGAGCCCCTAATCAGACGTACTGGAGGCTTTTATTGACACTCATACAAGTAACATTGTCTCTTACACAGTCTGTGAGACTCATACATAATAGCAGATAAAATGTTTATTTCAATCACCCTTTGTCTGTTAACAGCCAAAGCACAAGGTCCTACAATGTCTTAATTAAGGTATGTACCTTTTCAGGGACAAGTCTCTCATATTGTAACAGTTGCGTTGAGATAAGTGGAGAGAACTGGTCTTCATTGTTCTCATGACTTCTCTCACAAACAGGTGCGAGAGAAAAGCCAGAGCCAGCAGTGGCTTTTCCCAGGCAGGGAGAAGGAGAGGCAAGGCCCCTTCCCATATTTTTCTAAGGCATCATGTCGGGGGTCTCCACTCGGTTCTGCCTGACTTGGGTTGTATCTCCCGTGAGATATCTTACCCGTCTTTGGCTGCAAACCATCTTTTGGAGACCAGATAGACAATGTGTAAACACAAGAATGGAACAAAGTCCCAGAAAGGCACAGAAAGGCACAGTCTCAGACTCTTCTTTCCTTAAGGAAAGACATGGGGGGACAATCGGCTAGGCTGTTGTGTGACTACAAAGTACCTATTTCGTACTTATTGATTGTTTTCTTTTCTGATTATTCACTAGTTTGTCTCTGTCACAATAGTTTGCTAATAGTTTCATGTGATTGCAGCAGTTTTTCTACATCCTTTGTAATGGCAGCATGAGACCCTGCCTCTTGCAAGACTTGCCATCATGCTTTGCAAATGATTTGCCTTGTGTTGTCAGCTGTTTACACTGGGCTACGTGAGAAAGACTGACTAATAAAGACTTTGATCTGATGGGCTTATTAGGGCACAGAGAGCCCAGACTCTCAGCCAAGAGGAATATTGGGGGGAGGTGGGGAAGGTCAGTTCATTGTTGAATATTTCATTGTTATGATCTGTAAACAATACTATAAACAGGGCCCCTTGAGAATGGAGATGGAGCTGCCATGAATGTCTTATACCTCACATCTTTGGAATTGTTAGAAAAGAGCAAAATAACCTTTGCACTGGGCCTAAGCAACCCTGTGCCTTGCAAAAAACTGTTTGCAAAATAACAAGAAGCAGTTATTATGACTCCTGGACTGAAAGTATAGGACAGTGTTTAGAATTATCATGACTATGTTATATTATCTGCACCAATAGAAATGCCTTCCTTCTATTGATGTAATTGTTCCCCTTTCCTTTCTCATAAATACTCTCGCTTTGTCTTCTAATCAGAACACTATTCGGGCTTCTGCCTGAATCAGTGAATCCCAAATGACTATTGTTATTGATTTCAATAAATGCTTGTTGCCTCTCACTTTGAAAGGACGGTTTCATTTTATCTTTTTTTTTTTTTAGCTTAGCAGATCACTTTCTTTTTTCATTTATTGGGGTGACAATTGTTAGTAAAATTACATAGATTTCAGGTGTACAATTCTGTATTACATCATCTATAAATCCCATTTTGTGTTCACCACCCAGAGTCAGTTCTCCTTCCATCACCATATATTTGATCCCCCTTACCGTCATCTCCTAACCCCCACCCCCCTTACCCTCTGGTAACCACTAAACTATTGTCTGTGTTTATGAGTTTTTGTTTCCCATTTGTTTGTCTTGTTCTTTTGTTGTTTTCGGTTTATATACCACGTATCAGTGAAATCACATGGTTCTCTGCTTTTTCTTGTCTGACTTATTTCGCTTAGCATTGTACTCTCAAGATCCACCCATGTTGTCACAAATGTTCCTATATCATCTTTTCTTACCGCCTAATAGTATTCCACTGTGTATATATACCACAACTTCTTTATCCATTCATCTATCGAAGGACATTTTGGTTGTTTCCATGTCTTGGCCACCGTAAACAAAGCTGCAATGAACACTGGAGCACACGTGTCTTCATGTCTAAATGTTTTCAGATTTTTTGGGTAGATCCCCAGGAGAGGGATTGCTGGGTCACATGTTAATTCTATTCGTAATTTTTTGAGGAACCTCCATACTGTCTTCCATAACAGCTGCACCAGTCTGCATTCCCAACAACAGTGTATCAGGGTTCCTTTTTCTCCACAGCCTCTCCAACACTTGTTACTATTTGTCTTGTTGACAACAGCCATTATTACTGGGGTGAAGTGATATCTCATTGTGGTTTTGATTTGCATTTCTCTGATGATTAGTGATGTTGAGCATTTTTTCATATGTCTATTTGCCATTTGTATGTCCTCTTTGGAGAAATGTCTCTTTAGGTCCTCTGCCCATTTTTCAATTGGGTTGTTTGTTTTGTTATTGTTGAGTTTCGTGAGTTCCTTGTATATTTTGGATATTAGCCCCTTATCGGAGGCACTGTTTGCAAAAATCTTCTCCCATTCAGTTGGTTGCCTCTTTATTTTTTTTTTATTAATATATATTTTTTTTTAATTGGGGAAGGGGAACAGGACTTTATTGGGGAACAATGGTCAAATTGTTGTCCTTTCAATCTTAGTTGTGGAGGGTTCTGTTCAGCGTCAAGTTGTTGTTCTTTCAGTCTTAGTTGTGGAGGGCGCAGCTCAGCTCCAGGTCCAGTTGCCGTTGCTAGTTGCAGGGGGCACAGCCCACCATCCCTTGCGGGAGTCGAACCGGCAACCTTGTGGTTGAGAGGACACGCTCCAACCAACTGAGCCATCCGGGAGCTCAGCGGCAGCTCAGCTCAAGGTGCCATGTTCAATTTTAGTTGCAGGGGGCGCTGCCCACCATCCCTTGCGGGAGTCAAGGAATTGAACTGGCAACCTTGTGGTTGAGAGCCCGTGCTCCAACCAACAACTGAGCCATCCGGGAGGCAGCTCAGCTCAAGGTGCTGTGTTCAATCTTAGTTGCAGGGGGCAGAGCCCACCATCCCTTGCGGGACTCGAGGAATTGAACTGGCAACCTTGTGGTTGAGAGCCCACTGGCTCATGTGGGAATCGAACCGGCAGCCTTCGGAGTTAGGAGCACGGAGCTCTAACCACCTGAGCCTCTGGGCCGGCCCGGTTGCCTCTTTATTTTGTTGATGGTTTCTTTTGCTGTGCAGAAGCTTTTAAGTTTCATATAGTCCCATTCGTTTATTTTAGGTTTTACTTCCATTGCCTTTGGAGTCAAATTCATAAAATGCTCTTTGAACCCAAGGTCCATAAGTTTAGTACCTATGTTTTCTTCTATGCAGTTTATTGTATCAGGTCTTATGCTTAAGTCTTTGATCCATTTTGAATTAATTTTGGTACATGGTGACAGATAGCAGTCCAGTTTCATTCTTTTGCACGTGGCTATCCAATTCTCCCAGCACCATTTATTGAAGAGGCTGTCTTTGCTCCATTGTGTTTTTAGCTTCTTTGTCAAAAATTATCTGTCCATATTTATGCGGTTTTATTTCTGGGTTCTCAATTCTATTCCATTGGTATATGTGTCTGTTTTTCTGCCAATACCATGCTGTTTTGATTATTGTAGCCCTGTAGTACAAGCTAAAGTCAGGGAGTGTGGTACCTCCAGTATTGTTCTTGTTTCTTAAGATTGCTTTTGGCTATTTGGGGTCTTTTGTGGTTCCAAACAAATCTGATGATTTTTTGTTCTATTTCTTTAAAATATGCCATTGGGATTTTGATGGGGATTGCATTAAATATGTATATTGCTTTGGGTAATATGGCCATTTTAACTATGTTGATTCTTCCAATCCATGAGCATGGAATGTCTTTCCATTTCTTTGTGTCTTCAATTTCTTTCAAAAACGTCTTATAGTTTCCAGCATATAGGTCCTTACATCCTTGGTTAAGTTTATTCCTAGGTATTTTATTCTTTTTGCTGCAATTGCAAAAGAAATTGTTTTTTGTATTTCTTTTTCTGAGATTTCTTTGTTAGTATATAGGAATGCAATGGACTTTTGTACAGTGATTTTGTAGCCAGCAAATTTACTGTATTCGTTGATTGTTTCTAATAGATTTTTGGTGGAGTCTTTAGGGTTTTCTATATATAGCATCATGTCATCTGCAAAGAGTGATAATTTCTTCATGGTTCAGCCTTGGAAGGCTATATGTTTCCAAGAACTTGTCCATTTCTTCTATGTAATTGAATATGGTGGCATACAGTCCTTCATAATATTCTTGGATGATCCTTTGTACTTCTGTGGTGTCCGTGATAACTTCCCCTTTTTCGTTTCTGATTTTGTTAATTAGGGTTTTCTCTCTTTTTATCTTACTGAGTCTAGCCAAGGTTTTGTCAATTTTGTGAATCTTTTCAAAGAACCAGCTCTTTGTCACATTAATTTTTTCTATTGTCTTTTTGTTCTCCATTCCATTTAGTTCTGCTCTGATTTCTGTTATTTCCTTTCTTCTGCTGACCTTGGGTTTCACTTGTTCTTCTTTTTCTAGTTCTTTAAGGTGTAATATGAGGTTATTTATTTGGGATTTTTCATGTTTCTTGAGATAGGCCTGTAATGATATAAATTTCCCTCTTAAAACTACTTTCGCTCCATCCCCAAATTTTTGGTAGGATGCATTTTCATTGTCATTTGTTTCTATGTATCTTTTGATCTCTCCTCTAATTTCTTCTTTGACCCAGTCGTTCTTTAAAAGTATGTTGTTTAATCTCCATGTATTTGTGTTTTTTTTCCTGTTTTCTTTTGCAGTTGATACCCAGTTTTAAAGATTTGTGATCAGAGAATATGCTTTGTATGATTTCAACCTTCTTAAATTTGCTGAGGCTGATTTTATGTCCCAATATATGGTCTATCCTTGACAATGTTCCATGTACACTAGAAAAGAATGTATAGTCTGATGTTTTAGGACGAAGTACTCTATATATGTCGATTATGTCCATTTCATCTAATGTGTCATTTACGGCTACTATTTTGCTATTTATTTTCTGTTTGGATGACCTATCCATAGCTGTCAATGATGTATTTAAGTCCCCTAGTATAATTCTGTTTTGGTCAATTTCTCCCTTTAGTTCTGGTAGTAGTTGCTTGGTGTATTTCGGTGCTCCCTGATTGGGGGCATAAATGTTGATGACTGTTATGTCTTCTTGTTGTATAGTCCCCTTTCCCATTATGAAATGTCCGTCTTTGTCTCTTGTTATCTTTTTCACCCCGAAGTCTGTTTCATCTGATATCATGATGGCTACACCTGATTTTCTCTGGGTACCATTTGCTTGGAGTGTCAATTTCCACCCTTTCACTTTGAGTCTATGTTTGTCCTTGTAGCTGAGATGTGTCTCTGGGAGACAGCATATGGTTGGGTTTAGTTTTTTGATCCAATCTGCTACTCTGTGCCTTTTTATTGGTGAGTTCAGTCCATTTACATTTAGGGTGATTATTGATATGTGAGGACTTCCTGTCATTCTATCTTTAGTTTTCTGGTAAGGCTGTGTTTCCATTGTTTCTTTGCTTTTTGTTGTTGTCTGTTATTTCTGTGTCATGGTATTCTATGACTTTTCCCTCTGTTTCTCCTTTTATTACAGTATATATTTCAGTTCGGATTTTATTGAATGGTTACCTTAAGTTTCTGTAAAAGAAAGTTTGATATTTAGAGTATTCCATTTTCTTCAGCACACTTACTTTCTCTATTCCCATATTCCGGTTCAGGCCTTTACTCTCCCCCTTTTTATGTGTTGGTTGCCACAAATTGTCCCTGTTGATGGTGGTCGAATAGCCTCCTTTAGTATTTCTTGTAGTGCAGGTCGTGTTTTAGAAAATCCCCTCAGCTTCTGTATGTCGGGAAAGGTCTTTATTCCTCCTTCATATCTAAAGGATATCTTTGCTGGATATATTATACTGGTCTCATAATTTCTCTCTTTCAATAGTTTGAATATTTGGTTCCACTCCCTCCTGAATTATAGAGTTTCTGCTGAAAAATCTGATGATAATCTAATGGGCTTTCCTGTGTAGGTTACCGTCTTCTTTTCCCTGGCTGCCTTGAGGATTCTTTCTTTGTCGTTGATTTTAGACAGCTTCAATACAATGTGCCTTGGAGAAGGCCTGTTAGGATTGAGGTAATTAGGTGTTCTATTTTCTTCTTGGATTTGAGAATCCAGTTCTGTCCAGAAGTTTGGGAAGTTCTCATCGACAATTTGTTTGAGTATATTCTCTGTTCCCTTCTCGCTTTCTTCTCCTTCTGGTATGCCCATTATTCTTATATTGCTCTTTCTGATGGAGTCAGAAAGTTCTTGTAGAGTTCTTTCATTTCTTTTAAGTCTCAAGTCTCTTTCTTCTTCTATTTGTGTCATTTCCAGGTTTCTATCTTCGATGTCACTGATTCTTTGCTCCATCTGGTCAACTCTACTACCTAAGCTGGTTATTTCATTCTTAATTTCTTCTATCGAGTTCTTAATCTCCAGAAATTCTATTTGGTTCTTTTTTAAAATTTCAATCTCTTTCGTAATATGCTCATGTTGTTCTTTGATTGTGTTTCTGAGTTCATTAAACTGCTTTTCTGTGTTTTCTTGCATCTCGTTGAGTTTTCAGAACTGCAATCTTGTATTCTCTGTCATTTAAGTCACATATTTCCATATCTTTAAGTTTCTTTTCAGGAGACTTTTTACTTTATTTCTGAGCTGTCTTGTTGCGTTGGTCATTCATGGCAATTACTGATTTATTATGTCTCTTCCTAGACATCTATAGGAGTGGCTTCTGCAACAGGTTGATAGGAAGAGGGTTTCTTTTGTTTTCCAGTACTTGTTGGTAGAATGTTTTATTTTCTCTCAGACTGCAGCCTTCTTTTCCTCTCTCACACTGTAGTGCTATGCTTTCTCTGCACTGTTCCAGCTTCTCACACAATGGGAGGATTCCCTGGGAGACAGGCTTCTCCTCTGTTAATAGTTCACCTGGGTCATAGGGCGCAGTGTCCGTGTGGGTATGCGGAGAGCTTTTCAAGTTCCAAAGCTCTTCCTGCACCAGATTCAGAGCCAATATGTTTCAGCAGTTCTATTTACTCTTGCAGGGAGCCGCCCAGATAGGTGGGGCCAGGCGCGGGGTGAGTTATGAGAGGTGGCCCAGAGCAATGTCTGCGACCACCACCAATGTCCTGCTTCCACAGCTCCCTCCCCTTTGCCGGAACTAGTTGGGCTGCGAACCTGTGTCTGCGGTCCACAGTTCTCAGAACAGCAAATACTCTGTTCTTTTGATCTGACACTGCTACTGTTCCGCTTCTAGCACTGGGCAGGTGGCGGCAGGCTGAGCTCTGGAGGGTAGGGAGGGGGCGGCTAGTCTCAGTGCCTAAGGCTTCCATTCTATGCTTGGCAGTGAGGGCTTAAACTACTGTTTTCAGCCTTCTTCCCTCAGCCTTTTCTCCGAGGTCTCTGCCGTGAGTGTTGGGTTCAGCCGTGTTATATGCTGTCCCCTCAGCCCTGCGGGCCAGAAGCGGAGCCCTAGCAGTCCGAGCTCTTCCCTCTCCTGCAGCTGCGGTAGTTCCGGGATGCAGCAAGCTCAGAGCACTGAGCTAGGTCTGTGCGATTCGCCCACATTTAGGTGAATTCAATAGTGGGCCTCTTCATCTTGCCTGTCTGCTGTGCAGGGAGTCCTTTGTGGTGTTATAGTTGTTCGATTAGTTGTAAATTCCAGGGGAGATTTTCAGAGGCTCACCTCCCGCCGCCATTTTGATGACATCTCCCACATTTTGTTTTTTTCACCAGAAAAGCCAGAGGGATGTATCTCAAACCCAGAAGAAAAAAATTTTTTTTAAACGGGCAATGTTAATCTGAAAAACATTTTCCAGGTTCTACAGCCCTTAATGAAGTAACCGACTAGGAATTCTCTTCATACATACAATCAAATATCCTGTGGTTATAGGAGAATTCCCTGTGATAGAAATGGCTTTGGAAAAACTGCAAGGCTCTCTACCTTTCCTCTTCCCCATTCTACCAAAACTCTATGGCATTACGCCATATCTGCATCAAAAGATAAAAGTAAATATTGTTATACATAAATATTTCATATATTTCTAAAGTACACTCTGTGTGCTATGTGAGGTAATAAGGGATTGTATTAGCTAAATATTGTGTATAACTTAGAAGCCAAGAGAGTGACCAGATAGTACTTCATCTGTCTAATCAGGAACCCAGAGCACATAAAAGATAAATGGAAATAACCCAAAAACACTGAGGAAAGTGAGACTCCTACATTGGGGGAGGACCCAACAGCTAGAATGAATAAACTAGGTAACTTTTTATCAAATAGTATATCAGATTTATTCCAATTTGAGAAAAATACCTTCAGCAAACAGAGAATAGCTTCACATCAAATTTCTACCTAAAATCCTGCGGGGGGAACTGCTCTCTGACCAACTGCTCATGAAAGTCTTACTCTCAGACTTCCTCTATCAAGAGCAAAGAGCTCCTGTCCTTAGTGCCAAAAATATGAATCAAGATAATATGTCCCTCTCTCCCCCCATATCCATTTTAATTTACATAGAGGTTATGTATGGTAGGGAGGAGTAGTTTAAACATTCCTTTAAGAACACTGCCGCGGCTGGCCCGGTGGCTCAGGTGGTTAGAGCTCCGTGCTCCTAACTCCGAAGGCTGCTGGTTCGATTCCCACATGGGCCAGTGGGCTCTCAACCACAAGTTTGCCGGTTTGACTCGCGCAAGGGATGGTGGGCTGTGCCCCTGCAACTAGCAACGGCAACTGGACCTGGAGCTGAGCTGCGCCCTCCACAACTAAGAGTGAAAGAACAACAACTTAGGACTTCCGGAAAAATGGTGGCGTGAGGTGAGCCTCTGTAACGCTCCCCTGGTATCTACAAAGAATCGAACAACAAAAACTCCACAAAGGACTCCCTGCACAGCAGACAGGCAAGACGAAGAGGCCCACTACCGACTGAAATCACCTACAGGTGGGAGAATCGCGCGAGTGGAGGGAGGAGGAGGAAAGGGAGAAGCGCGCGGAGACGGAGCCGCGCGGGCGCAGGACGCAGACCCAGCTCAGTGCGCCGAGCTCGCTGCTTCCCGGAACTACCGCAGCTGCGGGAGATCAGACTGCTAGGGCTCCGCCAGGGCTCCACAGGGCTGAGGGGACAGCATATACCACGGCTGAACCCATCGCTCACGGCAGAGACCTCGGAGAAAAGACTGAGGGGAAAAAGGCTGAAAACGGTGGTTTAAGCCCCCACTGCCTAGCAGAGAACAGAGCCTTAGGCACTGAGACTAGCCGCCCCCTCCCTTCCCTCCCAGAGCTCGCCCCGGCCCCACCTGCCCGGTGCTAGAAGCGAAACAGTAGCAGTGTCAGATCAAAACAACAGAAAATTTGCTGTTTTGAGAACTGTGGACCGCAAACACAAATTCACAGCCCAACTAGTTCCAGCAAAGGGGAGAGAGCTGTGGAAGCAGGACCGGCTGTGGTGGTGGTCGCCGCCATTGCTCTGGGCCACCTCTCACAACTCACCCCGCCCCTGACCCCACCTATCTGGGCGGATCCCTGCAGGAGTAAACAGAACTGCTGAAATATACGGGCTCTGAATCAGGAGCTGGAAGAGCTTTGGAACATCAAAAGCTCTCCGCATACCCACCGGGACACTGCGCCCTGTGTCCTAGACAAACTATTAACAGAGGAGAAGCCCGTATCCCAGGGAATCCCCCCATTGTGTGAGAAGTTGGAATAGTGCAGAGAAAACATAGCACTACCGTGTGGGAGAAGAAAAATAAGTTGCAGTTGGAGAAATAATAAAACATTCTACCAACAAGTACTGGCAAACAAAAGAAAGACCGCTTTCTATCAACCTGTTGCAGAAGTCACTCTTGTAGATGTCTAGGAAGAGAAATAGTAAACCAGTAATTGCCATGAATAACCAAGGCAACAAGATAGCTCAGAAAGAAAGTGAAAAATCTCCAGAGAAGGCACTTAAAGATACAGAAATATGTGACTTAAATGACAGAGAATTCAAGATTGCAGTTCTGAAAAAACTCAACGAGATACAAGAAAACACAGATAGGCAGTTAAATGAACTCAGAAACTCAATCAAAGAACAGCATGAGCATTTTACGAAAGAGATTGAAATCTTAAAAAAGAACCAAATAGAATTTCTGGAGATTAAGAACTCAATAGAAGAAATTAAGAATGAAATAACCAGCTTAGGTAGTAGAGTTGACCAAATGGAGCAAAGAATCAGTGACATCGAAGATAGAAACCTGGAAATGACACAAATAGAAGAAGAAAGAGACTTGAGACTTAAAAGAAATGAAAGAACTCTACAAGAACTTTCTGACTCCATCAGAAAGAGCAATATAAGAATAATGGGCATACCAGAAGGAGAAGAAAGAGAGAAGGGAACAGAGAATATATTCAAACAAATTGTCGATGAGAACTTTCCAAATTTGTGGACAGAACTGGACCCTCGAATCCAAGGAGCAAATAGAACACCTAGTTACCTCAATCCCAACAGACCTTCTCCAAGGCACATTGTATTGAAGCTGTCTAAAATCAACGACAAAGAAAGAATCCTCAAGGCAGCCAGGGAAAAGAAGACGGTAACCTACAAAGGAAAGCCCATTAGATTATCATCAGATTTTTCAGCAGAAACTCTACAAGCCAGGAGGGAGGGGAACCAAATATTCAAACTATTGAAAGAGAGAAACCATGAGCCAAGAATAATATATCCAGCGAAGATATCCTTTAGATATGAAGGAGAAATAAAGACCTTTCCCAACATACAGAAGCTGAGGGGATTTTCTAAAACACAACCTGCACTACAAGAAATACTAAAGGAGGCTATTCGACCACCATCAACAGGGACAATTTGTGGCAACCACAACCCAAAAAGGGGGAGAGTAAAGGCCTGAACCGGAATATGGGAATGGAGAAAGTAAGCATGCTGAAGAAAATGGAATACTCTAAATATCAAACTTTCTGTTACATAAACTTAAGGGTAACCACTCAAAATAAGTCCAGAATTGAAATATATACTGAAATAAAAGAAGAAACAGAGGGAAACATCATAGAATACCACCACACAGAAATAATAGACAACAACAAAAAGGCAAAGAAACAATGGAGACACAGCCTTACCAGAAAACTAAAGATAGAATGACAGGAAATCCTCACATATCAATAATCAACCTAAATGTAAATGGACTGAACTCACCAATAAAAAGGCACAGAGTAGCAGATTGGATCAAAAAACTAAACCCAACCATATGCTGTCTCCAAGAGACACATCTCAGCTACAAGGACAAGCATAGACTCAAAGTGAAAGGGTGGAAATTGACACTCCAAGCAAATGGTACCCAGAGAAAATCAGGTGTAGCCATCATGATATCAGATGAAACAGACTTCAAGGTGAAAAAGATAACAAGAGACAAAGATGGACATTTCATAATGGTGAAGGGGACTGTACAACAAGAAGACATAACAGTCATCAATATTTATGCCCCCAATCAGGGAGCACCGAAATACACCAAGCAACTACTAACAGAACTAAAGGGAGAAATTGACCAAAATACAATTATACTAGGGGACTTAAATACATCATTGACAGCTATGGATAGATCATCCAAACAGAAAATAAATAATGAAATAGTAGCCCTAAATGACACATTAGATGAAATGGACATAATTGACATTTATAGAGCACTTCATCCTAAAACATCAGATTATACATTCTTTTCTAGTGTACATGGAACATTCTCAAGGATAGACCATATATTGGGACATAAAATCAGTCTCAACAAATTTAAGAAGATTGAAATCATAGCATGCATATTCTCTGATCACAAGGCTTTGAAATTGGATATCAACTGTAAAAAGAAAGCGGGAAAAAACACAAATACATGGAGATTAAATAACATACTTTTAAAGAAGGACTGGGTCAAAGAAGAAATTAGAGGAGAGATCAAAAGATACATAGAAACAAATGACAATGAAAATACATCCTACCAAAACTTTTGGGATGCAGCGAAAGCAGTTTTAAGAGGGAAATTTATCTCATTACAGGCCTATCTCAAGAAACAAGAAGACTCCCAAATAAATAACCTCATGTTACACCTTAAAGAACTAGAAAAAGAAGAACAAGTAAAACCCAAGGTCAGCAGAAGAAAGGAAATAACAAAAATTAGAGCAGAACTAAATGAAATTAAGAACAAAAAGACAATAGAAAAAATTAATGTGACAAAGAGCTGGTTCTTTGAAAAGATTAACAAAATTGACAAACCCTTGGCTAGACTTACTAAGATAAAAAGAGAGAAGACACTGATTAACAAAATCAGAAACGTAAAAGGGGAAGTTATCACGGACACCACAGAAATACAAAGGATCATCCAAGAATACTATGAAGGACTATATGCCACCAAATTCAACAACCTAGAAGAAATGGACAAGTTCTTAGAAACATATAGCCTTCCAAGGCTGAACCATGAAGAACTGGAAAATCTAAACAGACCAATCACCAGTAACGAAATTGAATCAGTCATCCAAAACCTTCCCAAAAGCAAAAGTCCGGGACCAGATGGCTTCACTAGTGAATTCTACCAAACCTTCAAAGAGGATCTAATACCAATTCTGCACAAACTCTTCCAAAAAATTGAAGAAGAGACAGTACTCCCTAACTCATTTTATGAGGCCAACATTACCCTGATACCAAAACCTGGTAAGGACAGCACAAAAAAAGAAAACTACAGACCAGTATCTCTAATGAATACCGATGCAAAAATCCTAAATAAAATTCTAGCAAATCGAATACAACAATGCATTAAAAAGATTATTCATCACGACCAAGTGGGGTTCATCCCCGGGACACAAGCATGGTTCAACATACGCAAATCCATCAATGTGATACATCACATAAACAAAATAAAGGACAAAAATCATATGATTATATCAATTGATGCAGAAAAAGCATTTGACAAGATACAACATCCATTTATGATTAAAACACTTAATAAAATGGGTATAGAAGGAAAATACCTTAACATAATAAAGGCCATATATGACAAGCCCTCTGCTAATCTCATAATTAATGGAGAAAAACTGAAGCCCTTTGCTCTACATTCAGGAACACGACAGGGCTGTCCCCTATCACCTCTGCTTTTCAACATAGTGTTGGAAGTCCTTGCCACAGCAATCAGGCAAGAGAAAGAAATAAAAGGCATCCAAATTGGGAATGAAGAAGTTAAATTATCACTCTTTGCAGATGACATGATGCTATATGTAGAAAACCCTAAAGACTCCACCAAAAATCTATTAGAAACAATCAACGAATACAGTAAATTTGCTGGCTACAAAATCACTGTACAAAAGTCCATTGCATTCCTATATACTAACAAAGAAATCTCAGAAAAAGAAATACAAAAAACAATTTCTTTTGCAATTGCAGCAAAAAGAATAAAATACCTAGGAATAAACTTAACCAAGGATGTGAAAGACCTATATGCTGAAAACTATAAGACTTTTTTGAAAGAAATTGAAGAAGACACAAAGAAATGGAAAGACATTCCGTGCTCATGGATTGGAAGAATCAACATAGTTAAAATGGCCATATTACCCAAAGCAATATACAGATTCAATGCAATCCCCATCAAAATCCCAATGGCATATTTTAAAGAAATAGAACAAAAAATCATCAGATTTGTTTGGAACCACAAAAGACCCCGAATAGCCAAAGCAATCTTAAGGAAAAAGAACAATAATGGAGGTATCACACTTCCTGACTTTGGCTTGTACTACAGGGCTACAATAATCAAAACAGCATGGTATTGGCAGAAAAACAGACACATAGACCAATGGAATAGAATTGAGAACCCAGAAATAAAACCACATAAATATGGACAGATAATTTTTGACAAAGAAGCTAAAAACATACAATGGAGCAAAGACAGCCTCTTCAATAAATGGTGCTGGGAGAATTGGATAGCCACGTGCAAAAGAATGAAACTGGACTGCTATTTGTCACCATGTACCAAAGTTAATTCAAAATGGATCAAAGACTTAAGCGTAAGACCTGACACAATAAACTGCATAGAAGAAAACATAGGTACTAAACTTATGGACCTTGGGTTCAAAGAGCATTTTATGAACTTGACTCCAAAGGCAATGGAAGTAAAAGCTAAAATAAACAAATGGGACTATATGAAACTTAAAAGCTTCTGCACAGCAAAAGAAACCATTGACAAAATAAAGAGGCCACCAACTGAATGGGAGAAGATTTTTGCAAACAGTGCCTCCGATAAGGGGCTAGTATCCAGAATATACAAGGAACTCATGCAACTCAACAACAAAAAAACAAACAACCCAATTGAAAAATGGGCAGAGGACTTGAAGAGACATTTCTCCAAAGAGGACATACAAATGGCAAATAGACATATGAAAAAATGCTCAACATCACTAATCATCAGAGTAATGCAAATCAAAACCACAATGAGATATCACCTCACCCCAGTCAGAATGGCTATCATCAACAAGACAAATAGTAACAAGTGTTGGAGAGGCTGTGGAGAAAAAGGAACCCTCATACACTGTTGGTGGGAATGCAGACTGGTGCAGCCGTTATGGAAGGCAGTGTGGCGGTTCCTCAAGGAATTACGAATAGAATTGCCATATGACCCAGCAATCCCTCTCCTGGGTATCTACCCAAAAAATCTGAAAACATTTATCCATAAAGACACGTGTGCTCCAATGTTCATTGCAGCTTTGTTTATGGTGGCTAAGACATGGAAACAACCAAAATGTCCTTCGATAGATGAATGGATAAAGAAGTTGTGGTATATATACACAATGGAATACTATTCGGCGGTAAGAAAAGATGATATAGGAACATTTGTGACAACATGGATGGATCTTGAGAGAGTAATGCTGAGCGAAACAAGTCAGACAGAAAAAGCAGAGAACCATGTGATTTCACTGATATGTGGTATATAAACCAAAAACAACAAAAGAACAAGACAAATGAGAAACAGAAACTCATAGACACAGACAATAGTTTAGTGGTTGCCAGAGGGTAAGGGGGGCGGGGGATGGGGGGTGGGAGATGAGGGTAAGGGGGATCGAATATATGGTGATGGAAGGAGAACTGACTCTGGGTGATGAACACACAATGGGATTTATAGATGATGTAATACAGAATTGTACACCTGAAATCTATGTAATTTTACTAACAATTGTCACCCCAATAAATTTAATAAAATAAAATAAAAAAAAAAAAAGAAGATTGCAAATGAGGGGTGGCCAGTTAGCTCAGTTGGTTAGAGCAAGGTTCCCAAAGGTTGCCGGTTCACAGGTTCGATCCCTGCATGGGCCACTGTGAGCTGCGCCCTTGTTAAAAAAAAAAAAAAAAAAAAAAGATTGCAAATGAGCTGCCTGAGGGCATATATTGTCCTTGAATTTATTTGGCCTGCACATATTTTTAAAAATTTAAGTGTCAGCATTAAAGAAATAAAAAATTTCACATAGAGAAAAAAAAAAAAAATTAAGTCCAATATTCAATTCTAACCTCTTTGCTGCATTTTCTGTGTTCTGCTGTGTTTCTGGGGCCCAATATTCACTATTATTTCCAATCTTGTAATAAAACTCTACAAAACATCAATTGACTCATATTGGTTATTGATTTTTAAAATTAAATACAAAAGTTGTGTGTCCAGATTTTTGTTGGTGTGGGGCAGAGGAAAGAGCTTAATCACATGTGTAAAAAACCAGGGATATGAAAAAAAAAGAAGAAGAAGAAAAAAGAAAGAAAAGAGAGAAATCAGAACAAGAGATAATTAGAAGTATAAACCCCCTGAAGATGTTCACACACATCTTGAGGGGAAATGATTCTACAAAGCTAGACTATTTGGGGACAAGCAGACAGATGACTGCTTGGTTACATTAACATAACAAGATATCATACTACTTATTTGATTGTTCCATTGCTGGGTTTGTTTTTGCTTGTTTGTTTTCTTCATTCTCTAATGTTGCACTAGTACATTCTTTTAAAAATTGTTGTAGGCATAATTAGTTACATTTTGATGTTTTTCACTTTCTTTATGTAAACTCTAATTGCTTTATTCATCCTATTTAAAAGCTCATTGGTGTTTCTGGGATAACCCTAAATGCTTCACTAACAGCATATTTATGCATGTGGAATAAATGGAGTAAACTGGGGAAAAAAACAACAACAAAAAACAAAAAAACAACAACAACAACTTGAAGCTGAACAGAACCCTCCACAACTAAGATTGTCCTGTTCCCCTTCCCCAATAAAATCTTAAAAAAAAAAGATAATATTTCTGTCTGTGATCTGTAGGGAAGATTTCATACACAATAAATTAAAACCACACATTTGAAAAAAAAGAGCACTGCCTTCCTTTCTTCTTATTTTCTATACAGAGTAATCTTTGGGATAAAACCATTAGTCACACAGGAAATCAGAAATACACTAATTGAGGTTGTTGAAATGGAAGCCAAGCACGGAAATCACGAATAAAATGAAAACTATTCTGTTTTCACACTCAGGCTCACAAGAACGTATATTACTTCACAGAGCATACTTCCGCCATAACTTCCTTAAAAAGCTCTATCAAATCTTTGCATATTTAAAGTCCCATTTCCTGGCCTTTCACAGCACACCAAGTAACTGTTGAATTAATCACCATAGACTTTTTTGTTAAAGAAACCTCACTGCAGCCAATAGCTATCTTTTTCAAAACCCATATCCTCTATTTCAGATAAACATGAAACGTTTAAACATGATACGTGGTCATAAAGCAAGTTTATCCCAGCCTACTTCAAAGGACAAACAATGTTGAGAAAAAAAGAAAAGGAAACATTCCACTCCCTTTTGCTAGTAGATCTAGGTGAAGGTTCTCCAAACAGCTTGGGACTTAATGATGACAATTGAGAAGACTCATCATCTCTAATTTTCTTCTGGTTATCAAGTAAAACAACAAAGCCGTAAATGGCCTGATGTGTGAGAATAAAGTGTTTCTAGCTCCTCTCGTTTGCCGGCTGGTGTGTTTGATGGAAGAGAACGATCTCACTGGCATATGTTTTATTCAGTCTTATTTCTAAATAAAAGAACTTTAACACACTGAAAACTGTTACATTGATTCATCAGGAGGCCATTAGGATGAGGAGGCCTGAATGCCTGGGCAGCTTATGGAAGGAACCAGAGCAACGCAAGCTTATATAAAATCGAGACCTAAGGAAAACCAATCACAACAGGCAGCTAGGCTTTAAGGCTGTAGCCAATCAATAATTTCCTTGCTTTGCATCCACCTGTCTCCAGAAAAGTCTCTCCCAGAGATCCTATTGGTGAAGCATTCTTAGCCTCTTCCCTGGATGGTGTTGCCCAGTTGGAACTGAGTATTGAGTTTTGCTCAAATAAACTCTTAAAATTAATATGCCTCAATTTATCTTTTAACAGTTTATCTTTTAACCCTTAAACAAGGTTGTAAAGGAAAATATACTGATTTCTGATTTTAGTCATGTGTGTGTGTTTTAAGAATTTTACCATGAACATCAATTGCTGAATAATATTGGAATACATCAGTGCTTCCATGGGACTGTGACATCGGCAAAGCTTGCTTGCCTTGGCACGTTCCTAAGTCATATAACTTAACCCTAATGGTCCGCTGGGGCTGCTGCTTCTCCTGAGTACCTCTTGTGATGTGCTAGTTGATGCTTCCGCTCTTTCTTTCTTTGTAGCTGGGTTCTTAAAGGCCAAGTGCCTTGTCGCTGGGTGGGTTTGTTTCTAGGTATTGCTTCTCAAACTTCATTCTAATTTGTATCTTCGGTTTGTAAAATCGCTGCCCAAATTTCTGATTATAATCTGAGGAAGCAGGTAGAAACAAAGTAAACAGATGTTGCATAATTGTTAATTATACAAAATATATCCATCTGCCATCTATGTTTGTGGGGACAGAGTGCCAGAGAGCAGTTTCTAGGCTCTCGGCCTCACGTGGGGGGGTGCTGGCTTGGGTAGTGAATGACCATGGACTGTGATTGGATGGCCACTAGCTGTGGTGGTTGGCCATTCGCTGCTGATGTAACTGCTGAGACTGTTTTGGTAGGTTGGCTGGTTGGCTGACTGGGGATGGTGTGGATCCTGCTTCATGTGTCTCATTCGGCCACCAGTGAGACTATAGTGGTATGACTCTCCTATCTATGGCTCCGCCGCTGTTCCTTTTTGGCCTCACCATGTCCTGCATTCTTATGTGGGGAGTGGAACCAGAAACTCTGCATGACACCCCACGTGACAGCACCCCATTCAGTACCCCATCCTGCTCGGGAGCTCTGACCCTTTGCTTTATAATGAACTATCCTCTTTTATAACTCCTTGCCTCTCCTTGGTCTGTGCTTCCTTTCTTCGGTTTCATGAGACACGATCCCAGCACTCACTCAAAAAGTCTACTGTATCACTGGTTTTTAATCTGTTTTCCAAGTACAAGAAAATTTGTTTCCTATGTTACCTATGACCTACAGTAATTTGGCAAATTATACGTTTGCAAACAAAATTAAAGCATTTATCTTTTTCTTCCTACCTGTTGCCTCCAGATTTCAGGTCCTCTTCACTAATCCACGTTTGACCCAATTTAAAGGTGTTGACTCTAGGACTCATGTTTCCTAATTTAAAGAAAGCTCTTGCACCAAACTGGGCAGCTCAACCAACACAACATTTGAAATTTAAAGTGACTGGGAAATGAAGCAGATCACATCTGTTGTGGAAGCTAACCCAAGATTCCGGATAATTCTCCCATATAATTCCCCTACCTTTCTTGTCACTTTAATTCCTTCTGATCTCACAAAAATGTGAGAAGTCAGCCACTCACTGTAATAGTTGTTGTTTGCTTTTCCCCCTTAGTTTCTATCTGGGCAGATAACGTTGGGCATCATCTTTAAACCTACTTCACACGTCCAAATGCACCTAATTACACACATATATAGAAGGACATTTCATGCCTGGTGATGTCAGCCCCCGTGAAGGCTCCAGATTTGGAAGAATACTTTTTCCTTGTGCAGGTATTAAAATAAAAAATACATGATTATCAACACATCAAATCCTTGGAGGAAATCACTGGATACCACTGAAACAAAGCTGACCAGGAAAAATCTTTAAATCCCCGTATGTGAGTTATATTAGGCAGTAGGATTGCTCTTGACCAGCTCCTAGCAGAGCATGTGGGGTTTGCTCTGTTGCTAATACCTCTTGTACTTGGATAAAACACCTCTGGAAAATAGACAGAACTAAATAAAATCCAGGCACAAACCAAATGACTAAATACAGTGCCCACTGACACCTCAGGTTTTCTAATCTTCAACTAACTGCCCTCAGGCTTTGCCTCTTGGTCCAAATCTATTCTTCAAATTGAACTTAACATTTTATTTGCTATTATAAAATATTTCCTGTTCTAAAACCGTTTCGCTTTTCTTGATGTTATAAGGATACCACTCTGATAACAGTTGCTCAACATTTTTGAAATGCTCACTGAGGCCTGTGAGACTTTATATAAACAACCTCAAGAAACGACAGACGTGTCTGCCCTTAAAGGAACACGACGGCAAAGCCTTCCTCTGTGCTGCGCTCTTGCTGCTACAATGTAGCTAAAGTTCCTAAGAAGAAAGAAAAAGACTTACCCTCCATTGTGGAACATGACGTACCAGGAATGACTTCTCCTGGCAATGAGAGACCGACAGTGGCACGACACCCGGAAAATGAGCCGTCCTGACAATGGAGAGCCAAGGACGCTTTACTGACCGATCACTGCTGCTTTGCACTGATTTATCAGCGATACGTTGAAGGAGAGATGTTGATCAAAATGAGGGAAATGTCAAAAAAATATTAAACAGAGCCACTTTAAACTGTAGTGGAGCTGCCATCCCAGAGGAACTGCTTTGAGACATTAAAACCCGGCAAATAACCTTTACACTGGGCCTAAAGCAACATTGTGTCTCAAAGAACAGTTTGCAAAGATAACAGGAAAGCAGTTATTCTGACTGCTGAACTGAAAATTTTAGTTATTTTGAATTAGCCTCACTGTGTTGTTATTTGCACCAATAGAAATGCCTTCCTTCTATTGATGTAATTGTTCCCCTTCCCTTTCTCGTAAATGCCTTTTTCTTCCTTACAGGAATATTCTGTGCGTTTCTGTCTGAATCAATGCTTCCCAAATAGCTACTCTTTTTTTTTGTTTTTTTTTTGTTTTTAACTCAAATGCTTGTTTCTTCTCACTTTGAAAGCCTTTTTATTTTTAGGTTAACACACCCATAGAAAGAGGTGGACGAATCATAAGTGTACAGTGGATTTTCCCAAGTGAACGTTGGGATAAGCAACACCCACACCAAGGAACATTTCCAGCTCCAGGAAACCCTCTTGAGACGTATTCAGTCATAAACCAACCTCTCCCCAAGTAGCTCTCAGCTTGTTTTTTAACAGCAGAGATGAGTTCTGTCAGGTGTTGGTAGACTGGAATATTACAGGGAAACCCCTTGGTATCTGTTGCGGACAGCTAACAATCAGGCCTATGTCATGAGACTTACATTAAATACAAAACCTAACTCGACAGAATTCGAGTTATAAAGGCTCACTTGTGTCCTTTATAACCAACTGTAACATTAAGCTTAGCATTTCCATGAATTCTATGCATTGTTCTAGCAAATTACCGAACTTGAAACGGGGGACCCCCAACTTACTACCCACATCAGAAAGAAGTGCCAGTACATGAGGGGGACCTGAAACTTGTGACTTGCGTCTGAAGTGAGGGCAGCCTGTGGGACGGAGCCCGTAACCTGTGGGGTCTGATGCTGTCTCCAGGTAGTGGCAGAATTCCCCGATTGTGGGACGCCCAGGTGGTGTCCGAGAATCAGAGAATTGGTTCAGTGGAGAGAAAAAATCCCTCACGATCCCACAAAGAAATTTAGAGTAAGAGTGAGCAAGTCAACCTCCCCCTTGGATGTCAATTATTAGTCCCTGTTCTTCCAGCCAAACCTGAGTGCCTAAAACTACCAGAGAAAGTTCTAGTCTCAGAAGTTTGCTCCGAGAATTGAAATTACTCATTCTTTTTACATTTCTCTTCTTGAACACCTGAACTCTTTTCCTACATTAGGAAAATTCCACACAGAGACTCTTGGTGAGAAGCAGAGGCCACTTCACTCTATAAAAGAGGGAAACCTACTGTCCCCAACACTCTTGCAGCTGGACACGGCATGAGGCTCCCTGGTCAGGTGACCACATGCCAGACTCTGACTCAGGACGTGGTAACACAGAGGCTGGAACCGAGCAGAATGCATTTGGCAGTAACAACACAGCTGCCAGGAGCAGCAGTGACAACAGTCAAGGCTGCAGGGTCCGGGGTCCACATGGATGTCAGTGGTGTGAGCAGTAACATGTGTGCCCAGCAGCAGGGGCAGTGGTTCCCACGGGGCACCCGACCTGGGGGGACTCTGGGTCAGTTCCTGGTGTGTGGCCTCAAGCCTATTCTGTGGCCTGCCCAAAATAGTATTTTGCCAGAATGTTTTAAACACACACACACACACACACACACACACTCACACACACACAGACACTCACACACATACACGCACACGTGGGCATGTGTGAGGTGGGACTATTAAGTTCGTGATCTTGTAACAATCTTGTTATACTTTTTTGATAACAGAGGGATCATTCATTATGAATTTGTACCAACTGGACAAACAGTTAACCAAGTTTACCATTTGGAAGTGCTGAAAAGGCTGCGTGAAAGTTAGACAATCTGGACTTTTCACCAACAATTCATGGCTCTTGCATCACGACAAAGCACCAGCTCACACGTCACTGTCTGTGAGGGAGTTTTTAGCCAGTAAACAAATAACTGTATTGGAACACCCTCCCTACTCACCTGATCTAGCCCCCAATGACTTCTTTCTTTACCCGAAGATAAAGGAAAGATTGAAAGGAAAACTTATGATGACATTCAGGACATCAAGGGTAATACGACGACAGCTCTGATGGCCATTCCAGAAAAAGAGTTCCAAAACTGCTTTGAAGGGGGACTAGGCACTGGCATCGGTGCACAGCTTCCCAAGGGGAGTACTTCGAAGGTGACCATAGTGATATTCAGCAGTGAGGGATGTAGCACTTGTTCTAGGATGAGTTCCCGAACTTAATTGTCTGACCTCGTGTGTGTGCGTCTGTGTGTCTGTGTGTGTATATATGTCTAAATTAGAGAAAAATCGATTCCGTTGTTTGCTCCCAGGAATCAATCTTGGGAACAGTTTCAGGAGCGAGCTTTCAGAGATTTTATTACACTGCCTTGTGACCCACTCCTAACTCCCACCTGACTCTGTCCCATGGTAGAGAAAACATGTAACTCCCAACATCACGTCTCTTAATAGACAATATATGTCCTCCCCTTTCTGAGGAAAAACACCTTTAAAAGGTTATTTAAGACCGTTGCCCACCCTGAGCCCCATCACTGACCTCAGAGGTTCCCAAGCTGGCTGAGCCCCAGGACAGCTTGTGGGCTTCTTACAGACACTCAGGCCTCTCCCAGACCCACTGTCTCAGAGAACAGGACACAGCCCAGGAGTCGCTTCTGTAACAAGCCCTGCAGGTGAGGCTGACGCACAGCCTGTGGGAATCCTGGTGACGGTCTTGCTACTAAAAGTGTGATCTGAAGACCAGCAGCGGCACCAACCTCCTCATGAATCCAGAGTCTCTGCTCTGCTCCAGACTTTCTGAGTCTTAACAAGATGTTCAGGGGATTCCTGTGCCCAGGGAAGTTTGGGACGCGCTGGTCTACGTGCCTAATTGACGTGGGGCCAGAACTGTGCCGTCTGCATAGGTGTGTGGTCTGATCAGATCACAGCACTGGGGGTCCAGGGTTCAGTCCTGTTCCTTTCTCTTCTACAGCCATCACTCCCTTGGTGACCTCATCTGTGCTGAAGGCTTTAAATCTCATTTATATGTGTCACCTCCCAAGTCTATTTCTCCACCCCAGACATTTCCCCTAATCTCTAGATGCATCTGCCCAACTGCCAGTCCGATGACCACACTTGTATTTCTAACAAACATCTCAGCTCCAGCATCTTTAAAATGAATGTCTATGAGGCCCCCCACCCCTCAGATATGATCCTTCCAGAGTCTTCTCCATTTCTGCTGAGAGCAACTCCATCTTTCTACTTGTATCCTCTGAGATGTTGGGTGTCCCTGACTCTCACACCCCAGACTTGCCCATTAGGAAATGCTGTAATGTCCACCTTCAGGACGTACCCAGACCCCCACTCCCACTATTCCCACTACTCACCCCCAGTGGCAGCAGGTCCAGCCCAGACCCTGCAGATTCCTCCGGCTTCCAGACAGCCTCCCTCCCCAAGTCTGTTCTCAGCAACGAAGCCCCAGCGGTCCCCTGAAAGGAGGTCACACCATGTCCCCTTCTGCTCCTAACTGTCCTGTACCTTCCCCTTCACACCGAGCACAGCTCACTGCCCTCTACCATCCTCCCGACACGTGGTCTGGCCGCACCTGTCTCTTCTCCATCACTCTCTACTGCAGCCACAGTGGCCTCCCAGTTCTTTCCAGAAACCAGACAACTCCTGCCCCAGGGCATTCCTACTGCAGGTTCCCTGCATGGAAAGAACAATTCCTTATGTCCTTCCCATCTTCCCTCAAGGTCAGCTTCCCACTGAGGTCTCCTGAGCAGCCCAACCAAAACAGCCATCTTCCCTGTCCCCACACCCCACACTCTGGATCCCCTTCCCCACTGCATTTACTCGGAACACTTATCTCCTTCTAACATAAACACCCTCCTCGTTTTCTGTGCTTATAGGATATAGTCTGTTTCTTTCCACTGGAACAGACGCTCCACAAATTCAGCCATTTCTCTGACTTCAGTGATGTTTCCCAGATGCAGACACTGTCACACATCTGGCACACGCCCAATGTCAGTCAATGGTCAGTGACAGTGCCTCCCTGTTCTAAGGACAGTGTCTATTAATGTAGCCTCGGGTCATATGCTGTTTTGTGTCAGCCACAGCACCAAGTCCCCTCACACTGGCATCAGGGCCACCTCCACTTTTCTCACAGGGGCTGCTCTCCCCCGTCCACCCTTCTTTCTCCCACACCTGCCCTCCTGCTCACCACAGCAGTTACATTTCCCTCTTCAGGAAACAGTGAGCCCCGACTTACGGGTCCCCTTTTCAAACCAAATATAAATCTCAAGCAGACTGTACTTCATAAATCTGAGCTAGGACTGGGGCCAGCACTAGAGCTCAGGGCAGGGAGAGAGGGCGGCGAGCAGAGCAGAATTCCAGCAGGAACTTATCTAAGATGGGAAATCACGGGATCCCTCCTCTGCTCATTCCAGAATCTGGTTCCTCTGATAGTTTGGAAAAAGATGAAAAGAACCATCAAGCCCTGGAAGGAGACGAGAGATGGATGAGCCTGAAAATTCATCTCTCAAGCCACATACTCCTGTGTGAAGGGTCCCCTGGGCATGTGGGGACAATGACAAGTAAAACACCTGCTGCTGACAGACAGGGGACACCCAGAGGAGAATGAGACCAGGACTCGTAACAAGAACAAACACAGTCATATTCCTCTATAGAAACAACAAATGAACACCCAGAAGATGGGGGCTGAGGGCTGGGCCAGGCCTGAGCCTTGGTGACACGGCCACAAGAAGCTGTCACTGACAAGACCAGACCTGGGTGATGCTCGAGTCCCTGTGATCACAGGTCCTGGTGGGACAAGGTCCTACTGAAGGAACGAGGACAAAGGGGTAGAGAGGTGACCCCACCGAGGAGTGACAACGTCAGAGCCCACGATGCACTGAGCCCCGACTGGGCTCAGGCGGCGTCCACGTTCCGTCCTCACAGCCTCTCCTGTCTCCACCCGCAACAGAATCAGCACAGCAAACACACGGATTCTGGAAAGTTCTCAGGTCATCCATTTATTTCCTCTCCAACTTTAGAATTTTGTCCTTTAATTAATCCCTCAACCGTTCATAGCAAGAAATGAAAAACCAAATTCATATCCAGATTCTTATTTCCATAGAAAGTAAAAGTTTCCGCTCAGAGTAACATGAAGCGAAGGTGGGGATGGAAACAGCTTCTGCTGGAACAGGACAGTGGGTCAGGGAAGAGACTGGGTCAGTGTGGGGAGGGGGCGTGGAGGGCAGGGGCGGACAGTCTCCCACCTCCTCACATGATGCGAGAGGAACGCAGACACATTCAGATGCCCTTTGCAGAAAGAGAGATCAGAGGTTCCCGTGTCACAAAGTGGAGGCAGGAACAAATCTCGCATCATCAGTCCCCACAAGGCAGCTGTCTCACGCTGTAGAAGAAAATAATCACGAACAAATTCAGGTTAGAGGCTGTAAGTGGTGACATTCTCAACAGTTCACCGCTGCTCAAACTGTCACTAAGAATCCCCAGTACCCAGTCCTGTCCCCTCTGTCCCACACCTCCCACTTGTGGCCCAACAGGTCTCACCTTTAGAAGCCGTGAGGGACACATCAGAGCCCTGGGCACTGTCACCGCCTGGGGGAGAACAAAACAGGATGTGGTCAGAGCCCACAGCAGATGTGGCTAAAGGAGGAATCATGGGGGTGGGTGAGCTCCCCAAGGGCTTCCATCTATTCCAAGGGTCGCAGGGATCACCCCCCTTCCATACTCACCTGCAGCCTGAGTGTAGCTCCCTCCTTTTCCACCTGCGGGAAGAAAATGTCACGTGAGAAGCCAGGAAGGAGGCAGGGCCATGAGGTCCTAAAGGAACCCTCTGGTCCTGGACCCCAGAGAAGTTTCCAGAACTGTGACTGCAGACCTACCGCCCTCCTGGAGGTCTGTCCTCAGCAGGGACTTTCCGCTCTGACCTGTGACTATTGAGAATCAGGTCCCCATCACGAGAATCACCAAGGTGATAAATCTGTCCCTCATTTTCACACGTGCATTAACAAAGTGTTAACAAATAGGGCCCCAGACAGGGAAAGCATACGTGTATGGATGGTCCTGCCCACTAACGAGGCAGGACACACGTCTACTTGGGGCTTGAAACCCCCCAGTGAGACAAGACACCTCAGTCCCGCCCCTTCCCTACCTGAGCGCTTCCTCCTCCACAGCACAGCTCCAGTGACCACAGCTCCAAGGAGGACCAGCCCAGCAATGACGCCCAACACCATGCCAGCGGGGATGGCGGCCTGAGGAGGCAGCTCTGGAAGGGAAGGGAAGGTGAGGGCCCTGACCCCAGGCCTCAGCCCCGACCTGACGTCCTCCGGAGGCCCCTGCTTTCCCTGAGAAGAGGCTCTGTGCCCACGGCCCCCTCCGTACCCCATCTCAGGGTCAGGGGCTCAGGCAGCCCCTCATGCTGCACATGGCACGTGTATCTCTGCTCCTCTCCAGAAGGCACCCCCACGGCTGCCCACTTCTGGAAGGTCCCGTCCCCCGCAGGCCTGGTCTCCACGAGCTCCGTGTCCTGGGTCAGGTCCTCCCCGTCACGCTGCCAGGTCAGGGTGATCTCCGCAGGGTAGAAGCCCAGCGCCCAGCACCTCAGGGTGACGTCACGGTCAGAGGTGCGGTGGTGGGTCACGTGTGTCTTTGGAGGGTCTGAAGGGAAGGGTCAGAAAATTCAGGACCTTTGCATCCCTCAGGGGACACTCCAGCAGTGGGCATGTGACCATCCTGAGACTGGTCAGGACAACTGGGTGGGGGAAGGGAGCACAAAACCCACACACCACACTGGACACAGGCATCCGGGATAATCTCTAGTCTTTAGAAAGTTCTAGAATCAGGGTGAGACAGCCCAGGGCAGAGACAGGTCTCCGATGAAGAGAAAAGGGATTCCTGGTCCTGAGCTGGGTGGAGGCCACATGACTCAGAAAAGCTGGGGTCACAGCTCAGTCACACTGTGTGCGGGGCAGCGAACAAGGCCTGAGAGAGAAAGTCCCCCGGGTTCCCAGAGCAGCTGCCAGAGTCACAGGGAACCGCTGATCATCTATTTCAGAGATGGCCCCCCCTCCATCCCCTGAGAGACTGCACCCCTAACTGTCCCTGAGAGAAGGGGGGCCCTTTGGGTCGCTCTCTGGTACCGGATCTGAAAACCCAGGCGGACTCCATCTCCCGGGGTCGGGGAGGGGGGTCCGGGTGTTGATCCCATTTCCTCCTCTCCTCGTAGGAGGCCCCGTGGCCCCTCTCACCTGCGCGCTGCAGCGTCTCCTTCCCCTTCTCCAGGTATTTGCCGAGCGACTCCCTGCACCTGCCCTCCAAGTAGCCCCTCCGTCGCTCCGCGTAATGGGCCGCCTCCCACTTGCGCCGGGTGATCTGAGCCGCCGTGTCCGCCGCGGTCCAGGAGCGCAGGTCCTCGTTCAGGGCGATGTAGTCGGCGCCGTCGTAGGCGTCCTGCCTGTACCCGCGGAGGAGGCGCCCGTCCGGCCCCACGTCGCAGCCGGACATCCTCTGGAGGGTGTGAGACCCTGACCCCGCCCCGCCGTCAGCTCCGACCTTTAACCCCGCCCGCCCCGCAGTGATGGCACCTGAACTGAAAATGAAACCGGATCAAAGGCCCCGCGGGCTCTTCCCGGGTGGAGGCGCCCGGCGGGTCCCGCAGCCTCGGGGTGAAGCTCGGACCCGGAGACTCGGGGAGACCCCGGCCCGTCCGTGGGGGTCGTGACCGGGACCCGGGCCGCGTCGCTCACCGGCCTCGCTCTGGTTGTAGTAGCCGCGGATGTTGTTAAGGCCCACTCGGTAATTCTGTGCGTTGCTCTTGCTGATCTGCGTGTTCCGGTCCCAGTACCCCGGCATCGCCTGCTCCACCCACGGCCCCTCCATCCACGCCGCCCGCGGCTCCATCCTCGGAGTCGCCGCGTCGCTGTCGAACCGCACGAACTGCGTGTCGTCCACGTAGCCGACGGAGATGAACCGGGGCTCCCCGCGGCCGGGCCGGGACCAGGAGGTGTGGAAATACCTCAGGGAGTGGGAGCCTGGGGACGGGGACGGGGAGGGGCTGAGACCCAGGCGACCCTCCTCCCGGCGCGGGTCCCGGGTCCGCGGGCGATGGGCCGGGAGGGGCGGGGGGCCCGGGAGACGGAAACGGGGGGACGGAGACGGGAGGGGGCGGGACGCGGGCCGGGGGTCTGGGCGGTGGGGACACATCCTCCCCGGGGTCCTGCGTCCCCACCGGGCGGTCCCCTCGCTTTCCCCCCCGCGGAGGCCGTTCCCTCCCGACCCCGCACTCACCCGCCCGGGTCCCCGTCAGGCCCAGGGCCCCCGAGAGCAGCAGGAGGAGGGTTCCGGGGCCCATGACGCGCATCTCGGGGTCTGCGGACAATCTGCGTGCGGGCGGGTCCGTGGACACTTTATAACCGGAAAGGCGGTGACACTGATTGGCTTCTCTGGGAATCGGACACGCAATGGGAGTGAGAACTGGGGCCGCGTCAAGAGTTTGCAGACAGGAGGACCCGACACAGGTTGTGAGAAGGAGAAGTGAAACCGCGGGGAGGTGGGGACTCCCCAACACTGAGCTTCCCCGCCCCAGACTCCGCCCTCAGGGGACCCGGGACTCTGCCCTGACCCCTCCTCCTGCACGGAGCGCTCTGTGTCACACTGTCACCCTGAGTCCTGACCCAGGGGCTGTCTGAGGAACCAGGACTCAGCCCCTTTTCCTCCTCTTCTCTTCCCGGAATCCCTCTCCCAGAAATGGACGCCCTGCCTCCCACCCTTTACCTCTCCCCCTGGACCCTTCTGGAAGAAGACACCCCCAGGGAACTTGATGCCACAGAGTGAGCTCGCCCTGGGAATAGAGGAAGGACATGGCTTTTCTCTTTCACCCCAAAAAAGTTGTGCCTGAAAACACCAGCTGGAGATTCTCAGAGACCAGTCTCCTTTATTAACCACAGCGGGGAACAACCTTGGAAACCCCGATTCACCAGGAAGCTAATCTGTAAAACCGTGATTTGTCCCCTTGGTGCAGAAATGTGTGTAAACAGCGCTGCAGCCAGACTCTCAAAGCTCCTAAGTCTCACTTTCCCAGATGGTGCACCTGTGATTCCGGATGTTTCTATTGTAAAATGATCTTCGTTCCACGGCCCTGAGTTTGTCTGTTGAGTCCCCACATCCTCAATACAAAGAAGCAGGGGAAGCAGTTTGTTACTGTGCATTTCAACGAGGAGCATGTACAACCTCAAAGCTGCAAGTGTTCAAAGCAGTTAAAATGCCCTTCACTAGGGCTCCGGTGTTGCCTATTTTTATGAATAATTCACATCTCAGCGCTGTGCATATTTTATTGGGACACATTATTACCTTTAAACTGAGTAGCACAAGGAGGCGATTAGAGTTTAGGCAGCTGCACAGAACATCCCGCTCCGTCCCAGATAATTTACTAAAGATCTATAACAACGTATTTCAACCTGAGAGTTCCACTGCTTTAGGATTCTTCACCTCTGCCTCTTTCCTTCCCCCTGCTTCTCCAGTCCTCTGTCTCTCTCACCCCTCAGTCCCTCTTCCCCGCTTAGTCCCCACCACTCTCTCACTCCCTCCTGATTGTGGCACTAGTGCCCCCCCCCCCCCACCTGCCAGCCAAGGACTGTTGTCCCCACAGGGATGGGCAATCCTGATAACATCAGTAAGGCCGTGTCATTTCTTCACTAAAAATACTCCAATGGCTCCAAATCACTCTGGGAAGCTTCTAGAATGTAAGGCACATTAGCACAGGGGCTTTGGGCTGTTTAGGTCAAAGTTGTATCCCAGGCATTTGAAGCCATTCCTGATAGATAGTGGGCATTAAATTATTTGTTGAATGAATGAATGATTGTATTAAAATTTATATCACGTAAAATCGTTACCTGAAAAATACAAAAAAGGAAATATTTTATTATAGACTAGTGGGCATATCAGTTCATAAATTCATTCCAGTGGAAAAAATGCTGTGTGCTTATTTGTTGCACAGTTGAACCCGTGTATTAGTTTTCTATTGCTGCGGAACAAATTACCACAACTTATTGGCTCAAAACAACACCTACTTATTTGCTCACAGTTCCTTAGAAATCCAGGCTCGGTGTGGATGGGATCTCTGCTCAGGGTGTCACAAAGCTGTGAGCTCATCCTGAGCTCAGGATCTTCCAAGTTTACAGAGAGCTGTTAGCAGTATTGCTTTTCCCAGTTGTACGTCTAAGGTCCCTGTTGCCTTGACAAATGTCAGAGAGGTGGGTGCTGCCCCAACCCCAAGTGTCCACCAGCAGTCTTTGCCATGTGGCCCTCCATTTTCAAAGCTGCCAGTAGAGAAAATGCCTCACACTGAATCCCTCTCACTTGGAATGTTTGCTCAGGAGAAACTCCAGTCAGTACTCACCTGATTAAGATATTCCCCTTGGATAGTCCCGTGTCTTAAGGTCAGCAGATTGGAGACCTTAGTTACAGCTGTAGAATCCCTTCCCAGCACCTATATTAATGTTTCATTGCATAACTGGGAGAAGGTAAATAACCAGAGGTGTTATTAGGGACCATCACAGAATCAGCCTAGGATGGCCTTCTCTTCCCTTTGTGTTTATTTGGGTCACAGTTGGAAATGAATTTCAAGTAAATAGATTGTTGTGAGTGGTAATAAAATGCAAACCAAATGACATGTCTAATTTAATTTAGAGCAAATAAAAAGTGCAATAATTCTTTCTCTCTTTGGACACTGTGTTAGTCATGTATGGCAGCATAACAAATTACCCAAAAGTTAGCAGCTCAGAACAACAAATGGGTATTTTATCCCAGTTTCCCAGGGTCAGGATGCAGGAGAGGTTTACCTGAGCGCTTGTGGCTCAGGGCGTCTCTCCAGGTTGCAGTCAAGTTGTCAGCCAGGGCTGCGTCATCTGAAGGCTTGACGGGCTGGAGGACTCGCATGAAACACGGCTCAGTCATAGGGCTGTTGGAAGGGGCCTCATTTCCTTCCTGGATGGTCCCAGGAAGCATCAGTTCCTAGCCGTGGGGACTTTTCCATAAGGTGGCTAATGACTTAGGTAGTTTCTTGCCTAAGAGCAAGTGATGGGAGAGAGAGAGAGAAAGAGAGAGAGAGAGAGAGAGAGAGAGAGAGAGAAGAGAGAGAAAAGAGAAACTGATGGAAACTACAGTTTTATGTCTTAGAATCACGTACCATCACATCAGCCTGATGAGAAGTGAGTCATTATGTCCAGCCCACACTCAAGAGAGAAGGAATTACTCCACCTCTGGAGGGCAGAAGTGTCAAAGAATTTACATACATACAAAATTGACAATTAAATATTGTTTCAGGACTTTATAAACCGTAATTCTTTTATCTGATCCTTTTCTTTAATGCCTTAAATTTCACTCTTAGAAAGTAACTATTCAAAGTTTGAGACAGAGAAAGGAGATACAACAGTATTTGTAACTTTTTATTGTAGAAGCCTTTAATAACAATGTTCCCTACAATAAGTTGCAACAAAGTTGAGAACATACAGTAGCTGATCACACAGTTTAAAGCCTGAGCGCCATAACATTAATGCCTTTACAATAACTACCTTTGCTTTTTCTTAGAATTTTCAAATTTGTGTCATTAAAAATGTCAGAAATATTGTCTACAATGCCAATTTTCTTACTGAACATCTTCAAAAATATTTGCCTAATGAAATCGCTTTTCAATGTGTTAGAAAAATGTGAGTCTCATGCCTCAGCCTATACACCTTGGTACCCTCACAACAGTTTTGTTGTGATACAGTGGGCAGCGATGGTTAACGCCGATCTAGGAACAACTGTCCAGTTGGCATCGTACCACGTCTTTCACTGTGTTTTTTTTTTTTTTTTTTTTTTTTTTTTTTTTAAGATTTTATTGGGTAAGGACTTTATTGGGGAACAGTGTGTACGTCCAGGAATTTTTTCCAAGTCAAGTTGTCCTTTCAATCTTAGTTGTGGAGGGCGCAGCTCAGCTCCAGGTCCAGTTGCAGTTGCTAGTTGCAGGGGGCGCTGCCCACCATCCCTTGCGGGACTCGAGGAATTGAACTGGCAACCTTGTGATTGAGAGCCCGTGCTCCAACCAACAGAGCGATCCAGGAGGCAGCTCAGCTCAGGGTGCCATGTTCAATCTTAGTTGCAGCGGGCGGAGCCCACCATCCCTTGCGTGACTTGAGGCGCCAAACTGGCAATCTTGTGGTTGAGAGCCTACTGGCCCATGTGGGATTCGAACCAGCAGCCTTCGGAGTTAGGAGCACGGAGCTCCAACCGCCTGAGCCACCAGGCTGGCCCTTATTGCTGGATCTTGATAGGAATTATATTAAACCTGTATGACAATTTGGAGAGAACTGTGATCTTTACTATGTGAAGTCTTACAGTCCATGAACGCTCCATTTATTTACATCTTGATTTCTTTCATTAGTGTTTTGTAGCATTCAGCATACAATTCCTGTATATGTTTTGATAAATCTACATCTAAGTATTTTTATCTTTTGTGAGTGATTGTAAATGGTCTTGCATTTTAAATTATGATTTCTATGTGCTTATTGCAGTACATAGAAACACAGTTAATTTTCGCATGTTGATTTTGTGTCCTGTAACTTGATGAATTCACTTGTTAGTTCTAGCACTCTTTTTTTTTTATAGATTCCTTGAGATTTTTTTTTTTTTTTTTACATAAACCATCATTTCATCTGCAAATAGGAAGCAAAGGTGAGAATGGACATCCTTCCTTGTTCTTGATTTGTTGAGAAGCATTCAGTCTTTCACCATTAAGTATGTTAGCTGTAAGTTTTTTTTATTTTCTTTTTCAGGACTTTATTGGGGAACAGTGTGTACTTCCAGGCCTTTTCACCAAGTCAAGTTGTTGTCCTTTCAATCTTAGTTATGGAGGGCACAGCTCAGCTCCAGGTCCAGTTGCCATTTTCTAGTTACAGGGGGCACAGCCCACCATCCCTTGCGGGAGTCGAGGAATCGAACTGGCAACCTTGTGGATGAGAGCCCGCGCTCCAACCAACTGAGCCATTTGGAGGCAGCTCAGCTCAAGGTGCCATGTTCATTCTTAGTTGCAGGGGGCGGAGCCCACCATCCCTTGCAGGACTCGAGGAGCCAAACTGGCAACCATGTGGTTGAGAGCCCACTGGCCCATGTGGGAATCGAACCGGCAGCCTTCGGAGTTAGGAGCATGGAGTTGTAACCGCCTGAGCCACAGGGCCGGCCCTAGCTGTAAGTTTTTAATAGATGTTCTTTATCATCGTGAGGAAGTTGCCCTCTATTTCTAGTTTTCTAAGAGTAAGATGAGTGAGTGTTACATTTTAAATGCTCTTTATGCTTCAGTTGATATAATCATGATTTTTTCTTCTTCAGACTGTTAATATGGTGGATCACACTGATTAATTTTAAAATACTGGGCCAGGTTTGCACCCCTGGAAAACATTTAACTTGGTTTATGTAATTATTTTTATGTATTGCTGAATTCTATTTAGTAATATTTGGTTACGATCTTTTTGCATCTGTATTTATGAGGGATATCAATCTGTAGTTGTCTTTCATTCTACTGTCTTTGGTGTTGGTATCAAGGTCGATGTGGCTTCATTTTTCTATTTTCCAGAAGGGATTCCATAGAATTGATGTTAATACTTCTTTAAAAGTTTGGTATAATTCTCAAGGGAAAACACTGGGCCTGAAGATTTCTTTCGCAGGAGGTTTCTAATTACATAGTCAATTTCCTTAATAGTTACAGGGGTATTCAAATGATCCATTTCATTGGTAGTTTGTACTTTTGAGGAATTGGTCGATTTCATCTAACTTGTCCAATTTGTGCGTAGAGCGTTCCTAATATTCCCTTACTGTCCTTTTGAGGTCTGGAGGGACCATCCTGATGTCCTGTTTTGGTCCTGACGTTAGGAATTTGTGTCTTTTCTCTGTTTTTCTGGGCCAATATTGCTAAATATTTGTCAATTTTATTGATCTTTTCATAGAACCAGCTTCTTGTATCATTGATTTTCTCCATTGTCCTTCAGTTCTCAGTTTCATTAATGTATGCTCTTCTTTCTGTTATTATCTTCATTATATTATAAATGGGGAGGGTAAGAGAATGTAAAGGGAGGTAGGTTTCTGCACACCACTCACACTGGTAAAATGTCAACATGAGTTATATGCACACACATACATACCTAGGGCAACCACTAAAAAAGCTATACAAAGAGATACACTCAAAAACCCTATAGAAAAGTTAAAATGATATTCTAAAACATGTTCAGTAACCCACAGGAAAGCAGGAAAAAGAAAACAGACAAACAAAAAACAGAGGTCACAAACAGAAAACAAAAAATAAAATAGTAGATTTAAACCTACCAATAATGACCTAATTGCTCATGGAGGCTGTCATTCCTGGTGGTCATGGGGTGTCTGTGGTCCCGCTCCCCGCATAAGAATGCAGGATATGGTGAGTCCAAAAAGGAACACCCACGGAGCCATAGCTAGGGGAGTCACACCACTGTAGTCTCGCTGGTGGTTGGGTTAGTGTCGTGCGGGAGACCCTGCTCGCTCCGCCATTTGTCGTGCGGGGCGGCCTGCAGGGTCTCTGGTCTTGCTCCCCACACAATAACGCAGGATATGGTGAGGCCAAAAAGGAACACCCACGGAGCCATAGGTAGGGGAGTCATACCGCTATGGTCTCACTGGAGGCTGGGCCCACCGGACGCGTGACCTGCCGTCAGCCTTTCCGCAAACTGACCGACGACTCTCTTCCACTCCCCTCGACTCTGTTCCTCTCCTCTCTTCTGCTCTCCTTGGTTCTCCTGGGCTCCTCAGCAATCCTCGGCAGTCCTCGGCTCTCCTCCGTAGCCGCAGCAGTTATACCAGCGGCCAATCGGTTAACTGGCCACAGCCGACGGCCAATCAGCCACAGCCGACGGCCATCCACCACCCGAGCCAGCACCTTTCCACGTGAGGCCGAGAGCCTGTAAACTACTCTCTGGGGCTCTGTTCCCACAGTTGGGGACACAGGAGGCAGGAGCCACACTATCTGCAACCTGCCGTTCACTTCTCTCTGCCAACCAACCCCACTTGCCAGCTGCAATCCACTGTGCTAACTGCAATCTGCTCTTACTAGCTCAGCCGCCATCTTCTTGCTAGCCCCCATTCTCTCCTAGCGTAGCCATGGCAGTTATATTAGTGGTCAATGGCTCACTGGTTACAGCTGACGGCCAACGGGCCACAGCTGATGGCCATCCAATCATAGTTGATGGCCATTTACTACCCGAGTGAGCACCTTTCACATGAGGCCGAGAGCCTGGAAACTGCACTCCTGGCTCTGTCCCCACAGGGACCTACCAACATCTGTGTATCTCAATGTTGGTGTCTTTTGATTGTCTTTTCTTAGTTGGAGATCTTCTTGGTTCTTGGTATGATGAATAATTGTCAATCGAAACCTGGATATTTTGGGCATTATGTTAAAAGAGTCTGGATCGTATTTAAACCTTGTGTTTTAGCAGGACTTCTCTGACCCTGGGTCAAAAGTGGGGCACCACCTTATTACCGCCAGGCAGAGGTGGAGGTCCAGGTTCTTCTCTTGGCCTCCATTGACATCCTGGGGGGAGGAGGGGAGGGTGTTGAGAAAACACTCCTTATAACCGCTGAGTAGGGTGGGAGTTAGGCCTTCCCTGTGATACACGTCTGCCTGACGGGAAGGGGGTGCCTCATCACTGTTACCCATGTGTCTGTCCCCTACAGCCATTATTGGGGGGTGGCCTTGTTAAAACTGAGCCCTGGTGAGAGTCCTGGCACTCCACTAGTCCTTCTCTGACATGTCTGAAGTGGGACGAGGTGGAGGCGGGAGTCCTGGTCCCCATGTGGTCTCCACTGATTGTGCCCCTAAGGGAGATAAGTCCTGGCTTCCCATTTGGCCCACCCAGGATGGGGAGGGGGCATCTTACTATAACCTGGAGAGGGTGGGAGTCTAGGCTCCCTGCTCAGTGTTTGCGGGGCCGGGGCGATGAGGCCGAAGCTTTTCAGTGGTGTTTGGCTGGGGAAGACCAGTTAGTATCGAGAAGTTTGTGTCTTGCTTGATTGCTCTTTTCTGGTCCCTTGGCTGGAGACAGCAGGCATTTCTTAGGGCTTTTTTCTGGGCTGCAGTTGCTCCAGTATCCAATTTGGGATACAGGCTGTAGCAGGAAAACCAGGGGACTCACCACAGCGTTGTTCTCAGGTCCTGAGGTCTCTAGCTAGTTGCTTTCTTCCCTCCACCTTTCAGTCGTCTTGTGTGTGCTTTGTATATATAACGTCCAGGATTTTTAGTTCTGCTTCATGAGAAGAATCTACTCCATCTTCCCTGAAGTGGGAGCTCTCATACAATCAGGTTTTGAAAATTTAATTTGGAATAGATTCAATGGTTCAAAAAAAATAGATAAAAATATATCTAAACAGTGAAAAATCTATTCTACACGGTCCCCTTCACCCCCCCATCCTTTCCCAACAACCATTGTTTTTCTTCAGAGTATTTTTATTGCTTTTCTCCAGAGTATTTTTTAAATGTCTATGAGTATGTAGCCTTAATGTTCATATTTTTTAAAATACAAAAGCTACCATATCAAAGGCAGAATTTTGTACCTAACAAAATATAGACTATGTTGGAGATCAGTGCATATCAGTCCATAGGGAGCTTCCTTAGCTTGTGAAAATGCAGAGAATCCCATTGAATGCATATACAATAGTTTGGACATTGAGGTTGTTTTCAATCCCTTGGAATTATAAATGGTGCTGTGATAAAGAACCATCTACATATTCTTTTCACATGCGTATATCTGTGGGATAAGTTCCAGAAGTGGGTGTCCTGAATCCCTGAAGTTCTGAGATACACATTCCTCCTGAGACAATTGCCAAGAGGCTGAAAGACGACCCTTATTAAGGTTATGTCTACAAGGTCTGACACTTAAGTTCGCAAACTCATCCTAGAAAAGTGTTACGTATCTCATTGCTGAATATCACTACAGTCACTTTCGAAGTACTCCCCTTGGTAAGATTTGCACCGATTTCAGAGCCTAGTCCACCTTTCAAAGCCATTTTGTAACTCTTTTTCTGGAATGGCCATCAGAGCTGTCATCGCGTTACCCTTGATGTCCTGAATGTCATCAAAATGTCTTCCTTTCAATATTTCCTTTACCTTTGGGTAAAGAAAAAAGTCATTGGGCGCCAGATCAGGTGAGTAGTGAGGGTGTTGCAATACAGTTATTTGTTTACTGGCTGAAAACTCCCTCTCAGACAGTGTCCTGTGAGCTGGTGCATTGTCGTGATGCAAGAGCCATGAATCGTTGGTGAAAAGTTCAGGTTGCCTAAGTTTTTCATGCAGACTTTTCAGCACTTCCAAATAGGAAACTTGGTTAACTGTTTGTCCTGTTGGTGCAAATTCATAATGAATAATCCCTTTGATATCAAAAAAGTTTAGCAACATTCTTGCAACAAGTTTGCGAACTTAATTGTCCAACCTCGCATTCCACAGCAAAGCTCTTGGTCAACCTGAACGATCAGTGTCTCCTACCAGACACGTGACCTGTGCACCTCTTCCGATTAGAAGGTAAGGAGAAGGCAGAATGGGCAGGTTGCTGGAGAGGACGTGTTTTCCCCCAAATCTGTTTCTATTTTGTTATCCCCATGACCAGACTGCAAAGTTAGAAGGCTCTAGAATGGTTAGGATAAGCTGTTTACCGTGATGGTCCCTCTCAGCCTCCTCTGGGTGGTCTCTGAGAGACACATTGTGGGAAGGTTTTGAGCACAGAGCATGGATGCAATAGAGGAGCCCCTTTCATTGGGGGCCTCGGTTTGTTTTTATTTGCAGAATGAAAACATGGGGACGAAATTCTGTTGACAGAGGACCCTTCCCCTTCTTCATCAACAGGTGTCTGCACAAGGGCACACGTAGGATTCCATCTGAAGGGAGTGTCCCACTGCTTAAGAAAAAGGAGCAGAGGAGGAAGAGAAAGACAGGAGGAATAAAGACGGGAAGAGGGGAAGTAAGGAAAGCACTGCGTGAACAACCTCTAGCTCCAGATCGGTCACATGAATGGAGAGGAGGCCACCGTGAGCAGCCTCTTTGGCCGGGGACAAATGTCTCTGTGTCATTTTGTTTTTAACGTTGCGATATGGTTTGTATACATAACATGCAGTTCTTTGAGTTTTGACAAATTAATGGTCATGCAACTATCAGCACACCCAGACACAGAACAGACTTATTACCCCCCAAACCCCCTCAATGAGAGGTTTCTGCCCCAATAGTTTTGCCTATTCCAGGATGTCATAGGTATGGGATCCTGCAGTGTGAAATACTTTGTTTTCATTTTATTGAGGTGTAATTAACCCTTTGAATCTGGCTTCTTCCGTAATGCACTTGAGATTGAGCACTTTTGTTATGTGTCTCTGTAGTTTGTTCCTTTGTGTTGCTGAGTAGTGTTCCTTTGTACGGATAAACCAGTTTGTTTATTCCTTCTCCAGTTACAGGACCTGTGGGTTGTCTCTGGTCTTTGGCAGTTATGAATAAGGGCACGATAAGCGTTTGCGTCTGGGTTTTGGTATGAACATAAAGTAAACCTTTGTGCTGGGTTGTATGGAAAGCGAGTCAGGGGTGGGACATGGAGTAAGGCTTCAGTTGGTCGTGTTAATTTGGATGATGGAGGGGACAGAACAAATATGTAATTAAGTGTCAGCAAGCCTGTGAGCACATACCACATGGAAGATGAGCCTCCAGAGAGGACATGGAGACTTCCTGTCACCAGGGCACTTGTTCAGGACGAGGCACATACATTTCTTTACTGCTTTCTCGGCAGGGGTGGTGGTGGGGAGGGTGCGAGGCTCCTGGGACCTCTGCTTACCTCACTGTCCACTCACTTCACCAGTCATGAAAAATTTTCATCTTATTTTACTCATGTACACATTGTTGTAAAAATATTCAAACAATACAGAATAGGAAGTCTCCCTTCCCACCTGTCACACACGCCTACCCACAATCCTGTTAGCACGGTGAGGTGATCCCTGCACACAATTGTCTGTTTTTGCACATGCACACACGCTGTTTCTATGGATATAGCTTTATTTTCATTTTAACTTCTATTAATGAGGTGCGATGATATGTGTCACTCAGCTGCTATATTTAGTGTTTGAACCTAAATATTTTTTTGGCGATCTGATCTGTGCATGTCAGGACACACAGATCTGCCTCATTCTCTCTAACCTGCTGCATAACACCTTCTATTATAGACGTAGCATCTGTTATTTACAAGCATCCTTCGTTTTAGTGCTCATTTCTATTGTGCTTCACAGATACTGCGTGTTGTTTTTTTGTAAATAGAAGGTTTTTGCAACGCTGCATGAAGCAAGTCTGTTGGCACCATTTTTCAAACAGACTCCGATGATGGTTAGGATTTTTTAGCAATAAAGAATATCTTAAATTAAGGTATGTACATTCTTTAGACATAATGCTATTGCAATTTGATAGGCTACACGATAGTACAAACGTAACTTGTATATGCACCGGAAACCAAAAAAATCCCCGTGACTCGCTGTATTGTGATATTTGCCTTGTTGGGTGACCTGGACCCGAACCCCAGTGCTCTGAGCTGTGCCTGTAGCTCCTTTCCTGTTCACGGCCAGTTTGATTTATTTCTAAGTTTCACTATTATGTAAAATGTTGCGGCAGGTAACTTTTTACATACCTGTTTTTGCACATGTGATTATATTCTCTTACATACACACCAGAAAGGATTGAGTGATTTGCAGGACGGGGATGCACATTTAATATTTTGAGAAATCTGGACAGATTGATTTCCTAAAAGGATGCACTGATTTATATTTCTGCCAACAGCTGTTGAGACTGCCCATTTTCTCACAACCTGATTGCCATTGGAAATGACCAATCTTTCACATTTTTATTAGTTTAATTAGTGAAAAAATGATCCCCCCCCCCATTGTTTTCATTTGCATTTTCCCATTTACTGATACCATTGATTCTACCTCCATATATGCGTTTTTGGGGGTGTTTCCTTGGATTGAAGTTTCTATCCTTTTCTGTTTCTTCTATCGAGTAGGTGCCCTTTTCTTTTTTTTACAAGTGCTTTGTACATTCTGGATATTAATTTTTGTATAACGTCATTTTTTTCTATCCTGTCACTTTTTAAAAACATAGTTTATAGTATCTTTTATCATACATAAGAATTGTTTCTTTTAAAGTGGGAAACCTATCAGTCTTTTCCTTCTTGGCTTTTGAGTGGGGGAGCTGTTTGTATGGGGGGCCAGTCCTCTGAGGAAAGGGCGAGTGGCATTTCTCTCTTCTGAGAGAACGAAGCCTGTGAAGGAAGCCCCATTTTCTCACGGAAGGAGTTCACTGAGGATCACCCGGGATGTCTGTGAAAACACCGATTCCCCCCAGTGCGCCTGAGCCCACCTTGGGGAGTCCGGTTAGAGGGCCAGTGAGACCAGACCCAGGGTCCAGTGTGGGGAGGACAGAGTCCTGCTCTGCGCCTCGGTCTAGTGACCAGCAGGTCACAGAGATTTGCTCAGACTCCCTCCTCTGCCCCCTCCCTGGGGCAGGAGCCTGGAATACAAGGTCAGGGACCCTGCAGGGCTGGGGGAGGGACAGCCTCCTGTGTGCCCACACCTGGAACATGCCTCCTGGTGGGCCCTCTGGCTGCAGGGCCACTGCTCCCTCCTCACCCCTCCTGTCCTCTACCTTCTTCTGGTCCTCTTCCCCAACCCCTCATCTGAGGCCAAGGGCCTGGTGGAGGGGGTGTGAGCAGCACCAGTAAGAGCAAAGGTCCTCCCAACCTTGAGCTCTCGGATGGGGGTGGGGGGGCTAAGGAAATGAGGTGGTCCCTGGGGAATGGGCTTGATTCATCGGGGCTCCCCGCCACCTCTGAGAAGGAGGAATTGAGAAGGACAAAGGCCTCCTTTGAGAAAGTGGGAGGCGTGGGGTGATGGGGTCTATGGAAACAGAGGAGAAGTGAAGTGGAGCCAGGAGAGCTCCCTTCACCCAGGTGCATGGAGGGTCTTGGGCCTTAAGAAGCCTCAGCTCTGCCCTCCCAAGGCGGCCACCAGAACTCAGGTGCTCTTGCCTCCCTCTTCCCCAGCTTCCTCACCCCCTCAGGTGGGTGGGCAGGCAGGGGAGACGCTGAGACGTACAGGGAGGAAACTGTGGTCAACTCAACACTGCCCACTCTTTTTCCTTCCCTCTCTCTCCCTGCACACTCTCTCATTTCCTGGCTCCTGGTTTTACCCCTCTCCCCCAGAAGGATGGGCTGAAGATAGCTGACAAAATCAGAGAGTCTTTCTCATCCTGACCACCGTCCTAAACCTCGTTGGACCCCATGAGACTTACACGTAGGTTTAACTGGTAGGTCAGTGATGTGTTTCCACACTGGGAGGTTATATGGGTGTTGGAGGGGAGAGGAAAGGGCCATTGGAAGTGCAGGGAGGGTCCCGGGCACAGGGCAGAGGGGGGGAGAGGAGAGCTGGGATCCCTGCTTACTGAGCATGGGCCTCAGAAGGGCTGGTGGGAGGGGTGGGGCTGGCTCTGGAGAAGAGCAGGGAGGAGAGGGGAGGCCGCCTCAGTGCTGGGCCACCGCTCTGTCTTAGCTCCCACGGCTGCCCCACCGACTGAGGCGTGGGAAATGTCACTTGAGAAAATAAGTCGGTGAAAGAATCAAATCTCATACTTTCCTTTAATGAATTTCAGAGTTTTTAGACTCAGGAAAATGTTGATGTTGACCCATAATTTACAAAGAAAAGAGAGAGAGAGAGAAAAAAAAAACAACCCAAGAAACTTCGTGTGGAGTGTGCACCTCAGAGACCTCCTTCTGTGTTGCACGTGTGGATTCCTTAGACTCTGAGGTGGGAGTAGGGGAAGAAATGAATGAAGTGACTGAAGCCCATTGTTTGACCCTGTTCCCCTCCCCCATGCCCGCCCCTCCCCCAGCAAGCCTGCCCCCTGCCTCACCTGATCCCGCTTCCACATCCTCTTCACTCTTGTGTCCTCCCTGCACCTTTCACCCAGCCCCTCCTCCATTTTTCCTGGTACGCCCCCTTCTCCCCAGAGCTGGCAGCTTTCTCTCTCTCTCATGTGAGCCTCTCTCCTCAGGACTTAGGATAAGGCAGCGTCCTGGGCTTAGGCCTTGGGTCAGCTTCCTGGAAGGGCAGTTGGTGGGACGGACTTTCTGTGCAGGTGAGTGTTACTGAAGGAGGAATGAATCAGAGGGAGAGAGGGACAGGAGCAGAGGGAAGGGAAGGGAGACACGTGGACAAGACACCTGAGAGTTTACACCTGAAAGACAAAGGTGGGTTTGTAAAGAACAGCGAGATGGCCGGATTCAGTGTGGGTTTAACTTGTAGAGCCTGTCAATGATAATTTCCCCTGCCTCTGTGTTCTCTGGCTGATGCCCCCTCCAACCCTCTGCGCAGGGACTGAGCTGTTTCCTGCTGCCTTTGCCCCCAGTTCAATTCAAACCCCACTCCTGGACAAGCAGGGCTGACAGACCAGGCTCTTGGTCAGGAGGAGTCCACAGACATGGGGACCAGGGCACTGGGGGGTGCAGGGCTGGAGCAGAGGGTGGGGTTTTGTTCCCTGGAGGACAGAGGGACTAAAAGGGGAGATGACAGGGCTGGGGCGGCAGCTCTGTTCTTGGGCCCCTGATCGAGGCCTGTGTGGATGAAGGTCCCACACAACTCACTGTGAAGGGGCAGTGATGGCAGAGGAAGCTCTGGCTTTTGCAGTGGGGGACACACAGATCTAGGTCCGTGGTGAGCCCAGGTCATTGGGAGCCCAGGTGGCCTGCCTGGAGGCAGAGGCTGCTGGGGAAAGAGAAGGGACAATAGTTAGTGGGAAGCACAACCCACCCACTCATTCCTGATAGCAGAAAGTCTGGAATAAAAACTGGGATCAAGAGGGAACAGAAGCCCATCGGCCTAGGGTAAAATGGATTCTGGGATTGGCGACTGGGTTGTGAAGTCTTCTGGCTCAGGACTAGACAGACCTGCGGCCCGGCTGTATCGAGAGTCTGTGGAGGTGTCACTGGGTCCAGAATGAGCACTTGAATAGGAGTCAGGAGGCCTGGGCCCCCCTCTGAGCATCTCTACCTCTGTGCCCAGGCCCTCGCTACCTGTCAGCCTCCTCAAGTGTGGACATAGTCACCGTCTTGAAGCGGCTTACATCTCTGATATCCATGCCGTTTCTCACACGTCTGGGGCTGATAGGAAAGGAGACACCTCATGGGGGAATTTTAGGGACATCCCTGTCCTTCCTGGTTCTGTGGCAGAGCCACCCTCTAGGTATTTACCCACTGCCTCAAGGGCTTGGCTAAATACCTTGTATGGACCCCCCTCTGGCTTCTGAGACTATGAGCTGCCCGCCCTCCACTCCCACTGCTCTGCCTTCCCACTGAGACCCCAGACATACCCTGCTCTGGGGTCGTCTCTGGAAACGTGATGGGGGCTTCAGAGGATAAAGAGAAGACCATGGCTGCGGGGGGCGGGTGGGAGGACCAGAGGGGAAAGAAGTGGTGTCAGCTCCAAGGAAGTGGGAGCTGTCAGTGTCCGTGGCTGGGTCTGCACCCCCACCCAGGGCCCCTGAGGGGCGCCGTGTCTCCAGCAGGGGAAAGAGAAGGGCTATAGCTGGGATGTCCTGGAGGACCGGGTACCTGAGGGCCAAAGGCTTCCCTGGGAGTTCTCCCTGGAGAGAGACCTCAATGTACACGTAGGTATGATCGTGTCCCCCAGGGGCCCTCTCTCTGAGGCTTCCCAGAATGAGGACCAGGAACAACCCATGTGGCCAGCCTGGAGGAGGTCCTTGGGACACATGGCGAAAATTCTAGTGCTGAGCTACTGAATGTGCGATCTACCGGCTGGTGCTATGACTAAGGATTTTGAAACTTCTGTATCAGTTTGACCTTGCCTGAAGGTCCAAGCATGTGGTTAGTAAACTTGTTTTGTGTAGTTGAACAGGGTGTAGATCAGTCGGTGTTGTCAAATGTCACGGATTGCTACATATGGCGCCAACTTTGTGCTAGCAACATGCATTAGGATTATGTTCCAGCGTGTGACACTTTACGGTGACTTGGTCAACTATAACACAAAAATGCATAAACACCTGGGAAAATTATTTTTATCATTTATTTTTATAATTATTTTCACTTTCAATCTAACCTGTTCTTTTTTAAATTTAGACTTGAACATGATTAAGTCATTTAGAGTAGAGTAGCAATTAGCTCCTTCAAGTACTAGTTCACAGATAGGAAAACCAAAGTCACTGAACTTTTTGTCAAGACATCTTTTCTGAATGTAGCAGTAATAATAAACCAAATGATAATAGTGGAATCGATTCCAAAAGCATTGTTCTTTCTGAAATCATTCCAAAGAGTTTGTACTAGTTTTATTTGAAAATGTAATCCCTCTTTGAGATACGCAGAATAATGCCCCCCCACCCCCACCACCTTCAGTGTCCACATCCTAATCCCAGGAACCTATGAATATGTCACCTTATGTGGCAAAAGGGACTTTTCAGATGTCATCAGGTGAAAGACCTTGAGATGGGAGATTATCTGGGTGAGGCCAATCTTCGATATTTGAAAGCAGGGACTGTTCCCTAACTATAGTCAGAGAGAGATGCCAGCGTAAAGGACCTCTGGCTTTAAAGATGGAGGAAGGGGGCCACCGCCGAGGAATATGGCAGACGCTAGAAGCGGGGGAAGCTCTCAGTATACAGCCAGCAAGACAACAGGGCATCGGTCTTGTAGCTACAAGGAACTGAATTCTACCTGACGTCTGAATGAGCACTAAATTGATTTTCTCTAAGAGCCTCCAGAAAGAAACACAGCCTGCTGACGCTTGATTTAAGCCTGTGAGACCCATACTGGGCTTCTGACCTACAGAATTGCACTGCTTTAAACCTCTGCATTTGTCGTGATTTGTTACGGCCGCACTAGGAAACTATGACACTCATAGAGAGAGTGAGAGTTTTGTAGTTACCAGTGATGGTGTAATCCTAATACCCAGTGAGTTATTTGTTGAGCTGTACTGGCTAATGAAGCAAATCCGTCATAAAAACAAGTGGCATTTACATACCAAACATAAAAACACAAGTTGAAAGCAAACTAATTTTTTTTGAAAGACAAAGAGTATTGAGTTAACAAGCTTGAGAGCAATCAGTATTTCACATACAAACTCTAGTGTGCTGTGGGCTTCTTGTGAAGTAACACTCTGTGTTGCTAAGACTAAAAATCTATCTGCAATTGCCAAAATATTGAAAAACTGTAACAGAGGTGTTTGCTTCACAGGGTTGCGTTAACCTGTGGCCAGAAAGGAAGCTTAAACATCACTTTCCATCCAATCTTTAGCTCTGTGTGTGCAGAAATATCTAATGGCTTGAAAGACCAAGTCCCAGAACAAGTAAAGCGAGCGAAATACTTTTCATGGCAACTTGAACAATGCACATATATTGTTGACATAAGCTGTTCTTGTGCTACATGCGCAATTTGAACATGACGATATGAAGGAATTCTTCTGTATCTTTTAACTTCATTGCCCAAACCACAACTAGCTCTGAACTGTACAGAACTACGAAGGATCAAATTATCAACAAATGGTTTGGGATTTAAGATTTATGTTTGGGGTTTAAGGAATACAGTGTTTCCCCAAAAATAAGACCTCGCTGGATAATCAGCTCTAAGGCGTCTTTTGGAGCAAAAATTAATGTAAGTCCCGGTCTCATGTTACGATAATGTAAGACCGGGTCTTTAATGTAATGTAATGTAATATAATGTAATGTAATATAATGTAATGTAATGTAATATAATACCAGGTCTTATATTAATTTTTGCTCCAAAAGACGCCGTACAGCTGATTGTCCGGTTACGTCTTAGTTTTAGGGAAACACAGTATGTTCTGATGGCTGCAGCTGCAGGAAAACATTCTAGACCAGTCAGTCACTCAGATTAGGGAGATTTGTGCCAGAGTGTAAATCAATGCACTGCTTCCCTCATGAAGAAAGTGTCGCTATGACAAAAATATCAGCTGAACTGAATTATGAATTACATAAAGATGAATGTATTGAATTTGAAATCATTCCCTTCATTATGCGATACAATGGAAACAGCATAAACAGTTGTTTTTACACGCCCAGTTGCAATGATTACTGAGGGGGACAGTTCTGTTGAGAATGTTTGATCTATAGGAAGAATCTTAATGTTTTGGCAACATAGAGACCAGTCTAGTGACGCTGTGAAGTGCACAGTCAGACTTGTTTATAAGACAGCCTTGACCTTAACGTTTCCATGCAACATGTTTTTCACTGGCGAATAAAACCTAAGAGCAAAAGCAAAAGATAGAAGCTTAGAATATTTTCTGTAAATTGTTATGACATGTTCTTAATTTAAGAGCACTTATCACCAAAATAGGTGATAATCTTGATATTTCATATCTATAAAAATGCTCACAGAAAAACTTTCATAATTTCATAGGATGTTTTAGATTTTATTTTCTGTCAAAAGAGGATATATGCATCGGAAATTCATAGATCCAGAATCCATTTTTTCATCCAAAGATAATTTGAGTATAACTATAAACTTATAAGATCATATTTTGGAATTAGTTACTAGTGGAGGATTGAACATGAATTTTGAAAATCCAGCATCACTTGCTTCCTCTTGTAAAAGTTAAAAATAAAAGTATTGAGCTTGTTGAGATTACTTTAAAATTCCTTCTTGTATTTTTGTCAACATAACCCTGTGAGACCAGTTTTCTACTATGACTGTTATCAAAATAAAGCAGCAAAACAATTTCTTTATACATTTTCCCCTAAGAGTGATGGTGTCATTAATGTTACTTAGATTAGGTAAGTTAATAAGCAAGAAGAATAATCATTTGTCACATTTAAGTCTTTAAATGTAGATATACAGGGTATTTGTTCAAAGTATAATTATTGGCATTTAATATGGCAAATTGCTCTCTTCTAACTTTTTGTTTAGTTATGACTGAGGAACAATAAAACATTACAGGTGTAATGTTAAGCCACTGTATCAATCACATATAGGCACACTTTCAATGAACAATGTGTGAAGTTTTTTCTAATTAAAAAATTTCCCCCTGTGCTATATTTGTTCTGGTTGTATTTGTTGAAATGCAATTTTATGTCTGTCAAGTCAAATAACTATTTTAGGCTTGCAGTTTATATGTCTCTTTTTTGTCATTGTTTCTGGTAATTTATTTTTGTTGTATTTTACAAAAAAAAAAGTCATTGATGGATTGGAGGGTTTTTTTTTTTAAGGTCCTCCACCACTCTCTTAGTCTGCTCAGGCTGCTAGAGCAAAGTACCACAGTTTGGGTGGCTTAAAAAACCAGACATTGATTTCTCACAGTACCGGAGGCTGGAAGTCTGAGATCAGCACGCCAGCGTGGGGGGTTCTGGTGAACCCCTCTTCCAGGTTGTGTCCTCACATGGTGGAAAGAGGATAAGAGAGGTCTCTGGTGTCTCTTTTATAAGGGCACTAATTCCATCCAAAGGGGCTCCCTCCCATGACCTAATCAAGTCCAGAGGCCCCACTTCCTAACACCATTACATTGGGGGTTGGGATTTCAACATATGACTTTGGAGGAGACCCAAACCTTCAGTCCATTACAACCACAGATACTTTGAGAAGATCGGATTTAGACTGAGGTTGGCAAACATTTTTGCAGAAGGCCAGAGTGCCACCAGTTTAGGCTTTGTGGGCCATGTGGTGTCTGTCACAGCTTTTCAACTTTGCTGTTATAGCATGAAAACAGGCACAGATGATACATAAACAAATGGGTGTGGCTGTCCCCAAATAGCTTTCTTTATGGACTTAAATTTGTATTTCCTATAATTTTCACATGTCACAGAATATGGTTTTCTTTCAATTTGTTCCCCAGTCATTTAAAAACCACGTTGAGCTTTCAGATTATAGTTTTCTGCGCCCTGATCTGGTCCAGGAGGAATGGACAGACCAACATGATGCCAGGAGGGTGGGGGTGGTTTGTGGCCAGAGGACACACATTTACTGAGCACCTACTATGTGCCAGGTCAGGTGCCTTCTTCAAAGATGCTGGACAGTCTTGGGCTCCCCTGTGGCCAGGTCATAGGAGCTCAGGTCGTGCCCGGCTGGTGTGTTTGAGCATCTTTGAGGAGGCATGTACATCCTTAACACAGACAGAGTTGAGGTGGGTATGTGTGTGCACACCTGCGAGTCCCTTGGGCACACGTTCCCAGCACCCCAGGAGGCCAGGATGGGGGGAGAGGAAGCCTGGCTTATATGACTAGGAAACCAGGAGGAACCAAAAGGGAGCCGGGGGACCCCAGGGAAAGGGGCTCACCCGGAGACACTGCCAGAGAGAACCTTTGGACTGAGAGACAGAGTTGCTGGAAGGGTGGTAGATTCTACACCAGTCGTATCCTGCACCCTCCCTCAGTCAGTCCTGGTGACAATGAAGAATCCCGCACCAGGGTTGTCTCAGACTGAAAGCGAGGTGCTGAGTCAGTGTGTGGGGCCTGGAGCTGGTGACTAACGTGGCCCCTATGAGCACTAATACCTCCTTACACCTGCCTTTCTTCTCGTAGGGCAGCCCTTGGGTGGGGACTGGCACCTCAGAGAGAGGGTCAGCCCCACCAGGCTCTGCCATTGCTGAGTGTGTGATACTGCCCACGAGCCTGGAGAACAAGGCTGCAGGTCAGGGCCATGCCAGGACTTGCACTCCGGCCCCAGAGCCACTTGCTCTGTACCCTGCTGTCCCAACAGTCCCCATCACACCCATTCCCCTCCTCCCCATGCCCTTCCTTTCCTCCTCACCTGGGAGCACAGCATCAGCCTCAGTAGACTTGGGGCTCTGCAGGCCATACCTATTTTCTGGTTGCTGGTGGGAGGGGATACAGGGGTGCCTGGGAAGAGGGAACGGGGCACTGGACCTTATTCTGCTTGGCTCCTCCAGCACCTCTGAGATAGACAAAACGGACAAAGCTAAGGCCTGGGTTAGGATGTGGGAGAGCAGGGAGGGCCGATTCTGTGGGCAGAGAGAAGCAGGACCTCCAGCTGCAGGTTTTGATCGGGCCCTGCTCGGTGGCGCTCAGCTCCAGGTCTGGGAGAGGCTGCAACTCTCCTCTGTGCCCAGGTGCCCCTTCCCCACTCAGACCTCTTCTGGGGAGGAGCTGAGACGGCCAGGAGGAACCTCTGGTCAGAACATCCCACTCGTCTCAGATAATTTACTAAAGATCTATAACACAACGTATTTCAACCTGAGAGTTCCACTGCTATAGAACGATTCACCTCTGCCTTTTTCCCTCCCCCTGCTTCTCCAGTCCTTCTCTTTCTCTCTCACCCCTCAGGCCCTCTTCCCCCCTTAGTCCCTGCCACCCTCTCCTGATTGTGGCACTAGTGCCACCCTCTCACCTGCCAGCCAAGGACTGTTCTCCCCAGAGGGATGGGTGATCCTGCTAACATCAGTGAGGCTGTGTCATTTCTTCACTAAAACCACTCCAATGGCTCCGAATCACTGAGAAGCTTCTAGAATGTAAGGCACATGAGCACAGGAGCTTTGGGCTGTTTGGTCAAAGTTGCATCCCAGTCATATGAAGCCATTCCTGATAGATAGTGGGCATTAAATTATTTGTTGAATGCATGAATGATTCTATTAAAATTTATATAATGTAAAACGTTAACCTGAAAAATACAAAAAAAGGAAATATTTTATTACAAACTAGTGGGCATATCAGTTCATAAATTCATTCCAGTGGAGAAACTGCTGTGTGCTTGTTTGTTGCACAGTTGAGCCTGTGTATTAGTTTTCTATTGCTGCGGAACAAATTACCACAACTTAGTGGCTCAAAACAACTCCTACTTATTTGCTCACAGTTCCTTAGAAATCCAGGCTCGGTGTGGATGGGATCTCTGCTCAGGGTGTCACAAAGCTGTGAGCTCATCCCGAGCTCAGGATCTTCCTCCAAGCTTACAGAGAGCTGTTAGCAGGATTCAGGTTTTTCCAGTTTTAGGTCTAAGGTCCCTGTTTCCTTGACAAGTGTCAGCGAGGGGCGTGCTGCCCCAGCCCCTAGTGTCCACCAGCAGTCTTTGCCATGTGTCCCTCCATTTTCAAAGCTGCCAGTAGAGAAAAGGCCTCACACTGAATCCTTGTCACTTGGAATGATTGCTCACGAGAAACCCGTCAGTACTCACCTGATCAGGACATTCCTCAGGGATAGTCCCCATGTCTTAAGGTCAGCTGATTGGAGACCTTAGTTACATCTGTAGAACCCCTTCCCCGCACTTATATTAATGTTTCATTGCATAACTGGGAGAAGGTGAATAACCAGAGGTGTTATTAGGGACCATCACAGAATCAGCCTAGGATGGCCTGCTCTTCCCTTTTTGTTTATTTGGGTCACAGTTGGAAATGAAGTTCAAGTAAACAGATTGTTGTGAGTGGTAATAAAATGCAAACCAAATGACATGTCTAATATAATTAATTTAGAGCAAATAAAAAAGTGCAATAATTCATTCTCTCTTTGGATACTGTATTAGTCATGTATGGCAGCATAACAAATTACCCAGAAGTTAGCAGCTCAGAACAACAAATGGGTATTTTATCCCGGTTTCCCAGGGTCAGGATGCAGGAGAGGTTTACCTGAGTGCTTGTGGCTCAGGGCCTCTCTCAAGGTTGCAGTCAAGTTGTCAGCCAGGGCTGCGTCATCTGAAGGCTTGACTGGGGCTGGAGGACTCGCATGAAACACGGCTCACTCATAGGGCTGTTGGAAGGGGCCTCATTTCCTTCCTGGATGGTCCCAGGAGGCCTCAGTTCCTAGCCGTGGGGACTTTTCTATAAGGTGGCTAATGACTTAGGTAGTTTCTTCCCTAAAAGCAAATGATGAGAGAGAGAGAGAGAGAGAGAGAGAGAGAGAGAGAGAGAGAGAGAGAGCAAGATGGAAGCTGCAGTTTTATGTCCTATACTCAGAGTCACACTCCATTACATCAGCCTGATGAGAAGTGAGTCATTATGTCCAGCCCACACTTAAGAGAGAAGGAATTACTCCACCTCTGGAAGGGAGGAGTGTCCAAGTATTTACATACATATAAAATTTACAATTAAGTATTGTTTCAGGATTTTATAAAGCATAATCCTTTTATCTGATCATTTTCTTTAATGCCTTAAATTTCACTCTTACAATGTAACGATTAAAAGTTTAAGACAGAGAGGAGATACAATAGTATTTGATGCCCTTAATAACAATGTTTCCTACAATAAGTTGCAACAAAGTTGAGAACATATAGTAGCTGATCACACAGTTTAAAGCCTGAGCGCCATAACATTAATGCCTTTACAATAACTATCTTTGCTTATCAAAGAATTTTCAAATTTGTTTCATTAAGTATGTCAGAAATATTGACTACAATGCCAATTTTCTTACTGAACATCATCTTCAAAAATATTTGCCTAATGAAATCGCTTTTCAATGTGTTAGAAAAATGTGAATCTCATGCCTCATCCTATACACCTTGGTACCCTCACAACAACTGTGTTTTGATACAGTGGGCAGCGATGGGTACCTCCAATCTAGGAACAAGTGTTCCAAAACTGGCTGTCCAGTTGGCGTCCTAGAATCTTTCTCTGAGTTTTTGAATGAGATTTGGTAGAAGTGATTTGGACTCCAATGTGATTCTAAAAATCAGTGTTGATATGTGACGCTTTAGACTCAAGTTTTTTTGTTTTGTTTTGTTTTTAATTTTTATTGGAGAACAGAGTGTTTCTCCAGGGCCCATCAGCTCCAAGTCATTGTCCTTCAATCTAGTTGTGGAGGGTGCAGCTCAGCTCCAAGTCCAGTAGCTGTTTTCAACCTTAGTTGCAGGGGGCGCAGCCCACCATCCCAGGGTGGAGAGCTCCCGCTCTAACCAACTGAGCCATCTGGCCACCCCTGAAGTTTTTTTCAAAGCAGCTCTGTTGTATCTTCCATTGACACTCTGTATTCTATCCATGGTTTCCCCTTTATAGCGTTTTCCAGTTTAGCTTATGTTGATCAACAACATGCATAAACATTCTGTAAAAGTAGTTAATTCAGTTATATGTGAAGTTAAATATGACACACTAAATCCTTCGCAGATAGAATCACCTTGCAGGTCACACTGAACATTGTATCCCAGAAGATCTATAGAGATGCCAGTGATCACATGACCCATTTCTGGCCAAAGCTGTTTCCTGTGACACCCCGGCCGTCTCTCTGACATGGCTCATAACTATTGGCTGTGGCTTTATTCCAAGGCGGGTAGTTCTTTCTAAGGATCATTGCAATAAACTTTGGTATTTCTTTTTCTGTTTCCTTATTTAAAAATTAATGAGGAATGGTTCACAAGTCAACAGTTTGAGAAATGTCAGTTTAGGAATTATGACCAAGTAAATACCTGGGCACACACCGCTGGTGTCAGAAACGGAACCTGTGAAGAAGCCACCGTGGCCGCGTCCCCCATCCTGTCCTTCAGATGGAACCTCTATCTTGAGTCTTGTGTTTACTATTCCCTTGAGATTCTGTGAAGGTTTTACAATAAGTATATATATCCCCAAACCACATATTATTTACTTTTGCCCGTTTTTGAACTTCCTGTCCAGTGAACTCGCACTGCATGGACCCTTCTGAGACTCAGCATTACGTAGGGAGTTACCCCCATGTGTGAGGCTGTCCTTCATTTGTTTTCACTGCTGAAGTCTTACATTTCATGATGACACCACACTTTCTCCGTTTCCCTGCTGATGCCTAAGGGGTTATCCCTGTTGCTGTAAACAGGAATGTGCTTGTCTCCTGGGCACAAGGCAAGGAATTCCCCGGAGAGGACGGTCAGGAAGGAAGGCTGGGACACAGGGGTGTGAGCTTTAAGCACAGTAGGTAAGATCATGTGCATTTGATTTCTGAAGTGCTTCTGCCAGTTTAAACTTTCACCAGGAGTGTGTAAGACTTCAGGTTGCTGATGTGTCTGCTCTGAAAATAAACCAAACTCAGCTTAAGTAGAGGAATTAAGAGTTGGAAATCAGTTCCTTGGAGCAGAATCACCCAGGCATTTTCTTTTCTGACTTACTAATTACTTCCTTTACTTTTATTCCATATGTTTTTCATTATACTCACCAGAGACACAGTTCAGGACACTGGTTATAAGGATCTTCAGTGAACACAGTGAGAACGTGAACAAAGAGACAGCAAGCATTAAAACAGTCATGGCGACCATAACAAAGAACCAGTCAGAAATGGAGGCTACAATAACTGACGAAGAATGTGCCCGCAGACTAGATGGAGCAGAGGATCAGATCAGTGATTTGGAGACAAGGTAGCTGAAAATGACCATCAGAACAGTGAGGGGAACAAAGAGTGAAAAATAATGAGGACAGTGTAAGAGACTCTGGGACAACATCAAGCACCAACATTTTCATCAGAGGGGACGAGAAGGAGAAGAGAGGGAACAAGGGGTTGAGAACCTATTTGAAGAAACAATGACTGAAAACTTTCCTAAGCTGGCAAAAGAAATAGACACACAAGCCCAGGAAGCGCAGAGAGTCCAAACAAGAAGAACCCAAACAGGCCCACACCAAATACATTATAATTAAAATGGCAACGGTTAAAGACAGAGAGAGAATCCTAAAGCAGCAAGAGAAAGGCACCAATTGGTAGTAACTTACCAGGGAGCTCCCATAACAGTTTGTGTTGATTTCTCAACAGACACTTTGTAGGCCAAAAATGATTGCCAGGACATATTCAAAGTGATGAAAAGCCTGGATCTACAACCAAGATTACTCTACCCAGCAAAGCTATTATTTAACATTGAAGGACAGATAAAAAGCTTTCCAGACAAGAAAAAGCTAAAAAAGTTCACCATTACCAAAGCAGTATTACAAGGAATGTTAGAGGGACTTCTTTAACCCACAAACACACACAAATCACAAATATGAATAATTAAATGACAATAACTACACATCTATCAAGAGTTACTTTCAATGGAAATGGGTGAAATGCTCCAATCAAAAACATTGTGGCTGAATGGTTAAAAAAACACAAAATCCTTACATATGCTGCCTCTACATAGTAACTATGTACAGTGCCACGTGGGTACTAGACTAGTCAGGGGGATCACTTCTTAAATTGTAAATGTCTAACCACCATGATTACAATATAAAATAATTTCACCATACCTGAAATATAAAATACAATTAAAATGATTTTGAATATCAACTGTAATTGAAAATATTAAAAAGGGGGGAAGGTAAAGAAGAATAAAAGTTTCAAATTTCCAGCTATAGAACAAATAAGTCCTGGGGATGTAATGTACAGCATGGGGAATATAGTCACTAATATGGTGATAGCGTGGTACGGTGTCAGGTGGTTGCTGGGCTTGTCATAGTGGTCACTTCGTTAGGTGTATAAATGCTGAACAACTATGCTGTGCACCTGAGACTGATATAATGTTGTATGTCAGCTGTATTTTTCAGTAAAAATCATAAAAATCAGTAAATTAAAAAAAATGAAATTTCAGGTGTCAGCCACATGTACAGAAACCCCTACATCAGTGTTTTATTAAATACCTGGGTGCCGCAGCCCAGACAAGTTGACACAAGACTCATCAAAGATAAAGTATGAAAACGAAGTCACTGTTCAGAGAGGGAGACATTCAAAAGGAGAAAACAATAAAATTTTCAATTACTCCATAAGCTCTAAGGGAACAGTTTCATTGTCTTTGTTTGGCAATATGTGGGCATAAAAGAAATAGAAAGCAAAGTTTATATCCTTAAAATTTTCATAAGCGACAATATCACTTCTTAGATGGCCCTGTGTCCACCCCGTTATGTTTATCAGGAGGAGCATGAAGCCTGGTGGCTTCACATTAGAGACGTTAACATTGATTAGGGGTCGGGTGGTGACCACCTACTATCCAACCACTATAAAGTTCCCCCATCAATTTTTCAACTACTTGTCAGAATATCCATTGATGGTCTTTGCCTTTAGTCATTATTTCATCAGGGCTACAAAGGACAATGTTTCTATCATTCCTTCTGAATTAATTAGTTGGAATCTGTTAGAAAGAAAAATGTTTTCCCATCAATAGTTTGGGTCCCCTCAAATAAATGTCTGACAAAGAAATAGGATAATGATTTGAATTTATTTATTCATTATTTATTTATAAAAACAAGTTTGTGCCAAACATGATCAAAGATTTACTTTTCTAAATCAAGTATAAACCACAGATATCATTAGTGAACATTTTAATCAATTTTCACAAAATTAAGATACCCCTGTTACAGCTACACAGGTCCACAAATAGAACAGAAGAACAGACCCTCTCACACATCCCACAACCATTGACTCAGTGGACCTGAGAAATTAAACAGTTATTTTGCCAGCAAAGATGAGTTTACTCAGGAATAGCAGAGAACTGCAATTTGGGGTATATGAGCTATGGCAAAACCATAGGCAGGACTGAAGAACAAAGGAAAGGAACATTTACAGAGAAAAGGGGAAGTTGAGAGGAGCTGTCATAAACAAAAATCCACTGGAGGAAACTGGGATTTCAAAGTGCAGTGACTTTTCATTGGCTGGGTTGTGACAGTCTCTCATTGGCCCAGCTATTGCCAAGGGAGGAGAAAATGTTCCTCCTTCCTGGTGGGGTAGTAGATTGTAAGACATTTTCTTACTGGAGATGTCAGGCAGTTTCTTCCTGTTGGGGGCACCTTTGTGGGGGGGGGGGGGGGGTGAGAGCTCCCCCTATTGGCCCTCCAGGCTCCAATCTTGGTTGAGGTCTGGAATTAATTTTTACATCTCCTCTTCCTCCCCAAAGGTAACCACTAATCTTAGTTCTAGCAACCTAGACTATTTTTTCCTATTTAAAAGTGTATGTAGATGGAACCATACAGTATCTGTTCTTTTGTGTAACAATATTGTTTGTGAGGTTCATACATGTAATTGTGAGCAGCTGTATTTCATTCACTTTTGTTACTGTGTAGCATTCCATTGCATGAACATGTCTCAATTTATCCACTTTACTGTTGGTGAATTTTTGGGTTGATTCCAGCTTTCGACTATTATAAATAAAACTGCTTTGAACAATCTATGGTGCATATACCAGTATTATATTTTCTTGTTGTTGGTAAACACTAAAAGTGGAATCCACAAGTAGACAGAAGGTGAATATCTTTGGTAGATAAGGACAAACCATTTTTAAAATATATTGGACCAATTTACTCTTTCAACAGCAGGACTCAGTGATTTTATGTCCTTACCAACACTTGGCGTGTCAGACTGTTTTCATTTAAAACACTATGGTTAGTGCACTAGTGGCTTCTAATTGAGAAAAACTAATTGGTTCCAAGGTCACCTCATATGTACGCTCAATGTGGGAACAAAAGAATGTCATGGTGGATGAGCTCATGACGCCATGTGCTGCTTGTAGACTTGCTCTGAAGTGACCAGACTGATTGAAACTGGGAGACAAACTGAGGACTAAAGTTTTAACAACAAATGGAGTAAAGACTACTTCTTACGTTTCTCGCACTGTACCACAGAAAGAGAGTTCCTTTGCTTCATGTTGAAGAAAGTCAAGGCAAACGAGCATGGCCCAGGGTGGTGATAAGGAGCCGACAGAAATGACTAAGGATGTTACAATACATAGACTTGAATTATCGTGAATGCACTAGACAGAGCACGTTCCCCTGGTGACATTTCTTCTGTGAAAGCCTGGGGGAAGAGGCAGGACTCAGGCAGAAGGCCTAGGATGGCAATAATAAAACAACAACAACCAAAACAATCTCCAGGTGTGGGTGTGAGAATCTCCTGCTCTCACTGAGCACAGTCACTGGGTAGGGAAGTCCAGCTCAGCAGATGGCTTAGTGCTGGACTTCCTCTCAGTTCTCTCACACCTGTGCCAGGTGTTTACGGCTGCTCTACCAAGGGACAGAGGACACAGCATCATGTCTACTTTTCAATAGGTTCTGAAGTTGTAGGAAAGTCAATCAATCAGGGTTAGTCAATATGTCGTTTACAACAGCCACACCAGGGGGCAGGCACCCTGTTCACCCCAGATTCCAAGGCACCCGAGTGGCCAGACCACGGGGTTCCCAACCCTCCTTCTGCTCCTCTCTGGGGCCCTATGACTGACTGAGCCCAGAGCTGGTGAGCACGGAGACTGAGAAGACTGATAATGCAGACGGAGGACAAAGGACGGCCAGCCTGGTGGGTGCTTGGGCAAAGAGACTGAGCCATCCCACCTTCTCCCGGAGCCCCTGATCAATCCCCTTCCCCACACCTTTCCACACCTTTCTGTCCTCCTCCCCTGGCTCTCCTTCTCTTCCCCTACTTGCCTTGTCCTGTTGTAAAGGATAAACTCATAGTTCTCCTGTGTTAGGAAAACCCAGGGCTTCCCTGTCGTTCTTTCCTGTGTGTCTCATTTACTGCTACAGACACTTCACTTCTGACACTTCTGGTCACCAAAGGTGTGGAGGTTTCCCCACAATAAGCAATTCTCTGTTTCACCAGCTGGATGGTCTACAATTTAACTCAATTCTAACACTGTCTGCCTGGTGTCAGATCCCAGTGGTTAAGGGCTCGTCCCACAGATGCCCCCCCTTCAGATGCCAGTTCAAAGCCCACGTTATCACTTCTGACAAACCAGCTATAGATCAGAGGTTCTAATAACCCTTTCCTTGGTTTTAATGAATGTTCTAGAGCAGCTCACAGAACTCAGGGAAACGTCTGCATATATTTACTTCTTTATTAAAGGTTATGATAAAGGACACAGGTGAACAGCCAGATGAAGAAATACACAGGGCGAGGTCTGGGAGGGTCCTGAGCACAGGAGGTTCTGTCCATGGAGTTCACCCTCCCGGAGAGGACGGGATCAAAGACAAATGTTAGAACAAGAGGTGATCCTAGTGTTCCTGTCACTTACTGTTCGTATTACAAGGGTTTCAGGAGCTCTGTGCCAGGAACCAGGGACCTCTAGAGGCCAACATCTATTTTCTATTATCTCAGACCCATCCACAAAAATAACTTGCCCTCCCTTGGAGAAGAGCTCACTCTGTGATGTAGGGAGAGCAAGGAGTGCCTGGGCCTGAGGCAGCCAGATGTCCTTGGTGGTTCACTTAGACTGTCCCAGGATCGAGTCTCCAAGGCAGAACGGGCCCACGACAGCCCTGTGGGTAACGAGGAGGCTGGGGACACAGCTACACAGCCATGTTTGGACTTGAGCATCTCCTGCCCAGGGAGGCGGGTCTAAGCAGAGCCCCGCCCTCAGGGGCGCCTGTCTCCCAAGTCTCCCAGGCTTTCAGTTTTCTCCTCCTGACCTCCTTTTCTTCTCCTGACCTCCTTCAGCTTGTTCTGCTTGTTCTGGGGACTGATGATACAGACACATTTTTGTTAGAATTAGATCTTAGGGTTCTGGAAAAGCCCATCAAAGTTAGTGGAGGTTTGTGTTTACAGCAGTGGGTGGGGATTCAGAGTTCTCCGCAGACAGTGACATGGGGGAGAGAAGCCAGTTCCGTGGCTCCTAACCTTCCTCCTGCTGCTGTGGGGATCCCCGATCCTGAGAGAGACCCCTCCCCTCCGTTCACCTCACTCCGTTCCCTCCATTCACCCCAGCCCTGTCCTGGCTTCTCCATCTCTCCTCCTCTCACCTTTCCCCTCCACACAAACCAACAGCCCCTGGGGAACAGCTCCCCAGCACAGGTGCAGGCGGGAGGGAGCTGGGAGCAACTGAACCCAGCTCAGGACAGAGCCAGGAGGGGGCGGGAATGTGACAGCCCCTACAGCCTTCCCTGGAGGACCTTTTCAGCCCAGGCTGTCACTCCCTGATGTGTTTAGACGCTCACTCGATCCGCCAGAGTCAGGAAGCCCGGCTTCACCCCCGCCACCTTGGGGGACACATGTGGGTGGGTTCTGTGCTTCAACAGTGACAGAGCGAGTCAAAGTGTGATGCCGTGGGCTACGTGGCTGGAGAAGATGGGACCCAACTATTGGGAGCAGAAGGATTTCATGAAAACCATAGCAGAACATTCCAGTGGCGCTGGAGGTACAGGCAGAGCTTGGACCATGGAGGCAAGGCCTGTGAGTGATGTCAGGCTCAGTACAAGGACCAGCAGGGGACTCCCACCTGTGAGGAGGGGAGGGTCTTCACCACATTGTGTGGAGACACACTGACCCCTCACAGACTGGACCAACTTGTGGCGTTTTGCTTTGGGCTTCATTTTCAATCTGGGTTTTGACAAAGATGAACTAAAACTTGAAGCAAACATAATCAGTGGGGAGGGTCTGTGGGAGGAGCGAGGGCTCATGGAAGGTCTTGTGCTCGAAGTGATCCCGAGACCCCTACAGGAAGAACTCTCTGTTCATAATAAAACTCTAGGTTCTAACTTCCCCTTCCATTAACTGTCCTTCCCTCCCATCAGTACCCTCCAACTTGGCACGCAGGCAGAGTGTGCACATGGCTGCCATCTGCATGCGCTGGGTTGCGACTCTGTCTTTTTCCCTGAATGAACCCTTCTTTGGTGACACAACACCTCATGGTTATTATTTCTCAGCTGACAGTTTTGACAGACTCTTGGTCCAGAGTCCCAGCCTTGCAGAGGTTGCCCTGCTGCGTGATGGCTCCAACGACAGTTCCTCAGGGGACACTCAGTCTCCCAGGAGTGTGAGGGTTTTCTCTCTGTGAACAGGGACCCACAACCTGGAAAGTGACAGGCAGGTTGGCTACGCAGACCAAGCACAACTAGGGAAAGATTTGTCTTGCAAAGACCTTGAGCCACTTCTTGACTGAAGGGCGTGTGCACCTGCTACTCAACACCCCGGGGTCTGGAATGAGACACTGCTGCCCAGGTACTAGGGCAGCCACCCCTCCATGATCGCCCCTCAGGGAGGGAGACAATCCTCTGGGACCTCTCTCAGGGGAGGTTGGGGAAAGGACTGACCCCCAAATCCTCCTCTGGGACTCGTGGTCCTGGCAGATGACCGTGGTGTGTGCGGGATTTCAGACACATTCCTGGCATGTAAATTTGCCCAGAGTGACCCTAGTTCTGTTCATGTCCTTTTAAAGGATGTTGCGACTTTGGGAGGGTCAGAGGGAGGCCATGGGACAGGAGGAAAAGTCAGTGAAAACAAAGAAGCAGCACTTCCTGTAATGGACTTTGGTGCTGAGATGTTCTGTGGGAGCAAGTGTGCAAGGGAGACTTTCCTGCCCTTCCCCTCTGTCCCCAGCACCCCCTCTTGGGCCTGTGACCCCCACCCCTGAGCTGTCACTCACCCTGACATTGCTCCCCTCCATTAGGATCAAATGCTCTCCTTCCCCTCTGTCCCCAGCACCCCCTCTTGGGCCTGTGACCCCCACCCCTGAGCTGTCACTCACCCTGACGTTGCTCCCCCTCCATTAGGATCAAATGCTCTCCTTCCCTCCCCTTCAGAACCGGAGCTCCCAGCACTGTGCTCCCTCTCAGCTTAGAAAGTAGTTTGTCTCCTGACTGCTGGTTAGGGAGCAGGAGGTGATTCAGGAAACACAGGCTCCCACTGAGAACAACCGAGAAATTCTGATAAAATATAGTTCACGTCTTTGAAACCCCCCACATGCAAACACAGTGAGGGGGTGCAGCCAAGGTCTAGGGCAGGACCACTGCCTGGGGAGCTGAGGTCAGGGGGCCCAGAGCTCGGGAGTCACTTTCGCTCTGAGGGCATTTGCCAAACCTGAGATCAGCAAGAACTCTGTCTGAGCTTTTGGCTCCTTGAGGGACTGAGCAGAAAAGGAGGTGAAAGCTGGCGCCCAACGAGGGTGGGGCCCTGGTACACTAACCCCCACATTAAGCAGTGACTCTGAAATGCTGCTTCCTAGAAACGCGAGTGCATCTGAAATAAATAGTCCGCTCAGGAACTTACAGTTACTTACGGCTTCTCCATCTCTGGGTGATAACGGGTGACTGGGTCCTCAGACTGCGGTTGGGGCATCATGGCAAACATCTCCTTGGGCACCAAGAAACAACTAGGACAACCATCCTGAATACGACAGCACCATTTTAGGCTGCAAATAATTCCTACACACAATATTTTTATTATTTTATTTTTTTAAAACAACCTCTGGCCAGTTTTACTAAAGAAAACATCTGCATGACTTACTTTTCCCCACTCTGTTCTAGCTTCTACTAATGTCGTCAGAATCCCCTGAAGCAGTGGCAGCCAGGGCACATGCTCTGTCGTGTTCTCCACACGCTGTGCCCAGTTCAATATTGTTGCCTCTGTGGTGACGGCCACCCGTCCTGGACAACATGGCGTCGTGCTCTGTTTCATATTTCCTCACGGCTGGGCAGCTGTTGAAGAAGATGACCCTTTTCACTTTGCTTTGTCTGATCATTTTCAGAGTCTGCTTGTACCCCAGCACGTACTTTCCACTTTTCATATCAATTAGGAGCCTAGAGCTGATCGAATCCAGCAATGTTTTTGTCTCCTTTGCAGCCGCCATCCTCCTGCCCTAGGTGTGGGTCGGTCCCCAACCAAGAGCAGCCGCCAAGACGGCAGGGGAGTTGGAGAGGTCTACACGTAATATTTCTAAAAAATGACCCAGCATACTAGCAAAAGCATCCAAGACACCATGAGCCCGAACACGCAGTAACAAGTTTCAAGTGAGGCGGACTGCAAAAATTTTGGAATTTGTAAATATTAGGTACATGCAGTAAAACAAGTGTGCTTTCCATGTTCAAATACAGATACAAAAGAATTTCAGCGGGGAACTGGAAATTCTAAAAGGTGACATAGCAGATTTTAAAAGGGACCTGTATTAGTTTGCTAGGGCTGCTGTAACAAAGGACAACAAGCTAGATGGCTTGAAACAGCAGGAATTTATTGGATCACAGTTCTGGAGGCTAGAGGACTGAAATGAAGATATTGGAAGGCCTCACCCCCTCAGAGATTCTGGTTACAATCCTTCCTGCCTCCTCCTAGCTTCTGGTGGCTGCTGGCAGTGGTCGGCATTCCTTGGTTTGCAGCTGAACTCTGCCAGTCCAATCTCTGCCTCCGTCTTCATGTGCTATTTTCCCTGTTTTGTTACATAAACTTCCATCTGTGCATGTCTGTCTCTGTGTCCAAATTTCCTGTTTTTGTAAGGACACCACTCATATTGGGGTCACCACCCTAATGACCTATCTTAACTGGTTAAATCTACAAAGGTCCAATATCCAAATAAAGTCACACTCTGAGATACAGGAGTTAAGTTTGCAAGATACCTTTTGGGGGGAACACAACTCAGCATATAACAGAACCCAGTAGAAATTTTAAAATTGAAAAACAGATAACTAAAATTAAGACCAAATGCATAAGTTTAAGAGCAGAGAAGACATTTTTAGAGATACAAAGGGGGAGTGAAATAATGGGAAGCTGGGTCATCCTAGAACCCAGTTTGAAACAGAATCTCCTCTTCCCACCCGCAGGCTGTGGCTATGGCTGACTTTCCTCATTGTCTTCCCTCAAACCCAGCGAGTCTGTCCATTCTCTAGTTGAATGTGTCTGTGTTGAAGGGACTGTGATAGGAGGCACTTATCTCCCAAATCCCTTCTGACTCTCTGACCCTCTCAAGTATCACCGTCAGCATAAGTGACCTGTCACGCAAGGCCTGATGGGAAGCGGCCCCGGCATTTTACCCAGCAGAGATCCCTCTGAACTGTTGCAAGATGAAGAGCCCCAGACCCTGGACACAGCTTGTGGCCACCAGGTCTGCAGCAGACAGGACGCTCCACAGGTGGGCAGCTATCATGGAGCCTCCTGGAGGGGAGCAGAGACACATGTGCCACGTGCAGCATAAGAGCTGCCCAGGCCCCTCATCCTGAGATGAGGTAGGAAGGGAGGCGAGGGCTGGAAGCCCCTTCTCGGAGCCACTGTAGCAGGTGCTGTTCTGGGTGCCTGTGGCCGGGTCAGGCTCTTGCCATTCTCTTCTCTGACCCCCGTCCCAGCACTTCCCAATCACTGTGGGGACCGTGGCTGGTGTGAAGCTCCTGCCGCTCTAACCCTTGTAACTGGGACGTGTGAGAAGATACCGGGCATGGAGGGGTGGATACGGGGTTCCCCAGTCTGTCAGGTCTCATCCCACATGGTTCATTGATCTTAGCATCTCTCCTTGTCTCTGCTGGTGACCCAGGCAGGTGACAAATCCTGGGAGGGAGCCAGGATGACAAATAACCTGGGAGAGAGGCCACTAGTTGGTCTTGTGGCCATTTGTCACCCGGAATAGAGGTTAAATGTGGGAGAGAAGACTCCTGGGGACTAGAAGCTTGGCAGCCGGGACACTGAGAAACTGCAGGGAGGAAGCAGAGGCGGGAGGCTGGAGACTTGGCGAATCAGTGTGTCCAGTTCCCTGGAGCCCCGGATCCAGAGTGACCTGTGTCACAAGGGAGCACCAGCCTCTGTGGTCACCTCAGGGCTTCACAGGCTTGGTCTCAGCCCACATTTCCTCTGCGTCTCCATGAGGTTCTCGGCAACAAGGTTGCAAATTTCCCTGAAAGACCATCTGAGGGACCCGGGCTTCTGGAAATCAGATCCTCTTGTCATCAGTGTCACCCTTACAAAAATGTGTCCTTCTTTTCACATTTCTTATAAAATGTCAACAAACAAGGTCCTCAGGAAAAATGAATGTGTAGGCAGGCAGGTGTGTGCAGATGGTCCCTAAGAGATGAGTGACTGGGCGGGGAAATGGAGAAACTGCTCAGACACTGATGGAAGATCAGGGGCTGTTTTGCAGCCTGGAATACTGGGTGTCCACACAGCCAGAGTTTATATTAATCAGGGGACGATCTGCTCCTACAAAGCTCACCTCCAGGAAGGTGACTGTCTGTGCCAGCATTTTCCCTTCCCCTAATTGTTTCCTGATCGTATTCACTGTCTTAAGGTAAACCTACTAAACAATCAACAAAATGAAATACAACCTGCTTAATGGGAGAAGATATTCAGAAATGATACATCAGACAGGGGGTTAGTATCCAAGATATATAACAAACTCATATGACTTAATCTAAAAAAAAATCAAACAATCCAATTTAAAAATGGGCAGAGGACCTGAACAGACATTACACCAAAGAGCACATACAGATGGCCAACAGACATATGAAAAGATGCTCAATGTCACTAATCATCAGAGAAATGCAAATAAAAACCAAATTAGCTATCACCTTGCACCTGTCAGAATGGCCATTATCAATAAATCAATGAACAGATGTGGAGAATAGGGAACCTTGGTGCTCTGTTGGTGGGGCTGTAAATTGGTGCAGCCACTATGGAAAACAGTATGGAGATTCCTCAGATTAAAACTAGAGCTGCCGTATGATCCAGCAATTGCAATTCTGGGTATTTATCCAAAGAAACAAAAACACTAAATTGAAAAGTTACATGCACTACTATGTTCACTGTAGCGTTATTAGTATTAGCTAAGACATGGAAACAACCTACGTGTCCATCTAGATGAATGGATAAGTGTGTGTATGTGTGTGTGTGTGTGTGTGTGTGTGTGTGTGTGGTATAATAAAATCTTGCCATTTGTGTCAACATGGATGGACCTAGAGGACATCATGCTAAGTGAAATAAGTTAGACGAATACAAATACTGTATGATTTTACCTATATATGTAATCTAACAAAACAACAGAAATAGATCCATAGATATAAAGAGCAAGATGTTGGTTGCCAGAGAGAAAGCGGGAGGGGGAATGGAAATAAAGAAAAGAAAACAATAAGGACAAAATCATCACAATAAAACAGCACGACTGAAGTTTGATGACATGGAGGGAAGAGAAACTAGAGGTGGGATTTTGTTTCCATTCCACCAAGTGAATCTCAGTTGGTTGCAAAATGACTGATGATTCCCCTGCACAGACCAGAATCCGGCCTCTTACACATCAGTGAGCACAGCCTGTGCAGGGCCTGTTAGCCATGTCGTCACCTCAGGCACCTGACCTATGCCCAGTGCTCACGGTCCTTGACACAGCTGTGTTACACGCAACGTCACTTTAATCCTTAGTCTGCGTAGGTGACGACTCTCGGGAACCCAAGATTACGTCCTTTTCCAGACTCACAGTTTGTAAGTCACAACCTGAATGGACTTTAAAGCTTGTATCTGACCACCTTCTCCATTGTTTCCCCACCGTGGAATGAAAAGTGTACTCACCACCTACAACAGTGACACATTCTGCGAGGTATTCTGTTCCTTGGAGAAGAGGCTTCGAGTAATGACCTACACCTGATAATACCCAGCGTTAATACTGGCCACCAAAGCTTGAAACGACGGCATCAAAATGAATAAAATACGTAAGAATACATTTACTAAGGATGCAAAATAATGAAGCTGAACTCACTGGCTCTGCCTAGAACACGATGATACCCAGCTGTCCTGACGCTTCAATGCACCACTAGGGCCTCCCTGGGATGCTGTGTCCTTGTACGTGGATGGAGGGGTCCAATGTCAGATTGTAAGTGTGTACAGGACAGAGCAGGAGGAAGCTGATCTCAACAACCTTTAGGAAAAAGGAGCAGAGAGCCGTGAGGTTACACCATGACAGCTCTTCATCTTGCCCTTAGCCTCAGTCCCTTTGTACCCCCACGTAAGTCTGCCTTCAGCACCCCCTCTCCTGGGTCCTCTGCTCAGCTCTTCTTTACTGCCCGTCTCTAATCAGGCTCTTGTCCAGTGCCCAGGACCCTCGTGTTCTCAGGGCTTCCTGAGGTCCTGTCCTCAAGGTCCCGACAAGTCAAGAAGTTGAGTCGGGGGGCCTAGGACTGAGCTACAGGGAGGTTGTGAGGTTTTGATCGTAGGGTGTGAGACGGGCTGTGAGGACACTCAGCATGTTTAAGTGATTAGTGGTTGACCTGAGTCTGTTACCATTTACTTCTATGGCTGCAGAGCTGCGTGTGTGGACCAGTGAGACACGAGCTGTCCGTGCTCCCACTGGGTCTGTCTGTGGACCCCTGACTCCTCTTACTCCAGCTGCTGTGCTGAGGGGTCTGTCCTCCCCGTGTAGCACGTAGGAGGACGCAGGGAGAAGGGTCCACTCTCCTGCTCGCTCACACCCTCCCTAATACCCAGGCCTGTGGTTCCTGTGCTGGACCAACTTACTTTTTCCAGGGATGACGGGAAACGTCTTTCTTCCCACCCTTGCCTCCTCGTGGAGGGAGTGGTCCTTCTTTTTCCTCGTTACTTACTTTCTCTCAGTGGGAATCACACTGTTTGATTATTGTTTCTGTCACTTTCCTCGAGGATGGGGATGGGAAGTTTAATAAAAGGAGTGGAATATTATCATCATTTTTCAAAGAAAATAAACATGAAACCTGAATATCTTTTAGAAAGCATATGCTTGCTGTGCTGGGGCAAGTGGCAGGTAGGAGAGAGGAAAATGGCAGGTGGGAGGTAAATGGTACAAACCTTCTCTGCGCTCAGTAAGTAAATACTCTGCTCTGAGTTGATCACTTCTTGTGTCTTGTGTCTACATTCTCCCTTTGTATCGTAATTCATACTTGTGTTTTGCAGGCTGTCACACCACCAGGTTGTAGGATTTCAGACATCCCTGAGCCAAGTCCCCAAAACCATGGAGTCACAGAGATGGCACGTCATGGTTACACCGTGACAGCTCTTCATCTTGCCCTTAGCCTCAGTCCCTTTGTTTACCTTGTGTTTGTTTTTAAATTCAGTTCATACAGGCCATGTCATGGTGTTTTGGAAGAGAACTGCTTGGTCTCCTCCAGGTGCCACCTGTCTCTAATGATGGGGTCATGTTTCTTTGCTGACCCAGATGACCCAGAGCAACTTCTGCCCAAGGGCTCTGTCGGGATTCCAGGTAATGAGTCCAGTTCTTCTTGGAGCGCCTCAAGCGTTTCACTGTTTGGTTAATGACTCAGCCATTTTCTGAGATGGGCGATGGCGGATTCCTAGTCCATAGGAGTTGTCCTTTTCCTGTCCGCCAATACAGGAGTGTTACAAGGGGAACTAACGGGTTTCAGTAGCCCCTGAAGAAGAAACTTAGAAATTACAGGCTGAAGCCCAGCCCTAGCCTCAGGCCTTAGAGGGTACTGCTTCTGGGGGGGAAACTGTGAGGGATCCCTAAGACTAACGAGGACTGGGGTTCTTAGCCCGGCCAGGAATCCCAGGGTCCCAGACACTGGGTCACTTTGACTCTTCCATGTAGGGGTGAGAGTACTCAGAGGGTCTTCAGTTTGCATAACTAACATTTGGAGGGGCGGTCTTAGGGCAGGACTTTCTCCTATAACTAAACTATTTTCATTCCTAACAATTGGAGAAGGTCCCGAGGAGAAGAGTTGCACATTCAGGGACCACAAGAAAGGAATGAATGAATAATACCCGTCCCGATATGCGAGAGCCCCCTCACTAGAGAAGGTTTAAGCCCCTTCACTACAGGAGTTTTAAGTCCCCTCAGTATAGAAATGTTAAGCGTCCCTTTCCCTTGTTTCTTAGCTCCTTAGCCCCTGGTCTTAATCACTCTTCTAATCAGTTTCTAAATCCTAAACTAAGGATTGCTCCTGGCCTAAATCAGAGAATGTGTCTCACCCCTGCCTAATAACTACTTAAAAGCCTGTGAGCTATACTCATTGCAGCCCAACATTCCCCAAGCCATTCCAGACCTAACTCTTGGGTAAACAAATGCCATCCCAGAGACCAAATGGGTTTTAACACTCCTCCAGGCCAGTGCAGACCTAACCCTGGGCTTTGAGTCCCATCCCTGGAGCCAGCGCTTTTGATTTATTAATTAATATCTGTCTCTCCTCATCTAGGGGCCGTTGGGATACAAATTATATCCCAGGGAGGCTTCTAGTACACCCCAACCAAGGAAGAACAGACCCTCCTTTTTATTATTGAAGAACAGATAGGGTGCGAGTTCTGTGAATCCCCATTAGGTAGGGACAGCACTACCCCCTTCTCAGCTTGAAGCAGATACAGAAGAAGAGACCTCCCGTCCCTCAACTCCCCACAGAGATTTATGGGGATCACGTTTCTCAGGGAAAACAAGGCAGGTAGTTAGAGACAGGTAATGGGGTCTCTGCATTCCTGCATGTCCAACACAATCTATGGGGACCACCACCTGGAGACCTCCCAAATCCTTCCCATATCTGCCCTAAGCAGTAGCCACTGTGAGGAGACTGACCATAAATTAGACCGCTCCTGCGCAGTAAAGGGCTACAGCGACCTCCATCTCACCCTGGCCGCATTATACCATTATTATATTATCATACATAGGCCCAGACGTTCATTAATATCATCATAACAGACTGAACTCTGGGAAGGGACATGCGCAGTCTAAGAGGTTGAGGTAATGCCCCCTTGTCAATCATAGGTGCCAATCAAGCCGTCTGGCTCCCAGAGGGGAACAGCCCATCCCAGAGAAAAAGATAAAGGCCCAGGCTCCTGCGAGCCGCTGCCTCTTGAGAATTGAAGCCCCCCTTGAGCCCTGCCTTTGCGGGGGGCAGCTGCAAAACCTTTGGGGTGGACTTTTACTCCAAATAATGCCACCTGGAGCCCTGAGCCTTGAGCCGCTTTTCTCAGTGCTCGGCCTGCTCCTAATTCTTTGGAGTGACTATCTGTTCTAATAAACCTTCCTCTCACCGCTTCACCTCTGTGTCTTGTTCAATTCTGTGCTCGAGACGCCAAGAACCTGGACACCTGGTCAAGGAGGGCCCATCCTTTGGTAACAGTGGCGAGTTTCCCAGTTCTCCTCCCCGAGGCGCAGGTTCAACCCCCGAGTGAGAGCCAAGCCCGGACATCCCCCAGAGAAGGGCCCCGCTCTCAGGTAACAATGTGCATCTTGAAACACTGGGAGAGGGATCACAGACTTAACCTTGATGGGCCTTGATGACCTTTATGGACAGGCGACTAAGGGTGACCGTGCAGCAGTGAGAATGTGGGCACGAAGGCTTTAGCTGCTGCGATCTCGGGCTCGCCCCCTTGAACCCGGGCTCACTCCCCTTAACCCGGGCTCGCTCACCTGAACATGGGTTCGCCCCCCTGAACCCGGGCTCGCCTCCATGAACCCGGGCTCGCTCTACTACACTCAGTTCTTCTAGTTTCGGTGGAAGCTCAGGGTCATTGCTGGAGTAAGACCGAAGATCTCGTGCGCGCGCACGCTCACCAGTGTGTCAGGAAACTGCTCGTCCTCTTCGCCCACGGTCACAGCCGCTCCCCAGAGCTCACAGAGGAGCAGGTTAGCTTCTCCAGGAGGCCCCCCCCCCCCCCCCCCCCCCCCCCGCCACCCACCACTGGGGAACCACTGGGCCTGTACAAATGTCCTGTGCGCTGTTTTCCTAAGTGCCCACAATTTCGCACAGCAGCGCACGTTCTTCTAAACATACACCGAATTTCTGACTTTTGGAGGTGTTTTCTTTCTCCCTCCCAGCGACTCCTCTTGTTTGGTTGTGTTACGTGGTGGCACACTGACCCAGGGCCTGCCACACTCACTCAGAACTCCCGCAGATTTCCTGTCCTGGGTGTGACACAGGGAAGTCTCCCCCAAAGTCTGACGCCCACACTTGCCTCAATGGTGTTCTCTACCCGGGTGTCAGGAAGAAGAACATGTTCTCCAGGGACCTAACTCTGCGGCTTTCCCAGTCCTGCTTAACGATCCAGGCTCAGCCCTGGCCCAAGGGCAGAAGCTGGCAAGTGCACTCCAGTTGCTATGATTTTGTTATTTAACAACGGACTGTACATCCCTGGGACTCGGCTGGCTTTGGGGTGGGACCAAGGCATCCCTCCTCATCCCATCTCCAAAGAGCTGGCAGGGCAGGTCAAGGCCCAGACATTACAGGGCCAGGCTTCAGGGCTGGCTGTTGATGTGACAAAGGAAGGGGGTCCAAGTTTCCCTATTGTAGAATCAAGCCCAACCCCCTTCCCAGGGTCTTCACCAGCGCTCTCCCCTCACCTCCTGACACTCCAGCCACCCTGCCTTCCCTCTGCCTCCTCCCTTCCCCAGCACCTCAACCTCTCACCCCTGCAGGGCCTTTGCTCTGGCTGTTCCTCTGCCAGGAAATCCCTTCAGCAGACCTCTGCGTGGCTGGCTGCAGTGGCCTCTCTACCTCCCCATCAGGGAGAAGAATCTAGCGCCAGGCGGGCCCCTGGCAAGTGCTGAGAAGGGCCTGCTCTCCGTGCAGCTTATATCACAGCAGGGACAGCTGTCACAAGTGCAGCCCATTTCCCTGCAGAGTCCCTTTTGCTGTCCTCCTCCTTCCAGGACCCGGAACAGCCTGACAGGCCCCTTGGGCAGGTACAGCCCTCCTCAGGCTCATAGCTCGGGGAGAGAAGCCGCCACTCTCTCCCCCCGCAGTTCACAACTGCACGCGGAGGCTCCGCTGGTTACGAATTAGGATCTCATGTCCAAGGCCAATGTCAGCCTATCTGACCACCACTACAGCTTCCCTTTAGCCAGGAGGGTTTCCCACCATCACTGCTCACACCCCAACACTCTCAGTGCTGCACAACCCCTTGCACAGCCACCACCTCGCATCTGATGAGCTCTGTGACTTGTCAGCCCTGAATCCTACTGGTTACACTGTTTTCTTCAAGTCTCCAAACTGCCAATATCAAGATCCTCACTTGGCACCAAGATTCAAGTACAATCACTTACTCTTCATTCTTCCCCTGTGAGAAAGGAAGCCTTCGTCCATTTTTATTCGGGCAATTTTCACATGGTCAACAGTCTGTCGGGTGGGTAGATTTTAGTGTTGCTGTATTTTCCTCCAACACTTACGCACTTACATTCCTCCCAACCCTTCAATGGTGGCCTCACGACAAACTGAACCATGTGCCCTTCTGCTACCATGTACTCCCATGTAGTCTTTTCTTTTTTTTTTTTTACTATTTTTTAAAATTTATTGGGGTGACAATTATTAGTAAAATTACATAGATTTCAGGTGTACAATACTGTATTACATCATCTATAAATCCCATTGTGTGCTCACCACCCAGAGTCAGTTCTCCTTCCATCACCATATATTTGATCCCCCCTGACCCTCCTCTCCCACCCCCACCCCACTTACCCTCTGGTAACCACTAAACTATTGTTTGGGTCTATGAGTCTTTGTTTCTCATTTGTCTGTCTTGTTCTTTTGTTATTTTTGGTTTATATACCACATATCAGTGAAATCATATGGTTCTCTGCTTTTTCTGTCTGACTTATTTCGCTTAGCATTATACTCTCAAGATCCACCCATGTTGTCACAAATGTTCCTATATCATCTTTTCTTAACGCCGAATAGTATTCCATTGTGTATATATACCACAACTTCTTTATCCATTCATCTATCGAAGGACATTTTGGTTGTTTCCATGTCTTGGCCACCATAAACAAAGCTGCAATGAACATTGGAGCACATGTGTCTTTATGGATAAATGTTTTCAGATTTTTTGGGTAGATACATAGGAGAGGGATTGCTGGGTCATATGGTAATTCTATTTGTAATTTTTTGAGGAACCTCCACACTGACTTCCATAATGGCTGCACCAGTCTGCATTCCCACCAACAGTGTATGAAGGTTCCTTTTTCTCCGCAGCCTCTCCAACACTTGTTACTATTTGTCTTGTTGATGATAGCCATTCTGACTGAGGTGAGGTGATATCTCATTGTGGTTTTGATTTGCATTTCTCTTATGATTAGTGATGTTGAGCATTTTTTCATATGTCTATTTGCCATTTGTATGTCCTCTTTGGAGAAATGTCTCTTCAAATCCTCTGCCCATTTTTCAATTGGGTTGTTTGTTTTTTTGTTGTTGAGTTGCATGAGTTCCTTGTATATTTTGGATATTAACCCCTTATCGGAGGCACTGTTTGCAGAAATCTTCTCCGATTCAGTTGGTGGCCTCTTTATTTTGTTGATGTTTTCTTTTGCTGTGCAGAAGTTTCAAGTTTCATATAGTCCGATCGTTTATTTTAGCTGTTACTTCCATTGCCTTTGGAGTCAAATTCATAAAATGCTCTTTTAACCCAAGGTCCATAAGTTTAGTACCTATGTTTTCTTCTATGCAGTTTATTGTGACAGGTCTTATGCTTAAGTCTTTGATCCATTTTTCATTAATTTTGGGACATGGTGACAGATAGCAGTCCAGTTTCATTCTTTTACACGTGGCTATCCAATTCTCCCAGCACCATTTATTGAAGAGGCTGTCTTTCCTCCATTGTATGTTTTTAGCTTCTTTGTCAAAAATTATCTGTCCATATTTATGTGGTTTTATTCCTGGGTTCTCAATTCTATTCCATTGGTCTATGTGTCTGTTTTTCTGCTAATACCATGCTGTTTGGATTATTGTAGCCCGGTAGTACAAGATAAGTCAGGGAGTGTGATACCTGCAGTATTGTTCTTTTATCTTAAGATTGCTTTGGGTATTCAGGGTCTTTTGTGGTTCCAAACAAATCTGATGATTTTTTGTTCTGTTTCTTTAAAAAATGCCACTAAGATTTTGATGTGGATTGCATTAAATCTGTATATTGCTTTGGGTAATAAGGCCATTTAAACTATGTTGATTCTTCCAAACCATGAGCATGGAATGTCTTTCTATCTCTTTGTGCCTTCTTCAATTTTTTTTTAAAATGTCTTATAGTTTTCAGCATATAGGTCCTTCACATCCTTGATTAAGTTTATTCCTAGGTGTTTTATCCTTTTTGCTGCAATTACAAAAGGAATTGGTTTTTGTGTTTCTTTTTCTGAGATTTCATTGTTAGTATATAGGAATTCAATGGACTTTTGTATATTGATTTTGTAGTCAGCAATTTTACTGTGTTCATTGATTAGGTTTTTGGTGGAGTCTTCAGTGTTTTCTATATATAGCATCATGTCATCTGCAAAGAGTGATAATTTAACTTCTTCATTCCCAATTTGGATGCCTTTTATTTCTTTCTCTTGCCTGATTGCTCTGGCAAGGACATCCAACACTATGTTGAAAAGCAGAGGTGATAGGGGACAGTCATGTCGTGTTCCTGAACGTAGAGCAAAGGGCTTCAGTTTTTCCCCATTAATTATGAGATTAGCTGATAGTTTGTCATATATGGCCTTTATTATGTTAAGGTATTTTCCTTCTTTACCTATTTTATTAAGTGTTTTAATCATAAATGGATGTCGTATCTTGTCAAATGCTTTTTCTGCATCGATTGATATAATCATATGATTTTTGTCCTTTATTTTGTTTATGCGATGTATCACATTGATGGATTGCGGATGTTGAACTATCCTTGTGCCCCGGGGATGAACCCCACTTGGTTGTGATGAATAATCTTTTTAATGCATTGTTGTATTCGATTTGCTAGAATTTTGTTTAGGATTTTTGCATCTGTATTCATCAGAGATATTGGTCTGTAGTTTTCTTTTTTTGTATTGTCCTTACCAGGCTTTGTTATCAGGGTAATGTTGGCCTCATAAAATGAGTTGGGGAGTAGTGTCTCTTCTTCAATATTTTGGAAGAGTTTGAGCAGGATTGGTATTAGATCCTCTTTGAAGGTTTGGTAGAATTCACTAGTGAAGCCATCTGGTCCCGGACTTTTGCTTTTGGGAAGGTTTTGGATGACTGATTCAATTTCGTTACTGGTGATCGGTCTGTTTAGATTTTCCAGTTCTTCATGGTTCACCCTTGGAAGGCTATATGTTTCCAAGAACTTGTCCATTTCTTCTATGTTATTGAATTTGGTGGCATACAGTCCGTAGTATTCTTGGATGATCCTTTGTATTTCTGTGGTGTCTGTGATAACTTCTCCTTTTTCGTTTCTGATTTTGTTACTTAGTGTCTCCTCTCTTTTTATCTTAGTGAGTCTAGCCAAGGTTTTTCCCGCTTTCTTTTTGCAGTTGATATCCAATTTCAAAGCCTTGTGATCAGAGAATATGCTTCGTATGATTTCAACCTTCTTAAATTTGTTGAGGCTGATTTTATGTCCCAATATATGGTCTATCCTTGACAATGTTCCACGTACACTAGAAAAGAATGTATAGTCTGATGTTTTAGGATGAAGTGCTCTATATATGTCAATTATGTCCATTTCATCTAATGTGTCATTTAGGGCTACTGTTTTGCTATTTATTTTCTGTTTGGATGACCTATCCATAGCTGTCAATGATGTATTTAAGTCCCATAGTATAATTCTGTTTTGGTCAATTTCTCCCTTTAGTTCTGTTAGTAGTTGCTTGGTATATTTCAGTCCTCCCTGATTGGGGGCATAAATATTGATGACTGTTATATCTTCTTGTTGTACAGTCCCCTTTACCATTATGAAATGTCCATCTTTGTCTCTTGTTATCTTTTTCACCCTGAAGTCTGATTCATCTGACATCATGATGGCTACCCCTGATTTTCTCTGGGTACCATTTGCTTGGAGTGTCAATTTCCACTCTTTCACTTTGAGTCTCTGCTTGTCCTCGTAGCTGAGATGTGTCTCTGGGAGGCAGCATATAGTTGGGTTTAGTTTTTTGATCCAATCTGCTACTCTGTGCCTTTTTATTGGTGAGTTCAGTCCATTAACATTTAGGGTGATTATTGATATGTGAGGACTTCCTGTCATTCTATCTTTAGTTTTCTGGTAAGGTTGTGTTTCCATTGTTTCTTTGCTTTTTGTTGTTGTCTATTATTTCTGTGTCATGGTATTCTATGACTTTTCCCTCTATTTCTTCTTTTATTACAGTATGTATTTCAGTTCTGGATTTTATTGTGTGGTTACCTTAAGTTTCTGTAAAATAAAGTTTGATATTTAGAGTATTCCATTTTCTTCAGCACACTTACTTTCTCCATTCCCATATTCCGGTTCAGGCCTTTACTCTCCCCCTTTTTATGTATTGTTTGCCACAAATTGTCCCTGTTGATGGTGGTCGAATAGCCTCCTTTAGTATTTCTTATAGTGCAGGTTGTGTATTAGAAAATCCCCTCAGCTTCTGTATGTCGGGAAAGGTCTTTATTTCTCCTTCATATCTAAAGGATATCGTTGCTGGATATATTATACTGGTCTCATAATTTCTCTCTTTCAAAAGTTTGAATATTTGTTCCACTCCCTCCTGGATTGTAGAGTTTCTGCTGAAAAATCTGATGATAATCTAATGGACTTTCCTTTGTAGGTTACTGTCTTCTTTTCCCTGGCTGCCTTGAGGATTCTATCTTTGTCGTTGATTTTAGACAGCTTCAATACAATGTGCCTTGGAGAAGGCCTGTTGGGATTGAGGTAATTAAGTGTTTTATTTTCTTCTTGGATTCGAGGATCCAGTTCTGTCCAGAAGTTTGGGAAGTTCTCATCGACAATTTGTTTGAGTATATTCTCTGTTCCCTTCTCTCTTTCTTCTCCTTCTGGTATGCCCATTATTCTTATATTGCTCTTTCTGATGGAGTCAGAAAGTTCTTGTAGAGTTCTTTCATTTCTTTTAATTCTCAAGTCTCTTTCTTCTTCCATCGGTGTAATTTCCAGGTTTCTGTCTTCGATGTCACTGATTCTTTCCTCCATCTGGTCAACTCTACTACCTAAGCTGGTTATTTCATTCTTAATTTCTTCTATCGAGTTCTTAATCTCCAGAAATTCTATTTGGTTCTTTTTTAAAATTTCAATCTCTTTCGTAAAATGCTCATGTTGTTGTTTGATTGTGTTTCTGAGTTCATTAAACTGCTTTTCTGTGTTTTCTTGCATCTCGTTGAGTTTTCAGAACTGCAATCTTGTATTCTCTGTCATTTAAGTCACATATTTCCATATCTTTAAGTTTCTTTTCAGGAGACTTTTTACTTTCTTTCTGAGCTGTCTTGTTGCCTTGGTTATTCATGGCAATTACTGATTTATTATGTCTCTTCCTAGACATCTACAGGAGTGGTTTCTGCAACAGGTTGATAGGAAGAGGTCTTTCTTTTGTTTTCCAGTAATTGTTGGTAGAATGTTTTATTTTCTCTCTGACTGCAGCCTTTTTTCTCTCTCTCGCACTGTAATGCTATGCTTTCTCTGCACTATTCCAGCTTCTCACACAATGGGAGGATTCCCTGGGAGCTGGGCTTCTCCTCTGTTAATAGTTCACCTGGGTCACAGGGCGCAGTGTCCGTGTGGGTATGCGGAGAGCTTTTCAAGTTCCAAAGCTCTTCCTGCACCAGGTTCAGAGCCAGTATGTTTCAGCAGTTCTGGTTACTCCTGCAGGGATCCGCCCAGATAGGTGGGGCCAGGCGCAGGGTCAGTTGTGAGAGGTGGCCCAGAGCAATGTCTGCGATCACCACCACAGCCGGTCCTGCTTCCACAGCTCCCTCCCCTTTGCCGGAACTAGTTGGGCTGCGAACCTGTGTCTGCGGTCCACAGTTCTCAGAACAGCAAATACTCTGTTCTTTTGATCTGACACTGCTACTGTTCCGCTTCTAGCACTGGGCAGGTGGCATTAGGCTGAGTTCTGGAGGGTAGGGAGGGGGCGGCTAGTCTCAGTGCCTAAGGCTTCCATTCTCTGCTCGGCAGTGAGGGCTTAAACCACTGTTTTCAGCCTTCTTCCCTCAGCCTTTTCTTCGAGGTCTCCGCCGTGAGTGTTGGGTTCAGCCGTGTTATATGCTGTCCCCTCAGCCCTGTGGGCCAGAAACGGAGCCCTAGCAGTCCGAGTGCTTCCTTCTCCCGCAGATGCAGTAGTTCCGGGATGCAGCAAGCTCAGAGCACTGAGCTAGGTCTGCACGATTTGCCCACCTTTAGGTGAATTCAATAGTTGGCCTCTTCATCTTTCCTGTCTGCTGTTCAGGGAGTCCTTTGTGGTGTTATAGTTGTTCGATTAGTTGTAAATTCCAGGGGAGATTTTCAGAGGCTCACCTCACGCCGCCATTTTGATGACGACTCCCACATTTTGTTTTTTTCACCAGAAAAACCAGAGGGATGTATCTCAAACCCAGAAGAAAAAACAAATTTTTTTTTTAAAGGGCAATGTTAATCTGAAAAACATTTTCCAGATGCTACAGCCCTTAATGAAGTAACCGACTAGGAATTCTCTTCATACATACAATCAATTATCCTGTGGTCATAGGAGAATTCCCTGTGATAGAAATGGCTTTGGAAAAATTGCAAGGCTCTCTACCTTTCCTCTTCCCCACTCTTCCAAAACTCTATGGCATTACGTCATATCTGCATCAAAAGATAAAAGCAAATATTGTTATACATAAACATTTCATATATTTCTAAAGTACACTCTGTGAGCTATGTGAGGTAATAAGGGATTGTATTAGATAAATATTGTGTATAACTTAGAAGCCAAGACAGTGACCAGACAATACTTCATCTGTCTAATCAGGAACCCAGAGCACATAAAAGATAAATGGGAATAACCCAAAAACACTGAGGAAAGTGAGACTCCTACATTGGGGGAGGACCCAACAGCTAGAATGAATGAACTAGGTAACTTTTTATCAAATCGTATATCAGATTTATTCCAATTTGAGAAAAACACCTTCAGCAAACAAAGAGAATAGCTTCACATCCAATTTCTACCTAATATCCTGCAGGGGGAACTGCTCTCTCACCAACTGCTCATGAAAGTTTTACTCTCAGACTTCCTCCATCAAGAGAAAAAAGCTTCTGTCCTTAGTGCCAAAAATATGAATCAAGATAATATGTCCCTCTCTCCCCCCATATCCATTTTATTTCACATAGAGGTTATGTATGGTAGGGAGGAGTAGTTTAAACATTCCTTTAAGAACACTGCTGGGGCTGGCCCAGTGGCTCAGGCAGTTAGAGCTCCGTGCTCCTAACTCCGAAGACTGCCGGTTCGATTCCCACATGGGCCAGTGGGCTCTCAACCACAAGGTTGCCAGTTCAATTCCTCGACTCCCGCAAGGGATGGTGGGCTGTGCCCCCTGCAACTAGCAATGGCAACTGGACCTGGAGCTGAGCTGCACCCTCCATAACTAAGACTGAAAGAACAACTTGAAGCTGAACAGAACCCTCCACAACTAAGATTGTCCTGTTGCCCTTCCCCAATAAAATGTTAAAAAAAAAAAAAAGATAAGATTTCTGTCTGTGATCTGTAGGGAAGATTTCATACACAATAAATTAAAACCACACATTTAAAAAAAAGAAAAAAGAACACTGCCTTCCTTTCCTCTTATTTTCTATACAGAGTAATCTTTGGGATAAAACCATTAGTCACACAGGACATCAGAAATACACTAATTGAGGTTGTTGAAATGGAAGCCAAGCACGGAAATCATAAATAAAATGAAAACTATTCTGTTTTCACACTCAGGCTCACAGAGAATGTATATTGCGTCACAGAGCATACTTACTCCATAGTTTCCTTAAAGAGCTCTATCAAATCTTTGCATATTTAAAGTCCCATTTCCTGGCCTTTCACAGCACACCAAGTAACTGTTGAATTAATCACCATAGACTTTTTTGTTAAAGAAACATCACTGCAGCCAATAGCTAGCTTTTTCAAAAGCTATATCCTCTATTTCAGTTAAACATGAAACTTTTAAACATGATATGTGGTCATAAAGCAAGTTTGTCCCAGCCTACTTCAAAGGGCAAACAATGTTAAGCTAAAAAGAAAAGGAAACATTCCACTCACTTTTGCTAGTAGATCTAGGTGAAGGTTCTCCAAACATCTTGGGACTTAACGATGACAATTGAGAAGATTCATCATGTCTGATTTTCTTCTGGTTATCAAGTAAAACAACAAAGCCGTAAATGGCCTGATGTGTGAGAATGAACTGTTTCTAGCTCCTCTCGTTTGCCGGCTGGTGTCTTTGATGGTAGAGAACCATCTCACTGGCATATGTTTTATTCAGTCTTATTTCTAAATAAAAGAACTTTAACACATTGAAAAGTGTTAAACTGATTTATCAGGAGGCCATTAGGATGAGGAGGCTTGAATGCCTGCGCAGCTTATGGAAGCAACCAGAGCAACGCAAGCTTATATAAAATCGAGACCTAAGGAAAACCAATCACAACAGGCAGGTAGGCTTTAAAGCTGTAGCCAATCAATAATTTCCTTGCTTTGCATCCACCTGTCTCCAGAAAAGTCTCTCCCAGAGATCCTAATGGTGAAGCATTCTTAGCCACTTCCCTGGTTGGTGTTGCCCAGTTGGAATTGAGTTTTGCTCAAATAAACTCTTAAAATTAATATGCCTCAATTTATCTTTTAACAATTTATCTTTTAACTCTTAAACAAGGGTTGTAAAAAAAATATACTGATTTCTGGTTTTAGTCATGTGTGTGTGTTTTAAGAATTTTACCATGAACATCAATTACTGAATAATATTGGAACACATCAGTGCTTCCATGGGACTGTGACATCGGCAAAGCTTGCTTGCCTTGGCACGTTCCTAACTCACACAACTTACACTAATGGTCCGCTGGGGCTTCTGCTGCTTCTCCTGAGTACCTCTTGTGATGTGCTAGTTGATGCTTCCGCACTTTCTTTGTAGCTGCGTTCTTGAGGGCCAAATACCTTGTCGCTGGGTAGGTTTGTTTCTAGGTATTGCTTCTCAAACTTCATTCTAATTTGTATCTTCAATTTGTAAAATCGCTGCCCAAATTTCTGATTATAATCTAAGGAAGCAGGTAGAAACAAAGTAAACAGATGTTGCATAATTGTTAATTATACAAAATATATCCATCTGCCATCTATGTTTGTGGGGACAGAGTCCCAGAGAGCAGTTTCTAGGCTCTCGGCCTCACGTGGAGGGGGGCTGGCTCTGGTAGTGAATGACCATCGACTGTGATTGGATGGCCATTGTTAAGTCCGAGAATCTTTCGCCCCTCAGAAAGACAGAGACACACACGACAATGCAAGTCACACAGCGAGGTTTATTTCCAGCTAGCTGGGGCCCCGTCTCTGCCCGACGCAGCGGGTTTTAACAAAGGACCCCTAGCCTACAAAGCTAAGGGTTTTTATAGCAGTTCTAGGAGCTTAGTAATGACTAAAGTCTTAGGGAGTTCAGTATAGACTTCAATTCTCACATAACTAAGACATTCTGCGATTTCTAAAGTCTTAGGGAGTGCAGATTGCTATGCTTCAAAGAGTTTACAATAGATACGCTTCAAAAAGCTTCTATATCAGGAGATAAAACACCTGGTCTCTATGTCCACATCTTGGAACTAACAATTAGGCCATTAGGATGTTTTAAACTCAAGGCTGTTAATCTTACTCTGATTTTAGAGTAATGGTCCTTGAGCCTAGTGCCGCCAGGGCTGTTAGCCAGGGCTGTTAACCCTATCTTAACCGTGAAGCGGCAGGCCTTACTGTTAACCCTATCTTAACCGCGAAGCGGCAGGCCTTACTGTTAACAGTCTCTTACATTCCCCCCTGTTTGTTGTTCATAATGAGGAATCTTGCTCATTTATGGGCCAGCTGAGTTCTCCAGGGATGGGCACTCTTTCATATTGTTGTCTGAGGACCATGAGCTGGACAGTATTAACACGATCTTTTACAAAATTAATAAGCTTGTTTAATATGCAAGGGCCAAAGGTTAAAATAAGCACAAGTAATATAATTGGGCCTACTAAGGTTGATACTAAAGTGGTGAACCAGGGGGATCTATTAAACCAAGTTTCAAACCAGTTTTCTTGAGCTTCTCTTTCACGTTTTCTCTTGGCTAGCCCTTCTCTAACTTTTGCCATAGATTCCTTTACTACCCCAGTATGGTCAGCATAAAAACAGCATTCTTCCCCCAGCGCAACACACAATCCACCTTGTTGGAGGAACAACAAATCAAGTCCCCTTCTATTCTGGAGTACTACTTCGGATAGGGAGGTGAGCGACTTTTCTAATTGACTAATAGAGGTTTCTAGTCTTTGTATATCCTCATCTATGGCCGCTCTCAGGGAGGTCATTCCTGATTGTTGAGTAGCTAGGGAAGCTATGCCGGTCCCGGCTCCGGCTATTCCTAAACTGAACAGAGTGGCAATGGTTAGGGCAGCAATGGGCTCTCTTTTACTTCTCACACTTGTGTCACTATCCCAATGTAAATACATACTCTCCTCAGGGTGATAGAGAACACGGGCAATACAGCTACCAGGACACAGAATTCATTGGAGGCATTGAAGACCGAGGTAGATAGGCACGGGGTGAGGCCAGTCTTTGAACATATCCACCATCCATTTGTATTGGGGATGAACCATTTGATGTCCCTTTTCCAACTAGGGGTGTGGTCTATGGAGGCACATAGACCTAGCTTAGCCCGGGGCACCTTCCCTAGACAGGTTCCATTGCCACTTACTAGTTGCAAGGTTAAGCCAATTTTACGATCCCCCCATGAACACTGAGAGGGGTTCTTACTGTTAGAGGCGGTGTAAGTGGCATTAAGCCCAATTGCCTCATAGAACGGGGGCTTAACGTCATAGCACAGCCAACAGGAAGTTGTGAGGTTAGGACTGGTGGCATTAAGGGCCTCATATACAGTGCGCATTAGTTTCCGTAATGAGTCTTCAGTAGCCTGTGTAACAGGGGTCGAAGGAGTTACAGGGGTCTTGGGCTGGGTTCCTTCGACTTTTCTTGTGGTGTCTTTATCCCTGGATATTCCCGGGGTCTTGGTAGGGATAAGAGGGGCCAGTACTTTATTTGGACCTACCTGAGTGCTAATTGTTTCGACCGACAGTCGAATAGTCAGAAGACCGCTGGGGTGGGGGCCCATCCATGCCATCCGACCTATATCTAATTGGAACCCCCAAGTTAATCCTGACAACCAACCACGCTCTTTCTGTGCCACGTCTTGGTTAAATTGGATACGTACCTGGGGTACCTGGTTGTGGGGGTCCCTAAAGGAGAATTTGACAAGATCTTTATTCCCAACGTCCCACTGTCGAGGCCCATCATAGGCGGTGACACAACTCCAGCTACCACAATAGTAGTGGTCTGGGCCGCCACAGGTTCTCCAATTGTTTCTGAGGTTCCCCGGACAAGCCCAAAACCCTTGTGCACTATGTCCTTGAGAGGTGTCAATTAAGGCCCGCTTGGACCTGACTGAGTAGTCATACTGCCGTCCACGTTTAAGGCCAAAAATGTCACGCAGGTCAAAAAACAAGTCTGGCCACCAAGTATTGACTGGGGCAGTATGGGTAGTGCTATTAAGGGTCGTTTGGGTCTGTCCGTCCGTTAGGGTCCAGGTCAGCTTATGGGGTTGGTGTGGGTTGATCCCCGCATGGCTTTTCTCCCAGATGTTGAGTAGAAGTAGGACTAGCAACTGCTCCATCGTCGGCGGATACAGGGGGCTTGACGCTTCTTTGAGGCCTGAAGAGTTGCAGCTTCAGAGGGTTATCAGGGTGCTGCCGCGCAGTCCATTCCTCAGCTTGTCTCTGCTCCAGCTGGTTGGCTTGGCGCACGTGAGAGTGATGGACCCAAGGCCCGATGCCGTCAACCTTCAAAGCAGTTGGGGTAACCAGAATAACCACATAAGGACCTTTCCATCTTTCCTCCAGAGTTCGGGACCTGTGTCTCCTTACCCATACCCAATCTCCCGGAACGATGCCATGTTCCGGGTTTGGTGCGTTTTTATCTTCATACAAGGAACGCACTAGAGGCCATATCTCATGCTGGACCCCTTGCAGGGCTTTTAAGCTGGCCAGATAACTTGGGGCCACATTGGGGTCCAGATCCGAGAGAGTCCGGGAAATAATGGGGGGTGGTGCTGCCCCGTATAGAATTTCGAAAGGTGTCAGACCATGTACATATGGTGAGTTCCGGACCCGGAAAATGGCATAAGGTAAGAGGGTCACCCAGTCCCCGCCAGTCTCAATGGCCAGTTTGGATAAGGTCTCCTTTAAAGTCCGATTCATTCTCTCTACTTGCCCTGAGCTCTGGGGATTATATTCACAATGTAACTTCCAATTGGTCCCCATAGCTCGGGCTAGCCCTTGTAGGACTTTACTGATGAAAGCTGGGCCGTTATCGGAGCTTAAAACTTCGGGGACCCCATATCTGGGAAAAATTTCTTCTAATAACATTTTAGCAACAACTTGGGAAGTTTCCCATTTCGTGGGGAAGGCTTCCACCCAGCCTGAAAATGTATCAACCATTACTAGTAAGTACTTATACCCAAACTTCCCCGGCTTTACCTCAGTGAAATCCACTTCCCAACTCCGTCCCGGCACCCTTCCCCGTACCCTAGTACCTGTATGTTGGGGTCCTTTTCTACTGGGTTTCATAGCCTGGCACCCAATGCACCCGATCTACGATCTCTTGGATTTGAGCTGCTTGTCGGGGAAACCGGAGGCGGGCGGACTCGAGAATTGACAGCAATTTCCTTTTCCCCAAGCGGGTGGCTTGGTGCAGGTTGGAAAGAAGAAACAGTCCTAGGTGTGCCGGCAGTATCAATCTTCCTTCTGTATCCCGATGCCACCCCTGCTGATCAGACTCCGGACATTGGTGGCTCTGGATCCAGTGCAGGTCTTTCGGAGTGTAGTCAGGTCGTGGTGGCAGGCGCGGGAGCTCGGGTGTGGGCAGGTTGAGGGCTAAAGCTGATGCTGGTGTAGCCATTGCCGCCATCTTGGCAGCTTCATCTGCTCGTCTGTTTCCTTCAGCTTCTGGAGTCCGTGCAGTCTGGTGCCCGGGGACGTGGACGACTGCAAAAGCCCGGGGCATTTGCACGGCCATCAGCAGTCTCTGTATCTCAGGAAGATTGAGCAAAACTTTTCCTTCTGCTGTAACAAAGCCCCTTTCCCGGTAGATGGCGCCATGCACATGAATAGTGCCAAACGCATAGCGGCTATCAGTGTAGACAGTCACTCACCTCCCTTTGGCCCGTTTCAGCGCTTCCGCCAGGGCAATCAGTTCGGCTTTCTGGGCTGAGGTCACCGGGGAAAGCGAGGCACTCCAAATAATGTTCCCACCTTGGTCTACCACCGCTGCACCCGCCCTCCGCACACCATCTATAATGAAGCTGCTTCCGTCAGTGTACCATATCAACTCACTGTTAGGTAATGCGGCGTCCTGGAGGTCGGGGTGCACTTGGGTGATTTCTGCCATAATCTCTTGGCAATCATGCAGAGGAGCCTCCAGGTCCGGGGTCGGCAGCAGGGTGGCTGGATTCAGAGCGGTGGGGTCAGCGAAGACAATCCGGGGTGCGTCTAGCAAGAGTCCTTGGTAATGGGTTAGGCGGGCATTGGTCATCCACTTACCAGGGGGACATTTCAGGACCCCCTCTATGGCATGGGGGGTCACCACCTTCAGATGCTGCCCGAAAGTGAGTTTATCTGCATCCTTCACCATTAGGGCTACCGCCGCGATAATCCTTAAGCATGGGGGCCATCCTGCTGCAACTGGATCTAACTTCTTAGATAAATAGGCAATCGGACGTTTCCAAGGCCCCAGGCGCTGCATCAGTACCCCTTTCGCTATTCCCTTTCTCTCATCAACGAAAAGAGTGAAGGGCTTCAGGGGGTCTGGCAATGCTAGGGCCGGGGCTCTTAAGAGGGCGACCTTGAGTGTCTCATATGCCTTCTGTTGGTCTGCTCCCCAGGCCCAAGGGACCTTGTCCTTGGTTGCATCATACAAAGGCTTCGCTATTTCAGCATACCCCAGAATCCACAGCCGGCAGTAGCCTGTCGTCCCTAGAAACTCACGGACCTCTCGGGCTGAGGTCGGGACTGGAAGTCTAAGAATAGTTTCTTTAATGGCTTCTGTCAGCCACCTAGTTCCTTCTTGCAGCTTATATCCCAGATAGATGACTGTTTGCTTGCATATTTGGGCCTTCTTTGCACTGGCCCGATAGCCTAGCTGCCCCAGCTCTTGGAGGAGGTCTCCAGTGGCCTGCCGGCATTCGGCTTCAGATGGGGCCGCCAGGAGCAAATCATCTACATACTGCAGGAGCGTAACTGAAGTATGGCTCTGGCGAAACGAGTCCAAATCCTGATTTAGGGCTTCATTAAACAGAGTTGGAGAGTTCTTGAAGCCTTGCGGTAGTCTAGTCCAGGTCAGCTGCCCAGGGGTTCCCGAATTGGCATCATGCCATTCGAAGGCAAAAATGTGTTGGCTGCTAGGTGCCAGGGCTATGCTAAAAAATGCATCCTTTAGGTCTAAGGTAGAATACCAAATATGTGAAGGGGGTAAATGACTTAGTAAGGTATATGGGTTAGGGACCGTGGGGTGGATGTCTTCAACCCTCTTATTCACTTCCCTCAAGTCCTGGACTGGCCTATAATCGTTCCCTCCCGGCTTCTTAATGGGGAGGAGTGGGGTGTTCCAAGCAGAATGGCAAGGTTTTAGTATTCCAGCTTCCAGGAGATGGTTAATGTGTGGGGCAATCCCTTTTCGCGCTTCAGAGGACATGGGGTACTGGCGGATCCGGACAGGCTGAGCCAAGGCTTTAAGTTCAACTACTACTGGTGCTTGGCGGACCGCTCGACCTACACCCACTATTTCTGCCCACGCCTGAGGGTACATTTTAACCCAATAGTCCATCTCGCTGGGGCCATCCAGAAGGGGGAAGGTTGTAGGGTTTGTCTTGCAGGGCAAACAGGCGATGTTCATCCGCAAGAGACGGGGTCAAAATATGGAGGGGCTGTCCTTGGCCATCTAATACCTTGATGCCATCTGGCTCAAAATGGATTTGGGCTTTGACCTTAGTCAGGAGATCGCGCCCCAATAAGGGGGCTGGGCATTCAGGGATAACCAGGAAGGAGTGGGTAACTTGGTGGCGGCCTAAGTCCACTTGGCGCTTACTGGTCCACCGATAAGCCCTAGACCCAGTTGCCCCCTGCACCAAACTGGTTTTCTGAGACAAGGGCTCTGTATGCTTGTTCAAAACTGAGTACTGAGCTCCTGTATCTACCATGAATCCTACTGGCTTCCCCTCCACATATGCAGTTACCCAAGGCTCGGGGAGGGGATCCGAGTCCCGTCCCCTCTAATCACTGTCCATCCCTGCCAGCAGAACTTGTGAGTCTTGCCCGGTATGGCCCTGGCGCTTGGGGCATTCCCTCTTCCAATGTCCATACTCTCTACAGTAGGCACATTGTCTCCTATCCAGTTGGGGGCGCGGCCTCCACGGTCGGGCTGGCCCGGCTGGATTTGGTCTTTCCCTGACAGTACTTTGTACGCCTGCCAACAAGATCTTGGCCATCTCCCTCTGCTGCCTCCTATTCTCCCTACTCTGATGTTCTCTGTCCTCCTTCCTGATTCGTTCCTGCAATTCCTGATTTTCTTTCCTAATTCTATCTTCCCTTTCTTCTGGAGTCTCTCGAGTGTTGAAGACTCTTTCTGCTACTTTCATTAAATCCCGAATAGACATCTCTCCTAGTCCCTCCTGTTTATATAATTTCTTTCTTATATCCGGGGCGGCCTGGTTTATAAAGGACATAATTACAGCCGACTGGTTCTCCTCTGCTAGGGGATCCAATGGTGTGTACTGCCTATAAGCATCATAGAGGCGCTCCAGAAACACGGCCGGGTTTTCATTTTCCCCTTGCATTATAGCTTTTACCTTGGCCAGATTGGTGGGGCGGCGTGCTGCCGCTGGGAGACCTGCCATAAGAGTCTGGCGGTAAACCCGGAGACGCTCCCTACCTTCTGCCTCAGCAAAATCCCAATCCGGTCTGTTCAGGGGAAAGCGCTCATCGATCAGGTTCGGTAGAGTTCAGTTTTGAACAAGCATACAGAGCCCTTGTCTCAGAAAACCAGTTTGGTGCAGGGGGCAACTGGGTCTAGGGCTTATCGGTTGGCCGTCCATTGTCACTGGGGACATTCTTTCTGGCCTCGGTGAGGATCCGCTCGCGCTCTTCGATGGTGAATAAAGTCTTAAGAAGCTGCTGGCAATCATCCCAAGTGGGACTGTGCGTGTGCATGACAGACTCAAACAGGTCAGTTAAACCTTTTGGGTCCTCAGAAAAAGAAGGGTTTTGGGCTTTCCAGTTGTACAGATCACTGCTTGAAAAGGGCCAATACTGGTATGCACGCTCCCCACCTGGGCCAGTCCCTCCTAGGGCTCGCACGGGGAGAATTGGCACCCCCGCGGAGGTGGAGGAGGAGGGCTCCTCCTCTGGAGTTTCTTCCCGGCATCTACGAGACCTCAATCCCCTCGCTGGCCCTTGGGCTGGGGCCTGGGGAGCCGGGGTAGAGGGAGCCGTTGAATGAGGAAGCTCGGAAGCAGCGGCGGCCTCAGGCTGGAGTGGCACCGGCATGTAAGGGGGGGGGGGTCTCTTCAAAATCTAGATCTATCAAAGAGGGATATATGCTTGACCCTTCCTGTAGGATGGGTTTTTGGGCAGCCGGCTTCTCCGGGGGTTTCGGGCTAGCCGTTGGCCCCGCCGGCTGGCAGGAGGGTTCTGAAACAGTCAGGACCTTGGGGGGATCTTCCGGCTTATCGGGGACAAAGGGTTTAAGCCAGGAGGGAGGACTCTCCACTAAGGCTTGCCATACCAGAATATAGGGATATTGGTCTGGGTGGCGCCGATTAACAATCTCTCGGACCTTCTTAATGATGTCTAGAGAAAAAGTCCCCTGGGGGGGCCAGCCCACATTAAAAGTAGGCCACTCTGCAGAGCAGAAGGTGTTAAACTTACCTTTTTTCACTTCCACGCCATAATCACGAGCTTTGGCGCGGATCTCAGGAAAATGGTTCAGGAACAGAGTCTTAGGTGTTACTTGAGCCTGTCCCATAATGGTTATAAAGAGAAACCAGGAAAAGACAAAAGAAAGGACCGAAAACACAATGCCAGAAAACACAACTGCGCACAGGACTTTTCAACACCCACCGGCCGGTCAACCACACTACATCCACAGGAGCCGTTTCAATCACACCATACTCAGGATCCTTACCCCGGCCCGTCTGAACGTTGTGCCTTTTCGTCGGGGACGTCTCCCACGACTTCCAGAGTTGGAGCCTTCAGGGTCGTAACCCGCTCCTTCCTTCCCGTGAGAATTCTCAAAAAAAACAGACCAAACACAGACCAGACCAAGCAGACACCTGTTTCAGCCTCTGGCCGAGGACCTGTTTCAGCCCTCCCTGATTCAGACCGGGGAGCCCTGTTTCAGACTTCCTCCGGTCAGAGGTGGCCAAACCTCTTACCGCGGTTCCCTCTGTAAACCTCGGTATCGGGAGTTGTCTGTCTCTCTGAAGGGGGGGGGGGGGATCCCGGACGAGCCCCCAAATGTTAAGTCCGGGAATCTTTCGCCCCTCAGAAAGACAGAGACACACACGACAATGCAAGTCACACAGCGAGCTTTATTTCCAGCTAGCTGCCCCCCCCCCCCCCCCCCCCCGTCTCTGCCCGACGCAGCGGGTTTTAACAAAGGACCCCTAGCCTACAAAGCTAAGGGTTTTTATAGCAGTTCTAGGAGCTTAGTAATGACTAAAGTCTTAGGGAGTTCAGTATAGACTTCAATTCTCACATAACTAAGACATTCTGCGATTTCTAAAGTCTTAGGGAGTGCAGATTGCTATGCTTCAAAGAGTTTACAATAGATACGCTTCAAAAAGCTTCTATATCAGGAGATAAAACACCTGGTCTCTATGCCCACATCTTGGAACTAACAATTAGGCCATTAGGATGTTTTAAACTCAAGGCTGTTAATCTTACTCTGATTTTAGAGTAATGGTCCTTGAGCCTAGTGCCGCCAGGGCTGTTAGCCAGGGCTGTTAACAATATAGTAACCGTGAAGCGGCAGGCCTTACTGTTAACCCTATCTTAACCGTGAAGCGGCAGGCCTTACTGTTAAGTCTCTTACAGCCATCAGCTGTGGTGGGTGGCCATTGGCTGCAGCTGGTTGGCCAATTGGCTGCTGATGTAACTGCCATGACTGTGTTGGTAGGTTGGCTGGTTGGCTGACTGTGGATTCTGTGGATCCTGCTTCGTGTGTCTTGTTCGGCCACCAGTGAGACTATAGTGGTGTGACTCTCCTAGCTACGGCTCCATGGGTGTTCCTTTTTGGCCTCACCATATCCTGCGTTCTTATGTGGTGAGTGGAATAGAGACTCCGCATGACACCCCATGTGACAGCACCCCATTCAGAACCCCAACCTGTTCGGGAACTCTGACCCTTTGCTTTTTAATAAATTATCCTCTTTTATAACTCCTTGCCTCTCCTTGGTCCGTGCTTCCATCCTTCGGTTTCATGAGACACGATCCCAGCACTCACTCAAAAAATCTACTGTATCACTGGTTTTTAATCTGTTTTCCAAGTACAAGAAAATTTTTTTCCTAAGTTACCTATGACCTACAGTAATTTGGCAAATTATACCTTTGTAAACAAAATTAAAGCATTTATCTTTTTCTTCCTACCTGTTGCCTCCAGATTTCAGGTCCTCTTAGCTAATCCACGTTTGACCCAATTTAAAGGTGTTGACTCTTGGACTCATGTTTCCTAACTTAAAGAAAGCTCTTGCACCAACTGGACAGCTCAACCAACACAACATTTGAAATTTAAAGTGACTGGTAAATGAAGCAGATCACATCTGTTGTGGACAGCTAACCCAAGATTCCAGATAATTCCCCTGTATAATTCCCCTACCTTTCTTCTCACTTTAATTCCTTCCTTTCTCACAAAGATATGGGAGGTCAGCCACTCGCTGTAATAGTTGTTGTTTGCTTTTCCCCCTTAGTTTCTATCTGGGCAGATAACATTGGGCATCATCTTTAAACCTACTTCACACGTCCAAATGCACCCTAATTACACACATATAGAGAAGGACATTTCATGCCTGGCGATTTCAGCCCCCGTGAAGGCACCAGATTTGGAAGAATACTTTTTCCTTGTGCAGGTATTAAAATAAAAAAAATACATGATTATCAACACATCAAAATCCTTGGAGGAAATCGCTGGATACCACTGAAACAAAGCCGACCAGGAAAAATCTTTAAATCCCTGTATGTGAGTTATATTAGGCAGTAGGATTGCTCTTGACCAGCTCCTAGCAGAGCATGTGGGGTTTGCTCTGTTGTTAATACCTCTTGTACTTGGATAAAACACCTCTGGAAAATAGACAGAACTAAATAAAATCCAGGCACAAACCAAATGACTAAATACAGTGCCCACTGACACCTCAGGTTTTCTAATCTTCAACTAACTGCCCTCAGGCTTTGCCTCTTGGTTCAAATCTATTATTCAAATTGAACTTAACATTTTATTTGCTATTATAAAACATTTGCTGTTCTAAAACCACTTGTTTCGCATGTCTTGATGTTATAAGGACAGCACTCTGATAACAGCTGCTCAACTTTTTTGAAATGCTCACTGAGGCCTGTGAGACTTTATATAAACAACCTCAAGAAACGACAGACGTGTCTGCCCTTAAAGGAACACGACGGCAAAGCCTTCCTCTGTGCTGGCGCTATTGCTGCTCCAATGTAGCTAAAGTTCCTAAGAAGAAAGAAAATGACTTTCCCTCCGTTGTGGGACATGACGTACCAGGAATGACTTATCCTGGCAATGAGACACCGACAGTAGCACGACACCCCGAAAATGAGCCGTCCTGACAATGGAGGGCCAAGGACCCTTTGCTGACCGATCAGTGCTGCTTTACACTGATTTATCAGCCATGCTTTGAAGTAAAGATGTTGATCAAAATGAGGGAAATGTCAAAAAAATATTAAACAGAGCCACTTTAAACTGTAGTGGAGCTGCCATCCCAGAGGAACTGCTTTGAGACATTAAAACCAGGCAAATAACCTTTACACTGGGCCTAAAGCAACATTATGTCTCAAAGAACAGTTTGCAAAGATAACAGGAAAGCAGTTATTCTGACTGCTGAACTGAAAATTGTAGTTATTTAGAATTAGCCTCACTGTATTATTTGTACCAATAGAAATGCCTTCCTTCTATTGATGTAATTGTTCCCCTTCATTTTCTCATAAATACCTTTTTCTTCCTTACAGGTATATTCTGTGCGTTTCTGTCTGAATCAATGCTTCCCAAATAGCTACTCTTTTTTTTTTTTTTTAACTCAAATGCTTGTTTCTTCTCACTTTGAAAGCCTTTTTATTTTTATTTTAACACACCCATAGAAAGAGGTGGACGAATCATAAGTGTACAGTGGATTTTCCCAAAGTGAACGTTGGGATAAGCAACACCCACATCAAGGAACATTTCCAGCTCCAGGAAACCCTCTTGAGATGCATTCAGTCAAAAACCAACCTCTCCCCAAGTAGCTCTTAGCTTGGTTTTTAACAGCAGAGAAGTTCTGTCAGGTGTTGGTAGACTGGAATATTACAGGGAAACCCCTCGGTATCTGCCTCTCACTCAACGTTATTTCCCCGGGTCTCACCCCTAAGGCTGTGAGTGGTTGTAGATTATTCATTCCCACGTCTACAGGGGGTCCGTTATATGAACAGGACCATGCTTCTGTCCTCTCACGTTCATGGGCATTTGTGTTACACCCAGATTTCACAAATCATGCTGCCATGAACCATTTTTTCATATATTCTGGCACACACATGCACGCATGTCTATTAGGTATATAAGTAGGAATAGAAATGTTTGGTCACAGGGCGAGTGAATGTTTGGCTTTAGAATCTATGGCCAAAGAATTTTTCAAAGTATTTGAATCAATTTACTCTCCCACTAGCAATATATGAGAGATATAATTAAATTCTTGCCAACAGTTGGTTTTCTCTCTCTTTTTCATTTTAGCCATGATATACCATTATAGTTAATTTGAAATTCCCGTCTGACTAAAATGTTGGGCAATTTCTGTAAATTTATTAGGCATGTAAATATCTTCAATTGGACACTGGACTGGACTAATTGTTAATAACTGAATGGGACTCCAGTAATGGGTCAGCATCTTTTAACTGTTACAGTCCTTTTGTTATAAATGGATCTGTGGTCAAAGACCTGTGATATAATAAAAAAATTTGGTCTTTTTCCCCAGTTCCTGACACAGAGTTCCTAAAACTGTTGCGACCTGCACAACACAAGCCGTGGGAAGGCGAGGGAGGCGGCGAGGGTTAAACTATCATAAAGAGACAGAGACTCAAATACAGTTAAATCACAGAGGACCTAGGGACTCACAGCCTCAAAAGACTGGAGCCCCGAATCGGGTCGTCGTGGGTATTTATTTATTTCTTACAATAAATATCACAAGATTAAAGGCAGGGTCCGGAAATTCTCACACCACACCATAAAAATTCTTCCAATTCCCAGATATCTGTCCCAAAGCAACTGATGCTCATTGTCCCCAGGCGACTAAGGCGGGTGTGTTCAACCCCCTGGGGGAGCAAGTCTCACAAGGTAAAACCATCCCATGAGCTAAGCAGGAAGAGTGATATCTTATCACTCTAAGAAGCCCTTTGCATAGCAGAGTGCAGGACAATTGGGCCATGCATTAGCAGCTTCCCATAATGGTGAGGAGGAGGGGTATGGCTACCTCCTGACTTTTATTATGTTAACTCATGGGGGTCCCAATGGGGTCCCGTCTGGCTTAACTGTTCCTCCTATGAGGAATCATTACTGGTCTTTGACTGCAGACCCAGCTTACAAGGACCAAATAGAGAGACTTAGGATAAATGAACTCAACCCCAAAGAGGGACAGTCCTGTAAAGTCTTCTTTCCCTAAGGAAAGCTTGGAGGGGACAAACGGCTAGGCTGCTGTGTGACCACACCTAAAACCTTTGAAATCTCCCGAGTGAGAAGAGTGACTTTGGGATGATATGACTCTTGGCTGAGGGGTCCTAGAGAGCTTCGGGACGAGGGATCATCACCAAAAAGACCAGCCATGATTAGAAGGTTGCAACTTTCAGCCTCACGCCCGGACCTCTGGGGAGAGGAGCTGGAGGCTGAGTTCAATCACCAATGACCAGTCACTTAATCAATGAGGCCTATGTCATGAGACTTACATTAAAAACAATGCCTAACTCGACAGAATTCAGAGAGCTGCCGAATTGCTCATCACATCCATGTGCTGGTAGGGTGACACACTCCACCTCAGTGACAGAGGCTCCTGTGCTGGGGACCCTTCCAGAGGCTCCTGCGCTGGGGATCCTTCCAGACCTGCCCCTTCCGGACCTCTTCATCAGGCTGCTCACTTGTGTCCTTTATAACCAACTGTAACAGTAAGTTTAGCATTTCCCTGATTTCTGAGTTGTTCTAGCAAATTATCGAACTTGAAATGGGGGACCCCCAACTTACTACCCACATCAGAAAGAAGTGCCAGTACATGAGGGGGACCTGAAACTTGTGACTTACATCTGAAGTGAGGGCTGCCTGTGGGACGGAGCCCATAACCTATGCGGTCTGATGCTGTCTCCAGGTAGTGGCAGAATTCCCCGATTGTGGGACGCCCAGGTGGTGTCCGAGAATCAGAGAATTGGTTCAGTGGAGAGAAAAAATCCGTCACCATCCCACAAAGAAATTTAGAGTAATAGTGAGCAATAACCTCCCCCTTGGATGTCAATTATTAGTCCCTGTTCTTCCAGCCAAACCTGAGTGCCTAAAACTACCAGAGAAAGTTCTAGTCTCAGATGTTTGCTCCGAGAATTGAAATTAGTCATTCTTTTTACATTTCTCATCTTGCACACCTGAACTCTTTTCCTACATTAGGAAAATTCCACACAGAGACTCGGTGAGAAGCAGAGGCCACTTCACTCTATAAAAGAGGGAAACACACTGTCCCCAACACTCTTGCAGCTGGACACGGCATGAGGCTCCCCGGTCAGGTGACCACATGCCAGACTCTGACTCAGGACGTGGTAACACAGAGGCTGGAACTGAGCAGAATGCATTTGGCAGTAACAACACAGCTGCCAGGAGCAGCAGTGACAACAGTCAAGGCTGCAGGGTCCGGGGTCCACATGGATGTCAGTGGTGTGAGCAGTAACATGTGTGCGCAGCAGCAGGGGCAGTGGTCCCACGTGGGACCCGACCTGGGGGGACTCTGGGTCAGTTCCTGGTGTGTGGCCTCAAGCCTGTTCTGTGGCCTGCCCAAAATAGTGTTTTGCCAGAATGTTTTAAACACACACACACACACACACACACACACTCACTCACACACACACATACACGCACACGTGGGCATGTGTGAGGTGGGACTATTAAGTTCGTGATCTTGTAACAATCTTGCTACACTTTTTTGATAACAGAGGGATTATTCATTATGAATTTGTACCAACTGGACAAACAGTTAACCAAGTTTACCATTTGGAAGTGCTGAAAAGGCTGCGTGAAAGTTAGACAATCTGGACTTTTCACCAACAATTCATGGCTCTTGCATCACAACAATGCACCAGCTCACACGGCAATGTCTGTGAGGGAGTTTTTAGCCAGTAAACAAATAACTGTTTTGGAACAGCCTCCCTACTCACCTGATCTGGCCCCCAATGACTTCTTTCTTTACCCGAAGATAAAGGAAAGATTGAAAGGAAAACTTATGATGACATTCAGGACATCAAGGGTGATATGACAACAGCTCTGATGGCCATTCCAGAAAAAGAGTTCCAAAATAGCTTTGAAGGGGGAATAGGCACTGGCATTGTTGCATAGCTTCCCAAGGGGAGTACTTCGAAGGTGACCATAGTGATATTCAGCAGTGAGGGATGTAGCACTTGTTCTAGGATGAGTTCCCGAACTTAATTGTCTGACCTCGTGTGTGCGTCTGTGTGCGTGTGCGTGTGTGTGTGTGTGTGTCTAAATTAGAGAAAAATTGATTCCGTTGTTTGCTCCCAGAAATCAATCTTGGGAATAGTTTCAGGAGCGAGCTTTCAGAGATTTTATTACACTGACCTGTGACCCACTCCTAACTCCCACCTGACTCTGCCCCATGGTAGAGAGAACATGTAACTCCCAACATCACATCTCATAATTGACGATATATGTCCTCCCCTTTCTGAGGAAAAACACCTTTAAAAGGTTATTTAAGACCATTGCCCACCCTGAGTTCCATCACTGACCTCAGAGGTTCCCAAGTTGGCTGAGCCCCAGGACAGCTTGTGGGCTTCTTACACTCAGGCCTCTCCCAGACCCACCATCTCAGAGAACAGGACACAAGCCCAGGAGTCGCTTCTGTAACAAGCCCTGCAGGTGAGGCTGACACACAGCCTGTGGGAATCCTGGTGACGGTCTTGCTACTAAAAGTGTGATCTGAAGACCAGCAGCGGCACCAACCTCCTCATGAATCCAGAGTCTCTGCTCTGCTCCAGACTTTCTGAGTCTTAACAAGATGTCCAGGGGATTCCTGTGCCCAGGAAGTTTGGGACTTGCTGGTCTACCTGCCTTATCAATGTGGGGCCAGAACTGTGCCGTCTGCAGGGTGTGTGGTCTGATCAGATCACAGCACTGGGGGTCCAGGGTTCAGTCCTTTTCCTTTCTCTTCTGCAGCCATCACTCCCTTGGTGACCTCATCTGTGCTCAAGGCTTTAAATATCATTTATATGTGTCACCTCCCAAGTCTATTTCTCAAGCCCAGACATTTCCCCTAGTCTCTAGACTGATCTCCCAACTGCCAGTCCGATGACCACACTTGTATTTCTAACAGACATCTCAGCTCCAGCATCTTTAAAATGAATGTCTATGAGGCCCCCCACCCCTCAGATATGATCCTTCCAGAGTCTCCTCCATTTCTGCTGAGAGCAACTCCATCTTCCTACTTGTATCCTCTGAGATGTTGGGTGTCCCTGACTCTCACACCCCGGACTCGCCCATTAGGAAATGCTGTAATGTCCACGTTCAGGACGTACCCAGACCCCCACTCCCACTGTTCCCACTACTCATGCCCAGTGGCAGCAGGTCCAGCCCAGAACCCTGCAGATTCCTCCAGCTTCCCGACGGCCTCCCTCCTCCAAGTCTGTTCTCAGCAACGAAGCCCCAGCGGTCCCCTGAAAGGACGTCACACCATGTCCCCTTTGCTCCTAACTGTCCGGTACCTCCCACCTCACTCAGTGCACAGCTCACTGCCCTCTACCATCCTCCCGGCCACGTGGTCTGGCCGCACCTGTCTCTTCTCCATCACTCTCTGCGACAGGCACACCTGCTTCTCTGTTCTTTCCAGAAACCAGACAACTCCTGCCCCAGGGCATTCCTACTGCAGGTTCCCTGCCTGGAAAGAACAATTCCTTATGTCCGTTGCATCTTCCCTCAAGGTCAGCTTCCCAGTGAGGCCCACCTGAGCACCCCAACCAAAACAGCCGTCTTCCCTGGCCCCACACCCCACACTCTGGATCCCCTTCCCCACTGCATTTTCCCGGAACACTTATCTCCTAACATAAACACCTTCCTCGTTTTCTGTGCTTATAGGATATAGTCTGTCTCTTCCCACTGGAACAGACGCTCCATTTTTCTGACTTTACTTCAGTGATGTTTCCCAGATGCAGAAAATGTCACACATCTGGCACTCGGCCAATGTCAGTGAAGGATCAGTGACAGAGCCTCCCTGTTCTAAGGACAGTGTCTTTATTAATGTAGCCTCGGGTCAAATGCTGTTTTGTGGCAGCTACAGCACCAAGTCCCCTCACACTGGCATCAGGGCCACCTCCACTTTTCTCACAGGTGCTGCTCTCCCCCTCCCCCCTTCTTTCTCCCACACTTACCCTCCTGCTCACCACAGCAGTTACATTTCCCTCTTCAGGAAATAGTGAGCCCTGACTTATGGGTACCCTTTTCAAACCAAATATAAATCTCAATCAGACCCTGCTTCATAAATCTGAGCTAGGATCGGGCCAGCACTAGAGCTCAGGGCAGGGAGAGCGGGCGGCCGCAGAGCAAAATTCCAGCAGGAACTTATCTAAGATGGGAAATCACGGGATCCCTCCTCTGCTCATTCCAGAATCTGGTTCCTCTGATAGTTTGGGAAAAGATGGAAAGAACCATCAAGCCCTGGAAGGAGGCGAGACCAGGATGAGCTTGAAAATTCATCTCTCAAGCCACAGACTCCTGTGTGCACGGTCACTTGTGCCTTGTGGTGACAACGACAGGCAAAACACCTCCTGCTGCTGACAGATAGGGTACACCCAGAGAAGAATGAGACCAGGACTCGTAACAAGAAGAAACAGTCATATTCCTCTACAGAAATAACAAATGAACACCCAAAGAATGGGGGCCGAGGGCCGGGCCAGGCCTGAACCTGGTGACCCCGCCACATGAAGCCGTCACTGAAAAGACCAGACCTGGGTGATGTTCGAGTCCCTGTGATCACAGGTCCTGGTGGGACAAGGTCCTACTGAAGGGACAAGGACAAAGGGGCAGAGAGGTGACCCCGTCGAGGAGTTACCATGTCAGAGCCCACGATGCACTGAGCCCCGATAGGGCTCAGGCCGCGTCCACGCTTGGTCCTCACAGCCTCTCCTGTCTCCCCCCGGAACAGACTCAGCACAGCAAATACACAGATTCGGGAAGGTTCTCAGGTCATCCATTTATTTCCTCTCCAACTTTAGGATTTTCTCTTTTAATTAATCCCTCAACCGTTCATAGCAAGAAATGAAAAAAACAAATTCATATCCAGATTCTTATTTCCATAGAAAGTAAAAGTTGCCACTCAGGGTAACATGACGCAAAGGCGGGTATGGAAACAGCCTCTGCTGGAACAGGACAGTGGGTCAGGGAAGAGACTCGGTCAGTGTGGGAAGGGGGCGTGGAGGGCAGGGGCGGGCAGTCTCCCAGCTCCTCACATGATGCGAGAGGAACGCAGACACCTTCAGATGCCCTTTGCAGAAAGAGAGCTCAGAGGTTCCCGTGTCACAAAGCGGGGGCAGGAACAAATCTTGCATCATCAGTCCCCACAAGGCAGCTGTCTCACGCTGTAGAAGAAAATAATCACGAAAAATTCAGGTTAGTGGCTGTAAGTGGTGATATCTCAACAGTCCACCGCTGCTCAAACTGTCTCTAAGAATCCCCAGTACCCAGTCCTGTCCCCTCTGTCCCACCCCCTCCCACTTGTGGCCCTCCAGGTCTCACCTTTAGAAGCCGTGAGGGACACATCAGAGCCCTGGGCACTGTCACCACCTGGGGGAGAACAAAACAGGATGTGGTCAGAGCTCACAGCAGATGTGGCTAAAGGAGGAATCATGGGGGTGAGTGAGCTCCCCAAGGGCTTCCATCTATTCCAAAAGGTCGCAGGAATCACCCCTCTCCATACTCACCTGCAGCCTGAGCATAGCTCCCTCTTTTTCCACCTGTGGGAAGAAAACATCACATGAAAAGCCAAAAGGAGGCAGGACCATGAGGTCCTAAAGGAACCCTCTCGTCCTGGACCCCAGAAAAATTTCCAGAACTGTGACTGCAGACCCACTATGGCAAAATCATGAAACCTGAGGAAAGTACATGTGTGGGGACTGGACCAACCACCCTCCTGGAGGTCTGTCCTCAGCGGGACCTTCCGCTCTGACCTGTGACTATTGAGAATCACGTCCCCATCACCAGAATCATCAAGGAGATAAATCTGTGCCTCATTTTCACACGTGCATTAATAAACTGTTAGCAAATAGGGCCCTAGACTGGGAAAGCACATGTATGTGGATGGTCCTTCCAATTAACGAGGCAGGACATACGACCACCTGGGGCTTGAAACCCCTCAGTGGGACAAGACACCTCAGTCCCTTCCCCTTCCCTACCTGAGCTTTTCCTCCTCCACAGCACAGTTCCAGTGATGGCAGCTCCAAGGAGGACCAGCCCAGCAATGACGCCCACCACCATGGCAGCGGGGATGGCGGCCTGCGGAAGCGGTTCTAGAAGGGAAGGGAAGGTGAGGGCCCTGACCCCCAGGCCTCAGCCCCGACCTGACGTCCTCCAGAGGCCCCTGCTTTCCCTGAGAAGAGGCTCTGTGCCCACGGCCCCCTCCGTACCCCATCTCAGGGTCAGGGGCTCGGGCTGCCCCTCGTGCTGCACATGGCACGTGTATCTCTGCTCCTCTCCAGAAGGCACCCCCACAGCTGCCCACTTCTGGAAGGTCCCGTCCCCCGCAGGCCTGGTCTCCACGAGCTCCGTGTCCTGGGTCAGGTCCTCCCCATCACGCTGCCAGGTCAGGGTGATCTCCGCAGGGTAGAAGCCCAGTGCCCAGCACCTCAGGGTGACGTCACGGTCAGAGGTGCGGTGGTGGGTCACGTGTGTCTTTGGAGGGTCTGAGGGGAAGGGTCAGAAAATTCAGGACCTTTGCATCCCTCAGGGGACACTCCAGCAGTGGGCATGTGACAATCCCGAGATGGTCAGGACAACAGGGTGGGGGAAGGGAGCACAAAACACCGACACCACACTGGAAACAGGCATCTGGGATAATCTCTAGTCTTTAGAAAGGTCTAGAATCAGAATAAGACAGCCCGGTCTCAGACAGGTCTCTGATGGAGAGAAAAGGGATTCCTGGTCCTGAGCTGGGTGGAGGCCACGTGACTCAGAAAAGCTGGGGTCACAGCTCAGTCACACTGTGCGGGGCAGCGAACAAGGCCTGAGAGAGAAAGTCCCCCCGGGTTCCCAGAGCAGCTGCCAGAGTCACAGGGAACCGCTGATCAGTCATTTCTGAGACGGTCCCCCCTCTATCCTGAGAGACTGCACCCCTAACTGTCCCTGAGAGAAGGAGGACCCTTAGGGTCGCTCTCTGGTACCGGATCTGAAAACCCAGGCGGACTCCATCTCCCGGGGTCGGGGAGGGGGGGTGTCCTGGTGTTGATCCCATTTCCTCCTCTCCTCGTAGGAGGCCTCACTGCCCCTCTCACCTGCGCGCAGCAGCGTCTCCTTCCCCCTCTCCAGGTATTTGCCGAGCGACTCCACGCACAGGCCCTCAAAGTTGCCCCTCCAATGCTCCGCTTCTCGTGCCTTCTCCAACTTCCCCCGGGTGATCTGAGCCGCCGTGTCCGCCGCGGTCCAGGAGCGCAGATCCTCGTTCAGGGCGATGTAGTCGGCGCCGTCGTAGGCGACCTGATGGTACCCGCGGAGGAGGCGCCCGTCCGGCCCCACGTCGCAGCCGTACATCCTCTGGAGGGTGTGAGACCCTGACCCCGCCCCGCCGTCAGCTCCGACCTTTAACCCCGACCCTTAACCCCGCCCCCCCCACCCCGCAGTGGTGGCGCCTGAACTGAAAATGCAACCGGATCAAAGTCCCCGCGGACTCTTCCCGGGGGGAGGGACGGGGCGGGTCCCGCAGCCTCGGGGTGAAGTTGGGACCCGGAGACTCGGGGAGACCCCGGCCCGTCCGTGGGGGTCGTGACCGGGACCCGGGCCGCGTCGCTCACCGGCCTCGCTCTGGTTGTAGTAGCCGCGCAGGGTGTTCAGGTTCCTTCGGTGAGTCTGTGCGTCGGCCTTGCTGACCTGCGTCTCCCGGTCCCAGTACCCCGGCATCGCCTGCTCCACCCACGGCCCCTCCATCCACGCCGCCCGCGGCTCCATCCTCGGACTCGCCGCGTCGCTGTCGAACCGCACGAACTGCGTGTCGTCCACGTAGCCGACGGAGATGTACCGGGGCTCCCCGCGGCCGGGCCGGGACCAGGAGGTGTCGAAATACGTCATGGAGTGGGAGCCTGGGGACGGGGACGGGGAGGGGCTGAGACCCAGGCGACTCTCCTCCCGGCGCGGGTCCCGGGTCCGCGGGCGATGGGCCGGGAGGGGCGGGGGGCCCGGGAGACGGAAACGGGGGGACGGAGCGGGGAGGGAGCGGGAGACCCGCATGGGTGACAGGAGTGGGCGGGACACGGGGCCGGGGGTCTGGGCCGGGCGGTGGGGACACATCCTCCCCGTGGTCCTGCGTCCCCACCGGGCGGTCCCCTCGCTTTCCCCCGCGGAGGCCGTTCCCTCCCGACCCCGCACTCACCCGCCCGGGTCCCCGTCAGGCACAGGGCCCCCGAGAGCAGCAGGAGGAGGGTTCCGGGACCCCTGATGGGCATCCTCGGGGTCTGGGGACAATCTGCGTGCGGGCGGGTCCGTGGACACTTTATAACCGGAAAGGCGGTGACACTGATTGGCTTCTCTAGAAACCGGACACGCAATGGGAGTGAGAACCGGGTCCGCGTCAAGAGTTTGCAGACAGGAGTACCCGCGACAGGTTGTGAGAAGGAAAAGTGAAACTGCGGGGAGGTGGGGACTCCCCAACACTGAGCTTCCCCGCTCCAGACTCCGCCCTCAGGGGACCTGGGACTCTGCCCTGACCCCTCCTCCTGCTCTGAGCGCTCTGTGTCACGCTGTCACCCTGAGTCCTGACCCAGGGGCTGTCTGAGGAACCAGGGCTCAGCCCCTTTTCCTCCTCTTGTCTTCCCGGAATCCCTCTCCCTGAAATGGACGCCCTGCCTCCCACCCTTCACCTCTCCCCCTGGACCCTTCTGGGTGAAGACACCCCCAGGGAACTTGGTGCCACAGAGTCAGCTCGCCCTGGGAATAGAGGAAGGACAGGGCTTTTCTCTTTCACCCTGGAGAAGTTGTGCCTGAAAACACCAGCTGGAGATTCTCATAGAGACCAGTCTCCTTGTTGTTTATTAACCACAGTGGGAACAATCTTGGAAACCCCTGATCACCAGGAAGCTAATCTGTAAAACCGTGATTTGTCCCCCTTGGTGCAGAAAAGTGTGTAAACAGCGCTGCAGCCAGACTCTCAAAGCTCCTAAGTCTCACTTTCCCAGACTGTACACCTGTGACTCCGGATGTGTCTATTGTAAAATGATCTTCATTCCACAGCCCTGAGTTTGTCTGTTGAGTCCCCGCATCCTCAATACAAAGAAGCAGGGGAAGCAGTTTGTTACTGTGCATTTCAATCAGGAGCATGTACAACCTCAAAGCTGCAAGTGTTCAAAGCAGTTAAAATGCCCTTCACCAGGGCTCCTGTGTTGCCTGTTTTTATGAATGAGTCACATCTCAGCAGTGTGCATATTTTATCAGGACACATAATTATTACTTTTAAACTGAGTAGCACAAGGAGACGATTAGAGTTTAGGCAGCTCCACAGAACACCCCACTCGGTCCCAGATAATTTACAAAAGATCTATAACACAACGTATTTCAACCTGAGAGTTCCACTGCTTTAGAACCCTTCACCTCTGCCTCTTTCCCTCCCCCTGCTTCTCCCGCCCTTCTCTGTCTCTCTCACCCCTCAGGCCCTCTTCCCTCTTAGTCCCCACCACCCTCTCACTCCCCATTGTGGCACTAGTGCCACCCCCTCACCTGCCAGCCAAGGACTGTTCTCCCCACAGGGATTGGCGATCCTGCTAACATCAGTGAGGCTGTGTCATTTCTTCACTAAAAATACTCCAATGGCTCCGAATCACTCTGGGAAGCTTCTAGAATGTAAGGCACATGAGCACAGGGGCTTTGGGCTGTTTAGGTTAAGGTTGTATCCCAGGCATTTGAAGCCATTCCTGATAGATAGTGGGCATCAAATTATTTGTTGAATGAATGAATGATTGTATTAAAATTTATATCACATAAAATCGTTACCTGAAAAATACAAAAAAAGGAAATATTTTATTACAAACTAGTGGGCACATCAGTTCATAAATTCATTCCAGTGGAAAAACTGCTGTGTGCTTATTTGTTGCACAGTTGAGCCCGTGTATTAGTTTTCTATTGCTGCGGAACAAATTACCACAACTTAGTGGCTCAAAACAACATCCACTTATTTGCTCACAGTTCCTTAGAAATCCAGGTTCGGTGTGGATGGGTTTTCTGCTCAGGGTGTCACAAAGCTGTGTGCTCAACCGGAGCTCAGGATCTTCCTCCAAGCTTACAGAGAGCTGTTAGCAGAATTGCTTTTCCCAGTTGTAGGTCTAAGGTCCCTGTTGCCTTGACAAATGTCAGAGAGGGGGGTGCTGCCCCAACACCAAGTGTCCACCAGCAGTCTTTGCCATGTGACCCTCCATTTTCAAAGCTGCCAGTAGAGAAAATGCCTTACACTGAATCCCTCCCACTTGGAATGTTTGCTCAGGAGAAACTCCAGTCAGTACTCACCTGATTAAGACATTCCCCTTGGATAGTCCCCGGGTCTAAGGTCAGCTGATTGGAGACCTTAGTTACAGCTGTAGAATCCCTTCCCAGCATCTATATTAATGTTTGATTACATAACTGAGACAAGGTGAATAACCAGGGTTGTTATTAGGGACCATCACAGAATCAGCCTAGGCTGGCCTGCTCTTCCCTTTGTGTTTATTTGGGTCACAGTTGGAAATGAAGTTCAAGTAAATAGATTGTTGTGAGTGGTAATAAAATGCAAACCAAATGACATGTCTAATTTAATTAATTTAGAGCAAATAAAAAGTGCAATAATTCTTTCTCTCTTTGGACACTGTATTAGTCATGTATGGCAGCATAACAAATTACCCAAAAGTTAGCAGCTCAGAACAAAAAATGGGTATTTTATCCCAGTTTCCCAGGGTCAGGATGCAGGAGAGGTTTCCCTGAGTGTTTCTGGCTCAGGGCCTCTCTCAAGATTGCAGTCAAGTTGTCAGCCAGGGCTGCGTCATCTGAAGGCTTGACTGGGGCTGGAGGACTCGCATGAAACGTGGCTCAGTCATAGGGCTGTTGGAAGGGGCCTCATTTCCTTCCTGGATGGTCCCAGGAGGCCCCAGTTCCTAGCCGTGGGGACTTTTCCATAAGGTGGCTAATGACTTAGGTTGTTTCTTGCCTAAGAGCAAGTGATGAGAGAGAGAGAGAGAGAGAGAGAGAGAGAGAGAGAGAGAGAGAGAGAGAGAGAGAGAGAGAGAGAGAGAAAGATGGAAGCTGCAGTTTTATGTCTTAGACTCAGAATCACACACCATTACATCAGCCTGATGAGAAGTGAGTCATTATGTCCAGCCCACACTCAATAGAGAAGGAATTACTCCACCTCTGGAGGGCAGAAGTGTCAAAGAATTTACATACATACAAAATTGACAATTAAATATTGTTTCAGGACTTTGTAAAGCATCATTCTTTTATCTGATCCTTTTCTTTAATGCCTTAAATTTCACTCTTAGAAAGTAACGATTTGAAGTTAGAGACAGAGAAAGGAGATACAACAGTATTTGTAACTTTTTATTGTAGAAGCCTTTAATAACAATGTTCCCTACAATAAGTTACCACAAGTTGAGAACATACAGTAGCTGATCACAGAGTTTAAAGCCTGAGCCCCATAACATTAATGCCTTTACAATAACTATCTTTGCTTTCTCTTAGAATTTTCAAATTTGTTTCATTAAGAATGTCAGAAATACTGGCTACAATGCCAATTTTCTTATTGAACATCATCTTCAAAAATATTTGCCTAATGAAACCGCTTCTCAATGTGTTAGAAAATGTGAGTCTCATGCCTCAGCCTATACACCTTGGTATCCTCACAACAATTTTGTTGTGATACAGTGGGCAGCGATGGTTAACGCCCATCTAGGAACAACTGTCCGGTTGGCGTCCTAGCACATCTTTCACTGTGGTTGTATTTTTTAAGATGTTATTGGGGAAGGACTTTATTTGGGAACAGTGTGTACTTCCAGGAATTTTTTCCAAGTAAAGTTGTTGTCCTTTCAGTCTTAGTTGTGGAGGGTGCAGCTCAGCTCCAGGTCCAGTTGCCATTGCTAGTTGCAGGGGGCACAGCCCACCATCCCCTGCGGGAGTCAAACCAGCAACCTTGTGGTTGAGAGCCCACCGACCCATGTGGGAATCGAACCAGCAGCCTTTGGAGTTAGGAGCATGGAGCTCCAACTGCTTGAGCCACTGGGCTGGTCCTTCTTGCTGGATCTTGATAGGAATTATATTAAACCTGTATGATAATTTGGGGAGAACTGTCATCTTTACTATGTTAAGTCTTGCAATCCATGAACGCTCCATTTATTTAGATCTTTGATTTCTTTCATTAGTGTTTTGTAGCATTCAGCATACAATTCCTGCATATGTTTTGATAAGTCTACATCTAAGTATTTTTATCTTTTGTGAGTGATTGTAAATGGTCTTGCATTTTAAATTATGATTTCTATGTGCTTATTGCAGTACATAGAAATACAATTAATTTTTCAATGTTGATTTTGTGTCCTGTAACTTGATGAATTCACTTGTTAGTTCTAGCACTCTTTTTTTTGTAGATTCCTTGAGATTTTTTTTTTTACATAAATCATCATGTCATCTGCAAATAGGAAGCAAAGGTGAGAATGGACATCCTTGCCTTGTTCCTGATTTGTTGAGAAGCATTCAGTCTTTCACCATTAAGGATGTTAGCTGTAAGTTTTTAATAGATGTTCTTTATCATCGTGAGGAAGTTGCCCTCCGCTTCTAGTTTTCTAAGAGTAACATGAATGAGTGTTACATTTTAAATGCTTTTTATGCTTCAGTTGATATAATCGTGATTTTTTTCTTCTTCAGACTGTTAATATGGTGGATGACACTGATTAATTTTAAAATTAACCTGTAGACCAGGTTTGCATCCCTGGAAAACATTCAACTTGGTTTATATGATTATTTTTATGTATTGCTGAATCCTATTTACTAATATTTTGTTACGATCTTTTTGCATCTGTATTTATGAGGGATATTAATCTGTAGTTTTCTTTCATTCTACTGTCTTTGGTGTTGGTATCAAGGTCGATGTGGCTTCATTTTTCTATTTTCCCGAAGGGATTCCATAGAATTGATGTTAATTCTTCTTTAAAAGTTTGGTATAATTCTCAAGGGAAAACACTGGGCCTGAAGGTTTCTTTGGCAGGCAGTTTCTAATTACATAGTCAATTTCCTTAATAGTTACAGGGGTATTCAAATGATCCATTTCATATCTAGCAAGTTGTGGTAGTTTGTACTTTTGAGGAATTGTTCGATTTCATCTAACTTGTCAAATTTGTGCGTATAGCGTTCCTAGTATTCCCTTCCTGTCCTTTTGAGGTCTGGAGGGACCGTCCTGATGTCCTGTTTTGGTCCTGACGTTAGGAATTTGTGTCTTTTCTCTGTTTTTCTGGGCCAATATTGCTAAAGATTTGTCAATTTTATTGATCTTTTCGTAGAACCAGCTTCTTGTATCATTGATTTTCTCCATTGTCCTTCTGTTCTCAGTTTCATTAATGTATGCTCTTCTTTCTGTTATTATCTTCATTATATTATAAATGGGGAGGGTAAGAGAATGTAAAGGGAGGTAGGTTTCTGCACAATACTCACACTGGTAAAATGTCAACATGAGTTATATGCACGCACATACATACCTAGGGCAACCACTAAAAGCTATACAAAGAGATACACTCAAAAACCCTATAGATAAGTTAAAATCATATTCTAAAACATGTTCCAGTAACCCACAGCAAAGTAGGAAAAAGAAAGCAGAGAAACAAAAAACAGAGGGCACAAGCAGAAAACAAAAAATAAAATAGTAGACTTAAACCTACCAATAATGACCTAATTGCTCATGGAGGCTGTCATGCCTGGTGGTCATGGGGTGTCTCTGGTCCTGCTCCCCGCATAAGAATGCAGGACATGGTGAGGCCAAAAAGGAACACCCACAGAGCCATAGATAGGGGAGTCACACCACTGTAGTGTCGCTGGCGGCTGGGTTGGAGACACAGGAGGCAGGAGCCACACTATCTGCAACCTGCCGTTCACTTCTCTCTGCCAACCAACCTCACTTAATAGCTGCAGTCCGCTCTTATAGCTCAGCCACCATCTTCTTGCTAGCCCCCATTCTCTGCTAGCGTAGCCACGGAAGTTATATTAGTGGCAAATGGCTCACTGGTTACAGCTGATGGCCAACTGGCCACAGCTGATGGCCATCCAATCACAGTTGATGGCCATTTACCACCCAAGTGAGCACCTTTCCACATGAGTCCGAGAGCCTGGAAACTTCACTCCTGGCTCTGTCCCCACAGGGACCTTCGTACATCTGTGTATCTATCTCAATGTTGGTGTCTTTTGATTGTCTTTTCTTAGTTGGAGATCTTCCTGGTTCTTGGTATGATGAATAATTGTCAATCGAAACCTGGACATTTTGGGCATTATGTTAAAAGAGTCTGGATCGTATTTAAACCTTGTGTTTTAGCAGGACTTCTCTGACCCTGGATGAAAAGTGGGGCACCACCTTATTACCGCCAGGCAGAGGTGGAGGTCCAGGTTCTTCTCTTGGCCTCCATTGACATCCTAGAGGGTGGGAGGAGGGAGGGTGTTGAGAAAACCCTCCTTATACCGCTGGGTAGGGTGGGAGTTAGGCCTTCCCTGTGATACATGTCTGCCTGACGGGAAGGGGGTGCCTCATCACTGCTACCCACGTGTCTGTCCCCTACAGCCATTATTGGGGGGTGGCCTTGTTAAAACTGAGCAGTGGTGAGAGTCCTGGCCACTCCACTAGTCCTTCTCTGACATGTCCGCAGTGGGGAGGCTGAGGGGCCCTCATTACAGTGGGACGAGGTGGGGGTGTTAGTCCTGGTCCCCACGTGGTCTCCACTGAATGTGCCTCTAAGAGAGGAAAGTCCTGGCTTCCCATTTGGCCCACCCAGGATGGGGAGGGGGCATCTTACTATAGCCTGGTGAGGGTGGGAGTCCAGGCTCCCTGCTCAGTGTTTGCGGGGCCGGGGAGATGAGGCCGACGGTTTTCAGTGGTGTTTGGCTGGGGTAGACCAGTTAGTATCTAGAAGTTTGTGTCTTGTTCGATTACCCTTTTCTGGTCCCTTGGCTGGAGACAGCAGGCATTTCTTAGGGCTTTTTTCTGGGCTGCAGTGGCTCCAGTACCCAGTTTGGGATACAGGCAGTAGCTGAAAAACCATGGGACTCACCACAGTGTTGTTCTCAGGTCCTGAGGTCTCTAGCTAGTTGCTTTCTTCTCTCCACCTTTCAGTCATCTTGTGTTTGCTTTGTATATATAATGTCCAGGATTTTTAGTTCTACTTCATGAGAAGAATCTACTCCATCTTCCCTGAAGTGGGAGCTCTCCTACAATCAGTTTTTGAAAATTTAATTTGGAATAGATTCAATGGTTCAAAAAAATAGATAGAAATGTATCTAAACAGTGAAAAATCTATTCTACACGGTCCCCTTCACCCCCCCATCCTTTCCCAACAACCATTGTTTTTCTCCAGAGTATTTTTTAAATGTCTATGAGTATATAGCCTTAATGTTCATATTTTTTAAAATAGAAAAGCTAGCATATCAAAGGTAGAACTTTGTACCTAACAAAATATAGACTATGTTGGAGATCAGTTCATATCAGTCCATAGGGAGCTTCCTTAGCTTGTGAAAATGCAGAGAATCCCATTGAATGGATGTACAGTAGCTTGGACATTGAGGTGGTTTTCGATCCTTTGAATTATAAATGGTGCTGTGATAAAGAACCATCTACATATTCTTTTCACATGCGTATATCTGTGGGATACATTCCAGAACTGGGTATCCTGAATCCCTGAAGTCCTGAGATACACATTCCTCCTGAGACAATTGCCAAGAGGCTTAAAGACGACCCTTATTAAGGTTAGGTCTGCAAGGTCTGACACTTAAGTTCGCGAACTCATCCTAGAAAATGTGTTACATATCTCATTGCTAAATAGCACTACAGTCACCTTCGAAGTACTCCCCTTGGTAAGCTTTGCACTGATTTCCGTGCCTAGTCCACCTTTCAAAGCCATTTTGTAACTCTTTTTCTGGAATGGCCATCAGAGCTGTCATCGCGTTACCGTTGATGTCCTGAATGTCATCAAAATGTCTTCCTTTCAATATTTCCTTTATCTTTGGGTAAAGAAAAAAAGTCATTGGGCGCCAGATCAGGTGAGTAGGGAGGGTGTTGCAATACAGTTATTTATTTACTGGCTAAAAACTGCCTCTCAGACAGTGCCTAGTGAGCTGGTGCATTGTCGTGATGCAAGAGCCGTGAATCATTGGTGAAAAGTTCAGGTCGCCTAACTTTTTCATGCGCCTTTTCAGCACTTCCAAATAGGAAACTTGGTTAACTGTTTGTCCTGTTGGTACAAATTCATAATGAATAATCCCTTTGATATCAAAAAAGTTTAGCAACATTCTTGCAACAAGTTTGCGAACTTAACTGTCCAAGCTCGCATTCCACGGCAAAGCTCCTGGTCAACCTGAACGATCAGTGTCTCCTACCAGACACGTGACCCTGTGGACCTCTTCCGTTGAGAAGGCAAGGAGAAGGCAGAATGGGCAGGTTGCTGGAGAGGACGTGTTTTCCCGCAAATCTGTTTCTATTTTGTTACCCACATGACCAGACTGCAAAGTTAGAAGGCTCTAGAATGGTTAGGATAAGCTGTTTACCCTGATGGTGCCTCTCAGCCTCCTCTGGGTGGTCTCTGAGAGACACATTGTGGGAAGGGTGGGAGCACAGAGCATGGATGCAATAGAGGAGCCACTTTGATTTGGGGGCCTCAGTTTGTTTTTATTTGCAGAATGAAAATCTGGGGACGAAATTCTGTTGAGAGAGGACCCTTCCCCTTCTTCATCAACAGGTGTCTGCACAAGGGCACACGTAGGATTCCATCTGAAGGGAGTGTCCCACTGCTTAAGAAAAAGGAGCAGAGGAGGAAGAGAAAGACAGGAGGAATAAAGATGGGAAGAGGGGAAGTAAGGAAAGCACTGCGTGAATAACCTCTAGGTCCAGATCGATCACAGGAATGGAGAGGAGGCCACCGTGAGCAGGCTCTCTGGCCGGGGACAAATGTCTCTGTGTCATTTTGTTTTTAATGTTGCGATATGGTTTGTATACATAACATGCAGTTCTTTGAGTTTTGACAAATTCATGGTCATGGAACCATCAGCACACCCAGACACAGAACAGACTTATTACCCCCCCAAATTCCCTCAATGAGAGGTTTCTGCCCCAATAGTCTTGCCTATTCCAGGATGTCATAGGTATGGGATCCTGCGGTGTGAAAGATTTTCCTTTTCTTTTTTTTTGAGGTGTAATTAACCCTTTGAATCTGGGTTCTATCATAATGCACTTGAGATTGAGCACTTTTGCTACGTGTCTCTGTAGTTTGTTCCTTTGTGTTGCTGAGTAGTGTTCCTTTGTACAGATAAACCAGTTTGTTTATTCCTTCTCCAGTTACAGGACCTGTGGGTTGTCTCTGGTCTTTGGCAGTTATGAATAGGGCACGATAAGCATTTGCGTCTGGGGTTTGGTATGAACATAATGTAAACCTTTGTGCTGGGTTGTATGGAAAGCGAAGCCAGGGGTGGGACATGGAGTAAGGCTTCAGTTGGTCGTGTAATTTGGCTGATGGAGGGGACAGAACACATATGTAATTAAGTGTCAGCAAGCCCGTGAGCACATACCACGTGGAAGATGAGCCTCCAGAGAGGACATCGGGACTTCCTGTCACCAGGGCACTTGTTTAGGACGAGGCACACACATTTCTTTACTGCTTTCTCGGCAAGGGTGGTGGTGGGGAGGGTGTGAGGCTCCTGGGACCTCTGCTTCCCTCACTGTCCACTCACGTCACCAGTCATGAAAAAAATTTTCATCTTATTTTACTCATGTACACATTGTTGTAAAAATGTTCAAACAATACAGAATAGAAAGTCTCCCTTCCCACCTGTCACACACGCCTCCCCACAATCCCGTTAGCACGGTGAGGTGATCCCTGCACACAACTGTCTCTGTTTTTGCACATGCGCACACCGCTGTTTCTATGGATAATGCTTTGTTTTCATTTTAACTTCTATGAATGAGGTGCGATGATATGTGTCACTCAGCCGCTATATTTAGTGTTTGGACCTAAATATTTTTTGGCGATCTGATCTCTGCTGTCAGGACACACAGATCTGCCTCATTCTCTCTGACCTGCTGCATAACACCTTCTATTATAGACGTAGCCTCCGTTGTTTACAAGCTCCTTCGTTTTAGTGCTCATTTCTATTGTGCTTCACAGATACTGCGTGTTGTTTTTTTAATAAGTTGAAGGTTTTTGCAACGCTGCATGAAGCAAGTCTGTTGGCACCGTTTTTCAAACAGACTCCGATGATGGTTAGCATTTTTTAGCAATAAAGTGTTTCTTAAATTAAGGTATGTACATTCTTTAGACATAATGCTATTGCTATTTGATAGGCTACACGATAGTACAAACATAACTGGTAGATGCACCGGAAACCAAAACAATCCCCGTGACTCACTTTATTGTGATATTCGCCTTGTTGGGTGACTTGGACCCGAACCCCAGTGCTCTGAGCTGTGCCTGTAGCTCCTTTCCTGTTCACGGCCAGTTTGATTTATTTCTAAGTTTCACTACTATGTAAAATGTTGCGGCAGATAACTTTTTACATACCTCTTTTTGCACATGTGATTATATTCTCTTACATACAAACCAGAAAGGATTGAGTGATTTGCAGGAAGGGGATGCACATTTAATATTTTGAGAAATCTGGACAGATTGGTTTCCTAAAAGGATGCACTGATTTATATTTCCACCAACAGCTGTTGGCACTGCCCATTTTCTCACAACCTGATTGCCATTGGAAATGACCAATCTTTCAAAATTTTATTAATTTAATGGGTGAAAAAAGGATCCCCCCCCCATTGTTTTCATTTGCATTTTCCCATTTACTGATACCATTGATTCTACCTCCTTTTATGTGTTTTTGGGGGTGTTTCCTTGGATTGAAGTTTCTATCCTTTCCTGGTTCTTCTATCGAGTAGGTGCCCTTTTCTTTGATTTTACAAGTGCTGTGTACATTCTGGATATTAATTTTTGTATAACATGTCATTTTTTTCTATCCAGTCATTTTTAAAAACATAGTTTATAGTATCTTTCATCTTACATAAGAATTATTTTTTTAAAGTGGGAAACCTATCAGTCTTTCCCTCTTGGCTTTTGAGTGGGGGAGCTGTTTGTATGGGGGGCCAGTCCTCTGAGGAAAGGGCGAGGGGCATTTCTCTCTTCTGAGAAAAGGAAGCCTGTGAAGGAAGCCCCATTTTCTCATGGAAGGAGTTCACTTAGGATCACCCGGGATGTCTGTGAAAACACCGATTCCCACCAGTGCGCCTGAGCCCACCTTGGGGAGTCCGGTTAGAGGGCCAGTGAGACCAGACCCAGGGTCCAGTGTGGGGAGGACAGAGTCCTGCTCTGCGCCTGGGTCCAGTGACCGGCAGGTCACAGAGATTTGCTCAGACTCCCTCCTCTGCCCCATCCCTGGGGCAGGAGCCTGGAATCCAAGGTCAGGGACCCTGCAGGGCTGGGGGAGGGGCAGCCTCCTGTGTGCCCAGGCCTGGAACATGCCTCCTGGTGGGCCCTCTGGCTGCAGGGCCTCTGCTCCCTCCTCACCCCTCCTGTCCTCTCCCTTCTTTCTGGTCCTCTTCCCCAACCCCTCATCTGAAGCCAAGGGCCTGGTGGAGGGGGTGTGAGCAGCACCAGTAAGAGCAAAGGTCCTCCCAACCTTGAGCTCTCGGATGGGGGTGGGGGGGCTAAGGAAACGAGGTGGTCCCTGGGCAATGGGCTCCCCGCCACCTCTGAGAAGGAGGAAGTGAGAAGGACAAAGGCCTCCTTTGAGAAAGTGGGAGGCGTGGGGTGATGGGGTCTATGGAAACAGAGGAGAAGTGAAGTGGAGCCAGGAGAGCTCCCGTCACCCAGGTGCATGGAGGGTCTTGGGCCTTGAGAAGCCTCAGCTCTGCCCTCCCAAGGCAGCCACCAGAACTAAGGTGCTCTTGCCTCCCTCTTGCCCAGCTTCCTCACCCCCTCAGGTGGGTGGGCAGGCAGGGGAGACGCTGAGAAATCCAGGGAGGGAACTGTGGTAAACTCAACACTGCCCTCTCTTTTTCCTTCCCTCTCTCCCTGCACTCTCTCATTTCCTGGGTCCTGGTTTTACCCCTCTCCCCCAGAAGGATGGGCTGAAGATAGCTGACAAATCAGAGATTCATTCTCATCCTGACCACCGTCCTAAACCTCGTTGGACCCCATAAGCTTTACGTGTAGGTTTAACTGGTAGGTCAGTGATGTGTTTCCACGCTGAGAGGTTATATGGGTGTTGGAGGGGAGAGGAAAGGGACATTGGAAGTGCAGGGAGGGTCCCGGGCACAGGGCAGAGGGGGGGAGAGGAGAGCTGGGATCCCTGCTTACTGAGCATGGGCCTCAGAAGGGCTGGTGGGAGGGGTGGGGCTGGCTCTGGAGAAGAGCAGGGAGGAGAGGGGAGGCCGCCTCAGTGCTGGGACACCCCTCTATCTTAGCTCCCACGGCTGCCCCCCGACTGAGGCGTGGGAAATGTCACTTGAAAACATAAGTCGGTGAAAGAATCAAATCTCATATTTTCCTTTAATGAATTTCAGAGTTTTTAGAATCAGGAAAATGTTGATGTTGACCCATAATTTACAAAGAAAAGAGAGAGAAAAAAAACTAGCCAAGAAACTTGGTGTGGTGTGTGCACCTCAGAGACCTCCTTCTGTGTTGCACGTGTGGATTTCTTAAGGCTCCGAGGTGGGAGTAGGGGAAGAAATGAATGAAGTGACTGAAGCCCATTGTTTGACCCTGTGCCCCTCCCCCATGCCCGCCCCTCCCCCAGCAAGCCTGCCCCCTGCCTCACCTGATCCCGCTTCCACATCCTCTTCCCTCTTGTGTCCTCCCTGCACCTTTCACCCAGCCCCTCCTCCATTTTCCTGGTACGCCCCCTTCTCCCCAGAGCTGGCAGCTTTCTCTTTCTCATGTGAGCCTCTCTCCTCAGGACTTAGGATAAGGCAGCGTCCTGGGCTGGTGGCCTTGGGTCAGCTTTCCTGGAAGGGCAGTTGGTGGGAGGGACTTTCTGTGCAGGTGAGTGTTACTGAAGGAGGAATGAATCAGAGGGAGAGAGGGACAGGAGCAGAGGGAAGGGAAGGGAGACAGGTGGACAAGATACCTAGGAGTTTACACCTGAAAGACAAAGGTGGGTTTGTAAAGAACAGCGAGATGGCTGGATTCAGTGTGGCTTTAACTTGCAGAGCCCTGTCAATCATAATTTTCCCTGCCTCTGTGTTCTCGGGCTGATGCCCCCTCCAACCCTCTGTGCAGGGACAGAAGCTGTTTCCTGCTGCCTTTGCCCCCAGTTCAATTCAAACCCCACTCCTGGACAAGCAGGGCTGACAGACCAGGCTCTTGGTCAGGAGGAGTCCACAGACATGGGGACCAGGGCACTGGGGGGTGCAGGGCTGGAGCAGAGGGTGGAGTTTTGTTCCCTGGAGGACAGAGGGTCAAAAGGGGGAGATGACAGGGCTGGGGCAGCAGCTCTGTTCTTGGGCCCCTGATCCAGGCCTGTGTGGATAAAGGTCCCACACAACTCACTGTGAAGGGGCAGTGATGGCAGAGGAAGCCCTGGGGACCGCTCTGGCTTTTGCAGTGGGGGACACACAGATCAAGGTCCATGGTGAGCACACGTCATTGGGAGCCCAGGTGGCCTGCCTGGAGGCAGAGGCTGCTGGGGAAAGAGAAGGGACAGTAGTTAGTGGGGAGCACAACCCACCCACTCATTCCTAATGGCAGAAAGTCTGGAATAAAGAACTGGGATGAAGTGGGAGCAGAAGCCCATCGGCCTAGGGGAAAACGGATTCTGGGATTGGCGACTGGGTTGTGAAGTCTTCTTTTAAAATCATTTTCACTTTCAATCTAACCTGTTCTTCTTTTTAAATTTAGATTTGAACATGATTAAGTAATTTAGAGTAGAGTAGCAATTAGCTCATTCAAGTACCAGTTCACAGATTGCAAAACCAAAGTCACTGAACTTTTTGTCAAGAAAAGACATATCTTTTCTGAATGTAGCAGTAATAATAAGCCAAATGATAATAGTGGAATCGATTCCAAAAGCACTGTTCTTTCTGAAATCATTCCAAAGAGTTTGTACTAGTTTTATTTGAAAATGTAATCCCTCTTTGAGATGGGCAGAATAATGCCCCAGCCCCACCACCTTCAGTGTCCACATCCTAATCCCAGGAACCTATGAATATGTCACCTTACGTGGCAAAAGGGACTTTTCAGTTGTCATCAGGTGAAAGACCTTGAGATGGGAGATTATCTGGGTGAGGCCAATCGTCCGTATTTGAAAGTAGGGACTGTCCCCAACTATAGTCAGAGAGAGATGCCAGTGAAAAGGACCTCTGGCTTTAAAGATGGAGGAAGGGGGCCACCGCTGAGGAATATGGCAGACGCTAGAAGCGGGGAAGGTCTCAGTACACAGCCAGCAAGAAAACAGGGCATGGGGCTTGTAGCTACAAGGAACTGAATTCTACCTGAGGTCTGAATGAGCACTAAATGGATTTTCTCTAAGAGCCTCCAGAAAGACACACAGCCTGCTGACGCTTGATTTAAGCCTGTGAGACCCATATTGGGCTTCTGACCTACAGAACTGCATTGCTTTAAACCACTGCATTTGTCGTAATTTGTTATGGCTGCACTAGGAAACTATGACACTCATATAGAGAGTGAGAGTTTTGTAGTTACCAGTGATGGTGTAATCCTAATACCCAGTGAGTTATTTGTTGAGATGTACTGCTAATAAAGCAAATCCATCATAAAAACAAGTGGCATTTACGTACCAAAAAAAAAGCACAAGTTCAAAACAAACTAATTTTTTTTGAAAGACAAAGAGTATTGAGTTAACAAGCTTGAGCGCAATCAGTATTTCACATATAAACTCTAGTGTGCTGTGGGCTTCTTGTGAAGTAACACTCTGTGTTGCTAAGACTAAAAATCTATCTACAATTGCCAAAATATTGAAAAACTATAGCAGACATATTTGCTTCACCGGGTTGCGTTAACCTGTGGCAAGAAAGAAAGCATAAGCATCACCTTCCATCGAATCTTTAGCTCTGTGTGTCCAGAAATATCTAATGGCATGAAAGACCAATCCCAGAACAAGTAAAGCGAGCAAAATAGTTTTCATGGCAACTTGAAAAATGCACATATATTGTTGACATAAGCTGTTCTTGTGCTACATGCGCAATTTGAACATGACGATATGAAGGAATTCTTCTGTATCTTTTAACTTCATTGCCCAAACCACAACTAGCTCTGAACTGTACAGAACTATGAAGGATCAAATTATCAACAAGTGGTTTGGGGTTTAAGAATTATGTTTGGGGTTTAAGGAGTACCGTATTTCCCTGAAAATAAGACAGAGAGGAGATACAACAGTATTTGATGCCCTTAATAACAATGTTCCCTACAATAAGTTGCAACAAAGTTGAGAACATATAGTAGCTGATCACACAGTTTAAAGCCTAAGCGCCATAACATTAATGCCTTTACAATAAATATCTTTGCTTTTTCAAAGAATTTCCAAATTTGTTTCATTAAGAATGTCAGAAATACTGGCTACAATGCCAATTTTCTTACTGAACATCATCTTCAAAAATATTTGCCTAATGAAATCGCTTTTCAATGTGTTAGAAAAATGTGAATCTCATGCCTCAGCCTATACACTTTGGTATCCTCACAACAACTGTGTTGTGATACAGTGGGCAGCGATGGGTACCTCCAATCTAGGAACAAAGTGTTCCAAAACTGGCTGTCCGGTTGGCATCCTAGAATAAATGTCACATCTTTCACTGTGTTTTTGAATGAGATTTGGTAGAAGTGATTTGGACTCCAATGTGATTCTAAAAATCACTGTTGATATGTGACGCTTTAGACTGAAGTTTTTTTGTTTTGTTTTTAATTTTTATTGGGGAACAGAGTGTTTCTCCAGGGCCCATCAGCTCCAAGTCGTTGTCCTTCAATCTAGTTGTGGAGGGCGCAGCTCAGCTCCAAGTCCAGTCGCTGTTTTCAACCTCAGTTGCAGGGGGCGCAGCCCCCCATCCCACGGTGGAGAGCTCCCGCTCTAACCAACTGAGCCATCTGGCCACCCCTGAAGTTTTTTTCAAAGCAGCTCTGTTGTATCTTCAATTGACACTCTCTATTCCATCCATGGTTTCCCCTTTATAGCGTTTTCCAGTTTAGCTTACGTTGATCAACAACGTGCCTAAACATTCTGTAAAAGTAGTTAATTCAGTTGTATGTGAAGTTAAATATGACACACCAAATCCTTCGCAGATAGAATCACCTTGCAGGTCACACTGAACATTGTGTCCCAGAAAATCTATAGAGATGCCAGTGATCACATGACCCATTTCTGGTCAAAGCTGTTTCCTGTGACACCCCGGCCATCTCTCTGACATGGCTCATAACAACTGGCTGTGGGTTTGTTCCAAGGTGGGTAGTTCTTTCTAAGGATCATTGCAATAAACTTTGGTATTTCTTTTTCTATTTCCTTATTTAAAAATTAACGAGGAATGGTTCACAAGTCACAGTTTGAGAAATGTCAGTTTAGGAATTATGATCAAGTAAATACCTGGGCACACACCACTGGTGTCAGAAACGGAACCTGTGAAGAAGCCACCGTGGCCGCGTCCCCCATCCTGTCCTTCAGATGGAACCTCTATCTTGAGTCTTGTGTTTACTATTCCCTGGAGATTCTCAGAGGATTTTACAATAAGTGTATATATCCCCAAACCAAATATTATTTACTTTTGCCTGTTTTTGAACTTCCTGTCCAGTGAACTCGCACTGCATGGACCCTTCTGAGACCCAGCATTACGTAGGGAGTTACCCCCATGTGTGAGGCTGTCCTTCATTTGTTTTCACTGCTGACGTCTTACATTTCATGCTGACACCACACTTTCTCTGTTTCCCTGCTGATACATAAGTGGTTATCCAAGTTGCTGTAAACATGAGTGTGCTTGTCTCCTGGGCACAAGGCAAGGAATTCCGGGGAGAGGACGGTCAGGAGGGAACACTGGGCACAGGGGTGTGAGCTTTAAGCACAGGAGGTAAGATGATGTGCATTTGGTTTCTGAAGTGCTTCTGCCAGTTTAAACTTTCACCAGGAGTGTGTAAGACTTCATGTTGCTGATGTGTCTGTTCTGAAAATAAACCAAACTCAGCTTAAGGAGAGGAGTTAAGATTTGGAAATCAGTTCCTTGGTTGCAGAATCACCCAGGCATTTTGTTTTCTGACTTACTAATTACTTACTTTACTTTTATTCCATATATTTTTCATTATACTCACCAGAGACACAGTTCAGGACACTGGTTATAAGGGCCTTCAGTGAACACAGTGAGAACTTGAACAAAGAGACAGCAAGCATTAAAAAAGTCATGGCGACCATAACAAAGAACCAGTCAGAAATGGAGGCTACAATAACTGAAATGAAGAATGTGCCCACAGACTAGATGGAGCAGAGGATCAAATCAGTGATTTGGAAGACAAGGTAGCTGAAAATGCCCATCAGAACAGCGAGAGGAACAAAGAGGGAAAAATAATGAGGACAGTGTAAGGGACTCTGGGACAACATCAAGCACCAACATTTTCATCAGAGGGGACGAGAAGGAGAAGAGAGGGAACAAGGGGTTGAGAACATATTTGAAGAAATAATGACTAAAAACTTTCCTCGGCTGGCAAAAGAAATAGACACACAAGTCCAGGAAGTGGATAGAGTCCAAACAAGAAGAACCCAAACAGGCCCACACCAAACACATTACAATTAAAATGGCAAAGGTTAAAGACAGAGAGAGAATCCTAAAGCAGCAAGAGAAAGGCACCTACTGGTAGTAACTTACAAGGGAGCTCCCATAACAGTTTGTGTTGATTTCTCAACAGACACTTTGTAGGCCAAAAGGGATTGGCAGGAAATATTGAAAGTGATGAAAAGCCTGGATCTACAACCAAGATTACTCTACCCAGCAAAGCTATTATTTAACATTGAAGGACAGATAAAAAGCTTTCCAGACAAGAAAAAGCTAAAAAAGTTCACCATCACCAAACCAGTATTACAAGGAATGTTAGAGGGACTTCTTTAACACACAAACACACACAAATCACAGATATGAATAATTAAATGACAATAACTACACATCTATCAAAAATTACTTTCAATGGAAATGGGTTAAATGCTCCAATCAAAAACATTGTGGCTGAATGGTTAAAAAAACACAAAATCCTTACATATGCTGCCTATACATAGTAACTATGTACAGTGCCAGGTGGGTACTAGACTAGTCAGGGAGATCACTTCTTAAATTGTAAATGTCTAACCACCATGATTACAATATAAAATAATTTCACCATACCTGAAATATAAAATGTAATTAAAGTGATTTTGAATATCAACTGTAATTGAAAATATTAAAAAGGGGGGAAGGTAAAGAAGAATAAAAGTTCCAAATTTCCAGCTATAGAACAAATAAGTCCTGGGGATGTAATGTACAGCATGGGGAATATAGTCACTAATATTGTGATAGCGTGGTACGGTGTCAGGTGGTTGCTGGACTTGTCATAGTGGTCACTTCGTTAGGTGTATAAATGCTGAACAACTATGCTGTGCACCTGAGACTGATATAATGTTGTATGTCAGCTATATTATTCAGTAAAAATCATAAAAATCAGTAAATTAAAAAAAATGAAATTTCAGGTGTCAGCCACATGTACAGAAACCCCTACATCAGTGTTTTATTAAATACCTGGGTGCCGCAGCCCAGACAAGTTGACACAAGACTCATCAAAGATAAAGTATGAAAACGAAGTCACTGTTCAGAGAGGGAGACATTCAAAAGGAGAAAACAATAAAAATTATAATTACTCCGTAAGCTCTAAGTGAACAGTTTCACTGTCTTTGTTTGGCAATATGTGCGGGTAAAAGAAATAGAAAGCAAAGTTTTTATCCTTAAAATTTTCATAAGGGACAATATCACTTCTTATGTGGCCCTGTGTCCACCCTGCTATGTCCATTGGGAGGAGCATGAAGTCTGGTGGCTTCACATTAGAGATGTTAACATTGATTAGGGGTCGGGTGGTGACCACCTACTATCCAACCACTATAAAGTTCCCCCATCAATTTTTCTCTAATTGTCAGAGTGTCCATTGATGGTCATTGCCTATAGTCATTATTTCATTAGGGCTACAAAGGACAATGTTTCTGTCATTCCTTCTGAATTAATTAGTTGGAATTCTGTTAGAAAGAAAAGTGTTTTCCCATCAATAGTTTGGGTCCCCTCAAATAAATGTCTGAGAAAGAAATAGGATAATGATTTGAATTTATTTAATTATGATTTATTTATAAAAACAAGTTTGTGCCAAACATGATCAAAGATTTACTTTTCTAAATCAAGTATAAACCACAGATATCATTAGTGAACATTTTAATCAATTTTCACAAAATTAAGGTACCCCTGTTACAGCTACACAGGTCCACAAATAGAACAGAAGACCAGACCCTCTCACACATCCCACAATCATTGACGCTGTGGACCTGAGAAATTAAACAGTTATTTTGCCAGCAAAGATGAGTTTACTCAGGAATAGCAGAGAACTGCAATTTGGGGTATATGAGCTATGGCAAAACCATAGGCAGGACTGAAGAACAAAGGAAAGGAACATTTACAGAGAAAAGGGGAAGTTGAGAGGAGCTGTTATAAACAAAAATCCACTGGAGGAAACTGGGATTTCAAAGTGTAGTGGCTTTTCATTGGCTGGGTTGTGACAGTCTCTCATTGGCCCAGCTATTGCCAAGGGAGGAGAAAATGTTCCTCCTTCCTGGTGGGGTAGTAGATTGTAAGACATTTTCTTACTGGAGATGTCAGGCAGTTTCTTCCTGTTGGGGGCACCTTATGGGGGGGTGGTGGTGAAAGCTCCCCCTACAGGCCCTCCAGGCTCCAATCCTGGTTAAGGTCTGGAATTAATTTTTACATCTCCTCTTCCTCCTCAAAGGTAACTACTAATCTTAGTTCTAGCAACCTAGACTATTTTTTCCTATTTAAAAGTATATGTAGATGGAACCATACAGTATCTGTTCTTTTGTGTAACAATATTGTTTGTGAGGTTCATCCATGTAATTGTGAGCAGCTGTATTTCATTCACTTTTGTTACTGTGTAGCATTCCATTGCATGAACATATCTCAATTTATCCACTTTACTGTTGGTGAATTTTTGGGTTGATTCTAGATTTTGACTATTATAAATAAAACTGCTTTGAACAATCTATGGTGCATATACCAGTATTATATTTTCTCGTTGTTGGTAAACCCAAAAAGTGGAATCCACAAGTAGACAGAAGGTGAATATCTTTGGTAGATAAGGACAAACCATTTTTCAAATCTATTGGACCAATTCACTCTTTCAACAGCAGGACTCAGTGATTTTATGTCCTTGCCAACACTTGGCGTGTCAGACTGTTTTCATTTAAAACACTATGGTTAGTGCACTAGTGGCTTCTAATTGAGAAAAACTAATTGGTTCCAAGGTCACCTCATCTGTACGCTCGATGTGGGAACAAAAGAATGTCATGGTGGATGAGGTCATGACGCCATGTGCTGCTTATAGACTTGCTCTGAAGTGACCAGACTGATTGAAACTGAGAGACAAACTGAGGACTGAAGTTTTAACAACAGATGGAGTAAAGACTACTTCTTACTTTTCACGCACTGTACCACAGAAAGAGAGTTCCTTTGCTTCGTGTTGAACAAACTCAAGGCAAACGAGCATGGCCCAGGGTGGTGATAAGGAGCTGACAGAAATGACTAAGGATGTTACAATACATAGACTTGAACGTACTGTGAATGCACTAGACAGAGCACGTTCCCATGGTGACATTTCTTCTGTGAAAGCCTGGGGGAAGAGGCGGGACTCAGGCAGAAGGCCTAGGATGGCAATAATAAAACAACAACAACCAAAACAATCTCCAGGTGTGGGTGTGAGAATCTCCTGCTCTCACTGAGCACAGTCGCTGGGTCGGGAAGTCCAGCTCAGCAGAGGGCTTAGTGCTGGGCTTCCTCTCAGTTCACACACCTGTGCCAGGTGTTTCTGGCTGCTCTACCAAGGGACAGAGGACACAGCATCATGTCTACTTTTCAATAGGTTCCCAGGTGGTAGGAAAGCCAATCAATCAGGGTTAGTCAATATGTACATTTCGACAGGCACACCAGGGGGCAGGCACCCTGTTCACCCCAGATTCCAAGGCACCCGAGCGGCCAGACCACGGGGTTCCCAACCCTCCTTCTCCTCCTCTCTGGGGCCCTATGACTGACTGAGCCCAGGGCTGGTGAGCACGGAGACTGAGAAGACTGATAATGGAGATGGAGGACAAAGGAGGGCCAGCCTGGCAGGTGCTTGGGCAAAGAGACTGAGCCATCCCACCTCCCCCCGGAGTCCCAGTCACCTGCCCTTCCCCACACCTTTCCACACCTTTCTGTCCTCCTTCCCTGGCTCGCCTTCTCTTCCCCTACTTACCTTGTCCCGTTGTAAAGGATAAACTCATAGTTCTCCTCCTGTGTTGGGAAAACCCAGGGCTTCCCTGTCGTTCTTTCCTGTGGGTCTCATTTACTTCTACAGACACTTCACTTCTGACACTTCTGGTCACCAAAGGTGTGGAGGTTTCCCTACAATAAGCAATTCTCTGTTTCACCAGCTGGATGGTCGACAATTTAACTCAATTCTAACACTGTCTGCCTGGTGTCAGATCCCAGGGGTTAAGGGCTCATCCCACAGATGCCCCTCCCCCTTCAGATGCCAGTTCAAAGCCCACGTTACCACTTCTGACAAACCGACTATAGATCAGAAGTTCTAATGGCCTTTTCCTCGGGTTTAATGAATGTTCTAGAGCAGCTCACAGAACTCAGGGAAACGTCTGCATATATTCACCTTTTTATTAAAGGTTATGATAAAGGACACAGATGAACAGCCAGGTGAAGAAATACACAGGGCGAGGTCTGGGAGGGTCCTGAGCACAGGAGCTTCTGTCCATGGAGTTCACCCTCCCGGAGAGGACGGGATCAAAGACACATGTTAGAACAACAGGTGATCCTAGTGTTCCTGTCACTTACGTTTCCTATTACAAGGGTTTCAGGAGCTCTGTGCCAGGAACCAGGGACCTCTAGAGGCCAACATCTATTTTCTATTATCTCAGACCCATCCACAAAAATAAGTTGCCCTCCCTTGGAGAAGAGCTCAGTCTGTGATGTAGGGAGAGCAAGAAGGAGATCCTGGGCCTGAGGCAGCCAGATGACCTTGGTGGTTCACTCAGACTGTCCCAGGATCGAGTCTCCAAGGCACAATGGGCCCACGACTGCCTTGTGGGTAACGAGGAGGCTGGGGACACAGCTACACAGCCATGTGTGGACTTGAGCACATGCAGCCCAGGGAGGCGGGTCTAAGCAGAGCCCCGCCCTCAGGGGTGCCTGTCTCCCAGGCTTTCAGTTTTCTCCTCCTGACCTCCTTCAGTTTGTTCTGCCTGGGGACTGATGATACAGATGCATTTTTGTTACAATTAGATCTTAGGGTTCTAGAAAAGCCCATCAAAGTTAGTGGAGGTTTGTGTTTACAGCAGTGGGTGGGGATTCAGAGTTCTCCGCAGACAGTGACATGGGGAAAGAAGCCAGTTCAGTGGCTCCTAACCTTCCTCCTGCTGCTGTGGGGATCCCCGACCCTGATGGAGACCCCTCCCCTCCATTCACCTCATTCTGTTCCCCTCCTCCCACCCCAGCCCTGTCCTGGCTTCTCCATCTCTCCTCCTCTCACCGTTCCCCTCCACACAAACCAATAAGGGCCCCAGGGGAGCAGCTCCCGGGCACAGGTGCAGGCAGGAGGGAGCTGGGAGCAACTGAGCTCAGCTTAGGATAGAGCCAGGAGGGGGCAGGAGTGTGACAGCCCCTCCCGCCTTCCCCAGAGGACCCTGTCAGCCCAGGCTCTCACTCCCTGATGTGTTTAGACGCTCCCTCGATCCCCCAGAGTCAGGAAGCCTAGCTTCACCCCCACCACCTTGGGGGACACACGTGGGTGGGTCCTGTGCTTCAACAGCGACAGAGCGAGTCAAAGTGTGATGCCGCGGGCTACGTGGCTGGAGAAGATGGGACCCAACTATTGGGAGCAGAAGGATTTCATGAAAACCATAGCAGAACATTCCCGTGGCGCTGGAGGTACAGGCAGAGCTTGGCCCATCGAGGCAAGGCCTGTGAGTGACGTCAGGCTCCTTACAGGGACGTCAGACTCCTCCCACCTGTGAGGAGGGGAGGGTCTTCACCAGTTGTGTGGGGACACAGTGACCCCTCACAGCCTGGACAAATGTGTGGCGTTTTGCTTTGGGCCTCATTTTCAATCTGGGTTTTGATAAAGATGAACTGGAACTTGAAGCAACGTAATCAGTGGGGAGGGTCTGAGGGAGGAGCGAGGGCTCATGGAAGGTCTTGTGCTCTAAGTGATCCCGAGACCCCTACAGGAAGAATGCTATTCTGTAATAAAGCTCCAGGTTCTAACTTCCCCTCATTAACTGTCCTTCCCTCCCATCAGTACCCTCCACCTTGGCACACGGGCAGAGTGTGCACGTGGCTGCCATCTGCACGCGCTGGGTTGCGACCCTGTCTTTTTCCCGAATGAATCCTTCTTTGGTGACACAACACCTCATGGTTATTATTTCTCAGCTGACAGTTTTGACAGACTCTTGGTCCAGAGTCCCAGCCTTGCAGAGGTTGCCCTGCTGCGTGATGGCTCCAACGAGAGTTCCTCAGGGGACACTCAGTCTCCTAGGAGTGTGAGGGTTTCCTCTCTGTGAACAGGGACCCACAACCTGGAAAGTGACAGGCAGGTTGGCTACGCAGGCCAAGCACAACTGGGGAAAGATTTGTCTTGCAAAGACCTTGAGCCACTTCTTGACTGAAGGGCGTGTGCACCTGCTACTCAACACCCCAAGGTCTGGAATGAGACACTGCTGCCCCAGGTACTAGGGCAGCCACCCCTCCATGATTGCCCCTCAGGGAGGGAGATGTGGCCTCACTCAGGGGAGGTTGGGGAAAGGACTGATCCCCGAATCCTCCTCTGGGACTCGTGGTCCTGGCAGATGACCATGATGTGTGTGGGATTTCAGACACATTCTGGCATGTAAATTTGCCCAGAGTGACCCTAGTTCTGTTCATGTCCTTTTAAAGGATGCTGTGACTTTGGGAGGGTCAGAGGGAGGCCATGGGACAGGAGGAAAAGTCAGTGACAACCAAGAAGCAGCATTTCCTGTAATGGACTTCGGTCCTGTGATGTTCTGTGGGAGCAAGTGTGCAAGGGAGACTCTCCTGCCCTTCCCCTCTGTCCCCAGCACCCCCTCTTGGGCCTGTGACCCTCACCCCTGAGCTGTCGCTTCCCCTGATGTTGCTCCCCCTCCATTAGGATCAAATGCTCTCCTTCCCTCCCCTCAGACCTGGAGCTCCCAGCACTGTGCTCCCTCTCAGCCTAGAAAGTAGTTTCTCTCCTGACTGCTGGTTAGGGAGGAGGAGGTGATTCAGGAGACACAGGCTCCCGCTGAGAACAACCGAGACATTCTGATAAAATAAAGGTCATGTCCTTGAAACCCTCCACATGCAAACACAGTGAGGGGGTCCAGCTAAGGTCTAGGGCAGGACCACTGCCAGGGGAGCTATGTCAGGGGGCCCAGAGCTCTGGAGTCACTTTCGCTCTGAGGTCATTTGCCAAACCTGAGATCAGCAAGGGGTCTGTCTGCACTTTTGGTTCCTTGAGGGACTGAGCAGAAAAGGAGGTGAAAGCTGGCGCCCAATGAGGGTGGGACCCTGATACACTAACACCCACATTAAGTGACTCTGAAATGCTGCTTCCTGGAAACATGAGTGAATCAGAAATAAATAGTCCGCTCAGGAACTTACAGTCACTTCTCCATCTCTGGGTGATAACGGGTGACTGGGTCCTCAGACTGTGGTTGGGGCATCATGGCAAACATCTCCCTAGGCACCAAGAAACAACTAGGACAACCGTCCTGAATAAGACAGCACCACTTTAGGCTGCAAATAATTCCTACACACAATATTTTTATTATTTTGTTTTTTTAAAACAAGCTCTGGCCAGTTTTACTAAAGAAAAAATCTGCATGATTTACTTTCCCCCACTCTGTTCTAGCTTCTACTAATGTCTTCAGAACCCCCTGGAGCAGTGGCAGCCAGGGCACATGCTCTGTCGTGTTCTCCACACGCTGTACCCAGTTCAATATTGTTGCCTCTGTGGTGACGGCCACCCGTCCTGGACAACATGGCGTCGTGCTCTGTTTCATATTTCCTCACGGCTGGGCAGCTGTTGAAGAAGATGACCCTTTTCACTTTGCCTTGTCTGATCATTTTCAGAGTCTGCTTGTACCCCAGCACGTACTTTCCACTTTTCATATCAAGTAGGAGCCTAGAGCTGATCGACTCCAGCAATGTTTTTGTCTCCTTTGCAGCCCCCATCTTCCTGCCTTAGGTGTGGGTCAGTCCCCAACCAAGAGCAGCCGCCAAGATGGCAGGGGAGTTGGAGAGGTGTACATGTAATATTTCTAAAAACGGCCCAGCATACTAGCAAAGCCATCCAAGACACCATGAGCCCGAACACGCGGTAACAAGTTTCAAGTGAGGCGGACTGCAAAAACTTTGGAATTTGTAAATATTAGGCACATGCAGTAACACAAGTGTGCTTTCCATGTTCAAATACAGATACAAAAGAATCTCAGCGGGGAACTAGAAATTCTAAAAGGTGACATAGCAGATTTTAAAAGGGACCTGTATTAGTTTGCTAGGGCTGTTAACAAAGGACAACAATCTAGATGGCTTGAAACAGCAGGAATTTATTGGATCACAGTTCTGGAGGCTGGAGGCCTGAAATGAAGGTGTTGGAAGGCCACGCCCCCTCAGAGATTCTGCCTACAATCCTTCCTGCCTCCTCCTAGCTTCTGGTGGCTGCTGGCAGTGGTTGGCATTCCTTGATTTGCAGCTGACCTCTGTCAGTCCAATCTCTGCCTCCATTTTCACATGCTATTTTCCTGGTTTTGTCACGTAAACTTCCCTCTGTGCATGTCTGTCTCTGTGTCCTAATTTCATGTTTTTGTAAGGACGCCACTCATATTGGGGTCACCACCCTAATGACCCATCTTAACTGGTTAAATCTACAAAGGTTCAATATCCAAATAAGGTCACACTCTGAGATATAGGGGGTTAAGGTTGCAAGATACCTTTTGGGGGGAACACAACTCAGCATAGAACAGAACCCAGTAGAAATTTTAAAATTGAAAAACAGATAACTAAAATTAAGACCAAATGCATAAGTTTAAGAGCAGAGAAGACATTTTTAGAGATACAAAGGGGGAGTAAAATAATGGAAGCTGGGTCATCCTAGAACCCAGTTTGAAACAGAATCTCCTCTTCCCACCCGCAGGCTGTGGCTCTGGCTGACTTTCCTCATTATCTTCCCTCAAACCCAGCGAGTCTGTCCATTCTCTAGTTGAATGTGTCTGTGTTGAACGGACAGTGATAGGAGGCACTTATCTCCCAAATCCCTTCTGACTCTCTGACCCTCTCAAGTATCACCGTCAGCATAAGTGACCTGTCACGAAAGGCCTGATGGGAAGCGGCCCCGGCATTTTACCCAGCAGAGATCCCTCTGAACTGTTGCAAGATGAAGAGCCCCGGACCCCGGACACAGCTTGTGGCCACCAGGTCTGCAGCAGACAGGACGCTCCACAGGTGGGCAGCTATCATGGAGCCTCCTGGAGGGGAGCAGAGATGCACGTGCCACGTGCAGCATAAGGGCTGCCCAGGCCCCTCGTCCTGAGATGAGGTAGGAAGGGAGGCGAGGGCTGGAAGCCCCTTCTCAGAGCCACTGTAGCAGGTGCTGTTCTGGGTGCCTGTGGCTGGGTCAGGCTCTTGCCATTCTCTTCTCTGACCCCCGTCCCAGCACATCCTAATCTCTACGGGGACTGTGGCTGGTGTGAAGCTCCTGCTGCTCTAACCCTTGTAACTGGGACGTGTGAGAAGATACCGGGCATGGAGGGGTGGATACGGGGTTCCCCAGTCTGTCAGGTCTCATCCCACATGGTTCATTGATCTTAGCATGTCTCTTTGTCTCTGCTGGTGACCCAGGCAGGTGACAAATCCTGGGAGGGAGCCACGATGACAAATAACCTGGGAGAGAGGCCACTAGTTGGTCTCGTGGCCATTTGTCACCCGGAGGAGAGGTTAAAGGTGGGAGAGAAGACTCCTGGGAACTAGAAGCTCGGCAGCCAGGACACTGAGAAACTGCAGGGAGGAAGCAGAGGCGGGAGGCTGGAGACTTGGCGAATCAGTGTGTCCAGTTCTCAGGAGCCCCGGATCCAGAGTGACCTGTGTCACAAGGGAGCACCAACCTCTGTGTCACCTCAGGGCTTCACAGGCTTGGTCTCAGCCCACATTTCCTCTGCGTCTCCATGAGGTTCTAGGCAAGGTTGCAAATTTCCCTGAAAGACCATCTGAGGGACCAGGGCTTCTGGAAATCAGATCCTCTTGTCATCAGCGTCACCCTTACAAAAATGTGTCCTTTTCACATTTCTTATAAAATGTCAACAAACAAGGTCCTCAGGAAAAATGAATGTGTAGGCAGGCAGGTGTGTGTAGATGGTCACTACGAGATGAGTGACTGGGCGGGTAAATGGAGAAACTGCTCAGACACTGATGGAAGATCGGGGGCTGTTTTGCAGCCTGCAATACTGGGTGTCCACACAGCCAGAGTTTATATTAATCAGGGGACGATCTGCTCCTGCAAAGCTCACCTCCAGGAAGGTGATTGTCTGTGCCAGCATTTTCCCTTCCCCTAATTGTTTCCTGATCTTATTCTGTGTCTTAAGGTAAACCTACTAAACCATCAACAAAATGAAATACAACCTGCTGAATTGGAGAAGATATTCAGAAATGATACATCAGACAGGGGGTTAGTATCCAAGATATATAACAAACTCATATGACTTAACATAAAAAAAAATCAAACAATCCAATTTAAAAATGGGCAGAGGACCTAAACAGACATTACACCAAAGAGGACATATAGGTGGCCAACAGACATATGAAACGATGCTCAATGTCACTAATCATCAGAGAAATGCAAATAAAAACCAAATTAGCTATCACCTTGCACCTGTCAGAATGGCTATTATCAATAAATCAATGAACAGATGTGGAGAATAGGGAACCCTGGTGCTGTTGGTGGGGCTGTAAATTGGTGCAGCCACTATGGAAAACAGTATGGCGATTCCTCAAATTAAAACTAGAGCTGCTGTATGATCCAGCAATTGCAATTCTGGGTATTTATCCAAAGAAAACAAAAACACTAAATTGTAAAGTTACATGCACTCCTATGTTCACTGTAGCATTATTAGTATTAGCTAAGACATGGAAACAACCTTCGTGTCCATCTAGATGAGTGGATAAGTCTGTGTGTGTGTGTGTGTGTGTGTGTGTGTGTGTGTGTGGTATAAAAAAATCTTGCCATTTGTGTCAACATGGATGGACCTAGAGGACATCATGCTAAGTGAAATAAGTCAGACGAATACAAATACTGTATGATTTTACTTATGTATGGAATCTAACAAAACAACGGAAATAGATCCATAGATATAAAGAGCAAGATGTTGGTTGCCAGAGAGAAAGTGGGAGGGGGATGGAAATAAAGAAAAAAAAACAATAAGGACAAAATCATCACAATAAAACAGCACGACTGAAGTTTGATGACATGGAGGGAAGAGAAACTAATGGTGGGATTTTGTTTCCATTCCACCAAGTGAATCTCAGCTGGTTGCAAAATGACCGATGACTCCCCTGCACAGACCAGAATCCGGCCTCTTACTCAGCAGTGAGCACAGCCTGTGCAGGGCCTGTTAGCCATGTCGTCACCTCAGGCACCTGACCTGTACCACGTGGTCACAACGTCCATGACACGGCCGTGTTACACGCAACGTCACTTTAATCCTTAGTCTGCGTAGGGGACGACCCTCGGGAACCCAAGATTACGTCCTTTTCCAGACTCACAGTTTGTAAGTCACAACCTGAATGGACTTTACAGCTTGTATCTGACCACCTTCTCCATTGTTTCCCCATCGTCGAATGAAAAGTGTACTCACCACCTACAACAGCGACACATTCTGTGAGGTGTACTGTTCCTCGGAGAAGAGGCTTCGAGTAATGACCTACACCTGATAATACCCAGCGTTAATTCTGGCCACCAAAGCTTGAAACGACAGCATCAAAATGAATAAAATACATAAGAATACATTTAACTAAGGATGCAAAACAATGAAGCTGAACTCACTGGCTCTGCCTAGAACACGATGATACCCAGCTGTCCTGACGCTTCAATGCACCACTAGGGCCTCCCTGGGATGCTGTGTCCTTGTACGTGGACAGAGGGGTCCAATGTCAAATTGTAAGTGAGTACAGGACAGAGCAGGAGGAAGCTGATCACAATAACCATTAGGAAAAAAGGAGCAGAGAGCCGAAAGCTGCACCCCCACGTGAGTCTGCCTTCAGCAGCCCCTCTCCTGGGTCCTCTGCTCAGCTCTTCTTTACTGCCCGTCTCTAACCAGGCTCTTGTCCAGCGCCCAGGATCCTCGTGTTCTCAGGGCTTCCTGAGGTCCTGTCCTCAAGGTCCTGACAAGACAAGAAGTTGAGTCGGGGGGCCTAGGACTGAGCCACAGGGAGGTTGTGATGTTTTGATCGTGGGGTGTGAGACGGGCTGTGAGGACACTCAGCGTGTTTAAGTGATTAGCGGTTGACCCGAGTCTGTTACCATTTACTTCTATGGCTGCAGAGTTGTGTGTGTGGACCAGTGAGACACGAGCTGTTCCTGCTCCCACTTGGTCTGTCTGTGGACCCCTGACTCCTCTTACTCCAGCTGCTCTGCTGAGGGGTCTGTCCTCCCCATGTAGCATGTAGGAGGACGCAGGGAGAAGGGTCCACTCTCCTGCTCGCTCACACCCTCCCTAATACCCAGGCCTGTGGTTCCTGTGCTGGACCAACTTACTTTTTCCAGGGATGACGGGAAACGTCTTTCTTCCCACCCTTGCCTCCTCGTGGAGGGAGTGGTCCTTCTTTTTCCTCGTTACTTACTTTCTCTCAGTGGGAATCACACTGTTTGATTATTGTTTCTGTTACTTTCCTCGAGGATGGGGATGGGAAGTTTAATAAAAGGAGTGGAATATTATCATCATTTTTCAAAGAAAATAAACATGAATCCTGAATATCTTTTAGAAAGCATATGCTTGCTGTGCTGGGGCAAGTGGCAGGTAGGAGACAGGAAAATGGCAGGTGGGAGGTAAATGATACAAACCTTCTCTGTGCTAAGTAAATACTCTGCTGTGAGTTGATCACTTCTTGTGTCTTCTATCTACGTTCTCCCTTTGTATCGTAATTCATACTTGTGTTTTGCAGGCTGTCGCACCACCAGGTTGTAGGATTTCAGACATCCCTGAGCCAAGTTCCCAAAACCATGGAGTCCCAGGGCTGGCACGTCATGGTTACACCGTGACAGCGCTTCATCTTGCCCTTAGCCTTAGTCTCTTTGTTTATCTTGTGTTTGTTTTTAAATTCACTTCATACAGTCCATGTCATGGTGTTTGGGAAGAGAACTGCTTGGTCTCCTCCAGCTGCCACCTGTCTCTAATGATGGGGTCATGTTTCTTTGCTGACCCAGATGACCCAGAGCAACTTCTGCCCAGGGGCTCTGTCTGGATTCCAGGTAATGAGTCCAGTTCTTCTTGGAGCACCTCAAGCGTTTCACTGTTTAGTTAATGACTCAGCTATTTTCTGAGATGGGCGATGGCGGATTCCTAGTCCATAGGAGTTGTCCTTTTCCTGTCCCCTAATACAGGAGTGTTACACGGGGAACAAATGGGTTTCAGTAGCCCCTGAGTAAGAAACTTAGAAATTACAGGCTGAAGCACAGCCCTTGCCTCAGGCCTTTGAGGGTACTCCTTCTGAGGGGGAAACTGTGAGGGATCCCTAAGACTAATGAGGACTGGGGTTCTCAGCCCGGCCAGGAATCCCAGGGTCCCAGACACTGGGTCACTTTGACTCTTCCATGTAGGGGTGCGAATATTCAGAGGGTCTTCAGTTTGCATAACTAACATTTGGAGGGGCGTCTTAGGACAGAATTTTCTCCTATAACTAAACTATTTTCATTCCTAACAATTGGAGAAGGTCCCTCCCGAGGAGAGGAGTTGCACATTCAGGGGCCACAAGAAAGGAATGAATGAATAATACCCGTCCCAATAAGGGAGAGCCCCCTCACTATAGAAATTTTCTTTTGCTGTGCAGAAGCTTTGAAGTTTCATATAGTCCCATTCGTTTATTTTAGCTTTTACTTCCATTGCCTTTGGAGTCAAATTCATAAAATCCTTTTGAACCCAAGGTCCATAAGTTTAGTACATATGTTTTCTTCTATGCAGTTTATTGTGTCAGATCTTATGCTTAAGTCTTTGATCCATTTTGAATTAACTTTGGTGCATGGTGACAAATAGCAGTCCAGTTTCATTCTTTTGCACGTGGCTATCCAATTCTCCCAGCACCATTTATTGAAGAGGCTGTCTTTCCTCCATTGTATGTTTTCAGCTTCTTTGTTGAAAATTATCTGTCCATATGTATGTGGTTTTATTTCTGGGTTCTCAATTCTATTCCATTGGTCTATGTGTCTGTTTTTCTGCCAATACCATGCTGTTTTGATTATTGTAGCCCTGTAGTACAAGCCAAAGTCAGGGAGTGTGATACCTCCAGTATTGTTCTTTTTTCTTAAGATTGCTTTGGCTATTCGGGGACTTTTGTGGTTCCAAACAAATCTGATGATTTTTTTGTTCTATTTCTTTAAAAAATGCCACTGGGATTTTGATGTGGATTGTATTAAATCTGTATATTGCTTTGGGTAATGTGGCCATTTAAACTATGTTGATTCTTTCAAACCATCAGCATGGAATGTCTTTCCATCTCTTTGTGTCTTCTTCAATTTCTTTCAAAACTGTCTTATAGTTTTCAGCATATAGGTCCTTCACATGCTTGGTTAAGTCTTTAGCACTGACATTAACACTGTAATTCCACAGCACTTTCATCTGAAGCCATCTCTGCATTCCCTTGCAGTATTTCAATACTGTGTCACTAGAAGCTGATTCCCACCATTCTCCTTATGTCTAATAGGATCCTAAATAAAATAAGTCTACTATATAGCCACCACTGACCCTCATTTCTCTCTTCCTATTAAAAAAGAAATGTCACAAATTCAAAGGATTATTCCAGAAGGAAAAGACCTGAATCAAGGAGGAAAGGTAGCACGTGGGGCAACCCACACGAATTTCATCACCAAGTAGACTGTGGCCGTCAGAAATCTGAAACGACTAAAACATACACTCCTCCTTATACTTCTCAGGACACTGCCCAAAACAAATTGAAACTGTAAACCAACAGCAGATCGATGGATGTACCATTGCTAATGGTCTCAACACACAACAAAAAGGGGGGGGGGGGGAAGTAGCTTAGAAGGTCTGCTCTCCACGCAATCAACTGAAGAATGAAAAAATTTAGTGCATTTGCCCAAAAAGAACAATACAACGCAGGAGGGTAAGGGGCCACTCGGGGTTGGAAAAATCCTTAGAAAAGGCTAAAGAAATAACCTCAATTCTTGGGTCACCCATTAATAATTCCTAATGGGAAAAGGCAAACTGAAGATCAAGTAAGGTCGGGCTTGAGAATTTTCCTCATTTCTCCTGTCCCCCTGCAGACGGTCCCAAGCTCCCAGCAGAACCTTGTTGGAATCCAGGGAAAAGATTTCTACGTGCCGAGCTGGAGGAGCAGGGGAAGGGGCGACCCTTGTCCAAACAACCACCCGTGAGTGGGGGAGACCCCCCCAAGAGAGTTCTGTTTAAAGTGAGAAGCAGTTCCAGGGCCGGGCCTCCTAACCCAGGACGGACACAGGCTACTCATCCCACTCCAGGGTCTCTTACGCGCGGACTCCGGCCACCGCCCGGCTGAGGGCAGCCCCCCCAGAGCCCTCCCCCCCAGACCCCGGGCCGCTCCCACAACCAGCCGTCCCCACAGCTTGCTGCCTGCGCCTCAGCCTGACAGCTGCCCTGCCGCCACCAGGCAGCCCCACCTCCCCCAGCCCACGTTCCCCAAACCAGCCTGCCGGGGTCGGCGGGACCCCAGGCCCGCGAGATTTAGGGGCTTCAGATCTGGAAGGGTTTGGTCCAATCCTCTTCCTCCTCTCAGCTCCTGGGCTCACCTCCCCGGCAGCTTGGCGCTCCTCTTCCAAAACTGCTTGCTGTTCTCGGCAGCCATTGCTCTGGCCCGGGGAAGGCCTTGTAGGCGGGCCGGGGGTTACTCGGCGAGATGCCCCCAGGACCCCACAATCGGAGGGCCAACCCAGGCCGCTTCCCCCGCTGCCGGTCACCCGCTCCTAGCTGCTGGGAGCGCCATCCTGGATATGGGCACCTCCCCACTCAGCGCCGCTGCCATTGGTGGACTGCCAGGCCGGTCGGACGAACCAATCAGGAGCCGGAATCCTGCAAGCCGCTGAAGCCGAACGGTGACGTCAGGGGCCGGGCGCACAGGTGGACCGGGAAGGCGGAGCTCGGACCGGCAGGGAGGCGGGGCTGAAAGTTCCTTAACCTGGCGAAGGGAAGAAGCAGGTAAAGGACCTATGGGAAGAGGAACGGGTATAGTTTTCTTTGGGGGGAACGAGGTTCTTGAGTCTAATATTTTTGGGGAAGAGAGAGCATATATATTTATTTATATACATAAATCTTGACCTAAAAATAAGGTCCCATGTGTTTGCAGCGCACTTTGAAATCTCCCACCCAGCTCAATGACACTGGTTATTACCCTCCATTTCCCTTTCGGTTGGGGCCCCGATTTTTATTTTTTTTTTAAATCTCTGAATGAAGATGAATACGGGTCCCATAGCCTATGGTTGCTAACTGTTCAACACGTGAGTAACGGTTGGTTCGTGAGAACCTTCCTCTCTGTTCATTGAACACTATTGAAGGACTTGTGCTGTGGGTGAAGTTCAGATGAACTAATGCCTGTTTCAATCAATAACTGTCACTTTCTAACCAGAACCCAGATGCTGACAAAGTATTCATCCAATTCAGACCACCAAGTAACGTTTCTTGCGAGGACATAATGTATCTCCATGACGTGAATCACAAAGATTAAGGATATTACCCCAAACAGACTTAATTTCTCTTGTTAATCTATTATAAGTTTTTCACCCTTGACTTTATTTTCAATCTAGTTTTAAATCCAGAATGAGATTTAATATTAGCATTTTGAATCCTTTGAATGTCTTGTCAGTGTTTTTGCTCTTTTTGAGTTTCTGTGGTTGTACACCAGTGATGAGGGGCCTGGGCAGAAAGCACACACCAGTCAGAATAGTTTCCATCCCAACAAAAGACTGGTGAGGTGGCTTGTTTACTGCTACCACTTGTCTTTCCGCATATTGGAGAATACTTAAGGAGCCCCTGTCTAGAGGACATTTTTATATGCCTTCCAGTGGCCTGTTTCTACGTAGACATTACCCCCATTTTCGAGATTCTTTTACCCTGTAATTTCACAATCGTGGGATTGTATAAAAAGAGCTGTTTTTACTTTCTCTGGACCTTTCGTGATTTTATAGACTTTCATCTTATCTTGTCTCATGTACTCAACTTTACGAGCATTTAATCCATCAAACAAAAGCCCCTCTTATCCATTTATTCTTATGTTTTAAACATTTCAGCTGCCTTTCTTTGGCTGTTTTTCTTTTTTTTCCTTTAGGATTCAGTGACCAGCACTGCACACTGAGCGCCAAGAGGGCTTTCCTGAGGTTTTGTTGAAGCTGATGTTTTGTCTGTATTTCTGGACAGCCAGAACTTTTGCGGGCATTTTGGACTTTACAAAAGCTGATGCCTTGAAGAAATGATCTACAGTGACTTCTAGATCCCTTTCTTCAGTGCATACTGGCAATTGAGAGTTCATTATCTTAAAGGTATCATCTGAATTATCTCTCCTTATAAGAGCTGTCTTACCCTTGTCCCTGTGTTGTCACGCAGCAGCCTACCTGTCTGGCCCCTCGTGCCTACCCGTAAAGAAAGAAGAGTCTGTGAGACTAATCCTTTCAGGGACATTACTTCATCTTTGTGCCATATCCTTGTTTGGCCCCAAAGGAGGCTGGGTAACCAATGACGGGTAAGATTCCTCAATAGAGGAACGACCTAAGACAGGCACAGTCATGTCGGGACCATCAGGAGAACTCACGGGGTTGATACAGGTGGGCGTAGACCCCCACCTTCCCTTGTATAAGGAGAACTTCTGTCTCTGTGGCTGAATTCGTTCCCACAACCTGCTTGGGAAGTGATTCAGTGATGTGATTACATCAGTTCTCCATCTATTCTAGCATAAAGGTTTTGTCCCTGGGGAGGTACATACCACTATTATTAAGACATCTTGGGACTTTCGATTCCGGCTGTTTGCAGGCAAGGGTGATTGGCTTAAATCAGTTTTCTGGTATGATGTACGAGACTCACAGACCGTGGAAAAAACAATGGTGCTTCCTTGTGTGTACATCAATAAAAGCCACAAGGTGGCCCGATTTGGGGCTCTCAGTCCTTTGAAGCTGTGAGACCCTTGGCCCCTGGTTCATAACTTTCTTGATTTCTGCTTCTTTCTTAACCCTTCACGAGCCCTTCTCATTCTCTCACTGCCCGTATTGCGCTGGACGTGACATCCATGTGGCAAGTCACCTGTCACTTTCCAGCCTATTCACAGAGCTTCAGAAATGTCCCAGAAGAGCTCCCTATTAATTTGTTATTTCACTTGTGGAAAGCAGAGTATAATTTGTGTACTTAGAAATGTCTCAAAGTATTCCTTTTTTCTTAATTGTTTATTAAATGTTAAATAACACTGATTCCCAGGGGATGCTGTTAACATCGTTCAACCCAAAGAAGCCCTGTTATCCCTATTCTTGGTTTTCTACATCTAAGCCAGTTTCCCACCCAAGACTTTAAAAATTCACTCCAGTCGTCTGGTGATAACTTATTAAATAGTCTTTATTAGGGAAGTTGAGATGGCTGGGACCTTTCTCACCACCACCACTACCATGACCACCCAAATCTAAACCAACCAACAACCTTACAGCAGCCTCCTATTAAGCTCCCTGCTTCTACTCCTGCCCTCTTAGAGTGTATTCCCTACACAGCAGCCGGAGAGAGCCTTTTAAAATGCCAGTCAGACATCACTCCTCTGCTCAATACCTTGAAATGGCTCCATCACACTTGACATAAAACCTAAGCTCCTTAAAGACCCGGCATAATTTGGTGCCACTCTCTTCCTTGCTTAATCTGCTGCAACCACACTTATTGGCATTTTTGCTGTTCCTCGAGCAATGCAAGCATGTTCCTATCTCAAGGCCTTTGCATTAGCAATTTCCTCTGTTTGGATTTTACTTTTCCCAAGTATCTAGACGACTTGCTCCTTCATTTCATTCACATACATCCCACATGTCTTCAATTGAGGGAGGCCTTCCCTGACCATCTTATTTACGATTTATGTTGCGGGCTCCACCACTGCAGTTTTTTTTAAAGTACTATCACTGCCTACTGTGTTATTTACTTATTTTGTCGTCCATCTCCATCCCCCAGAATGTAAACTCCACTACGGCAGGGATTTGTCTGTTTTGTTCTCTGCTATAACCCCAGCACCTAGAATAGTGCTTGCCACGTGGTAGGTGCTTAACTGAGAAATTGAAGAGTCTAAACTATTGCTGTCTTTTGGTTCTATGTTGTTCATACACATTTTTTTGTTGGAAAAGATGATAGAAAACATTTTCTAAACCTTGTTAGGATGTGTCCACTTTACCAAAGAGACCATATGTTTGCCTCTGCTCTTGGTTGAAGAACAGTCTTCCTTTCTTGGGAAAGATTGTCTCCTTTGAGCCCTTTTGCAGCTTCATAAGAATGAACTGCTACCTAGAATGATGAGGGAAGGAAGCTGCCCACCTGTCCAAGAGACCAACTGGATCAACCGTGTCCATCAAAGGGGTGATAACTGTGGCAGCCAGATTAATTACCCTTACACCACATTTTGCCCCATCAGAGGTAAATATCATTGCTCCGAGGTTCCCAAGGGATCCTTAGAGCACTTTGATGGAGGCTATAGTGGCAGACACTCGCCGGTCCACTAGCCCAGTGCTTCTCATGCTTTAATGTACGTGTGAACCACCTGGAGATCATGTGAAAGCCTAGATGCTGATTCAGTAGGTCTGAGATGGAGCCCACGGTGATGCGTTTCTCACCAGCTCCCAGGTGACACTGAAGCTGCTAATCCGAGGGCCTCACCTTGTAGATCTTCTGTTACTAGGACAGTGTGGCCTGTGATCCTTGAATTTATCTCAAGGGTTTGATTATCTTGAAACTTTAAGTAGAAGACTCTCAATGTGGTCTGTCTGCAAGTTTTTACTTTCCATTCCTTAACTTGATAGTCATGCAAAGGAGAGTAAAACAACTTAGATTAGGTCAAGTAGAGTTAAGGGAATGAGCTATGCACGGGTTGAATGTGGACTCAAAAGAGGTGGGTGTATGCCAAGAAGGTTCTATGGAAGAGATAAGCCCTGAGACATGTAGGAGAGATTAAGACAGAGAAAGAGAGAGAGAGAGAGAAAAGAGCGAGAAAGAGAGAGAAGGTAAGGAGAGGAGAAGAGAAGAGAAGACTGGCAGAGCAGTAACGAGGAAATTCCAGAGCAGTCGCTCCATGGGGAAGATAGAAATTGAGGGAAAAAAAGCCTTTGGACTTCATTACCAAGCGATCAGGGGCAGACTTTAACCTCAGCCAGGGAGTGGAGTGGACCCTGTCATGAGAGGAAGGGTTAATAAATTAGAGCAAGAAGCAGCCCTCACAATGCACTGTCGAATGTTGTACCACCAAAGGGATGGTAAGGTCAAGCTGGGATCTAAGAGCAAGAGAGTTTTTGGTACCTAAGCAACCACTAGATGGAGCCAAATGAGATAGATCACTTGTATGATAGAAGGCAAAGGGACAAGCAAAAAGACTGAAGAAGCAAAAGGTTATTGGAGTTGAGGGCGGAAGGAGAGAGTTGTTAGAGTTGGAGGGAGGGAAGGTTGTGAATTTCTTTCCTAAGAATGGATTTTCAGAAAATAAGTCAACGGGGGGCGAAGCTCTGTGTGCAAAGATGTCCCCTGCCTTGTAACCAATAAAAATAAGGGGAAAATGAAAAGAACATAAAGGTTTAAACATGAGGAGGGAGTTACACAAATTATGCTCTATGGTTTGTAAACCTAAACCACGCTATGCCATAAAAATGTGCAAACTTGAATGCCAGATAGCACAACCAAAAAGCTTGTGAACTGAGGTACAAGGGTGGGGGAGCAGAATGCCCAATGTCTTTGCCTGATTTCAATAAAAATGTATGGATTTTATCAAAGACTACAAGAAAATAGGGAAAAACTAAGCAAATTTTTCAGGTGGTGGAATTATATATCTTTTTATTTCTGGAATTTTTCTTTAATGCTACCATTTTTTAAATTATTATGAAATACATGTCACATAATAAACCAGGGGCTGGCAAACTTTTTCTATAAAGGGACAGATTGTAAATATTTTTGACTTGGCAAGCCATACAATGTCTGTTACAACTGCTCAACTCTGCTGTTGTTGCATGAAAGCATCCATAGACAATCTGAAAATAAACTAGATTGGCTGTGTTCCAACAAAACTGTGTTGATAGACATGAGAATCTGATTTGATATAATTTTATTATTATTATTATTATTTTCAGGTGCACAAGACAAAGCACAACTTAGACGTTTATCATTTATATCCCTCACACTGTGTGAACCCCCCTCCCTCCATCCACTATCCCTCTGTACATTCCCCAAATTAATTTTCAAAACCCCGTGGTCATCTTGTGAATTTTTACATGGCATGACATATTATTATTATTTCAATTTTTTTTTCAACAATTGAGAAATGTAAAACCCATTCTTAGCTCCCAGGCCATCCAAATACAGATTTGGCTCGTGGGTGGTAGTTTCACAACCCCTAAAGAATAAAGAATAAATAATGTTTAAGAACAAGGTCAAGAAACAAGAAAACCTCATGACACGGTCCCCTTTTGCCCCTCCTTTTTCTTCTTCCCCTCCCTCTCTCCAGTGAAAGCCGTAATCCTGAGTTATATGTTCAGCATTTTTATGCATGTTGTAGACTTTTACTACATACGTGCATATCCATGAACACATGTTTTGAAACTTCATAAATAGCATCACACTGTACATATGCTTCAGCAACTGGCTTGTTTTTCGTCCAGCATCCTGCTGCTATATAGAGCTCTCGTTTATCCATCTTAACTACGATGTAGTGTTCCACCGTGTGAATATTCCTCAATAATTGTTATGTCTGGTTATTTTTATTTCAAACAGTGCACAGTTAACATTCTTTTATACATTACCATGCGCAAAATTTTCTGTATTGCAGCCTTTTTCAAAATACAGTTTGTCAACTATTGAAGAATTGAAATAGATTTCATGGTAGGTACCTTTAAAGAAATAGAATAGACAGGAATAGCAGAGATCAGAAGGTGTTACATGTAACATGGATAGGCATTGTTCTGCAAACATTTTTAAAGATTTTTATTAAAAATATAGTTACATTCAATATTATATTAGCTTCAGGTGTATACAATAGTTATTCAACATTTATATATCTAAAGAAGTGATCACTGTGATAAGTCCAGCAACCATCTGACATTGTACCACGTTATCATAATATTGTTGACTATATTCCCTATTCTGTACATTTCATTCCCATGACTTATTTGTTTTACACCTGGAAATTTGGACCACTTATTGCCCTTCACCTTTCCCCCTCTTTAATTTTTTAGGTACAGCTGACATTCAATATTATTTTATATTAATTTCAGGTGTACAGCATATGGTTGGACATTTATATAATTTAATAAGTGATCCCCTTGACAGTGTAGTACCCACCTGCCACTATGCATAGTTATTACCATGTTGTTAACTGTATTCCTTATGCTTTACTTTACGGCCTCATGATTATTTTGTAACTACCAATTTGTGCTTCTTAACCCCTTCACCTTTTTCACCCTGTCCCCAAACCCCTCCCATCTGTCACCCTGATAAATCTAGGACCCATCTTACACCATACATAATTACTACAATATTAAACTATAAACTTATGCTATACCCTACATCCCCATAACTACTTTGTAACAACCATTTGTGCTTCTTAATCCTTTCCCCTTTTTCTCCCCTCACCCCAATCCCTCCCCCCCCAATCTGGCAACCATCAAATGTTCATGGTATCTATGAGTATGTTTCCATTTTGTTTGTTTATTTTGTTCTTTAGATTCAACATATAACTGAAATCACACTGGTTCCATCTTTCACTGTCTGACATACTCCACTCATCACAATACCCTCCAGGTCCATCCCTGCTACCACAGATGGCAAGAACCCATTCCCCTCCATGGCTGAGCAATATGCACTGTGTATATGTACCACCTCCTCTTTATCTGTTCTTCTGTTGATAAACCCCTAGGTTGCCTCCACATCTTGGCCACCTCTCACAGTAGCATTTTGGATTTCTTCCGATAAATACCCAGAAGTCGGATTACTGGGTCCTTCTTTGTCTCCTATTGTAGCCTTTGTTTTAAATTCTGTTTTGTCTGGTATAAGTATTGCTATCCCAGCTTATTTTGTTTGTTTATTTTATTTCCATGAAATATCTTTTTCCATCCCTTTACTTTTGGTCTATATGTGTCTTTCAATCTGAAATGAGTCTCTTTGAGGCGGCATATGTAAGGGTCTAGTATTCTTGTGTATTCATCCCTCCTATGTTTTTTGAGTGGAGCATTTGATCCATTTACATTGAAAGTAATTGTTGAGAGAAATGTACTGTTGCCATTTTATTATTCATAATTTTGATCTTTTTTTTTTAATCTCAAAGAAGTCCGTGTAACATTCCTTGTAATACTGATTTGGTGCTGATGAACAATTTTAGCTTTTTCTTGTCTGGGAAGCTCTATATCTCTCCTTCGATTCTAAATGATAGCTTTGTTGGGTAGAGTAATATTGGTTGTATGTCCTTGCTTTTCATCACATTGAGTATTCTGTGCCAATCCCTTGTGGATTGCAAAGTTTCTGTTGAGAAATCAGCTGCCAACCTTATGGGGGCTCCCTTGTAGGTATCTAACTGCTTTTCACTTGCTGCTTTTAGGATTCTTTGTCTTTAACCTTTGCCATTTTAATTATAATGTGTCTTTGTGTGGGCCTGCTTCAGTACATCTTGTTTGGGATTCTTTGCACTTCATGGGGTTGTATGTCTATGTCCTTTGCCAGGTTAGGGAAGTTTTCAGTCATTATTTCATCAAATAGGATCCCAGTCCCTTGCTTTTTCTCTTCTCCTTCTGGTACCCCTATGATGCGAATGTTATTATACTTGATGTTGTCCCAGAGAACTCTTAAACTATCCTCTTTTTTAATTTATTATTATTGTTTTTTTCTTTTTGCTGTCCCTACAGGGTACATTCTGCTACCTTGTCTTCCAAATCACTGATTTGACCCTCTGCTTCATCTAGTCTGCTTGTGATTTATCCCAGTGCATTCTTCATTTTAGTTATTGTATTCTTCACTTCTGACTTTTTTCCTATGGTTTCTATGTCCTTTTATATGCTTGCTTTCTTTTTGTTGAAGTTTTCACTACATTGCTTGACCATCTTTATAACCATTGTTTGAACTCTGTCTTTGGTAGGTTGCTTGTCTCCATTTTGTTTAGTTCTTTCTCTGGAGTTTTCTCCTGTTGTTTCATTTGGGATGTATTTCTTTGTTTCCTCATTTTGGCCACCTCTCTATGTTTGTTTCTATGTATTAGGTAGGGCTGCTATGTCCTCCAGTCTTGGCCATGTGGCCTTATGTATTAGGAGTCCAGTGGGCCTAGTGGCACAGTCTCCCTGGTCACCTGCTCCAGGAATGTTCCCTGTGTGGGTTGTGTGTGCCTTCCTGTTATAGTTGAGCCTTGATTACTGTTGGCACATCAGTGGGTGGGATTGATCCTCAGGCTGACTGACTGTGGGGTTTGGCTACATTCACAGCTTATGGGCTGCTGTGCAGGGGGCTTACCCCACAGAACAGGATTTTCCGCAGTGAGATCTGTTGCCTGTTGAGACTGCCCTTTGTGTGTGCCACTGTGTGGCTAATTGGGTGGTGCTCTGCTGTGGTCTGAAGCCGACCTCCAAGTGTGTTGGTTCTGGGGCCTTTTCGGAGGGCCTCCGGTGCAGGCCCAGGTAGCCACCTGGGGAGTACCTGGTAGGAGCTACAAACTACAAACCCATCTGGAGTTGGCCGCTGCCTGGAGGCACATGGGAGAGGCCATGTTGCAAACCAAGAACAGCTGCCACCAGTACCAGGCCTGGGGTAGCTCCACAAAAAGCTCAGACACACTGAGTCCTGCAGCCATCTGCTGGCTCCCATAAGGTTCAGCCACTGATAGGGCCTCCTGCTGTAGGCAAGCGGGGTGAGGCAGAGTCTCAGTGAGTCAGGAGTAGTGCAGCGGAGCTCACCAGGCTAATCAGTTTCAGATTTGCCCTGTGGGGCAGGATCAACAGAGGAAATGGTGCCTGTCTGCTGGCTGCATGGGTGAGGGCCCCACACAGGAAAAATGGGGACTGTCCCTCCAGTCCTTGCCCCAAGTTACACAACTCAGTCTCTCCCCATATGTCTGTGACGTCCTCAGAGTCACCATCCCTCCACTGGAACCCAGGGTGAGTGTCTGTATGGGCCCTTTAAAAGGATGTCTGGCTTTCCCAAAGCCTTCCACCCCACTTGGAGTGTTGGAATCCCTACAGTTTCTCAAAGCCAGAAGTTGAAAGGGCTCCTCTACCCAGCACTAGTACTCCGTGCTGGGGAGCTTGGTGTGGAAGGCTGGGGTCCCTCTTTCCTTGTGAGGAACTTCTCTCCTGGTGGTCTAAATATCTCTCCTGATTTTCAACTGCCACATGTGAGTGTGGGACCAGCTTGTTTCCACCTTCGTCCCTCTTACCAATCTTGACGTTGCTTCTTTATATACTTATTTATAAAATTTTTGTTCAGCCAGACTTCAGATGGTTCTACAGGTTGATTGTTCTACAATTTAGTTGTAATTTTGATGTGTTCATGGGATGAGATATGCATAGCATTTATGTACTCTGCCAGCTTGGATGTCCTTTTCTGAAAAATTTTTGTTTCAACTTTATACACAGTTATACATCCATGTGTATGTGTGTTTCTGTGTAGATGTGTGTACTTGGTTGTAATGTAAAGTGTATTTCATAATAACAAATTTTTGTTGGAAAGTTTGAAAACCACTGCCTTAGGTCACCTAAGAATACCTAGGAAAGGCATTGCTAGGTGCTCTCCAAAATGGTTTTCCCTACTTATATTCAGCAACGAGTAAGAGGTTTTTTTTTGCTCCACATCTCACCTATAGTAGGTTTTTCTCATGGGATGTTAAACATTATCATAAACATATAAAAATGTATAACACTAATATGTACAGTTTGATGAGTAATAAATAGCATTTGCACTCACATTCCCACTCCCCACACTATTCAATAGGACGTCACTTGTACCGTAGAAGCCTCTGAGTGTTCCTTCCTCTGGCCTCTCCCTGCTCTTCCCCTCAGGTGTAATCACTGTGCAGAGCTGTGTATTGATCATCTCTTGTTTTTCTCTGTACTTTTCCACCTGTGTTTGTAACTGTAAATTATATATTGTTTATATTAATGGTAGTGTATTGTGTCTATTGTTCTGTTACTTGCTTCTTTTAGACGACCGTTGGTACTGAGATTTACCCATGTTGATGAGTGTAGCTATAGTTCACTCGTTTTCACTGCTGTGTAATATTCCACTTTATAAATAGCACAGTTTTTCTGTGTTACTACTTGTGGGCATTTGGTTGTCTTATACTTCGTACTACTGTGAACTGTGCTGCTATGAACATTCTTATCGGTGTCTCATGGATAAGTGGAGAAGTGGAAACGCTTCTGTAGGATATTGATGTAGGAGTGTAACTGCTGGTCTAGAGTGGATGCATAGATTCAACTTTGCAAAATAATACCTGAGTGTTTTTCAAAGTGCTTTTACTACTTTACTCTTCCACCCACATGGGATGAGAGTTCCATTTTCATTTCCTATAATGTGGTTTCAACAGTAAACAAAACTTGGGTGAAGGGCGGGGATGGTTCAAAGCCAGATCCTATATGAAGAATAAAATTGGGTTGAATATGAGGCAGAAAAATAAAATTTTCAATATCTATTCAGTCACTTATAATTCTTTCTTTTTTTCTTCCTTCCTTTTATAAATTTGTACATGATGCCAATATACAGCACTGAAGTAGATACGTGGTAGTTTGAATGGTGAACCCCCCAAAAAAGATAGGTCCACATCCAAATCCACGAAACCTGTGAATGTTACCTCATTTGTAAAAAGAGTCTTTGCAGATATAATTAAGTTAAGAATTTTGGGATGAGATCATCATGTTTACTCATGTAGGCCATAAGTCCAATGGCAAGTGTTCTTATAAGAAAGAAGGCCCAGACAGAAGAGGAGGAGGCATTTTGACACAAAGGCAGAGATTGGAGTGATGAAGCTACAGGTCAAGGAATGCGTGAAGCCACCCAGAACCCAGAAGAGGCAGGAAAAAATTCTCCCCAAAAGCCTTCAGAGGGAGTGTGGCCCTGCCAACACTTTGATTTTGGTCTTCCAGCCTCCGGAACTGTGAAAGAACAAATTTCTATTCTTTTATGCCACCAAATTTGTAGTAATTTGTTGCAGCAGTCCCAGGAAACTAATACAGGATATAAAGAGAAAGTTGGTCTTCTTGACCCACAGACACACATTTTTCCTTCCCAGCAGCAACCACTGTTGCATTTCCACTGTTGCATCATCCTTCCAGAGATATTCTTACAGAGCCCCTCAGTAATTGGCAGGGACATTCACGATCATTTTACAAATGAGGAGCCTGAAGCTCAGAGAGGACAAATCTTGGCCAAGGACCCCCAAGCTAGTCAATGAGAAGGTGAACAGAACCCGAGATTCCTGTCTTTTGGTTTTGTTCTCCTTTGATGTAAAAGAAGTGTCTAGAAGCAGGTTTGACATCAGGGTAGAGAGAGACGAAGAGGGCACCAGGTGAGTGAGAGAAGGGGAGTCCCATGGAGATAATAAAGGGGCATAAAAACTATTAGGATTTCACCTCAGATTGGCTGCATGCAGTTAAATGCAGCACTCTACCAGGTTATTGACAGAGTATAGAGAGAAATTCCATCCAACTACCTTTTGTTGAGTAGCTATTACATTTCAGGTGACAAACTGTATTAAGAACTGTCAACATGAAGCCCTAGTAATATCTAGTAAGGGAGTGAGGCTAGTAAGTAAAGCAATATGGTGAGTGATTAGGAAAAACACACACAAAGAAACAGAGGTACGTACTATGTCCTAAGAAAGCATGGAGTGAAGCATGGTCCTTTCTATTTAGGAAACTGGGAAATGTCTTGAATTTAATTCAGTAGGAGGTTACCAGGTACCCAAGGAGGGGAAAACATCAGAGGCAGAAGGGGAACCATTTATGGAACAATAGGAACATACAAGAGAAGCTGTATCGCAAAGCCACGTGGGAGACACTGTCAGTGCCTGGCCGGTATCCCTCGGCATCTCCGTGTGCTCTCTGTATCTGGGGAAGAGCCCTCAGACAGGGAATGTCAGGAGATTGTGTGTAAATCCCCCAGCGCCTTCACCCCTCAGGTGGGATAATTCTGAGGTGTGTGTTTTCCAGTTTTTTTTTTTTGTTTTTTTTTACAGGATTAAGCTCCTTTTGTCCACTGTGGTAATTGATTTAATAGCTCACCCTTCCTTCCCTGTATCACTTTCCACCTCTTCCTCACTGGTGTTTCCATCACCTCCCAAATAAACTACTTGCACTCAAATCCTTGTCTCAGGATCAGCCTCTGGGAGAATCCAAACTCAAATAAACCATTAGCAGCTCTACATGTGCAAGGAATGAGGTGCAGTGACAGGATATCCTGGAGCAGGGGCCTGTCATGGTGGACTTTTAATGCCCTATAAGGATCGTGGCACCTTTCCCTCTAGGCAATGGGACATTTATTGAAAGTTTAGTAGGGACGTGACATGACCAGATCTGCATTGTAAAAAGCCCACTGTGGTCACATAGCCAATCATTAAATGGTTTTCCTACACTTAGAATGAAATCCTAACTCCTAACTGTGGCCTAAAAGGTATTGCATTACATGGCACATGCCGCCTCTTCATCCTCTGAAAGCTGTGTGTTTGATTTGGCAATTGTTAGACTATTGTTGACCCAGATGGCTCAGCAGGGTCTGAAGCCAGATGAAGAGCTGTGGTAGCCTGGATTATTCTTCTCGCTTCTTCACTCCCTCTTGCCACATGACCTTGCAGTGCGTGAAAGTGGATGGCGTATGTTTCCCTGCTAGACTTCTTCTGGCCAATGGAAGGTGAGCAGAAGTGCAGTGCCTTAGAAGGCATCACACGTTTCCACTCATTCTCTTGCACTCCTGCCATTCAGCACGAGAAGAACATACCCCAGGAGCTGCTGGGCCAGAGGACAGGAGCCACGTGGAGCAGATGAAAACCCAAATTGAAGCCTGGAACCAAACCCAGCCATCCTGCAGCCTGAAGCATGAGTGAGAAAAATAGATGTTTCTGGTTATAAACCCCTGGCCTGTGCATCAGTGCGGCAAGACTGATTCCTGCAGCTGTGGAATGGAAGAGAAGTAGGAAAGTGAACGAGGAGTATTTAACAGCTTAGCTGTAGAGAAGGAGAAGCTAGTGTCGTCTCCCTCCTCCTCCTCCACGTTGCTTTCAGTTTTTGAGCTGCCTAGGATATAAGCCCCTTTCCCATGTAAGGACAACTGTCCACTCTGTGAAACTTTGTGGGATGCGGAGCCCACCTCCCAGGATTCGAGCTAAAAATGCTGGCTCCTCACTTTCCCACTCTTCCTTGTGGACGAATCGTCTGCTAATAAAATCTGCCAGCCCCACCCAGACTGTGAATCAGGTGGAGCTTGTGATGCAAAGAGACAGAAAAGAATCCATGCTTTTGGTGGCAGTGCCATTGTGGCAGCAGCACCCAGTTGGGGGAACAGCCACAGCAGCAGCAGCACCCAGGCCTGTGCTAGAAGGGCTCTCAGTGTAGCTGTGGCATCAGATGCTCATCAGTGGCAGGAGCAGGGGCTTCACTGGTCCAGCTCTGTGGTGTGATGGTGGCTGCTGCCCTGTAAGCAAACCCTCTGAATATGCTGTGGTACCGTGACTGCATTAATGGCCTCAACTCACCTCTCCCTGCATCCGTGTTGTCTTGTCACCTTCCCATTCTGACTCTGGACTCACCCTGTGACTTGATTTGGTCAATGGATATTAGCAAACATTTCATAAGCAGAGGCTTGAAAAGCACTTGTGTGATGGGCTCACTCTTTGTCTTAGCCCATTTGGGCCGCTCTAATAAAATACCACAGACTGGGTGGCTTATAAACAATAGGAATTTATTTCTCACAGCTCTAGAGGCGTGAAGTTCAGCATACAGATGCCAGCATGGTCAGGTTCTGGGAAAAGCTCTCTTCTGCATTGCAGACTTCTCATTGCGTCCTCACATGGTGGAAGGAGGCAGGGTTCTCTCTGGGGTCTCTTTTGTAAGGGCACTCGTTTCATTCATTCCACCCTCATGACCGAGTCACATCCCAAAGGCCCCACCTTCTAATATCACCTCGGGCATTAGGTTTCCAACATATGAATTTTGGGGAAACACAAATATTCAATCCATAGCACTCTTACTGTTGACCTCTGTCATTCCCATTAGAACATGTCTTGGCTGGCCCATTGGATGATGAGACATGTGGCACTAAGCAGAGTCTCCCCGAGTTACCCCAACTCAGGCCGTCCTATTCAGCCAACAGCCAGGTGAGCTTCAGACGTATGAATGAGCTCATCCAAAACCAACAGAGCTCTCTAGCCAACCAACTGTTGACCCCAGATACTTGAGCAAATCCAGGTGAGATCAGCCCCACCCCAGAGAAGCTGAACCCCACAGACTTGTGAACTAAATACTGTTCATGTTATGTGCCACTGAAGATTTGTGGTTCTTTATGTGGCACTATTATGGCAGTAGGTAGCTGATAGTTCTCTAGCCCTTTCCACAAGCCTATGAGCTGCCTTTTCTGCTAAATCAACCAAGAGTTGCTATTTGTTGCTGCTCTGACAGAGAAAGGTTGAATGTAAGTCAGAGAGAAACACGGGGTCAAGGGAGAGGTTGTTAGAGGTTGGAGAGACAACATGCGTATAGGCAGAGTATTGGAGGGAGTTGTATTTATTAATACTAGGACCTAAGTGTGGCTGCACAATAACAGTGCTTTAAACATGATAGAATCTTACAGTTTTTCTCATGTAAAAGTCTCCGCTGGTGTGGCAGCTCTGCTGTGTGAAATTTTCAGGGGCCTCGGCTCCTTGTCTCTAAGCTCTGTCGTATCCTTGCCCAGTGGTTCCAACATGGCTCCCACCACATGCACATCTTGGCTACTGGGATGAGGGAGAGGGAGGATAGGACTTGCTCCTTAATGTTTGGTGTTTATATTTATTTCTTCCCTTTTCAACCCATTCTTAGATATTGGCCACATGGCCACACTCAGCTGCAAGAGAGGCTGGGAAAGGCAAACTTTCTGGCCAACCATGTGTATACGTACAAATTCTGCTTCTGTGGAAGAAAGGGCAAAGAGATAGTATTGGTTCCTACCACGTGAATGGAGAAGAAAGGAAAATTAATGGAACAAGATCTGTATGGTAGACTTGAGTAGCCATTTCCTTCCTTCTTCCTTGGTATGATAAATTGTCTTTTTAGAGAGGTGAGGCAACTGTGTTCCCAGTCTGGGCATAAATCATGGTTTATCTAAATCAGTTTGGCAATCCTACTCAGCTTTGGCAGGATCTTTGCTTCCCCAGCCTCTCCTGCAGCTCTGAGTAGCCATGTGACCCAGTTCTGACCAATAAGCCATGAGGGGCAGGCTGCTGGGGGCTTCTGGGAAGTGGTTTCCTTCCTATGAAAGAGACAAACACAGAGAACTTACTGGCATACTCCTGTTTGGAATACTGGTGTGAGGTACTATAGCAGTCAGCCTACGACCACAAGAGAAAGGGAATTACAGGTGCCAACCTAGAGCCCTGATGCCTTTTTGAGGATTCAAATGACCGTAAGAGACGGGTGGGGGTGAGCCAGTGGAGAAGGGGAGAAAACATATTTGAGCAAGTGAGAACATTGTGTACATGAGAAGGAATGCTCAGAGACGCCCCTCGAAATTTGGATCAGAGTCAGATCATGAGGCCTTTGTATACAGTGGTGTGATTTTCTGTTAGAATTACCTCATTCAGAGTTGGGGCTGGTTCCCCTGTTGTTGGTTGATTCACAACCAAAGCACGACAGGCATTTTCTCTTTATATGTATAGTATCTGTTTTCATTAAAAAAAAACCTAATTACATTGGCCTGATACTGCTACCGTATTTCCACGAAAATAAGACCTAACTGGAAAATAAGCCCTCGCATGATTTTTCAGGATGTTTATAATATAAACCCTACCCCAAAAATAAGCCCCAGTTAAGATCATCAGCCACACGGACGCATTTAGTATGTCCGTTGCAACACATGATGGACGTATTGAATTATAAAAGAATAATACTAATATATAATTAAATATAAATAAATAATATTATTGACATTAATACTGAAAGTAAATGATAATGTAAGTTATAATTATTTATAAATACCCAACCAGGTGTCTTTGGAGGAGAGGTAGACGCCTATGTAAACAGATGAACACGAGACTTAATGCCAAATGACCAATCAGAGTACAGACACAATGCACAAATAACGTGCACACTTGATAATGAACAGATGTGGTTGTGTCTAATATGAATCTTCATAATTCAATATGTCGTGTGTTGTAACAGACGTACTTAATGCATTTGTGTGAAATAAAGAAACGTTTCTGAATTTCGGTGCCTGCAATTTTTCTTCGCTTTTATGTGGACCATCATTCTTAACTGTCATCATTTTTGTTGTCACTCCTGTTTCATGAGTCTTCAATTGACATTTGATTTAATGGTAGATTTAAAGGGAATAATACTTTCACCCCCAAACCAAATGAGTGCAAAAAGAAAGAGCTATTCCGTCGAGTACAAGTAAGGAATCCTGGAGGACTCCCGCGGCAAGAATCTTACGGCTTTCTGCAAAGGGAAGAAGTTGGATTCCGAATGGTCCGAAAATGGCTAGCAGGGTACAATAACCTCAGTCAATAGATGGACGAGGGAAATGCTAAGAAGCTCAAGTGTGGATCAGGTCGACAATCATTATTTCCTGAGGCGGAAGACATCACCTGTGAATGGATTGCTGACAGAAGAGCAAAGGCTTTGGTTGTGCGCAGGGCTGATAGTCAGGCATTTGCCCTTGCAGTGGCACCACAGTTAGAAATATCCCCAGAAGAATTCAAACCATCACAACACTGGCTGGATGGCTTCCTTCAGCGATATGAACTGTCTCTAAGATCAACAACACTGTTCAAGCTGGAAGATACTGAAGTTATTAAACGTGCACTTGCATTCAAGTCCTTTGTTGAATACATCGACTTTTCTAAATACCAACTCTCCAACATGATTGCTGTGGATGAAACTGCAGTGTTTATGGGCCAAGGATCTGAAACGACAATTGATCAGAGGGTTGCCTCGTCAATATACATTCCCTCTACTGGTTACAAAAGGGCACGTGTTACCTGTATTTTGGCAATTCATCTGGATGGAAAGAAAGCCCCACCTCTAATCATCACTAAGAGCAAGAAAGTTAAGGTTGAACGTGTTTCAGACATTTATGTTCTTGTAACCGAAAGAGCCTGGTGCACACAAGCAGTTATAAGGAAGTGGGTCGATTTAATGCTGCCACTTGTTTTGCGAGGTGGACAAAGAGGTGTGCTAGTCTGGGATTAAGCCAGCACTCACCACGCTAAAGAAATGAAGAACTTTCTTCCAGAGAGAAGAATAGATCAAATAATGATTCCCGCAGGAATGACTGCCTATTATATCTTGATATTGCAATAAACAAGCCATTCAAGGACCATCTGCGCATGGAAATCAATGACTACATTGAAAACAGAATGGAGAGAAATCAGCGTGGAAACTTTGTGAAGCCTAGCCTGCAAGAGGTTGTGACTTGGGTGAAGAATTCATGGGCTAAAATCACTGACAGCTGTGTTGCCAGTGCACTATGAGCAGGCTGCATGGACAAGAAGTGCTCATATAAGGAGAGCTCTATCGCTGGACATGAGAGATTGGGGCCAATGGTCCTACAGGAAATGGAGTCGCAAGAAATTCAAGCCAGAATTCGGGGTTTGGAGAGTTATGACAATGTTCCAGAAGAAGATGACATGACTGTATTTGAATAAATGTAGATTGTTGTACATCAATAAATGTAGGTTGTTGTACATGAAAAACTAAAACATCCCCTGACAATAAGCCCTAATGCATCTTTTGGAGCAAAAATTAATATAAAACCTGGTCTTATTTTCAGGGAAATACGGTAGGCTAGAAGTAAATCCAACCTCTATTGTCACCGGGCTCCTCTGGCTCTCAGAGATGCCTCAGAATCCAGACGTAGAGCCTGGTGCCAGAAACAGGGGCAGCCTCTCACCTGTGGCCATCATGGGGGTGCTGACAGATGCCTCGTGCGTGCCCACCAGCTCCTGCTTCTAACCCCACGTGAGTTATACTCGTAGGTATTTTTACTGAGGTTGGGGAGTGTTAAAGAAAACATTGTTCATGACACTTGTTAAAGACTGTAAGGACGACTTTATTCAAGAGGAATTACTGCAATGGAGGTTTTGTCGTGGGGGAGAGAACTTGGGCCCAACTCCGAATACAGCAAAGACAAGTGGAGATTATAGCTAAGTAGCAGGGTGGGGGTGAGTGGATGGAAAGTACCAGGAGGAGATGTAAGGCTGGGAGGATGTTTGCTGAAGGCAGGCCAGTAACACGTGTGGGGATTTTCAGTCAATTCACTCAGCAGGAGTCTTGCTAAAACTGGACCAAGAGGCCAAGGACAGAGCCCACGGTTGGGGCAACTCAAGAAGAGGACTCGAGGAGCCTGACTCAAGTTTGTTTTGGGGGGAGTTCCCAGTACTTGGGGTCCAGCCCCTCCCCAGTTCAATACCCAGACATCCCTTTTGAGGTCCTGTGCCCTCCCTGCAGCTCTGCTCGTGAGGATGCAGGGTCTCAACGCTCCCCGCCAACATGACAGGCGCCTCTGTTTTTTCTTTATTATATAAGGAACTTACACAAATTGGGGGGAAAAAATCACTAACATCCTAATACATGAATGTATTAGGTAAAGGACATAAATAACTTGTAACAGGGACAATGAAACTGGTCAACAAATACATTTTAAATATTCAGTTTTAGGAGTAATTAATAAGGTTCAAAAATTAAAGTATGGGTTTTTTTTTTTACTACGTAAGTTAAATGGGAAAACATATCAAAATGGAAAATAACTGTAAAATAATAATAGTACCAAATGTTGGCAAACATATGCTAAACCCGGTGGCTAGCCTTCAAGTTGACCCTCAATGATCCCGCCTACTGGTATTTCCATCCTTGTGGAGCCCACTCCCCATCCTCTCCTCCTGGGTTGATGTGTGTGACCATCGCATGCACCTGAAATAATGGATGTCACTCTTGAGATTAGGTTATAAAAGGTACTGTCCCTTCCATTTCGGTCTCTCTCACTCTTGAATCACTTGCTCTGGGGGAAGCCAGCTGCCATGTTATGAGGACACTCAAACAGCCTCTAGAAAGGTCCATGAGGTGAGGAACTGAGGTATCTGGCCAACATCCAGCAAGACACTGAGACTTCCTGCCAATAAGCACATGGGTGAGCTTGGAGGAGGATCTGAGGGTCTCTTCCACCGCCCCTCCCCCAACTCCAACCCCCACAGAGCATTCAGGTGACCACAGCCCCAGCCAACGCTGGACGCCACTGCCTGAGACACCCTGATCCAGAACCACCAGCTAAGCCACTCCCAGGAACTAGGACATAATAAATATTTGTTATCATAAGCTCCTGAGATTCGAGGTAATTTGTTACAAAGCAATAAATAATACAGTATTGGAGGGGGGAAATAGTCAAATATACTATATACTTAAAGTGTGAAGAAAACAGTTTTCTGTCCTACCTCTTCGTAGCCACCCAGACGTGCTCCTCAGAGGCCAGTGCCCAAACGCCAGACCACCACTGCCAGACTTTCTGTTTTGAGAAGAAAAGTAAATGTCTCTTTCTTGAAAGGCTACCATTGTTTGCGTTTCTGTTCTTTGCAGCCAAATTTACTGCTAACTGATAGGCTGTAAAGCCTTATAATATTCTCACTGGCATTGTTATACCCCCCTCCCCCCATCCCCGACCTAATAAAGCAAGGAATCCAGCTGAGAGGAGCTGGCAGCGATATGTTCTGCTGGGATCACAAGTCAAATTGTGAAAGGAACTGTAAATATAAAGTTCTTACTGTAATTGACTTAATCTAAGATTAACTCATCATGATTAGATTAATGGCACCATTTCAGGAACTGAGAGAAAAAGCCTATTAATTAAATTATGCTTGATGCTTTCTCATCACTTTGAACTTCTGTTTTCTACTTATCACAATAATTTTTAAACTTAGTTAGACATAGATTTTTCAATCATGTATCAATAGTTATAAGAACGTTCAACTTTAGGAGTAACTGATAAACTGCAAAAAGACAATTTCGCGTTGACATCCTTAGCATATTTGCTTCTGTCTTCCTGCATGTTGCCTCAGAGTAACAAAATAGCTGCTGAAGCTCTAGGTATCACAGCACATTCAAGTTAAGAAGGAATGGTGCCAGCCACATCATCCTCCTTTATCAGGAAAAGCAAGTCTTCCTAGAGCCCCTAGCGGTTTTCTGCTTATGTGTCATTTGCTGGAACTGTGTCCCATGGACACCCTTGATACAAGCTAATAACTGGAAAAGCAAACATTTTGCCTGTGTCTCAGTTCATTGCCATCCTGAACAAAAGCAGACTTCTGTTGGCAAAGAAGGAGGAACTGGGTACTGGGAAGGAAGCTAATGGTGTCTGTTACAACACAGATTAATAAATAGTAGTTTTATATGCATAATAAATAGTAGTTGCCCCTGGGCATACAGTAAAAATAATGATAGCAAAAATACTTAGATAGTACAGTGCTACTCTGTTCCAGGGTACAGGTCTGAGTGTTTTAAATATATTAACTCATTTCATCCTCACAGCCACTTTAGGAGGTAAATGCTGTTATTACCCTTGTTTTAATTTATTTCTTATTGTGCCTCATCTGCTCACAACTAGATTTAGTGTAATCCTTGGTGCAGGACATAGTATTCATTGCTCCACGCATGGCTCTCTGTTGTTTACTTTTCATATAGTAGTTATTTTTAATATTGTAATAGTCCCTCCAATCCTCCACCCAAAATAAAATGAGGATCTTGTCAATAATTTGCCTCTGACTGGATGGTCCACCCAACCCATGTCGCTTCCTCCCCCGGCCCAAAGTAATCCTCCAGAATCCAAAGGTCATCATTTCTTTACTTTCCTTGTACAATTTTGTACTTTTGTTGCATCTATATATGGTCCTAAAAATGTGTGTGAGTGTGTGTTTAATATGTATCTATGGTTGTTTTTAACTGTCTTATCATCTTTTGATACTTTTTTGTCACTTATTACTACATTGCTAAGATTCATTCATATTGTTGTGTGTTGCTACAGTCGTTTGACAACCATTTAAAATCCAGTGTGTGAATATGTAACAGTTTACTCATCCTCAAACCATTCTTTATTGAAGTACTGTCGCGTCCCACGCAACAGAGGCAGTGAGGGTGCGAGAAGGGGCGGCTTGGGTTAAGTTTTAAGAAAGAAACAAACAGAGGCTTAATGTTGTTAAATCTCAGAAGGCCAGGGGGCCTCACAGTCTCAGAGGACTGGAGACCCTAATCGGACGGACGGACTGGAGTCTTTTATTGACACTCCTACAAGTAACATTGTTTCTTACATAGTCTGTGAGACTCATACATCATAGCAGAAAAAGTGTTTATTTCAATCACCCTTTGTCTGTTAACAGCCAAAGCACAAGGTCCTACAATGTCTTAATTAAGGTATGTACGTTTTCAGGGACAAGTCTCTCATATTGTAACAGTTGCGTTGAGATAAGTGGAGAGAACTGGTCTTCATTGTTCTCATGACTTCTCTCACAAACAGGTGCGAGAGAAAAGCCAGAGCCAGCAGTGGCTTTTCCCAGGCAGGGAGAAGGAGAGGCAAGGCCCTTTCCCATATTTTTCTAAGGCATCATGTCGGGGGTCTCCACTCGGTTCTGCCTGACTTGGGTTGTATCTCCCGTGAGATATCTTACCCGTCTTTGGCTGCAAACCATCTTTTGGAGACCAGATAGACAATGTGTAAACACAAGAATGGAACAAAGTCCCAGAAAGGCACAGTCTCAGACTCTTCTTTCCTTAAGGAAAGACCCGGGGGGACAATCGGCTAGGTTGTTGTGTGACTACAAAGTACCTATTTCGTACTTATTGGTTGTTTTCTTTTCTGGTTATTCACTAGTCTATCTCTGTCACATCCATGTTTGCTAATAATTTTCTGTGATTCCAGCAGTTTTTCTACATCCTCTGTAATGGCTGCATGAGATCCCGCCTCTTTTGCAAGACTTGCCATCATGCTTTGCAAATGATTTGCCTTGGGTTGTCAGCTGTTTACACTGGGCTACGTGAGAAAGGCTGACTTATAAAGACTTTGATCTGATGGGCTTATTAGGGCACAGAGAGCCCATACTCTCAGCCAAGAGGAATATTGGGGGGAGGTGGGGAAGGTCAGTTCATTGTTGAATATTTCATTGTTATGATCTGTAAACAATACTATAAATAGGGCCCCTTGAGAATGGATATGGAGCTGCCATGAATGTCTTATACCTCACATCTTTGGAATTGTTAGAAAAGAGCAAAATAACCTTTGCACTGGGCCTAAGCAACCCTGTGCCTTGCAAAAAACTGTTTGCAAATAACAAGAAGCAGTTATTATGACTCCTGGACTGAAAATATAAGACATTGCTTAGAATTATCATGACTGTGTTATATTATCTGCCCCAATATATTATCTGCATCAATAGCCTTCCTTCTATTGATGTAATTGTTCCCCTTTCCTTTCTCATAAATACTGATCACCTTTGTTTCCTAATCAAAACACTATTCGGGCTTCTGCCTGAATCAGTGCATCTCGAATGGCTATTGTTATTGATCTCAATAAGTGCTTGTTGCCTCTCACTTTGAAAGGACGGTTTCTTTTTATCTCTTCTTTTTTTAGCTTAGCAGATCACTTTCTTTTTTCATTTATTGGGGTGACAGTTGTTAGTAAAATTACATAGATTTCAGGTGTACAATTCTGTATTACATCATCTATAAATCCCATTGTGTGTTCACTACCCAGAGTCAGTTCTCCTTCCATCACCATATATTTGATCCCCCTTACCCTCATCTCCCACCCCCCACTCCCCTTCCCCTCTGGTAACCACTAAACTATTGTCTGTGTCTATGAGTTTTTGTTTCCCATTTGTTTGTCTTGTTCTTTTGTTGTTTTCGGTTTATATACCACATTATCAGTGAAATCATAAGGTTCTCTGCTTTCTGTCTGACTTATTTCGCTTAGCATTGTACTCTCAAGATCCATCCATGTTGTCCCCAATGTTCCTATATCATCTTTTCTTACCGCCGAATAGTATTCCATTGTGTATATATACCACAACTTCTTTATCTATTCATCTATCGAAGGACATTTTGGTTGTTTCCAGTCTTGGGCACCGTAAACAAAGCTGCAATGAACATTGGAGCACACATGTCTTCATGTATAAATGTTTTCAGATTTTTTGGGTAGATACCCAGGAGAGGGATTGCTGGGAACATGTTAATTCTATTCGTCATTTTTTGAGGAACCTCCACACTGCCTTCCATAACGTCTGCACCAGTCTGCATTCCCACCAACAGTGTATGAGGGTTCCTTTTTCTCCACAGCCTCTCCAACACTTGTTACTATTTGTCTTGTTGATGATAGCCATTCTGACTGGGGTGAGGTGATATCTCATTGTGGTTTTTATTTGCATTTCTCTGATGATTAGTGATGTTGAGCATTTTTTCATATGTCTGTTTGCCATTTGTATGTCCTCTTTGGATAAATGTCTCTTCAGGTCCTCTGCCCATTTGTCAATTGGGTTGTTTTTTTGTTGTTGAGTTTCGTGAGTTCCTTGTATATTTTGGATATTAGCCCCTTATTGGAGGCACTGTTTGCAAAAATCTTTTCTCATTCAGTTGGTTGCCTCTTTATTTTGTGGTTGGTTTCTTTTGCTATGCAGAAGCTTTTAAGTTTTATATAATCCCATTCGTTTATTTTAGCTTTTACTTCCATTGCCTTTGGAGTCAAATTCATAAAATGCTCTTTGAACACAAGGTCCATAAGTTTAGTACCTATGTTTTCTTCTATGCAGTTTATTGTGTCAGGTCTTATGCTTAAGTCTTTGATCCATTTTGAATTAATTTTGGTACATGGTGACAGATAGCAGTCCAGTTTCATTCTTTTGCACGTGGTTATCCAATTCTCCCAGCACCGTTTATTAAAAAGGCTGTCTTTCCTCCATTGTATGTTTTTAGCTTCTTTGTCAAAAATTATCTGCCCATACTTATGTGGTTTTATTTCTGTGTTCTCAATTCTATTCCATTGGTCTATGTGTCTGTTTTTCTGCCAATACCATGCTGTTTTGATTATTGTAGCCCTGTAATACAAGCTAAAGTCAGGGAGTGTGATACCTCCAGTATTGTTCTTTTCTCTTAAGATTGCTTTGGCTATCGGGGTCTTTTGTAGTTCCAAACAAATCTGATGATTTTTTGTTCTATTTCTTTAAAAATTGCCATTGTGATTTTGATGGGGATTGCATTAAGTCTGTGTATTGCTTTGGGTAATATGGCCATTTTAACTATGTTGATTCTTCCAATCCATGAGCATGGAATGTCTTTCCATTTCTCTGTGTCTTTTTCAATTTCTTTCAAAAATGTCTTATAGATTCCAGCATATAGGTCCTTCACATCTTGGTTAACAATGGAGGGCCAAGGATGCTTTACTGACCAATCAGTGCTGCTTTCCAGTGATTCATCAGTGATACTTTGAAGGAAAGATGTTGATCAAAATGAGGGAAATGTCAAAAAAATATTAAACAGAGCCACTTTAAACGAGTGGAGCTGCCATCCCAGAGGAACTGCTTTGGGACATTAAAACCAGGCAAATAACCTTTACACTGGGCCTAACGCAACATTATGTCTCAAAGAACAGTTTGCAAAGATAACAGGAAAGCAGTTATTCTGACTGCTGACCTGTATATTTTAATTGTTTAGTATTAGCCTCACTATGTTGTTATTTGCACCAACAGAAATGCCTTCCTTCTATTGATGTAATTGTTCCCCTTCCCTTTCTCGTAAATACCTTTTTCTTCCTTACAGGTATATTCTGTGCGTTTCTGTCTGAATCAATGCTTCCCAAATAGCTACTCTTTTTTTTGTTGTTGTTTTTAAACTCAAATGCTTGTTTCTTCTCACTTTGAAAGCCTTTTTATTTTTAGGTTAACACACCCATAGAAAGAGGTGGACAGATCATAAGTGTACAGTGGATTTTCCCAAAGGGAACGTTGGGATAAACAACACGCACATCAAGGAACATTTCCAGCTCCAGAAAACCCTCTTGAGATGTACTCAGTCATAAACCAACCTCTCCCCAAGTAGCTCTTAGCTTGATTTTTGACAGCAGAGATGAGTTCCGTCAGGTGTTGGTAGAATGGAATATTACAGGGAAACCCCTCGGTATCTGCCTCTTACTCAACATTATGTCCCTGGGTCTCACCCCTAAGGCTGTGTGTGGTTGTAGATTATTCATTCCCACGGCTACAGGGGGTCAGTTATATGAACAGGACCACACTTCTGTCCTCTCACGTTCATGGGCATTTGTGTTACACCCAGATTTCACAAATCATGATGCCATGAACGATTTTTTCATATATTCTGGCACACACATGCACGCGTGTCTATTAGGTATATAAGTAGGAATAGAAATGTTTGGTCATATGGCGAGTGAATGTTTGGCTTTAGAATCTATGGCCAAAGAATTTTTCAAAGTATTTGAATCAATTTACTCTCCCACTAGCAATATATGAGAGATATAATTAAATTCTTGCCAACAATTGGTTTTCTCTGACTTTTTCATTTTAGCCATGATATCCCATTATAGTTAATTTGAAATTCCCGTCTGACTAAATTGTTGGGCAATTTCTGTAAATTTATTAGGCATGTAAATATCTTCAATAGGACACTGGACTTGACTAATTGTTAATAAATGAATGGGACTCCTGTAATGTGCCAGCATTTTTTAACTGTTATGGTCCTTTTGTTTTAAATGGATCTGTGGTCAAAGACCTGTGATATAATAAAACAATTTGGTCTTTGTCCCCAGTTCCTGACACAGAGTTACTAAAACCTTTGAAACCTCCTCTGTGAGAAAAGTGTTTTTTGGGTGCCAATGATATGACTCTTGGCTGAGGGGTCCTAGAGAGCTTCGGGACGAGGGATCGTCACCAAAAAGACCAGCCATGATTAGAAGTTTGCAACTTTCAGCCTCACTCCCTGACCTCTGGGGAGAGGAGCTGGAGGCTGAGTTCAATCACCAATGGCCAATAACTTAATCAATCAGGCCTATGTCATGAGACTTACATTAAAAACAAAACCTAAATCGACAGAATTCAGAGAGCTGCCGAATTGCTCATCACATCCACGTGCTGGGAGGGTGACACACTCCACCTCAGTGACAGACGCTCCTGTGCTGGGGACCCTTCCAGACCTCGCCCTACGGACCTCTTCATCTGGCTGCTCACTTGTATCCTTTATAACCAACTGTAACAGTAAGCTTAGCATATTCCTGAGTCCTATGAGTTGTTCTAGCAAATTATTGAACTTGAAACGGGGGACCCCCAACTTACTACCCACATCAGACAGAAGTGCAGGCAACATGAGGCAGACCGGAAACTTGTGACTTGCGTCTGAAGTGAGGGCTGTCTGTGGGACGGAGCCCGTAACCTGTGGGGTCTGATGTAACTCCAGGTAGTGGCAAAATTCCCTGATTGTGGGACGCCCAGGTGGTGTCCGAGAATCATAGAGTTGGTTCAGTGGAGAGAAAAAATCCCTCACATCCCACAAAGAAATTTAGAGTAAGAGTGAGCAAGTCAACCTCCCCCTTGGATGTCAATTATTAGTCCCTGTTTTCCAGCCAAACCTGAGTGCTTATAAACTACCAGAGAAAGTTCTAGTCTCAGATGTTTGCTCCGAGAATTGAAATTAGTCATTTTTTTTACATCGTTCACCTTGAACACCTGAACTCTTTTCCTACATTAGAAAAATTCCACACAGAGACTCTTGTGAGAAGCAGAGGCCACTTCCCTCTATAATGGAGGGAAACACACTGTCCTCAACACTCTTGCAGCTGGACACAGCATGAGGCTCCCCGGTCAGGTGACCACATGGCAGACTCTGATTCAGGACGTGGTAACACAGAGGCTGGAACCGAGCAGAACGCATTAGGCAGTAACAACACAGCTGCCAGGAGCAGCAGTGACAGCAGTCAAGGCTGCAGGTTCGGGGTCCACATGGATGTCAGTGGTGTGAGCAGTGACACGTGTGCCCAGCAGCAGGGGCCGTGGTTCCCACGTGGGACCTGAGCTTGGGGGACTGTGGGTCAGTTCCTGGTGCGTGGGTTCTATTCTGTGGCCTGCCCAAAATAGTATTTTGCCAGAATGTTTTACACACGCACACGTGGGGTGCGTGAGGTCAGACAATTAAGTTTGTGAACTTGTAACAATCTTGCTAATCTTTTTAGACATCAGAGGGATTATTCATTATGAATTTGTACCAACTGGACAAACAGTTAACCAAGTTTACCATTTGGAAGTGCTGAAAAGGCTGCGTGAAAGTTAGACAATCTGGACTTTTCACCAACAATTCATGGCTCTTGCATCACGACAATGCACCAGCTCACACGGCACTGTCTGTGAAGGCGTTTTTAGCCAGTAAACAAATAACTGTATTGGAACATCCTCCCTACTCACCTGATCTGGCCCCCAATGACTTCTTTCTTTACCCGAAGATAAAGATTGAAAGGAAAACTTATGATGACATTCAGGACATCAAGGGTGATATGACAACAGCTCTGATGGCCATTCCAGAAAAAGAGTTCCAAAACTGCTTTGAAGGGTGGACTAGGCACTGGCATTGGTGCACAGCTTCCCAAGGGGAGTACTTCGAAGGTGACCATAGTGATATTCAGCAGTGAGGTATGTAGCACTTTTTCTAGGATGCGTTCCCGAACTTAATTGTCTGACCTTGTGTGTGTGCATCTGTGTGCGTGTGCGTGTGTGTGTGTGTGTGTGTGTGTGTCTAAATTAGAGAAAAATCGATTCCGTTGTTTGCTCCCAGAAATCAATCTTGGGAATAGTTTCAGGAGCGAGCTTTCAGAGATTTTATTACACTGACCTGTGACCCACTCCTAACTCCCACCTGACGCTGCCCCATGGTAGAGAAAACATGTAACTCCCAACATCACGTCTCATAATTGACGATATATGTCCTCCCCTTTCTGAGGAAAAACACCTTTAAAAGGTTATTTAAGACCATTTCCCACCCTGAGCTCCATCACTGACCTCAGAGGTTCCCAAGGTGGCTGAGCCCCAGGACAGCTTGTGGGCTTCTTACAAACACTCAGGCCTCTCCCAGACCCACTGTCTCGGAGAACAGGACACAAGCCCAGGAGTCACTTCAGTAACAAGCCCTGCAGGTGAGGCTGACGCACAGCCCTGTGGGAATCCTGGTGACGGTCTTGCTACTAAAAGTGTGATGTGAAGACCAGCAGCGGCACCAACCTCCTCATGAATCCAGAGTCTCTTCTCTGCTCCAGACTTCCTGAGTCTTAATGTCCAGGGGATTCCCACCCAGGGAAGTTTGGGACTCACTGGTCTACGTGCCTTATCGACGTGGAGCCAGAACTGTGCCGTCTGCATAGGTGTGTGGTCTGATCAGATCACAGCACTGGGGGTCCAGGGTTCAGTCCTGTTCCTTTCTCTTCTACAGCCATCACTCCCTTGGTGACCTCAACTGTGCTCAAGGCTTTAAATCTCATTTATATGTGTCACCTCCCAAGTCTATTTCTCCAGCCCAGATATTTCCCCTAATCTCTAGACTGATCTCCCAACTGCCAGTCCGATGACCTCACTTGTATTTCTAAGAGGCATCTCAGCTCCAGCATCTTTAATATAAATGTCTGTGAGGCTCCCCACCCCTCAGATATGATTCTTCCAGAGTCTTCTCCATTTCTGCTGAGAGCAACTCCATCATTCTACTTGTATCCTCTGAGATGTTGGGTGTCCCTGACTCTCACACCCCAGACTCACCCATTAGGAAATGCTGTAATGTCCACCTTCAGGACGTACCCAGACCCCCACTCCCACTATTCCCACTACTCACCCCCAGTGGCAGCAGGTCCAGCCCAGAACCCTGTAGATTCCTCCGGCTTCCTGACGGCCTCCCTCCCCCAAGTCTGTTCTCAGCAACGAAGCCCCAGCGGTCCCCTGAAAGAAGGTCACACGATGTCCCCTTCTGCTCCTACCTGTCTTGTACCTCCCACCTCACTCAGCACACAGCTCACTGCCCTCTACCATCCTCCCGGCCACGTGGTCTGGCCGCACCTGTCTCTTCTCCATCACTCTCTGCTGCAGCCACACCGGCTTGCTGTTCTTTCCAGAAACCAGACAACTCCTGCCCCAGACATTCCCACTGCAGGTTCCCTGCCTTGAAAGAACAATTCCTTATGTCCTTCCCATCATCCCTCAAGGTCAGCTTCCCAGTGAGGCCCCCTGAGCAGCCCAAGCAAAACAGCTGTCTTCTCTGTCCCCACACTCCACACTCTGGATCCCCTTCCCCACTGCATTTTCCCGGAACACTTATCTCCTTCTAATATAAACACCTTCCTCATTTATTGTGCTTATAGGATATAGTCTGTCTCTTCCCACTGGAACAGACGCTCCCAAGTGTAGCCATTTTTCTGACTTGACTTCAGTGATGTATCCCAGATGCAGACACTGTCACACATCTGGCACACGGCCAATGTCAGTGAATGATCAGTGACAGCGCCTCCCTGTTCTAAGGACAGTATCTTTATTAATGTAGCCTTGGGTCACATGCTGTTTTGTGGCAGCTGCAGCACCAAGTCCCCTCAAACTGGCATCAGTGCCACCTCCACTTCTCACAGGTGCTGCTCTCCCCCCTCTACCCTTCTTTCTCCCACACCTGCCCTCCTGCTCACCACAGCAGTTACATTTCCCTCTTCAGGAACAGTGAGCCCTGACTTATGGTGCCCTTTTGAAACCAAATATAAATCTCAAGCAAACCCTGCTTCATAAATCTGAGCTAGGACTGGGGCCAGCACTAGAGCTCAGGGCAGGGAGAGAGGGCGGCGAGCAGAGAGAATTCCAGCAGGAACTTATCTAAGATGGGAAATCACAGGATCCCTCCTCTGCTCATTCCAGAATCTGGTTCCTCTGATAGTTTGGGAAAAGATGGAAAGAACCATCAAGCCCTGGAAGGAGGCGAGAGATGGAGGAGCCTGAAAATTCATCCCTCAAGCCACATACTCCTGTGTGCAGGGTCCCCTGGTCCTTGTGGGGACAATAACAAGTAAAACACCTGCTGCAACAGATAGGGGACACACAGAGGAGAATGAGACCAGGACTCGTAACAAGAACAAGCAGTCATATTCCTCTATAGAAACAACAAATGAACACCCAGAAGATGGGGGCTGAGGGCCGGGCCAGGCCTGAGCCTTGGTGACCCAGCCACACGAAGCTGTCACTGACAAGACCAGACCTGGGTGATGTTCGATTCCGTGTGACCACAGGTCCTGCTGGGACAAGGTCCTACTGAAGGAACAAGGACAAAGGGACAGAGAGGTGACCCTGGAGAGGAGCGACCATGTCAGAGCCCACGATGCACTGAGCCCCAACTGGGCTCAGGCCGCGTCCACGCTCGGTCCTCACAGCCTCTCCTGTCTCCACTGCAACAGACTCAGCACATCAAATACACGGATTCGGGAAGGTTCTCAGGTCATCCATTTATTTCCGCTCCAACTTTTCTCCTTTAATTAATCCCTCAACCGTTCATAGCAAGAAATGAAAAAACAAATTCATATCCAGATTCTTATTTCCATAGAAAGTAAAAGTTGCCGCTCAGTGTAACATGAAGTAAAGGCGGGGATGGAAACAGCCTCTGCTGGAACAGGACAGTGGGTCAGGGAAGAGACTCAGTCAGTGTGGGGAGGGGGCATGGAGGGCAGGGGGCGGGCATTCTCTCATCTCCTCACATGATGCGAGAGGAACGCAGATACATTCAGATGCCCTTTGCAGAAAGAGAGATCAGAGGTTCCCGTGTCACAAAGCGGGGGCAGGAACAAATCTTGCATCATCAGTCCCCACAGGGCAGCTGTCTCACGCTGTAGAAGAAAATAATCACGAACAAATTCAGGTGAGTGGCTGTAAGTGGTGACATTCTCAATAGTCTATGGCTGCTCAAACTGTCCCTAAGAATCCCCAGTACCCAGTCCTGTCCCCTTTGCCCCCCCCCCCCCCATCTTCAGGCCTCCAGGTCTCACCTTTAGAAGCCGCGAGGGACGCATCAGAGCCCTGGGCACTGTCACCGCCTGGGAGAGAACAAAACAGGATGTGGTCAGAGCTCACAGCAGATATGGCTAAAGGAGGAATTATGGGGGTGGGTGAGCACCCAAGGGCTTCAATCTATTCCAAGGGTTACAGGGATCACCCCCCTCCACACTCACCTGCAGCCTGAGCGTAGCTCCCTCTTTTTCCACCTGTGGGAAGAAAACATCACATGAAAAGCCAAAAGGAAGCAGGACCATAAGATCCTAAAGGAACCCCCTCATCGTGGACCCCAGAGAAGTTTCCAGAACTGTGACTGCAGACCCACTACGGCTAGATCAGGAAAGCTAAGGAAAATACATGTGTGGGGACAGGACCAACCACCCTCCTGGAGGTCTGTCCTAAGCAGGGAACTTTAGCTCTGACCTGTGACTATTGAGAATCAGGTCCCCATCACCAGAATCACCAAGGTGATAAATCTGTGCCTCATTTTCACATGTGCATTAATAAAGTGTTAGCAAATAGGGCCCCAGACAGGGAAAGCACACGTGTGTGGATGGTGCTTCCCACTAATGAGGCAGGACACACATCTACCTGGGGCTTGAAATGCCCCAGTGGGACAAAACAACTCAGTCCCCGCCCCTTCCCTACCTGAGCACTTCCTCCTGCACAGCACAGCTCCAGGGACCGCAGCTCCAAGGAGGACCAGCCCAGCAATGATGCCCACCACCATGGCAGCGGGGATGGCGGCCTGAGGAGGCGGCTCTGGAAGGGAAGGGAAGGTGAGGGCCCTGACCCCAGGCCCCGACCTGACGTCCTCCAGAGGCCCCCGCTTTCCCTGAGAAGAGGCTCTGTGCCCACGGCCCCATCCGTACCCCATCTCAGGGTCAGGGGCTCAGGCAGCCCCTCGTGCTGCACATGGCACGTGTATCTCTGCTCCTCTCCAGAAGGCACCCCCACGGCTGCCCACTTCTGGAAGGTCCCGTCCCCTGCAGGCCTGGTCTCCACGAGCTCCGTGTCCTGGGTCAGGTCCTCCCCATCACGCTGCCAGGTCAGGGTGATCTCCGCAGGGTAGAAGCCCAGCGCCCAGCACCTCAGGGTGACGTCATGGTCAGAGGTGCGGTGGTGGGTCACGTGTGTCTTTGGAGGGTCTGAGGGGAAGGGTCAGAAAATTCAGGACCTTTGCATCCCTCAGGGGACACTCCAGCAGTGGGCATGTGACCATCCTGAGACTGGTCAGGACAACTGGGTGGGGGAAGGGAGCACAAAACCCACACACCACACTGGACACAGGCATCCGGGATAATCTCTAGTCTTTAGAAAGTTCCAGAATCAGAATAAGACAGCCCGGTCTCAGACAGGTCTCTGATGGAGAGAAAAGGGATTCCTGGTCCTGAGCTGGGTGGAGGCCACATGACTCAGAAAAGCTGGGGTCACAGCTCAGTCACACTGTGTGCGGGGCAGCGAACAAGGCCTGAGAGAGAAAGTCCCCCGGGTTCCCAGAGCAGCTGCCAGAGTCACAGGGAACCGCTGCTCAGTTATTTCTGAGACGGGCCCCCCTCCATCCCCTGAGAGACTGCACCCCTAACTGTCCCTGAGAGAAGGGGGGCCCTCGGGGTCGCTCTCTGGTACCGGATCTGAAAACCCAGGCGGACTCCATCTCTCGGGGTCGGGGAGGGGGGTCCGGGTGTTGATCCCATTTCCTCCTCTCCTCGTAGGAGCCCCCGCGGCCCCTCACCTGCGCGCTGCAGCGTCTCCTTCCCCTTTTCCAGGTATTTGCCGAGCCACTCCACGCACGTGCCCTCAAAGTAGCCCCTCCGTCGCTCCGCCTCATCGGCCGCCTCCCACTTGCGCCGGGTGATCTGAGCCGCCGTGTCCGCCGCGGTCCAGGAGCGCAGGTCCTCGTTCAGGGCGATGTAGTCGGCGCCGTCGTAGGCGTCCTGCCTGTACCCGCGGAGGAGGCGCCCGTCCGGCCCCACGTCGCAGCCGTACAACCTCTGGAGGGTGTGAGACCCTGACCCCGCCCCGCCGTCAGCTCCGACCTTTAACCCCGACCTTTAACCCCGCCCCGCCCACCCCGCAGTTTTGGCGCCTGAACTGAAACTGAAAGCGGATCAAAGGCCCCGCGGGCTCTTCCCGGGGGGAGGGGCCGGGCGGGTCCCGCAGCCTCGGGGTGAAGCTTGGACCCGGAGACTCGGGGAGACCCCGGCCCGTCCGTGGGGGTCGTGACCGGGACCCGGGCCGCGTCGCTCACCGGCCTCGCTCTGGTTGTAGTAGCCGCGGATGTTGTTAAGGCCCACTCGGTAATTCTGTGCGTTGCTCTTGCTGATCTGCGTGTTCCGGTCCCAGTACCCCGGCTCCACCTGCTCCCCCACGGCCCCTCCATCCACGCCGCCCGCGGCTCCATCCTCGGACTCGCCGCGTCGCTGTCGAACCGCACGAACTGCGTGTCGTCCACGTAGCCGACGGCGATGAACCGGGGCTCCTCGCGGCCGGGCCGGGACCAGGAGGTGGAGAAATACCTCAGGGAGTGGGAGCCTGGGGACGGGGACGGGGACGGGGAGGGGCTGAGACCCAGGCGACCCTCCTCCCGGCGCGGGTCCCGGGTCCGCGGCCGATGGGCCGGGAGGGGCGGGGACCCGGGAGACGGAAAAGTGGGGGGACGGAGACGGGAGGGGGCGGGACACGGGGCGGGGTCTGGGCTGTGGGGACACATCCTCCCCGGGGTCCTGCGTCCCCACCGGGCGGTCCCCTCGCTTTCCCCCCGCGGAGGCCGTTCCCTCCCGACCCCGCACTCACCCGCCCGGGTCCCCGTCAGGCCCAGGGCCCCCGAGAGCAGCAGGAGGAGGGTTCCGGGGCCCATGACGCGCATCCTCGGGGTCTGGGGACACTTTATAACCGGAAAGGCGGTGACACTGATTGGCTTCTCTGGGAACCGGACACGCAATGGGAGTGAGAACTGGGGCCGCGTCACGAGTTTCCAGACAGGAGGACCCGACACAGGTTGTGAGAAGGAGAAGTGAAACCGCGGGGAGGTGGGGACTCCCCAACACTGAGCTTCCCCGCCCCAGACTCCGCCCTCAGGGGACCTGGGACTCTGCCCTGACCCCTCCTCCTGCACTGAGCGCTCTGTGTCACGCTGTCACCCTGAGTCCTGACCCAGGGGCGGTCTGAGGAACCAGGCTGGGCTCTGCCCCTTTTCCTCCTCTTCTCTTCCCGGAATCCCTCTCCCTGAAATGGACGCCCTGCCTCCCACCCTTTACCTCTCCCCCTGGACCCTTCTGGGCGAAGACACCCCCTGGGAACTTGGTGCCACAGAGTGAGCTCGCCCTGGGAATAGAGGAAGGACAGGGCTTTTCTCTTTCACCCTGGAGAAGTTGTGTCTGAAAACACCTGCTAGAGATTCTCATAGAGACCAGTCTCTTTGTTGTTTATCAACCACAGTGGGAACAAGCTTGGAAACCCCTGATCACCAGGAAGCTAATTTGTAAAACCGTGATTTGTCCCCCTTGGTGCAGAAATGTGTGTAAACAGCGCCGCAGCCAGACTCTCAAAGCTCCTAAGTCTCACTTTCCCAGACGGTACACCTGTGACTCCGGATGTTTCTACTGTAAAATGATCTTCATTCCGCAGCCCTGAGTTTGTCTGTTGAGTCCCCGCATCCTCAATCCAAAGAAAAACGTGGAAGCAGTTTGTTACTGTGCATTTCAACGAGGAACATGGACAACCTCAAAGCTGCAAGTGTTCAAAGCAGTTAAAATGCCCTTCACCAGGGCTCCTATGTTGCCTGTTTTTATGAATAATTCACATCTCAGCAGTGCACATATTTTATTGGGACACATAATTATTACTTTTAAACTGAGTAGCACAAGGAGGCGATTAGAGTTTAGGCAGCTCCACAGAACACCCCGCTCGGTCCCAGATAATTTACTAAAGATCTATAACACAACGTATTTCAACCTGAGAGTTCCACTGCTTTAGAACCCTTCACCTCTGCCTCTTTCCCTCCCCCTGCTTCTCCAGCCCTTCTCTGTCTCTCTCACCCCTCAGGCCCTCTTCCCTCTTAGTCCCCACCACCTTCTCATATTAATTTTTGCTCCAAAAGACGCCTTAGAGCTGATTGTCCGGCTAGGTCTTATTTTTGGGGAAACACGGTATGTTCTGATGGCTGCAGCTGCTACATCGGGAAAACATTCTAGACCAGTCAGTCACTCAGATTAGGGAGACTTGTGCCAGAGTGTAAATCAATGCACTGCTTCCTTCATGAAGAAAGTCTCGCTATGACAAAAATATCAGCTGAACTGAACAGTATGCTTATCGATGTGGAGAATTATGAATTACATAAAGATGAATGTATTGAATTTGAAGTCATTCCCTTCATTATGCGATAAAATGGAAACAGCATGAACAGTTGTTTTTACACGCCCAGTTGCAATGATTACTGAGGGGGACAGTTCTGTTGAGAATGTTTGATCTATAGGAAGAATCTTAATGTTTTGGCAACGTAGAGACGAGTCTAGTGACGATGTGAAGTGCACAGTCAGACTTGTTTATAAGACAGCCTTGACCTTAACGTTTCCATGCACCATGTTTTTCACTGGCGAATAAAATCTAAGAGCAAAAGCAAAAGATAGAAGCTTAGAATAGTTTCTGTAAATTGTTATGACATGTTCTTAATTTAATAACAATTATCACCAAAACAGGTGATAATCTTGAAATTTCACATCTATAAACATGCTCACAGAAAACCTTTCATAATTTCATAGGATGTTTCGATTTTATTTTCTGTCAAAAGAGGCCATATGCATTGGAAATTCATAGATCCAGAATTCATTTTTTCATCCAAAAATAATTTGAGTATAACTATAAACTTATAAGATCATATTTTGGAACTAGTTACTAGTGGAGGATTGAACATGCGTTTTGAAAATCCAGCATCACTTGCTTCCTCTTGTAAAACTTAAAAATAAAAATAATTGAGCTTGTTGAGATTGCTTTAAAATTCCTTCTTGTATTTTTGTCAACATAACTCTGTGAGACCAGTTTTCTACTATGAGTGTTATCAAAATAAAACAGCAAAACAATTTCTTTATACATTTTCCCCTAAGAGTGATGGTGTCATTAATGTTACTTAGATTAGGTAAGTTAATAAGCAAGAAGAATAATCATTTGTCACATTTAAGTCTTTAAATGTAGATATACAGGGTATTTGTTCAAAGTATAAATATTGGCATTTAATATGGCAAATTGCTCCCTTACTTCTAACTTTTTGTTTAGTTATGACTGAGGAACAACAAAACATTACAGGTGTAATGTTAAGCCACTGTATCCATCACATATAGCCACATTTTCAATGAACAATGTGTGAAGTTTTTATAATTTAAAAATCTCCCCTGTGCTATATTTGTTCTGGTTGTATTTGTTGAAATGCAATTTTATGTCTGTCAAGTGTAATAAGTATTTTAGGCTTGCACTTTGTATGTCTCTTTTTTGTCATTGTTTCTAGTAATTTATTTTTGTTGTATTTTACAAAAAAAAAAAGTCATTGATGGATTGGAGGGTTTTTTTTAAGGTCCTCCCCTACTCTCTTAGTCTGCTCAGGCTGCTAGAGCAAAGTACCACAGTTTGGGTGGCTTAAAAAACAGACATTTATTTCTCACAGTACCGGAAGCTGGAAGTCTGAGATCAGCATGCCAGCATGGTGGGGTTCTGGTGAACCCCTCTTCCAGGTTACATCCTCACATGGTGGAAAGAGGATAAGAGAGGTCTCTGGTGTCTCTTTTATAAGGGCACTATTTCCATCCAAAGGGGCTCCCCCCCATGACCTAACCAACTCCAGAGGCCCCAATTCCTAACACCATCACATTGGTGGTTGGGATTTCAACATATGACTTTGGAGGAGACCCAAACCTTCAGTCCATTACAACCACAGATACTTTGAGAAGATCGGATTTAGACTGAGGTTGGCAAACATTTTTGCAGAAGGCCAGAGTGCAACCAGTTTAGGCTTTGTGCGCCATGTGGTGTCTGTCACAGCTTTTCAAATTTGCTGTTATAGCATGAAAACAGGCACAGATGATACATAAACAAATGGGTGTGGCTGTTCCCAAATAGATTTATTTATGGACTTAAATTTGTATTTCCTATAATTTTCACATGTCACAGAATATGGTTTTCTTTCAATTTGTTCCCCAGTCATTTAAAAACCACGTTGAGCTTTCAGATTATAGTTTGCTGCGCCCTGATCTGGTCCAGGAGGAATGGACAGACCCAACGTGATGCCAGCAGGGTGGGGGTGGTTTGTGGCCAGAGGACACACATTTACTGAGCACCTACTATGTGCCAGGTCAGGTGCCTGCTCCAAAGATGCTGGACAGTCTTGGGCTCCCCTGTGGCCAGGTCATAGGAGCTCAGGTCATGCCCAGCTGGTGTGTTTGAGCGTCTTTGAGGAGGCTTATACGTCCTTTTAACGCAGACAGAGTTGAGGTGGGTATGTGTGTGCACACCTGCGAGTCCCTTGGGCACACGTTCCCAGCAGCCTGCCCAGGAGGCCAGGATGAGGGGAGAGGAAGCCTGGCTTATATGACTAGGAAACCAGGAGGAACCAAAAGGGAGCCGGGGGACCCCAGGGAAAGGGGCTCACCCGGAGACACTGCCAGAGAGAACCTTTTGGACTGAAAGACAGAGTTGATGGAAGGTGGTAGATTCTACACCAGTCGTATCCTGCACCCTCCCTCAGTCAGTCCTGGTGACAATGAAGAATCCCGCACCAGGGTTGTCTCAGACTGAACGCGAGGTGCTGAGTCAGTGTGTGGGGCCTGGAGCTGGTGACTGACCTGGCACATATGAGCACTAATCCCTCCTTACACCTGCCTTTCTTCTCGTAGGGTCAGCCCTTGGGTGGGGACTGGCACCTCAGAGAGAGGGTCAGCCCCACCAGGCTCTGCCAGTGCTGAGTGTGTGATACTGCCCACGAGCCTGGGGAACAGACTGCAGGTCAGGGCCATGCCAGGACTTGCCCTCCGGTCCCAGAGCCACTTGCTCTGTACCCTGCTGTCCCAACAGTCTGTGTCACACCCATTCCCCTCCTCCCCATGCCCTTCCTTTCCTCCTCACCTGGGAGCACAGCATCAGCCTCAGTAGACTTGGGGCTCTGCAGGCCATACCTATTTTCTGGTTGCTGGTGGCAGGGGATACGGGGGTGCCTGGGAAGAGGGAACGGGACACTGGACCTTATTCTGCTTGGCTCTTCCAGCACCTCTGAGATAGGCAAAATGGACAAAGCTAAGGCCTGGGTTAGGCTGTGGGAGAGCAGGGAGGGCCGATTCTGTGGGCAGCGAGAAGCAGGGACCTCCAGCTGCAGGTTTTGATCGGGCCCTGCTCGGTGGCGCTCAGCTCCAGGTCTGGGAGAGGCTGCAACTCTCCTCTGTGCCCAGGTGCCCCTTCCCCACTCAGACCTCTTCTGGGGAGGGGCTGAGACGGCCAGGAGGAACCTCTGGTCAGAACATCCCACACGTCTCAGATAATTTACTAAAGATCTATAACACTATTTATTTCAACCTGAGAGTTCCACTGCTATAGAACGATTCACCTCTGCCTCTTTCCCTCCCCCTGCTTCTCCAGTCCTTCTCTTTCTCTCTCACCCCTCAGGTCCTCTTCCCCCCTTAGTTCCGACCACCCTCTCCTGATTGTGGCACTGGTGCCACCCCCTCACCTGCCAGCTAAGGACTGTTCTCCCCACAGGGATTGGCGATCCTGCTAACATCAGTGAGGCTGTGTCATTTCTTCACTAAAACCACTCCAATGGCTCCAAATCACTCTGGGAAGCTTCTAGAATGTAAGGTACATGAGCACAGGGGCTTTGGGCTGTTTAGGTCAAAGTTGTATCCCAGGCATTTGAAGCCATTCCTGATAGATAGTGGGCATTAAATTATTTGTTGAATGAATGAATGATTGTATTAAAATTTATATCACGTAAAATCATTACCTGAAAAATACAAAAAAAGGAAACATTTCATTACAAGCTAGTGGGCATATCAGTTCATAGATTCATTCCAGTGGAAAAACTGCTGTGTGCTTGTTTGTTGCACAGTTGAGCCTGTGTATTAGTTTTCTATTGCTGCGGAACAAATTACCACAACTTAGTGGCTCAAAACAACACCCACTTATTTGCTCACAGTTCCTTAGAAATCCAGGCCCGGTGTGGATGGGATTTCTGCTCAGGGTGTCACAAAGCTGCGTGCTCCTCCCGAGCTCAGGATCTTCCTCCCAGCTTACAGAGAGAGCTGTTAGCAGGATTCAGTTTTTTTCCAGTTGTACGTCTAAGGTCCCTGTTTCCTTGAAAAGTGTCAGCGAGGGGTGTGCTGCCCGAGCCCCAAGTGTCCACCAGCAGTCTTTGCCATGTGGCCTTCCGTTTTCAAAGCTGCCAGTAGAGAAAAGGCCTCACACTGAATCCCTGTCACTTGGAAAGTTTGCTCAGTAGAAACCCGTCAGTACTCACCTGATCAGGACATTCCTCAGGGATAGTCCCCGTGTCTTAAGATCAGGTGATTTGAGACCTTAGTTACATCTGTAGAACCCTTTTCCAGCACCTATATTAATGTTTCATTGCATAACTGGGAGAAGGTGAATAACCAGGGTTGTTATTAGGGACCATCACAGAATCAGCCTAGGATGGCCTGCTCTTCCCTTTGTGTTTATTTGGGTCACAGTTGGAAATGAAGTTCAAGTAAATAGATTGTTGTGAGTGGTAATAAAATGCAAACCAAATGACATGTCTAATATGATATAGTTAATTTAGAGCAAATAACAGTGCAATAATTCATTCTCTCTTTGGACACTGTGTTTGTCATGTATGGCAGCATAAAAAATTATCCAAAAGTTAGCAGCTCAAACCAACAAATGGGTATTGTATCCCAGTTTCCCAGGGTCAGGATGTAGGAGAGGTTTACCTGAGCGCTTCTGACTCAGGGCCTCTCTCAAGGTTGCAGTCAAGTTGTCAGCCAGGGCTGCGTCATCTGAAGGCTTGACTGGGGCTGGAGGACTCACATGAAACATGGCTCAGTCATAGAGCTGTTGGAAGAGGCCTCATTTTCTTCCTGGATGGTCCCAGGAGGCCTCAGTCTCCAGAGAGACCAAGATGGAAGCTGTGGTTTTATGTCCTATACTCAGAGTCACACACCATACATCAGCCTGATGAGAAGTGAGTCATTATGTCCAGCCCACACTCAAGAGAGAAGGAATTACTCCACTTCTGGAAGGGAGGAGTGTCAAAAGTATTTACATACATATAAAATTTACAATTAAATATTGTTTGGATTTTATAAAGCATAATCCTTTTATCTGATCATTTTCTTTAACGTCTTAAATTTCACTCTTACAATGTAACGATTAAAAGTTTAAGACACAGAAAGGAGATACAAGTTTTTCTTGTAAGTTTTATTGTAGAAGCCTTTAATAACAATGTTCCCTACAATAAGTTGCAACAAAGTTGAGAACATATAGTAGCTGATCACACAGTTTAAAGCCTGAGCGCGGTAACATTAATGCCTTTACAATAACTATCTTTGATTTTTCTTAGAATTTTCAAATTTGTTTCATTAAGAATGTCAGAAATATTGGCTACAATGCCAATTTTCTTACTGAACATTGTCTTAAAAAATATTTGCCTAATGAAATGGCTTTTCAGAATGTTAGAAAAATGTGAATCTCATGCCTCAGTCTATACACCTTGGTACCCTCACAACAACTGTGTTGCGACACAGTGGGCAGCGATGGTTAACGCCCATCTAGGAACAAGTGTTCCAAAACTGGCTGTCCGGTTGGCCTCCTAGAATAAATGTCACATCTTTCTCTGAGTTTTTGAATGAGATTTAGTAGAAATGATTTGGACTCCAATGTGATTCTAAAAATCACTGTTGATATGTGACGCTTTAGACTCAAGTTTTTTTATTTTGTTTTGTTTTATTTTTAATTTTTATTGGGGAACAGAGTGTTTCTCCAGGGCCCATCAGCTTCAAGTCGTTGTCCTTCAATCTAGTTGTGGAGGGCGCAGCTCAGCTCCAAGTCCAGTTGCTGTTTTCAACCTTAGTTGCAGGGGGCGCAGCCCACCATCCCAGGGTGGGGAGCTCCCGCTCTAACCAACTGAGCCATCTGGCCACCCCTAAAGTTTTTTTCAAAGCAGCTCTGTTGTATCTTCAATTGACACTCTATTCCATCCATGGTTTCCCCTTTATAGCGTTTTCCAGTTTAGCTTGCATTGATCAACAACGTGCATAAACATTCTGTAAAAGCAGTTAATTCAGTTGTATGTGAAGTTAAATATGACACACCAAATCCTTCGCAGATAGAATCACCTTGCAGGTCACACTGAACATTGTATCCCAGAAGATCTATAGAGATGCCAGTGATCACATGACCCATTTCTGGCCAAAGCTGTTTCCTGTGACACCTCGGCCGTCTCTCTGACGTGGCTCATAACTATTGGCTGTGGCTTTGTTCCAAGGTGGGTAGTTCTTTCTAAGGATCATTGCAATAAACTTTGGTATTTCTTTTTCTATTTCGTTATTTAAAAATTAACGAGGAATGGTTCACAAGTCACAGTTTGAGAAATGTCAGTTTAGGAATTATGATCAAGTAAGTACCTGGGCACACACCACTGGTGTCAGAAACAGAACCTGTGAAGAAGCCACCATGGCCGCGTCCCCCATCCCGTCCTTCAGATGGAACCTCTATCTTGAGTCTTGTGTTTACTATTCCCTGGAGATTCTCTGAAGGTTTTACAATAAGTATATATGTCCCCAAACTAAATGTTATTTTCTTTTGCCCATTTTGAACTTCCTGTCCAGTGAACTCGTACTGCATGGACCCTTCTGAGACACAGCATTACGTAGGGAGTTACCCCCATGTGTGAAGGTGTCCTTCATTTGTTTTCACTGCTGACGTCTTACATTTCATGATGCCACCACACTTTCTCTGTTTCCCGGCTGATGCATAAGTGGTTGTCGCAGTTGCATAACAGGAGTGTGCTTGTCTCCTGGGCACAGGCAAGGGATTCCCCGGAGAGGACGGTCAGGAGGGAAGGCTGGGACACAGGGGTGTGAGTTTTAAGGACAGGCGGTAAGATGATGTGCATTTGATTTCTGAAGTGCTTCTTCCAATTTAAACTTTCACCAGGAATGTATAAGGCTTCATGTTGTTCTCATCAATAGTTTGGTTCCCCTCAAATAAATGTCTGACAAAGAAATAGGATAATGATTTGAATTTATTTATTATTTATTTATAAAAACAAGTCTGTGCCAAACATGATCAAAGATTTACTTTTCTAAATCAAGTATAAACCACAGATATCGTTAGTGAACATTTTAATCAATTTTCACAAAATTAAGGTACCCCTGTTACAGCTACACAGGTCAACAAATAGAACAGAAGACCAGACCCTCTCACACATCCCACAACCATTGACTCAGTGGACCTGAGAAATTAAACAGTTATTTTGCCAGCAAAGATGAGTTTACTCAGGAATAGCAGAGAACTGCAATTTGGGGTATATGAGCTATGGCAAAACCATAGGCAGGACTGAAGAACAAAGGAAAGGAACATTTACAGAGAAAAGGGGAAGTTGAGAGGAGCTGTTATAAAAAATCCACTGGAGGAAACTGGGATTTCAAAGTGTAGTGGCTTTTCATTGGCTGGGTTGTGACAGTCTCTCATTGGCCCAGCTATTGCCAGGGGAGGAGAAAACGTTCCTCCTTCCTGGTGGGGTAGTAGATTGTAAGACATTTTCTTACTGGAGATGTCAGGCAGTTTCTTGCTGTTGGGGGACCTTATGGGGTGTGGGGTGTGGGGGGTGAGAGCTCCCCCTCCAGGCCCTCCAGGCTCCAATCTTGGTTGAGGTCTGGAATTAATTTTTACATCTCCTCTTCCTCCCCAAAGGTAACCACTAATCTTAGTTCTAGCAACCTAGACTATTTTTTCCTATTTAAAAGTGTGTGTAGATGGAACCATACAATATCTGTTCTTTTGTGTAACAATATTGTTTGTGAGGTTCATCCATGTAATTGTGAGCAGCTGTATTTCATTCACTTTTGTTACTGTGTAGCATTCCATTGCATGAACATATCTCTATTTATCCACTTTTCTGTTGGTGAATTTTTGGGTTGATTCCAGCTTTTGACTATTATAAATAAAACTGCTTTGAACAATCTATGGTGCATATACCAGTATTATATTTTCTTGTTGGTAAACCCTAAAAGTGGAATCCACAAGTAGACAGAAGGTGAATCTTTATCTTTGATAGATAAGGACAAACCATTTTTCAAATCTATTGGACCAATTCACTCTTTCAACAGCAGGGCTCAGTGATTTTATGTCCTTGCCAACACTTGGCGTGTCAGACTGTTTTCATTTAAAACACTATGGTTAGTGCACTAGTGGCTTCTAATTGAGAAAAACTAATTGGTTCCAAGGTTACCTCATCTGTACGCTCGATATGGGAACAAAAGAATGTCATGGTGGATGAGCTCATGACACCATGTGCTGCTTGTAGACTTGCTCTGAAGTGACCAGACTGATTGAAACTGAGAGATAAACTGAGGACTGAAGTTTTAACAACAGATGGAGTAAAGACTACTTCTTACTTTTCACGCACTGTACCACAGAAAGAGAGTTCCTTTGCTTCGTGTTGAACAAACTCAAGGCAAACGAGCATGGCCCAGGGTGGTGATAAGGAGCTGACAGAAATGACTAAGGATGTTACAATACATAGACTTGAACTACCGTGAATGCACTAGACAGAGCACGTTCCCATGGTGACATTTCTTCTGTGAAAGCCTGGGGGAAGAGGCGGGACTCAGGCAGAAGGCCTAGGATGGCAATAATAAAACAACAACAACCAAAACAATCTCCAGGTTTGGGTGTGAGAATCTCCTGCTCTCACTGAGCACAGTCGCTGGGTAGCCAGGTATTTATGGCTGCTCTACCAAGAGACAGAGGACACAGCATCATGTCTACTTTTCAATAGGTTCTGAAGCTGTAGGAAAGTCTATCAATCAGGGTTAGTCAAAATGTCATTTACAATAGCCACGCCAGGGGGCAGGCATCCTGTTCACCCCAGATTCCAAGGCACCCGAGCGGCCAGAACACGGGGTTCCCAACCCTCCTTCTCCTCCTCTCTGGGGCCCTATGACTGACTGAGCCCAGGGCTGGTGAGCACGGAGACTGAGAAGACTGATAATGCAGACGGAGGACAAAGGAGGGCCAGCCTGGCAGGTGCTTGGGCAAAGAGACTGAGCCATCCCACCTCCCCCCGGAGTCCCAGTCACCTGCCCTTCCCCACACCTTCCACACCTTCCTGTCCTCCTCCCCTGGCTCTCCTTCTCTTCCCCTACTTGCCTTGTCTCATTGCAAAGGATAAACTCATAGTTCTCCTCCTGTGTTGGGAAAACCCAGGGCTTCCCTGTCGTTCTTTCCTGTGGGTCTCATTTACTTCTACAGACACTTCACTTCTGACACTTCTGGTCACCAAAGGTGTGGAGGTTTCCCCACAATAAGCAATTCTCTGTTTCACCAGCTGGATGGTCTACAATTTAACTCAATTCTAACACTGTCTGCCTGGTGTCAGATCCCAGGGGTTAAGGGCTCGTCCCACAGATGCCCCTCCCCCTTCAGATGCCAGTTCAAAGCCCACGTTACCACTTCTGACAAACCGGCTATAGATCAGAGGTTCTAATGGCCTTTTCCTCGGGTTTAATGAATGTTCTAGAGCAGCTCACAGAACCCAGGGAAACGTTTGCTTATATTTACTTGTTTATTAAAGGTTATGATAAAGGACACAGATGAACAGCCAGATGAAGAACTACACAGGGCGAGGTCTGGGAGGGTCCTGAGCACAGGAGCTTCTGTCCATGGAGTTCACCCTCCTGGAGAGGACGGGATCAAAGACACATGTTAGAACAAGAGGTGATCCTAGTGTTCCTATCACTTATTACAAGGGTTTTAGGAGCTCAGTGCCAGGAACCAGGGACCTCTAGAGGCCAACATCTATTTTCTATTATCTCAGACCCATCCACAAAAATAAGTTGCCCTCCCTTGGAGAAGAGCTCAGTCTGTGATGTAGGGAGAGCAAGAAGGAGTGCCGGGGCCTGAGGCAGCCAGATGACCTTGGTGGTTCACTCAGACTGTCCCAGGATCAAGTCTCCAAGGCAGAACGGGCCCACGACTGCCCTGTGGGTAAGGAGGAGGCTGGGGACACAGCTACGCAGACCATTTAGACTTGAGCATCTCCAGCTCAGGAGGGCGGGTCTAAGCAGAGCCCCGCCCTCAGGGGTGCCTGTCTCCCAGGCTTTCAGTTTCTCCTCCTGACCGCCTTCACTTTGTTCTGCTTGTTCTGCCTGGGGACTGATGATACAGACGCATTTTTGTTAGAATTAGATCTTAAGGTTCTGGAAAAGCCCATCAAAGTTAGTGGAGGTTTGTGTTTACAGCAGTGGGTGGGGATTCAGAGTTCTCTGCAGACAGTGAGATGGGGAGATAAGCCAGTTCAGTGGCTCCTAACCTGCCTCCTGCTGCTGTGGGGATCCCCAATCCTGAGGGAGACCCCTCCCCTCCGTTCACCTCATTCTGTTCCCCTCCTCCCACCCCAGCCCTGTCCTGGCTTCTCCATCTCTCCTCCTCTCACCTTTCCCCTCCACACAAATCAATAAGGGCCCCAGGGGAGCAGCTCCTGGGCACAGGTGCAGGCAGGAGGGAACTGGGAGCAGCTGAGCCCAGCTCAGGACAGAGCCAGGAGGGGGCGGGAGTGTGACATCACCTCCAGCCTTCCCCAGAGGACGGAGGACGTTTTGAGCCCAGCCTCTCCCTTCCTGATGTGTTTAGACACCTCCTTGTTCCGTCAGTCAGGAAGCCTGGCTGCACCCCCACCACCTTGGGGGACACACGTGGGTGGGTGCTGTGCTTCAACAGCGAAGAGCGAGTCAAAGTGTGATGCCGCGGGCTGCGTGTCTGGAGAAAATGGGACCCAACTATTGGGAGCAGAAGGAGTTCATGAAAACCATAGCAGAACATTCCCATGGCGCTGGAGGTACAGCAGAGCTTGGCCCATCGAGGCAAGGCCTGTGAGTGACGTCAGGCTCCGTACAAGGACCAAAGCGGGGTCTCCCACCTGTGAGGAGGGGCGGGTCTTCACCAGTTGTGTGGGGACACACTGACCGCTCACAGCCTGCACCAACGTGTAGCGTGTTTCTTTGGGTTTCATTTTCAATCTGGGTTTTGATGAAGATGAACTGGAACTTGAAGCCAACATAATCAGTGGGGAGGGTCTGAGGGAGGAGCGAGGACTCATGGAAGGTCTTGTGCTCGAAGTCATCCCGAGACCCCTAAGGAAGAACTCTCTGTTCATAATAAAGCTCCAGGTTCTAACTTCCTCTTCCATTAACTGTCCTTCCCTCCCATCAGTACCCTCCACCTTGCCACGCAGGCAGAGTGTGCACATGGCTGCCATCTGCATGCGCTGGGTTGCGACCCTGTCTTTTTCCCTGAATGAATCCTTCTTTGGTGACACAAGACCTCGTGGTTTTTATTTCTCAGCTGACAGTTTTGACGGACTCTTGGTCCAGAGTCCCAGCCTTGCAGAGGTTGCCCTGCTGCGTGATGGTTCCAACGAGAGTTACTCAGGGGGCACTCAGTCTCCTAGGAGTGTGAGGGTTTCCTCTCTGTGAACAGGGACCCACAACCTGGAAAGTGACAGGCAGGTTGGCTACGCAGGCCAAGCACAACTGGGGAAAGATTTGTCTTGCAAAGACCTTGAGCCACTTCTTGACTGAAGGGTGTGTGGACCTGATACTCAACACCGCAAGGTCTGGAATGAGACACTGCTGCCCAGGTACTAGGGCAGCCACCCCTCCATCATCGCCCTCAGGGAGGGAGACAATCCTCTGGGACCTCACTCAGGGGAGGTTGGGGAAAGGACTGACTCCCAAATCCTCCTCTGGGACTCGTGGTCCTGGAAGGTGACCATGGTGTGTGTGGGATTTCAGACACATTCCTGGAATGTAAATTTGCCCAGAGTGACCCTAGTTCTGTTCATGTCCTTTTAAAGGATGCTGTGACTTTGGGAGGGTCAGAGGGAGGCCATGGGACAGGAGGAAAAGTCAGTGACAACAAAGGAGCAGCACTTCCTGTAATGGACTTTGGTCCTGTGATGTTCTGTGGGAGCAAGTGTGCAAGGGAGACTGTCCTGCCCTTCCCCTCTGTCCCCAGCACCCCCCCTTGGGCCTGTGACCCTCACCCCTGAGCTGTCACTCACCCTGACGTTGCTCCCCCTCCATTAGGATCAAATGCTCTCCTTCCCTCCCCTCAGAACTGGAGCTCCCAGCACTGTGCTCCCTCTCAGCCTAGAAAGTAGTTTCTCTCCTGACTGCTGGTTAAGGAGGAGGTGATTCAGGAGACACAGGCTCCCTCTGAGAACAACTGAGACATTCTGATAAAATAAAGGTCATGTCCTTGAAACCGCCAATATGCAAACACAGTGAGGGGGTCCAGCCAAGGTCTAGGGCAGGACCACTGCCTGGGGAGCTGAGGTCAGGGGGCCCAGAGCTCCGGAGTCACTTTCGCTCTGAGGGCATTTGCCAAACCTGAGATCAGCCATAGCTCTGTCTGAGCTTTTGGCTCCTTGAGGGACTGAGCAGAAAAGGAGGTGAAAGCTGGCGCCCAACGAGGGTGGGACCCTGTCACACTAACAGACACATTAAGCAGTGACTCTGAAATGCTGCTTCCTAGAAACGCGAGTGCATCCGAAATAAATAGTCCGCTCAGGAACTTACGGTCACTTATGGTTTCTCCATCTCTGGGTGATAACGGGTGACTGGGTCCTCAGATAACGGTTGGGGCATCATGGCAAAAATCTCCTTGGGCACCAAGAAACAACTAGGACAACCGTCCTGAATAAGACAGCACCATTTTAGGCTGCAAATAATTCCTACACACAATATTTTTATTATTTTATTTTTTTAAAACAAGCTCTGGCCAGTTTTACTAAAGAAAACATCTGCATGACTTACTTTTCACCACTCTGTTCTAGCTTCTACTAATGTCGTCAGAATCCCCTGAAGCAGTGGCAGCCAGGGCACATGCTCTGTCATGTTCTCCACACGCTGTGCCCAGTTCAATATTGTTGCCTCTGTGGTGACGGCCACCCGTCCTGGCCAACATGGCGTCGTTCTCTGTTTCATATTTCCTCACGGCTGGGCAGCTGTTTGAAGAAGATGACCGTTTTTACTTTGCTTTGTCTGATCATTTTCAGAGTCTGCTTGTACCCCAGCACGTACTTTCCACTTTTCATAACAAGTTGGATCCTAGAGCTGATCGACTCCAGCAATGTTTTTGTCTCCTTTGCAGCCCCCATCTTCCTGCCTTAGGTGTGGGTCAGTCCCCAACCAAGAGCAGCCGCCAAGACAGCAGGGGAGTTGGAGAGGTCTACACGTAGCATTTCTAAAAACGGCCCAGCATACTAGCAAAGGCATCCAAGACACCATGAGCCCGAACACGCGGTAACAAGTTTCCAGTGAGGCGGACTGCAAAAACTTTTGAATTTGTAAATATTAGGCACCTGCAGTAAAACAAGTGTGCTTTCCATGTTCAAATACAGATACAAAAGAATCTCAGCGGGGAACTAGAAATTCTAAAAGGTGACATAGCAGATTTTAAAAGGGACCTGTATTAGTTTGCTAGGGCTGCTGTAACAAAGGACAAGCTAGATTGCTTGAAACAGCAGGAATTTATTGGATCACAGTTCTGGAGGCTGGAGGCCTGAAATGAAGGTGTTGGAAGGCCACGCCCCCTCAGAGATTCTGCCTACAATCCTTCCTGCCTCCTCCTAGCTTCTGGTGGCTGCTGGCAGTGGTTGGCATTCCTTGGTTTGCAGCTGACCTCTGCCAGTCCAATCTCTGCCTCCATCTTCATATGCTATTTTCCCGGTTTTGTCACGTAAACTTCCTTCTGTGCATGTCTGTCTCTGTGTCCAAATTTCATGTTTTTGTAAGGACACCACTCATATTGGGGTCACCACCCTAATGACCCATCTTAACTGGTTAAATCTACAAAGGTCCAATATCCAAATAAAGTCACACTCTGAGATACAGGGGGTTAAGGTTGCAAGATACCTTTTGGGGGGAGCACAACTCAGCATATAACAGAACCCAGTAGAAATTTTAAAATTGAAAAACAGATAACTAAAATTAAGACCAAATGCATAAGTTTAAGAGCAGAGAAGACATTTTTAGAGATACAAAGGGGGAGTGAAATAATGGGAAGCTGGGTCATCCTAGAACCCAGTTTGAAACAGAATCTCCTCTTCCCACCCGCAGGCTGTGGCTATGGCTGACTTTCCTCATTGTCTTCCCTCAAACCCAGCGAGTCTGTCCATTCTCTAGTTGAATGTGTCTGTGTTGAAGGGACTGTGATAGGAGGCACTTATCTCCCAAATCCCTTCTGACTCTCTGACCCTCTCAAGTATCACCGTCAGCATAAGTGACCTGTCACGCAAGGCCTGATGGGAAGCGGCCCCGGCATTTTACCCAGCAGAGATCCCTCTGAACTGTTGCAAGATGAAGAGCCCCAGACCCCGGACACAGCTTGTGGCCACCAGGTCTGCAGCAGACAGGACGCTCCTCAGGTGGGCAGCTATCGTGGGGCCTCCTGGAGGGGAGCAGAGATGCACGTGCCACGTGCAGCATAAGAGCTGCCCAGGCCTCTCATCCTGAGATGAGGTAGGAAGGGAGGTGAGGGCTGGAAGCCCCTTCTCAGAGCCAGTGTAGCAGGTGCTGTTCTGGGAGCCTGTGGCCGGGTCAAGCTCTTGCCATTCTCTTCTCTGACCCCCGTCCCAGCACTTCCCAATCACTGTGGGGACCGTGGCTGGTCTGAAGCTCCTGCTGCTCTAACCCTTGTAACTGGGACGTGTGAGAAGATACCGGGCATGGAGGGGTGGATACGGGGTTCCCCAGTCTGTCAGGTCTCATCCCACATGGTTCATTGATCTTAGCATCTCTCCTTGTCTCTGCTGGTGACCCAGGCAGGTGACAAATCCTGGGAGGGAGCCAAGATGACAAATAACCTGGGAGAGAGGTCACTGGGTGGTCATGTGGCCATTTGTCACCTGGAGGAGAGGTTAAAGGTGGGAGAGATGACTCCTGGGGACTAGAAGCTTGGCAGCCAGGACACTGAGAAACTGCAGGGAGGAAGCAGAGGTGGGAGGCTGGAGACTTGGCGAATCAGTGTGTCCAGTTCCCAGGAGCCCCGGATCCAGAGTGACTTGTGTCACAAGGGAGCACCAGCCCCTGTGGTCACCTCAGGGCTTCACAGGCTTGGTCTCAGCCCACATTTCCTCTGCGTCTCCATGAGGTTCTAGGGAACAAGGTTGCAAATTTCCCTGAAAGACCATCTGAGGGACCAGGGCTTCTGGAAATCAGATCCTCTTGTCATCAGCGTCACCCTTACAAAAATGTGTCCTTCTTTTCACATTTCTTATAAAATGTCAACAAACAAGGTCCTCAGGAAAAATGAATGTGTAGGCTGGCAGGTGTGTGTAGATGGTCCCTAAGAGATGAGTGACTGGGCGGGGAAATGGAGAAACTGCTCAGACACAGATGGAAGATCAGGGGCTGTTTTGCAGCCTGGGATCCTGGGTGTCCACACAGCCAGAGTTTATATTAATCAGGGGACAATCTGCTCCTGCAGAACGGACCTCCAGGAAGGTGACTGTCTTGTGCCAGCATTTTCCCTTCCCCTAATTGTTTCCTGATTGTATTCGCTGTCTTAAGGTAAACCTACTAAGCCATCAACAAAATAAAATACAATCTGCTGAATGGGAGAAGATATTCAGAAATGATACATCAGACAGGGGGTTAGTATCCAAGATATATAACAAACTCACATGACTTAACATAAAAAAAAAAATCAAACAATCCAATTTAAAAATGGGCAGAGGACCTGAACAGACATTACACCAAAGAGGACATACAGCTGGCCAACAGACATATGAAAGATGCTCAATGTCACTAATCATCAGAGAAATGCAAATAAAAACCAAATTAGCTATCACCTTGCACCTGTCAGAATGGCCATTATCAATAAATCAATGAATAGATGTGGAGAATAGGGAACCCTGGTGCTCTGTTGGGGGGGTTGTAAAGTGGTACAGCCACTATGGAAAACAGTATGGAGATTCCTCAGATTAAAACTAGAGCTGCCGTGTGATCCAGCAATTGCAACTCTGGGTATTTATCCAAAGAAAACAAATACACTAAATTGAAAAGTTATTTGTACTCCTATGTTCATTGTAGCATTATTAGTATTAGCTAAGACATGGAAACAACCTACGTGTCCATCAGTAGATGAATGGATAAAGAAGTGTGTGTGTGTGTGTGTGTGTGTGTGTGTGTGTGTGTTATAATAAAATCTTGCCATTTGTGTCAACATGGATGGACCTAGAGGACATCATGCTAAGTGAAATATGTCAGACGAATACAAATACTTTATGATTTTACTTATGTATGGAATCTAACAAAACAACAGAAATAGATCCATAGACATAAAGAGCAAGATGTTGGTTGCCAGAGAGAAAGTGGGAGGGGGATGGAAATAAAGAAAAGAAAACAATAAGGAAAAAGTCATCACAATAAAACAGCACGACTGAAGTTTGATGAAATGGAGGGAAGAGAAACTTGTGGTGGGATTTTGTTTCCATTCCACCAAGTGAATTTCAGTTGGTTGCAAAATGACCGATGATTCCCCTGCACAGACCAGAATCCTGCCTCTTACTCAGCAGTGAGCACAGCCTGTGCAGGGCCTGTTAGCCATGTCGTCACCTCAGGCACCTGACCTGTACCACGTGGTCACAACGTCCATGACACGGCTGTGTTACACGCAACGTCACTTTACTCCTTAGTCTGTGCAGGTGACGGCCCTCAGGTACCCAAGATTATGTCCTTTTCCAGACTCACAGTTTGTAAGTCACAACCTGAATAGACTTTAAAGCTTGTATCTGACCACCTTCTCCATTGCTCCCCACCGTGGAATGAAAAGTGTGCTCACCACCTACAACAGTGACACATCCTGTGAGGTGTTCTGTTCCTCGGAGAAGAGGCTTCGAGTAATGACCTACACCTGATAATACCCAGCGTTAATTCTCGCCACCAAAGCTTGAAACGACAGCATCAAAATGAATAAAATACATAAGAATACATTTAACTAAGGATGCAAAACAATGAAGCTGAACTCACTGGCTCTGCCTAGAACACGATGATACCCAGCTGTCCTGACGCTTCAATGCACCACTAGGGCCTCCCTGGGATGCTGTGTCCTTGTACGTGGACAGAGGGGTCCAATGTCAGATTGTAAGTGTGTACAGGACAGAGCAGGAGGAAGCTGATCTCAATAACCTTTAGGGAAAAGGAGCAGAGAGCCGAAAGCTGTACCCCCACGTGAGTCTGCCTTCAGCACCCCCTCTCCTGGGTCCTCTGCTCAGCTCTTCTTTACTGCCCATCTCTAATCAGACTCTTGTCCAGCTCCCAGGACCCTCGTGTTCTCAGGGCTTCCTGAGGTCCTGTCCTCAAGGTCCCGACAAGACAAGAAGTTGAGTTGGGGGACCTGGACTGAGCTACAGGGAGGTTGTGATGTTTTGAACGTGGGGTGTGAGACGGGCTGTGAGGACACTCAGCATGTTTAAATGATTAGTGGTTGACCGAGTCTGTTACCATTTACTTCTATGGCTGCAGAGCTGCGTGTGTGGACCAGTGAGACACGAGCTGTCCGTGCTCCCACTTGGTTTGTCTGTGGACCCCTGACTCCAGCTGCTGTGCTGAGGGGTCTGTCCTCCCCGTGTAGCACGTAGGAGGACTCAGGGAGAAGGGTCCACTCTCCTGCTCGCTCACACCCTCCCTAATACCCAAGCCTATGGTTCCTGCGCTGGACCAACTTACTTTTTCCAGGGATGACGGGAAACGTCTTTCTTCCCACCCTTGCCTCCTCGTGGAGGGAGTGGTCCTTCTTTTTCCTCGTTATTTACTTTCTCTCAGTGGGAATCACACTGTTTGATTATTGTTTCTGTTACTTTCCTCGAGGATGGGGATGGGTAGGTTAATAAAAGGAGTGGAATATTATCATCATTTTTCAAAGAAAATAAACCTGAAACCTGAATATCTTTTAGAAAACATATGCTTGCTGTGCTGGGGCAAGTGGCAGGTAGGAGAGAGAAAAATGGCAGGTGGGAGGTAAATGATACAAACCTTCTCTGTGCTCAGTAAGTAAATACTCTGCTCTGAGTTGATCACTTCTTGTGTCTTCTGTCTACATTCTCCCTTTGTATCGTAATTCATACTTGTTTTCTGCAGGCTGTCACACCACCCGGTTGTAGGATTTCAGACATCCCTGAGCCAAGTCCGCAAAACCAAGGAGTCCCAGGGCTGGCACGTCATGGTTACACCGTGACAGCTCTTCATCTTGCCCTTAGCCTCAGTCCCTTCGTTTACCTTGTGTTTGTTTTTAAATTCACTTCATACAGGCCATGTCATGGTGTTTTGGAAGAGAACTGCTATGGTCTCCTCCAGCTGCCACCTGTCTCTAATGATGGGGTCATGTTTCTTTGCTGACCCAGATGACCCAGAGCAACTTCTGCCCAGGGGCTCTGTCTGGATTCCAGGTAATGAGTCCAGTTCTTCTTGGAGCGCCTCAAGCGTTTCACTGTTTAGTTAATGACTCAGCCATTTTCTGAGATGGGTGACAGCGGATTCCTAGTCCATAGGAGTTGTCCTTTTCCTGTCCGCCAATACAGGAGTGTTACAAGGGGAACTAATGGGTTTCAGTAGCCCCTGAGTAAGAAACTTAGAAATTACAGGCTGAAGCCAGCCCTTGCCTCAGGCCTTAGAGGGTACTGCTTCTGGGGGGGAAACTGTGAGGGATCCCTAAGACTAACGAGGACTGGGGTTCTTAGCCCGGCCAGGTATCCCAGGGTCCCAGGCACTGGGTCACTTTGACTCTTCCATGTAGGGGTGAGAGTACTCAGAGGGTCTTCAGTTTGCGTAACTAACATTTGGAGGGGCGTCTTAGGACAGGACTTTCTCCTATAACTAAACTATTTTCATTCCTAACAATTGGAGAAGGTGCCTCCCGAGGAGAGGAGTTGGGCATTCAGGGACCACAAGAAAGGAATGAATGAATAATACCCATCCCGATATGGGAGAGCCCCCTCACTATAGGAGTTTTAAGCCCCTTCGCTATAGGAGTTTTAAGTCCCCTCAGTATAGAAATTTTAAGTGTCCCTTTCCCTAGTTTGTTAACCCCTGGTCTTAATCACTCTTCTAATCAGTTTCTAAATCCTAAACTAAGGATTGCTCCTGGCCTAAATCACAGAATGTGTCTCACCCCTGCCTAATAACTACTTAACAGCCTGTGAGCTATACTCATTGCAGCCCAACATTCCCCAAGGCCATTCCAGACCTAACTCTTGGGTAAACAAATGCCATCCCAGAGATGGAATGGGTATTAACACTCCTCCAGGCCAGTGCAGACCTAACCCCTGGGCTTTGAGTCCCAAACCTGGAGCCAGCGCTTTTGATTTATTAATTAATATCTGTCTCTCCTCATCTAGGGGCCGTTGGGATACAAATTATATCCCAGGGAGGCTTCTAGTACACCCCAACCAAGGAAGAACAGACCCCCCTTTTTATTATTGAAGAACAGATAGGGTGAGAGTTCTGTGAATACCCCGTAGGTAGGGACAGCTCTACCCCCTTCTCAGCTTGAAGCAGATACAGAAGAAGAGACCTCCCGTCCCTCAACTCCCCACAGAGATTTATTGGGATCACGTCTCTCAGGGAAAACAAGGCAGGTAGTTAGAGACAGGTAATGAGGTCTCTGCATTCCTGCACGTCCAACACAATGTGTGGGGACCACCACCTGGAGACCTCCCAAATCCTTCCCATATCTGCCCTAACCAGTAGCCACTGTGAGGAGACTGACCATAAATTAGACCGCTCCTGCGCAGTAAAGGGCTACAGCGACCTCCGTCTCACCCTGGCCGCATTATACCATCATTATATTATCATACATAGGCCCAGACGTTCATTAATATCAGTATAACAGACTGAACTCTGGGAAGGGACATGCTCAGTCTAAGAGGTTGAGGTAATGCCCCCTTGTCAATCATAGGTGCCAATCAAGCAGTCTGGCGCCCAGAGGGGAACAGCCCACCCCAGAGAAAAAGATAAACGCCCAGGCTCCTGCAAGCAGCTGCCTCTTGAGCATTGAGCCCCCCCCCCCTTGAGCATTGCCTTTGCGGGGGGCAGCTGCAAACCCTTTGGGGTGTACTTTTTCTCCTAATAATGCCACCTGGAGCCCTGAGCCTTGAGCTGCTTTTCTCAGTGCTCGGCCTGCTCCTAATTCTTTGGAGTGACTATCTGTTCTCATAAACTTTCCTCTCACTGCTTCACCTCTGTGTCTCGTTCAATTCTGTGCTCGAGACGCCAAGAACCTGGACACCGTGTCAAGGAGGGCACATCCTTTGGTAACACACTGGCAAGATTCCCAGTTCTCCTCCTGAGGTCCAGGTTCAACCCCCGGTGTGAGAGCCAAGCCCGGATGTCTCCCAGAGAAGGGCCCCCCTCTCAGGTAACACAATGTGCATCTCGAAACACTGGGAGCGGGATCACAGACTTAACCCTGATGGGCCTTGATGACCTTTATGGACAGGCGACTAAGGGTGGCTGTGCAGCAGTGCGAATGTGGGCACAAAGGCTTCAGCCGCTGTGATCTCTGGCTTGCCCCCCTGTACCCGGACTCGCCCCCCTGAACCCAGGCTCGCCCCCCTGAACCCGGGCTCGCCCCCCTGAACCCGGGCTCGCCCCCCTGAACCCGGGCTCGCTCTACTACACTCAGTTCTAGTTTCGGTGGAAGCGCGGGGTCATTGCTGGAGTAAGACCGAAGATCTCGTGTGCGCGCACGCGCACGCTCACCAGTGTGTCAGGAACCTGCTCATCCTCTTCGCCCACGGTCACAGCCACTCCCCAGAGCTCACAGAGGAGCAGGTTAGCTTCTCCAGGAGGCGCCCCCACCCACCGCTGCCCACCACTGCGGAACCACTTGGTCTGTACAAATGTCCTGTGTGCTGTTTTCCTAAGTGCCCACAATTTCGCACAGCAGCTCATGTTCTTCCAAACATACCCGGAATTTCTGACTTTTGGAGGTGTTTTCTTTCTCCCTCCCAGAAACTCCTCTTGTTTGGTTGTGTTACGTGGTGGCACACTGACCCAGGGGCCTGCCACACTCACAGAACTCCCCCAGATTTCCTGTCCTGAGTGTGACACGGGGAAGTCTCCCCCAAAGTCTGAAGCCCACACCTGCCTCACTGGTGCTCTCTACCCGGGTGTCAGGAAGAAGAACATGTTCTCCAGGGACCTAACTCTGCGGCTTTCCCAGTCCCGCTTAACAATTCAGGCTCAGCCCCGGCCCGAGGGCAGAAGCTGGCAAGTGCACTCCCGTTGCTATGATTTTGTTATTTAACAACGGACTGTACATCCCTGGGACTCGGCTGCTTTTGGGGTGGGACCAAGGCATCCCTCCCCCATCCCATCTCCAAAGAGCTGGCGTTGCAGGTCAAGGCCCAGACATTTCAGGGCCAGGCTTCAGGGCTGGCTGTTGATGTGACAAAGGAAGGGGGTCCAAGTTTCCCTGTTGTAGAATCAAGCCCAGCCCCCTTCCCAGGGTCTTCACCAGCGCTCTCCCCTCACCTCCTGACACTCCAGCCACCCTGCCTTCCCTCTGCCTCCTCCCTTCCCCAGCACCTCAACCTCTCACCCCTGCAGAGCCTTGGCTCTGGCTGTTCCTCTGCCAGGAAAACCCTTCAGCAGACCTCTGCGTGGCTGGCTGCAGTGGCCTCTCCTCTACCTCCCCATCAGGGAGAAGAACCTAGCGCAGGGCACGCCCCTGGCAAGTGCTGAGAAGGGCCTGCTCTCTGTGCAGCCTCACATCACAGCAGGGACAGCTGTCACATGCGTGGCCCATTTCCCTGCAGAGTCCCTTTTGCTTCCCTCCTCCTTCCAGGACCCAGAACAGCCTGACAGGCCCCTTGGGTATGTACAGCCCTCCTCAGGCTCACAGCTGGAGGAGAGAAGCTGCCACTCTCTCCCCCTGCAGTTCACAACTGCATGTGGAGGCCCCGCTGGTTAGGAATTAGGATCTCACGTCCAAGGCCAATGTCAGCCTATCTGACCACCATTACAGTTTCCCTTTAGCCAGGAGGGTTTCCCAACATCACCGCTCACACCCCAACACTCTCAGTGCTGCACAACCTTTTGCACAGCCATCACCTCGCATCTCATGAGCTCTGTGACTTGTCAGCCCTGAATCCTACTGGTTACACTGTTTTCTTCAAGTCTCCAAACTGCCAATATCAAGATCCTCACTTGGTACCAAGATTCAAGTACAATCACTTACTCTTCAGTCTTCCCCTGTGAGAAAGGAAGCTTTCGTCCATTTTGATTCGGGCAATTTTCACATGGTCAACAGTCTGTCTGGTGGGTAGATTTTAGTGTTGCTGTATTTTCCTCCAACACTTACGCACTTACTTTCCTCCCAACCCTTCAATGGTGGCTTCACGACAAACTGAACCATGTGCCCTCCTCCTACCATGGGCTCCCCTGTAGTCTTTTTTTTTAACTATTTTTTTTAAATTTATTGGGGTGACAATTGTTAGTAAAATTACATAGATTTCAGGTGTACAATACTGTATTACATCATCTATAAATCCCTTTGTGTGCTCACCACCCAGAGTCAGTTCTCCGTCCGTCACCATATATTTGATCCCCCTTACCCTCCTCTTCCACCCCCCCACCCTCTGGTAACCACTAAACTATTGTCTGTGTCTATGAGTTTTTGTTTCTCATGTGTCTGTCTTGTTCTTTTGTCATTTTTTGGTTTATATACCACATATCAGTGAAATCACATGGTTCTCTGCTTTTTCTGTCTGACTTATTTCGCTTAGCATTATACTCTCAAGATCCAACCATGTTGTCACAAATGTTCCTATATCATCTTTTCTTACCACCGAATAGTATTCCATTGTGTATATATACCACAACTTCTTTATCCATTCATCTATCGAAGGACATTTTGGTTGTTTCCATGTCTTGGCCACCGTAAAAAAAGCTGCAATGAACATTGGAGCACACGTGTCTTTATGGATAAATGTTTTCAGATTTTTTGGGTAGATACCCAGGAGAGGGATTGCTGGGTCATGTGGCAATTCTATTCGTAATTTTTTGAGGAACCTCCACACTGCCTTCCATAGCGGCTGCACTAGTCTGCATTCCCACCAACAGTGTATGAGGGTTCCTTTTTCTCCAAAGCCTCTCCAACACTTGTTACTATTTGTCTTGTTGATGATAGCCATTCTGACTGGGGTGAGGTGATATCTCATTGTGGTTTTTATTTGCATTTCTCTGATGATTAGTGATGTTGAGCATTTGTTCATATGTCTATTTGCCATTTGTGTATCCTCTTTGGAGAAATGTCTCTTCAGGTCCTCTGCCCATTTTTCAATTGGGTTGTTTGTTTTTTTGCTGTTGAGTTGCATGAGTTCCTTGTATATTTTGGATATTAGCCCCTTATCGGAGGCAGTGTTTGCAGAAATCTTCTCCCATTCAGTTGGTTGCCTCTTTATTTTGTCGATGGTTTCTTTTGCTGTGCAGAAGCTTTCAAGTTTCATATAGTCCCATACGTTTATTTTAGCTGTTACTTCCATTGCTTTTGGAGTCAAATTCATAAAATCCTTTTGAAGCCAAGATCCATAAGTTTAGTACATATGTTTTCTTCTATGCAGTTGATTGTGTCAGGACTTATGCATAAGCTTTCATCCATTTTGAATTAATTTTGGTACATGGTGACAGATAGCAGTCCAGTTTCATTCTTTTGCACGTGGCTATCCAATTCTCCCAGCACCATTTATTGAAGAGGCTGTCTTTCCTCCATTGTATGTTTTTAGCTTCTTTGTCAAAAATTATCTGTCCATATTTATGTGGTTTTATTTCTGGGTCCTCAATTCTATTCCATTGGTCTATGTGTCTGTTTTTCTGCCAATACCATGCTGTTTTGATTATTGTAACCCTGTAATACAAGCTAAAGTCAGGGAGTGTGATACCTCCAGTATTGTTCTTTTTTCTTAAGATTGTTTTAGTCATTCGGGGTCTTTTGTGGTTTCAAACAAATCTGATGATTATTTTTCTATTTCTTTAAAAAATGTCATTGGGGTGACTGGAGATAAGGGAATGGAGATAAAGAGCAGGGACTACTCTTGTTTTTACTTTATTTTTAAATTTTTTTTATTGGTTTCAGGTGTACAAAGCAATGTAATAGTTGGACATATGCACCCATCATAGGATGATGGCCCCCCTCCCCTGGTCTACTACCTCTCTGACATCGTACCATGTTTCCCCAGGGGTGGGACCTGGCCGGACGGTTGGCTCTGTTGCGTCTTTTGGAGCAATAATTAATGTAAGACCCAGTCTTATTTAACTACAATATAAACCAGGTCATAATATAATATAATAAATATAATATAATATCGGGTCTTGTGTTGGTTGTTGCTCCAGGGGACGCGTTGGAGCTGGTCGTCTGGCTGGGTTTTATTTTTGGGGAAACAGGGTATATAGCTGTTAAAATTCCATTGAGTCTATTCCATATGCTGTACTCCACATCCTGTGACTACATATATATTAAATTATAGTTGACATTCCATATTATTCAGCTTCAGCTTCAGGTGTACACTGCAGGGTCAGGCATCTATACCGTCCATGAAGGGGACTCCCTAAGGACTACTCTTTGAGAAAAACTGAAATGAAAGTGAAAGAAAGGAAGAAAGGGGTGACTACTAGATGGGAGCATAGCCCCCAAGGTGGATTTTGTTTAGCTTTTTAAATGAGAAAAATGAGCAAATTTGTAGGTCGAGGATAACGTTAATGATAATAATAAATGACATTGAATAAGCCCTTAAAAAAAATGCCATTGGGATTTTGATGGGGATTGCATTAAATCTGTATATTGCTTTGGGTAATATGACCATTTTAACTATGTTGATTCTTCCAATCCATGAGCACGGAATGTCTTTCCATCTCTTTGTGTCTTCTTCAATTTCTTTTAAAAATGTCTTACAGTTTTCACATCCTTGGTTAAGTTTATTCCTAGGTATTTTATTCTTTTTGCTGCAATTGGAAAAGGAATTGTTTTTTATATTTCTTTTTCTGAGATTTCATTGTTAGTATATAGGAATGCAATGGACTTGTAGGTTGATTTTGTAGCCAGCAACTTTACTGTATTCGTTGATTGTTTCTAATAGCTTTTTGGTGGAGAATTTCGGTTCCTGCAATTTTTCGTCGCTTTTACGTGGACCATCATTCTTAACTGTCATCATTTTTGTTGTCACTCCTGTTTCATGAGTCTTCAATTGACATTTGATTTAATGGTAGATTTAAAGGGAATAATACTTTCACCCCCAAACCAAACGAGTGCAAAAAGAAAGAGCTATTCCGTCGAGTACAAGTAAGGAATCCTGGAGGACTCCCGCGGCAAGAATCTTACGGCTTTCTGCAAAGGGAAGAAGTTGGATTCCGAATGGTCCGAAAATGGCTAGCAGGGTACAATAACCTCAGTCAATAGGTGAACGAGGGAAATGCTAAGAAGCTCAAGTGTGGATCAGGTCGACAACCATTATTTCCTGAGCCGGAAGACATCATCTGCGAATGGATTGCTGACAAGAGAGCAAAGGCTTTGGTTGTGTGCAGGGTTGATAGTCAGGCATTTGCCCTTGCAGTGGCACCACAGTTAGAAATATCCCCAGAAGAATTCAAAGCATCACAACAATAGCTGGATGGCTTCCTTCAGTGATATGAACTGTCTCTAAGATCAACAAAACTGTTCAAGCGGGAAGATACTGAAGTTATTAAACGTGCACTTGAATTCAAGTCCATTGTAGATGGTTTCAACTTTTCTAAATACCAACTCTCCAGCATGATTGCTGTGGATGAAACTGCAGTGTTTATGGGCCAAGGATCTGAAACGACAATTGATCAGAGGGGAGCCTCGTCAATATACATTCCCTCCACTGTTACAAAAGGGCACGTGTTACCTGTATTTTGGCAATTCATCTGGATGGAAAGAAAGCCCCACCTCTAATCATCACTAAGAGCAAGAAAGATAAGGTTGAACGTGTTTCAGGCACTTATGTTCTTGTAACCGAAAGAGCCTGGTGCACACAAGCAGTTATAAGGAAGTGGGTCAATTTAATGCTGCCACTTGTTTTGTGAGGTGGCCAAATAGTCTGGGATTCAGCCAGCACTCACTGCGCTAAAGAAATGAAGAACTTTCTTCCAGAGAGAAGAATAGATCAAATAATGATTCCCGCAGGAATGACTGCCTATTATATCTTGATATTGCAATAAACAAGCCATTCAGGGACCATCTGCACATGGAAATCAATGACTACATTGAAAACAGAATGGAGATAAATCAGCACGGAAACTTTGTGAAGCCTCGCTTGCAAGAGGTCGTGACTTGGGTGAAGAATTCATGGACTAAAATCACTGACAGCTGTGTTGCCAGTGCACTACGAACAGGCTGCACGGACAAGAAGTGCTCATTGAAGGAAAGCTCTATTGCTGGACATGAGAGACTGGGGCCAATGGTTCTATAGGAAATGGAGTTGCAAGAAATTCAAGCCAGAATTCGGGGTTTGGAGAGTTATGACAATGTTCCAGAAGAAGATGACATGACTGTATTTGAAGCAATGTAGATTGTTGTACATGAAAAAATTAAACATCCCCTGACAATAAGCCCTAATGCGTCTTTTGGAGCAAAAATTAATCTAAAACCTGGTCTTATTTTCGGGGAAATACGGTAGGCTTGAAGTAAATCCAACCTCTATTGTCACCGGGCTCCTCTGGCTCTCAGAGATGCCTCAGAATCCAGATGTAGAGCCTGGTGCCAGAAACAGGGGCAGCCTCTCACCTGTGGCCATCATGGGGGTGCTGACAGATGCCTCGTGCGTGCCCACCAGCTCCTGCTTCCAGCCCCACGTGAGTTATACTCGTAGGTATTTTTACTGAGGTTGGGGAGTGTTAAAGAAAACATTGTTCATGACACTTGTTAAAGACTGTAAGGATGACTTTATTCAAGAGGAACTACTGCAATGGAGGTTTTGTCGTGAGGGAGAGAACTTGGGCCCAACTCTGAACACAGCAAGGACAAATGGAGATTATAGCTAAGTAGCAGGTGGGGGTGAGTGAATGGAAAAGTACCAAGAGGAAACGTAAGGCTGGGAGGATGTTTGCTGAAGGCAGGCCAGTAACAAGTGTGGGGATTTTCACTCAATTCACTCAGCAGGATTCTTGCTAAAACTGGACCAAGAGGCCAAGGACAGAGCCCAAGTTTGGGGCTAACTCAAGAAGAGGACTTGGAGGAGCCTGACTCAAGTTTGGTTTGGGGGGGAGTTCGTAGTACGTGGGGTCCAGTTCCATCCCAGTTCAATACCCAGACATCCTTTTTGAGGTCCTGTGCCCTCCCTGCAGCTCTGCCCGTGAGGATGCAGGGTCTCAACGCTCCCCGCCAACATGACAGGCGCCTCTGTTTTTTCTTTATTATATAAGGAACTTACACAAATTGGGGGAAAAATCACTAATATTGTAATACATGAATGTATTTGGTAAAGGACATAAATAACTTGTAACAGGGACAATGAAACTGGTCAACAAATACATTTTAAATATTCAGTTTCAAGAGTAATCAATAAGGTTCAAAAATTAAAGTATGATTTTTTCTACTTACTACATAAGTTACATGGAAAGAATATATCAAAATAGGAAATAATTTTAAAATAATAGTACCAAATGTTGGCAAATATATGCTAAAGCAGGTGGCTAGCCTTCAAGTTGACCCTCAATGATCCCGCCTCCTGGTATTTCCATCCTTGTGGAGCCCACTCCCCACACTCTCCTCCTGGGCTGATGTGTGTGACCATCGCATGCACCTGAAATAATGGATGTCACTCCTGAGATTAGGTTATAAAAGGTACTGCAGCTTCCATTTTGGTCTCTCTCACTCTTGAATCATTTGCTCTGGGGGAAGCCAGCTGCCATGTTATGAGGACACTCAAACAGCCTCTAGAAAGGTCCACGAGGTGAGGAACTGAGGTATCTGGCCAACAGCCAGCAGGACACTGAGACTTCCTGCCAATAAGCACATGGGTGAGCTTGGATGAGGATCTGAGGGTCTCTTCCACCGCCCCTCCCCCGACTCCAACCCCCACAGAGCATTCAGGTGACCACAGCCCCAGCCAACGCTGGACGCCACTGCATGAGACACCGTGATCCAGAGCCACCCAGCTAAGCCACTCCCAGGAACTATGACATAAAAAAATGTGTTATCATAGCCTCCTGAGGTTCGAGGCAATTTGTTACAAAGCAACAAATAATACAGTATCGGAGAGGGGGAATAGTCAAATATACTTAAAGTGTGAAGAAAACAGTTTTCTATCCTACCTCTTCGTAGCCACCCAGACGTGCTCCTCAGAGGCCAGAGCCCAAATGCCAGACGGCCACTGACAGACTGTCTGTTATGAGAAGGAAATTAAATCTTCCTTTGTTTAAAGGCGACCATTGTTTGCGTTTCTGTTCTTTGCAGCCAAATGTACTCCTAACTGATACAGGGGCCTTAGGCTGTAAGGCCTTATAATGTGCTCACTGTCATTGTTATTTTCTTCCTGACCTAACAATGCAAGCGATCAGCTGAGAGGAGCTGGCAGCAAGGTGTTCTGCTGGGATCACAAGGCAAATTGTGGAAGGAACTGTAAATATAAAGTTTTACAGTAATTGAGTTAATCTAAGATTAACGGCACCATTTCAGGAACTGAGAGAAAAAGCCTATTAATTAAATTATGCTTGATGCTTTCTCATCACTTTGAACTTCTGTTTTCTACTTATCACACTAATTTTTAAACTTAGTGAGACATAGATTTTTCAATCATGTATCAATAGTTACAAAAACGTTCAAATTTACGAGTAACCAATAAACTGCAAAAAGACTCTTTCGCGTTGACATCCTTAGCATATTTGCTTCTGTCTTCCTGCCTGTTGCTTCAGAGTAACAAAATAGCTGCTGAGGCTCTAGGCATCACAGCACATGCAAGTTAAGAAGGGAGACGTAGGGATGGTGCCAGCCACATCATCCTCTTTTATCAGGAAAAGCAAGTCTTCCTAGAGCCCCTAGCCGTTTTCTGCTTATGTGTCATTTGCTGGAACTGTGTCCCATGGACACCCTTGGTACAAGCTAATATCTGGAAAAGCAAATGTTTTGCCTGTGTCTCAGTTCATTGCCATCCTGAACAAAAGCAGACTTCTGTTGGCAAAGAAGGAGGAAATGGGTACTGGGAAGGACGCTAATAGTGTCTGTTACAACACAGATTAATAAATAGTTTTATATGCATAATAAATAGTAGTTGCCCCTGGGCGTACAGTAAAACTGACGATAGCAAAAATACTAGATAGTACAGTGCTTCTGTGTTCCAGGCACTGTTCTGAATGTTTTAAATATATTAACTCATTTCATCCTCACAGCCACTTTATGAGGTAAATGCTGTTATTATCCTTGTTTTATTTTATTTTTTATTGTGCCTCATCTGCTCACAACTAGATTTATTGTAATCTTTGGTGCAGGACATATTTCTCGTTGCTCCATGCATGGCTCTCTGCTGTTTGCTTTTCAAATATTAGTTATTTTTAATATTGTAATATTCCCTTGAAGCCTCCACCCAAAATAAAATGAGGATCTTGTCAATAATTCACCTCTGACTGGATGGTCCACCCAACCCATGTCACTTCCTCCCTTGGACCAAAGTAATCATCCAGAATCCTAAAGTCATCATTTCTTTACTTTCCTTGTACAATTTTATAGTTTTATTGCATCTATATATGCTCCTAAAAATGTGTGTGTGTATGTGTGTTTAATATGTATCTATGGTTGTTTTTAACTGTCTTATCATCTTTCGGTACTTTTTTCTCACTTATTGTTACATTGCTAAGATTCATTCATATTGTTGTGTGTTGCTACAGTCATTTAGACAACCATTTAAAATCCAGTGTGTGACTATGTAACAGTTTACTCATCCTCAAGCCATTCTTTATTGAAGTACCTATTACATACTTATTGATGTTTTTTCCTTTCTGGTTATTAACTAGTCTGTCTCTGTCACAATAGTTTGCTAATAGTTTCCTGATTCCAGCAGTTTTTCTGCATCCTCTGTAATGGCTGCATGAGATCCTGCCTCTTGCAAGACTTGCAATCACGCTTTGCAAATGATTTGCCTTGGGTTGTCAGCTGTTTACACTGGGCTACGTGAGAAAGGCTGACTAATAAAGACTTTGATCTGTAGGGCTTATTAGGGCACAGAGAGCCCATACTCTCAGCCAAGAGGAATACTGGGGGGAGGTGGGGAATGTCTGCTCATTGTTGAATATTTCATTGTTATGATCTGTAAACAATACGATAAACAGGGTGTCATGCGGGGCGGACCCTGCTCGCTGCGCCATTTGTCCTGCAGGGAGGCCTGCGGGGTCTCTGCTCCCGCTCCCCATACAAGAATGCAGGATATGGTGAGGCCAAAAAGGAACACCCACGGAGCCATAGGTAGGGGAGTCATACCACTATATTCTCGCTGGCAGCACTATACTCTCAATGGAGGCTGGATCCACACTGTCCGCAAACCGCCATCCACACTTGCCAGCCCAGCCACCATCTTCTTGCTAGCCCCCATTCTTTCTCTCCCTTCTCCTCCTCTCTCCTCTCTCTGCTAGCGTAGCCACAGCAGTTATATTAGTGGCCAATGGCTCACTGGTTACAGCTGACGGCCAACTAGCCACAGCTGATGGCCATGCAATCACAGTTGGCCATTTACTACCTGAGCCAACACCTTTCTATGTGAGGCCGAGAGCCTGGAAACTACTTTCTGGGGCTCTGCCCCCACACTCCACCCCTACAGGCTCTCGCCTCACAATCTACGCGACAAGCGTCTTCCGCAAGGGGACCTGTGCGAGGAGCCTGGGGGTGAATGCAATATCCTGGACATAGCCAGGCTCTCTGGGCACAGTCAGGGTTTCTCAGGGCACCACCAGTGCTTCTGGGCATGGCCAGACTTCCTGGACTTCTTAGGGTACAACCTGTCTTCCCAGACACAGCCAGGGTTTCTCAGGGCACCACCAGTGCTTCTGGGCATGGCCAGACTTCCTGGACTTCTTAGGGTACAACCTGTCTTCCCAGACACAGCCAGGGTTTCTCAGGGCACCACCAGTGCTTCTGGGCACAGCCAGACTTCCTGGACTTCTTAGGGTACCACCTGTCTTCCCGGACACAGCCAGGGTTTCTCAGGGTACCACCAGTACTTCTGGGCACGGCCAGACTTCCTGGACTTCTTAGGGTACCACTAGTTTCCCCGGGCACAGCTAGGATTTCTCAGGGCACTGCCACTCTCTCTGGGCACAGCCACACTTCCTGGACACAGCCAGGGCTCTCAGGGCACTGCCACTCTCTGTGGGCACAGCCACACTTCCTGGACTCAGCCAGGGCTTTCAGGGCACTGCCACTCTCTCTCTGGGAACAGCCCGACTTCCTGGGCACAGCCAGGGTATCTTCAGGGCTCAGCCAGACTTCCTGGACTCAGCCAGGGCTCTCAGGGCACTGCCACTCTCTCTCTGGGAACAGCCCGACTTCCTGGGCACAGCCAGGGTATCTTCAGGGCTCAGCCAGACTTCCTGGACTCAGCCAGGGCTCTCAGGGCACTGCCACTCTCTCTGTGCCTCTCAGGGTACCCTGCTGGAACAACAGTGACTCACAATCAAGGTGCTTACATATTCTCAATGGTGGCCAGTCAAAAGACAAAAGCAAATATCCCCCAGTTCCACTAACAACAGTTCCCAAACAAACAGTCAAGCGGTCCATTAAATTAGGGATGGAAGGCAATTCCCCATAGTCATTCACCAGGGCTGTCCTGGGGGTGAGGGATGACCTTGACCTCACCCTCATCTCCCAAGGAGGACTCAGCAAGCGTTACCTCCTGGGACTATAAGTCCTGCATCTGGGCTGCCTGAGCAGGAACTTCCCGGCCCACAGGGCTGCAACGACCTTCGCTTTCTCCGGCCTGTGCTGGTTGGGGAACCGTCCACATCTTTCCACCTCTCCACGGGGCTGCATCTCTCCAGCAGCTGCATGGCTTTTCCTGTGCTGGTGGGAGAAACGTCCACGTCCTCCCACCCCTCCATGGGGGTCCAGCTCTCCGGCAGCTGCTCCTCCTGGTCTTCCTCAGACTGGGTGTTCACACACACAAACTGCTCCACCATCCTTTGGAGAGCTTTGGCTGGCACCATATCCTGCCGAATACGCCATGTGTCATGCGGGAGACCCTGCTCGCTGCGCCATTTGTCGTGCAGGAGACCCTGCTCGCTGCGCCATTTGTCATGCGGGGCATCTGGCGGGGTCTCTGCTCCCGCTCCCCATACAAGAACGCAGGATATGGTGAGGCCAAAAAGGAACACCCACGGAGCCATAGGTAGGGGAGTCATACCACTATATTCTCGCTGGCAGCACTATACTCTCAATGGAGGCTGGATCCACACTGTCCGCAAACCGCCATCCACACTTGCCAGCCCAGCCACCATCTTCTTGCTAGGCCCCATTCTTTCTCTCCCTTCTCCTTCTCTCTCCTAGCGTAGCCACAGCAGTTATATTAGTGGCCAATGGCTCACTGGTTACAGCTGACGGCCAACTAGCCACAGCTGATGGCCATGCAATCACAGTTGGCCATTTACTACCTGAGCCAACACCTTTCTATGTGAGGCCGAGAGCCTGGAAACTACTTTCTGGGGCTCTGCCCCCACACAGGGCCCCTTGAGAATGGAGATGGAGCTGCCATGAATGTCTTATACCTCACATCTTTGGAATTGTTAGAAAAGAGCAAAATGACCTTTCCACTGGGCCTAAGCCACCTTGTGCCTTGCAAAAAACTGTTTGCAAAATAACAAGAAGCAGTTATTTTGACTCCTGGAATGAAAATATAAGACATTGTTTAGAATTATCATGGCTACATTATATTATCTGCACCAATAGAAATGCCCTCCTTCTATTGATGTAACTGTTCCCCTTTCCTTTCTCATAAATACCCATCACCTTTGTCTCCTAATCAGAACACTGTTCGGGCTTCTGCCTGAATCAGCGAATCCTAAATAGCTACTGTTATTGATATCAATAAATGCTTGTTGCTTCTCACTTTGAAAGGAATTTTTTTTTTTTTTAATAGCTTAGCAGGTCACTTTTGCTTCCCTGGGCAACCTGGCAAATTTGGGAACTTGGGTCATGACCACTGAGATAACCAGAAGGTCCTGCACCTGGGCAAAATCTTTAGCTCCTCCCACAAAAGGTAGAACCTAATTGCCTCCCCTTGAATATGGGCCGGCCTTGGTGACTAAAGAATACAGGGCAGTAGGAGCTACGTGGTGGGGGGACTTTGGAGGCTAAGTTAAGGAAGGGGGACTCAGCTTCCAGTGGCTCACTCTTCTGGGGACACTGGCTCTGTGAAAGCCAGGCAGCAGGCTGTGAAGAAACAGCTCTGAGCTCCCACAGAGACCACATTGGAGAGGAACTGAGGCCCCCAACTGAGCCAGCAGCAACTGCCAGGCTGTGGGGGCAGAGCCCCAGAAAGTAGTTTACAGGCTCTCAGCCTCACGTGGAGGGGTGCTGGCTCGGGTAGTAGATGGCCATCAGCTGTGGCTGATTGGCCGTCAGCTGTGGCCATTGAGCCATTGGCCACTAATATAACTGCTGTGGCTACGAAGGAGAGCCGAGGAGAGTAGAGGAGTAGTGAAAGAGAGTCGTTGGTGGGTTGCAGACAAAACTGATAGCAGGTCGCACGTCCAGTGAACCCAGCCTCCAGTGAGACCGTAGTGGTATGACTCCCCTACCTATGGCTCCGTGGGTGTTCCTTTTTGGCCTCACCATATCCTGCGTTCTTGTATGGGGAGCGGGAGCAGAGACCCCGCAGGCCTCCCTGCATGACACAGGCTAGTGAGTAAAGGTGTCTTCCAGGAGAGGGCCTTCAAATTCATGAGCCGTGACAAGTCATCCTGCACGTGCCAGGTCCAAATTCCTCATCACATATAGTGAGTATTAAGGTAACCCCGTGTTGTGTCCAAAGTTCTCACCCACGGAATCCATGTGCATAATAAATGGTTGTCTTACGCTTCTACATTTTGGAGTAGACATTTGTTACGCAAACTAGTAAAATTAGTAAAAAAATAGTAACTGGTACTCCCAATTTATTTTTTATTTTTATTTCTGCTGTTACATGCATACAAATTTAAGATTGATATTTCCTTTTGATAATTTGACTCCTTTATTGCTAGAAAACATACAGTCTTATCTCTGGTAATATTTCTCCTAAATACACTTATTTTTTATTATAATACAGCCAGTGCAGCTTTCTTTGGATTAGTGTTTGCATAGACTATTTTATCCCGTCTTTGTACTTTAATCTCTTTGTAACTCCATATTTAATGTGGGTTTGGTAGTTTTTTAAATTTTATTTGACATCTGTCTTTTAAGTGGAGTGTTCAGGTAATTTATACTTTATGTAATTATTGCTATAGTTGAATTTAAATCTACTATCTTGCTATCTTACTATGTGTTTTCTATTTGTCTTACCTGTTCTTTTTCTTCTTTTTTTTAAGTTTTTATTTCACCCATCCCTTCACGCCCTCCCCTTTGGCAACCATCAGCTTGTTCTCTATGTCTATGGGTCTGCTTCTGTTTTGTATTGTTTATTCATTTGTTTTGTTTTCTGTTTTAGGCCATTGTAAGTGAAATTGTATGGTATTCGTCTTTATCTGTCTGACTTATTTCACTTAGCATAATACCCTCTAGGTCGTTGTGGCATATGGCAAGATTTCATTCATTTGTGTGGTTTTTTTGCTGAGTAACTGTACACCCAATTTAAAGATGTGGTAGCTGAGGATAAATACACAGTAAACGGGGAAACCAAGTTTTGAACTCTGGTCCATTTGACTTGAAAATTTGCTGTTCTTACCTTGACACCTCCCTTATAATTATCCATAGTCTATTTCTTCCCTTGCATTTTCAGGATACCCTTCAGTACATGACTAATTAACTCAGTCCCCTAACCCTGGGATTAAACCTGGGAGTGCAGTGCTTCCAAAAACATGCACATGCCAATGCCCTAAATACAGCCCACTCAGGAAGGACTAGATCTGCAGATTGTCAAATGAGACCTTCCCAAGTAAGATAAAACCTTACTTCAGGGCCAAAAAAAACAAAGAGTATTTTAAAATAAACGTTATATACTTTTATTAAGTTCAAACGGGTGATGTTAATGTGAAGAAAAGGATAAAAATCAACTCTTTCTTTTACAATATATTGTTGTATTAAGAATTTTTTATTTTCTAGTGTAGTTTATTTAAAAATCAAAAGAAACATCTTTAATTTAAAACAATTTGGAATGTTGTGAATATTCAAAGATGGAATCAGAATCATTTCTAGTTATGTAGTATTCGAACTAATATATCATTTTCAGGAAATTTCACAAATAAACCAACAAGGTTATGCTAACACTGACTACTTTTCATGATAACATTCTTAGTTCTTGGTTTAGAGTAGAGCAAAGTTATCCAGCTGTCTTTCCATGATGCCAGCTTTAACGCTTTCTGGAGCTAAGGAGATACTGTATTAAAGAAAACGCCAGTGGTTACCAGAGGGGAAGAGGGTGGAGGACGGATGAAGAGGGTAAAGGAGGTCAACTATATGGTGAGAGAAGGAGACCAGACTTTGGGTAGTGAGCTCACAGTTCAATATATAGTTGATGTATTATAGAATTGTACACCTGAAATGTATGTTATTAACCAATGTTACTCCAATAAATTTAATTAAAAAAAAAGAAAGCTACATCAGCATTAAAGCAGCCAATGGGATTTATTTAATGATCTGGATTTATTATGAACTCATGAAATAAGTATATTTTCATAAATGTATTTTGTTAACATTGTGTGTATGTATAGTAATATTGTTAGAGGCTTATAAAAACAGTAGTCCTTTGCTCCCTGTCCCTACCTACCCCTAGTCATACCTCCCACAGGCAACCACCTTCACTTCTTCTATTTCTCCTCCTGTTTACCTTTTATCTCTAATTTATACACTTATACTGATATTTCTTCATTAATCATTTTTAGACATGTTTATTGAGCTCCCATCATGATAATGAGGACTTTTCATCCTTTACACACATGTCCACTGCCTTTTTACCCAAATTCCCAACATGGCTGTATCATCATTCATGGCTGTATGAAGACGACAACTTTACAAGTGTTAGATGCAATAGCCCAGAGGAGACATGACGGTGATTGGATTATGCTGGTGATAGTGGAGATGGGAAAAACATGACTGATTCAACAGATATGTGGGAAGAAGAGTAGATGAAACTGAGTAGTTTGGGATGTAAAGGATGAGAGAGAGGGAGGTACACGGAGAAATGGTGGAGATGGATACTGATATCATTTACTGAAATGAACACTGAAGTAGCAGCAGGTTGAAATGGGGATGGGAGAATTGTAAGCTCAGTTAGTGACATGTTGAGTTTGAGCAGCCTGAAAAGTTCCCAGATGGAGGCAGAATAGTTGAATATGCAGGTTTAAATCTCTACACAGACTGGACTGGATTGGGAGTCGTCATTGTGATGGCAACTGAACATGGCAATGAGTGACAATATCTAAGGAGAAAAGAGAAAGTGAGAAGAGTGTCTCAGTTTATATACAGAGGAAGACTAACATTTAAGAATAAGCAGAAGGAAGCCAGTAAGGGATTTTAGAAGGAGTTGCCAGAGAAATGGAAGGAAAAAAAGGTGAGTTTGCTGTCAGAAGCCACAAGAAGATCCTTGAAGAGACACAGAGGGATCCAATTAAGTAATAAATGGAAAGTTCCAGAGAGGGCAGGAGCAAGGGGCTCTGGAATACAGACAATGGTGGAAGGAGAAAGATAGTCAGTGTAACAGAGGAAGAGGGTTTTATGTGGAAATGGGATTCGTGCATCTCAAAGCAGAAGGTTTAAAATAGTTGCAAATAATAGGAGAGGAAGTAACCCGAGATGTGTAGTAGGATTTCCTAGCATTGCTGAAGGCCCAGTTGAATCTGCTGACTATGAATACTGGCACAAAAATATCTCGTAGGACCCTTGGTATATATTACCCTTGGAGGTTCAGAAAAAGTATTACATATAGAAAATCCATTATGGGCAGGAGCCTTTTGGTGGAGAGTTTTGCTATGTCAGCATGTTGTTTGTGGTCCCTAATTCTATTTGCATCAATTTGGGAAAATTCTGTATTTTGGAACAAGACATCTTTTTGTACCTGGTAACCAAATATATTAGCCCAGAGTCAAAAATAAAAATTTTTTATACCTCCTCAAAAGACTTACACAAGCAAAAAAGAAATACCTTGCAGTGTAACTTTTCCTTCAGCTTTATTCTGTTCCCCAGTTTCAGGCCCAAAGAAGACAAGTAACAAGGTTGGGATTTTTTTGCTGGGTCCGCACCTTCAGCAGGTCTGGTCTAGGGACTGAGATTCTTTTATATTTTATTTTATTTTATTTTATTTTATTTTATTTTATTTTATTTTATTTTACTTTATTTTACTTTACTTTACTTTACTTTACTTTACTTTTTTACTTCACTTCACTTCACTTCACTTCACTTCACTTCACTTTATTTTTAAGCTACAACAGCAGGTAGACCTAGGAAGCAGGGTTTTGAAGGGGAAGTGGTAAGAAAACCCAGGAACACTGGATTTTCAGCAGCTCGACCTCCTGAAAACATTTCTCTCTAAGTTGGAAAAAAGATGTTTTAAAGATAGAACACCCAGAGAGAGTGAGCTTTCTGTTGACTTCCTAAAAATTAAATGGAGTTTACTGACAATGATTTACTAGGTTCTTGAATGATTTGGTTTAATCCCACAGCCTCAGTTAAAAAAACAACAGCTTTGTATTATTATATTGTTTTTGTCTAAAAGAAAACTGATTGTTAAAATACCTTTTCCAAAAGAATTAATTTTTGTAAGAAAGCATCCCAGTTGTAGACAGGCAATGTACCCAGATCTAAAGAAGAATTGGAGGACACTTCATGACTGTGGTTGGCAGAATTTTGGCCCCTGTATTAGTTTGCTGAGACGGCCATGACAGAGCACAACAGACTGGGTGGCTTCAACTAGAGAAATTTATTTTCTCACAATTCTGACGGCTAGAAGTGCTAGATCAAGGGGTTGGCAGGGTTGGTTTCCCCTGAGCCCTATCTTAGTTGTAGATGACGCTCTTTTCCCTGTCGTCACATGGTCTTCCCTCTCTCCATGTGTGTCTATGTTGCAATCTCCTCTGCTTATAAGGAGACCAGGCATATTGGGTTAGGGCCCACACTAATGATCTAATTTTAATTTAATTACCTCTTTAAAGGCCCTATCTCCAAATGTATCAGAAGATACTGGGGGTTAAGACTGCAACATAAATTTGGGAGGACAAAAAGGGTCCCTTTGACCCTTGCCCTTAAATCACATCTGTGAATAGGGGAAGGTACTCTGTAATTAAGTTAAAATGTAATTAAGATAAGAGATCTAAAGATAAAGAGATTATCCTGGATTAGCCATGTGTGCCCAATCTAATCCCACGAGCTGGTAAAAGGAGAACTTTCTCCAGTTTGAGGCAGAAGAAGTCGGGGAGGTTCTAAGCATGAGGTTTGGTGAACCGTGCCGGCTCTGAGAGCCCACAGGCAAGGACAGAGGGGGCCTCCAGGAGGACAGGGTGGCCCTCAGCTGACATCCAGCAAGGAAATGGGAACCTCAGTCCTACAGCTGCGAGGAACTGAATTCAGGCAACAACCTAAAAGAACTTGGAAGTGGATTCTTCCCCAGAGCCTCATCCCACCAAGAACCCACCCAGCCAATGACACCTTGATTTCTGCTGTGTGAAACCTGAAGCAGAGAAACTATTTGAATCTTGAGGCAGCCAAGACTTCTGAACTACAGAACTGTGAGATAGTAAGTTTGTGTTGTCTTAAAGCTACTAAATTTGTGTTGATTTATTACAGTTTGCAATAGAAAACAAATGAACAACAAACTGAAGAGTCAGCAACTTAAGGAAAAGTACAGTAGGACCTCGGTTTTCGAACGGCTCCGTTGACAGCATTTTGGTTTACGAACACCGTAAAACCGGAAGTAAATAATTCGGTTTTCGAACACACCTCGGAAGTCGAACATGTCACGCGGCTTCCTTTGAGTGTAAGGTCCCGAGGCCTGTTTTCACCTGTCGGCTGTTTTAGAAAGTTTCAGAACTGCAATGGTCTTCCGGAACGGATTATGTTCGAAAACCGAGGTACCACTGTACTAGTGTGGGGGCAGAGCCCCAGAAAGTAGTTTACAGGCTCTCGGCCTCACGTGGAGGGGTGCTGGCTCGGGTAATAGATGGCCATCAGCTGTGGCTGATTGGCCGTCAGCTGTGGCCATTGAGCCATTGGCCACTAATATAACTGCTGTGGCTACACTAGCAGAGGAGACTGAAAGAGAGTCGTCGGTGGGTTGCAGACAAAAGGGACAGCAGGTCGCACGTCCAGTGAACCCAGCCTCCAGTGAGACCATAGTGGTATGACTCCCCTACCTATGGCTCTGTCATACGGGGCAGCCTGCGGGGTCTCTACTCCCGCTCCCCATACAAGAACGCAGGATATGGTGAGGCCAAAAAGGAACACCCACGGAGCCATAGGTAGGGGAGTCATACCACTATATTCTCTCTGGCGGCACTATACTCTCAATGGAGGCTGGATCCACACTGTCCGCAAACCGCCATCCACGCTTGCCAGCCCAGCCACCATCTTCTTGCTAGCCCCCATTCTCCTCTCTCCTCCTCTCTCCTCTCTCTGCTAGCGTAGCCACAGCAGTTATATTAGTGGCCAATGGCTCACTGGTTACAGCTGACGGCCAACTAGCCACAGCTGATGGCCATGCAATCACAGTTGGCCATTTACTACCTGAGCCAGGCACCTGTCTATGTGAGGCCGAGAGCCTGGAAACTGCTTTCTGGGGCTCTGCCCCCACAGGCTCCGTGGGTGTTCCTTTTTGGCCTCACCATATCCTGCGTTCTTGTATGGGGAGCGGGAGCAGAGACCCCGCAGGCCTCCCCGCACGACAAATGGCGCAGCGAGCAGGGTATGGTGTCGGCTGAAACTCTCCGGAATGTACTGGAGCAGTTTACACGTATAAAAGCTCAGCTTCGTAAGCAGAGTGCGGTGCCGGCCAAAACCTACCAAAGCATGGTGGAGCGGTTTGTTCGTGTGAGACCCCAGCTTTGGGAGGCCCATGAGGAGCGACACCGGGAACGGGAGGCACGGTCTGCCTGGGAGACTCGAGCCTCCAGCTTGCACACCACCTTCTTGGGCATAGAAGGCGGTGTCCTCCTTTTGTTGATCTGCTGCGGCCTTAGGATCCGAAGCTTGTGGATAGCTTACAAGGAGGCCTCCACTCACTCAGACACCTGGCACGGTGAGCAAGATTCCGACCAGGTAGGAATGGCATCTGACTCTGGGCAGGAGGATGTATGGCCCCCACACAGTATATGGTGTTCGGTAGCCACTGTTCTCAAGGGTTGGACCCCCAAGGAGGGGTGGGAGGAGATGGACGGCTCTCCAGCCAGCGTGGAGAGGGCCCTACAGCCTCTGGCTGAGCATGTGCCAGAGGAGGAGAAGGCTACAGCCGGCCGCGTGGGCTGGATGTTCCTCACGGCCTTGAGTCTCAACACAGAAAATGCGCTTAATGAAAGGGCCCAGGTGCCTGACCAGGTGTCCCGGTTGGAAGCGCTGGAAGCCCGGGTCCGCCTGTTAGAACAGGGGCCCCAAGGTGGAGACTCTGAGGCAGAGGAAGCAAGTGGAGAAAATGTACCTCCCAACCCCCAAGGCCGGCCCATCATGAAGCACAAGGTAAAGCATGAGCAACCTTTGGGCCCCGGGGGCATTGCTGCCGGCAACCCAGCTGTGACTGAGTTCACTACCTACACCCCATACACTCCCACTGAGTTGCAGGAGCTGGGGAGGCAGTACAGACAGTGCTCTGGAGAGCCAGTCTCGGCTTGTCTGTTACGTTTATGGGATGAGGGAGCAGACAGCATTCTCTGCTCCCCAGGCGAGATGGAAAAGCTAGCCTTCGTGACAGTGCATCCGTCCCTGCGACAAAGGTTACAAAACTGCCATAGGTTGGCCAACAACCAGGGCAACCATTCTCTAATGGCGTGGCTCACGGCTGCGGTACGCACCGTATGGGAACAGGCTGGCGAGCTGCCAGACACTGTGAGTCAATGGCAGTCATATACAGAACTTACGCAAATAATCCGTGAAATGGGTATGAGACATGCTATTTTTAACCTCACCATGCAGGGCCCAGATGACGAGTTTTTTACAGCCAGCATGAGAGATCTGGTTTTAGACACTACACCTGCGAGTGCTTTTGGATCCTTGGTTGCTATTCTTACACCGTATGTAGGGCGACGGATCCATGAAGTTACAACTGCCATGGCCACCCTATGGGATGTAGAAAGCCGGAGGCAAAGGAAGTTAAGACAGGAGGTCTGCACAGTTGAGACCTGGAAGCCCAAACCAAAAGTAAAGGGGCGAGGTCGCGGGCCTCAGAGAGTAACACGCGCACAGATGTGGCGTGATCTCGTGGCAGCAGGGGTTGATCAGGAAAAAATAGACCAGCAACCCAATGCACTCCTGCTTGAACTTTGGAAACAGTTGCGTCCGGATCAACAATTCCAGAGAAACATAAAGGAGGAGTCTGGGAAAGCGCGACCCGTGTCCCTCCAGGACTTCATGCAGCCGCTTGAGGCCGACTCCTTTCAGCTTGATTAGGGGTGGGGCCAAGGTACCCGGTCAGAGGGGACGAGCAGGGACCGGAGGCCTCACGTGGAACTGTCCATACATTGGTCCCCTTCGAATGTACAGAGGGTTTTGGCTCTAGTTGACACTGGTGCTGACTGCAGTCTCGTTTACGGGAACCCAGAACTGTTCCCTGGACCAGCAATCTGCATTGATGGCTACGGGGGAAAAACTGTGACTGTGAAAGCCATTTCCTTACCACTGGGTATAGGAAGGCTCCCTCCTCGTACCTACAAGGTTTATGTCTCCCTCATTCTGGAATATATTCTAGGGGTGGACGTGCTACATGGCCTCAGCTTACAGATGTCGGTAGGAGAGTTCCGTCTCCGGATCCGGGTGGTGAAAGCGGTGACACGCGGGCATGCTCACCACCCTCCTCAAGCGTTGCCACAGCCCTGGTGCGTGGTTACAGTGCAACAGTACCGCCTGCCAGGAGGACAGGAGGAGATCGGTCGTACAATATTGGAATTGGAGAAGGCACATATTGTGAGGCCAACGCACAGTCCCTTTAACTCCCCAGTATGGCCTGTCAAGAAGCCAGATGGGACCTGGCAAATGACTGTGGACTATAGGGAGTTAAATAAGGTGACGCCACCCTTGCACGCTTCAGTGCCTTCAATTCATGATTTAATGGATCGTCTGACTGTCCGCCTGGGGACATATCACTATGTAGTGGACTTGGCCAATTCTTTTTTCTCCATTGACATTGCACCCGAGTGTCAAGAGCAGTTTGCTTTTACGTGGGACGGGCGGCAGTGGACTTTTGAAGTCCTTCCGCAAGGATACTTGCACAGCCCCACTATCTGCCACGGGCTTGTGGCCCAGGATTTGGCACAGTGGGATCACCCATCCTCTGTGGCCTTGTTTCATTATGTTGATGACATTGTGTTAACCTCAGATTCTCTTTCTGATTTAGAGCAAGCAGCTCCCTCTCTTCTCCGCCACCTGAAGACACGCGGCTGGGCGGTGAATAAGGAAAAGGTCCAAGGCCCTGGCTTATCCGTCAAGTTTTTGGGTGTTGTGTGGTCGGGTAAGACAAAGGTTATACCTGAGGCAATCATTGACAAAATACAAGCCTTTCCCTGGCCGACCAAGGTCTCCCAACTGCAGACGTATTTGGGTCTGCTAGGATATTGGCGGGCGTTTGTACCCCATTTAGCACAAATGGCAAGGCCCTTGTACAATATGATAAAAAAGGGGGCCTCATGGGATTGGACTGAGGCTATAGAGCAAGCCTTCGTTGCCACGAAACGGGCAGTGCAGCAGGCACAGGCTCTGCAAGTAGTGGACCCCGGCCGCCCATTTGAACTTGATGTTCATGTAACCCAAGAGGGGTACGGATGGGGCCTCTGGCAATGGCAGGAGCGTCTCTGGTTGCCAGTGGGATTTTGGTCCCAATTATGGAAAGGAGCGGAGGTCCGCTACTCTCTAATAGAGAAACAGCTGGCTGCTGTGTATGCAGCCCTAGTGGCCACAGAAGCCATCACAGGAACGGCACGCGTGTTGGTTAGAACAACGTATCCTGTCCGGGGGTGGGTCCGTACGTGGACCCAGGGACCCAAAATGGGGGTGGCACAGACCACCACCCTCGCCAAGTGGGGTGCCTACTTGGAGCAACGTAGCAGCCTTAGTTCAAGCCCTTTGAGCACAGAGCTACAACAGGTCCTGGGGCCTGTGGAGCTTGTAGCGCAGGCTGAGCCAAGTGCTCTGCCTAGAGGGGAAGACTTGGAGCCCTCGGCCTACAGGGAAGGACAGTCCCCAGTACCTGAGGATGCCTGGTTTACCAATGGTTCTAGCCGAGGGGCTGCAGCTGTTTGGACGGCTATTGGTGTGCAGCCCAAAACAGACACCATTTGGTTTGATACTGGGACGGGCCAGAGTAGCCAGTGGGCTGAATTACGGGCTGTGTGGATGGTGATCAGCCACGAGCCTGGGCCCCTAGTTATTTGCACTGACAGCTGGGCGGTGTTCCGGGGCCTAACGCTGTGGCTGCCTACATGGAAACACCAAAACTGGTTGGTGGGACACCGTCCACTGTGGGGTCAAGCCATGTGGCAGGACCTCTGGGACCTAGGGCAGAAAAAGGAGGTGACCTTAATGCATGTCACAGGTCACTCCCCCTTAGTGTCCCCAGGTAATGATGAAGCAGACGCCCTAGCACGGGTACGATGGTTAGAGCGGGCTCCTGCCACTGATGTGGCCCATTGGCTGCATAGGAAATTGCAGCACGCTGGAAGCCGAACCATGTGGCAGGTGAGCAGACGCTGGGGCCTGCCTTTGAAATGGCAGGAGATAGCAGATGCCTGCTATGACTGTGCCGTCTGTGCCCAGGACAGCCCCCAAAGGCGGAGGCTCTCCTGGGAGACACAGCAGATTACGCGAGGGAGGGTGCCCCTCACTCGCTGGCAAGTGGATTACATTGGACCCCTGCCTAAGGCCCACAATGTGATATATGCATTTACAGCAGTGGACACTGCTACGGGGTTGATGTTTACTTGGCCCTGTCCGGCTGCGGATCAGCGGCATACAGTGGTCGCCCTTACATGGCTGTGCACCCTCTATGGGCACACCCAAGTCATTGAAAGTGACAGGGGTACCCATTTTACGGGGCAAGAAGTGCAGCGCTGGGCTGCCAGGATGGACGTGCAATGGTTGTTTCACACCCCGTACAATCCACAAGCAGCTGGCATGATTGAACGTTATAATGGTCTTTTGAAGCAAGGTCTCCGGGTGTCAAAACACCCTCCCACGAAGCGTGACTGGGCCTCGCGTCTATGGGACGTCCTGAGAGTCCTGAATGAGAGACCACGGAAGGGAGGGCCCGCGCCAGTAGAAGCTCTGCTACATCGAACGGCCGCTCCCATTCAATTACAAGTTACCACCAGGGAGACTCTGTTAAAGCCAGGCTACGGCAGAAATGGGAACATTTTGCTGCCAGCACCCACATGCTTGAAAGCAGGGGAACGACAGCAATGGACTTGGCCGTGGCAGGTCAAAAGCCCCCACTGTCGGTGGTTGGGTCTGAGAGCCCCATGGGGGGCCGGTTTGACTCATGATTTGCAAGTGACGCCAGGGATGGTGGCTGAGTGGCCACCACAAGTGACTATAGTATACAGAGGTCCCGATACCGGGATGATTTTGCGAGAAAACTATGTGCTCTCACTATGGCCTATTATGGGGTCCCCTGTTCTGTTACATGTTGAAACTATGCAAGGGACCCCAAGCACTGCCATAAAGGTTTGGTACCACAAACCGGGAAAGGTGCCAGTGGCAGCAACCCTCCTTCCCCAGGACAAGAAGCTGGCATGTATCCTCCCAGATGGAAGGGATTTGCCACTGTTGGTTCCTAAGACTACCGTTTCTTTTCGTCTATAGGTGTCAGTAGGCTAATATGACACAGGGACCTTCGCGGAAGACGCTTGTCGCGTAGATTGTGAGGCGAGAACCTGTAGGGGTGGTTTGTGGGGGCAGAGCCCCAGAAAGTAGTTTACGGGCTCTCGGCCTCATGTGGAGGGGTGCTGGCTCGGGTAATAGATGGCCATCAGCTGTGGCTGATTGGCCGTCAGCTGTGGCCATTGAGCCATTGGCCACTAATATAACTGCTGTGGCTACACTAGCAGAGGAGACTGAAAGAGAGTCGTCGGTGGGTTGCAGACAAAAGGGACAGCAGGTCACACGTCCAGTGAACCCTGCCTCCAGTGAGACCATAGTGGTATGACTCCCCTACCTATGGCTCCGTGGGTGTTCCTGCGTTCTTGTATGGGGAGCGGGAGCAGAGACCCCGCAGGCTTCCCCGCACGACAACTAGAAATTAAATCTACAGGTGACTTTAACTTAGAATGAGCCAAATAATAAAATAAATCAAATAAAGTTACTAGTACAATTGAAGTTCACTTGGGAAATCAACCAGGATTTCTTCAAAGTCCTGTTGAAGAATCAGAAAATTAGCAGAACTACCTCCTGAGTTGGAGCTAAATTCTGAACGTTGTCAGTAATTGTGAATGATTCCTCTCCTGACAAGTAAAAATCAATGTCTGGGAGTCTGAATGCATAAATAATACAAATACACCTCTCCTCTCTCACCCTCGACAAGAAAATAAATTATACAATTACAGCTACACTCAAAAGAATGTTGTGAAACTCTCACACAATGTCTGGCACAAAGTAAGATTTTAGTAAATGTTTATTATTATCATTATTATTACCTCATTTCATTTGATTGGCATATTCCTGAGAAGTAAATATTTTAATTTGCAAAAGTAAAGGATAATTTTCTATTGACTTAGCATATAACTTAAGAGAGATTTTTCTGTCTGAGTCCGAGTTGTTTTAAGATTTGCGCCTGACAAGCCGCAAGCCCAAAGGAAACGCCAGCTGGCTGAGTGCAGGACGTGGGTTTATTGAGACTTACTGACCGGGGAGAGTCTCCGGTGACTGCCGGCCGGAGGGGTAGTGATCGGCCCCAAGGTGGAGGAGAAGCGAGGTTATACAGGTCCCACAAAACAAAGAGCGTTCCGTGGGAGAAACGATCTGGCGGGCTCTGCAGGCCTGCTCTCGTGCACACTGCGTCCCAAAAAGCCAGGAGACCTTGATGGCCTTGCCTGGTAGCTTGTCTGCCTGTGGGCCAGGTCCTTACAGAGATAATCCTATAGGGGGGAAAGCCAATAATAAGATTTAAAAAGTCACATAAAAATAAGGGAAAATATTAATAATAATATTTTTATTATTAATAAAATACTGTGATTAATGTTTTCATGTTACATAAAATGTCACATCTGCTCTATCAAATGAGATAAAGACACTTCTGAAGCAAGAGCCTCAAACTCCAAGGCCTTCCGGGGCCAGGCAAGTAAAATAAATGTACGAGGTGAAGGGGCATGAAGATAATAGGGAGCGACGGAAAATTAACAGCAGGACAGTATCCACCTTGCCTGGAAGCATTTTAATTCAACTGCCTTTAAAAGACTGCTGTTCAAACAAAACCTGTTTGAGGACCATCGTGCAATTGTTTGCTCCCTGCATTTCCTAGTCCTGTCTACTTTCCCAGGTCAAAGACCATTAGCTTCTCTTAGAGCGATCAAGAGTACACACTTAGAAGTTTTACTGTGTAGGAGGGAAGAAGACAGGGAGGGAGGGAAGGGAGAAAGGAGAAAGCCCAGGAGAGAGGAAGGAAAAGGAGAGAAGAGCATAAGGGCCTCAGAGTTACTGAGAGCAGGTGACTGAGAGGAGAGGCAAAGGGGAGAATTGTCTGTATTTGTCAGGGGCCTGCTCTGATCCAGGCCCTGCTCTAGTCAGGACCATCTGCTAGGAACCGGGATGGATGGAGTCTCTGGGCTCAGCGAGCTCACAGATCTCTGAGGAAGATAAGACGCAAGTGGATGGAGTGTTGAGATTGGTCTTGGAGCCAGAGAGGTGTAAGTTAAAATCCGTATTTTGCCCTGACCAGATGTACAGTCTTAGGCAAAATTAATTAACTTCTCTAACTCTAAGGTCCCCATTAGTAGCCACTGGGACGATTCTTATACATACAGAATATTTAAATAGCAATTTAAAACAATACAAAAGATGTCACAATACATGACTTATTATCAAGTTAATTGTAAAGACAATAGTGACCCTGAGATTAAAGGGAGACAGCTCTTTCAGGGACATAAACATAGATGGAGAGAACCTGCTGGTTTCTTCAAAAGGGCAAAATCAAGGGAGGTCCCCGTGGATTGCTAGTCTTCACTGGGTTTAGCACCAAAAAGTTTAGATATATTATGGTAGAGGCTAAGCTTTGTAACAAAGAAACCCCCCAAAATGGTGGCTTATTTATGATAGGGGTTTATTTCTCACTCAAGAACAGTGATCCATGGCTAATAGGGTGTTCACCATATTCGACAAGGGCTCCAAGCCTGGGTCAAAGATCAATTCTGATCATGGCCAAGAATCAGGAAGGAGGAAAAGGAGAGGGTGAGACACTCCTCATCCTTTTAGGAGTAAGACTGGAAAGTGGCACATGTCACTTTCACATCCCATTGGTCACATAACCACACAAATTGGTAATCACAAAATAGTCACAGGGATATGAAATACAGTATGGGGGATATAATCAATAATGTTGTAAAGATCATATAGGATGTCAGATGGGTGCTGGACTTATCAGGGGGATCACTTCATGGGCTGTGTAGATGCCTGACCACTGCCCTGTACACCTGATGCTGAAGTAGAATAATATTGAATGTCAACTATAATTAAATATATATATGTATGGTTACAGGATGTAAAGTACAGCATAGGGAGTATAGCTAATGGTATTGTAACAGCTATATATGATGTCAGAGGGGTAGTAGATTGGGGGGGGTTATCACTTTATGAGGGATATAAATGTCTAATTATTACATTGTTTTGTAAACCTGAAACTAAAAAAAAAGAAGAAAAAGGTGTCCTCATCCCCCCTATTCACCAGATCTAAAATTGTGCGACTTCTGGCTTTTCCCCAAAGTCAAAATGACCATGAAAGGAAAATGTTTTAAATAGATTCAGGACATCGAGGGAGCCATGACAGCTCCACTAAAGACACTCACAAATTGGACTTCCAGAAGAGCTTCAGCAAGTGGCAAGATCGATGGGATAAATGTGTTTGAAGCAAGGGAGTACTTTGAGGGAGATTAGTGGCAATGTGTCTTTTATTGTAATAAATTTTTTTAATTAAAAAGAAAAGCTTCAAGGGAGGCTGGGAAATGTAGTCATTAGTCCAGTGGCCATGTGTCTAGCTACAACAAAAAGTAAGAAGAGGGAAGTGGACGTTGGGAGACAATGAACAATCTTTGCCATAGAGAGACCAATGGGAACCCCAAAATTTTAATGAGCATTTTAAGGAATAGAAAGAGGAAGTCTGCCATCTGTTTCAGGTGGGTAAGTAAACACAGCAGGGTCAGTTACACCAGAGGGACATTTGTTGTGAGACTAGTATTTATCTTATAACTGAAAGTTTGTTTTGTCTTTTTCCATCCTTGTTTCTCCTTAGGGAACTCAGGTATCCCGAATTGAATTACTCACAATCCCATGTCCTAAAAAACAGACATCATTAATACAATGCATGGCCCACTTTTATTAACTAATTTATTTGTTGGTTTAATTAACTTTTTATTAAAACCAACATTAATGTATACCATACACCCCATATCTGTGAATAAATGCATGAAAAGGTGCTAAGTGAATTTTTTTACGTAGAAAAAACACTGCAAGAAAGCCAACCAAAATGAATAGTGATTTTTTTTTTTTTTACTAATCACTAGAGATTAAATGATGAGCAAGAAAATCTATTTGCATAATGGGAAATATATTCAATAGTAGTTACCCAATTTGTAGCATGCCACATAGGAAAACCAGGGCAATAGCACCCTTTGTATTTAAACAGATAATCTATTCAGATACATAGCAGCAGATACTGGCATGGCAGCCAGGTTTCTTGCTGCACCTTCACTCCAGAGTGTTTTAGTTCTCATTTTTGGGGTGATATTCATACGACCATCACAGTTCCCATAGAACTTTGCTTTGGCTGTAAGACAATCTATTTATCATTTATATTTCAGCCTTATTACTAAATCTTTCAGCCTTATTACCTTAGTTTTGGTGGTAAATTCCTAATTATTGAGGCTTATTAACTTAAATTTGATTCTCCACAGCGTTTTTTCCAGTTTTATTGAGAAATAATTGACATAAATCACTGTATAAGTTTAAGGTGTACAGCAGGATGGTTTGATTCACATATATTGTGAAATGATTACTACAATAGTTTCAGCTAACATCCATCTTCTTATCGTGTTATAAGACCTAACTGGAAAATAAGCCACAGCATGAGTTTTCAGGATGACGTCCCCTGAACATAAGCACTAATGTGTCTTTTGGAGCAAAAATTAATATAAGACACAATCTTATTTTCAAGGAAACACAGTATATAGATACAATAAAAAGAAAAGAAAGAAAAAAGAAACAAGCCCAAAATTTTTCTCCTTGTGATGAGAACTCTTAGGATTTACTCTCTTAACAACCTTCCCATATATCATACAGCATTGCTAGCTACAGTCATTATATTGTACATTACATACCTAGTACTTACTTATCTTACAACTGGAAATTTGTACCTTTTGACCACTTTCATCCAATTCCCTCTCCCCTCACCCTTCACCTCTGGAAACCACAAGTCTGATCTCTTTTTCGATGAGTTTGGTTGGTTTCTCTTTTCTTTCTTTTCTCTTTTTCTTCCTTTTTCCTTTCTTTTTTAAAGATTCCACATATAAGTGAGATCACACAGTGTTTGCCTTAGACTATCTGACTTATTTCACTTTGCATAATGCCTTCAAAGTCATAATGCCTGTTGGTATGTCTTCTTTGGAGAAATGTCTATTCAATTCCTTTGTCCATTTTTTAAATTGGTTATTTGTTTTTTGCTATTGAGTTGTCTGATTTCTTTATATATTTTAAATATTAACTCCTTATCAGATTTATGTTTTATGAATATATATTTCCATACTATACCTTGTCTTTTCACTTTGTAAATTGTTTCTTTTGTTGTGCAGAAGCATTTTAGTTTGATGTAATCCCACTTGATTATTTTTTATTTTGTTGCTTGTGCTTTAGGTTTCATATCCAAAAAATCATTACCAAGAACTATGTCAAGGAGCTTTATTCCTATGTGGTTTTTTTTCTAGGAGTTTCATGATTTGATGTCTTACATTTAAGTCTTTAATCCATTTTCAGTTGATCTGAGTGGTGTAAGGGGCTCAGTTTTATTCTTTTGCATTTGAATATCCAATTACCCAGCACCATTTATTGAAGTGACTGTCTTTTCTATTCTTGGGTCCCTTGTCAAATATTAGTTGGTCATACATGTTGGGTTTATTTCTGGGTTCTTGATTCTTTTCATTGGTCTATTTGTCTGTTTTTATGTCAGTATTGTTATGATACATATAAGCTTTATAATATAGCCTGAAATCAGGATGTGTGATGTCTCCACTTTGTTCTTCTTTCTCAGGATTTCTTTGCCTATTTGGATTTTTTTGTGGTTCCATATAAATTTTAGGGGTGTTTTTTTCTACTACTATAAGAAATGCCATTGTAATATTGATAGGGATTGCGTAATGGAAAATATATTTAATAGTAGCTATCCAAGTAGGTAAACCAGGTCAATAGATGGCTTTTGGTAGTATTAACATTTTAACAATATTAATTCTTCCAATCTATGAACATGGGATTTCCATACCCTACACTTATTTACCAATTTATTTGTTTTTTAAATATATACTGAGCACATCTAACTGCCCTCATTCAACCCAAGGAATAGAAGAGTAACTATAATTCACATTTATCTATATACCCCTTCCCTATCCCAAACCCTGCACTTCAAAGGTAACCACTATCCCATTTTATGTTTATTATTTCCCTACTTTTTAAATAAAATTTAATCCACATATACATGTAGGCCAAACAGTATATTAAATTTTAATTGTTTTGAATTTTACAAAACTTTTAATTTACAGCATGCTTTCAATTTTGAGAAATAATTTAGCTGTGTGTAGAGTCCTAGGTTGGCAGTTATTTTCTTTCAGCACGTTTATAATTCCACTGGATTTTGGTTTCCTTTAGAAGCCTAACTGTTGCTCTTACGAATAAATAGATCCTCAGCTGCATTTTGAGAATGTATTTTAGTACTTCATGTTTAACAGAATGAGTACCAAATGTCTAGATGTAGATTTCCTCTTATTCATCCTACTAGCAATCAGTTAGGATTCTTGAATCTGCATAGACATTTTTCTTCAGTTGTGCAAATCCTTAGGTATTATCTCTTCAGATATGCTACCTAACTCTTTTTCCTCCCTCCTTCCTTCTCTCACTCTCTCTGAATCAGAACATCTTATTATATTATTTATGTCTCTTAATTTCTCATTCATATTTTTAATCTTTTTGTTTCACTGTGCTACATTCTGGATAATTTCTATTGATTTATCCTCTGGTTAAGTGATTATCACTTGATCTGTGTCCAATCTGTTATCCAATGCCTACTGTATTTTTAATTTCAGATACTGACTTTTCTATTTCTAGAAATGCTATTTGGCTCTCTTTGAAATATACTAGGTTATTTTCTATGATTTCCTGTTCCTACATAGTTTTCAATATTATCTTTTATATTTATTTACATGTAGTGATCAAAGGAAATTATGACACATGCTACAATGTAGATGAACCTGAGGACATTATGCTAGGGGAAACAAACCAGTCGCAAAAAGACAAATACTGTATTATTCCACTTTACTACTCTAAATATATCATACCCAGATCTATCATATGTCATATCCAGAGTAGTAAAATTCATAGAATCAGAAAGTAGAATGGTGATTGCCAGAGGCTGGAGGGAAGGGGAAATAGGGAATTGTTGTTTAATGGGTATAGAATTTCAGTTTTGCAAGAAGAAAAAGTTCTGGAGATTGGCTGCACAACAATGTGAATGTAATTAACACTGTTGAACTGTACACTTAAAAATGGTTAAGATGGTAAATTTTACGCTATGTGTATTTTACTACAATTAAACATAAAATTAAAAAGTAATGCAAAAAAGTAGCAATCATAATTGTTTCATAATCTGATATTCTTGCAGTTCTGTTTCTATTGTCTGTTATTTCTGTTGGTTCTCACTCACAGTGCCTTGTTCCTTGTTTGCTTTGTTATTTTTTACTGTGCACTAGTGACTGTCTTAAAAAAATTACTAATGGAGATTCTTTGAGGACCAAGACAAAGATGCCTTCTTCCAGAGAGGATGTGAGTTTGCTGTTGCCAGCACTTAGAGACACTTCCAGTTTAGGGATACTTTAAACTAGATTTATGACTTAAAATTTTTTTTGAATGATTCATGTAATTTAGGCTACAGATCCACAAAAAAGCTATATGATTATAATGTCTCAAGGAGAGTTTCCCCTCCCCTCATAAAGTCAGTGTACTACTAAGTTAACTTTCCTTGGAATCTCTTGGGAGAAAGCTGTGGGGGCAGACTTACTTCTGATTCACCTTTAATCATATCTCTTTGGGGGCGTCCATGACTAATATAGGGACAGCCTTCAAACAGATTCCCCATCTTGTCAGACCCTGAGCTTTGATTTCATTTGTTCTTACTCTACAGAGCTCTCTCTTAAATGAAATTCAAGTTTGGCCAGATTTGCAAATATCCTCAGAGTAAAATTGATTTCCATGCTTGCTCACCTGTTCCAGTTCTTAAAACTCTATAGACTTTGGCTTTCTACCTCTTACCTCCTACCTTTTCAGTACTTCTGTGCTCTTAAGAATATTTTAAAACTATTTTATCCAGCATTAGTTGTTTTTAGCAGCTAGTTGCCCCCCAAAACCTAATCATTCAGAAATCCCCCTGCTTTTTCAACATTTACTTTTCATTGTTTTCTATTCTGTTTATTTTCTTCCTTCTATTTTTTGTTGTTTTTATTGTTGTTTTTCCCTAACTTCTTGAGTTGAACACTTAGCTCATTGTTGCTTTTACTTTTCTATTACAAGGCTATTCTATCCTAAGGCTCTCAATTTTCCTTAAAGTACACCTTTCGTTATATTCCTTAAGTTTTGATTTGTAGCAGAGGAGGGATTACTCAAAGCCTCCTATTTTCATCAACTCCTCACCCCTGCAGGGCTATTGTGCTGCCCAGATTTTTCTCCTAAGGACACCTGCACTCAAGGTTGGACAAGTGCCACCAATTTCCCCATGAGGGGGCAGCAATGGTTGCCCAAAGCAAAGCTAGGAAAGATCATTTAAATTACCTTTTTCTGCTCAGTATTTTCCATTTCTGGCTACATATGAAAATCACTAGGAAGTTTTGAAAAATTCTGATATTTGGGACCAACCTAGAAAATGTTCTAATTGGTCTGAGATAGGGCCTGGGCCTCGTACTTTCAGCAATTTGAATGTGAAGACAGGTTGAGAACCACTCCTGTAATTGATCTGCTCGCTGCCAGCAGACTGCATCCTCCCTCCTCCCCACTCCCACTCCCAATCAATTGTAAACAGTCTTCTGTCTTCCTACAGTTATTTCCTGGTTTCATATTTCTCTCTGTCGTTTCTCCTTTAGGACTGGAGGCAGACACCCTGGTAATTTAATTTGCCACATGGATAGGAAGCAGAATTCCCCCTTATACTGTTTGTCTCCACAGGCATTCTCAGCATGAGACAGAAACACTGGTGTGGGATGACCGCCAAAACAGGCACCGTGTTAGCAGGGGTTTTACCATCGTAGCCACTGACACGTACGTCATCTTCGAACAGAAGCCACTGAGGAGCAGCAATAGCACTGAGGTTAACCAATGGAACGAGAGCGTAATTCTCCTGATACGTCAGTTCCTCATCTGTTGGAGTTTGAATATCGCCCTCTTCCTGTCTTGCATCACCACCATCATCAGCTGCTTGCTCATATCCTCAGTACACGCCCAGATGTGCAGGGGCTTGGTGATCTACATCACTTGGATCTTCTTCTATGAAACTGAAACATCGTACTACAAATCCTTACTGACAATGACACCAGCATTGGGAGGTCAGAGTCATGCGCTGGTTTGGCTTGGTGTCCCGTATATTCATGCACTGTTTCTGGATGTTCTTTGTCACCACTTATGCCCACATAATCTACAAAAGTAAAGCCCAGGGCAATATAATTTTCTACAACAGACGTATTTTTGCAGGCAGTAGAGAGTTCCCACGGCGGAAATCAAAGATAATCAACTTTACCTGCCACTATAATGAATAATGTTGGCCCTTTTCTCTCCCGTGAGTGGTAGATCTCCCAGGTTCTCATGGTAGTTCTATTTCCATCTCTTTCACTTTTGCTGATCTGTTCAAGTAGAGACCCTACTGCCACCCTTTTGGCCAATGTGGAGAGAAATCCTGCTCACCGAGGATGGTTTCTTAAAGGGCATTGTTATTTATCAAGCACTCCTAGAGTTCTCCTTCCTTTTCTGGTCAGTGCCACCTTCCTGGTCAAAATAAGGGAGTGAAATGAAGCGAATTGCAGTCAGGCAATCCTTTCACCTCAGTATGTCTTCATCAGCCTTCAACCCAGAGCTCTCTAGTGTAACCCTGGGACAGGGGTATCTGTATGTGTACCTCAGGTTGCATAAAGGATACTGTCGGTGCTGTAGTTTTTTCCCTGTGTCCTCTATGCTGTATTCCAGAGAAGTAAAACAATAAAAATAGAGAAAAAATCATTCTTTTCTATTTTGAATCCCCTCCTTTCCGAATTTGTCAAATAGTGCAAAAGACACTTACTTGGTTAATCAAAACGGACTTGCTAAACTTTTCTGTGTCTGGACACTGGAGGAGGATGCAAGAAAAGTGTAAGATTTGAGGCCTGACCTTGAGGATTTTGCAGTTATGCATCACTTAGCCAACCATATGAGACAGTACAAGATTACACATTATCACAGATCAAGAAACTTCACTTTGGGGCCGGCCCGGTGGCTCAGGCAGTCAGAGCTCCGTGCTCCTAACACCAAAAGCTGCCAGTTCGATTCCCACATGGGCCAGTGGGCTCTCAACCACAAGGTTGCCAGTTCGACTCCTCGACTCCCACAAGGGATGGTGGGCTCTGCTCCGTGCAACTAAGATTGAACACGGCACCTTGAGCTGAGCTGCTGCTGAGCTCCTGGATGGCTCAGTTGGTTGGAGTGCATCCTCTCAACCATAAGGTTGCCGGTTCGACTCCCGCAAGGGATGGTGGGCTGCGTCCCCTGCAACGAGCAATGGCAACTGGACCTGGAGCTGAGCTGTGCCTCACAACTAAGACTGAAAGGACAACAACTTGAAGCTGAGCTGTGCCCTCCACAACTAAGATTGAAAGCACAACAACTTGACTTGGAAAAAATCCTGGAAGTACACACTGTTCCTCAAAGAAGTCCTTTTCCCCTTCCCCAATAAAATATTTAAAAGAAACAAAAACAGAAAAATGAAACTTCACTTTGTGTTTTGGTTTAGAAACTATCAGAGCAGCTTAAGCCAGAATTGAAGACAAATTGAGCAAACATCTACTTCAAACATTTGATATTATTTTAAGTGTTTATTTAATAGCTTTCTTGAAGCATAATTGACATATGATAATATATCATGTTTAACATATATAATTTGACATAAGTGTATCCCAGTGAAACCATCACCATGATTGAGCTCATTAACATATGTGTTACCTCCAAACGTTTCCTCAGAATCCCCGCCTCCCGCCCCTTCCTGCGCTCCCCACCCCACAAGGTACTGATTTGCTGTCACTATATATTAGTTTGCGTTTTCTAGGATGTTACAGAAGTGAATTCATACAGTATGGACTCTTTTTGTCTGGCTTCTTTCACTCAGCCTAATGCCTTTAAGATTCATCCACGTTTTTATGTATGTTAATAGTTTGTTATTCCTTGCTGAGCAGGATGCCATGGCGTGAGTGTACCACAGTCTGTTTATCTATTTGCCCAGTGAAGGGCATGTGTGGTTGCAGTTTGGGGCCATTAGGAATAAGAACACTATAAGCATCTGTGTACAAGACTTTGTATGGACTTAGGATTTCATTTATCTCAGGTAAATATCATTTTAGCTTTTTAAAGAAACTGGCAATATTTTTTCTAGAGCGGCTTACAATTTTGCATTCCCAGTGACAGTATATGAGAATTCCAGTTTCTCCACGTCCTTGCCAGCCTTAGTACAGACGATAAGTTTTTCATTTTAGCCATTTTGATAAGTGTATAGTGGTATTTCTTTGTGGTTTTAACCTGGGTTCTCTAATGACAAATGATGCTGAGCATCTTTTCATGTGCTCATTTAGCTCCTTATATGTTTTTGGGTAACATGTCTGTTCAAATCTTTTCCCCATTTAAAAAAATTAGGTTGTTTCTTTTTTTATTGTTGAGTTTGGGGAGTTATTTATATTTGCTTTCTTTCTATTTTTTTTAAAGATTTTATTGGGGAAGGGGAACAGGACTGTGTATTTCCAGGACTTTATTGGGAAAGAGTGTGTTTTTCCCAGGGCCCATTATTCCAAGTCAAGTTCTTGTCCTTTCAATCTTAGTTTTGGAGGGTGCAGCTCAGCTCCAAGTCCAGTCGCTGTTTTCAATCTAGTTGTGGTAGTAGAACCGGCAACCTTGTTGAGAGCACGCGCTGTAACCAACTGAGCCCTCCGTCCGCCTGGGAGCTCAATGGCAGCTCAGCGGCAGCTCGTTGTCTTCACTCTAGTTGTGAAGGGTGCAGCTCACTGGCTCATGTGGGAATCCAACCGGCAATCCTGTTGCTCAGAGTTCACACTCTAACCATCTGAGCCATCTGGCCTCCCTGTATTTTCTAAACACAAATCCTTTATCGGATATATGACTTGTAAATGTTTTTTCCAGTTTGTGCCTTGTCTTTTCATTCACTTAACAGTATCTTTTGAAAAGCAGAGATTTTCAAATTCAGTGAAGTCCAGTTTATCAATGTGTTCTTTTTTAATTGGAATAATTTATTATTCTGACAAAAGCACAAAGTATGGAAAATTAGTGTACTTGAATCATTTCAGAGAGTAGAAAAAGTTTCACACTGGCAGATTTCTGTTTTTAGCATCTTTGAACAGAAATATTCAGAGTAAAGGCAAATGGCAGGTCAGGCTTCTGACCACCTATGGTGACTGATTCCTCTGACTTAGGGTGTGCAGCTCACAGAACAATGCCGTCATTTGGGGTTTATTTCTCTACATAGTGAGAGTGCAAGAAAGGACACTTACAGAGAATGAAAACGGTGTTCACTGAATTCACAGCGAAGGTTAGAAGATGGAAGAGAAATGCTGAGACAAAAGGAGAAAGATCACAGGCAGAGGAGGAGCTCAAATGGACAGTCCACAGGCTCTGACAGCGCAGCACATGGTCTCCTCCTCCTTCTTTGAGTTAAATTTGCTCTTCTTTCTTTTTTTCTTTCTTTTTTTTTTTTTTTTTTTGCTCTTCTTTCTATACTTTCCTAAGGTAGAAACTAAGGTAATTGATTTAAGATAGGCACTTAGTGCTATAAAATTTCCCCTAAGTGCTACTTAATGGCATCACACAAATTTTGATGTGCTGTTTTATATTTTCAGTCAAATATACTTTCTAATTTCCTCTTGATTTCTTCTTTGATCTATGTGTTATTTATAAAGTGCCACTTTGTTCCAAAATTGGAGATTTTCCAGAAATCTTTCTGATGTTGATTTCCAATTTAATTTAAGTATGATCAGAAAACATATGCTGCATGATCTGAATCATTTTAAATTTATTGAAAATAGTTTTATGGTCCAGAACATGTTCTATCTTGATAAATGTTCTATATCCATCTGGAAAGAATATTTATTCTGCTATTGTTGGCTGCAGTGTTCTATAAATATCGGTTAGATTAAGTTAGTTGATAGTATTCTTTAAATGTAACATCTTTTCTAATTTTCTGTCTATTTATTCTATTAATTACTGAAAGAGAAGTATTGAGATCTCTGACTATAATTGTGGATTTCTCTAGTTCTCTTTGTAATTCTTTCCACTTTTGCTTCATGTATTTTCATGTATTTTGAAACTCCATAGTAGGTGTATAAATGTTTAGGATTGTTATATCCTTCTGATGAATTAACCCCTTTTCACTGTTACATGACCTCTGTATCACTGAGATTATTCTTTTTTTAAATCTAAATTTATTATTAAAGAAGAAAGTTATTTATGTTTGGTAGAGGACTTTTAGGAAATTTGCTGTATTTTTGCTTGAAAAAGCACATATGAATTGGATAACTCTTATAATTGCAAATAAACACTTCAACACTCTATCTGGATTATATATTTTGCTTAAGCAGTATGTTTTCTTTTTATATATTTACTTCCTTTATCATATATTTTGCTCTTTATCAAACTTCACATATACTTTTTTACATTTGCAATATACTTAATATCAACTACATTGACTTCATAATTTAAAAGGAATTCTTCAGTTTTATTAGTCACCATGCTTTATTTAGGAGTATAACAGGTCTGAAATTGATACATTTAAAGAAGATTAATTCTTATGCAATATTTAGATAAGAGATGAGTAAAATTGTATTTTTATCTTTAACATACTTATTAAATACAAACTTAAAAATATAATGATATGGGAATTCTAAGGAATTTCAAAATATATAAAGTCTTGATGTGTGTGCACATGTGTATGTGTATGCACACTTGCGTGTATGTATTTTTTTAATATTTTCTCTCTTAAACCGAAAGTCTAGGAAAGAAACAAAATAACTTTGAGCTTTTGTAACTTCCAGGAGGCGTAGTAATAAGGCACTTAGGGAATCTGGTAGTGATTCTATAATTAACTTTGACAGTAATTTTTCCACAAAGCCCCCATGCATTTTTTTTCATCCTCATACCTGATATCATGTCAGTCATCCAACGAGTTTTGACACAAATCTGTATGAACACCTTTCCAAAGTCGCCTAGAACATTCCTCTCCTATTTGTGCAATTGCTATCTATCGTATGCTGTACTCCGCTTCTTATAAGTACATATATATACATATACATATACATACATACATACATATATATATATATATATATATATATATATATATATATATATATATATACACATACACACAAAAACTTGTAGTTGACATTCATTATTGTTTAGCTTCAGCTTCAGGTGTACTGTGCAGTGATCAGGCATCTACATCATCCCTGAGGTGGTCTCCCTAATGAGACAAGTGTCCATCGAATACCCTACAAAATCTTTACAACATTATTGATTCCATTCCCCAAATTAATTTTCAAAACCCCATGGCCATCTTGTGGTTACTGACTGTTTTCTAATCCCCCCCTTTCTCCCTTATTCCCACCCCGCCTTCCATCTAGCAACCCTCAGTGAGATTATTCTTTACCCTGAAATTTTCTTTGTCTTATCTCAAGGTAGCCACACCAGAATTCTTTTGATTTATGTTGACATATCATTTCCCACCTTTTTATTTTTAACTAACATATCTATATTTAAAGTATGTTTATTATAGGCAGTACATAGTTGGGTCTTGCTTTTTTATCCAATCTAAGAACCCTTTAATTAGGGTATTTAGGTCATTTACATTTAGTGGTCATCTTATTATTTGTTTTCTATCTCTCCCATCTATCACCCCAATAAATCTAGTATGCATCTGACTCATTAATAGTTATTACAGTATTACAGTATTTTTTTATGTTTGCTATCTCTTGTTGAAGTTCCCACTAAGATCCTTGAGCATCCTTATAACCACTGTTTTGAACTCTGTCTCTGGTAGGTTGCTTGCCTCCATTTTGCCAAGTTCCTTTCCTGGAGTTTTCTCCTGTTTTTTTCATTGGGGATGTATTTCTTTGTATCCTCATTTTGGTTGCCTCTCTGTGTTTCTTTTTATGTATGCGTTAGGGCTGCTATGTCTCCCAGTCTTGACCATGTGGATTTATGTAGTAGGTGTCCAGTGGGGCCCACTGGCACAGTCTCCCTGGCTAATGGCACCAGGTGCTCCAGAAGTGTCCAGGAGTGTGGGTTGTGTGTGCCCTTCTGTTATAATTGAGCCTTGGATGCTGTTGGCATGACAGTGGGTGGGATTGACGCTCAGGCTGACTACCTTTGGGGTTTGGCCACATATAGCTTATGGGTTGCTGTGTGGTGGGATTGCCATAAAGCTGGATTTGCCCCACTGTGCTCTGGTGCCTGCTGAGACCACCCTTTGGGAGTGCCACTTGTGGGAATAATTAAGTGATACTCTGCTATGGTCCAAAGCCAACCTCCACGTATGTTGGTTACTGGGCCTCTAGCAAGGGGCTCTGGTGCAGCCCAGGTCAGCCACTCCCTGTGGCTGGCCGAGGACTACCTAATAGGAGCTACAACGCAATCCACAGTTGGTTGCTGCCTGTGTTGTATCTAGAGGTACATGGGGAGACATGCTGAAACCGAGGATGGCTGCCACCAATACTGGCTCTGGGATAATTCCACAAAAATCCAGGACACCCCAGGGCCTGCTGCCACCTACCGGTTCCTGTAAAATTCAAGCACTAATAGAGCCTCTTGCAGTCCATGAGTTAGGTGAGGTGGGGTCTCAGAAAATCACCAGGGTGAAGCGAGCAAAAGCTTACCAAATCAATTCAGAGTCAGATTTGGCCATGGGTGTGGGGGGAGTCCTCACCACAGGAAAGATGGTACCTGCCTGTCAATTCCATGGGAGGAGGACTCCACACAGGGAAAATGGCCACTGTCCCTCCAGTCCTCACCCAAAATCACACAACTTAGTCTTTCCCTGTACGTCTCCAACGCTCCCCATTCACTGTCCCTCCACTGGAGCCCAGGGTGAGTGCCTACAAGTGAATGTATCTGTGCACAGGCCCTTTAAAGAGGACCTCTGAGTTTCCTGCAGCCCTCAGTCCCACCCGGATGGTCAGAATCCCCACTGTTTTTCACAGCCAGATGTTCTTCTTCCTGGCACCAGTAACCCAGTCTGGAGAGTCCGGTGTGGGACTGACTGGGTCCCTCACTCCTCCGGGGGGAACCTCTGTGGCTGATATATCACTCCTGGTTCTCAACCGCCACATGCAGGTGTGGGGCAGCTCATCTCACATATCCATCCCTCGTACCAGTCTTGACGTGGCTGCTTTATACCCTCAGTTATAAAACTTCTGTTCAGGTAGACTTCAGATGGTTCTCCAGGTTGACTGTTGTATAATTTAGTTGTAATTTTAATGTGTTCACAGGAGGAACACATTAAATATAGCATTTATCTGCTCAGTCATCCTAGATCCTTCCCTGGTAATCCTCACTTCCTTTTTAAAAAAATGTAATATTTTTAATTTCTTAATTGTGGTAAATATACATAACAAAATTTACCCTAGTAACCATTTTTAAGTGCAGAGTTCAGTAGTGTCTTATATACATTCACGTTACTATGCAACAGCTCTCCAGAACTCTTTTCATCTGGCAATACTGAAACTGAAATTCTATACCCATTAAACAACAGCTCCTAATCTTCTTCTCTCCCCAGCCCCTGGCAACCATCATTCTACTTTCTATCTCTGAAGTGACTGCTCTAGGTACATCATAGAAGTGGAATCAAACAGCATTTGTCTTTTTTGACTGATTTCTCTTACTTAGCATAATGTTCTCAAGGTTCATCCATGTTGTAGGAAGGTTGAAAATTTCCTTCCTTTTTAAGGCTGTGTAATATTGCTGTGATATGTATATAACACATTTTATCCATCCATCTATTGATGGACACTTGGGTTCCTTCCACATTTTGGCTGTGAACATTGTTGTACAAATATCTCTTGGACACCCTGCCTTCAATTCTTTTCAGTATATACCCAGAAGTGGAGTTGCTGAATCATATGATAACTCTATTTTAATTCTAAGTTTTTTTTAATTCTAAGTTTTTGAGGAACTGCTGTACTGTTTTTCACCACAGCAGTACTATCTTACATCCCCAATAGTTCCTATTTCCCCATATCCTCCCCAGCATTTATTTTCTTTTTTTGATAGTAGCCTTCCTAATGGGTGTCAGGTGATAGCTCATTGTGTTTTCTATTTTCATTTCACTAATGGTTAGTGATGTGGAGTGTCTTTTCATGTGCTCATTTGTCATTTGTATATCTTCTTTGCAGAAATGTCTGTTCGAGTCCTTTGCTTATTTTTAAATCAGATTGTTTTTGTTGAGTTGCAGAAGTTTTTCATATATTCTAAAACTAAAACTTATTGTATACTTGATTTGCAAATATTTTCTCCTGTGCTATGGGTTGCCTTTTCACTCTATTGATTGTGTCCTTTGATGGCACAGAAGTTTTTTATGTTGATGTGCTCCAATTTACATATTTTTCTTTTTATTATTTGTTGTTGTTGCCTGTGCTTTTGATATTATATACAAGAATACCAGGGCTGGCCCGGTGGCTCAGGCGGTTAGAGCTCCATGCTCCTAACGCCAAAGGCTGCCGGTTCGATTCCCACATGGGCCAGTGGGCTCTCAACCACAAGGTTGCCAGTTCAACTCATCGAGTCCCGCAAGGGATGGTGGGCTCTGACCCCTGCAACTAAAATTGAACACGGCACCTTCAACTGAGCTGCTACTGAGCTCCCGGATGGCTCAGTTGTTTGGAGCAAGGTCTCTCAACCACAAGGTTGCCGGTTCAACTCCTCGAGTCCTGGAAGGGATGGTGGGGGGCAGCCACTGCAACTAACTGGATCTGGAGCTGAAATGCGTCCTCCACAACTACGATTGAAAGGACAAAAACTTGACTTGGAAAAAATCCTGGAAGTACACACTTTTCCTCAATAAACTTCTGTTCCCCTTCACCAGTAAAAATCCTTAAAAAAAAAAAAAAAAGAGAATACCATTGCCAAATCCATCATGAAGCTTTTCCTCTATGATTCCTCTAAGAGTTTTATAGTTTTAACTCTTTACATCTTTGACCCACTTTGAATTAATTTTTCACCGTGTAAAGGATCAGACTTCATTCTTTTGCATGTGGATAACCAGCTATCCCAGCACCATTTTTTGAAAAGACTGTCTGTCCTCTCCCCCATTGAATGGTCTTGTCACCCTTGTTGAAAATAGTTTCACCATATGTATTAGTCTGCTCAAGCTACCATAACAAAACAGCACACAGACTGGGTGGTTTAAACAGCAGACAGTTATTTCCTCACAGCTCTGAAGGCTAGAAATTCAGGATCGAGGTGCCAGCAAATTCAGTTTCTGGTGAGAGCTCTCTTCCTGGCTTACAGACGGCCTCCTTCTCTCTCTGCCCTCACATGGCCTTTCTTCTGTGCATAGGTGGAGAGAGAAAGAGCTCTCAGGTGTCTCCTCCTCTTCTTTCGTTAAAAAAGTTTAATGTGTTTTAATAGCAAACTTATAGGAACAGCACAGAAACAGACAACATTAAAAACATGTATTTGCATGTAGAACAACTTAGAAAAGTATTGTAAATGCATGGAATCTACTGTATGATAAAAACAAACACCATTCAGTTGCCATCAATAAGAAATTTACTTGTTTAAAAAAATCCAAATGCTGGCATTGTCCAGAATAAAATAACAGGTTTGTTTATAAAGTTGAACTGTTGAAACTTGTTCACTAAAACATTTTGACTTGCATTAATACTTTATGTCCCTGCATTTACATTAAAAATTCACGCACAGATAAAAAGGAAAAACTGCCAATACCTGATTTCTACCCCCGTTTTTCCACTTGCGATCATATAATTAGTACCTTTTAACCCCACGGAGAAAAAATATCTTAAGTTCAGAACTACCAGTGACAGAAAGAAAATGTTTTTTTTTTTTTTCTATTTAAGAATGATTGTTCCCATCATAGTGGATTCTAAAGCGCGTTCTCCACGTATGCAGCGTGCTACATGGGTGCCCTTTGGCGTAATTGTTACACGTTTGGCATGGATAGCACACAGGTTGGTGTCTTCAAAAAGGCCAATCAGATAGGCCTGACTTGCCTCCTGCAAAGCAGCAGTAGCTGCACTCTGCAAGCGCAGATCTGTTTTGAAGTCCTGAGCAATTTCTCGCACCAGACGCTGGAAGGGAAGTTTGTGAATCGAAATTCAGTGAATCTCTGATAACATCTGATTTCACATGGTGCTGTGGTACCAGGCCTGTAATGATGAGGTTTCTTCCCTCCACCAATAGAGGGCACATTCTTGAGAGCAGCTTTTATGGCCAGTCGCTTCCTCCATGCTTTCCCATGCGTCGATTTGCAGGCAGTCTGCTTGGTATGAGCCAAGGTATAGAGATCTCCTTACCTACTTCTTCTGCGGCTGGAGCTCGGTGAGATGGCGCTGGCATTAGAGAATGACGGCCTCTTCCTCTGATAAGGACACCAATCCTATTGGATTAGAATCCCACCCTTATGACCTCATGTAAATTTTATGACCTCCCTAAAGGCCCTGTCTCCAAATACAGCCCCATTGGGGTATAAAGCATCAACATACGTATTTTGGGACACAATTTTGTCCGTAACACCGTATATGCAAGAGTTTATTTCTGGGCTCTCTATTCTAGTCCACTGGTCTATAGCTCTGCCTTTATGCCAGACACTCACACAGTTTGATTCCTATAATTTTCTCATACATTTTGAAAGGAAGAAGTGTGAGACCTTCAACTTCATTCATCTTTTCTGAAATTGTTTTGGCTACTCAGAGTCCCCTGAGATCCTATATGCTGTTGGGATTTTGATAGGGATTACATTGAATTTGTAGGTCACATTAGATAATATTGTCATCTTAACCATCTGTCTTCCAATCAATGTCTTTCCATTTATTTGTGTCTTTTTAAATTACTTTCAGCAGTGTTTTCTAGTTTCAGTGTACAAGTCTTTCACCCCCATAATGGGGGTGGGGCTAATCTAATCTAATCACATGGGTCCTTCAAGTGGAAGGTGACTGGAGAGCGTGAGTCAGGGGGAGCTCTGAATTTCATCTGTAGTAATTTCTACATTTACTAAGGTGCGATCATCCCTGTTTTTTTTGTTGTTTAATTTAATGGTGAAGTGCATTCAATGATTTAAAGATTAAATATCCTTGCGCTTTTGTGATACTTAAGTTGGTCAAGGTATTTAATTGTTTTATAGTACATTTATATAGTATATAAACAAAGAATCGCTTTTTGAGTATACTAATAACTAAAATATATAGCAACATGACAAGAAAGTATACATTTTTTTTATCTCTTTGAGAAACTAGATCTGTTTATACAGATAATGTTCTAAATCTCAATAGTTTGACAGAAGATGTTCATGTTTGTACAGGTTGGTTTTAAGACTTTCCACATTTCTTCAGTTTGCTGTTTGGCTACAGCAGCTCCAGAGTTTGCCTGACACATGCCAGTGCCATGTAAGCCACATGCCAATGCCATGTAAGCCACATGCCAATGCCATGTAAGCCACATGCCAATGCCATGTAAGCCACATGCCAGTGCCGAGTAAGCCACATGCCAATGCCGTGTAAGCCACATGCCAGTGCTGTGTAAGCCACATGCCAATGCCGTGTAAGCCACATGCCAATACCGTGTAAGCCACATGCCAATGCCGTGTAAGCCACATGCCAATGCCGTGTAAGCCACATGCCAGTGCCGTGTAAGCCACATGCCAGTGCTGTGTAAGCCACATGCCAATGCCGTGTAAGCCACATGCCAATGCCGTGTAAGCCACATGCCAGTGCCGTGTAAGCCACATGCCAATGCCGTGTAAGCCACACATCTGTATATATGCTGCCTTTAAAGACATGCTCACAGGTTATCACACCGCACGTGATGGGTATGGCCAGATAATCAGAAATGCAAACACAGCCCACAACTGCCTGAGACTAAATAAATCAAAAAGGGCAGGAGGTAGGAAAAAAGCTTTTTCAAAAACACAAGCAGCTAAAAGAGTTCCTTTGCCTAAGCAGCACCTTAACTGAAGTGTTTATCAAGGGCAAATACAAATCTTAGATCCTCAGCCACCTGAGTGAATACACTTAAATTATTCCAACTGTTATACATTAATGGGGGTTTTGTCTTATTGTATCTGTCTCATGGTTAAAAAAGTTTTTTTTTAATGAAACTGTCAGGTCTCTGGTTATGTCTGTTTATATGTGTGTATGTATGTCTACCTCCAAAGGAAATCACTAGACTTGGTTTATATAAAGAGCTCTGTTTAACTGGTTAAAAAATTAAGTGCTTATATTAATTAAAAAGTATAACAGAAACTAACCCAAATGCTTTTCAGGATCATGTGATCTGAAAACATATTTACTATTAAAATCGATTTAAATTTGTTGGTTTAATTAAAACAGACATGTCTTTAGAGTTATCAAATTTAATATATTATTTATCTGTGTTTCCAAAAAGTTAAGTTCATGTTATCTCTGTTACAGGGTTTGTCAACAAGAAAATAGCTGGGGATAATAATTGACTTTAATGTCTCATAAAATATTCATGAGTAATCCAAGTATAATTATTGAGAATTACTAAATTAAATAGATGTAAGTAAAATAAAAGAATTTTGAGGAAACTTTTCATCAATAAATGTTTTATGGTGTGTGTACTTAAAAATAGTTCCCCAAAGTCTTTTTGTAACTTGAAACCTTAGAGATTTACTACATTAACAGAAAAGATGAAAATTATTGAATATCTTACTTCCAAATAACATAAAATACTGAAACATTAATTGCTTAAATGAATTTAAGTTTACCTACTTTTGGCTTCTTAATATAGGGAAACTAAAGATATGTGAGTCCATTAATAAAAATGTCTTATGTTACTAAGATTGAACACGGCACCTTGAGCTGAGCTGCCTCCTGGATGGCTCAGTTGGTTGGAGCCCGGGCACTCAACCACAGGATGCCAGTTTGATTCCTTGACTCCCGCAAGGGGTGGTGGGCTGTGCCCCCTGCAACTAAAATTGAACATGGCACCTTGAGCTGAGCTGCCGCTGAGCTCCCGGATGGCTCAGTTGGTTGGAGCACATTCTCTCAACCACAAGGTTGCCAGTTCAATTCCTTGACTCCCGCAAGGGATGGTGGGCAGCACCCCCTGCAACTAAAATTGAACACAGCACCTTGAGCTGAGCTGTCGCTGAGCTCCCGGATGGCTCAGTTGGTTGGAGGGCGTCCTCTCAACCACAAGGTTGCCGGTTTGACTCCCACAAGGGATGGTGGGCTGTGCCCCCTGCAACTAGCAACAGCAACTGAACCTGGAGCTGAGCTGCGCCTTCCACAACTAAGACTGAAAGGACAACAACTTGAAGCTGAATGGCACCCTCCACAACTAAGATTGAAAGGACAACAACTTGAGTTGGAAAAAAGTCCTGGAAGTACACACTGTTCCCCAATAAAGTCCTGTTCACCCCCCCAAAAAAAAGTAGTGTCTAATAAAGACTGATGATATAAGCTTTAAAAAAAAAAGTCTTATGTTATGTTAAGAAAGCACATGGTTCTAAAAATGATGAAATATATTTGCCAGTCAAAACCTATGTTTCTAGAGATTACAAAATATATTCACAAATTTGTCTAGCTAAAGAATGATAATCAGTCTGAGATATGTATATATGTTTTCATTAAGGAAAATGAAAATAATTTTGTTCCGGTTATTTCAGAATGAGACGAGAGAAAGAACTTTATCTCTTATAATTAAGCAGGTTAAATTTAAATTGTTGTTATAAGGGCTTTTTAAAAAATTAATTAAGCTTTAACATCAATGATGTGCTTATATAGAGCTAAAACTTAATGTTATTTCTCTGCTAAAAGCACAAAGTTTTCCTGTATTATTGGTGTACTCTTAATAAGAAATTATAAACGGAAAGAAAAAATTTTATGTTTTATTGAAATGATTTCCTGTGTTCTTTATCATCAGATCTTTAATTGCCTAACTAAACCAAATCTTCTTAATACTAAAAAAAAAAGAAAAACAACAAACTACTAAAATTTTGCTTATAATTATGTAACCTTACATATTTCCCTTTAAAATCTTTTCTTGTTACTTTGGTGAAATGCATAATTAAGTATTATTCTATTAAGTACTGTTCCGCAATGACCTATGATTCTATTTCATGAAATATTTTTAACCTCTTGATGTTTGGCAAACCTCCCAAGATCACACTCCAAATTGTCTTATTGACATAGGAATAACTTTGGGTTTTTTCAGAAGGCCCCTGAAACATTTCAAAGAAAATTTCTCTCTTTATAAAAGGGGGAAATTAAACTAATTAGGCTTATTTTGTATGTTAATTACATGGGAAGCACTGTCAAATAAGTGATGCTAAATCTTTGATTGTATTTATATAGTAGATATGATATTATTATGAATGTTCTAAAAATTATATAAAATTCTGACATGTCCTGGGAATGCTGAAAAACGTAGTCCTTCTCTGTCTCTTAAAGCTGTAACTCTTCCCATGTCTTCGAGATGTAAACACCAAGGAGTAACTAAAATATTACCCACAGAGAGTGAAGGGGATAAAAAAGTGGCCTTTAAAATACAGACTGCTGTATAGGTTCCCTTGCAGAATGTTGAGTTATAAAGAAATTAGGTTTTTTACAAAACTACTAAAAATTAATAATGGATAGAACGAATGACTGTACATGAAAGTGGGATGTATGTTTTCAGCAGAAGAAGGTATGAAGTGCGAAGATGCATTTTTGTTGAGGGAAAGGAAAATAGAATGTGTTTTTTTGGATAAGGTAGGATATAAAGGACATGGGATGGTTTTTGTTTTGAGGAATTTTTGGTAAATAAACTAAAAGGAAAGTAATTTTGCCCTAAACTAGAAAATGATTGTTTCAAAATTAGAAAGGAAAAGATAAGACAAAAACGGAAGGTACAGGTAAGTTGCAGGTTTGTGTATATTGCAGAAGGTTTGTGGAGGAGGGATCTTGAGAAAAGAATTTCCATAGGGTCCAGCTAACTAAGACTGGAATGGGAAACTGAGTCAACTACATTATGTGTATATGGATGTATATGAACTCTCACCAGACCTTTAACCACAGCCATTTTTTAAGCCTTTTGTAATTTATAGACAGTTATGGTTTTACTGTGATACTTCGGCAAAATATATTCTGAAAAATGTGTTTCATCTTCAAACATTCATTTAAAACACCTTACTCTAAAGTACAGGTTTCTGGTAACTTTAAAAACATAACACTGTACTAGGTAAAGATTTATACAGTTCTAAGGAAAAACTGGATTTATGAAACTATTAGCAAGAAGTTAAAGATCAACAAGAATTAATAACATGGGTAAGAGTCATTATAATTTTTATAACTTTTCATATAAAATATTGCTGGTGAGACAGGTTAGTTGGCATGTTGTTAGGTAGACAGGAAGGTCCCTGGTGGAATAAACAAAAGGCAGCCATTTCCTAAAACTCCACGTTCTGAATTTGAAGTAACTTGTTCACTCCAGGACAAACGGAGCAGATTTAATAGATAGGAATGAGTTATTTTGCTAATTCTTTCAGCATGCACAAACAGGGCAAAAAACCCCAAAAAAACCTGGTACACAAATTCCATTACAAGGTGTCAGTTACTTTCTTCAAACAGGCAAGAGAAAATACAAGAGTGAGAGCCTTTGCCCCACGCAGGCTCCCCATTCGGGAACCCCTCCCGCTCAGGAGCTCTGACCCTTTGCTTCTTAATAAACTATCCTCTTTTACAACTCCTTGCCTCTCCTTGGTTCGTGCTTCCATTCTTTGGTTTCATGAGACACGATCCCGCACTCACTCAAAAAATCTGCATCACTGGTTTTTACTCCCCCCAGGTATAAGAAAAATTCTTCCTAAGCTACTTACAACCTACAGCAATTTGCTAAATTATACCTTTGTGAACAAAATTAAAGCATTGATCTTTTCCTTCGTACCTGATGTCTCCAGATTTCAGGTTCTCTTAACTAATCCACGTATGACCATCTTTAAAGGTGTTGACTCTTGGACTCATGTCTCCTAATTTAAAGAAAGCTCTTGCACCAAACTGGACAACTCAACCAACAGAACATTTGAAATTTAAAATGACTGGGAAATGAAGCAGATCACATCTGTTGTGACAGCTAACCCAAGATTCCGGACCAAGCCTGTATAATTCCCCTGCTTTTCTTCTCACTTTAATTCCTTCTGATCTCACAGAAATATGAGAGGCCAGCCACTCACTGTAATAGTTGTTGTTTGCTTTTTCCCCTTAATTTCTATCTGGGCAGATAACATTGGGCATCATCTTTAAACCTACTTCTCACGTCCAAATGCACCCTAGTTACACACATAAACAAGGACATTTCATGCCTGGCAATGTCAGCCCCCGTGAAGGCACCAGATTTGGAAGAATAGTTTTCCCTTGGGCAGGTATTAAAATGAAAAAATACATGATGATCAACGTATCAAAAACCTTGGAGGAAATCGCTATATCTACCACTAAAACAAAGCCGACCAGGAAAAATCTTTAAATTGCCTTGTGTGAGTTATATTAGGCAGTAGAATTGCTCTTGACCAGCTCCCAGCAGAGCATGTGGGGTTTGCTCTGTTGTTAATACCGCTTGTACTTGGATGAAGCACCTCTGGAAAATAGACAGAACTAAACAAAATCCAGGCACAAACCAAATGACTAAATACAGTGCCCACTGACACCTCAGGTGTTTTAATCGTCAACGAACTGCCCTCAGGCTTTGCCTCTTGGTCCAAATCTATTCTTCAAATTGAACTTAACATTTTATTTATTATAAAACATTTGCTGTTCTAAAACCATTTGTTTCGCATGTCTTGATGTTATAAGGACACCACTCTGATAACAGCTGCTCAACTTTTTTGAAATGCTCACTGAGGCGTAGGAGACTTTATATAAAAAACCTCAAGAAACTACAGACCATGTCTGCCCTTAAAGGAACATGACAGCAAAGCCTCCTCTGTGCTGGCGCTCTTGCTGCTCCAATGTAGCTAAAGTTGCAGAGAACAAAGAAAACCACTTTCCCTCCGTCGACATACCAGGAATGACTTTTCCGGGAAAAGAGAGACCAAGGGTGGCCCGACACCACCAAAATGAGCTGTTCTAACAATGGAGGGCCAAGGACGCTTTACTGACCGATCAGTGCTGCTTTCCAGTGATTTATCAGCCATGCTTTGAAGGAAAGGAGTTGATCAAAATGGGGGAAAATGTCAAAAAAATATTAAACAGCCACTTCAAACTGGAGTGGAGCTGCCATCCCAGAGGAACTGCTTTGCACATCTTATGTCTCAAACCTTTGAGATATTAAAACCGGGCAAATAACCTTTACACTGGGCCTAAAGCAACATTATGTCCCAGAGAACTGTTTGCAAAGACACAGGAAAGCAGTTATTCTGACTGCTGAACTGAACATTTTAATTATTTAGAATTAGCATCACTATGTTGTTATTTGCACCAACAGAAATGCCTTCCTTCTATTGATGTAATTGTTCCCCTTCCCTTTCTCATAAATACCCATCGCTTTTGCTTCCTAACAGGAATATTATGTGTGTTTCTGTCTGAATCAATGCTTCCCAAATAGCCACTCTTTTTCTTTTTCTTTTTTTTTTTTTTAAATCTCAAATGCTTGTTGCTTCTCACTTTGAAAGCCTTTTTATTTTTAGGTTAACACACCCATAGAAAGAGGTGGACGAATCATAAGTGTACAGTGGATTTTCCCAAAGTGAACGTTGGGATAAGCAACACCCACACCAAGGAACATTTCCAGCTCCAGGAAACCCTCCTGAGACGTATTTAGTCATAAACCAACCTCTCCCCAAGTAGCTCTTAGCTTGATTTTTAACAGCAGAGAAGTTCTGTCAGGTGTCGGTAGAATGGAATATTACAGGGGAAACCCCTCGGTATCTGCCTCTCACTCAACGTTATGTCCCCGGGTCTCACCCTAAGGCCGTGTGTGGTTGTGGATTATTCATTCCCACGGCTACAGGGCGTCCGTTATATGAACAGGACCACACTTCTATCCTCTGACATTCATGGACATTTGTGTTATGCCCAGATTTCACAAATCGTGCTGCTATGAATGATTTTTTTCATATATTCCGGCACACACATGCACGCATGTCTATTAGGTATATAAGTGGGAGTGAAACTGTTGGGTCATAGGGCGAGTGAATGTTTGGCTTTAGAATGTACGGCCAAAGAATTTTTCAAAGTATTTGAATCAATTTATTCTCCCATTAGCAATATATGAGTGACGTAATTAAATTTTTGCCACCAATTGATATTGTCTGACTTTTTCATTTTACCCATTCTGGGAGGTGTGCAATGATATCCCATTATAGTTAATTTGAATTTCCCCTCTGACTAAAACATTGAGCAATTTTTGTAAATTTATTCTGCATGGAAATATCTTCAATACGACACTGGACTGGACTAATTGTTAATAACTGAATGGGACTCCTGTAATGTGCCAGCATTTTTTAACTGTTATGGTCCTTTTGTTATAAATGGATCTGTGGTCAAAGACTTGTGATATAATAAAAAAATTTGATCTCTGTCCCCAGTGCCTGACACAGAGTTCCTAAAACCTTTTAAATCTCCTGAATGAGAAGAGTGACTTTGGGATGATATGACTCTTGGCTGAGGGGTCCTAGAGAGCTTCGGGATGGGGACTGGTCACTAAAAAGACCAGCCATGATTAGAAGGTTGCAACTTTCAGCCTCACGCCCTGACCTCTGGGGAGAGGAGCTGGAGGCTGAGTTCAATCACCAATGGCCAATCACTTAATCAATCAGGCCTATGTCATGAGACTTCAATTAAAAACAAAACCTAAATTGACAGAAATTAGAGAGCTGCCGAATTGCTCATCACATACACGTGTTGGGAGGGTGACACACTCCACCTCAGTGACAGGCTCCTGCGCTGGGGACCCTTTCAGACCTCGCCCTACGGACCTCTTCATCTGGCTGCTCACTTGTATCCTTTATAACCAACGGTAACAGTAAGCTTAGCATTTTTCTGAATCCTATGTGTTGTTCTAGCAAATTATTGAACTTGAAACGGGGGACCCCCAACTTACTGCCCACATCAGACAGAAGTTCAGGTAACATGAAGGGTACCTGGAACTTGTGACTTGCGTCTGAAGTGAGGGCTGCCTGTGGGACGGAGCCCGTCACCTGTGGGGTCTGATGTAACTCCAGGTAGTGGCAGAATTCCCCAAGTGTGGGACGCCCAGGTGGTGTCCGAGAATCAGAGAATTGGTTCAGTGGAGAGAAAAAATCCGTCACCATCCCACAAAGAAATTTAGAGTAAGAGTGAGCAAGTCAGCCTCCCCCTTGGATGTCAATTATTAGTCCCTGTTCTTCCAGCCAAACCTGAGTGCCTAAAACTACCAGAGAAAGTTCTAGTCTCAGATGTTTGCTCCAAGAATTGAAAGTAGTCATTCTTTTCACATCCCTCATCTTGAACACCTGAACTCTTTTCCTACATTAGGAAAATTCCACACGTAGAGTATTGGTGGGAGGCAGAGGCCACTTCACTCAATAAGAGGGAAAACCACTGTCCCCAACACTCTTGCAGCTGGACACGGCATGAGGCTTCATGTCAGGTGACCGCGTGCCAGACTCTGACTCAGGATGTTGTGACACAGAGGCTGGAACCGAGCAGAATGCATTTGGCAGTAACAACACAGCTGCCAGGAGCAGCAGTGACAGCAGTCACGGCTGCAGGGGCCGGGGTCCACATGGATGTCAGTGGTGTGAGCAGTGACACGTGTGCCGAGCAGCAGGGGCCGTGGTTCCCACGTGGGACCCGACCTGGGGGGACTCTGGGTCAGTTCCTGGTGTGTGGGCTCAAGTGGGTTCCGTGGCCTCCCCAAAATAGTATTTTGCCAGAATGTTTTACACACACACACACACACACACACACACAAGGGTGCGCGTGAGGTCGCACAATTCAGTTCGTGAACTTGTTGCAACGACGTTGCTGAACTTTTTTGATATCAGAGGGATTATTCATTATGAATTTGTACCAACTGGACAAACAGTTAACCAAGTTTACTATTTGGCAGTGCTGAAAAGGCTGCGTGAAAAAATTAGATGAAAACGAGGTGAACTTTTCACTAACAAATCATGGGTTTTGCATCCCGACAATGCACCAGCTCACACGGCACTGTCTGTGAGGGAGTTTTTAGCCAGTAAACAAATAACTGTATTGGAAAACCCTCCCAACTCACCTGATCTGGTCCCGAATGACTTCTTTCTTTACCTGAAGATAAAGGAAATATTGAAAGGAAGACATTTTGATGACATTCAGGACATCAAGGGTAATATGACTACAGCTCTGATGGCCATTCCAGAAAAAGAGTTCCAGAATTGCTTTGAAGGATGGACTAGGCGATGGCATCGGTGCACAGCTTCCCAAGGGGAGGACTTCAAAGGTGACCGTAGTGATATTCAGCAGTGAGATATGCAGCACATTTTCTAGGACGAGTTCCCAAACTTAATTGTCCAACCTCGTGTGTGTGCGTCTGTGTGTGTATGTCTAAATTAGAGAAAAATCGATTCCGTTGTTTGCTCCCAGGAATCAATCCGCGGAACAGTTTCAGGAGCGAACATTCAGAGATTTTATTACACTGACCTGTGACCCACTCCTAAATCTCCCACCTGACTCTGCCCCATGGTAGAGAGAACATGTAACTCCCAACATCACGTCTCATAATTGACGATATATGTCCTCCCCTTTCTGAGGAAAAACACTTTAAAAGGTTATTTAAGACCATTCCCCCCCCGAACCCCATCACTGACCTCAGAGGTTCCCAAGCTGGCTGAGCCCCAGGACAGCTTGTGGGCTTCTTACAAACACTCAGGCCTCTCCCAGACCCACCGTCTCAGAGAACAGGACACAAGCCCAGGAGTCGCTTCTCTAACAAGCCCTGCAGGTGAGGCTGACGCACAGCCCAGTGGGAATCCTGGTGACGGTCTTGCTACTAAAAGTGTGATCTGAAGACCAGCAGCGGCACCAACCTCCTCATGAATCCAGAGTCTCTGCTCTGCTCCAGACTTTGAGTCTTAACAAGATGTCCAGGGGATTCCTGTGCCCAGGACGTTTGCGACTCGCTGGTCTACGTGCCTTATCGACGTGGGGCCAGAACTGTGCCGTCTGCATAGGTGTGTGGTCTGATCAGATCACAGCACTGGGGTCCAGGGTTCAGTCCTGTTCCTTTCTCTTCTGCAGCCATCACTCCCTTAGTGACCTCATCTGTGCTCAAGGCTTCAAATATCATTTATATGTGTCACCTCCCAAGTCTATTTCTCCAGCCGAGACATTTCCCCTAATCTCTAGACGCATCTGCCCAACTGCCAGTCCGATGACCTCACTTGTATTTCTAACAGACATTTCAGCTCCAGCATCTTTAAAATGAATGTCTATGAGGCCCTCCTCCCCTCAGATATGATCCTTCCAAATCTCTGCCTACAGCAACTCCATCTTCCTACTTGTATCCTCTGAGATTTTGGGTGTCCCTGACTCTCACACCTCAGACTCACCCATTAGGAAATGCTGTAATGTCCACCTTCAGGACGTACCCAGAACCCCACTCCCACTATTCCCACCGCTCACCCCCAGGGGCAGCAGGTCCAGCCCAGACCCTGCAGATTCCTCCGGCTTCCCGACGGCCTCCCTCCCCCAAGTCTGTTCTCAGCACTGCAGCTCCAGCGGTCCCCTGAAAGGAGGTCACACCATGTCCCCTTCTGCTCCTGTCTTATACCTCCCCCTTCACTCTGAGCACAGGTCACTGCCCTCTACCATCCTCCCGGCCACGTGGTCTGGCCGCACCTGTCTCTTCTCCATCAGTCTCTGCTGCAGCCACACCGGCCTCCCTGCTCTTCGTAGAAACCAGACACACTCCTGCCCCAGGGCATTCCTACTGCAGGTCCCCTGCCTGGGAAGAACGTGCCCAGACATCCTCATGGATAATTCCCCGTGTCCTTCACATCTTCCCTCAAGGTCAGCTTCCCACTCAGGTCCCCTGAGCACCCCAATCAAAACAGCCATCTTCCCTGTCCCCACCCCCCCAAAACACTGGATTCCCTTCCCCACTGCATTTTCCCGGAACACTTATCTCCTTCTAACATAAACACCCTCCTCATTTACTGTGCTTATAGGATACAGTCTGTCTCTTCCCACTGGAACAGACGCTCCCCAAGCTCAGCCCTTTTTATGACTTTACTTCAGTGATGTTTCCCAGAGGCAGAAACTGTCACACATCTGGCACACGGCCAATGTCAGTGAAGGATCAGTGACAGAGGCTCCCTGTTCTAAGGACAGTGTCTTTATTAATGTAGCCTTGGGTCAAATGCTGTTTTGTGGCAGCTACAGCACCAAGTCCCCTCACACTGGCATCACGGCCACCTCCACTTTTCTCACAGGTGCTGCTCTCCCCCTCCCCCCTTCTTTCTCTCGCACCTGCCCTCCTGCTCACCACAGCAGCTATATTTCCCTCTTCAGGAACAGTGAGCTCCGACTTACGGGTCCTATTCTCCAACCAAATATGAAGTAGACGCTGCTTCATCAACCCGAGTTTGGACTGGAGCCAGCACTAGAGCTCAGGGCGGGGAGAGAGGATGGCAAGCAGAGTAGAATTCCAGCAGAAACTTATCTAAGATGGGAAATCACGGGATCCCTCCTCTGCTCATTCCAGAATCTGGTTCCTCTGATAGTTTGTGAAAAGATGGGGAGAACCATCAAGCCCTAGATGGAGGTGAGAGCTGGATGAGTCTGAAAATTTATCTCTCAAGCTTGAGACTCCTGTGTGCAGGGTCCCCCTGGACTTGTGGGGACAACGACAGGTAAAACACCTCCTGCTGGTGACAGCCAGGGGACACCCAGAGGAGAATGAGACCAGGACTCATAACAAGAACAAACACAGTCATATTCCTCTGTGGAAACAACAAATGAACACCCAGAAGATGGGGGCTAAGGGCCGGGCCAGGCCCGAGACTTGGTGACCCAGCCACACGAAGCCATCACTGACAAGACCAGACCTGGGTGATGCTGGAGTCCCTGTGTTCACAGGTTCTGGTGGGACAAGGTTCCACTGAAGGGACAAGGACAAAGGGGCAGAGAGGTGACCCTGCTGAGGAGGGACCACATCAGAGCCCATGATGCACTGAGCCCCGACTGGGCTCAGGCCGCGTCCACGCTAGGTCCTCACAGCCTCTCCTGTCTCCACTCGCAACAGACTCAGCACAGCAAACACACAGATTCTGGAAGTTTCTCAGTGCTTCCATTTATTTCCTCTCCAACTTTAGGATTTTCTCCTTCAATTAATTCCTCAACCGTTCATAGCAAGAACTGAAAAAACAAATTCGTAGCCAGATTCTTATTTCAACAGGAAGTAAGAAGTTGCTGCTCAGTGTAACATGAAGTAAAGGCGGGGATGGAAACAGCCTCTGCTGGAACAGGACAGTGGGTCAGGGAAGAGACTCGGTCAGTGTGGGGAGGGGGCGTGGAGGGCAGGGGCGGGCAGTCTCCCAGCTCCTCACATGATGCGAGAGGAACGCAGACACATTCAGATGCCCTTTGCAGAAAGAGAGCTCAGAGGTTCCTGTGTCACAAAGTGGGGGCAGGAACAAATCTTGCATCATCAGTCCCCACAAGGCAGCTGTCTCACGCTGTAGAAGAAAATAATCACGAACAAATTCAGGTTAGTGGCTGTAAGTGGTGATATTCTCAATAGTCCACCGCTGCTCAAACTGTCTCTAAGAATCCCCAGTACCCAGTCCTGTCCCCTCTGTCCCCTCCCGCCAACTTGAGGCCCCCCAGGTCTCACCTTTAGAAGCTGTGAGGGACACATCAGAGCCCTGGGCACTGTCACCGCCTGGGGGAGAATAAGACAGGATGTGGTCAGAACTCACAGCAGATGTGGCTAAAGGAGGAATCATGGGGGTGGGTGAGCTCCCCAAGGGCTTCCATCTATTCCAAGCGTCTCAGGGATCACCCCCCTCCATACTCACCGGCAGCCTGAGTGTAGCTCCCTCCTTTTCCACCTGCAGGAAGAAACCATCACATGAAAAGCCAGGAAGGAGGCAGGACCATGAGGTCCTAAAGGAACCCTCTGGTCCTGGACCCCAGAGAAGTTTCCAGAAATGTGACTGCAGACCCACTAAGGCAGGATCAGGAAAGCTGAGGAAAGCACATGTGTGGGGACTGGACCCACCACCCTCCTGGAGGTCTGTCCTCAGCAGGGACCTTCCGCTCTGACCTGTGACTATTGATAATCACGTCCCCATCACCAGAATCACCAAGGTGATAAAAACCTGTCCCTCATTTTCACACGTGCATTAATAAAGTGTAATTAATAATAGTGTAAATAGGGCCCCAGACTGGGAAAGCACACGTGTGTGGATGGTCCTTCCCACTAACGAGGCAGGACATACATCCATCTAGGGCTTGAAACCCCCCAGTGAGACAAGACACCTCAGTCCCCGCCCCTTCCCTACCTGAGCGCTTCTTCCTCCACAGCACAGCTGTAATGACCGCAGCTCCAAGGAGGACCAGCCCAGCAATGACGCCCACCACCATGCCAGCGGGGATGGTGGCCTGAGGAGACGGCTCTGGAAGGGAAGGGAAGGTGAGGGCCCTGACCCCCAGGCCTCAGCCCCGACCTGACGTCCTCCAGAGGCCCCTGCTTTCCCTGAGAAGAGGCTCTGTGCCCACGGCCCCCTCCGTACCCCATCTCAGGGTCAGGGGTTCGGGCAGCCCCTCGTGATGCACATGGCACGTGTATCTCTGCTCCTCTCCAGAAGGCACCCCCACAGCTGCCCACTTCTGGAAGGTCCCGTCCCCCGCAGGCCTGGTCTCCACGAGCTCCGTGTCCTGGGTCAGGTCCTCCCCGTCCCGCTGCCAGGTCAGGGTGATCTCCGCAGGGTAGAAGCCCAGCGCCCAGCACCTCAGGGTGACGTCACGGTCAGAGGTGCGGTGGTGGGTCACGTGTGTCTTTGGAGGATCTGAAGGGAAGGGTCAGAAAATTCAGGACCTTTGCATCCCTCAGGGGACACTCCAGCAGTGGTCATGTGACCATCCCGAGAGCGGTCAGGACAACTGGGTGGGGGAAGGGAGCACAAAACCCAGACACCACACTGGACACAGGCATCCGGGATAATCTCTAGTCTTTAGAAAGTTCTAGAAATGGGTGAGACAGCCCAGGACAGAGACAGGTCTCTGATGGAGAGAAAAGGGATTCCTGGTCCTGAGCTGGGTGGAGGCCACATGACTCAGAAAAGCTGGGGTCACAGCTCAGTCACACTGTGTGCGGGGCATCGAACAAGGCCTGAGAGAGAAAGTCCCCCCGGGTTCCCAGAGCAGCTGCCAGAGTCACAGGGAACCGCTGCTCAGTCATTTCTGAGATGGTCCCCCCTCCATCCCCTGAGAGACTGCACCCCTAACTGTCCCTGCGAGAAGGGGGGCCCTTAGGGTCGCTCTTTGGTACCGGATCTGAAAACCCAGGCGGACTCCATCTCCCGGGGTCGGGGAGGGGGTGTCCGGGTGTTGATCCCGTTTCCTCCTCTCCTCGTAGGAGGCCCCGCGGCCCCTCTCACCTGCGCGCTGCAGCGTCTCCTTCCCCTTCTCCAGGTATTTGCCGAGCGTCTCCCTGCACCTGCCCTCAAAGTAGCCCCTGTGTCGCTCCGCCACCTCGGCCGCCTCCAACTTCCGCCGGGAGATCTGAGCCGCCGTGTCCGCCGCGGTCCAGGAGCGCAGGTCCTCGTTCAGGGCGAGGTAGTCGGCGCCGTCGTAGCCGTACTGATAGTACCCGCGGAGGAGGCGCCCGTCCGGCCCCACGTCGCAGCCGAACATCCACTGGAGGGTGTGAGACCCTGACCCCGCCCCGCCGTCAGCTCCGACCTTTAACCCCGACCCTTAACCCCGCCCCGTCCGCCCCGCAGTGATGGCGCCTGAACTGAAACTGAAAGCAGATCTGAGTCCCCGCGGGCTCTTCCCGGGTGGAGGCGCCGGGCGGGTCCCGCAGCCTCGGGGTGAAGCTTGGACCCGGAGACTCGGGGAGACCCCGGCCCGTCCGTGGGGGTCGTGACCGGGACCCGGGCCGCGTCGCTCACCGGCCTCGCTCTGGTTGTAGTAGCCGCGCAGGGTGTTCAGGTTCACTCGGTTAGTCTGTGCGTGGCCCTTGGCGCTCTGCGTCTCCCGGTCCCAGTACCCCGGCTCCACCTGCTCCACCCACGGCCCCTCCATCCACGCCGCCCGCGGCTCCACCCTCGGACTCGCCGCGTCGCTGTCGAACCGCACGAACTGCGTGTCGTCCACGTAGCCGACGGCGATGAACCGGGGCTCCCCGCGGCCGGGCCGGGACCAGGAGGTTTCGAAATACCTCAGGGAGTGGGAGCCTGGGGACGGGGACGGGGAGGGGCTGAGACCCAGGCGACCCTCCTCCCGGCGCGGGTCCCGGGTCCGCGGGCGATGGGCCGGGAGGGGCGGGGACCCGGGAGACGGAAACGGGGGGGACGGAGAGGGGAGTGGTCTGGCCCGGGCGGTGGGGACACATCCTCCCCGGGGTCCTGCGTCCCCATCGGGCGGTCCCCTCGCTTTCCCCCCGCGGAGGCCGTTCCCTCCCGACCCCGCACTCACCCGCCCGGGTCCCCGTCAGGCCCAGGGCCCCCGAGAGCAGCAGGAGGAGGGTTCCGGGGCCCATGACGCGCATCCTCGGGGTCAGGGGACAATCTGCGTGCGGGCGGGTGCGTGGACACTTTATAACCAGAAAGGCGGTGACACTGATTGGCTTCTCTGGAAACCGAACACGCAATGGGAGTGAGAACTGGGGCCGCGTCACGAGTTTCCAGACAGGAGGACCCGACACAGGTTGTGAGAAGGAGAAGTGAAACCGCGGGGAGGTGGGGGCTCCCCAACACTGAGCTTCCCCGCCCCAGACTCCGCCCTCAGGGGACCTGGGACTCTGCCCTGACCCCTCCTCCTGTACGGAGCGCTCTGTGTCAAGCTGTCACCCTGAGTCCTGACCCAGGGGCTGTCTGAGGAACCAGGACTCGGCCCCTTTTCCTTCTCTTCCTGGAATCCCACTCCCAGAAATGGACGCCCTGCTCCCACCCTTTACCTCTCCCCCTGGACTATTCTGGAAGAAGACACCCCCAGGGAACTTGATACCACAGAGTGAGCTCGCCCTGGGAATAGAGGAAGGACAGGGCTTTTCTCTTTCACCCTGGAGAACTTGTGCCTGAAAACACCAGCTAGAGATTCTCACAGACACCAGTCTCCTTGTTGTTTATTAACCACAGTGGGGAACAAGCTTGGAAACCCCTGATCACCAGGAAGCTAATCTGTAAAACCGTGACTTGTCCCCTTGGTGCAGAAATGTGTGTAAACAGCGCTGCAGCCAGACTCTCAAAGCTCCTAAGTCTCACTTTCCCAGACGGTACACCTGTGACTCCGGATGTTTCTATTGTAAAATGATCTTTGTTCCACAGCCCTGAGTTTGTCTGTTGAGTCCCCGCATCCTCAATACAAAGAAGCAGGGGAAGCAGTTTGTTACTGTGCATTTCAACGAGGACCATGTACAACCTCAAAGCTGCAAGTGTTCAAAGCAGTTAAAATGCCCTTCACCAGGGCTCCTGTGCTGCCTATTTTTATGAATAATTCACATCTCAGCAGTGTGCATATTTTATTGGGACATATTATTATTATTTTTAAACTGAGTAGCACAAGGAGGCGATTAGTTTTTAGGCAGCTCCACAGAACACCCCGCTCGGTCCCAGATAATTTACTAAAGATCTATAACAACGTATTTCAGCCCGAGAGTTCCACTGCTTTAGGATTCTTCACCTCTGCCTCTTTCCCTCCCCCTGCTTCTCCAGCCCTTCTCTGTCTCTCTCACACCTCAGGTCCTCTTTCCACTTAGTCCCCACCACCCTCTCACTCCTGATTGTGATACTAGTGCCACCACCTCACCTGCCAGCCAAGGACTGTTCTCCCCACAGGGATTGGCGATTCTGTTAATGTCAGTGAGACTGTGTCATTTCTTCACTAAAAATACCCCAATGGCTCCGAATCACTCTGGGAAGCTTCTAGAATGTAAGGCACATGAGCACAGGGGCTTTGGGCTGTTTAGGTCAAGGTTGTCTCCCAGGCATTTGAAGCCATTCCTGATAGATAGTGGGCATTAAATTATTTGTTGAATGAATGAATGATTGTATTAAAATTTATATCACGGAAAATCGTTACCTGAAAAATACGCAGAAAGGAAATATTTTATTACAAACTAGTGGGCATATCACTTCATAAATTCATTCTAGTGGAAAAAATGCTGAGTGCTGATTTGTTGCACAATTGAGCCTGTGTATTAATTTTCTATTGCTGCGGAACAAATTACCACAACTTAGTGGCTCAAAACAACACCTACTTATTTGTTCACAGTTCCTTAGAAATCCAGGCTCGGTGTGGATGGGTTTTCTGCTCAGGGTGTCACAAAGCTGTGTGTCATCCCAAGCTCAGGATCTTCCTCCAAGCTTACAGAGAGCTGTGAGCAGAATTGTCTAATTTAATTAGAGCGAATAAAAAAGTGCAATAATTCTTTCTCTCTTTGGACACTGTATTAGTCATGTATGGCAGCATAACAAATTACCCAAAAGTTAGCAGCTCAGAACAAAAAATGGGTATTTTATCCCAGTTTCCCAGGGTCAGGATGCAGGAGAGGTTGACCTGAGTGCTTCTGGCTCAGGGCCTCTCTCAAGATTGCAGTCTAGTTGTCAGCCAGGGCTGTGTCATCTGAAAGCTTGACTGGGGCTGGAGGACTCGCATGAAACACGGCTCAGTCATAGGGCTGATGGAAGGGGCCTCATTTCCTTCCTGGATGGTCCCAGGCGGCCTCAGTTCCTAGCCGTGGGGACTTTTCCATAAGGTGGCTAATGACTTAGGTAGTTTCTTGCCTAAGAGCAAGTGATGAGAGAGAGAGAGAGAGAGAGAGAGAGAGAGAGAGAGAGATGGAAGCTGCAGTTTTATGTCTTAGACTCAAAATCACATACCATCACATCAGCCTGATGAGAAGTGAGTCATTACGTCCAGCCCACACTCAAGAGAGAAGGAATTACGCCACCTCTGGATGGCAGAAGTGTCAAAGAATTTACATACATACAAAATTGACAAATATTGTTTGAGGACTTTATAAAGCATAATTCTTCTTTTATCTGATCCTTTTCTTTAATGCCTTAAGTTTCACTCTTAGAAAGTAACGATTCGAAGTTTGAGACAGAGAAAGGAGATACAACAGTATTTTTAAGTTTTTATTGTAGATGCCTTTAATAACAATGTTCCCTACAATAAGTTACAACAAAGTTGAGAACATACAGTAGCTGATCACACAGTTTAAAGCCTGAGCGCCTTAACATTTATGCCTTTACAATAACTATCTGCTTTTTCTTAGAATTTTCAAATTTGTGTCATTAAAAATGTCAGAAATATTGGCTACGATGCCAATTTTCTTACTGAACATCTTCAAAAATATTTGCCTAATGAAATCGCTTTTCAAAGTGTTAGAAAAATGTGAATCTCATGCCTCAGCCTTGGTATCCTCACAGCAATTTTGTTGTGACACAGTGGGCAGCGATGGTTAACGCTGATGTAGGAACAACTGTCCGGTTGGCACCCTACCACATCTTTCACTGTGGGTTTTTTTTTTAAGATTTTATTGGGGAACACTGTACTTCCAGGAATTTTTTCCAAGTCAAGTTGTCCTTTCAATCTTAGTTGTGGAGGGTGCCATTCAGCTTCAAGTTGTTGGTCTTTCAATCTTAATTGTGGAGGGTGCAGCTCAGCTCCAGGTCCAGTTGCCATTGCTAGTTGCAGGGGGCGCAACCCACCATCCCATGCAGGACTGGAGGAATTGAAGCAGCAACCTTGTTGTTGAGAGCCCACCATCCCATGTGGGAATCCAACCGGCAGCCTTCGGAGTTAGGAGCACGGAGCTGCAACTGCCTGAGCTACCGGGCCGGCCCTTATTGCTGGATCTTGATAGGAATTATATTAAACCTGTATGACAATTTGGGGAGAACTGTCATCTTTACTATGTTAAGTCTTGCAATCCATGAACGCTCCATTTATTTAAATCTTTGATTTCTTTCATTAGTGTTTTGTAGCATTCAGCATACAATTCCTGTATATGTTTTGATAAATCTACATCTAAGTATTTTTATCTTTTGCTAGTGATTGTAAATGGTCTTGCATTTTAAATTATGATTTCTATGTGTTTATTGCAATACATAGAAATACAGTTAATTTTTGCATGTTGATTTTGTATCCTGCAATTTGATGAATTCACTTATTAGTTCTAGCACTCTTTTATGTAGATTCCTTGAGATTTTTTTTAACATAAATCATCATGCACATAGGAAGCAAAGGTGAGAATGAACATCCTTGTTCCTGACTTGTTGAGAAGCATTCAGTCTTTCACCATTAAGTATGTTAGCTGTAAGTTTTTAAAAGATGTTCTTTATCATCGTGAGGAAGTTGCCCTCTATTTCTAGTTTTCTCAGAGTAACATGAATGAGTGTTACGTTTTAAATGTTTTTTATGCTTCAGTTGATATAATCGTGATTTTTTTCTTCTTCAGACGGTTAATATGGTGGATCACACTGATTAATTTTAAAATACTGGACCAGGTTTGCATCCCTGGAAAACATTTAACTTGGTTTATATGATTATTTTTATGTATTCCTGAATTCTATTTACTAATATTTTGTTACGATCTTTTTGCATCTGTATTTATGAGGGATATCATCTGTAGTTTTCTTTCATTTTACTGTCTTTGGTGTTGGTATCAAGGTCGACGTGGTTTCATTTTTCTATTTTCCCGAAGGGATTCCATAGAATTGATGTTAATTCTTCTTTAAAAGTTTGGTATAATTCTCAAGGGAAAACACTGCCCCTGAAGATTTCTTTTGCAGGAGGTTTCTAATTACATAGTCAATTTCCTTAATAGTCACAGGGGTATTCAAATGATCCATTTCAGATTGAGCAAGTTGTGGTGGTTTGTACTTTTGAGGAATTGGTCGAGTTCATCTAACTTGTCAAATTTGTGCGTAGAGTGTTCCTAGTGTTCCCTTACTGTCCTTTTGAGGTCTGGAGGGACCGTCCTGATGTCCTGTTTTGGTCCTGACGTTAGGATTTTGTGTCTTTTCTCTGTTTTTCTGGGCCAATATTGCTAAAGATTTGTCAATTTTATTGATCTTTTCGTAGAACCAGCTTCTTGTATCATTGATTTTCTCCATTGTCCTTCTGTTCTCAGTTTCATTAATGTATGCTCTTCTTTCTGTTATTATCTTCATTATATTATAATTTTGGAAGGGTAAGAGAATGTAAAGGGAGGTAGGTTTCTACACACCACTCACACTGGTAAAATGTCAACATGAGTTATATGCACACACATGCATACCTAGGGCAACCACTAAAAAAGCTATACAAAGAGATACATTCAAAAATCCTATAGATAAGTTAAAATGATATTCTAAAACATGTTCCAGTAACCCACAGGAAAGTAGGAAAAGGAAAACAGACAAACAAAAAACAGGGCACAAACAGAAAACAAAAAATAAAATAGTAGACTTAAACCTACCAATAATGACCTAATTGCTCATGGAGGCTGTCATGCCTGGTGGTCATGGGGTGTCTCTGGTCCCGCTCCCCGCATAAGAATGCAGGACATGGTGAGGCCAAAAAGGAACACCCACAGAGCCATAGATAGGGGAGTCACACCACTGTAGTGTCGCTGGCGGCTGGGTTGGAGACACAGGAGGCAGGAGCCACACTATCTGCAACCTGCCGTTCACTTCTCTCTGCCAACCAACCTCACCTAATAGCTGCAATCCGCTGTGCTAACTGCAATCTGCTCTTACTAGCTCAGCCGCCATCTTCTCGTTAGCCCCCATTCTTTGCTAGCGTAGCCCCGGCAGTTATATTAGTGGCAAATGGCTCACTGGTTACAGCTGATGGCCAACTAGCCACAGCTGTGCCATCCAATCACAGTTGATGGCCATTTACTACCCGAGTGAGCACCTTTCCACATGAGGCCGAGAGCCTGGAAACCGCACTCCTGGCTCTGTCCCCACAGGGGCCTTCGAACATCTGTGTATCTATCTCAATGTTGGTGTCTTTTGATTGTCTTTTCTTAGTTGGAGATCTTCCTGGTTCTTGGTATGATGAATAATTGTCAATCGAAACCTGGACATTTTGGGCATTATGTTAAAAGAGTCTGGATCGTATTTAAACCTTGTGTTTTAGCAGGACTTCTCTGATGCTGGATGAAAAGTGGGGCACCACCTTTTACCGCCAGGCAGAGGTGGAGGTCCAGGTTCTTCTCTTGGCCTCCATTGACATCCTGGGGGGAGGGGGAGAGGGTGTTGAGAAAACACTGCTTATAACCGCTGGGTAGGGTGGGAGTTAGGCCTTCCCTGTGATACACGTCTGCCTGACGGGAAGGGGGTGCCTCATCACTGCTACCCATGTGACTGTCCCCTACAGCCATTATTGGGGGGTGGCCTTGTTAAAACTGAGCAGGGGTGAGAGTCCTGGCACTCCACTAGTCCTTCTCTGACATGTCCGCAGTGGGGAGGCTGAGGGGCCCTCATTACAGTGGGACGAGGTGGGGGCGGGAGTCCTGGTCCCCATGTGGTCTCCACTGATTGTGCCCCTGAGGGAGGAAAGTCCTGGCTTCCCATTTGGCCCACCCAGGATGGGGAGGGGGCATCTTACTATAGCCTGGCGAGGGTGGGGGTCTAGGCTCCCTGCTCAGTGTTTGCGGGGCCGGGGAGATGAGGCCGAAGGTTTTCAGTGGTGTTTGGCTGGGGAAGACCAGTTAGTATCTAGAAGTTTGTGTCTTGCGCGATTGCCCTTTTCTGGTCCCTTGGCTGGAGACAGCAGGCATTTCTCAGGGCTTTTTTCTGGGCTGCAGTTGCTCCAGTACCCAGTTTGGGATACAGGCTGTAGCAGGAAAACCAGGGGACTCACCACAGCGTTGTTCTCAGGTCCTGAGGTCTCTAGTGGTTGCTTTCTTCTCTCCACCTTTCAGTCGTCTTGTGTGTGCTTTGTATATATAATGTCCAGGATTTTTAGTTCTACTTCATGAGAAGAATCTACTCCATCTTCCCTGAAGCGGGAGCTCTCATACAATCAGGTTTTGAAAATTTAATTTGGAATAGATTCAGTGGTTCAAAAAAATAGATAGAAATGTATCTAAATGGTGAAAAATCTATTCTACACGGTCCCCTTCACCCCCCCATCCTTTCCCAACAGCCATCGTTTTTCTCCAGAGTATTTTTTAAATGTCTATGAGTATATAGCCTTAATGTTCATATTTTTTAAAATATAAAAGCTACCATATCAAAGGCAGAATTTTGTACCTAACAAAATATAGACTATGTTGGAGATCAGTGCATATCAGTCCATAGGGACCTTCCTTAGCTTGTGAAAATGCAGAGAATTCCATTGAATGGATGTACAATAGTTTGGACATTGAGGTGGTTTTCAATCCTTTGGAATTACAAATGGTGCTGTGATAAAGAACCATCTACATATTCTTTTCACATGCGTATATTTGTGGGATACATTCCAGAACTGGGTATCCTGAATCCCTGAAGTCCTGAGATACACATTCCTCCTGAGACAATTGCCAACAGGCTGAAAGACGACCCTTGTTAAGGTTAGGTCTGCAAGGTCTGACACTTAAGTTCGCGAACTCATCCTAGAAAATGTGTTACATATCTCATTGCTGAATATCACTACAGTCACCTCTGAAGTACTCCCCTTGGTAAGCTTTGCACTGATTTCAGTGCCTAGTCCACCTTTCAAAGCCATTTTGTAACTTTTTTTCTGGAATGGCCATCAGAGCTGTCATCGTGTTACCCTTGATGTCCTGAATGTCATCCAAATGTCTTCCTTTCAATATTTCCTTTATCTTTGGGTAAAGAAAAAAGTCATTGGGGGCCAGATCAGGTGAGCAGGGAGGGTGTTGCAATACAGGTATTTATTTACTGGCTAAAAAGTCCCTCTCAGACAGTGCCTGTGAGCTGGTGCATTGTCGTGATGCAAGAGCCGTGAATCGTAGGTGAAAAGTTCAGGTCCCCTAACTTTTTCATGCAGACTTTTCAGCACTTCCAAATAGGAAACTTGGTTAACTGTTTGTCCCGTTGGTGCAAATTCATAATGAGTAATCCCTTTGATATCAAAAAAGTTTAGCAACATTCTTGCAACAAGTTTGCGAACTTAACTGTCCAAGCTCGCATTCCACGGCAAAGCTCCTGGTCAACCTGAACGATCAGTGTCTCCTACCAGACACGTGACCCTGTGGACCTCTTCCGTTGAGAAGGCAAGGAGAAGGCAGAATGGGCAGGTTGCTGGAGAGGACGTGTTTTCCCGCAAATCTGTTTCTATTTTGTTACCCACATGACCAGACTGCAAAGTTAGAAGGCTCTAGAATGCTTAGGATAAGCTGTTTACCCTGATGGTGCCTCTCAGCCTCCTCTGGGTGGTCTCTGAGAGACACATTGTGGGAAGGGTGGGAGCACAGAGCATGGATGCAATAGAGGAGCCACTTTGATTTGGGGGCCTCAGTTTGTTTTTATTTGCAGAATGAAAACATGGGGACGAAATTCTGTTGAGAGAGGACCCTTCCCCTTCTTCATCAACAGGTGTCTGCACAAGGGCACACGTAGGATTCCATCTGAAGGGAGTGTCCCACTGCTTAAGAAAAAGGAGCAGAGGAGGAAGAGAAAGACAGGAGGAATAAAGATGGGAAGAGGGGAAGTAAGGAAAGCACTGCGTGAACAACCTCTAGGTCCAGATCGGTCACATGAATGGAGAGGAGGCCACCGTGAGCAGGCTCTGGCAGGGGACAAGTGTCTCTGTTTCATTTTGTTTTTCACGTTGCGATATAGTTTGTATACATAACATGCAGTTCTTTGAGTTTTGACAAATTCATGGTCATGCAACCATCAGCACACCCAGACACAGAACAGACTTATTACCCCCCAAATTCCCTCAATGAGAGGTTTCTGCCCCAATAGTCTTGCCTATTCCAGGATGCCATAGGTATGGGATCCTGCAGTGTGAAAGATTTTCCTTTTCTTTTTTTTGAGGTGTAATTAACCCTTTGAATCTGGCTTCTATCATAATGCACTTGAGATTGAGCACTTTTGCTACGTGTCTCTGTAGTTTGTTCCTTTGTATTGCTGAGTAGTATTCCTTTGTACGGATAAATCAGTTTGTTTATTCCTTCTCCAGTTACAGGACCTGTTGGTTGTGTCTGGTCTTTGGCGGTTACGAATAAGGGCACGATAAGCGTTTCCGTCTGTGTTTTGGTATGAACATAAAGTAAACCTTTGTGCTGGGTTGTATGGAAAGCGAGTCAGGGGTGGGACATGGAGTAAGGCTTCAGTTGGTCGCGTTAATTTGGATGATGGAGGGGACAGAACAAATATGTAATTAAATGTTAGCAAGCCCGTGAGAACATACCACGTGGAAGATGAGCCTCCACAGAGGACATCGAGACTTCCTGTCACCAGGGCACTTGTTTAGGAGGAGGCACACACATTTCTTTACTGCTTTCTCGGCAGGGGTGGTGGTGGGGAGGGCGCGAGGCTCCTGGGACCTCTGCTTATCTCACTGTCCACTCACGTCACCAGTCATGAAAAAAATTTTCATCTTATTTTACTCGTGTACACATTGTTGTAAAAATATTCAAACAATACAGAATAGAAAGTCTCCCTTCCCACCCGTCACACACGCCTCCCCACAATCCTGTTAGCACGGTGAGGTGATCCCTGCACACAAGAGTCTCTGTTTTTGCACATGCACACGTGCTGTTTCTATGGATAGTGCTTTGTTTTCATTTTAACTTCTATGAACGAGGTGCTATGATATGTGTCACTCAGCCACTATGTTTAGTGTTTGGACCTAAATATTTTTTGGCGATCTGATCTGTGCATGTCAGGACACACAGATCTGCCTCATTCTCTCTAGCCTGCTGCATAACACCTTCTATTGTAGCTGTAGCATCCGTTATTTACAAGCATCCTTCGTTTTAGTGCTCATTTCTATTGTGCTTCACAGATACTACGTGTTGTTTTTTTAATAAATTGAAGGTTTCTGCAACGCTGCATGAAGCAAGTCTGTTGGCACCATTTTTCAAACAGACTCAGATGATGGTTAGCATTTTTTAGCAATAAAGTATTTCTTAAATTAAGGTATGTACGTTCTTTAGACATAATGCTATTGCAATTTGATAGGCTGCACGATAGTACAAACGTAACTTGTATATGCACCGGAAACCAAAAAAATCCCCGTGACTCGCTGTATTGTGATATTCACCTTGTTGGGTGACCTGGACCCGAACCCCAGTGCTCTGAGCTGTGCCTGTAGCTCCTTTCCTGTTCACGGCCAGTTTGATTTATTTCTAAGTTTCAATATGATGTAAAATGTGCGGCAGATAACTTTTTACATACCTGTTTTTGCACATGTGTTTTTATTCTCTTATGTACACACCAGAAAGGATTGAGTGATTTGCAGGAAGGGGATGCACATTTAATATTTTGAGAAATCTGGACAGACTGATTTCCTAAAAGGATGCACTGATTTATATTTCCACCAACAGCTGCTGGCACTGCCCATTTTCTCACAACCTGATTGCCATTGGAAATGACCAATCTTTCAAATTTTATTAATTTAATGGGTGAAAAAATGATCCCCCCCATTGTTTTCATTTGCATTTTCCCCTCTACTGATACCATTGATTCTACCTCCATATATGCGTTTTTGGGGGTGTTTCCTTGGATTGAAGTTTCTATCCTTTTCTGTTTCTTCTATCGAGTAGTTGCCCTTTTCTTTGATTTTACAAGTGCTTTGTACATTCTGGATATTAATTTTTGTATAACGTCATTTTTTTCTATCCAGTCATTTTTAAAAACGTAGTTTATAGTATCTTTTATCTTACATAAGAATTGTTTTTTTTAAAGTGGGAAACCTATCAGTCTTTTCCTTCTTGGCTTTTGAGTGCGGGAGCTGTTTGTATGGGGGGCCAGTCCTCTGAGGAAAGGGCGAGTGGCATTTCTCTCTTCTGAGAGAAGGAAGCCTGTGAAGGAAGCCCCATTATCTCACGGAAGGAGTTCACTTAGGATCACCCGGGATGTCTGGGAAAACACCGATTCCCACCAGTGCGCCTGAGCTCACCTTGGGGAGTCCAGTTAGAGGGCCAGTGAGACCAGACCCAGGGTCCAGTGTGGGGAGGACAGAGTCCTGCTCTGCGCCTGGGTCCAGTGACTGGCAGGTCACAGAGATTTGCTCAGACTCCCTCTTCTGCCCCCTCCCTGGGGCAGGAGCCTGGAATCCAAGGTCAGGGACCCTGCAGGGCTGGGGGAGGGGCAGCCTCCTGTGTGCCCAGGCCTGGAACATGCCTCCTGGTGGGCCCTCTGGCTGCAGGGCCACTGCTCCCTGCCTCACCCCTCCTGTCCTCTCCCTCCTTTCTGGTCCTCTTCCCCAACCCCTCATCTGAAGCCAAGGGCCTGGTGGAGGGGGTGTGAGCAGCACCAGTAAGAGCAAAGGTCCTCCCAACCTTGAGCTCTCGGATGGGGGTGGGGGGGCTAAGGAAACGAGGTGGTCCCTGGGCAATGGGCTCCCCGCCACCTCTGAGAAGGAGGAAGTGAGAAGGACAAAGGCCTCCTTTGAGAAAGTGGGAGGCGTGGGGTGACGGGTTCTATGGAAACAGAGGAGAAGTGAAGTGGAGCCAGGAGAGCTCCCTTCACCCAGGTGCATGGAGGGTCTGGGCCTTGAGAAGCCTCAGCTCTGCCCTCCCAAGGCAGCCACCAGAACTCAGGTGCTCTTGCCTCCCTCTTGCCCAGCTTCCTCACCCCCTCAGGTGGGTGGGCAGGCAGGGGAGATGCTGAGAAGTCCAGGGAGGAAACTGTGGTCAACTCAACACTGCCCTCTCTTTTTCCTTCCCTCTCTCTCCCTGCACTCTCTCATTTCCTGGCTCCTGGTTTTACCCCTCTCCCCCAGAAGGATGGGCTGAAGATAGCTGACAAATCAGAGAGTCATTCTCATCCTGACCACAGTCCTAAACCTCGTTGGACCCCATAAGCTTTACGTGTGGGTTTAACTGGTAGGTCAGTGATGTGTTTCCATGCTGGGAGGTTATATGGGTGTTGGAGGGGAGAGGAAAGGGACATTGGAAGTGCAGGGAGGGTCCCGAGCAAAGGGCAGAGGGGGGGAGAGGAGAGCTGGGATCCCTGCTTACTGAGCATGGGCCTCAGAAGGGCTGGTGGGAGGGGTGGGGCTGGCTCTGAGAAGAGCAGGGAGGAGAGGAGAGGCAGCCTCAGTGCTGGGACACCCCTCTATCTCAGCTCCCACGGCTGCCCCGCCGACTGAGGCGTGGGAAATGTCACTTGAAAAAATCAGTCGGTGAAAGAATCAAATCTCATACTTTCCTTTAATGAATTTCAGTTTTTAGACTCAGGAAAATGTTGATGTTGACCCATAATTTACAAAGAAAAGAGAAAGAAAAACAAAACAACCCAAGAAACTTCGTGTGGCGTGTGCACCTCAGAGACCTCCTTCTATGCTGCACGTGTGGATTCCTTAAGGCTCTGAGGTGGGAGTAGGGGAAGAAATGAATGAAGTGACTGAAGCCCATTGTTTGACCCTGTGCCCCTCCCCCATGCCCGCCCCTCCCCCAGCAAGCCTGCCCCCTGCCTCACCTGATCCCGCTTCCACATCCTCTTCACTCTTGTGTCCTCCCTGCACCTTTCACCCAGCCCCTCCTCCATTTTTCCTGGTACGCCCCCTTCTCCCCAGAGCTTGCAGCTTTCTCTCTCTCTCATGTGAGCCTCTCTCCTCAGGACTTAGGATAAGGCAGCGTCCTGGGCTTAGGCCTTGGGTCAGCTTCCTGGAAGGGCAGTTGGTGGGAGGGGCTTTCTGTGCAGGTGAGTGTTACTGAAGGAGGAATGAATCAGAGGGAGAGAGGGACAGGAGCAGAGGGAAGGGAAGGGGGAAATGTGGACAAGACACCTGAGAGTTTACACCTGAAAGACAAAGGTGGGTTTGTAAAGAACAGCGAGATGGCTGGATTCAGTGTGGGTTTAACTTGTAGATCCCTGTCAATGATAAATTTCCCTGCCTCTGTGTTCTCTGGCTGATGCCCCCTCCAACCCTCTGTGCAGGGACAGAAGCTGTTTCCTGCTCCATTTGCCCCCAGTTCAATTCAAACCCCACTCCTGGACAAGCAGGGCTGACAGACCAGGCTCTTGGTCAGGAGGAGTCCACAGACATGGGGACCAGGGCACTGGGGGGTGCAGGGCTGGAGCAGAGGGTGGAGTTTTGTTCCCTGGAGGACAGAGGGACAAAAAGGGGAGATGACAGGGCTGGAATGGCAGCTCTGTTCTTGGGCCCCTGATCCAGGCCTGTGTGGATGAAGGTCCCACACAACTCACTGTGAAGGGGCAGTGATGGCAGAGGAAGCCCTGGGGACCTCTCTGGCTTTTGTAGTGTGGGACACACAGATCTAGGTCTGTGGTGAGCCCAGGTCATTGGGAGCCCAGGTGGCCTGCCTGGAGGCAGAGGCTGCTGGGGAAAGAGAAGGGACGATAGTTAGTGGGAATCACAACCCACCCACTCATTCCTGATAGCAGAAAGTCTGGAATAAAAACTGGGATCAAGAGGGAACAGAAGCCCATCGGCCTAGGGTAAAACGGATTCTGGGATTGGCGACTGGGTTGTGAAGTCTTCTGGCTCAGGACTAGACAGACCTGCGGCCTGGCTGTATCGAGAGTCTGTGGAGGTGTCACTGGGTCCAGAATGAGCACTTGAATAGGAGTCAGGAGGCCTGGGCCCCCCTCTGAGCATCTCTACCTCTGTGCCCAGGCCCTCCCTACCTATCAGCCTCCTCAAGTGTGGACATAGTCACCATCTTGAAGCGGCTTACATCTCTGATATCCATGCCCTTTCTCACACGTCTGGGGCTGATAGGGAAGGAGACACCTCATGGCGAATTTTAGGGACATCCCTGGCCTTCCTGGTTCTGTGGCAGTGTCACCCTCTAGGTATTTACCCACTGCCTCAAGGGCTTGGCTAAATACCTTGTATGGACCCCCCTCTGGCTTCTGAGACTATGAGCTGTCCGCCCACCACTCCCACTGCTCTGCCTTCCCATTGGGACCCCAGACATACCCTGCTCTGGGGTCGTCTCTGGAAACGTGATGGGGGCTTCGGAGGATAAAGAGAAGACCATGGCTGTGGGGGGTCGGGTGGGAGGACCAGAAGGGAAAGAAGTGGTGTCAGCTCCAAGGAAGTGGGAGCTGTCAGTGTCCGTGGCTGGGTCTGCACCCCCACCCAGGGTCCCTGAGGGGAGCCGTCTCTCCAGCAGGGGAATGAGAAGGGCAATTGCTGGGAGATGCCTGGAGGACCGGGTACCTGAGGGCCAAAGGCTTCCCTGGGAGGTCTCCCTGAAGAGAGACCTCAATGTACACGTAGGTATGATCGTGTCCCCCAGGGGCCCTCTCTCTGAGGCTTCCCAGAATGAGGACCAGGAACAACCCATGTGGCCAGCCTGGAGGAGGTCCTTGGGACACATGGCGAAAATTCTAGTGCTGAGCTACTGAATGTGCGATCTACCGGCTGGTGCTGGGAGCAAGGATTTTGAAACTTCTGTATCAGTTTGACTTTGCCTCAACGTCCAAGCATGTGCTTAGTAAACCTGTTTTGTGTAGTTGAACAGGGTGTAGACCAGTCGGTGTTGTCAAATGTCATGGATTGCTACATATGGCGCCAGCTTTGTGCTAGCAACATGCAATAGGACTATGTTCCAGGTGTGACACTTCACGGTGACTTGGTCAACTATAACCCAAAAATGTATAAACACCTGGGAAAATTGTTTTTATCATTTGTTATTTTTATAATCATTTTCACTTTCAATCTAACCTGTTCTTTTTTAAATTTAGACTTGAACATGATTAAGTAGTTTAGAGTAGAGTAGCGATTAGCTCCTTCAAGTACTAGTTCACAGATAGCAAAACCAAAGTCACTGAACTTTTTGTCAAGACATCTTTTCTGAATGTAGCAGTAATAATAAACCAAATGATAATAGTGGAATCGATTCCAAAAGCATTGTTCTTTCTGAAATCATTGCAAAGAGTTTGTACTAGTTTTATTTGAAAATGTAATCCTTCTTTGAGATAGGCAGAATAATGCCCCCCCACCCCCACCACCTTCAGTGTCCACATCCTAATCCCAGGAACCTATGAATATGTCACCTTATGTGGCAAAAGGGACTTTTCAGTTGTCATCAGGTGAAAGACCTTGAGATGGGGAGATTATCTGGGTGAGGCCAATCTTCCATATTTGAAAGCAGGGACTGTTCCCCAACTATAGTCAGAGAGAGATGCCAGCGAAAAGGACCTCTGGCTTTAAAGATGGAGGAAGGGGGCCACCGCCGAGGAATATGGCAGACGCTAGAAGCGGGGAAGCTCTCAGTACACAGCCAGCAAGACAACAGGGCATCGGTCTTGTAGCTACAAGCAACTGAATTCTACCTGACGTCTGAATGAGCACTAAATGGATTTTCTCTAAGAGCCTCCAGAAAGACACACAGCCTGCTGACGCTTGATTTAATCCAGTGAGACCCATACTGGGCTTCTGACCTACAGAACTGCATTGCTTTAAACCACTGCATGTGTCGTAATTTGTTATGGCAGCACTAGGAACCTATGACGCTCATATAGAGAGTGAGAGTTTTGTAGTTACCAGTGATGGTGTAATCCTAATACCCAGTGAGTTATTTGTTGAGCTGTACTGCTAGTAAAGCAAATCCATCATAAAAACAAGTGGCATTTATGTACCAAAAAAAAAGCACAAGTTCAAAACAAACTAATTTTTTTTGAAAGACAAAGAGTATTGAGTTAACAAGCTTGAGCGCAATCAGTATTTCACATACAAACTCTAGTGTGCTGTGGGCTTCTTGTGAAGTAACACTCTGTGTTGCTAAGACTAAAAATCTATCTACAATTGCCAAAATATTGAAAAACTACAACAGAGATGTTTGCTTCACAGGGTTGGGTTTACCTGTGGCAAGAAAGAAAGCTTAAGCATCACCTTCCATCGAATCTTTAGCTCTGTGTGTCCAGAAATATCTAATGGCATGAAAGACCAATTCCAGAGCAAGTAAAACGAGCAAAATAGTTTTCATGGCAACTTGAAAAGTGCACATATATTGTTGACATAAGCTGTTCTTGTGCTACATGCACAATTTGAACATGACGATATGAAGGAATTCTTCTGTATCTTTTAACTTCATTGCCCAAACCACAACTAGCTCTGAAGTGTACAGAACTATGAAGGATCAAATTATCAACAAGTGGTTTGGGGTTTAAGATTTATGTTTGGGGTTTAAGGAGTACCGTGTTTCCCCGAAAATAAGACCTAGCTGGACAATCAGCTCTAAGGCGTCTTTTGGAGCAAAAATTAATATAAGACCCAGTCTCATTTTACAATAATGTAAGACTGGGTCTTTAATATAATGTAATGTAATATAATGTAATGTAATATAATATAATACCGGGTCTTATATTTATTTTTGCTCCAAAACACGCCTTAGAGCTGATTGTCCGGCTAGGTCTTATTTTTGGGGAAACACGGTATGTTCTGATGGCTGCAGCTGCTACATCGGGAAAACATTCTAGACCAGTCAGTCACTCAGATTAGGGAGACTTGTGCCAGAGTGTAAATCAATGCACTGCTTCCTTCATGAAGAAAGTCTCGCTATGACAAAAATATCAGCTGAACTGAACAGTATGCTTATCGATGTGGAAAATTATGAATTACACAAAGATGAATGTATTGAATTTGAAATCATTCCCTTCATTATCGATAAAATGGAAACAGCATGAACAGTTGTTTTTACACGCCCAGTTGCAATGATTACTGAGGGGGACAGTTCTGTTGAGAATGTTTGATCTATAGGAAGAACTCTTAATGTTTTGGCAAGATAGAGACCAGTCTAGTGAAGATGTGAATTGCACAGTCAGACTTGTTTAGAAGACAGCCTTGACGTTAACGTTTCCATGTGACATGTTTTTCACTGGCGAATAAAATCTAAGAGCAAAAGCAAAAGATAGAAGCTTAGAATAGTTTCTGTAAATTGTTATGACATGTTCTTAATTTAATAAGAATCATCACCAAAATAGGTGATAATCTTGATATTTCATATCTATAAATATGCTCAGAGAAAAACTTTAATAATTTGATACGATGATTCAGATCTTATTTTCTGTCAAAAGAGGCTATATGCATTGGAAATCCATAGATCCAGGATCCATTTTTTCATCCAAAGGTAATTTGAGTATAACTATAAACTTATAAGATAACATTTTGGAACTAGCTACTAGTGGAGGATTGAACATGCATTTTGAAAATCCAGCATCACTTGCTTCCTCTTGTAAAAGTTAAAAATAAAAATATTGAGCTTGTTGAAATTGTTTTAAAATTCCTTCTTATATTTTTCTCAACATAACTCTGTGAGACCAGTTTTCTACTATGAGTGTTATTAAAATAAAGCATGAAAACAATTTCTTTATACATTTTCCCCTTAGAGTGATGGTGTCATTAATGTTACTTACATAAAGTAAGTTAATAAGCAAGAAGAATAATCATTTGTCACATTTAAGTCTTTAAATGTAGATATACAGGGTATTTGTTCAAAGTATAAATATTGGCATTTAATATGGCAAATTGCTCTCCTACTTCTAACTTTTTGTTTAGTTATGACTGAGGAACAACAAAACATCACAGGTGTAATGTTAAGCCACTGTATCAATCACATATAGGCACACTTTCCAATGAACAATGCGTGAAGTTTTTATAATTTAAAAATTTCCACCTTTGCTATATTTTTCTGGTTGTATTTGTCGAAATGCAATTTTATGTCTGTCTAGTCTAGTAAGTATTTTAGGCTTGCACTTTGTCTCTTTTTTTGTCATTGTTTCTAGTAATTATATTTGTTGTATTTTACAAGGAAAAAAGTCATTGATGGATTGGAGGGTTTTTTTTTAAGGTCCTCCCCCACTGCTAGAGCAAAGTACCACAGTTTGGGTGGCTTAAAAAAAGACATTTATTTCTCACAGCACTGGAGGCTGGAAGTCTGAGATCAGCATGCCAGCGTGGTGGGTTCTGGTGAACCCCTCTTCCAGGTTGCATCCTCACATGGTGGAAAGAGGATAAGAGAGGTCTCTGGTGTCTCTTTTATAAGGGCACTAATTCCATCCAAAGGGGCTCCCCCCCATGACCTAATCAAGTCCAGAGGCCCCACTTCCTAACACCATCACATTGGGGGTTGGGATTTCAACATATGACTTTGGAGGAGACCCAAACCTTCAGTCCATTACAACCACAGATACTTTGAGAAGATCGGATTTAGCCTGAGGTTGGCAAACATTTTTGCAGAAGGCCAGAGTGCAACCAGTTTAGGCTTTGTGGGCCATGTGGTGTCTGTCACAGCTTTTCAACTTTGCTGTTACAGCATGAAAACAGGCACAGACAATACATTAACAAATGGGAGTGGCTGTCCCTAAATAGCTTTCTTTATGGACTGAAATTTATATTTCCTATAATTTTCACATGTCACAGAATATGTTTTTATTTCAATTTGTTCCCCAGTCATTTAAAAACCACGTTGAGCTTTCAGATTATAGTTTGCTGAGCCCTGATCTGGGACAAGAGGAATGGACAGACCAACATGATGCCAGCAGGGTGGGGGTGGTTTGTAGCCAGAAGACACACATTTACTGAGCACCTACTATGTGCCAGGTACAGGTGCCTGCTCCAAAGTTGCTGGACAGTCTTGGGCTCCCCTGTGGCCAGGTTGTAGGAGCTCAGGTCATGCCCAGCTGGTGTGTTTGAGCATCTTTGAGGAGGCTTATACGTCCTTTTAACGCAGACAGAGTTGAGGTGGGTATGTCTGTGCACATCTGCGAGTCCCTTGGGCACAGGTTCCCAGCAGCCTGCCCAGGAGGCCAGGATGAGGGGAGAGGAAGCCTGGATTATATGACTAGGAAACCAGGAGGAACCAAAAGGGAGCCAGGGGACCCCAGGGAAAGGGGCTCACCCGGAGACACTGCCAGAGAGAACCTTTTGGACTGAGAGACAGAGTTGCTGGAAGGGTGGTAGATTCTACACCAGTCGTATCCTGCACCCTCCCTCAGTCAGTCCTGGTGACAATGAAGAATCCCGCACCAGGGTTGTCTCAGACTGAACGCGAGGTGCTGAGTCAGTGTGTGGGGCCTGGAGCTGGTGACTGACCTGGCGCATATGAGCACTAATACCTCCTTACACCTGCCTTTCTTCTTGTAGGGTCAGCCCCACCAGGCTCTGCCATTGCTGAGTGTGTGATACTGCCCACGAGCCTGGGGAACAAGGCTGCAGGTCAGGGTCATTCCAGGACTTGCCCTCCGGCCCAAGAGCCACTTGCTCTGTACCCTGCTGTCCCAACAGTCTGTGTCACACCCACCCCTCCTCCCCATGCCCTTCCTTTCCTCCTCACCTGGGAGCACAGCATCAGCCTCAGTAGACTTGGGGCTCTGCAGGCCATACCTATTTTCTGGTTGCTGGTGGCAGGGGATACGGGGGGTGCCTGGGAAGAGGGAACAGGGCACTGGACCTTATTCTGCTTGGCTCTTTCAGCACCTCTGAGATAGAAAAATAGACAAAGCTAAGGCCTGGGTTACGACGTGGGAGAGCAGGGAGGATCGATTCTGTGGGCAGCGAGAAGCAGGACCTCCAGCTGCAGGTTTTGATCGGGCCCTGCTCGGTGGCGCTCAGCTCCAGGTCTGGGAGAGGCTGCAACTCTCCTCTGTGCTCAGCCGCCCCTTCCCCACTCAGACCTCTTCTGGGGAGGAGCTGAGACGGCCAGGAGGAACCTGTGGTCAAGTAGCAGACGGCTTGCTCTATCCGTGCACCACCTCTGCTTTGTTGGGCCCTGGCTCTCTCTCCTACCCCCCACTCCCAAGGAGAGTCACGCTGAAAGTGGGTGACAAGCTCAAGGGTACTTAGAGGTCTGAGAGAGGCCTAAGCCCCTCTGGTCTCAGAGGTGCTCAGAAACTTCATGTTGGGGCCTGCCTGGTACGTCAGTGATGTGTTTCCACCTGGGGAGATTTCATGGGTGCTGAAGGCGGGAGGAGTGAGGAAGTGCAGATTAAATTCTAGGAAGGAAGTGTAGGGAGGGGGAGAGGAGAGCTAGGAGCAAAGAGATCAGGGATCCTCAGAGGGGCTGGTGGGAGGGATGGATCAATGGCAGGGATAGTGGAGGGGGAAGGGAGCACAGGAGCAGGGACGTGGCATCGTCTCTGTACCCTCAGCTCCCACCATCTTAGGACACTAGAGAAATATTTGTGTAATTAACACACAAACACAGAGATGACAGACTCTAACATCTCTTTCTTTAGTGAATGCTGGCACTTTTAAGATTTAATTTCTAAAAAGATGCAATTTCCAAAGCAAAACATTTTTTAAAAATATTTTTATTTTTATATATTTTTTAAAATTTATTGGGGTGACAATTGTTAGTAAAATTACATAGATTTCAGGTGTACAAATCTGTATTACATCATCTATAAATCCCACTGTGTGTTCACCACCCAGAGTCAGTTCTCCTTCCATCACCATATATTTGATCCCCCCTTACCCTCATCTCCCACCCCCACCCCACTTACTCTCTGGTAACCACTGAACTATTGTGTGTGTCTATGAGTTTCTGTTTCCCATTTGTTTGTCTTGTTCTTTGTTGTTTTCGGTTTATATACCACATATCAGTGAAATCATATGGTTCTCTGCTTTTTCTGTCTGACTCATTTCGCTTAGCATTGTACTCTCAAGATCCATCCATGTTGTCACAAATGTTCCTATATCATCTTTTCTTACCGCCGAATAGTATTCCATTGTGTATATATACCACGACTTCTTTATCCATTCATCTATCGAAGGACATTTTGGTTGTTTCCATGTCTTGGCCACTGTAAACAAAGCTGCAATGAACATTGGAGCACACGTATCTTTATGGATAAATGTTCTCAGATTTTTTGGGTAGATACCCAGGAGAGGGATTGCTGGGTCACATGGTAATTCTATTCGTAATTTGTTGAGGAACCTCCACACTGCCTTCCATAACGGCTGCACCAGTCTGCATTCCCACCAACAGTGTATGAGGGTTCCTTTTTCTCCACAGCCTCTCCAACACTTGTTACTATTTGTCTTGTTGACAATAGCCATTCTGACTGGGGTGAGGTGATATCTCATTGTGGTGTTTATTTGCATTTCTCTGATGATGAGTGATGTTGAGCATTTTTTCATATGTCTATTTGCCATTTGTATGTCCTCTTTGGAGAGATGTCTCTCCAGGTCCTCTGCCCATTTTTCAATTGGTTTGTTTGTTTTGTTGTTGTTGAGTTTCATGAGTTACTTGTATATTTTGGATATTAACCCCTTATTGGACACACGCTTTACACAAATATTTTCCCATTCAGTTGGTTGCCCCTTTATTTTGTCGATGGTTTCTTTTGCTGTGCAGAAGCTTTGAAGTTTCATATAGTCCCATTCATTTCTTTTAGCTTTTACTTCCATTGCCTTTGGAGTCAAATTCATAAAATGCTTTTTGAACCCAAGGTCCATAAGTTTAGTACCTATGTTTTCTTCTATGCAGTTTATTGTGTCAGGTCTTATGCTTAAGTCTTTGATCCATTTTGAATTAATTTTGGTACATGGTGACAGATAGCAGTCCAGTTTCATTCTTTTGCACGTGGCTATCCAATTCTCCCAGCACCATTTATTGAAGAGGCTTTCTTTCCTCCATTGTATGTTTTTAGCTTCTTTGTCAAAAATTATCTGTCCATATTTATGTGGTTTTATTTCTGGGTTCTCAATTCTATTCCATTGGTCTATGAGTCTGTTTTTCTGCCAATACCATGCTGTTTTGATTATTGTAGCCCTGTAGTACAAGCTGAAGTCAGGGAGTGTCATACCTCCAGTATTGTTCTTTTTTCTTAAGATTGCTTTGGCTATTTGTGATCTTTGGTGGTTCCAAACAAATCTGATGATTTTTTGTTCTATTTCTTTAAAAAATGCCATTGGGATTTTGATGGGGATTGCATTAAATCTGTATATTGCTTTGGGTAATATGGTCATTTTAACTATGTTGATTCTTCCAATCCATGAGCACGGAATGTCTTTCCATTTCTTTGTGTCTTCTTCAATTTCTTTCAAAAATGTCTTATAGTTTTCAGCATATAGGTCCTTCACATCCTTGGTTAAGTTTATTCCTAGGTATGTTATTCTTTGCTGCAATTGCAAAAGGAATTGTTTTTTGTATTTCTTTCTCTGAGATTTCATTGTTAGTATATAGGAATGCAGTGGACTTTTGTACGTTGATTTTGTAGCCAGCAACTTTACTGTATTCGTTGATTGTTTCTAATAGCTTTTTGGTGGAGTCTTTAGGGTTTTTTATAGATAGCATCATGTTATCTGCAAAGAGTGATAATTTAACTTCTTCATTCCCAATTTGGATGCCTTTTATTTCTTTCTCTTGCCTGATTGCTCTGGCAAGGACTTCCAACACGATGTTGAAAAGCAGAGGTGATAGGGGACAGTTCTGTCGTGTTCCTGAACGTAGAGCAAAGGGCTTGAGTTTTTCACCATTAATTAAGAGATTAGCTGAGGGCCTGTCATATATGGCCTTTATTATGTTAAGGTATTTTCCTTCAATACCTATTTTATTAAGTGTTTTAATCATAAATGGATGTTGTATCTTGTCAAATGCTTTTTCTGCATCAATGGATATAATCATATGATTTTTGTCCTTTATTTTGTTTATGTGATGTATCACATTGATGGATTTGCGGATGTTGAACCATCCTTGTGCCCCGGGGATGAACCCCACTTGGTCGTGATGAATATTGTTTTTAATGCATTGTTGTATTCGATTTGCTAGAATTTTGTTTAGGATTTTTGCATCTGTATTCATCAGAGATACTGGTCTATAGTTTTCTTTTCTTTTTTTTTTTTTTTAAATTTTAAGTTTTATTGAAGATCTTATACCTAGTAAATTATAGGTCTCTGATTTATACCCAGGGAATCTAAAATTTTTACTGTATTTTTTTTAAACAGCTGAAATGAGATACATTTTCATTTTAATTTCCAATTGTTTGTTGCTAGGACATAGAAATACAGTTGATTTTTTAATATATTAACTGTATCTGTCACCTTGCTAAACTCTCTGTAAATCACTACAACTTTTTAGTTGTAGTAACAGCTTTTTTGTAAGTTCTTTTCTTTTTTTACAGTGAAAAATTTTCATATTTAGAATTAGCCAGCTGGACTAGATGATCCCCTTTTGTTGGCAACAGCCAAAGCATCATAGTCAGGAGCCAGTGGAACATACACCTTGTTCTGTCTATCAGGCCTGACCAGGGTGCTGACCTTGGCCGTGTCAATGTCATGGAGCTTCTTCCCAGCCTGTTTGCTCTGGTGCTTGTTGGCCTTGACATCCACAGTGAACACACGTGTATTGTTGTCTTCTACCTTCTTCATGGCCGACTCTGTAGTTAGGGGGAATGTGATGATGGCAAAGTGGTCAAGCACGTTTCTTCTGGGGGCGCCCTCCGAGGGCATGTGGGCGGCCTTCAGAGCCGCAGTGTCTTGGGCCTTCGGAAGGTGGGCAACGTGCGGATCTGCTTTTATGTTGTGGCTGTGGACACCTTTCAGCACTGCTTTCTTTGCCTCCAAAGCCTTTGCTTTGGCTTCAGCTTTGGGGCTGGGGCAGGGGCTTCCTTCTTTGCTTCTGGCACAATCTTCGTTAAAACATTGTAAATTCTTTAGGTCTATGAGGTGGCAGATGGTTTCTCTCTGCTATTTTCTCAAAGAATTGTGTAGAATTATTAACATTACTTCCTTAAATACTTGAAAGAATTCACAAGTGAAGCCACTGGGCCTGGAGCTTTCTTTGTGGAAAGTTTTTAAGCTATGACTTCAATTTTTTTCATAAATACAGACTATTCAAGTTATATATTCTTCCTTGTGTGAGCTTCAGTAGTTTGTGCATTTCAAAATATCTCTCCATTTCATCTAAATTGTAGAATTTGTTGGAATAAAGTTGTTTATAATAATTTTTTATCAATCTTTCGGATCTTTACGGACTGGTACTACGATGTCTATTTTATTTCTAACATTGGTAATTTGTATATTTTTCTTTAAATTTGACTAGAGGGTTATTGATTTTATTAATCTTTTCAAAACATAGTCTTTGATTTCATTTATTTTCTTTATTATTTTTTTGTCTTCTATTTTATTGATTTTTCACTTTATTTCCTCCGTCTGCTTATTTTGGGTTTACTTTATTCTTCTCTCCCGCCCCTAGTTTCTTAAGGTAGAAGCTCAGATCATTGATTTGAGTTATTTATTCTTTTCTAATATAAACATTTAATGCTTCAAATTTCCCTCTGGGCATTGCTTTTCTTTAAAGCACAAATTTTGATATGTTGTGCTTCCATTTTCATTCAGTTCAAATGATTTTCTAATTATCCCTTGTGATTTCATCTTTGACCCCATAGGACATTTAGAAGGATATTGTTGAATTGAATTTGGGATTTTCCAGGTGCCTTTGTTATTTATTTCTAGTTCCATTCTGCTCGGGGTAGAGAATATAGATTGTATGATTTTATTCTTTTCAAATTGAGATTTGTTTTGTGGCTCGGAATATGCTCTATACTGGTAAATACTCCATGAAAAGAATGCTCAAATCTCAAACTGTAATTTTGATTTCATTTATTTCTCCTTTCAATTTTATCAGTTTTTACTTCATGTATTTTGAAACCATTATTAGGTATATATGCATTTAGTATTATTTTCTCTTCTTGATGAATTCACCAATTTATCAATATGAAATGTCTTGTCTTATCCTTAGTAGCATTCCTTGTTCTAAAACCTACTTTGTTCTATATTAATATAACTACTTTAGTTTTCCTTTGATTAGTGTTGGAATGGAATATCTTTTCCCATTCTTTTACTTTGAATCTATCGATGTCTTTATGATTATATTGGGTTTCTTAAAAATATCATATAATTAAAAAAAATCCAATCTGACATTCTTTGCCTTTTAATTGGAGTGTTTAGTCCATTTACATTTAATCTAATAATTACTATGGTTGGGTTTAATCTACCACCTTATTTTTGATTTGTTCTATGTGATCTTTGTTACTTTTTTCTTTCATTGCTTACAGTTGAATTTATTACTTTTATGATTCCATTGTATCTCCACAATAAACTGTTACTATTTTTGTCTTAGAGTGAACTATCTTTTAAATAGACAAAAAATAAGATTTTGTATCTCCACTGCTCTTTTATTCCTTTGTATCAATCCAAATATTCACCTGGTTTTATATTCCTTTGGCCTAAAGAACTTCCTTTAATATTTCTTATAGTAGAGATCTGCTGGTAACAAATTCCATCAACTTTTATGTGTCTGAAAAAGTCTTTATTTCACTTTCATTTTTGAAAGTTAGTTTTGCTGGTAATAGATAGATATTTTCTTTCAGCATTTTAAAGATGTCACTATTATCTTTGGGCTTGCAGTTTTTGACGAGATGCCGACTGTCATTGTTATCTTTGTTTCTCTTTAGGTAATGTGTATTTTCCTGGCTTTCTTTAAGGTTTTTTCCTTCTGTTTGGTTTGCAGCAATTTGACTATAATGTGTCTAAGTGTGTTTTCTTCCTTTCATCCTGTTTAGTGTTTCCTGAAATTCTAGGATCTGCGCTTGCCGTCATTTGTTAATTTGGTAAGATATTACTTCTGACTCGCATTCTCTCTTTCTCCTTTCCAGCACCGCTCTCTCCACTCACAACGATAGACTGGTTGACTGGCTCGACCAGGCTCTGGACATTCCTGTAGGTCTGTTCACCCACCCCGAAGATGTGGGGCTTCAGTTTCTGGGGCTGAGGAGCAGCATGGTACTCTCTCATCAGCTCTGGCGAGTAGAGCTGAGGGACAGGCTTGAAGGGGTTCAGAGCCACCAGGGTGCAGCCAGCATTGGTGTAGAATGTGTCTACCATGTACCGGGCCTGCAAACACCTCAGGACTGTCTCCAGCGTCACAGGATTCACCTTGGTGAGGTCATCCAGCAGGTGCAGTGGGGCCTCCTGGCCTAGGAACTCCTGCAGGTCTTCTCTGAGGGGTTTCCTGCCATGGGCATCAGGGTTTGAACTGTGGCCATTCACCTGCTGGAGCATCCTGCTTCAGGGTGGTCAGCCAGGGTTCTGGGTCACAGGCACGAGGAGTGCTATCCACCTGGTCTTGGGGGCACAGGCTGGGGCATGGGTCCAGCAAAGGGCTCAGTTCTGGAGGAATCTGAGACAAGTCACTCCAGAGCCTATGAGAGCGCTCTGTAAATGTTGGTTATTACATGCAACGTCAGCTCCCAGCCAGAGTCAAGTCAGATTAGAGCGGTTTTCTCTAGTCCTCCCACCTCTTGCTTCCAGTCGGCTTCGCGGTTACCAGCCAAGAAGTTCGGTCTCACGGCCTGAGTTGCCCAGCGTGCAGACCCGCCCGGCCCGACTGGAGAAACTATAGTTTTCTTTTTTGTGTTGTCCTTACCAGGTTTTGGTATCAGGGTAATGTTGGCCTCATAAAATGAGTTAGGGAGTACTGTCTCTTCTTCAATTTTTTGGAAGAGTTTGAGCAGGATTGGTATTAGATCCTTTTGGAAGGTTTGGTAGAATTGACTTGTGAAGCCATCTGGTACCGGACTTTTGCTTTTGGGAAGGTTTTGGATGACTGATTCAGTTTCATTACTGGTGATCGGTCTGTTTAGATTTTCCATTTTTTCATGGTTCAGCCTTGGTAGGCTATATGTTTCTAAACTTGTCCATTCTTCTAGGTTATTGAATTTGGTGGCATATAGTCCTTCACAGTATTCTTGCATGATCGTTTTTATTTCTGTGGTGTCCGTGATAATTTCCCCTTTTTCATTTCTGATTTTGTTAATTAGTGTCTTCTCTCTTTTTATCTTAGTGGGTCTAGCCAAGGGTTTGTCAATTTTTTGTTAATCTTTTCAAAGAACCAGCTCTTTGTCACATTAATTTTTTCTATTGTCTTTTTGTTCTCTATTTCATTATTTCTGCTCTGATTTTTGTTATTTCCTTTCTTCTGCTGACCTTGGGTTTCACTTGTTCTTCTTTTTCTAGTTTTTTACGGTGTAACATGAGGTTATTTATTTGGGATTTTTCTTGTTTCTTGAGATAGGCCTGTAATGATATAAATTTCCCTCTTAAAACTGCTTTTGCTGCATCTCAAAAATTTTGGTAGGATATATTTTCACTGCCATTTGTTCTATGTATCTTTTGATCTATCCTCTAATTTCTTCTTTGACCCGGTCGTTCTTTAAAAGTATGTTGTCTAATCTCCAGGTATTTGTGTTTTTTCCTGCTTTCTTTTTGCAGTTGATATCCAATTTCAAAGTCTTGTGATCAGAGAATATGCTTTGTACGATTTCAATCTTCTTAAATTTCCTGAGGCTGATTTTATGTCCCAATATATGGTCTATCCTTGAGAATGTTCCATGTACACTAGAAAAGAATGTATAGTCTGATGTTTTAGGATGAAGTGCTCTATATATGTCAATTATGTCCATTTCATCTAACGTGTCATTTAGGGCTGCTATTTCGTTATTTATTTTCTGTTTGGATGATCTATCCATAGCTGTCAATGATGTATTTCAGTCCCCTAGTATAATTGTGTTTTGGTCAATTTCTCCCTTTAGTTCTGTTAGTAGTTAAGTGATATATTTCGGTGCTCCCTGATTGGGGGCATAAATATTGATGACTGTTATGTCTTCTTGTTGTATAGTCCCCTTTCCCATTATGAAATGTCCATCTTTGTCTCTTGTTATCTTTTTCACCCTGAAGTCTGTTTCATCTGATATCATGATGGCTACACCTGATTTTCTCTGGGTACCATTTGCTTGGAGTGTCAATTTCCACCCTTTCATTTTGAGTCTATGCTTGTCCTTGTAGCTGAGATGTGTCTGTTGGAGACAGCATATGGTTGGGGTTAGTTTTTTGATCCAATCTGCTACTCTGTGCCTTTTTATTGGTGAGTTCAGTCCATTTACATTTTGGGTGATTATTGATATGTGAGGATTTCCTGTCATTCTATCTTTAGTTTTCTGGTAAGGCTGTGTCTCCATTGTTGTTTTGCTTTTTGTTGTTGTCCATTATTTCTGTGTACTGGTATTCTATGATGTTTCCCTCTGTTTCTTCTTTTATTACAGTATATATTTCAATTCTGGATTAGTTTTGAGTGATTACCTTTACGTTTATATAAAAGAAAGTTTGATATTTAGAGTATTCCATTTTCTTCAGCACACTTACTTTCTCCATTCCCATATTCCGGTTCAGGCCTTTACTCTCCCCCTTTTTATCTTTTGGTTGCCACAAATTGTGCCTGTTGATGGTGGCCGAATAGCCTCCTTTAGTATTTCTTGTAGTGCAGGTCGTGTATTAGAAAATCCCCTCAGCTTCTGTATGTTGGAAAGGTCGTTATTCCTCCTTCGTATGTAAAGGATATCTTTGCTGGATATATTATTCTTGGCTCATAATTTCTCTCTTTCAATAGTTTGAATATTTGGTTCCACTCCTGGCTTGTAGAGTTTCTGCTGAAAAATCTGATGATAATCTAATGGGCTTTCATTTGTAGGTTACCGTCTTCTTTTCCCTGGCTGCCTTGAGGATTCTTTCTTTATCGTTGATTTTATACAGCTTCAATACAATGTTCCTTGATGAAGGCTTGTTGGGATAGAGGTAATCAGATGTTTCTATCTGCTTCTTGGATTCGAGGATCCAGTTCTGTCCACAAGTTTGGGAAGTTCTCATCGACAATTCATTTTAATATATTCTCTGTTCCCTTGTCTCTTTCTATTCCTTCTGGTATGCCCGTTATTCTTATATTGCTCTTTCTGATGGACTCAGAAAGTTCTTGTATAGTTCTTACGTTTGTTTTAAGTCTCAAGTCTCTTTCTTCTTCCATCCGTGTAATTTCCAGGTTTCTATCTTCGATGTCACTGATTCTTTCCTCCATCTGGTCAACTCTACTACCTAAGCTGGCTATTTCATTCTTAATTTCTTCTATTGAGGTCTTAATCTCCAGAAATTCCATTTGGTTCTTTTTTAAAATGTCAATCTCTTTCGTAAAATGCTCATGTTGTTGTTTGATTGTGTTTCTGAGTTCATTAAACTGCCTTTCTGTGTTTTCTTGCATCTCATTGAGTTTTTTCAGAACTGCAATCTTGAATTCTCTGTCATTTAAGTTACATATTTCCATATCTTTAAGTTCCTTTTCTGGAGACTTTTCACTTTCTTCCTGAGCTGTCTTGTTGCCTTGGTTATTCATGGCAATTACTGATTTATTATTTCTCTTCCTAGACATCTACAGGAGTGGCTTCTGCAGCAGGTTGATAGGAAGAGGTCTTTCTTTTGTTTTCCAGTACTTGTTGGTAGAATGTTTTATTTTTCTCTCTGACTGCAGACTTTTTTCTCTCTCACACGGTTGTGCTATGTGTTCTCTGCACTATTCCAGCTTCTCACACAATGGGGGGATTCCTTGGGAGACAGGCTTCTCCTCTGTTAGTAGTTCGCCTGGGTCACAGGGCGCAATGTCCATGTGGGTATGCGGAGAGCTTTTGATGTTCCAAAGCTCTTCCTGCACCAGATTCAGAGCCCATATGTTTCAGCAGTTCTGTTTACTCCTGCCAGGATCTGCCCGGATAGGTGGGGCCAGGGGCGGGGTGAGTTGTGAGAGGTGGCCCAGAGCAATGGTGGTGACCACCACCACAGCCGGTCCTGCTTCCACAGCTCCCTCCCCTTTGCCGGAACTAGTTGGGCTCTGAATCTGTGTCTGCGGTCCACAGTTCTCAAAACAGCAAATATTCTGTTCTTTTGATCTGGCACTGCTACTGTTCCCCTTCTAGCACCGGTAGGTGGGGGCAGGGCGAGCTCTGGGAGGGTAGGGAGGCGGTGGCTAGTCTCAGTGCCTAAGGCTTCCGTTCTCTGCTCGGCAGTGATGGCTTAAACCACCGTTTTCAGCCTTCTTTCCTCAGTCTTTTCGCCGAGGTCTCTGCCGTGAGCGTTGAGTTCAGCCGTGTTATATGCTGTCCCCTCAGCCCTGTGGAGCCCTGGCGGAGCCCTAGCAGTCCGAGTTCTTCCCTCTCCCGCAGCTGCGGTAGTTCCGGGAAGCAGCGAGCTCGGAGCACTGAGCTAGGTCTGCGTCCTGCGCCTGCGCAGCTCCGTCTCCGCACTTCTCCCTTCCCTCCTCCCCCCGCTCGTGCGATTTGCCCACCTTTATGGGAATTCAGTAGTGGGCCTCTTCATCTTGCCTGTCTGCTGTGCAGGGAGTCCTTTGTGGAGTTATAGTTATTCGATTAGTTGTAAATTCCAGGGGAGGTTTACAGAGGCTCACCTCACGCTGCCATTTTGATGACATCAAGAGCTTTTTTTAACTTTTAAAATGTGATATAACTTACTTACAGTAACTACGCAAATCTTAACTGTACAGCTGGATGGCTTTATACATACTGGGGGTTCCAAAAAATGTAGACAAGTGGACACTTTGGTCAACGTTGCTCAAGCAGTAGTTCACCATCATCAGAAGTGTCTGGACGTTGACGGGAACCACTCTGAGCACGTCTTGTAACTGCAGACGTCAAACGTGACTTGTATTTATCTTTTGTTATCGGTATATAGTGAGTATTACAATTTTAATAGTTTTCCTTTCTTACAATGCGCATACATTTTTTGGCACCCCCCGTATACATAAAACCACCACCCTGATCAAGGTGAAGGACACGTCCTGCCCCAGAAGGCTCACGCTTCTCCCCAGTCAACACTCCCCACCAACCACTGACCCCAATCAACCATCAACTAGTTTTGCCTGTTCTTGAACTTCACATAAATGCTTTCCTACTATCTTATTTCAAGTCAGGTTCCAAAGCCTTCACCTTTTTAAAAATTATTTGAGATATAATTGACAAACATTGTGAAAGTTTCAGCTGCACAATGTGTTGGCTTGATATATTTATCTATCGAAATTTATTACCACCAAATTGTTAGCTAACAACTCCCTCACATCACATAATTATAATTTCTTTTTTCTGGTGAGAACAATTAAGACCTAGTCTCCCAGCAACTGTGAAGTTTATACTGTAGTGCTGTTGGCTATAATCCCTACGCTGTACGTTAGATCTCAGGACTGACTTACCTATTAGCTGCAAGTTCCCGAAGCCTGATTCTTAACCACGTGGTACATATCGCCTCCTATCTTCCTAGGCATCCGTACAAGGACCATGTGATGTATTAAGTACACAGGGCTCTTATGTACGCATGTGACTGAGAGAACTTAAAAATATGTTTCATTCCACCAAGTTACCACGTGACCCAGCCATTCCACTCCTACATATACACAAAGAATGGAAAACATACATCCACACAGAAACCTTCACATGAATTTTACAGCATTATTCACAGTAGCCAAAAAGTGGAAACGTAAATGTCCATCAACTGATGAGGCACAACCATTTAATATTTAGCAATAATAGGGAATAAAATACTGATACGTGGTATAACATGAATGAGCCTTGAAAACATTATGCTTAATGAAAGAGTCCAGGAAAGGCCTAATATCACAGTATTCCATTTATAAGGAATGTCCAGAATAAGTAAATCTATAGAAAAAGGAAGATTAGTGGCTGCCAGGGGCTGAGGAGGGTGGGGAGGAATGGAGGTGACTACTAATGGATATGAGACTTATTTTTGGGGTGATAAAAACATACTGAAATTAGTGGTGATGGTTGTACAAAACCATCATACTCTAGATGAATATACTAAATACCACTAAATAGTGGGTGAATTTTTATAGTATATGAATTATATCTCAATAAAGCTGTTGTTTTAAACAATTTTGTTTAATTCATTGTGAACTTAAGCTATATTACTAAAAAATTCCTCTTTGTCATTAAGGTTGCTGAATCATGATCAAAGAAAGTGAAAGGAACCTGACATTGCTTTGAATTTTTACCTTTCAGTTTGCAAAGAGAAGTCAACTAGTGTCACTTTTAGGCTGCAATGGATCTAAACACAGTTGTCTATGTCATTTCCCCACCAGGAGAAAGTGTTTCTTCACTAAAATGGAAAGACTACAAATGCACAAATTCTATTCTTGAGAAAATGCCCTAACATTTTCCTTAAATCAAAGCACTTACTATCTAAAAGTAGTTGTTCCCATAACCAGGGGATTCTGGAGGCTTCCTGGATAAAAGCATGTAACTAAACAATGTTTCTCAACAACAAGCAAGGCATAAGAACTACTATCAATCATGGCAACACTTTGATGTCTTAAGATAAACAATGAACATAAATACCTAGCACCAGGGTAAGGATCTGAGTAAATGTTTATTTATTTGCTCTAAGAATAATAGCTGTACTAATCACTAGTATATATTGAGCAACCATAATGTACGAAATAAATACTGTCCTGTGTTCTTTACACATAGGATGTTAAATTAAGTCCCCACGGGAACCCTGAGGAAAGTATTTTTATCCTCATTTCATAGATCAGGAAATTGAGGCCTAGACAAATTGAGCAAACCATTTGTCCTTAATCACACAGGTAAAAGGGTCCAAATAATAACCCAAGTCTTTCTGAACTGAAATGGTCTCTCCTCTATCCCTCTACATTCCTCTTCAAAATGAAAAAGGAAGCCAGAAACTTGAGAAAACTGAAAAGACTCCTCTCCTATCTTGCAAAAGTAGTGCCTTGAAAAAACGTGACTGTTCCGATTGTCCAAAATAGGAAACACAGAAAACAAAAGATTGTCAATAACAACCAGCACTCAGTAGGCACAAAAGACCATGCATATCCCATATCTCATCTACTGCTTCCTGATTTAACAGTTCTCCCACTGATTCTGATTATAGCCTTAGGATGTCAACATTTAATGATCTGACTATGGAAAACCCCAGAGAACAACAGTTAGTGAGACTGGAGAGCTCACTAGACCAGGAAGGAAAAGGAATCAGTTGGCAGGAAGTGGTGCTAATCTAAAAACACAGAAGTCTTTAGCACTGACATTAATACTGTGATTCCACAGCACTTTCATCTGAAGCTATCTCTGCATTCTCTTGCATTATTTCAATACTGTGTCACTAGAAGCTGATTCCCACCGTTCTCCATATGTCTAATAGGAGCCTAAATAAGTCTGCTATATAGCGACCACTGACCCTCATTTCTCTCTTGTTATTAAAAAAGAAATGTCACAAATTCAAAGGATTATTCCAGAAGGAAAAGACCTGAATCAAGGAGGAAAGGTAGCACGTGGGGCAACCCACATGAATTTCATCACCAAGTAGACTGTGGCTGTCAGAAATCTTAAACGACTAAAACATACACTCCTCCTTATACTTCTCAGGACACTGCCCAAAACAAATTGAAACTGTAAACCAACAGCAGATGGATGGATGTACCATTGCTAATGGTCTCAACACACAACAAAAAGGGGGGGGGGGGGTAAGTAGCTTAGTCTGCTCTCCATGCAATCAACTGAAGAATGAAAAAATTTAGTGCATTTGCCCAAAAAGAACAATACAACGCAAGAGGGTAAGGGGCCACTTGGGGTTGGAAAAATCCTTAGAAAAGACTAAAGAAATAACCTCAATTCTTGGGTCACCCATTAATAATTCCTAATGGGAAAAGGAAAACTGAAGATAAAGTAAGGTCGGGCTTGAGACTTTTCCTTATTTCTCCTGTCCCCCTGCAGACGGTCCCAAGCTCCCAGCAGAACCTTGTTGGAATCCAGGGAAAAGGTTCCTACGTGCCGAGCTGGAGGAGCAGGGGAAGGGGCCATCCCTGTCCAAACAACCACCTGTGCTTGTGGGGGAGACACCCCAAGAGAGTTCTGTTTAAAGTGAGAAGCAGTTCCAGGACCGGGCCTCCTAACCCAGGACGGACACAGGCTACACATCCCACTCCAGGGTCTCTTACGCCCGGACTCCGGCCACCTCCCGGCTGAGGGCAGCCCCTCCAGAGCCCTCCCCCCCAGACCCCGGGCTGCTCCCACAACCAGCCGTCCCCACAGCTTGCTGCCTGCGCCTCAGCCTGACAGCTGCCCTGCCGCCACCAGGCAGCCCCAGCTCCCCCAGCCCACGTTCCCCAAACCAGCCTGCCGGGGTCGGCGGAGCCCCAGGCCCGCGAGATTCAGGGCTTCAGATCTGGAAGGGTTTGGCCCAATCCCCTCTTCCTCCTCTCAGCTCCTGGGCTCACCTCCCCGGCAGCTTGACACTCCTCTTCCAAAACTGCTTGCTGTTCTCGGCAGCCATTGCTCTGGCCGGGGGAAGGCCTGGTAGGCGGGCCGGGGGGTGCGGGACTCGGCGAGATGCCCCCAGGACCCCACAATCGGAGGGCCAACCCAGGCCGCTTCCCCCGCTGCCGGTCACCAGCTCCTAGCTGCTGGGAGCGCCATCCTGGATATGGGCTCCTCCCCACCCAGCGCCGCTGCCAATGGTGACTGCCAGGCCGTGGTCGGATGAACCAATCAGGAGCCGGAATCCTTCAAGCTGCTGAAGCCGAACGGTGACGTCAGGGGCCGGGCACACAGGTGGACCGGGAAGGCGGAGCTCGGACCGGCAGGGAGGCGGGGCTGAAAGTTCCTTAACCTCGAGAGGGGAAGAAGCAGGTAAAGGACCCATGGGAAGGGGAAAGGATACAGTTTTCTTTGGGGGGAATGAGGTTCTTAAGTCTAATATTTTTGGGGAAGAGAGAGCATATATATTTATTTATATACATAAATCTTGACCTAAAAATAAGGTCCCATGTGTTTGCAGCGCACTTTGAAATCTCCCACCCAGCTCAATGACACTGGTTATTACCCTCCGTTTCCCTTTCGGTTTGGACCCCGATTTTTTTTTTTTTTTTTTAAATCTCTGAATGAAGATGAATACGGGTCCGATAGCCTATGGTTGCTAACTGTTCAACACGTGAGTAACGGTTGGTTCGTGAGAACCTTCCTCTCTGTTCATTGAACACTATTGAAGGACTTGTGCTGTGGGTGAAGTTCAGATGAACTAATGCCTGTTTCAATCAATCACTGTCACTTTCTGACCAGAACCCAGATGCTGACAAAGTATTCATCCAATTCAGACCACCAAGTATCGTTTCTTGCGAGGACATAATGTATCTCCATGACGTGAATCACAAAGATTAAGGATATAACCCCAAACAGACTTAATTTCTCTTGTTAATCTATTATAAATTTTTCACCCTTGACTTTATTTTCAATCTAGTTTTAAATCCAGAATGAGATTTAATATTAGCATTTTGAATCCTTTGATTGTCTTGTCTGTGTTTTTTGCTCTTTTTGAGTTTCTGTGGTTGTACACTAGTTAGTGATGAGGGGCCTGGGCAGAGAGCACACACCAGTCAGAATAGTTTCCATCCCAACAAAAGACTGGTGAGGTGGCTTGTTTACTGCTACCACTTGTCTGTCCGTATATTGGAGAATACTTAAGGAGCCCCTGTCTAAAGGACATTTTTATATGCCTTCCAGTGGCCTGTTTCTACGTAGACATTACCCCCATTTTCGAGATTCTTTGCCCTCTAGTTTCACAATCATGGTATTGTATAAAAAGAGCTGTTTTTACTTTCTCTGGACCTTTCGTGATTTTATAGACTTTCATCTTATCTTGTCTCAGGTACTCAACTTTATGAGCATTTAATCCATCAAACAAAAGCCCCTCTTATCCATTTATTCTTATGTTTTAAACATTTTAGCTGCCTTTCTTTGGCTGTTTTTCTTTTCTTTTTTTTTCAGGATTCAGTGACCAGCACTGCACACTGAGCTCCAAGAGGGGTTTCCTGAGGTTTTGTTGAAGCTGATGTTTTGTCTGTATTTCTGGACAGCCAGAACTTTTGCGGGCATTTTGGACTTTACAAAAGCTGATGTCTTGAAGAAATGACCTACAGTGACTTCTAGATCCCTTTCTTCAGTGCATACTGGCAATTGAGAGTTCATTATCTTAAAGGTATCATCTGAATTATCTCTCCTTATAAGAGCTGTCTTACCCTTGTCCCTGTGTTGTCACGCAGCAGCCTACCTGTCTGTCCCCTCGTGCCTACCCATAAAGAAAGAAGAGTCTGTGAGACTAATCCTTTCAGGGGCATTACTTCACCTTTGTGCCATATCCTTGTTTGGCCCCAAAGGAGGCTGGGTAACCAATGACGGGTAAGATTCCTCAAGGAGGAACGACCTAAGACAGGCACAGTCGTGTCGGGACCATCAGGAGAACTCACAGGGTTGATACAGGTGGGCATAGACCCCCACCTTCCCCTGTATAAGGAGAGCTTCTGCCTCTGTGGCTGAATTCGTTCCCACAACGTGCTTGGGAAGGGATTCAGTGATGTGATAACATCAGTTCTCCATCTATTCTTAACAACAAGTTTCAGCATAAAGGTTTTGTCCCTGGGGAGGTACATACCACTATTATTAAGACAACTTAGGACTTTCGGTTCCGGCTGTTTGCAGGCAAGGGTGATTGGCTTGAATCAGTTTTCTGGTATGATGTATGAGACTCACAGACCGTGGAAAAAACAATGCTGCTTCCTTGTGTGAACATCAATAAAAGCCACAAGGTGGCCCGATTCGGGGCTCTCAGTCCTTTGAGGCTGTGAGACCCTTGGCCCCTGGTTCATAACTTTCTTGATTTCTGTTTCTTTCTTAACCCTTCACGAGCCCTTCTCATTCTCTCACTGCCCGTATTGCGCTGGACGCGACATCCATGTGGCAAGTCACCTGTCACTTTCCAGCCTATTCACAGAGCTTCAGAAATGTTCCAGAAGAGCTCCCTATTAACTTGTTATTTCACTTGTGGAAAGCAGAGTATAATTTGTGTACTTAGAAATGTCTCAAAGTATTCCTTTTTTCTTAATTGTTTATTAAATGTTAAATAACACTGATTCCCAGGGGATGCTGTTAACATCGTTCAACCCAAAGAAGCCCTATTATCCCTATTCTTGGTTTTCTACATGTAAGCCAGTTTCCCATCCAAGACTTTAAAAATTCACTCCAGTTGTCTGGTGATAGCTTATTAAATAGTCTTTATTAGGGAAGTTGAAATGGCTGGGACCTTTCTCACCACCACCACTACCATGACCACCCAAATCTAAACCAACCAACATCCTTACAGCAGCCTCCTATTAAGCTCCCTGCTTCTACTCCTTCCCTCTTAGAGTGTATTCCCTACACAGCAGCCAGAGAGAGCCATTTAAAATGCCAGTCAGACATCACTCCTCTGCTCGATACCTTGAAATGGCTCCATCACACTTGACATAAAACCGAAGCTCCTTAAAGACCCTGCATGATTTGGTCCCACTCTCTTCCTTGCTTAATCTGCTCCAACCACACTTATTGGCATTTTTGCTGTTCCTCGAACAATCCAAGCATGTTCTTATCTCAAGGCCTTTGCATTGGCAATTTCCTCTGTTTGGAATTCATTTTTCCCAAGTATCTAGATGACTTGCTCCTTCATTTCATTCAGGTACATTCCCAAATGTCTTCAATTGAGGGAGGCCTTCCCTGACCATCCATCTTATTTAAGATTTATTTAGCTGGCTCCACCACTGCAGTTTTCTTTAAAGTACTATCACTGCCTACTATGTTATTTACTTATTTTGTCGTCCATCTCCATCCCCCAGAATGTAAACTCCACTAAGGCAGGGATTTGTTTGTTTTGTTCTCTGCTATAACCTCAGCACCTAGAATAGTGCTTGCCACGTGGTAGGTGCTTAACTGAGAGATTGAAGAGTCTAAACTATTGCTGTCTTTTGGTTCTATGTTGTTCATACACATTTTTTTGTTGGAAAAGATGATAAAAAACATTTTCTAAACCTCGTTAGGATGTGTCCACTTTACCAAAGATTCCATATGTTTGCCTGTGCTCTTGGTTGAAGAACAGTCTTCCTTTCTTGGGAAAGATTGCCTCCTTTGAGCCCTTTTGCAGCTTCATAAGAATGAACTGCTACCTAGAATGATAAGGGAAGGAAGCTGCCCACCTGTCCAAGAGACCAACTAGATCAACCCTGTCCATCAAAGGGGTGATAACTGTGGCAGCCAGATTAATTACCCTCACACCACATTTTGCCCCATCAGAGGTAAATATCATTGCTCTGAGGTTCCCAAGGGATCCTTAGAGCACTTTGATGGAGGCTATAGTGGCAGACACTTGCCGGTCCACTAGACCAGTGCTTCTCATACTTTAATGTACGTGTGAACCACGTGGAGATCATGTGAAAGCCTAGATGCTGATTCAGTAGGTCTGAGGTGGAGCCCACGGTGATGCGTTTCTCACCAGCACCCAGGTGACATTGATGCTGCTAATCTGATGGTCTCACCTTGTAGATCTTCTGTTACTAGGACAGTGTGGCCTGCGATCCTTGAATTTATCTCAAGGGTTTCATTATCTTGAAACTTTAAGTAGAGGACTCTCAATGTGGTCTGTCTCCAAGTTTTTACTTTTCATTCCTTAACTTGATAGTCATGCAAAGGAGAGTAAAACAACGTAGATTAGGGCCAAGTAGAGTTAAGGGAATGAGCTATGCACGGGTTGAATGGGGACTCAAAAGAGGTGAGTGTATGCCAAGAAGAGTCTATGGAAGAGATAAGCCCTGAGACATGTAGGAGAGAGAAAGAGAGAGAGAGAAAGAGAGAGCGAGAAAGAGAGAGAGAGAAGGAAAGGAGAGGAGAAGAGAAGAGACGAGAAGACGGGAAGCACAGTAAAGAGGAAATTCCAGAGCAGCAGCTCCATGGGGAAGATAGAAATTGAGGGAAAAAAAGCCTTTGGACTTCATTACCAAGCGATCAGGGGCAGACTTTAACCTCAGCCAGGGAGTGGAGTGGACCCTGTCATGAGAGGAAGGGTTAATAAATTAGATCAGGAAGCAGCTCTCAGAATGCACTGTCGCATGTCGGACCACCAAAGGGATGGTAAGGTCAAGCTGGGATCTAAGAGCAAGAGAGTTTTTTGGTACCTAAGCAACCACTAGAAGGAGCCAAATGAGATAGATCACTTGTATGATAGAAGGCAAAGGGACAAGCATAAAGACTGAAGAAGCAAAAGGTTATTGGAGTTGAGAGAGGAAGGAGAGAGTTGTTAGAGTTGGGGGGAGGGAAGATTGTGAATTTTTCCTAAGAATGGATTTTCAGAAAATAAGTCAAGGGGGGGTTGCGAAGCTCTGTGTGCAAAGATGTCCCCTGCCTTGTAACCAATAAAAATAAGGGGAAAATGAAAAGAACATAAAGGTTTAAACATGAGGAGGGAGTTACACAAATTATGCTCTATGGTTGGTAAACCTAAACCTCACTGTGCCATTAAAATGTGCAAATTTGAATGCTACATAGCACAACAAAAAAGCTTGTGAATTGATGTACAAGGGTGGGGGAGCAGAATGCACAATGTCTTTGCCTGATTTCAATAGAAATGAATGGATTTTATCAAAGACTACAAGAAAATAGGGAAAAACTAAGCAAATTTTTAGGTGGTAGAATTATACATCTTTTTATTTCTGGAATTTTTCTTTAATGCTACCATTTTTTAAATTATTATGAAATATATGTCACATAATAAACCAGGGGCTGGCAAACTTTTTCTATAAAGGGACAGATTGTAAACATTTTTGACTTGGCAAGCCATACAGTGTCTGTTACAACTACTAAACTCTGCTGTTGTTGCGTGAAAGCATCCATAGACAATCTGTAAATAAATTAGATTGGCTGTGTTCCAACAAAACTGTGTTGATAGACATGAGAATCAGATTTGATATAATTTTATTATTATTATTATTATTATTATTATTAGTTTCAGGTGCACAAGACAAAGCAAAACTTAGACGTTTATCATTTATATCCCTCACACTGTGTGAACCCCCCTCCCTCCATCCACTATCCCTCTGTACGTTCCCCAAATTAATTTTCAAAACCCCGTAGTCATCTTGTGAATTTTTACATGGCATGACATATTATTATTATTTCAATTTTTTTTTCAACAATTGAGAAATGTAAAACCCATTCTTAGCTCCCAGGCCATCCAAAAACAGATTTGGCTCGTGGGTGGTAGTTTCACAACCCCTAAAGAATAAAGAATAAATAACGTTTAAGAACAAGGTCAAGAAACAAGGAAACCTTATGACACAGTCCCCTTTTGCCCCTCCTTTATCTTCTTCCCCTCCCTCTCTCCAGTGAAAGCCATAATCCTGAGTTATATGTTCAGCATTTGTATGCATGTTGTAGACTTTTACTACATACGTGCATATCCATGAACAACATGTTTTGAAACTTTATAAATAGCATCACACTGTACATATGCTTCAGCAACTGGTTTATTTTTTATCCAGCATCCTGTTGCTACACGGAGCTCTAGTTTATCCATCTTAACTACGATGTAGTGTTCCACCGTGTGAATATTCCTCAATAATTGTCATGTCTGGTTATTTTTATTTCAAACAGTGTGCAGTTAACATTCTTTTACACATTACCAAGCGCAAAATTTTCTGTATTGCAGCCTTTTTCAAAATACAGTTTGTCAACTATTGAAGAATTGAAATAGGTTTCATGGTAGGTACCTTTAAAGAAATAGAATAGACAGGAATAGCAGAGATCAGAAGGTGTGACATGTAACATGGATAGGCATTGTTCTGCAAACATTTTTAAAGATTTTTATTAAAAATATAGTTACATTCAATATTATATTAGCTTCAGGTGTATACAATAGTTATTCAACATTTATATATCTAAAGAAGTGATCACCGTGATAAGTCCAGCAACCATCTGACATTGTACCACGTTATCATAATATTGTTGACTATATTCCCTATTCTGTACATTTCATTCCCATGACTTATTTGTTTTACACCTGGAAATTTGGACCACTTATTGCCCTTCACCTTTCCCCCTCTTTAATTTTTTAGGTACAGCTGACATTCAATATTATTTTATATTAATTTCAGGTGTACAGCATATGGTTGGACATTTATATAATTTAATAAGTGATCCCCTTGACAGTGTAGTACCCACCTGCCACTATGCATAGTTATTACCATGTTGTTAACTGTATTCCTTATGCTTTACTTTACGGCCTCATGATTATTTTGTAACTACCAATTTGTGCTTCTTAACCCCTTCACCTTTTTCACCCTGCTCCCAAACCCCTCCCATCTGTCACCCTGATAAATCTAGGACCCATCTTACACCATACATAATTACTACAATATTAAACTATAAACTTATGCTATACCCTACATCCCCATAACTACTTTGTAACAACCATTTGTGCTTCTTAATCCTTTCCCCTTTTTCTACCCTCACCCCAATCCCTCCCCCCCAATCTGGCAACCATCAAATGTTCATGGTATCTATGAGTATGTTTCCATTTTGTTTGTTTATTTTGTTCTTTAGATTCAACATATAACTGAAATCACACTGGTTCCATCTTTCACTGTCTGACATACTCCACTCATCACAATACCCTCCAGGTCCATCCCTGCTACCACAGATGGCAAGAACCCATTCCCTTCCATGGCTGAGCAATATGCACTGTGTATATGTACCACCTCCTCTTTATCTGTTCTTCTGTTGATAAACCCCTAGGTTGCCTCCACATCTTGGCCACCTCTCACAGTAGCATTTTGGATTTCTTCCGATAAATACCCAGAAGTGGGATTACTGGGTCCTTCTTTGTCTCCTATTGTAGCCTTTGTCTTAAATTCTGTTTTGTCTGGTATAAGTATTGCTATCCCAGCTTATTTTGTTTGTTTGTTTTATTTCCATGAACTATCTTTTTCCATCCCTTTACTTTTGGTCTATATGTGTCTTTCAATCTGAAGTGAGTCTCTTGTAGGCGGCATATGTTAGGGTCTAGTATTCTTGTGTATTCATCCCTCCTATGTTTTTTGAGTGGAGCATTTGATCCATTTACATTGAAAGTAATTGTTGAGAGAAATGTACTGTTGCCATTTTATTATTCATAATTTTGATCTTTTTTTTTTTAATCTCAAAGAAGTCCGTGTAACATTCCTTGTAATACTGATTTGGTACTGATGAACAATTTTAGCTTTTTCTTATCTGGGAAGCTCTATATCTCTCCTTTGATTCTAAATGATAGCTTTGTTGGGTAGAGTAATCTTGGTTGTATGTCCTTGCTTTTCATCACATTGAGTATTCTGTGCCAATCCCTTCTGGATTGCAAAGTTTCTGTTGAGAAATCAGCTGCCAACCTTATGGGGGCTCCCTTGTAGGTAACTAACTGCTTTTCACTTGCTGCTTTTAGGATTCTTTGTCTTTAACCTTTGCCATTTTAATTATAATGTGTCTTTGTGTGGGCCTGCTTCAGTACATCTTGTTTGGGACTCTTTGCACTTCATGGGGTTGTATGTCTATGTCCTTTGCCAGGTTAGGGAAGTTTTCAGTCATTATTTCATCAAATAGGATCCCAGTCCCTTGCTTTTTCTCTTCTCCTTCTGGTACCCCTATGATGCGAATGTTATTATACTTGATGTTGTCCCAGAGAACTCTTAAACTATCCTCTTTTTAAATTTATTATTATTGTTTTTTTCTTTTTGCTGTCCCTACTGGGTACATTCTGCTACCTTGTCTTCCAAATCACTGATTTGATCCTCTGCTTCATCTAGTCTGCTTGTGATTTATCCCAGTGCATTCTTCATTTTAGTTATTGTATTCTTCACTTCTGACTTTTTTCCTATGGTTTCTATGTCCTTTTATATGCTTGCTATCTTTTTGTTGAAGTTTTCACTACATTCCTTGAGCATCTTTATAACCATTGTTTGAACTCTGTCTTTGGTAGGTTGCTTGTCTCCATTTTGTTTAGTTCTTTCTCTGGAGTTTTCTCCTGTTGTTTCATTTGGGATGTATTTCTTTGTTTCCTCATTTTGGCCACCTCTCTATGTTTGTTTCTATGTATTAGGTAGGGCTGCTATGTCCTCCAGTCTTGGCCATGTGGCCTTATGTATTAGGAGTCCAGTGGGCCTAGTGGCACAGTCTCCCTGGTCACCTGCTCCAGGAATGTTCCCTGTGTGGGTTGTGTGTGCCTTCCTGTTATAGTTGAGCCTTGATTACTGTTGGCACATCAGTGGGTGGGATTGATCCTCAGGCTGACTGACTGTGGGGTTTGGCTACATTCACAGCTTATGGGCTGCTGTGCAGGGGGCTTACCCCACAGAACAGGATTTTCCGCAGTGAGATCTGTTGCCTGTTGAGACTGCCCTTTGTGTGTGCCACTGTGTGGCTAATTGGGTGGTGCTCTGCTGTGGTCTGAAGCCGACCTCCAAGTGTGTTGGTTCTGGGGCCTTTTCGGAGGGCCTCCGGTGCAGGCCCAGGTAGCCACCTGGGGAGTACCTGGTAGGAGCTACAAACTACAAACCCATCTGGAGTTGGCCGCTGCCTGGAGGCACATGTTGCAAACCAAGAACAGTTGCCACCAGTACCAGGCCTGGGGTAGCTCCACAAAAAGCTCAGACACACTGAGTCCTGCAGCCATCTGCTGGCTCCCATAAGGTTCAGCCACTGACACAGCCTCCTGCAGTGCACAAGCTGGGTGAGGCAGAGACTCAGTGAGTCAGCAGCAGTGCAGCGGAGCTCACCAGGCTAATCAGTTTCAGATTTGCCCTGTGGGGCAGGATCAACAGAGGAAATGGTGCCTGCCTGCTGGCTGCATGGATGAGGGCCCCACACAGGAAAAATGGGGACTGTCCCTCCAGTCCTTGCCACAAGGTACACAACTCAGTCTCTCCCCATATGTCTGTGACGTCCTCAGAGTCACCATCCCTCCGCTGGAACCCAGGGTGAGTGTCTGTGTGGGCCCTTTAAAAGGATGTCTGGCTTTCCCAAAGCCTTCCACCCCACTTGGAGTATTGGAATCCCTACAGTTTCTCAAAGCCAGAAGTTGAAAGGGCTCCTCTACCCAGCACTAGTACTCCGTGCTGGGGAGCTTGGTGTGGAAGGCTGGGGTCCCTCTTTCCTTGTGGGGAACTTCTCTCCTGGTGGTCTAAATATCTCTCCTGATTTTCAACTGCCACATGTGAGTGTGGGACCAGCTTGTTTCCACCTTCGTCCCTTTTACCAATCTCGACGTTGCTTCTTTATATACTTATTTATAAAATTTTTGTTCAGCCAGACTTCAGATGGTTCTACAGGTTGATTGTTCTACAATTTAGTTGTAATTTTGATGTGTTCATGGGATGAGATATGCGTAGCATTTATGTACTCTGCCAGCTTGGATGTCCTTTTCTGAAAAATTTTTGTTTCAACTTTATACACAGTTATACATCCATGTGTATGTGTGTTTCTGTGTAGATGTGTGTACTTGGTTGTAATGTAAAGTGTATTTCATAATAACAAGTTTTTGTTGGAAAGTTTGAAAACCACTGCCTTAGGTCACCTAAGAATACCTAGGAAAGGCATTGCTAGGTGCTCTCCAAAATGATTTTCCCTACTTATATTCAGCAACGAGTAAGAGGTTTTTTTTTGCTCCACATCTCACCTATAGTAGGTTTTTCTCATGGGATGTTAAACATTATCATAAACATATAAAAATGTATAACACTAATATGTACAGTTTGATGAGTAATAAATAGCATTTGCATTCACATTCACACTCCCCACACTATTCAATAGGACGTCACTTGTACCGTAGAAGCCTCTGAGTGTTCCTTCCTCTGGCCTCTCCCTGCTCCTCCCCTCAGGTGTAATCGCTGTGCAGAGCTGTGTATTGATCATCCTCTTGTTTTTCTCTGTACTTTTCCACCTGTGTTTGTAACTGTAAATTATATATTGTTTATATTAATGGTAGTGTATTGTGTCTATTGTTCTGTTACTTGCTTCTTTTAGACGACAGTTGGTGCTGAGATTTACCCATGTTGATGAGTGTAGCTATAGTTCACTCGTTTTCACTGCTGTGTAATATTCCACTTTATAAATAGCACAGTTTTTCTGTGTTACTACTTGTGGGCATTTGGTTGTTTTATACTTCGTACTACTGTGAACTGTGCTGCTATGAACATTCTTATCGGTGTCTCCTGGATAAGTGGACAAGTGGAAAGGTTTCTCTAGGATATTGACGTAGGAGTGTAACTGCTGGTCTAGAGTGGATGCATAGATTCAACTTTGCAAAATAGTACCTGAGTGTTTTTCAAAGTGCTTTTACTACTTTACTCTTCCACCCACATGGGATGAGAGTTCCATTTTCATTTCCTATAATGTGGTTTCAACAGTAAACAAAAGTTGGGTGAAGGGCGGGGATGGTTCAAAGCCAGATCCTATATGAAGAATAAAATTGTGTTGAATATGAGGCAGAAAAATAAAATTTTCAATATCTATTCAGTCACTTATAATTCTTTCTTTTTTTCTTCCTTCCTTTTATAAATTTGTACATGATGCCAATGTACAGCACTGAAGTAGATACGTGGTAGTTTGAATGGTGAACCCCCCAAAAAAGATACGTCCACATCCAAATCCACGAAACCTGTGAATGTTACCTCATTTGTAAAAAGAGTCTTTGCAGATATAATTAAGTTAAGAATTTTGGGATGAGATCATCATGTTTACTCATGTAGGCCATAAGTCCAATGGCAAGTGTTCTTATAAGAAAGAAGGCCCAGACAGAAGAGGAGGAGGCATTTTGACACAAAGGCAGAGATTGGAGTGATGAAGCTACAGGTCAAAGAATGCATGAAGCCACCCAGAACCCAGAAGAGGCAGGAAAAAATTCTCCCCAAAAGCCTTCAGAGGGAGTGTGGCCCTGCCAACACTTTGATTTTGGTCTTCCAGCCTCCGGAACTGTGAAAGAACAAATTTCTATTCTTTTATGCCACCAAATTTGTAGTAATTTGTTGCAGCAGTCCCAGGAAACTAATACAGAATATAAAGAGAAACTTGGTCTTCTTGACCCACAGACACACATTTTTCCTTCCCAGCAGCAACCACTGTTGCATTTCTACTGTTGCATCATCCTTCCAGAGATATTCTTACAGAGCCCCTCAGTAATTGGCAGGGACATTCACGATCATTTTACAAATGAGGAGCCTGAAGCTCAGAGAGGACAAATCTTGGCCAAGGACCCCCAAGCTAGTCAATGAGAAAGGTGAACAGAACCCGAGATTCCTGTCTCTTGGTTTTGTTCTCCTTTGATGTAAAAGAAGTGTCTAGAAGCAGGTTTGACATCAGGGTAGAGAGAGACGAGGAGGGCACCAGGTGAGTGAGAGAAGGGGAGTCCCATGAAGATAATAAAGGGGCATAAAAACTATTAGGATTTCACCTCAGACTGGCTGCATGCAGTTAAATGCAGCACTCTACCAGGTTATTGACAGAGTATAGAGAGAAATTCCATCCAACTACCTTTTGTTGAGTAGCTATTACATTTCAGGTGACAAACTGTATTAAGAACTGTCAATATGAAGCCCTAGTAATATCTAGTAAGGGAGTGAGGCTAGTAAGTAAAGCAATATGGTGAGTGATTAGGAAAAACACACACAAAGAAACAGAGGTACGTACTATGTCCTAAGAAAGCATGGAGTGAAGCATGGTCCTTTCTATTTAGGAAACTGGGAAATGTCTTGAATTTAATTCAGTAGGAGGTTACCAGGTACCCAAGGAGGGGAAAACATCAGAGGCAGAAGGGGAACCATTTATGGAACAATAGGAACATACAAGAGAAGCTGTATCGCAAAGCCACGTGGGAGACACTGTCAGTGCCTGGCCGGTATCCCTCGGCATCTCCGTGTGCTCTCTGTATCTGGGGAAGAGCCCTCAGACAGGGAATGTCAGGAGATTGTGTGTAAATCCCCCAGCGCCTTCACCCCTCAGGTGGGATAATTCTGAGGTGTGTGTTTTCCAGTTTTTTTTTTTTGTTTTTTTTTTACAGGATTAAGCTCCTTTTGTCCACTGTGGTAATTGATTTAATAGCTCACCCTTCCTTCCCTGTATCACTTTCCACCTCTTCCTCACTGGTGTTTCCATCACCTCCCAAATAAACTACTTGCACTCAAATCCTTGTCTCAGGATCAGCCTCTGGGAGAATCCAAACTCAAATAAACCATGAGCAGCTCTACATGTGCAAGGAATGAGGTGCAGTGACAGGAGATCCTGGAGCAGGGGCCTGTCATGGTGGACTTTTAATGCCCTATAAGGATCGTGGCACCTTTCCCTCTAGGCAATGGGACATTTATTGAAAGTTTAGTAGGTACGTGACATGACCAGATCTGCATTGTAAAAAGCCTGCTGTGGTCACATAGCCAATCATTAAATGGTTTTCCTACACTTAGAATGAAATCCTAACTCCTAACTGTGGCTAAAAGGTATTGCATTATATGGCACATGCTGCCTCTTCATCCTCTGAAAGCTGTGTGTTTGATTTGCCAATTGTTAGACTATTGTTGACCCAAATGGCTCAGCAGGGTCAGAAGCCAGGTGAAGAGCTGTGGTAGCCTGGATTATTCTTCTCGCTTCTTCACTCCCTCTTGCCACATGACCTTGCAGTGCGTGAAAGTGGATGGCGTATATTTCCCTGCTAGACTTCTTCTGGCCAATGGAAGGTGAGCAGAAGTGCAGTGCCTTAGAAGGCATCACACGTTTCCACTCATTCTCTTGCACTCCTGCCATTCAGCACGAGAAGAACATACCCCAGGAGCTGCTGGGCCAGAGGACAGGAGCCACGTGGAGCAGATGAAAACCCAAATTGAAGCCTGGAACCAAACCCAGCCGTCCTGCAGCCTGAAGCCTGAGTGAGAAAAGTAGATGCTTGTGGTTATGAACCCCTGGCCTGTGCATCAGTGCGGCAAGACTGATTCCTGCAGCTGTGAAATGGAAGACAAGTAGGAAAGTGAACGAGGAGTATTTAACAGCTTAGCTGTAGAGAAGGAGAAGCTAGTGTCGTCTCCCTCCTCCTCCTCCACGTTGCTTTCAGTTTTTTAGCTGCCTAGGATATAAGCCCCTTTCCCGTGTGAGGACAGCTGTCCACTCTGTGAAACTTTGTGGGATGCGGAGCCCACCTCCCAGGATTCTAGCTAAAAATGCCGGCTCCTCACTTTCCCACTCTTCCTTGTGGACGAATCGTCTGCTAATAAAATCTGCCAGCCCCACCCAGACTGTGAATCAGGTGGAGCTTGTGATGCAAAGAGACAGAAAAGAATCCATGCTTTTGGTGGCAGTGCCATTGTGGCAGCAGCACCCAGTTGGGGGAACAGCCACAGCAGCAGCAGCACCAGGGCCTGTGCTAGAAGGGCTCTCAGTGTAGCTGTGGCATCAGATGCTCATCAGTGGCAGGAGCAGGGGCTTCACTGGTCCAGCTCTGTGGTGTGATGGTGGCTGCTGCCCTGTAAGCAAACCCTCTGAATATGCTGTGGTCCCGTGACTGCATTAATGGCCTCAACTCACCTCTCCCTGCATCCGTGTTGTCTTGTCACCTTCCCGTTCTGACTCTGGACTCACCCTGTGACTTGATTTGGTCAATGGATATTAGCAAACGTTTCATAAGCAGAGGCTTGAAAAGCACTTGTGTGATGGGCTCACTCTTTGTCTTAGCCCATTTGGGCCGCTCTAATAAAATACCACAGACTGGGTGGCTTATAAACAATAGGAATTTATTTCTCACAGCTCTAGAGGCGTGAAGTTCAGCATACAGATGCCAGCATGGTCAGGTTCTGGGAAAAGCTCTCTTCTGCATTGCAGACTTCTCATTGCGTCCTCACATGGTGGAAGGAGGCAGGGTTCTCTCTGGGGCCTCTTTTGTAAGGGCACTCGTTTCATTCATTCCACCCTCATGACCGAGTCACATCCCAAAGGCCCCACCTTCTAATATCACCTTGGGCATTAGGTTTCCAACATATGAATTTTGGGGAAACACAAATATTCAATCCATAGCACTCTTACTGTTGACCTCTGTCATTCCCATTAGAACATGTCTTGGCTGGCCCATTGGATGATGAGACATGTGGCACTAAGCAGAGTCTCCCCGAGTTACCCCAACTCAGGCCGTCCTATTCAGCCAACAGCCAGGTGAGCTTCAGACGTATGAATGAGCTCATCCAAAACCAACAGAGCTCTCTAGCCAACCAACTGTTGACCCCAGATACTTGAGCAAATCCAGGTGAGATCAGCCCCACCCCAGAGAAGCTGAACCCCACAGACTTGTGAACTAAATACTGTTCATGTTATGTGCCACTGAAGATTTGTGGTTCTTTATGTGGCACTATTATGGCAGTAGGTAGCTGATAGTTCTCTAGCCCTTTCCACAAGCCTATGAGCTGCCTTTTCTGCTAAATCAACCAAGAGTTGCTATTTGTTGCTGCTCTGACAGAGAAAGGTTGAATGTAAGTCAGAGAGAAACACGGGGTCAAGGGAGAGGTTGTTAGAGGTTGGAGAGACAACATGCGTATAGGCAGAGTATTGGAGGGAGTTGTATTTATTAATACTAGGACCTAAGTGTGGCTGCACAATAACAGTGCTTTAAACATGATAGAAGCTTACAGTTTTTCTCATGTAAAAGTCTCCGCTGGTGTGGCAGCTCTGCTGTGTGAAATTTTCAGGGGCCTCGGCTCCTTGTCTCTAAGCTCTGTCGTATCCTTGCCCAGTGGTTCCAACATGGCTCCCACCACATGCACATCTTGGCTACTGGGATGAGGGAGAGGGAGGATAGGACTTGCTCCTTAATGTTTGGTGTTTATATTTATTTCTTCCCTTTTCAACCCATTCTTAGATATTGGCCACATGGCCACACTCAGCTGCAAGAGAGGCTGGGAAAGGCAAACTTTCTGGCCAACCATGTGTATACGTACAAATTCTGCTTCTGTGGAAGAAAGGGCAAAGAGATAGTAGTGGTTCCTACCATGTGAATGGAGAAGAAAGGAAAATTAATGGAACAAGATCTGTATGGTAGACTTGAGTAGCCATTTCCTTCCTTTTTCCTTGGTATGATAAATTGTCTTTTTAGAGAGGTGAGGCAACTGTGTTCCCAGTCTGGGCATAAATCATGGTTTATCTAAATCAGTTTGGCAATCCTACTCAGCTTTGGCAGGATCTTTGCTTCCCCAGCCTCTCCTGCAGCTCTGAGTAGCCATGTGACCCAGTTCTGACCAATAAGCCATGAGGGGCAGGCTGCTGGGGGCTTCTGGGAAGTGGTTTCCTTCCTATGAAAGAGACAAACACAGAGAACTTACTGGCATACTCCTGTTTGGAATACTGGTGTGAGGTACTATAGCCGTCAGCCTACGACCACAAGAGAAAGGGAATTACAGGTGCCAACCTAGAGCCCTGATGCCTTTTTGAGGATTCAAATGACCGTAAGAGACGGGTGGGGGTGAGCCAGTGGAGAAGGGGAGAAAACATATTTGAGCAAGTGAGAACATTGTGTACATGAGAAGGAATGCTCAGAGACGCCCCTCGAAATTTGGATCAGAGTCAGATCATGAGGCCTTTGTATACAGTGGTGTGATTTTCTGTTAGAATTACCTCATTCAGAGTTGGGGCTGGTTCCCCTGTTGTTGGTTGATTCACAACCAAAGCACGACAGGCATTTTCTCTTTATATGTATAGTATCTGTTTTCATTAAAAAAAACACCTAATTACATTGGCCTGATACTGCTACCGTATTTCCACGAAAATAAGACCTAACTGGAAAATAAGCCCTCGCATGATTTTTCAGGATGTTTATAATATAAACCCTACCCCAAAAATAAGCCCCAGTTAAGATCATCAGCCACACGGACGCATTTAGTATGTCCGTTGCAACACATGATGGACGTATTGAATTATAAAAGAATAATACTAATATATAATTAAATATAAATAAATAATATTATTGACATTAATACTGAAAGTAAATGATAATGTAAGTTATAATTATTTATAAATACCCAACCAGGTGTCTTTGGAGGAGAGGTAGACGCCTATGTAAACAGATGAACACGAGACTTAATGCCAAATGACCAATCAGAGTACAGACACAATGCACAAATAACGTGCACACTTGATAATGAACAGATGTGGTTGTGTCTAATATGAATCTTCATAATTCAATATGTCGTGTGTTGTAACAGACGTACTTAATGCATTTGTGTGAAATAAAGAAACGTTTCTGAATTTCGGTGCCTGCAATTTTTCTTCGCTTTTATGTGGACCATCATTCTTAACTGTCATCATTTTTGTTGTCACTCCTGTTTCATGAGTCTTCAATTGACATTTGATTTAATGGTAGATTTAAAGGGAATAATACTTTCACCCCCAAACCAAATGAGTGCAAAAAGAAAGAGCTATTCCGTCGAGTACAAGTAAGGAATCCTGGAGGACTCCCGCGGCAAGAATCTTACGGCTTTCTGCAAAGGGAAGAAGTTGGATTCCGAATGGTCCGAAAATGGCTAGCAGGGTACAATAACCTCAGTCAATAGATGGACGAGGGAAATGCTAAGAAGCTCAAGTGTGGATCAGGTCGACAATCATTATTTCCTGAGGCGGAAGACATCACCTGTGAATGGATTGCTGACAGAAGAGCAAAGGCTTTGGTTGTGCGCAGGGCTGATAGTCAGGCATTTGCCCTTGCAATGGCACCACAGTTAGAAATATCCCCAGAAGAATTCAAAGCATCACAACACTGGCTGGATGGCTTCCTTCAGCGATATGAACTGTCTCTAAGATCAACAACACTGTTCAAGCTGGAAGATACCGAAGTTATTAAACGTGCACTTGAATTCAAGTCCTTTGTTGAATACATCGACTTTTCTAAATACCAACTCTCCAACATGATTGCTGTGGATGAAACTGCAGTGTTTATGGGCCAAGGATCTGAAACGACAATTGATCAGAGGGTTGCCTCGTCAATATACATTCCCTCTACTGGTTACAAAAGGGCACGTGTTACCTGTATTTTGGCAATTCATCTGGATGGAAAGAAAGCCCCACCTCTAATCATCACTAAGAGCAAGAAAGTTAAGGTTGAACGTGTTTCAGACATTTATGTTCTTGTAACCGAAAGAGCTTGGTGCACACAAGCAGTTATAAGGAAGTGGGTCGATTTAATGCTGCCACTTGTTTTGCGAGGTGGACAAAGAGGTGTGCTAGTCTGGGATTAAGCCAGCACTCACCACGCTAAAGAAATGAAGAACTTTCTTCCAGAGAGAAGAATAGATCAAATAATGATTCCCGCAGGAATGACTGCCTATTATATCTTGATATTGCAATAAACAAGCCATTCAAGGACCATCTGCACATGGAAATCAATGACTACATTGAAAACAGAATGGAGAGAAATCAGCGTGGAAACTTTGTGAAGCCTAGCCTGCAAGAGGTTGTGACTTGGGTGAAGAATTCATGGACTAAAATCACTGACAGCTGTGTTGCCAGTGCACTACGAACAGGCTGCATGGACAAGAAGTGCTCATATAAGGAGAGCTCTATCGCTGGACATGAGAGATTGGGGCCAATGGTCCTATAGGAAATGGAGTCGCAAGAAATTCAAGCCAGAATTCGGGGTTTGGAGCGTTATGACAATGTTCCAGAAGAAGATGACATGACTGTATTTGAATAAATGTAGATTGTTGTACATGAAAAACTAAAACATCCCCTGACAATAAGCCCTAATGCATCTTTTGGAGCAAAAATTAATATAAAACCTGGTCTTATTTTCAGGGAAATACGGTAGGCTAGAAGTAAATCCAACCTCTATTGTCACCGGGCTCCTCTGGCTCTCAGAGATGCCTCAGAATCCAGACGTAGAGCCTGGTGCCAGAAACAGGGGCAGCCTCTCACCTGTGGCCATCATGGGGGTGCTGACAGATGCCTCGTGCGTGCCCACCAGCTCCTGCTTCTAACCCCACGTGAGTTATACTCGTAGGTATTTTTACTGAGGTTGGGGAGTGTTAAAGAAAACATTGTTCATGACACTTGTTAAAGACTGTAAGGACGACTTTATTCAAGAGGAATTACTGCAATGGAGGTTTTGTCGTGGGGGAGAGAACTTGGGCCCAACTCCGAATACAGCAAAGACAAGTGGAGATTATAGCTAAGTAGCAGGGTGGGGGTGAGTGGATGGAAAGTACCAGGAGGAGATGTAAGGCTGGGAGGATGTTTGCTGAAGGCAGGCCAGTAACACGTGTGGGGATTTTCAGTCAATTCACTCAGCAGGAGTCTTGCTAAAACTGGACCAAGAGGCCAAGGACAGAGCCCACGGTTGGGGCAACTCAAGAAGAGGACTCGAGGAGCCTGACTCAAGTTTGTTTTGGGGGGAGTTCCCAGTACTTGGGGTCCAGCCCCTCCCCAGTTCAATACCCAGACATCCCTTTTGAGGTCCTGTGCCCTCCCTGCAGCTCTGCCCGTGAGGATGCAGGGTCTCAACGCTCCCCGCCAACATGACAGGCGCCTCTGTTTTTTCTTTATTATATAAGGAACTTACACAAATTGGGGGGAAAAAATCACTAACATCCTAATACATGAATGTATTAGGCAAAGGACATAAATAACTTGTAACAGGGACAATGAAACTGGTCAACAAATACATTTTAAATATTCAGTTTTAGGAGTAATTAATAAGGTTCAAAAATTAAAGTATGGGTTTTTTTTTTACTACGTAAGTTAAATGGGAAAACATATCAAAATGGAAAATAACTTTAAAATAATAATAGTACCAAATGTTGGCAAACATGTGCTAAACCAGGTGGCTAGCCTTCAAGTTGACCCTCAATGATCCCGCCTACTGGTATTTCCATCCTTGTGGAGCCCACTCCCCATCCTCTCCTCCTGGGCTGATGTGTGTGACCATCGCATGCACCTGAAATAATGGATGTCACTCTTGAGATTAGGTTATAAAAGGTACTGTCCCTTCCATTTCGGTCTCTCTCACTCTTGAATCACTTGCTCTGGGGGAAGCCAGCTGCCATGTTACGAGGACACTCAAACAGCCTCTAGAAAGGTCCATGAGGTGAGGAACTGAGGTATCTGGCCAACATCCAGCAAGACACTGAGACTTCCTGCCAATAAGCACATGGGTGAGCTTGGAGGAGGATCTGAGGGTCTCTTCCACCACCCCTCCCCCGACTCCAACCCCCACAGAGCATTCAGGTGACCACAGCCCCAGCCAACACTGGACGCCACTGCCTGAGACACCCTGATCCAGAACCACCAGCTAAGCCACTCCCAGGAACTAGGACATAATAAATATTTGTTATCATAAGCTCCTGAGGTTCGAGGTAATTTGTTACAAAGCAATAAATAATACAGTATTGGAGGGGGGAAATAGTCAAATATACTATATACTTAAAGTGTGAAGAAAACAGTTTTCTATCCTACCTCTTCGTAGCCACCCAGACGTGCTCCTCAGAGGCCAGAGCCCAAATGCCAGACGGCCACTGACAGACTGTCTGTTATGAGAAGGAAATTAAATCTTCCTTTGTTTAAAGGCGACCATTGTTTGCGTTTCTGTTCTTTGCAGCCAAATGTACTCCTAACTGATACGGGGCCTTAGGCTGTAAGGCCTTATAATGTGCTCACTGTCATTGTTATTTTCTTCCTGACCTAACAATGCAAGCGATGCAGCTGAGAGGAGCTGGCAGCACGTGTTCTGCTGGGATCACAAGGCAAATTGTGGAAGGAACTGTAAATATAAAGTCTTACTGTAATTGAGTTAATCTAAGATTAACTCATGATAAGATTAATGGCACCATTTCAGGAACTGAGAGAAAAAGCCTATTAATTAAATTATGCTTGATGCTTTCTCATCAGTTTGAACTTCTGTTTTCTACTTATCACACTAATTTTTAAACTTAGTCAGACATAGATTTTTCAATCATGTATCAATAGTTACAAAAACGTTCAAATTTACGAGTAACCAATAAACTGCAAAAAGACTCTTTCGCGTTGACATCCTTAGCATATTTGCTTCTGTCTTCCTGCCTCATAATAACAAAATAGCTGCTGAGGCTCTAGGCATCACAGCACATGCAGGTTAAGAAGGGAGATGTAGGGATGGTGCCAGCCACATCATCCTCTTTTATCAGGAAAAGCAAGTCTTCCTAGAGCCCCTAGCAGTTTTCTGCTTATGTGTCATTTGCTGGAACTGTGTCCCATGGACACCCTTGGTACAAGCTAATATCTGGAAAAGCAAATGTTTTGCCTGTGTCTCAGTTCATTGCCATCCTGAACAAAAGCAGACTTCTGTTGGCAAAGAAGGAGGAAATGGGTACTGGGAAGGAAGCTAATGGTGTCTGTTACAACACAGATTAATAAATAGTAGTTTTATATGCATAATAAATAGTAGTTGCCCCTGGGCGTACAGTAAAACTGACGATAGCAAAAATACTAGATAGTACAGTGCTTCTGTGTTCCAGGCACTGTTCTGAATGTTTTAAATATATTAACTCATTTCATCCTCACAGCCACTTTATGAGGTAAATGCTGTTATTATCCTTGTTTTATTTTATTTTTTATTGTGCCTCATCTGCTCACAACTAGATTTATTGTAATCCTTCGTGCATGGCATATTCTTCATTGCTCCACGCATGGCTTTCTGTTGTTTACTTTTCAAATAGTAGTTATTTTTAATATTGTAATAGTCCCTCCAATCCTCCACCCAAAATAAAATGAGGATCTTGTCAATAATTTGCCTCTGACTGGATGGTCCACCCAACCCATGTCACTTCCTCCCCGGGCCCAAAGTAATCCTCCAGAATCCAAAGGTCATCATTTCTTTACTTTCCTTGTACAATTTTGTACTTTTGTTGCATCTATATATGGTCCTAAAAATGTGTGTGAGTGTGTGTTTAATATGTATCTATGGTTGTTTTTAACTGTCTTATCATCTTTTGATACTTTTTTGTCACTTATTGTTACATTGCTAAGATTCATTCATATTGTTGTGTGTTGCTACAGTCGTTTGACAACCATTTAAAATCCAGTGTGTGAATATGTAACAGTTTACTCATCCTCAAACCATTCTTTATTGAAGTACTGTCGCGTCCCACGCAACAGAGGCAGTGAGGGTGCGAGAAGGGGCGGCTTGGGTTAAGTTTTAAGAAAGAAACAAACAGAGGCTTAATGTTGTTAAATCTCAGAAGGCCAGGGGGCCTCACAGTCTCAGAGGACTGGAGACCCTAATTGGACGGACGGACTGGAGTCTTTTATTGACACTCCTACAAGTAACATTGTTTCTTACATAGTCTGTGAGACTCATACATCATAGCAGATAAAATGTTTATTTCAATCACCCTTTGTCTGTTAACAGCCAAAGCACAAGGTCCTACAATGTCTTAATTAAGGTATGTACCTTTTCAGGGACAAGTCTCTCATATTGTAACAGTTCCGTTGAGATAAGTGGAGAGAACTGGTCTTCATTGTTCTCATGACTTCTCTCACAAACAGGTGCGCGAGAAAAGCCAGAGCCAGCAGTGGCTTTTCCCAGGCAGGGAGAAGGAGAGGCAAGGCCCTTTCCCATACTTTTCTAAGGCATCATGTCGGGGGTCTCCACTCGGTTCTGCCTGACTTGGGTTGTATCTCCCGTGAGATATCTTACCCGTCTTTGGCTGCAAACCATCTTTTGGAGACCAGATAGACAATGTGTAAACACAAGAATGGAACAAAGTCCCAGAAAGGCACAGTCTCAGACTCTTCTTTCCTTAAGGAAAGACAAGGGGACAATCGGCTAGGCTGTTGTGTGACTACAAAGTACCTATTTCGTACTTATTGATTGTTTTCTTTTCTGATTATTCACTAGTCTATCTCTGTCACAATAGTTTGCTAATAGTTTCCTGTGATTCCAGCAGTTTTTCTACATCCTTTGTAATGGCTGCATGAGACCCTGCCTCTTTTGCAAGACTTGTCATCATGCTTTGCAAATGATTTGTCTTGGGTTGTCAGGTATTTACACTGGGCTACATGAGAAAGGCTGACTAATAAAGACTTTGATCTGATGGGCTTATTAGGGCACAGAGAGCCCATACTCTCAGCCAAGAGGAATATTGGGGGGAAGTGGGGAAGGTCAGTTCATTGTTGAATATTTCATTGTTATGATCTGTAAACAATACTATAAACAGGGCCCCTTGAGAATGGAGATGGAGCTGCCATGAATGTCTTATACCTCACATCTTTGGAATTGTTAGAAAAGAGCAAAATAACCTTTGCACTGGGCCTAAGCAACCCTGTGCCATGCAAAAAACTGTTTGCAAAATAACAAGAAGCAATTATTATGACTCCTGGACTGAAAGTATAGGACACTGTTTAGAATCATCATGACTACGTTATATTATCTGCTCCAATAGAAATGCCTTCCTTCTATTGATGTTACTGTTCCCCTTTCCTTTCTCATAAATACCCATCGCCTTTGTCTCCTAATCAGAACACTGTACGGGCTTCTGCCTGATTCAGTGAATCCCGAATGGTTATTGTTATTGATCTCAATAAATGCTTGTTGCCCCTCACTTTGAAAGGACGGTTTCACTTTATCTTTTTTTTTTTTTTTTTAGCTTAGCAGATCACTTTCTTTTTTAATTTATTGGGGTGACAATTGTTAGTAAAATTACGTAGATTTAAGGTGTACAACTCTGTATTAAATCATCTATAAATCCCATTGTGTGTTCACCACCCAGAGTCAGTTCTCCTTCCATCACCATATATTTGATCCCCCTTACCTTCATCTCCCACCCCCCACACCCCTTCCCCTCTGGTAACCACTAAACTATTGTCTGTGTCTATGAGTTTTTGTTTCCCATTTGCTTGTCTTGTTCTTTTGTTGTTTTCGGTTTATATACCACATATCAATGAAATCATATGGTTCTCTGCTTTTTCTGTCTGACTTCTTTCGCTTAGCATCGTACTCTCAAGATCCATCCATGTTGTCACAAATGTTCCTATATCATCTTTTCTTACCGCTGAATAGTATTCCATTGTGTATATATACCACAACTTCTTTACCCATTCACCTATCGAAGGACATTTTGGTTGTTCCCATGTCTTGGCCACCGTAAACAAAGCTGCAATGAACATTGGAGCACACGTGTCTTCATGTACAAATGTTTTCAGATTTTTTTGGTAGAGACCCAGGAGAGGGATTGCTGGGTCACATGGTAATTCTATTCGTAATTTTTTGAGGAACCTCCACACCGCCTTCCATAACGGCTGCACCAGTCTGCATTCCCACCAACAGTGTATGAGGGTTCCTTTTTCTCCACAGCCTCTCCAACACTGGTTACTATTTGTCTTGTTGATGACAGCCATTCAAATGGTGTGAGATGATATCTCATTGTGGTTTTTATTTGCATTTCTCTGATGACTAGTGATGTTGAGCATTTTTTCTATGTCTATTTGCCATTTGTATGTCCTCTTTGGAGAAATGTCTCTTCAGGTCCTCTGCCCATTTTTCAATTGGGTTGTTTGTTTTTTTGTTGTTGAGTTTCGTGAGTTCCTTGTATATTTTGGATATTAGCCCCTTATTGGAGGCACTGTTTGCAAAAATCTTCTCCCATTCAGTTGGTTGCCTCTTTATTTTGTCGATGGTTTCTTTTGCTGTGCAGAAGCTTTTAAGTTTCATATAGTCCCATTCATTTATTTTAGCGTTTATTTCCATTGCTTTGGAGTCAAATTGATAAAATGCTCTTTGAACCCAAGGTCCATAAGTTTAGTACCTATGTTTTCTTCTATGCAGTTTATTGTGTCAGGTCTTATGCTTAAGTCTTTGATCCATTTTGAATTAATTTTGGTACATGGTGACAGATAGCAGTCCAGTTTCATTCTTTTGCACGTGGCTATCCAATTCTCCCAGCACCATTTACTGAACAGGCTGTCTTTCCTCCATTGTATGTTTTTAGCTTTTGTCAAAAATTATCTGTCCATACTTATGTGGTTTTATTTCTGAGTTCTCAATTCTATTCCATTGGTCTATGTGTCTGTTTTTCTGCCAATACCATGCTGTTTTGATTATTGTAGCGCTGTAGTACAAGCTAAAGTCAGGGAGTGTGATACCTCCAGTATTGTTCTTTTTTCTTAATATTGCGTTGGCTATTCGGGGTCTTTTGTGGTTCCAAACAAATCTGATGATTTTTTGTTCTATTTCTTTAAAAAATGCCATTGGGATTTTGATGGGGATTGTATTAAATCTGTATATTGCTTTGGGTAATATGGCCATTTTAACTATGTTGAGTCTTCCAATCCATGAGCACGGAATGTCTTTCCATTTCTCTGTGTCTTCTTCAATTTCTTTCAAAAACGTCTTATAGTTTCCATCATATAGGTCCTTCACATCCTTGGTTAAGTTTATCCCTAGGTATTTTATTCTTTTTGCTGCAATTGCAAAAGGAATTGTTTTTTGTATTTCTTTTTCTGAGATTTCATTGTTAGTATATAGGAATGTAATGGACTTTTGTACGTTGATTTTGTAGCCAGCAACTTTACTGTACTCGTTGATTGTTTCTAATAGCTTTTTTGTGGAATCTTTAGGGTTTTCTATATATAGCATCATGTCATCTGCAAAGAGTGATAATTTAACTTCTTCATTCCCAATTTGGATGCCTTTTATTTCTTTCTCTTGCCTGATTGCTCTCGTTAGGACTTCCAACACTATGTTGAAAAGGAAAGATGATAGGGGACAGCCCTGTCGTGTTCCGTAGAGCAAAGGGCTTCAGTTTTTCACCATTAATTATGAGATTAACTGAGGGTTTGTTGTATATGGCCTTTATTATGTTAAGTTATTTTCCTTCTAACCTATTTTATTAAGTGTTTTAATCATAAATGGATGTTGTATCTTGTCAAATGCTTTTTCTGCATCAATTGATATAATCATAAGATTTTTGTCCTTTACTTTGTTTATGTGGTGTATGACATTGATGGAATTGCAGATGTTGAACCATCCTTGTGCCCCGGGGATGAACCCCACTTGGTCATGATGAATAATCTTTTTAATGCATTGTTGTATTCGATTTGCTAGAATTTTGTTTAGGATTTTTGCATCTGTATTCATCAGAGATATTGGTCTGTAGTTTTCTTTTTTTGTGTTGTCCTTACCAGGTTTTGGTATGAGGGTAATGTTTGCCTCATAAAATGAGTTAGGGAGTACTGTCTCTTCTTCAATTTTCTGGAAGAGTTTGAGCAGGATTGGTATTAGATCCTCTTTGAATGTTTGGTAGAACTCACTAGTGAAGCCATCTGGTCCAGGACTTTTGCTTTTGGGAAAGTTTTGGATAACTGATTCAATTTCGTTACTGGTGAACGGTCTGTTTAGATTTTCCACTTCTTCATGGTTCAACCTAGGAAGGCTATTTGTTTCTAAGAACTTGTCCATTTCTTCTAGGTTATTGAATTTGGTGGCATATAGTCCTTCATAGTATTCTTGGATGATCCTTTGTATTTCTGTGGTGTCCGTGATAACTTCCCCATTTTCATTTCTGATTTTGTTAATTAGTGTCTTCTCTCTTTTTATCTTAGTGAGTCTAGCCAAGGGTTTGTCAATTTTGTTAATCTTTTCAAAGAACCAGCTCTTCGTCACATTAATTTTTTCTATTGTCTTTTTGTTCTCTATTTCATTTAGTTCTGCTCTGATTTTTGTTACTTCCTTTCTTCTGCTGACCTTGGGTTTCACTTGTTCTTCTTTTTCTAGTTCTTTAAGGTGTAACATGAGGTTATTTATTTGTGATTTTTCTTGTTTTTTGAGATAGGCCTGTAATGATATAAATTTCCCACTTAAAACTGCTTTCACTGCATCCCAAAAATCTTGGTAGGATGTATTTTCATTGTCATTTGTTTCTATGTATCTTTTGATCTCTCCTCTAATTTCTTCTTTGACCCAGTCGATCTTTAAAAGTATGTTGTTTAACCTCCATGTATTTGTGATTTTCCTGCTTTCTTTTTGCAGTCGATATCCAATTTCAAAGCCTTGCGATCAGAGAATATGCTTCGTATGATTTCATTCTTCTTAAATTTGCTGAGGCTGATTTTATGTCCCAATATATGGTCTATCCTTGACAATGTTCCATGTACACTAGAAAAGAATGTATAGTCTGGTGTTCTAGGATGAAGTGCTCTATATATGTCAATTATGTCCATTTCATCTAATGTGTTATTTAGGGCTGCTATTTCATTATTTATTTTCTGTTTGGACGATCTAGCCATAGCTGTCAATGATGTATTTAAGTCCCCTAGTATAATTGTGTTTCAGTCAATTTCTCCCTTTAGTTCTGTTAGTAGTTGCTTGGTATATTTCGGTGCTCCCTGATTGGGGGCATAAACATTGCTGACCATTATGTCTTCTTGTTGTATAGTCCCCTTCACCATTATGAAATGTCCATCTTTGTCTCTTGTTATCTTTTTCACCTTGAAGTCTGTTTCATCTGATATCATTATGGCTACACCTGATTTTCTCTGGGTACCATTTGCTTGGAGTGTCAATTTCCACCCTTTCACTTTGAGTCTATGCTTGTCCTTGTAGCTGAGATGTAGCTCTTGGAGACAGCATATGGTTGGGTTTAGTTTTTTGATCCAATCTGCTACTCTGTGCCTTTTTATTGGTGAGTTCAGTCCATTTGCATTTAGGGTGATTATTGATATGTGAGGATTTCCTGTCATTCTATCTTTAGTTTTCTGGTAAGGCTGTGTCTCCATTGTTTCTTTGCCTTTTTGTTGTTGTCTATTATTTCTGTGTGGTGGTATTCTATGATGTTTCCCTCTGTTTCTTCTTTTATTACAGTATATATTTCAGTTCTGGATTTTTTTTGCATGGTTACCCTTAAGTTTATGTAAAAGAAAGTTTGATATTTAGAGTATTCCATTTTCTTCAGCATGCTTACTTTCTCCATTCCCGTATTCGGGTTCAGGCCTTACTCTCCCCCTTTTTGAGTTGTGGTTGCCACAAATTGTCCCTGTTGGTTTTCATCAAATAGCCTCCTTTAGTATTTCTGTAGTGCAGGTCGTGTACTAGAAAATTCCCTCAGGTTCTGTATGTTTGGAAAGGTCTTTATTCCTCTTTCATATCTAAAGGATATCTTTGCTGGATATATAATTCTTGGCTCATGATTTCTCTCTTTCAATAGTTTGAATATTTGGTTCCACTCCCTCGTGGTTTGTAGAGTTTCTGCTGAAAAATCTGATGATAATCTAATGGACTTTCCTTTGTAGGTTACCGTCTTCTCTTCCCTGGCTGCCTTGAGGATTCTTTCTTTGTCGTTGATTTTAGACAGCTTCAATACAATGTGCCTTGGAGAAGGCCTGTTCGGATTGAGGTAATTAGGTGTTCTATTTACTTTTTGGATTCGTGGATCCAGTTCTGTCCACAAGTTTGGGAAGTTCTCATAGACAATTTGTTTTAATATATTCTCTGTTCCCTTCTCTCTTTCTTCTCCTTCTGATATACCCATTATTCTTATATTGCTCTTTCTGATGGAGTCAGAAAGTTCTTGTAGAGTTCTTTCACTTCTTTTAAGTCTCAAGTCTCTTTCTTCTTCCATCCGTGTAATTTCCAGGTTTCTATCTTCGATGTCACTGATTCTTTCCTCCATCTGGTCAACTCTACTACCTAAGCTGGCTATCATTCTTAATTTATTCTATCGAGTTCTTAATCTCCAGAAATTCTATTTGGTTCTTTTTTAAAATTTCAATCTCTTTCCTAAAATGACCATGTTGTTGTTTGATTGTGTTTCTGAGTTCATTAAACTGCTTTTCTGTGTTTTCTTGCATCTCATTGAGTTTTTTCAGAACTGCAATCTTGAATTCTCTGTCATTTAAGTCACATATTTCCATAACTTTAAGTTCCTTTTCTAGAGACTTTTTACTTTCTTTCTGAGCTGTCTTGTTGCCTTGGTTATTCATGGCGATTACCGATTTATTATGTCTCTTCCTATACATGTACAGCAGTGGCTTCTGCAACAGGTTGATAGAAAGTCTTTCTTTTGTTTTCCAGTAATTGTTGGTAGCATGTTTTATTTTCTCTCCAACTGCAGCCTTATTTTTCTCGATCATACGGTAGTGCTATGTTTTCTCTGCACTATTCCAGCTTCTCACACAATGAGGGGATTCCCTGGGAGCCGGGCGTCTCCACTGTTAATAGTTCGCCGAGGTCACAGGGTGCAGTGTCCGTGTGGGTATGTGGAGAGCTTTTGAAGTTCCAAAGCTCTTCCTGCACCAGATTCAGAGCCCATATGTTTCAGCAGTTCTGTTTACTCCTAGAGGTATCACCCCAGATAGGTGGGGCCAGGGGCGGGGTGAGTTGTGAGATGTGGCCCAGTGCAATGGCTGCCACCACCACCACAGCCGGTCCTGTTTCCACAGCTCCCTCTTCTTTGCCGGAACTAGTTGGGCTACGAATCTGTGTCTGCAGTCCACAGTTCTCAGAACAGGAAATGTTCTGTTCTTTTGATCTGACACTGCTACTGTTCCTCTTCTAGCACTGGATAGTTGGGGGCGGGGTAAGCTCTGGTAGGTTAGGGAGGGTACGGCTAGTCTCAGTGTCTAAGGCCTCCATTCTCTGCTCGGCAGTGAGGGCTTAAACCACCGTTTTCAGCCTTCTTCCCTCAGTCTTTTCTCCGAGGTCTCTGCCATGAGTGTTGGATTCAGCCGTGTTATATGTTGTCCCCTCAGCCCAGTGGGCCATAAACGGAGCCCTAGCAGTCCGAGTTCTTCCCTCTCCCACAGCTGTGGTAGCTCCAGGATGCAGCGAGCTCGGAGCACTGAGCTAGGTCTGTGTCCTGCACCTGCGCGGCTCCATCTCCGCACTTTTCCCCTCCCGCCTCCCCGGCCCACGCGATTTGCCCACCTTTAGGTGAATTCAGTAATGGGCCTCTTCGTCTTGCCTGTCTGCTGTGCAGGGAGTCCTTTGTAGAGTGATAGTTGTTTGATTAGTTGTAAATTCCAGGGGAGCTTTACAGTAGCTCACCTCATGCCGCCATTTTGCGGACGTCCCCACATTTTGTTTTTTTTCATGAGAAAAGCCAGAAGGATGTATCTCAAACTCAGAAGAAAAAAAAATTTTTTTAACAGACAATGTTAATCTGAAAAACATTTTCCAGGTTCTACAGCCCTTAATGAAGTAACCGACTAGGAATTCTCTTCATACATACAATAAAAAATCCTGTTGTCATAGGAGAATTCCCTGTGATAGAAATGGCTTTGGAAAAATTGCAAGGCTCTCTACCTTTCCTCTTCCCCATTCTACCAAAACTCTATGGCATTACACCATATCTGCATCAAAAGATAAAAGGAAATATTGTTATATATAAACATTATATATGTTTCTAAAGTACGCTCTGTGAGCTACGTAAGGGAATGATAAGGCATAGTATTAGCTAAATATTGTGTATAACTTAGAAGCCAAGACAGTGACCAGACAATACTTCATCTGTCTAATCAGGAACCCAGAGCACATAAAAGATAAATGGGAATAACCCCAGAACACTGAGGAAAGTGAGACTCCTACATTGGGGGAGGACCCAACAACTAGAATGAATAAACTAGAATGAATAACTTTTTATCAAATCATATATCAGATTTATTCCAATTTGAGAAAAATACCTTCAGCAGACAAAGAGAATAGCTTCACATCCAACTTCTACCTGAAATCCTGCAGGGGTAACCGCTCTCTCACCAACTGCTCATGAAAGTTTTACTCTCAGACTTACTCTATCAAGAGCAAAGAGCTCCTGTCCTTAGGGCCAAATATACGAATCAAGATAATATGTCCCTCTCTCCCCCCTGTATCCATTTTATTTTACATAGAGGTTATGCATGGTAGGGAGGAGTAGTTTAAACATTCCTTTAAGAACACTGCCTTCCTTTCCTCTTATTTTCTATACAGAGTAATCTTTGGGATAAAACCGTTAGTCACACAGGAAATCAGAAATACACTAATTGAGATTGTTGAAATGGAAGCCAAGCACGGAAATCATAAATAAAATGAAAACTATTCTGTTTTCACACTCAGGCTCACAGAGAATGTACATTGCTTCACAGAGCATACTTCCTCCATAGTTTCCTTAAAGAGCTCTATCAAATCTTTGCATATTTAAAGTCCCATTTCCTTGCCTTTCACAGCACACCAAGTAACTGTTGAATTAATCACCATAGACTTTTTTGTTAAAGAAACATCCCTGCAGCCAACAGCTAGCCTTTTCCAAAGCCATATCCTCTATTTCAATTAAACATGAAATGTTTAAACATGATACATGGTCATAAAGCAAGTTTATCCCAGCCTACTTCAAAGGACAAACGATGTTAAGAAAAAAAGAAAAGGAAACATTCCACTCACTTTTGCTAGTAGATCTAGGTGAAGGTTCTCCAAACATCTTGGGACTTAATGATGACAATTGAGAAGACTCATCATCTCTAATTTTCCTCTGGTTATCAAGTAAAACAACAAAGCCGTAAATGGCCTGATGTGTGAGAATGAACTGTTTCTAGCTCCTCTCGTTTGCCGGCTGGTGTCTTTCATGGTAGAGAACCATCTCACTGGCATATGTTTTATTCAGTCTGATTTCTAAATAAAAGAACTTTAACACATTGAAAAGTGTTAAATTGATTCATCAGGAGGCCATTAGGATGAGGAGGCTTGAATGCCTGGGCAGCTTATGGAAGCAACCAGAGCAACGCAAGCTTATATAAAATCGAAACCTAAGGACAACCAATCACAACAGGCAGCTAGGCTTTAAGGCTGTAGCCAATCAATAATTTCCTTGCTTTGCATCCACCTGTCTCCAGAAAAGTCTCTCCCAGAGATCCTAATGGTGAAGCATTCTTAGCCACTTCCCTGGTTGGTGTTGCCCAGTTGGAATTGAGTATTGAGTTTTGCTCTAAGAAACTCTTAAAATTAATATGCCTCAATTTATCTTTTAACAATTTATCTTTTAACCCTTAAGCAAGGGTTGTAAAGAAAAATATACTGATTTCTGGTTTTAGTCATGTGTGTGTGTTTTAAGAATTTTACCATGAACATCAATTACTGAATAATATTGGAATACATCAGTGCTTCCATGGGACTGTGACATCGGCAAAGCTTGCTTGCCTTGGCACTTTCCTAACTCATATAACTTACCCTAATGGTCCGCTGGGGCTTCTGCTGCTTCTCCTGAGTGCCTCTTGTGAAGTGCTAGTTGATGCTTCTGCTCTTTCTTTCTTTGTAGCTGCATTCTTAAGGACCAAACACCTTGTCGCTGGGTAGGTTTGTTTCTAGGTATTGCTTCTCAAACGTCATTCTAAGTTGTATCCTCGGTTTGTAAAATCGCTGCCCAAATTTCTGATTATAATCTAAGGAAGCAGGTAGAAACAAAGTAAACAGATGTTGCATAATTGTTAATTATACAAAATATATCCATCTGCCATCTATGTTTGTGGGGACAGAGTCCTAGAGAGCAGTTTCTAGGGTCTCGGCCTCACGTGGAGGGGTGCTGGCTCGGGTAGTGAATGACCATGGACTGTGATTGGATGGTCACCAGCTGTGGTGGTTGGCCATTGGTTGTATCCGTTTGGCCAATTGGCTGCTGATGTAACTGCCGTGACTGTGTTGGTAGGTTGGCTGGTTGGCAGGCAGAAAAGTTGGTAGGTTGGCTGGTTGGCTGACTGCGGATTCTGTGGATCCTGCTTCGTGTGTCTCGTTCGGCCACCAGTGAGACTATAGTGGTACGACTCTCCTATCTACGGCTCCATGGGTGTTCCTTTTTGGCCTCACCATATCCTGCATTCTTATGTAGTGAGTGGAACCAGAGACTCTGCATGACACCCCACGTGACAGCACCCCATTCAGGACCCCATCCTGCTTGGGAGCTCTGATCCTTTGCTTTTGAATAAACTGTCCTCTTTTATAACTCCTTGCTTCTCCTTGGTCCGTGCTTCCTTTCTTCGGTTTCATGAGACACGATCCCAGCACTCACTCAAAAAATCCACTGTATCACTGGTTTTTAATCTGTTTTCCAAGTACAAGAAAATTTGTTTCCTATGTTACCTATGACCTACAGTAATTTGGCAAATTATACCTTTGCAAACAAAATTAAAGCATTTATCTTTTTCTTCCTACCTGTTGCCTCCAGATTTCAGGTCCTCTTAACTAATCCACGTTTGACCCAATTTAAAGGTGTTGACTCTTGGACTCATGTTTCCTAATTTAAAGAAAGCTCTTGCACTAAACTGGACAGCTCAACCAACAGAACATTTGAAATTTAAAGTGACTGGGAAATGAAGCAGATCACATCTGTTTTGGAGAGCTAACCCAAGATTCCGGATAATTCCCCTGTATAATTCCTCTACCTTTCTTGTCACTTTAATTCCTTATGATCTCACAAAAATATGAGAAGTCAGCCACTCGCTGTAATAGTTGTTGTTTGCTTTTCCCCCTTAGTTTCTATCTGGGCAGATAACATTGGGCATCATCTTTAAACCTACTTCACACGTCCAAATGCACCCTAATTACACACATATAGAGAAGGACATTTCATGCCTGGCGATGTCAGACCCCGTGAAGGCACCAGATTTGGAAGAACACTTTTTCCTTGTGTAGGTATTAAAATAAAAAAATGGATGATTATCAACACATGAAAACCTTGGAGGAAATCTCTGGATACCACTGAAACAAAGCCGACCAGGAAAAATCTTTAAATACCCGTATGTGAGTTATATTAGGCAGTAGGATTGTTCTTGACCAGCTCCTAGCAGAGCATGTGGGGTTTGCTCTGTTGTTAATGCCTCTTGTACTTGGATGAAACACCTCTGGAAAATAGACAGAACTAAATAAAATCCAGGCACAAACCAAATGGCTAAATACAATGCCCACTGACACCTCAGGTGTTTTAATTTTCAACTAACTGTCCTCAGGCTTTGCCTCTTGGTCCAAATCTATTCTTCAAATTGAACTTAACATTTTATTTGCTATTATAAAATATTTGCTGTTCTAAAACCGTTTCGCTTGTCTTGATGTTATAAGGACACCACTCTGATAACAGTTGCTCAACATTTCTGAAATGCTCACTAAGGCCTGTGAGACTTTACATAAACAACCTCAAGAAACAACAGACAATGTCTTCCCTTAAAGGAACACGACGGCAAAGCCATCCTCTGTGCTGGCGCTCTTGCTGCTCCAATGTAGCTAAAGTTCCTAAGAACAAAGAAAATGACTTTCCCTCCGTTGTGGGACATGACGTACCAGGAATGACTTTTCCTGGCAATGAGACACCGACAGTGGCACGACACCCCGAAAATGAGTCGTCCTAACAATGGAGGGCCAAGGATGCTTTAGTGACCGATCAGTGCCGCTTTCCAGTGATTCATCAGCGATACTTTGAAGGAAAGATGTTGATCAAAATGAGGGAAATGTCAAAACAATATTAAACAGAGCCATTTTATACTGGAGTGGAGCTGCCATCCCAGAAGAACTGCTTTGAGACTTTAAAACCAGGCAAATAACCTTTACACTGGGCCTAAAGCAACATTATGTCTCAAAGAACTGTTTGCAAAGATAACAGGAGAGCAGTTATTCTGACTGCTGAACTGAAAATTTTAGTTATTTAGAATTAGCCTCACTATGTTGTTATTTGCACCAATAGAAATGCCCTCCTTCCATTGATGTAATTGTTCCCCTTCCCTTTCTCATAAATACCCATCCCTTTTGCTTCCTTACAGGAATATTATGTGTGTTTCTGTTTGAATCAATGCTTCCCAAATAGCTATTCTTTTTATTTTTATTTTTATTTTTTTTAAATCTCAAATGCTTGTTGCTTCTCACTTTGAAAGCCTTTTTATTTTTAGGTTAACACACCCATAGAAAGAGGTGGACGAATCATAAGTGTACAGTGGATTTTCCCAAAGTGAACGTTGGGATAAGCAACACCCACACCAAGGAACATTTCCAGCTCCAGGAAACCCTCTTGAGACGTATTCAGTCATAAACCAACCTTTCCCCAAGTAGCTCTTAGCTTGATTTTTAATAGCAGAGATGAGTTCCGTCAGGTGTTGGTAGAGTGGAATATAACAGGGAAACCCCTCGGTATCTGCCTCTCACTCAACGTTATGTCATCGGGTCTCACCCCTAAGGCTGTGTGTGGTTGTAGATTATTCATTCCCACAGCTACGGGGATCCGTTATATGAGCAGGACCATGCTTCTGTCCTGTCAAGTTCATGGGCATTTGTGTTACGCTCAGATTTCACAAGTCATGCTGCTATGAACGATTTTTTCATATATTCTGGCACACACATGCACGCATGTCCATTAGGTATATAAGTAGGAGTAGAAATGTTCGTTCATATGGCAAGTGAATGTTTGGCTTTAGAATGTATGGCCAAAGAATTTTTCAAAATATTTTAATCAATTTACTCTCCCACTAGCAATATATGAGAGATGTAATTAAATTCTTGCCAACAATTGCTTTTCTCTGACTTTTTCATTTTAGCCATGATATCCCATTATAGTTAATTTGAAATTCCTGTCTGACTGAAACGTTGGGCAATTTCTGTAAATTTATTAGGCACGTAAATATCTTCAATAGGACACTGGACTGGACTAATTGTTAATAACTGAGTGGGACTCCTGTAATGTGCCAGCATCTTTTAACTGTTATGGTCCTTTTGTTATAAATGGATCTGTGGTCAGAGACCTGTGATATAATAAAAAAAAAATTTGGTCTTTGTCCCCAGTTCCTGACACAGAGCTTCTAAAACCTTTGAAATCTCCTGAGTAAGACTGTTTTTGGGTGCCAATGAGATGACTCTTGGCTGAGGGGTCCTAGAGAGCTTCGGGACGAGGGATCGTCACCAAAAAGACCAGCCATGATTAGAAGGCTGCAACTTTGAGCCTCACTCCCTGAACTCTGGGGAGAGGAGCTGGAGGCTGAGTTCAATCACCAATGGCCAATCACTTAATCAATCAGGCCTACGTCATGAGACTTACATTAAAAAATAGCACCTAACTCGACAGAATTCAGAGAGCTGCCGAATTGCTCATCACATCCACGTGCTGGGAGAGTGACACACTCCACCTCAGTGACACAGGCTCCTGTGCTGGGGACCCTTCCAGACCTCGCCCTCCGGACCTTTTCATCTGGCTGCTCACTTGTATCCTTTATAACCAACTGTAACAGTAAGCTTAGCATTTTCCTGAATTCTATGAGTTGTTCTAGCAAATTATTGAACTTAAAACGGGGGACCCCCAACTTACTACCCACATCAGGTAGAAATGCAGGTAACATGAGGGGGACTTGAAACTTGTGACTTGCTTCTGAAGAGAGGGCAGCCTGTGGGACGGAGCCCATAACCTGTGGGGTCTGATGCTGACTCCAGGTAGTGGCAGAATTCCCCGATTGTGGGACGCCTAGGTGGTGTCCGAGAATCAGAGAATTGGTTCAGTGGAGAGAAAAAATCCGTCACCATCCCACAAAGAAATTTAGAGTAAGAGTGAGCAAGCCAACCTACCCTTGGATGTCAATTATTAGTCCCTGTTCTTCCAGCCAAACCTGAGTGCCTAAAAGTACCAGAGAAAGTTCTAATCTCAGATGTTTGCTCCGAGAATTGAAATTAGTTATTCTTTCTACATCCCTCACCTTGAACACCTGAACTCTTTTCCTACATTAGGAAAATTCCACACAGAGACTCTTGGTGAGAAGCAGAGGCCACTTCACTCTATAAAAGAGGGAAACACACTGTCCCCAACACTCTTGCAGCTGGACACGGCATGAGGCTCCCTGGTCAGGTGACCACATGCCAGACTCTGACTCTGGACGTGGTAACACAGAGGCTAGAACCGAGCAGAATGCATTTGGCAGTAACAACACAGCTACCAGGAGCAGCAGTGACAGCAGTCAAGGCTGCAGGGTCCGGGGTCCACATGGATGTTTGTTGTGTGAGCAGTGATGTGTGCCCAGCAGCGGGGGCCGTGGTTCCCACGTGGGACCCGACCTGGGGGGACTGTGTGTCAGTTCCTGGTGCGTGGCCTCAAGCCTGTTCTGTGGCCTCCCCAAAATAGTATTTTGCCAGAATGTTTTACACACACACACGCACATGTGGGCCTGTGTGAGGTCGGACAATTAAGTTCGTGAACCTGTTGTAACAATCTTGCTAACCTTTTTTGGTATCAGAGGGATTATTCATTATGAATTTATACCAACTGGACAAACAGTTAACCAAGTTTATGATTTGGAAGTGATGAAAAGGCTGCGTGAAAGTTAGACAATCTGAAATTTTCACCAACAATTCATGGCTCTTGCATCACGACAATGCACCAGCTCACACGTCACTGTCTGTGAGGGAGTTTTTAGCCAGTAAACAAATAACTGTATTGGAACACACTCCCTACTCACCTGTTCTGGCCCTCAATGACTTTTTCTTTACCCGAACATAAAGAAAAGATTGAAAGGAAATCTTATGATGACATTCAGGACATCAAGTGTAATACGACAGCTCTGATGGCCATTCCAGAAAAAGTTCCAAAATGGCTTTGAAGGGTGAACTAGGCACTGGCATTGGTGCACAGCTTCCAGGGGGGAGTACTTCGAAGGTGACTGTAGTGATATTCAGCAATGAGGGTGTAGCACTTGTTCTAGGAATAGTTTCCAAACTTATTTGTCTGACCTCGTGTGTTTGTGTGTGTGTGTGTGTGTGTGTGTGTGTGTGTGTGTGTGTCTAAATTAGAGAAAAATCGATTCCGTTGTTTGCTCCCAGAAATCAATCTTGGGAACAGTTTCGGGAACGAGCTTTCAGAGATTTTATTACACTGACCTGTGACCCACTCCTAACTCCCACCTGACTCTGCCCCATGGTAGAGAGAACATGTAACTCCCAACATCACGTCTCATAATTGACAATATATGTCCTCCCCTTTCTGAGGAAAAACACCTTTTAAAGGTTATTGAAGACCATTGCCCACCCTGAGTTCCATCACTGACCTCAGAGGTTCCCAAGCTGGCTGAGCCCCAGGACAGCTTGTGGGCTTCTTACAGACACTCAGGCCTTTCCGACCCACCGTCTCAGAGAACAGGACACAAGCCCAGGAATCGCTTCTGTAACAAGCCCTGCAGGTGAGGCTGACGCACAGCCCAGTGGGAATCCTGGTGACGGTCTTGCTACTACAAGTGTGATCTGAAGATCAGCCGTGGCACCAACCTCCTCATGAATCCAGAGTGTCTGCTCTGCTCCAGACTTTCTGAGTCTTAACAAGATGTCCAGGGGATTCCTGTGCCCAGGGAAGTTTGGGACTCGCTGGTCTACGTGCCTTATCGACGTGGGGCCAGAACTGTGCCGTCTGCATAGGTGTGTGGTCTGATCAGATCACAGCACTGGGGGTCCAGGGTTCAGTCCTGTTCCTTTCTCTTCTACAGCCATCACTCCCTTGGTGACCCCATCTGTGCTCAAGGCTTTAAATATCATTTATATGTGTCACCTCCCAAGTCTATTTCTCCAGCCCAGACATTTCCCCTAATCTCTAGACACATCTGCCCAACTGCCAGTCCGATGACCACACTTGTATTTCTAACAGACATCTCAGCTCCAGCATCTTTAAAATGAATGTCCATGCAGCCCCCCACACCTCAGATATGATCCTTCCAGAGTCTTCTCCATTTCTGCTGAGAGCAACTCCATCTTTCTACTTGTATCCTCTGAGATGTTGGGTGTCCCTGACTCTCACACCCCAGACTCACCCATCAGGAAATGCTGTAATGTCCACCTTCAGGACGTACCCAGACCCCCACTCCCACTATTCCCACTACTCACGCCCAGTGGCAGCAGGTCCAGCCCAGACCCTGCAGATTCCTCCTGCTTCCCGACGGCCTCCCTCCCCCAAGTCTGTTCTCAGCAACGAAGCCCCAGCGGTCCCCTGAAAGGAGGTCACACCATGTCCCCTTCTGCTCCTAACTGTCCTGTACCTCCCACCTCACTAGCACACAGCTCACTGCCCTCTACCATCCTCGCGGCCACGTGGTCTGGCCGCACCTGTCTCTTCTCCATCACTCTCTGCTGCAGCCACACCAGCCTCCCTGTTCTTTCCAGAAACCAGACAACTCCTGCCCCAGGGCATTCCCACTGCAGGTTTCCTGACTGGAAAGAACAATTCCTTATGTCCTTCCCATCTTCCCTCAAGGTCAGCTTCCCACTGAGGTCTCCTGAGCAGCCCAACCAAAACAGCCATCTTCCCTGTCCCCACACCCCACACTCTGGATCCCCTTCCCCACTGCATTTCCCGGAACACCTATCTCCTTCTAACATAAACACCCTCCTCATTTACTGTGCTTATAGGATATAGTCTGTTCTTCCCACTGGCACAGACACTCCCTAAGTGTAGCCATTTTCTGACTTTACTTCAGTGATGTTTCCCAGATGCAGAAACTGTCACACATCTGGCACTTGGCCAATGTCAGTGAAGGATCAGTGACAGAGCCTCCCTGTTCTAAGATTGTATCTTTGTTAATGTAGCCTTGGGTCAAATGCTGTTTTGTGGCAGCTACGACACCAAGTCCCCTCACACTGGCATCAGGGCCACCTCCACTTTTCTCATAGGTGCTGCTCTCCCCCCTCCACCCTTCTTTCTCCCACACCTGCCCTCCTGCACATCACAGCACAGTTGTATTTCCCTCTTCAGGAAACAGTGAGCCCCAACGTATGGGTCCACTTTTGAAACCAAATATAAATCTCAAGCAGACCGTACTTCATAAATCTGAGCTAGGACTGGGGCCAGCACTAGAGCTCAGGGCAGGGAGAGAGGGTGGCGAGCAGAGCAGAATTCCAGCAGGAACTTATCTAAGATGGGAAATCACGGGATCCCTCCTCTGCTCATTCCAGAATCTGGTTCCTCTGATAGTTTGGGAAAAGATGGAAAGAACCATCAAGCCCTGGAAGGAGGCGTGAGCTGGATGAGCCTGAAAACTCATCTCTCAAGCCACAGACTCCTGTGTGCAGGGTCCCCCTGGGCCTTGTGGGGAAAATGACAAGTAAAACACCTACTGCTGACAGATAGGGGACACCCAGAGGAGAATGAGACCAGGACTCGTAACAAGAAGAAACAGTCATAAATGAACACCCAGAAGATGGGGGCTGAGGGCCGGGCCAGGCCTGAGCCTTGGTTACCCAGCCACACAAAGCCGTCACTGACAAGACCACACCTGGGTGATGTTCTAGTCCCTGTGATCACAGGTCCTGCTGGGACAAGGTCCTATTGAAGGGACGAGGACAAAGGGGCAGAGAGGTGACCCGCCGAGGAGTGACCACATCAGAGCCCTCGATGCACTGAGCCCCGACTGGGCTCACGCCGCGTCCACGCTCAGTCCTCACAGCCTCTCCTGTCTCCACTGCAACAGACTCAGCACAGCAAATACATGGATTCGGGAAGGTTCTTAGGTCACCCATTTATTTCCTCTCCAACTTTAGGATTTTGTCCTTTAATTAATCCCTCAACCGTTCATAGCAAGAAATGAAAAAACAAATTCATATCCAGATTATTTCCATAGAAAGTAAAAGTTGCCGCTCAGTGTAACGTGAAGTAAAGGCGGGGATGGAAACAGCCTCTGCTGGAACAGGACAGTGGGTCAGGGAAGAGACTGGGTCAGTGTGGGGGGGGGGCGTGGAGGGCAGGGGCGGGCAGTCTCCCAACTCCTCATATGATGCGAGAGAAAAAGACACATTCAGATGCCCTTTGCAGAAAGAGAGCTCAGAGGTTCCCGTGTCACAAAGCTGGGGCAGGAACAAATCTTGCACCATCAGTCCCCACAAGGCAGCTGTCTCACGCTGTAGAAGAAAATAATCATAACAAATTCAGGTTAGTGGCTGTAAGTGGTGATATCTCAACAGTCCACCGCTGCTCAAACTGTCCCTAAGAATCCCCAGTACCCAGTCCTGTCCCCTTTGTCCCACACCTCCCACTTGTGGCCCTACAGGTTTCACCTTTAGAAGCCGTGAGGGACACATCAGAGCCCTGGGCACTGTCACCGCCTGGGGGAGAACAAGACAGGATGTGGTCAGAGCTCACAGCAGATGTGGCTAAAGGAGGAATCATGGGGGTGGGTGAGCTCCCCAAGGGCTTCCATCTATTCCAAGGGTCGCAGGATAATCCCTCTCCATACTCACCTGCAGCCTGAGCGTAGCTCCCTCTTTTTCCACCTGTGGGAAGAAAACATCACATGAAAAGCCAAAAGGAGGCAGGACCATGACGTCCTAAAGGAACCCCCTCATCCTGGACTCCAGAGAAATTTCCAGAACTGTGACTGCAGACCGACTACGGCTAGATCAGGAAAGCTAAGGAAAGTACATGTGTGGGGACAGGACCAACCACCCTCCTGGAGGTCTGTCCTCAGCAGGGACCTTCTGCTCTGACCTGTCACTATTGAGAATCAGGTCCCCATCACCAGAGTCATCAAGGTGATACATCTGTGCCTCATTTCCACACGTGCATTAATAAAGTGTTAGCAAATAGGGTACCAGACAGGGAAAGCACACGTGTGTGGATGGTCCTTCTCACTAACGAGGCAGGACACAAGTCCACCTGGGGCTTGAAACCCCCCAGTGGGACAAGACACCTCAGTCCCCGCCCCTTCCCTACCTGAGCGCTTCCTCCTCCACAGCACAGCTCCAGTGACTGCAGCTCCAAGGAGGACCAGCCCAGCAATGACGCCCACCACCACCATGCCAGCGGGGATGGCGGCCTGAGGAGGCGGCTCTGGAAGGGAAGGGAAGGTGAGGGCCCTGACCCCCAGGCCTCAGCCCTGACCTGAAGTCCTCCAGAGGCCCCCGCTTTCCCTGGAGAAGAGGCTCTGTGCCCACGGCCCCCTGCGTACCCCATCTCAGGGTCAGGGGCTCGGGCAGCCCCTCGTGCTGCACATGGCACGTGTATCTCTGCTCCTCTCCAGAAGGCACCCCCACAGCTGCCCACTTCTGGAAGGTCCCGTCCCCCGCAGGCCTGGTCTCCACGAGCTCCGTGTCCTGGGTCAGGTCCTCCCCGTCCCGCTGCCAGGTCAGGGTGATCTCCGCAGGGTAGAAGCCCAGCGCCCAGCACCTCAGGGTGACGTCACGGTCAGAGGTGCGGTGGTGGGTCACGTGTGTCTTTGGAGGGTCTGAGGGGAAGGGTCAGAATACTCAGGACCTTTGCATCCCTCAGGGGACCCTCCAGCAGTGGTCACGTGACCATCCTGAGAATGGTCAGGACAACTGGGGTGGGGGAAGGGAGCACAAAACCCAGACACCACATTGGACACAGGCATCCGGGATAATCTCTAGTCTTTAGAAAGTTCTAGAATCAGGGTGAGACAGCCCAGGGTCAGAGACAGGTCTCTGATGGAGAGAAAAGGGATTCCTGGTCCTGAGCTGGGTGGAGGCCACATGACTCAGAAAAGCTGGGGTCACAGCTCAGTCACACTGTGTGCGGGGCAGCGAACAAGGCCTGAGAGAGAAAGTCCCCCGGGTTCCCAGAGCAGCTGCCAGAGTCACAGGGAACCGCTGCTCAGTTATTTCTGAGATGGCCCCCCCTCCATCCCCTGAGAGACCGCACCCCTAACTGTCCCTGAGAGAAGGGGGACCCTTAGGGTCGCTCTCTGGTACCGGATGTGAAAACCCAGGCGGACTCCGTCTCCCGGGGTCGGGGAGGGGGGTCCGGGTGTTGATCCCATTTCCTCCTCTCCTCGTAGGAGGCCCCGCGGCCCCTCTCACCTGCGCGCTGCAGCGTCTCCTTCCCCCACTCCAGGTATTTGCCGAGCGACTCCCTGCACCTGCCCTCAAAGTAGCCCCTCTGTTGCTCCGCGTAATGCGCCGCCTCCCACTTGCGCCGGGTGATCTGAGCCGCCGTGTCCGCCGCGGTCCAGGAGCGCAGGTCCTCGTTCAGGGCGATGTAGTCGGCGCCGTCGTAGGCGTGCTGCTCGTACCCGCGGAGGAGGCGCCCGTCCGGCCCCACGTCGCAGCCGTACATCCACTGGAGGGTGTGAGACCCTGACCCCGCCCCGCCGTCAGCTCCGACCTTTAACCCCGACCTTTAACCCGCCCCGCCCGCCCCGCGGTGATGGCGCCTGAACTGCAAATGAAACCGGATCAAAGTCCCCGCGGGCTCTTCCCGGGTGGAGGCGCCGGGCGGGTCCCGCAGCCTCGGGGTGAAGCTCGGACCCGGAGACTCGGGGAGACCCCGGCCCGTGCGTGGGGGTCGTGACCGGGACCCGGGCCGCGTCGCTCACCGGCCTCGCTCTGGTTGTAGTAGCCGCGCAGGGTGTTCAGGTTCACTCGGTTAGTCTGTGCCTCGGCCTTGCTGACCTGTGTCTCCCGGTCCCAGTGCCCCGGGTCCTCCTGCTCCACCCACGGCCCCTCCATCCACGCCGCCCGCGGCTCCTCTCTCGGACTCGCCGCGTCGCTGTCGAACCGCACGAACTGCGTGTCGTCCACGTAGCCGACGGCGATGTACCGGGGCTCCTCGTGGCCGGGCCGGGACCAGGAGGTGTAGAAATACCTCAGGGAGTGGGAGCCTGGGGACGGGGACGGGGAGGGGCTGAGACCCAGGCGACCCTCCTCCCGGCGCGGGTCCCGGGTCCGCGGGCGATGGGCCGGGAGGGGCGGGGGGCTCGGGAGACGGAAACGGGGGGGACGGAGGGGAGGGGGCGGGACACGGGGCGGGGGTCTGGGCTGTGGGGACACATCCTCCCCGGGGTCCTGCGTCCCCACCGGGCGGTCCCCTCGCTTTCCCCCCGCGGAGGCCGTTCCCTCCCGACCCCGCACTCACCCGCCCGGGTCCCCGTCAGGCCCAGGGCCCCCGAGAGCAGCAGGAGGACGGTTCCGGGGCCCATGACGCGCATCCTCGGGGTCTGGGGACACTTTATAACCGGGAAAGGCGGTGACACTGATTGGCTTCTCTGGAAACCGGACACGCAATGGGAGTGAGATCTGGGGCCGCGTCACCAGTTTCCAGACAGGAGGACCCGACACAGGTTGTGAGAAGGAGAAGTGAAACCGCGGGGAGGTGGGGACTCCCCAACACTGAGCTTCCCCGCCCCAGACTCCGCCCTCAGGGGACCTGGGACTCTGCCCTGACCCCTCCTCCTGCACGGAGCGCTCTGTGTCACACTGTCACCCTGAGTCCTGTCCCGGGGGCTGTCTGAGGAACCAGGCTGGGCTCAGCGCCTTTTCCTCCTCTTCTCTTCCCGGAATCCCTCTCCCAGAAATCGACGCCCTGCCTCCCACCCTTTACCTCTCCCCCTGGACCCTTCTGGAAGAAACACCCCCTGGGAACTTGATGCCACAGAGTGAGCTTGCCCTGGGAATAGAGGAAGGACAGGGCTTTCCTCTTTAACCCTGGAGAAGTTGTGCCTGAAAACACCAGCTGGAGATTCTCACAGACACCAGTCTCCTTGTTGTTTATTAACCACAGTGGGGAAGAATCTTGGAAACCCCTGATCACCAAGAAGCTAATCTGTAAAACCGTGATTTGTCCCCCTTGGTGCGGAAATGTGTGTAAACAGCGCTGCAGCCAGACTCTCAAAGCTCCTAAGTCTCACTTTCCCAGACGGTGCACCTGTGACTCCGGATGTTTCTCTGGTAAAATGATCTTCATTCCACAGCCCTGAGTTTGTCTGTTGAGTCCCCGCCTCCTCAATCCAAAGAAAAACGTGGAAGCAGTTTGTTACTGTGCATTTCAAGGAGGTGCATGTAGAACCTCAAAGCTGCAAGTGTTCAAAGCAGTTAAAATGCCCTTCACCAGGGCTCCTGTGTTGCTTATTTTTATGAATGATTCACATGTCAACAGTGTGCATATTTTAATGGGACACATTATTATTTTTAAACTGATTTGCATAAGGAGGCGATTAGAGTTTAGGCAGCTCCACAGAGCACCCCGCTCGGTCCTAGATAATTTACAAAAGATCTATAACAACTTATTTCAACCTGAGAGTTTCACTGCTTTTGGATTCTTCACCTCTGCCTCTTTCCCTCCTCCTGCTTCTCCAGCCCTTCTCTGTCTCTCTCACCCCCCAGGACCTCTTCCCCCCTTAGTCCCCACCACCCTCTCACTCCTGATTGTGGCACTACTGCCACCCCCTCACCTGCCAGCCAAGGACTGTTCTCCCCACAGGGATGGGCAATCCTGCTAACGTCAGTGAGGCTGTGTAATTTCTTCCCTAAAAACACTCCAATGGCTCCGAATCACTCTAGGAAGCTTCTATAATGTCAGATACGTGAGCACAGGCGCTTCGGGCTGTTTAGGTCAAGGTTGTATCCCAAGCATATGAAGCCATTCCTGATAGTGGGCATTAAGTTATTTGTTGAATGAATGAATGATTGTATTAAATTTAATATCATGTAAAATCATAAGTTGAAAAATACAAAAAATAGGAAATATTTTATTACAAACTAGTGGTCATATCAGTTCATAAATTCATTCCAGTGGAAAAAATGCTGTGTGCTTATTTGTTGAGCCGGTGTATTAGTTTTCTATTGCTGCGTAACAAATTACCACAACTTAGTGGCTTAAAACAACACACACTTATTTGCTCACAGTTCCTTAGAAATCCAGGCTCGGTGTGGATGGGATTTCTGCTCAGGGTGTCACAAAGCTGTGAGCTCATCCTGAGCTCAGGATCTTCCTCCAAGCTTACAGAGAGCTGTTAGCAGAATTGCTTTTCCCAGTTATAGGTGTAAGGTCCCTGTTGCCTTGACAAATGTCAGAGAGGGGGATGCTGCCCCAACCCCAAGTGACCACCAGCAGTCTTTGCCATGTGGCCCTCCATTTTCAAAGCTGTCAGTAGAGAAAATGCCTCACACTGAATCCCTCTCACTTGGAATGTTTGCTCAGGAGAAACCCCAGTCAGTACTCACCTGATCAGGACATTCTTCAGGGATAGTTCCCGTGTCTTAAGATCAGCAGATTTGAGACCTTAGTTACAGCTGTAGAACCCCTTCCCAGCACCTATATTAATGTTTCATTGCATAACTGGGAGGAGGTGAATAACCAGGGTTGTTATTAGGGACCATCACAGAGTCAGCCTAGGATGGCCCGCTCTTTCCCTTGTGTTTATTTGGGTCACAGTTGGAAATGAATTTCAAGTAAATAGATTGTTGTGAGTGGTAATAAAATGCAAACCAAATGACATGTCTAATTTAATTTAGAGCAAATAAAAAGTGCAATAATTCTTTCTCTCTTTGGACACTGTATTAGTCATGTATGGCAGCATAACAGATTACCCAAAAGTGAGCTGCTCAGAACAACAAATGGGTGTTGTATCCCAGTTTCCCAGGGTCAGGATGTAGGAGAGGTTTGCCTGAGCGCTTGTGGCTCAGGGCCTCTCTCAAGGTTGCAGTCAAGTTGTCAGCCAGGATGTGTCATCTGAAGGCTTGACTGGGGCTGGAGGACTCGCATGAAACACGGCTCAGTCATAGGGCTGTTGGAAGGGGCCTCCTTTCCTTCCTGGATGGTCCCAGGAGGCCTCAGTCTCTAGCCATGGGGACTTTTCCATAAGGTGGCTAATGCCTTAGGTACTTTTTTACCAAAAAGCAAGTGATAGGAGAGAGAGAGAGAGAGGAGAGAGAGAGAGACCAATATGGAAGCTGCAGTTTTATGTCTTAGACTGAGAATCACATACCATCACATCAGCCTGATGAGAAGTGAGTCATTACGTCCAGCCCACACTCAAGAGAGAAGGAATTACTCCACCTCTGGAGGGGAGGAGTGTCAAAGAATTTACATACATACAAAATTGACAATTAAATATTGTTTCAGGACTTTATAAAGCATAATTCTTCTTTTATCTGATCCTTTTCTTTAATGTCTTAAAGTTCACTCTTAGAAAGTAACGATTCGAAGTTTGAGACATTGAAAGGCGATACAACAGTATTTGTAAGTTTTATTGTAGAAGCCTTTAATAACAATGTTCCCTACAATAAGTTACAACAAAGTTGAGAACATATAGTAGCTGATCACACAGTTTAAAGCCTGAGCACCATAACATTAATGCCTTTACAATAACTATCTTTGCTTTTTCTTAGAATTTTCAAATTTGTTTCATTAAGAATGTCAGAAATACTGGCTACAATGGCAATTTTCTTACTGAACATCTTCAAAAATATTTGCCTAATGAAATCACTTTTCAATGTGTTAGAAAAATGTGAATCTCATGCCTCAGCCTATACACCTTGGTACCCTCACAACAATTTTGTTGTGGGTCAGTGGGCAGCGATGGTTAACGCCGATCTAGGAACAACTGTCTGGTTGGCACCCTACCTACCACATCTTTCACTGTGGTTTTTTCTTTTTTAAGATTATATTGGGGAAGGGGAACAGGACTTTATTGGGGAACAGTGTGTACTTCCAGGCCTTTTTTCCAAGTCAAGTCGTTGTCCTTTCAATCTTAGTTGTGGAGGGTGTAGCTCAGCTCCAGGTCCAGTTGCCCTTGCTAGTTGCAGGGGACGCTGCCCACCATCCCTTGCGGGACTCGAGGAATTGAACCGGCAACCTTGTGGTTAAGAGCCCGTGCTCCAACCAACTGAGCCATCCGGATGATCAGCAGCTCAGCTCAACGTGCCATGTTCAATCTTAGTTGCAGCAGGCGGAGCCCACCATCCCTTGCGTGACTGGAGGAGCCACACAGGCAACCTTGTGGTTGAGAGCCCACTGGCCCATGTGGGAATCGAACCAGCAGCCTTCGGAGTTAGCAGCACGGAGCTCCAACTGCTTTAGCCACTGGGCCGACCCTTATTGTTGGATCTTGATAGGAATTATATTAACCCTATATGACAATTTGGGGAGAACTGTCATCTTTACTATGTGAAGTCTTACAATCCATGAACGCTCCATTTATTTAGATCTTGATTTCTTTCATTAGTGTTTTGTAGCATTCAGCATACAATTCCTGTATATGTTTTGATAAATCTACATCTAAGTATTTATATGTTTTGTGAGTGATTGTAAATGGTCTTGCATTTTAAGTTATGATTTCTATGTGCTTATTGCAGTACATAGACATACAATTATTTTTTGCACGTTGATTTTGTATCCTGCAACTTGATGAATTCACTTATTAGTTCTAGCACTCTTTTTTTTGTAGATTCCTTGAGATTTTTTTTTTTTTTACATAAATTGTCATCTGCAAATAGGAAGCAAAGGTGAGAATGGACATCCTTGCCTTGTTCCTGACTTGTTGAGAAGCATTCAGTCTTTCACCATTAAGTATGGTAGCTGTAAGTTTTTAATAGATGTTCTTTATCATCGTGAGGAAGTTGCCCTCCACTTCTAGTTTTCTCAGAGTATCATGAATGAGTGTTACATTTTTAAATGCTTTTCATGCTTCAGTTGATATAATCGTGATTTTTTTCTTCTTCAGACTGTTAATATGGTGGATCACACTGTTTAATTTTAAAATACTGGACCAGGTTTGCATCCCTGGAAAACATTTAACTTGGTTTATGTAACTATTTTTATGTATTGCTGAATTCTATTTGGTAATATTTTGTTACTATCTTTTTGCATCTATATTTATGAGGGATATCAATCTGTAGTTTTCTTTCATTCTACTGTCTTTGGTGTTGGTATCAGGTCGATGTGGCTTCATTTTTCTATTTTCCAGAAGGGATTCCATAGAATTGATGTTAATTCTTCTTTAAAAGTTTGGTATAATTCTCAAGGGAAAACACTGGGCCTGAAGATTTCTTTTGCAGGAGGTTTCTAATTACTTAGTCAATTTCCTTAATAGTCACAGGGGTATTCAAATGATCCATTTCATATCGAGCAAGTTGTGGTAGTTTGTACTTTTGAGGAATTGGTCGATTTCTTCTAACGTGTCAAATTTTTGCGTAGAGCGTTCCTAGTGTTCCCTTACTGTCCTTTTGAGGTCTGGAGGGACCGTCCTGATGTCCTGTTTTGGTCCTGATGTTAGGATTTGTGTCTTTTCTCTGTTTTTCTGGGCCAGTATTGCCAAAGATTTGTCAATTTTATTGATCTTTTCGTAGAACAAGCTTCTTGTTTCATTGATTTTCTCAATTGTCCTTCTGTTCTCAGTTTCATTAATGTATGCTCTTCTTTTTGTTATTATCTTCATTGTATTATAAATGGGGAGGGTAAGAGAATGTAAAGGGAGGTAGGTTTCTACGCACCACTCACACTGGTAAAATGTCAACATGAGTTATATGCACACGTACATACCTAGGGCAACCACTAAAAGCTATACAAAGAGATACACTAAAAAAACCCTATAGATAAGTTAAAAATGATATTCTAAAAGATGTTCCAGAAACCCACAGGAAAGTAGGAAAAAGAAAGCAGAGAAACAAACAACAGAGGGCACAAACAGAAAACAAAAAATTAAACAGTAGACTTAAACCTACCAATAATGACCTAATTGCTCATCGAGGCTGTCGTGCCGGGTGGTCAGCAGGGTCTCTAGTCTGCCTCCCGGAATAAGAACACAGGACATGGTGAGGCCAAAAAGGAACACCTACGGAGCCACAGATAGGGGAGTCACACCACTATAGTCTCGCAGGCGTCTGGGTTGGAGACACAGGAGGCAGGAGCCACACTATCCGCAACCTGCGATTCACTTCTCTGCCAACCAACCTCACTTACGAGATGCAATCCGCTGTGCTAACTGCAATCCACTCTTATTAGCTCATCCACCATCTTCTTGCTAGCCCCCATTCTCTGCTAGCATAGCCACGGCAGTTATATTAGTGGCCAGTGGCTCACTGGTTACAGCTGACGGCCAACTGGCCACAGCTGATGGCCATCCAATCACAGTTCATGGCCATTTACTACCCGAGCGAGCACCTTTCCCCATGAGGGCGAGAGCCTGGGAACTGCACTCCTGGCTCTGTCCCCACAGGGGATGTCGAACATCTGTGTATCTCAATGTTGGTGTCATTTGATTGTCTTTTCTTAGTTGGAGATCTTCCAGGTTCTTGGTATGATGAATAATTGTCAGTCGAAACCTGGAAATTTTGGGCATTATGTTAAAAGAGCCTGAATCGTATTTAAACCTTGTGTTTTAGCAGGACTTCTCTGACCCTGGGTAAAAAATGGGCACCACCTTATTACCGCCAGGCAGAGGTGGAGGTCCAGATTCTTCTCTTGGTCTCCATTGACATCCTGGGGGGACGGAAGGGAGGGTGTTGAGAAAACACTCCTTATACCGCTGGGTAGGGTGGGAGTCAGGCCTTCCCTGTGATACCCGTCTGCCTGATGGGGAGGGGGTGCCTCATCACTGCTACCCATGTGTCTGTCCCCTACAGCCATTATTGGGGGGTGGCCTTGTTAAAACTGAGCAGGGGTGAGAGTCCTGGCACTCCACTAGTCCTTCTCTGACATGTCCGCAGTGGGGAGGCTGAGGGGCCCTCATTACAGTGGGACGAGGTGGGGCTGGGAGTCCTGGTCCCCATGTGGTCTCCACTGATTGTGTCCCTGAGGGAGGAAAGTCCTGGCTTCCCATTTGGCCCACCCAGGATGGGGAGGGGGCATCTTACTATAGCCTGGCGAGGGTGGGGTCTAGGCTCCCTGCTCAGTGTTTGCGGGGCCGGGGAGATGAGGCCGAAGGTTTTCAGTGGTGTTTGGCTGGGGAAGACCAGTTAGTATCTAGAAGTTTGTGTCTTGCTCGATTGCCCTTTTCTGGTCCCTTGGCTGGAGACAGCAGGCATTTCTTAGGGCTTTTTTCTGGGCTGCAGTTGCTCCAGTACCCAGTTTGGGATACAGTCTGCAGCAGGAAAACCAGGGGACTCACCACAGCGTTGTTCTCAGGTCCTGAGGTCTCTAGCTAGTTGCTTTCTTCTCTCCACCTTTTAGTCATCTTGTGTGTGCTTCGTATATATAACGTCCAGGATTTTTAGTTCTGCTTCATGAGAAGAATCTACTCCATCTTCCCTGAAGTGGGAGCTCTCATACAATCAGGTTTTGAAAATTTAATTTGGAATAGATTCAATGGTTCAAAAAAAATAGATAAAAATATATCTAAACAGTGAAAAATCTATTCTACACGGTCCCCTTCACCCCCCCCCATCCTTTCCCAACAGCCATCGTTTTCTCCAGAGTATTTTTATTGTTTTTCTCCAGAGTATTTTTTAAATGTCTATGAATATATAGCCTTAATGTTCACATGTTTTAAAACACTAAACCTAGCATATCAAAGGGAGAATTTTGTACCTAACAAAATATAGACTATGTTGGAGATCAGTGCATATCAGTCCATAGGGAGCTTCCTTAGCTTGTGAAAATGCAGAGAATCCCATGAATGGATGTACAGTAGCTTGGACATTGAGGTGGTTTTCAATCCTTTGGAATTATAAATGGTGTGTGATAAAGAACCATCTACATATTCTTTTCACATGCGTATATCTGTGGGATTCATTCCAGAAGTGGGTATCCTGAATCCCTGAAGTCCTGAGATACACATTCCTCCTGAGACAATTGCCAAGAGGCTGAAAGATGACCCTTATTAAGGTTAGGTCTGCAAGGTCTGACACTTAAGTTCGTGAACTCATCCTAGAAAAAGTGCTACATACCAAATTGCTGAATATCACTATGGTCACCTTCAAAGTACTCGCCTTGGGAAGCTATGCACTGATGCCAATGTCTAGTCCACCTTTCAAAGCAATTTTGGAACTCTTTTTCTGGAACGGCCATCAGCGCTGTCATATTACCCTTGATGTCCTGAATGTCATCCAAATGTCTTCCTTTCAATATTTCCTTTATCTTTGGGTAAAGAAAAAAGTCATTGGGAGCCAGATCAGGTGAGTAGGGAGGGTGTTGCAATACAGTTATTTGTTTACGGGTAAAAAACTCCCTCTCAGACAGTGTGAGCTGGTGCATTGTCGTGATGCAAGAGCCATGAATCGTTGGCGAAAAGTTCAGGTTGTCTAACTTTTTCATGCAACCTTTTCAGCACTTCCAAATACGAAACTTGGTTAACTGTTTGTCCAGTTGGTTCAAATTCATAATGAATAATCCCTTTGATATCAAAAAAGTTTAGCAACATTCTTGCAACAAGTTTGCGAACTTAATTGTCCAACCTCGCATTCGGCGGCAAAGCTCCTGGTCAGCCTGAATGATCAGTCCCTCCTACCAGACACGTGACCTGTGCACCTCTTCCGATGAGAAGGTAAGGAGAAGGCAGAATGGGCAGGTTGCTGGAGAGGACGTGTTTTCCCCAAAATCTGTTTCTACTTTGTTACCCCCATGACCAGACTGCAAAGTTAGAAGGCTCTAGAATGGTTAGGATAAGCTGTTTACCGTGATGGTCCCTCTCAGCCTCCTCTGGGTGGTCTCTGAAAGCCACATTGTAGGAAGGTTGGGAGCACAGAGCATGGATGCAATAGAGGAGCCACTTTCATTGGGGGCCTCGGTTTGTTTTTATCTGTAGAATGAAAACATGGGGACGAAACTCTGTTGAGAGAGGACCCTTCCCCTTCTTCATCAACAGGTGTCTGCACACGGGCACATGTAGGATTCCATCTGAAGGGAGTGTCCCACTGCTTAAGAAAAAGGAGCAGAGGAGGAAGAGAAAGACAGGAGGAATAAAGACGGGAAGAGGGGGAGTAAGGAAAGCACTGCGTGAACAACCTCTAGGTCCAGATCGGTCACAGGAATGGAGAGGAGGCCACCGTGAGCAGGTTCTCTGGCAGGGGACAACTGTCTCTGTTTCATTTCATTTTTAATGTTGCGATATGGTTTGTATACATAACATGCAGTTCTTTGAGTTTTGACAAATTCATGGTCATGCAACCATCAGCTCACCTAGACACAGAACAGACTTATTACCCCCCAAACCCCTCAATGAGAGGTTTCTGCCCCAATAGTCTTGCCTATTCCAGGATGTCATAGGTATGGGATCCTGCAGTGTGAAAGATTTTCCTTTTCTTTTTTTATTGAGGTGCAATTAACCCTTTGAATCTGGCTTCTTTCGTAATGCACTTGAGATTGAGCACTTTTGTTACGTGTCTCTGTAGTTTGTTCCTTTGTGTTGCTGAGTAGTGTTCCTTTGTACGGATAAGCCAGTTTGTTTATTCCTTCTCCAGTTACAGGACCTGTGGGTGGTCTCTGGTCTTTGGCGGTTATGAATAAGGGCAGGATAAGCGTTTGCGTCTGGGGTTTGGTATGAACATAAAGTAAACCTTTGTGCTGGGTTGTATGGAAAGCGAGTCAGGGGTGGGACATGGAGTAAGGCTGCAGTTGGTCGTGTTAATTTGGATGATGGAGGGGACAGAACACATATGTAATTAAGTGTCAGCAAGCCCGTGAGAACATACCACGTGGAAGATGAGCCTCCAGAGAGGACATCGGAACTTCCTGACACCGGAGCAATTGTTCAGGACGAGGCACACACATTTCTTTACTGCTTTCTCAGCAGGGGTGGTGGTGGGGAGGGTACGAGGCTCCTGGGGCCTCTGCTTACCTTACTATCCACTCACTTCACCAGTCATGAAAAAATTTTCATGCTATTTTACTCATGTACACATTGTTGTAAAAATATTCAAACAATACAGAATAGAAAGTGTCCGTTCCCACCCGTCACACACACCTACCCACAATCCTGTTAGCACGGTGAGGTGATCCCTGCACACAACTGTCTCTGTTTTTGTACATGCACACACATGCTGTTTCTATGGATATAGCTTTATTTTCATTTTAACTTCTATTAATGAGGTGCGATGATATGTGTCTCTCAGCCGGTATGTTTAGTGTTTGGACCTAAATATTTTTTTGGCGATCTGATCTCTGCTGTCAGGACACACAGATCTGCCTCATTCTTTCTAACCTGCTGCATAACACCTTCTATTATAGACGTAGCATCCGTTATTTACAAGCATCCTTCCTTTTAGTGCTCATTTCTATTGTGCTTCACAGATACTGCGTGTTGTTTTTTTAATAAATTGAAGGTTTTTGCAATGCTGCATGAAGCAAGTCTGTTGGCACCATTTTTCAAACAGACTCAGATGATGGTTAGCATTTTTTAGCCATTAGTATTTCTTAAATTAAGGTATGTACATCCTTTAGACATAATGCTATTGCAATTTGATAGGCTACATGATAGTACAGACATAACTTGTACATGCACCGGAAACCAAAAAAATCCATGTGACTCGCTTTATTGTGATATTCGCCTTGTTGGGTGACCTGGACCCGAACCCCAGTGCTCTGAGCTGTGCCTGTAGCTCCTTTCCTAGTCACGGCCAGTTTGATTTATTTCTAAGTTTCACTATTATGTAAAATGTTGCGGCAGATAACTTTTTACATACCTCTTTTTGCACTTGTGATTATATTCTCTTACATTCACACCAGAAAGGATTGAGTGATTTGCAGGAAGGGGATGCACATTTAATATTTTGAGAAATCTGGACAGATTGGTTTCCTAAAAGGATGCACTGATTTATATTTCCGCCAACAGTGTAGAGACTGCCCATTTTCTCACAACCTGATTGCCATTGGAAATGACCAATCTTTCAAATTTTTATTAGTTTAATGGGTGAAAAAAATGATCCCCCCCATTATTTTCATTTGCATTTTCCCATTTACTGATACCATTGATTCTACCTTCATATATGCGATTTTGGGGTGTTTCCTTGGATTGAAGTTTCTATCCTTTTCTGTTTCTTCTATCGAGTAGTTGCCCTTTTCTTTGATTTTACAAGTGCTTCGTACATTCTGGATATTAATTTTTGTATAACGTCATTTTTTTCTATCCTGTCACATTTTAAAAACGTAGTTTATAGTATCTTTCATCTTACATAAGAATTGTTTTTTTTTAAAGTGGGAAACCTATCAGTCTTTTCTTCTTTGTTTTCTTTTTTTTTTTTAATTAAATTTATTGTATTACATCATCTATAAATCCCATTGTGTGTTCGTCACCCAGAGTCAGTTCTCCTTCCATCACCATATATTCGATCCCCCTTACCCTCACGGATTCCCACCAGTGCGCCTGAGCTCACCTTGGGGAGTCCAGTTAGAGAGCCAGTGAGACCAGACCCAGGGTCCAGTATGGGGAGGGCAGAGTCCTGCTCTGCGCCTGGGTCCAGTGACAGAGATTTGCTCAGACTCCCTCCTCTGCCCCATCCCTGGGGCAGGAGCCTGGAATACAAGGTCAGGGACCCTGCAGGGCTGGGGGAGGGGCTGGCTCCTGTGTGCCCAGGCCTGGAACATGCCTCCTGGTGGGCCCTCTGGCTGCAAGGCCACTGCTCCCTCCTCACCCCTCCTGTCCTCTACCTTCTTTCTGGTCCTCTTCCCCAACCCCTCATCTGAAGCCAAGGGCCTGGTGGAGGGGGTGTTAGCAGCACCAGTAAGAGCAAAGGTCCTCCCAACCAAGCTACCCTCTCCTTGAGCTCTCGGATGGGGGTGGGGGGGCTAAGGAAATGAGGTGGTCCCTGGGCAATGGGCTCTGTTCTTGGGCCCCTGATCGACGCCTGTGTGGATGAAGGTCCCACACAACTCACTGTGAAGGGGCAGTGATGGCAGAGGAAGCCCTGGGGACGGTAGTTAGAGGGGAGCCCAACCCACCCACTCATTCCTGATAGCAGAAAGTCTGGAATAAAGAACTGGGATGAAGTGGGAACAGAAGCCCATCGGCCTAGGGGAAAACGGATTCTGGGATTGGCGACTGGGTTGTGAAGTCTTCTGGCTCAGGACTAGACAGACCTGCCACCCGGCTGTATCGAGTGTCTGTGGAGGTGTCACTGAGTCCGGGAGGAGCACTTGAATAGGAGTCAGGAGGCCTGGGCCCCCCTCTGAGCATCTCTACCTCTGTGCCCAGGCCCTCTCTACCTCTCAGCCTCCTCAAGTGTGGACATAGTCACCGTCTTGAAGCGGCTTATATCTCTGATATCCACACCGTTTCTCACACGTCTGGGGCTGATAGGGAAGGAGACACCTCATGGGGAATTTTAGGGACATCCCTGTCCTTCCTGGTTCTGTGGCAGAGCCAGCCTCTAGGTATTTACCCACTGCCTCAAGGGCTTGGCTAAATACCTTGTATGGACCCCCCTCTGGCTTCTGAGACTGTGAGCTGTCCGCCCACCACTCCCACTGCTCTGCCTTCCCATTGAGACCCCAGACATACCCTGCTCTGGGGTCATCTCTGGAAACGTGATGGGGGCTTTGGAGGATAAAGAGAAGACCATGGCTGCGGGGGGACGGGTGGGAGGACCAGAGGGGAAAGAAGTGGTGTCAGCTCCAAGGAAGTGGGAACTGTCAGTGTCCGTGGCTGGGTCTGCACCCCCACCCAGGGTCCCTGAGGGGAGCCGTGTCTCCAGCAGGGGAAAGAGAAGGGCTATAGCTGGGAGATGCCTGGAGGACAGGGTACCTGAGGGCCGAGGGCTTCCCTGGGCAGTCTCCCTGGAGAGAGAGACCTCATTGTACACGTAGGTATGATCGTGTCCCCCAGGGGCCCTCACTCTGAGGCTTCCCAGAATGAGGACCAGCAACAACCCATGTGGCCAGCCTGGGGGAGGTCCTTGGGACAGTTGGCGAAAATTCTAGTGCTGAGCTACTGAATGTGCGATCTACCGGCTGGTGCTGGGAGTAAGGATTTTGAAACTTCTGTATCAGTTTGACTTTGCCTGAAGGTCCAAGCATGTGGTTAGTAAATTTGTTTTGTGTAGTTGAACAGGGTGTAGACCAGTCGGTGTTGTCAAATGTCACGGATTGCTACATATGGCGCCAGCTTTGTGCTAGCAACATGCAATAGGACTATGTTCCAGGTGTGACACTGTATAGTGACTTGGGCGACTATAACCCAAAAATGTAGAAACACCTGGAAAAGTTATTTTTATCATTTGTTATTTTTATAATCATTTTCACTTTCAATCTTACCTGTTCTTTTTTTAAAATTTTGACTTGAACATGATTAAGTCATTTAGAGTAGTGATTAGCTCTTTCAAGTACTAGTTCACAGATTGCAAAACCAAAGTCACTGAACTTTTTGTCAAGAAAAGACATCTTTTCTGAATGTAGCAGTAATAATAAGGCAAATGATAATAGTGGAATCGATTCCAAAAGCACTGTTCTCTCTGAAACCATTCCAAAGGGTTTGTACTAGTTTTATTTGAGAATGTAATCCCTCTTTGAGATGGGCAGAATAATACACCCCCCCCACCACCTTCAATGTCCACATCCTAAGCCCAGGAACCTATGAATATGTCACCTTACGTGGCAAAAGGGACTTTTCAGATGTCATAAGGTGAAAGACCTTGAGATGGGGGATTATCTGGGTGAGACCAATCTTCCATATTTGAAAGCAGGGACTGTTCCCCAACTATAGTCAGAGAGAGATGCCAGCGAAAAGGACCTCTGGCTTTAAAGATGGAGGAAGGGGGCCACTGCCGAGGAATATGGCAGACGCTAGAAGCGGGGGAAGCTCTCAGTACACAGCCAGCAAAACAACAGGGCATCGGTCTAGTAGCTACAAGGAACTGAATTCTACCTGACATCTGAATGAGCACTAAATGGATTTTCTCTAAGAGCCTCCAGGAAGACACACAGCTGCTGACACTTGATTTAATCCAGTGAGACCCATACTGGCTTCTGACTTACAGAATTGCATTGCTTTAAACCACTGCATGTGTCGTAATTTGTTATGGCAGCACTAGGAAACTATGACGCTCATATAGAGAGTGAGAGTTTTGTAGTGACCAGTGATGGTGTAATCCTAATACCCAGTGAGTTATTTGTTGAGCTGTACTGGCTAATGAAGCAAATCCATCACAAAAACAAGTGGCATTTACATACCAAACATAAAAACACAAGTTCAAAATAAACTAATTTTTTTTGAAAGTCAAAGAGTATTGAGTTAACAAGCTTGAGAGCAATCAGTATTTCACATACAAACGCTAGTGTGCTGTGGGCTTCTTGTGAAGTAACACTCTGTGTTGCTAACACTAAAAATCTATCTGCAATTGTCAAAATATTGAAAAATTGTCAAAATATTGAAAAACTACAACAGAGATGTTTGCTTCACAGGGTTGGTTAACCTGTGGCAAGAAAGAAAGCTTAAGCATCCCCTTCCATCGAATCTTTAGCTCTGTGTGTCCAGAAATATCTAATGGCGTGAAAGACCAATCCCAGAACGAGTAAAGCGAGCAAAATAGTTTTCATGGGAACTTGAACAATGCACATATATTGTTGGCATAAGCTGTTCTTGTGCTACATGCACAATTTGAACATGATGCTATGAAGGAATTCTTCTGTATCTTTTAACTTCATTGCCCAAACCACAACTAGCTCTGAACTGTACAGAGCTACGAAGGATCAAATTATCAACAAATGGTTTGGGGTTTAAGATTTATGTTTGGGGTTTAAGGAGTACCGTGTTTCCCCGAAAATAAGACCTAGCTGGACAATCAGCTCTAAGGTGTCTTTTGGAGCAAAAATTAATATAAGACCCGGTCTCATGTTACAATAATGTAAGACCGGCTCTTTAATATAATGTAATGTAATGTAATGTAATGTAATGTAATGTAATGTAATATAATATAATACCGGGTCTTATATTAATTTTTGCTCCAAAAGACACCTTACAGCTGATTGTCCAGCTAGGTCTTAGTTTTGGGGAAACACGGTATGTTCTGATGGCTGCAGCTGCTACATCGGGAAAACGTTCTAGACCAGTCAGTCACTCAGATTAGGGAGACTTGTGCCAGAGTGTAAATCAATGCACCGCTTCCTTCATGAAGAAACTCTCACGATGACAAAAATATCAGCTGAACTGAACAGTATGCTTATCGATGTGGAGAATTATGAATTACCTAAAGATGAATGTATTGAATTTGAAATAATTCCCTTCATTATGCGATAAAATGGAAACAGCGTAAAGAGTTGTTTTTACACGCCCAGTTGCAATGATTACTGAGGGGGACAGTTCTGTTGAGAATGTTTGATCTATAGGAAGAACTCTTAATGTTTTGGCAACATAGAGATGAGTCTAGTGACGATGTGAATTGCACAGTCAGACTTGTTTATAAGACAGCCTTGACGTTAACGTTTCCATGCGACATGTTTTTCACTGGCAAATAAAATCTAAGAGCAACAGCAAAAGATAGAAACTTAGAATAGTTTCTGTAAATTGTTATGACATGTTCTTAATTTAATAACAATTGTCACCAAAACAAGTGATAATCTTGACATTGCATATTTATAAAAATGCTCACAGAAAAACTTTAATAATTTGATAGGATGTTTCAGATTTTATTTTCTGTCAAAAGAGGCTATATGCATTGGAAATTCATAGATCCAGAATCCATTTTTTCATCCAAAGATAATTTGAGTATAACTATAAATTTATAAGATAGTATTTTGGAACTAGCTGCTAGTGGAGGATTGAACATGCGTTTTGAAAATCCAGCATCACTTGCTTCCTCTTGTAAAAATTAAAAATAAAAATATTGAGCTTGTTGAAATTGTTTTAAAATTCCTTCTTGTATTTTTGTCAACATAACTCTGTGAGACCAGTTTTCTACTATGAGTGTTATTAAAATAAAGCAGCAAAACAATTTCTTTATACATTTCCCCTAAGAGTGATGGTGTCATTAATATTACTTAGATTAGGTAAGTTAATACATAAGAAGAATAATCATTATATGACTAGGAAACCAGAAGGAACCAAAAGGGAGCCAGGGGACCCCAGGGAAAGGGGCTCACCCGGAGACACTGCCAGAGAGAACCTTTTGGACTGAGAGACAGAATTGCTGGAAGGGTGGTAGATTCTACACCAGTCGTATCCTGCACCCTCCCTCAGATCAGTCCTGGTGACAATGAAGAATCCCGCACCAGGGTTGTCTCAGACTGAACGCGAGGTGCTGAGTCAGTGTGTGGGGCCTGGAGCTGGACACTGACCTGGCGCATATGAGCACTAATACCTCCTTACACCAGCCTTTCTTCTCGTAGGGTCAGCCCTTGGGTGGGGACTGGCACCTCAGAGAGAGGGTCAGCCCCACCAGGCTCTGCCAGTGCTGAGTGTGTGATACTGCCCTCGAGCCTGGGGAACAGACTGCAGGTCAGGGCCATGCCAGGACTTGCCCTCCGTCCCCAGAGGCACTTGCTCTGTACCCTGCTGTCCCAACAGTCCCTGTCACACCCATTCCCCTCCTCCCCATGCCCTTCCTTTCCTCCTCACCTGGGAGCATAGATCAGCCTCAGTAGACTTGGGGCTCTGCAGGCCATACCTATTTCCTGGCGTGCTGGTGGGAGGGGATACGGGGGGTGCCTGGGAAGAGGGAACGGGGCACTGGACCTTATTCTGCTTGGCTCCTCCAGCACCTCTGAGATAGACAAAACGGACAAAGCTAAGGCCTGGGTTACAACGTGGGAGAGCACGGAGGGCCGATTCTGTGGGCAGAGAGAAGCAGGACCTCCAGCTGCAGGTTTTGACCGGGCCCTGCTCGGTGGCGCTCAGCTCCAGGTCTGGGAGAGGCTGCAACTCTCCTCTGTGCCCAGCTGCGCCTTCCCCACTCAGACCTCTTCTGGGGAGGAGCTGAGACGGCCAGGAGGAACCTGTGGTCAAGTAGCAGACGGCTTGTTTTTTCTCTCTTTCTGTGCACCGCCTCTGCTTTGTTGGGCTCTGGCTCTCTCTCCTACCCCCCCCCCCCCAAGGAGAGTCACGCTGAAAGTGGGTGACAAGCTCAAGGGTACTTAGAGGTCTGAGAGAGAGGCCTAAGCCCCACTGGTCCCAGAGGTGGTCAGAAACTTCATGTTGGGGGCCTGCCTGGTATGTCAGTGATGTGTTTCCACCTGGGGAGGTTTTGTGGGTGCTGAAGGCAGAAGGAGAGAGGAAGTGGAGATTAAATTCTAGGAAGGAAGTGTAGGGAGGGGGAGAGGAGAGCTAGGAGCAAAGAGAGCAGGGTCCTCAGAGGGGGTGGTGGGAGGGATGGATCAATGGCAGGGGGAGGTGAGGGGGACGGGAGCACAGGAGCAGGGACCTGGCATCATCTCTGTACCCTCAGCTCCCACCATCTAAGGACACTAGAGAAATATTTGTGTAATTAACATACAAACACACAGATGAAAGACTCTAACATCTCTTTCTTTAGTGAATGCTGGCACTTTTAAGATTTAATTTCTAAGAGATGGAATTTCCAAAGCAAAAGATTTTTTTATATATAAAATATATATACCCAATAATATACTTCATTTATTCAGTAAATATATATTACTCGATAAATACTTTAATAATATACACTTACATATTTATATACTTAGTATATTTATGTGAAGTCTGATAATTACGTTCATGAACTTGTTGCAACATTCTTTTCTATCAGAGGGAGTATGCATTATGAATTTGTACCAACTGGACAACTAGTTAACCAAGTTCATTATTTGGAAGTGCTGAAAAGGCTGCCTGAAAAAGTTAGATGACCTGAAGTTTTCACCAACAATTTATGGCTCTTGCATCACGACAATGCACCAGCTCACACGGCACTGTCTGTGAGGGAGTTTTTAGCCAGTAAACAAATAACTGGATTGGAACACCCTCCCTACTCACCTGATCTGGTCCCCAATGACTTCTTTTTTAACCTGAAGATAAAGGAAATATTGAAAGGAAGACACTTTGATGACATTCAGGATATCAAGGGTAATACGATGACAGCTCTGATGGCCATTCTAGAAAAAGTTCCAAAATTGCTTTGAAGGGTGGACTAGGCACTGTCGTTGGTGCATAGCTTCCCAAGGGGAGTACTTGGAAGGTGACCATAGTGATATTCAGCAATAAGGTATGTAACACTTTTTCTAGGATGAGTTTGCGAACTTAACTGTCAGATCTCGTATACATTTAAATATATACTTATATATGGAGGGTGCCAAAAAATGCATAGGTTTTAAGAGATATAGTTATCTACGTATGCTTTTCGAAGTTGAATTGAATTACTGTAGCAATGTGGAGTATGACGTTTGCTCAAAAGATGGCTTTAATCAAATGAATGCTAGCGTTGTTTATTATATTACAATTTTAATTGTTTCTTCCTTTCTTAAAATGCATATACACTTTTTATTTAAGACTTTATTGGGAAAGGAGAACAGGACTTTTATTGGGGAACAGTGTGTACTACCAGGACCTTTTCTAGTGGTGAGGGCGCCATTCAGCTTAGTTGTGAGGGCACAGCTTAGCTCCAGGTCCAGCAGGCAACCTTGTGGTTGAGAGGACGCCCTCCAACCAACTGAGCCATCCGGGAGCTCAGCGGCAGCTCAGCTCAAGGTGCCATGTTCAATCTTAGTTGCAGGGGGCGGAGCCCACCACCCCTTGCGGGACTCGAAGAGTTGAACTGACATCCTTGTGGTTGAGAACCCACTGGCCCATGTGGGAATCGAACTGGCAGCCTTCGGCATTGTGGGTGCTGAAGGCGGGAGGATAGCATGGAGCTCCAACCGCCTGAGCCACTGGGCTGGCCCCTGTATACATTTTTAGGCACCCTCTGTATTTAATAAACATATACTTATAGGTATATATGTATTTAGAGAGGAAATTAGGTGCCGTGTGTGATTCCAGCGGCGGCCAGTCTAATGCCTGCCCAGGGAGCTGTGTGTGCGGTTAGACTCAATGGGAAACTATCAAGGAGACTCGATTCTAAGTCTATTGCTTTGCCCCTCTTCCCCCAACCCCGACTCCTCCTCCTCACTCTGCCTCAGTGAAGTGTTCTCCTCACCATAAGAGTGAGCAGAGCCCGAGGATAAGGGCAAAGAGACAGACAAAAGGAGGACGGATGCTAGAGGGACATCCACTATCAGTGTCCAAAGGACCACAGGTGGGAAAGCAGGATTGCGTTTCAGAGCTAGAAGAAAACTCGGGACAGTGCCAACCAGCCACAGGCACGTTTACAAAGCGTGTCCTCTCTCGGGGCCCTAAACAAGTTTGTGAGGGAACCGAGGCTCAGACTCCTGGTGACTTGCTCATCGTCACACAGGGAGGTGGCGAGTTACCAGACAGGCCTCCTGACTTCTGATCGGGGCCTTTCAGATGAAGCTTGTCTGGCCGGCCGACAGGACAGGAAACCAACCTGCACACACAAGAAGCAGAGGTGAGCTCCTGCGGGTTTCCTGGCCTTCACCTGGACCTGGGGGTCCCCTCTCTGACCCTAATTACACACCAAATGGTGGGAGGGAACCCTCTGGGGGGAGGAAGGTGGCCCTAGCCCCAACTGGCATAGAGGTGTGTCACTGGGTGTGAGGGTGTGGAGCAACTGGTTTCCCACGCCAATTTTCCTCTGGTCTGGCCACTGCCGACCCCTGGGAAGGGACGCCTCCTCTCCGAAGGCCCCCAAGGTCACTCTTGGCCACATTCCATGATCTCTGTGTCCCTCTAGCCTATGATCGGCTCTGAGTTGTTCTTGGCTGTGTTGGTCCTCGTTCCCCAGGGGACAGGAAGCTCTCAGAAGGTGGGACCCGCCCCTTTCTCTGCACGGTGGCCTCCCCACCAGTGTGAGTGGGGTGAGCACCCTCGACATAGAGTTGAGGTCTCCGCACCCCAGATGAGCACTCTGCTGGAGCCTTCTGGACCCTGGCTTTCCTTTGCAGCTGGGACCTGGAGCCCCAAATATGGGAGCTGGAGGGAGGGGCCCTAGGCCTAGGGTAGGGTTAGCTCCCAGGGGGCTCACAACAGCCCCTGTCACAGTACAAACTTTTGCAGGAGGGGCTGGGGCATGTCACTATGGTGGGATTTGGAGGTCCTTCAGAAGTGTCCTCAAGAGGTGGGGGCAAGGAGTCCCTGTCACGTTAGGAGGGCAGGACACTGCCCTGAAGGCATGGGGTTGGGGGCTCTGCCCACCGTCTGAGAAGGCCTCCCCGGAGCGTCGGCAGCTTCTTCTCCTGACCTCACTGTTATGCTCACAGTTACTTGGAGAAGTTGCTGGGAGAAGCTGATGACATCGTGCTCCCAGGGCATCCCTTCCTCTCCTCCACTCCCAGAATAGATCTGGGTGCAGATTAGAGCTCAGTGTCTCTGCCTGTAAAATGGACATATTATTCTCTCATCTATTCTCTCTCATCTATTTTGGGTTACGCAGTTTCCTCCCTTGGGGCTTCTTGTCTGTGCTCCCTGCGCTGGGGAATCTGCAGGAGATCTTGGCAGCCCAGGGCATCCAAGCTGACTGGGTCCAGGCTCCTTTCTCTCGTCTGCTCCATAACACACATGGGTGTCCAATTCACAGGCACTGATCAGAAGCACCTCTGATTTCATTCCAATGGGCCTGACCCCACAGCTCCTAACTCAGCATTGGTTCAGTGTCTTCTATATCCTGGGCGAAGCTGGGTGCTTTGTACTCCTCTCTGTTTAATTCTTCTGAGTGTTCTGTAAGGTGGACACTGTCAGCTCCATTGTTACCAGTGAGGAAACTGATGGGACATGTGCCCCAGGTCACGTGATGAAGTGTCTCCTTCAGGGTCTGTGCTCACCAGCACCAGGCTCCAGGGGGGGCCTCATGGTGGGGGTTCAGACTAGGTGGACAGGATGGGCCCTGTTCATAGCAGAGCTGCAGGACCAGGCTGGGGAGCCTGGACTTCATGGGCAAGCAGTCAGAAGTCATTGTGCTTCCTGAGGACGGAGAGGTGAGACCTGTGTTTAAGGGAGCCCTGCACTGGGGGGAGGGACTGCATGCTGGGACCGCCATCAGGCACCCCTCACTGTCTCTGATGAGGGCCTGGGGAGGAGGCGGTGGGGAGTCCAGGGACCTGAGCTGGACACATCTGCAGGACATGGGGACAGCGAATAAATGCGATAAAGGACTGAGGTATATACGCGCAGGTTCGTTTTGTTCGTTTGTTTTGGAATGTGTGGTAAGACATACAGGTTCTACCTCAATCGGCCAAAATTTCCTACATGTCGTATTGTACAGTCCAGTTTCAAGAATTTTTTGCCATGGAATGATTAGAGTGTCTGTCTATTTTGTCTACATGGGCCTGTTTGTGGCATGTTTTGGGGGACGAGGGTGTATAAGGATTCCAGAGGTCTCAATTAATGAATTGAATTTCTGTCTTGATTTCAATTAAAGGAGCCCATTTCACTCTCCTACACAGTGAAGCCACCCATCTAAAGCCAGGCATGGATAGGAAGAGAGAGGAGCATTCCTACAGTAGGTCAACATCAGTTAGGGTGTCCACATTTCACTGTTACTTTTCTTAATCGTATCTGCCACTTTGAGCCAAGCTCAGCTGAGCCCGGCCTAGAACAGCTGACCCTCAGCCAAGCCACAGATGCATGAGCAAGAATAAATGAAAGTTGTTTCAAGTTCTGAGTTTTGGGGTGGCTCGTTATGCAGCATTATCGTAGCAATAGCTGACTGAGAGACCATAGCAGTTTATCAGTTAATCCTAGGTTCACTTGGGAGTAAGAAAGAATTAAAAAAAAAAAATAGGTTAAACAACACAGTATATTTCTTTCTCAAAAATGTTCAGAGGTAAGGAACCTAAGGCTAGCAAGTTAGCTCCAAAATACCAGAGACCCAGAATCTTTCCATCCTATTAATCCACTATGCAGGGCATCCATTCTCAAGGTCACCACACAGCCGCTAGGGCTCTAATTGTCACATGTTCATGTTAGACAGCAGCGTGGAGGAAAAACAAAAAAAGGGAAAGCAGATTGTACCAGTAATGTTTTCACAGTGGACACTTCTGTTCACAAATCATTGTCACATCTTAGTCACATGACTACCCCCATTTCAAGGGAGGCTGAGAAGAATAGCTTTAGTGGGGACACATTGCTACAAAGGTCAATTCAAGGTTCTTTTGCTGGGGGTATCGGGGAGGGAGGAGAAGGTTTTTTGTTTGTTTGTTTGTTTTTACTCTTTTTGGTACTCAAATATTACCCTATCAACTTGCAAAAATTTATCCAACATGCACTATCCGAATTGAAAACCCACTGTGTTGGACGTGCAAGTGTATGCAAGGGAGAGCATTCCGGTTGCCCGTGAACCCCAGTGAGAAGGTGTGGAGTAGCCCGCAGTTGCATCTCAGCTGGTCCCCCAGTGGGATAGATGGATGGGGTACAAGGTTCTGGGGTTCCCAATGTTTAGTTCTGCCAGGCGTCTGGGGCCACAACCAACCAATTCAGACAAAACTCTTAGCAGCTTTAACACATCATTTCGTGTTTATTTACACCATAGTCAGCATTCATTACAGAGTAGAAGGAAAATGTGATTTGTATCCAGTACTATATAAAGACCTTGCGTACTGCTCACAAACCTACCCGCTAAAGAGACTGTTAACAATCACATTACACGGTAGGTGGTATTTTGGTGTTTAACATTGTGCCAGACATTCTCGGGGACTGTGAGAGTGGGAGTAGCTGTGCTCTGTGTCTTTTCAACCACGCACCCTTCAGGACATGACGTCTCTGCTGTCCCTGGGAACCAGAGGATCTTAACCGCTGGTCAGGGCCCCTGAGCCCCAATCAGCCTTCAATCTGTCTTTTTTCTGGGTGGTAAGGGTGAGAGGAAAGCCAAGGGTAGAGGAAGAAGGAGCACAGAGGGGACAGAGTAAGTCATGTTTGGGTGGGGGTGGGGGTGGGCAGGGGGCCCAAGCAGCAGCCAGTGTGACTGGGCCCCAGGGCTGAGCAGGGCTGGGGCCCCTGCAGGGCAGTGATGCTCCCAGCAGTTGGGGCTTCCCCAGGGAGCCCCACTCTTCCTCTGCCCACAGAACCCACACTGCAAGCCTCACATTTATGCAACGAAGGCCTTGCCTTTCTCGGTCTTGAGAGGAATCTTCCCAGGGTCGTTCAGACTCCACTGTACACACCCCAGCAGAGAAGGCGACATGGCCCTGGAGGCCTCACATCTGTCACTGGTCCTGCTGGTGCTCCTGGCCTCAGGTGAGTGGACAGACTGAGGGGCAAGAGGAGGTAAGGAGAGGTGTGACGGGATGAGAGGAAGCAGGTGAGCAGGTGTGGTGCTGAGGCTGGAGGGCCGTGGAGGGTCAGGTATACAATGAGGGGGACGCCCCCTCCATCAGCCTGACCTGACGGCTTCCTCTGCAGTTTCCTGGATGCAGAGACCAGAGACGGAGAGGCTCAGAACAGTGGGGCAGACACTCTCCGAGACCTGCAAATACTCCCCCGAAGAGGAAATTCATATAAATCCCAAATCTGGTATAGGAAAAAGGCGGATAAGCATATCCGCTTAGTCTCTAAATCCAAGCCCATGACCTTGGCCCAGAACTCTCGATATGTGATCTGGGATGACTTTGGCTCTGTTGTCATGAATGTCCCCATGGCTGAGCTCAAAGAGGAGGACTCGGGAAGCTACCTGTGTGCAACCAGGGGGGGCTCCAAAAGTGGCTTTATTCCGTACAAACATATCCGCCTGGTGGTGACTTCAGGTGAGCACTTTGCTGAGGGAAGGGGCCTTTCTGGGCCAAGGACATAAAGCCACTCGTCCCCTACCCAGCCTCCTTCACCCCACATCCTACCAGCTCTCTGCTCCCTCCCATATTGACTGCACGATTGGCTCTCCAGTCCCCAAATTCAGGCTGTCACGTCCTTCCTTGGGTGTTCTGCCCTGAAAAGTGGAAGCTACAGTCAGGGCCCACTGCGTGGAGAACCCCAGTCCATATTCTGGCTCAGGCACACCCTCACCCCCACCCTGGAACTGGCCATCCTGTGTGGGCATAGGTGTCTGTGTGGGACCCTGTGGTCTTGGTCTCCCCCAGAATGGACAGGCTGGTTTTTCTGGATGTGGGTCTGAGGCAAGATCAGAAGGGGTCAGGGGGTTTTGGATGGTGAAGGTACCAGGTCTTTGGGACAAGCAGCCTGTGCTGACTCCACGGGAGACCTCCTGAGCTCAGAAGACCCAGGGTCAGGCCTCTATCTCTGCCCAGCACCGGCCCCCACCCTCCAGTCCTGTCTTTCTCTCCAGCAGCTCTGGGAAAAGCTCCCTCCCCTGGGGCCCCAGTCAGCCCTGGCCTGAGGGACTCTGAGGGGCTGGTTCTGCCCCCACTTCCTCTCAGGACTCCCCAGCACCTCTGGGTGGTCCGTATCCAGGTTTGTCTATTGCAGATCTGGGAGTTCTCTCCCTCTGTTCTTCCCTTGGGACCCAGAGCTCTGTGCTGTGGCCCCTCTGACAGTGTCACCCAGAGAAATGAGAACTCTGGTCATTTGTTTTTTTTCCTGGACAACCTCTCCCTCTACCCAGGGTGACTGGGTCCCAGTGATCTTGTTCTAGGAGGTCCCTCTGGCTGACCTGAGTGAGCTCAGGGTGGGTCTGGCTTACACACAGGCTCCATGCTCGGTGCAAGGGCTGCGCCCCCAACCTGGATCCTCCCTCTATTCTCCCTCAGTGGGACCAAACTTCTTTCTCCCTCCCTGTTTGCCTGCTAACAGTTTCCTGGTGCTTCTGTCTGTCGTGTGGACTTCTCATGACCAAGGTCCTGGTGCTGACAGCCCCCCTCATGCTCCTGACCTGTGGACCCCGGGAGGTGGGGCCTGGGCTGGCTTGGGGTCAATGGAGCAGGGGGAAGCTTCTCTCCTGCAGGAGGGGTTGCAGGATAGGAGCAGCCAGGAATCACACAGATGGATTATATCAATTGTAATTTACATCAATTTAAATTGTCTTTTACCCCCGCCTGTCTCTCCACACTCGGTTGGTTATTACAAAGCACCATTTCCTTTGACCTTCACATGCATGCCCTAGGGTCATATCCACCCACAGTAGCTGGGTTGCCCGGTTTTGAAGCTGGCCTCAGGCGTCTCCCATAACTAATCCTCAGGTTGCACGTGGACATACTGAGACACACACACACACTTACAGAGATTCATTCCCTCCATCAGAAACCAGACCTGCTCATACAGAAGTCCCCTCTTAGGGGCCCCCAAACCTGGGGGACGGGCACAGCCTCATGTGCTAGACCTCCCACCCCAGGACTTTGTATCATTCTACGTTCTGAGGGGAGCAAGTGGGGGCACAGGAAGAAGATGACAGAACCTGGTGAGGAGGGACTTTAAGGGATGAGAAGGGACTGGGGTCGGAAAAGGGTCAGATGAGAGAAGGCGTGGCACTGTCAGGGAACGTGCTTCGTGCCCTGAAATGCCCCTCTTCCCTCCCCCTCCTCCGGAAGACCCCTCCCAGCACCTGAATCCACTACTGTGATGGCGCTTCTACCCCAAAGCTGAGAACCCCCAGATTGCGTTCTCCAGCTCCATGTCCCCAAAGCGTGGACCCACCACCTCTGGGGCTCTCCCTGTGCATCTGGGCCCCCCTCTCCCACCCGGCGCCCCCAAGCAGGACCAAATCACCTGGCAGATACCCTCCCCCTTAACCTGATCTTATCCCTTCCTTGCAGGGTTCCCTATTTTCCTGTCAGCCCACAGATTCGCTGGTCACCCAGGTGGCCCTTGCCCATGTGGTCAGCTTTGGTTCCTCTTCCTCCCATTAAAAGAAATACCCTCAGGTCATGTTATATAAAAATGTGATATTTGGTATTTCTAAAACTGGTATAAATTTAGAAAGTATATGGCAATGAAGGAAAAAAATATTCCCATCCTATATGCAGACAAAAAGGTTAATAGCTTTAGTACATTAACATCTTTTTCTTTTAAATAAATATGAATCAGGCAAGCATTTCCATTTTAAAAAGGGCTGAAAAATATGAACAAGTAATTCATTAAAGAATAAAGAACAAATACTATGTATGAACATGGGTTCAAAATGGCTGATAACCAAAGAGATGCGTAATGAAGTGAGACCCCACGCTTGGCCTATCACTTCAAAGAAGATTAAAATAAATGATAATCATATTCTGAGCTGGAGAGGTGTAGGGAAAAGGGAATTCTCGTGAATTGTTGGGAGGACATAATTTATAGACTCTTCCTGGAGGGCAATGTGGTGATGAATTAAAAGGCAGAAAAAGTAATTTATTCATCCATTCCACTGTTATTGGACATTAGGGTTGTTTCTAATTTGGGGCTGTTGTAAATAGGTTGCCACAAACATTTAAAAAAAGGTGGAAAAGGGAAAACAAACTAAAGAAGCATCTAGCTGGTGAAGCAGCCGGTCTAAAAAATTTTCTAAGTAATTTGACGTGTGTGATGACTGCTGTTGTTTAAAAAGGCAAATAATTGTACAAGACTCAAACAACCAAAGCGGTTCCCTGCGCCACCATTTTAGGCCCCCGCCCCTATTCCCCCTGAAGGAACCCACTTCAGATCTATTTATTCTGAAGTTTGCCTCTATATTTTTGGAAGAGAAAAAATAAAGCTTCTCCTGCCATTTGTTGATTTTCCAGAGTTAGTATTATCCATTAATCCCCTATGAATGAAGATGAGACCTGAGTCATTTAACACATCACTTTTCTACCCACCCCACTCCTCTGTCCCTAAACCCACAGTATAGTCAAATCACAGCTGTCCATAAGACAGATATTCAGATTTTACATTTTATGACCCTGTAAATATTTTTTATAGTCTAGCCATAGAATGATGTACTGCGATTGTGTTTTATTATCCCCCAAATTCTCTTATTTTTCGTTCGTTTTATTTTCTAAGTATTCACCACCAACTCACTTCTGAACTTTCTACCACAAGTATAAATTTCATCTTTGTCGGTTCAAATACATTAAGTCATCATTGGACCCATTCCCTTGAGACCCGGTAGATGTTCCTTGCCTTCTGCCGATGTCTGCACTGGTTTCTGTCTAAGCCCCACTGCACAGCTGTCCTAGGATTCCTTCTCGCCGTCTTCTCAGGCACACCGTTGGACGTGCTCTCTGCTGATTTTTATGACTTTGTCTAGGTTTATACTTCTTTTCATTGGAACATTCTTTCCAATATCTGCCCTTACTTTTGAGAAGTCCTATGCTGTTTTTATTTCCAATCCATTGAGTATGAGATTTTTTCTCCCCTCTCACTCTTGGTCCTTTTAGGATCTCCACGTCCCCCACCCATGTTCTGAAATTCCATGCTGGTGTCATTTTGTCATTTAATGTGCTGAGGACTCAGGAGGCCTCTTCAATCCAGAAAACCATATCCTTAATTCTGAGGCACATATTCTTTATTTCTTTTATAATCTTCCCTTGGTTTTCTGTTGTTTTTTTTTCTCCCCTCTATGGAATTTCTATTATACAAATGTTAGGCTTTATGGACTCATCCTCCAAATTCCTCATTTTTTCTCTTTCACTTGTCATCTTTTTTGTTTACCTTTTATTACAATTTACATACAGTCAAATGCACAGATCTTAAATGTATAATTTGATGGGTTTTGACAAATGCACCTAACCTGCTCCTGTATCAATATATAGAACATAAATTCAGCACCACTTCACCCCCAGAGGCAACCACTACTCTGATTTCTTCCCAATTGTTTCAGCAGCTTTTATGTCTTCTAGAACTTCTTGTGAGCAAAATCATAGAATATGTCCTCTTTTGTGTCTGGCATTTCTCACTCACCACAATGTTGTTGCTTTTTTTAATTTTTAACTTAACATTTAATGAAAACAGAGCATTTAACAGGTTCTATGCACACATGGTTCTAATATTGATTTGCTGTTACCTTATTTTTAAAAAGGGGGCAGTGGGGAGATACAGAGGCTAGGTTGCCCTGGCCCGGATGCGAGTTACACAACTCCGATGTCCTCGAGTCTACAAATTATCAACTGAAACCAATACAGCCTGTTTCTACCTACATATCAAACTTTCTTTTGCCTTTTAAAACTATCATATGGGCACATTCCTGAGGCGAAAGCTTCAGGCCAATGGGTTTTTAAGGGCTGCTTAAGAACCAGAACTAAGGATACAGCCTCTAGTTCAAAATATGCTCTTCCTTCTAAAAATGTGACACAAAGAATAATTTACACCAACTGCTTTTTATTATTGAGTTTCAAAAACCTTTCACAAGATGTTTAAAAAAAAGGAAAAAAAAACAACCAAAAATCTTTACAACCACAGCTAATGCAGTTTTTTCCATGTTCCAGCTCCAAACCCATTGTGTGCAAAGCCCATTTTTCCATGCACCTAAATGATAGATACAGGCTATGAAATTCTTTATTCTATTTGTAGCAGTTTATGCGGGTGCAGCCAAACACAAAACTTCAGGACAAATTGTGCACAACTTTACAATGTGGGATTTGAATTTAAAATATTAAACAAAAAACTCTACACAAAACCGATAAAAATTAAGCACAGATGCCAAGACTGAAACTTAAAACCCATGTGTGAAAGGGGGTCTTGTTTCCTTTCAAGTGCTTTATTTTGCTACAGAACAGTCAAAATGAAGATGTAAAGCTTTGTGGTTAGTTTAAATTATACACTCTGGAGATACTATACCAATTTTAAAAGTTACACATAGATCAACAGATGTCCATCAGTTCATCCCGACTGACCCAGACACTCCAGCTGGATCGCCGAAAACAAACCAGGCAGACGTGGAAAGAAAATCCACTTGTGCAATTTTTCTATAGAGTTTACTGATGGGCACACTGCACCCCCGGCCTGTGATGGCTGCTGCTCTCTTGGTCAGAGCTCTGATTGTAAGCTTCACGCCGCTGGCCACCTCCTGAGCCCCGGGTGCTATCGAATTCCTGAAGCTCTACCTCCTCTGTGTCTCCAATTATGTTGGGAACTTCTGGTCTAGAGGGCAGAAGATCTTCTAGTTCAGAAAGCTTATCTGGGTTGTTCCAGTTGTTTTCAGGAAACTGCACATCAAACTTTATGTCAAGATGACCTTTTTCAAAGGGATTACGATACTGTGGCATTCCTTCACTGCGAACGACATGGACACATCCTCGTTCAATCACTTTGCCTGGGGGGGTACTTTACCACAATCTGACGACCATCAAGGTGCTTAAATGTGAACTGAACTCCACACAGAGCTTCAACAAGTCCTATCTTATATGTCATGTGCAAATCATTCCCATCTCTCTGGAACACCTCATGGTCTTTCTCCTGTAGCAAAAGAACAATGTCTCCTGGTTCCACTCTGGGGGCTTGGTCTGCTTCCCTGTGAATGTGATTCTCTGTCCATGTTTCATGCCTTTGTCCACGTGGACTTCAAGAATCTTGACCTCTTTAATCACCTTCTTCCCTTCACATTTTGTACAGCGGTCCTTTTCATTCATTACCTCTCCTTCTCCGTTATAGTCGGAACAGACAGACTGCATGTGCTGTACCATCCCCGGAGCCAGCTGTCTGATCATGATGCGAACACCTCGACCCCGACAGGCACTACACTTCTGCAGGCTCCAGACTTTCCTCCTTGGCCACTGCATGCACTACAGAGTACATTCTTGCTAAGCTGTAGTTTGGTTGTCTTGACATTATACAGATCTTCTAAAGATACTTTGAGTGGATGCATCATGTCTTCTCTTCTGCCATTTCGACTTCTACTCTGATTGCCCATGAAGCCGAACAACACCCCACCAAAAATGTGAGAGAAAATATCATCCATTCCACCTCCTCTGCCGCTGCCTTTCCGAAGACTTTGTTCACCATATAGTCATGTAACTCACGCTTCTCAGGACTTGATAGTACTTCATATGCAAAACTGATTTCCTTGAATTTGCCACCAGCATTTGGATTCTTATCAGGACAGTATTCCTTGGCTAACTTTCTATGTGCCTTCTTCAGCTCGTTCTCGCTGGTGCGGGTGGGCCGCCCAGGGTGTCATACAGCTTCATGTGGACCACGTTTGCCGTGGTGACCGGCAGACGGAGCACACCTCAGCAGGGTACGCTGCAGCGCAGGCCGAGTCACCACAATGTTTTTGAGGTTCATCCATGCTGTTCCATGTATCAGTTCCTTTTTGTTCCTCAGTAATATTCTTTTGCTAGAATGTACCACATTTGTTTATCAATTTACCTGTCGACATTTGGGTTACCTTCCAACTTGGCTATTTTGAGCAACGCTGCTGTGATCATTCCTGAATAAGTCCTTTAATGGACATACATTGTAATAGTTTGCTAGGACTGCCATAATTAAGTGTCACAGAGTGGATGGCTTAAATAACAAAAGCTTATTTTCTCACAACTCTGGAAGCCAGAAATCCAAGATGAAGGTGTCAGCAGGGCTGGTTTTTGCTGAGTGTCTCTCCTTGGCTTGCAGATGGCTGTCTTCTCCTCCCTGTGCTTTCACTCGGTCTTCCCTCTGTACTTAACTGTGTCCTCATCTCCTCTTCTTATAAGGACACCAGTCATTTGGTTTAGGGCCCACCCTAATGACCTCATTTTAACTTAATTGCCTCTTTAAAGAACTTATCTCCATATACAGTCACATTCTGAGGTACAAGGGGTTAGAACTTGTATGAATTTGAGGGGACTCAATCCAGCCCTTAACAAGCATTTTCCTTTCTCTCGGTTAAATACTTAGATATGAAATTGCTGGGTCATAGGGTACGAGGACCTGAAACTTTATGAGAAATTGCCAGACAAATTTCCAAGTGATGGTATCATTTTAACCACCCTCCGCCCCACCAATGTATGAGAGTTTCTGGTTCCTTTATATCCTTGGCAACATTTGGTATTGACAGTCTTTTTAATGTTGGCTATTCTCACAAATGAGTACAGGACTCTCGCTGTGCTTTGACTTCGCATTCTCCTGATGACTGAGGATGTTGAGCATTTTTTTCTGTGCTTACCAGCCACTACCATATCCTGTCTTAGAGGTGACTGTTCCACCTTTTTGTTTATTTTTATTGGATTATTTTTATTTCTAGGAGTCTTTTAAATATTCTGGATATAAATCCTTTTCCAATTGTTGAATTGCCCATATTTTATCTTTGTGGCTAGACACCATTATTTTCCTAATAGGGTAGACACCATTATTTTCTTAATGGTGTCTTTGGAAGAACAAAAATTTTTGTTTGATGTAGTCCAATTTATATATTTTTAAATGTTTAATGTTTTCTAAGTACCAAGAATCTTTGTCTACCCCAGAGTCATAACAGTATTTGTCTTACGTTTCCTTTTAGAAGCTTTCTAGCTTTCGCTTCTATGTTTAGATCTATAATCAATGTTTCATTAATTTTCATGTATTGAGGTTCATTTTTGCCCCATATGGATATTCAATTGTTTCAGCAGCATTCGTTGAAATATTTTTCTTCTCCATTGAATTGCTTTGGCACTTTTTATTTAAAAAAAAAAATCAATTAAATATATAAGGTAGATCTATTTCTGAACTCTCGATTCAGTTTTACAGATCTATTTGGTTATCGGTTAACTAACACTATACTCTTTTAATCACTGTTGCTTTATATCAAGTCTTAGAATCAGGTAGTGCAAGTTCTCCAATCTTTTCTTTTCCTTCACAGTTTTTTTCTGGTTATTCTAAGTCCTTTGTTTTTCCATAAAATCTTAGAATCAGCTTATCAGTTTCTACAGAGAAATTATTTTTTGGGCATTGTGTTGAACTTATGTACAAATATTAGGAGAATGGGCATCTTAACATTATTGAGTCTTCTGATCCATGAATATGGTATGTCTCTTCATTTAGTTGGTTTCCTGGATTGGTACTTCGTATTTCTCATGTTTTCTATGTTAATTTTCATCTCTTTTTGTTTTTTGTACTTCCCAAAACATTTTGTCAATGTTAACTTCCAACTATTTTATTAAGTTATTTTTTATCTCTATCATATTTTTAATGACAAAAGGTACTATTTGTGTCCTCAGAGGAGTCTCATTTTATAGTATTCTATTCTAGTTTCATAGATGTCTTCTCTTTTCTTTCTAAAGATATGATGTATAGGGCTTTTAAATGGTTTAATTCAGGGCCCTGTTTTATCTATTTCTCTCGTGTCGCTTTATATGTTTAGATTTTTGTGCTACTTATTAGAGGCTTTCCAAACAGGTGTTATTGCACACATTTCATATTATTCTTTCCATTTTTTCTGTATATTTGCAAATTTTTAAACATTCGAAGTTAAAGAAGAATGACTACAGCATAGAAGTGCTTGGAAATTCTCTGTGTGTGTGTGTGTGATTTGCTAAGTGTTGGATTTTACTCTAGAAGAGTTTCTCAACTTGGGTACTATTGACATTTTGGGCCTTTGTTCTAAGGGCTGTCCTGTGCATTGTAGGATGTTTAGTAGCATCCCTGGCTTTTACCACTAGATGCCAGTAGCACCTCCTCGTCGTTTATGACAACCAAAAAACTTTCTAGACACTGACAAATTTCTCCTGGGAGGCAAAGTCATGCCCATTGAGAACCATTGATCTCTTATGTTGGTGTAAAAGTAAGTGCGGTTTAAAAGGTTAAAAATAATAGCAAAAAGCGCAATTACTTTTGCACCAACCTAATAGAATAATCAGGCAAAGCCTCTGTACTTTTTGAAGGATGCGCAGCTCTCAGCATCCCTAGTACTTTTCTCGTCTACTAGTCATTTCCCCCAGAAATGAATCTGCTAACATTCCTATCTGGGGTGTAGACAAGGGATAACGTGGCTACTAATATTCTTAAATCACAGTTGCTGCTGTGGTAAGTAATCATTGATATGGAATAAGAACTTCAGAATATCTCCCAGAATGTGGAAAGAAAAAGTAATTTAATTTTAAAATGATCATCTACAAAACAATAAGGAATAGGGAGACAATAAATGCATGAGTGGTTTTCCTGAAGGACAGGCCAGTAGAATAAAATTAGAATTAATGATTTAAGATGTTGTAGGAGAAAACCTTCCTGAAGTGAAGAAAATCGTGTGTGCTGATTAAAAGGACTTACTGCATCCCAGACAAAATCAATCAGAAGAGATCTATGTCCTATCAGTCAAGATAGGCTCGTTTCTGCTGGAGCTGTTAAGTGGCATCACGTGAAACAAGTTTATTTTTTTCCTGTGCAATGGCTGCTGAAGGGCCAGTCCTTCCAGTACACTGTCCTCCAAGCTCGGTTCTTCAATCTTATGGCCTCTCCAAATCAACAAGTGTTTCTACAGCAAGAGAAGAAAGATAAGCAATTAAATGCTCCCATCCAGAAGTGACACTTCCATTTACATTTCTGTGGACAAAACAAGTCAGACTGTCTTGCCCAATTTCAAGGGGGCTGAGAAATATGATTCTCCTAAGTGTGTAGAAAGAAAGATAATTGAATACAGCCTCTAGGCATAGCTGGCAAAATTTATTCTTCTATGACTATTAAGAAAAAAATCTAAGGGGGATCAAATATATGGTGATGGAAGGAGAACTGACTCTGGGTGGTAAACACACAATGGGATTTATAGATGATGTAATACATAATTGTGCACCTGAAATCTATGTAATTTTACTAACAATTGTCACCCCAATAAATTAAAAAAAAAGAAAATTAAAACATTAAACTCTATAACATTTAAAAAAATCTATAATCATCAATGTTCAAAAGAAGAAAGAAGTTACTTGCAAAGGACTTAAAAAAAAATTTTGGTTTCAAAGTTTCCTACCGCTGCACTAAATGCTACTAACGACAAATTAACCTCTCTTGAGAACAGGGGGAAATATTTTGATCTAGTAATTTTATGCCTCATTAAATTGTCCTAATTTTGTAAAGACAACCCAAAGAGTTTTCATAGGAAAGAACCTAAGGTATTTTTCCTTAAAAATATACATTGAAAATGATCTTCAGTTCACTGAGATAAAGTAAAAAACGAAATGACAAAGCTGTGGTTTAAAACAACAGAGTAAATCAGAAACAAGTCAGACTAAAGATAAGCTCAAGTAACTGCTGTAATTCTGTGTTAAAGATAAAGAAACTTACGTCTGTAATTGTTGCTAGTGCCTAGAAATGTAATTGAGTTTTGCATATTGATCTTGTATTTGGTGACTTGATAGATTCTCCTATTATTTCTAATGCCTTATTGTATATATCTTTGGAGTTTCTTCATATCACCTGCAGACGCTAGTTTTATCTCCTTCCTTAGGCCTTCCTTTGCTCTTGTCTTAGGTATTGCTTCAGCTTTTCACTGTCTGATGACTAGAAGAGGTGGTAATGAGTCTGCTGGTCATGCTCCTGAACTTGAAATCAATACTCCCACATTTCCAGCCAGGGTTTTCACCGTGCCATCCATTGCTCCCAGGCAAGCAGAAAGCACACAGCAGCCTGTTCCTCTGTGAATTTTCATCACGAGTTATTTGGAAATGTGATTTTAATTTTTCCAATGTGTACTGTTAGTTACATTTTTGCCATTTATTCCTAATTTAACTTCATCATGGCTGCAAAATGTGGGCTATATTCTGAGATGGAATGTGTAGTGAATGGTGTCCAGATTCCCTCGCGGCCATTTCGCTAAGCTCTGCCAGTGCGGTTGAAGCCCAGTGTTTAGTGTGAATCCCAGGCAATCTTGAGAAAAAACTTTGGGCTGATCTTTGTGCACTTTTCTCCCATGTGATAAACCCTTACTATTTCCTTTCCTGTGTAATAATTTGTTTTTCTGGAATTTAAATAATTGTCTTTAAAACAAATTTTTTTTCTTTTTGGTGTTCTGATATAATCCAATCCCCAATTCCTGGTCACATGTTTGAATCTCCTCTCAAGACGTTCTGACATAGCAGGTATTCTGTTGATTCTCTTTCTAAAAAGTCACTCCCGCAGCCTTCAGTTGGAAGGCTGGACTCGCTGCCTTCCACGCCTGATACACAGCTGCCATTGGGGTCTCTCTTCCCTCATGATCTGGGGCTTCCCTTCGTCTCCCCCCTTTTCCTGTTTCTTGTCCCTTTGTTTACTTCTTTGTATGGGTGGATCATATCCTTCAGCAACAACCAGAAAAAGGGGGAATGGAAAATACATTCTGAGGCTCTTTCTATCTAAAATATCTCTTTTTCACCTTGAAACTAGTAGTTTGACGCACTGTTTTGAGCTGGTAATTCTTTGTCCTCAGAATTCTGAAGGCGCTGCTCTAATCTCTTCTAGCCTCCATGGTTGTTGAAAAGTCTGACTGTCGCGTCCAGCGCAACATGGGCAGTGAGGGTGCGAGAAGGGGCGGTTTGAATTAAGATTTTAAGAAAGAAACAAACAGAGACTTAATGCAGTTAAATCTCTCCGAAGGCCAGGGGTGTCTCAGTCTCAGAGGACTGGAGCCCAGAATAAGGCTGACTGAAGGTTTTTATTGATAGGTATACAAATACAAGAAAGTAACTTTGTTTCTTACATGGTCTGTGAGACTCATACATCATAACAGAAAAACGTTTATTCCAATCACCCTTTATCTGTAAACAGCCGAAGGACAAGGCCCCAAGATGTCTTACCTAAGGTATGTACCTTCTCATGGTCATGGTCAAGTCTCTCATTGTAACAGCTCCGTTGAGATAAGTGAGAGAACTGATCTTTGTTGTCTTTATGACTTTTCTCACAAACAGGTGCAAGCGAAAAGCCAGAGCCGGCAACAGCTTCTCCCAGGCAGGGGGAAGGGGAGGCAAGGCTCCTTCGCATATTCTTCTAAGGCAGGTATTGGGGGTCCCCACTCGGTTCCGCCTGGCTTAGGTTGTATCTTCCGTGAGATATCTTACCCGTCTTTGGCTGCAAACCATCTTTTGGGGACCAGACAGAGAGACATAAGGTGTAAACACAAGGATGGAACAAAGTCCCAGAAAGGCACATCTCACAGACTCTTCTTTCCTTAAAGAAAGACATGGGGGGACAGTTGGCTAGGCCGTTGTGTGACTACACCTATAATTTTCACATGTCACAGAATATGTTTTTCTTTCAATTTCTTCCACAGTCATTTAAAAACTACGTTGAGCTTTCAGATTATAGTTTGCTGCGCCCTGAGCTGGGCAAGGAGGAATGGACAGACCAACGTGATGCCAGCAGGGTGGGGGTGGTTTGTGGCCAGAGGACACACATTTACTGAGCACCTACTATGTGCCAGGTCAGGTGCCTTCTCCAAAGATGCTGGACAGTCTTGTGCTCCCCTGTGGCCAGGTCATAGGTGCTCAGGTCATGCCCAGCTGATGTGTTTGAGCATCTTTGAGGAGGCTTGTATGTCCTTAACACAGACAGTTTAGGTGGGTATGTGTGTGCGCATCTGCGAGTCCCTTGGGCACACGTTCCCAGCAGCCTGCCCAGGAGGCCAGGATGGGGGGAGAGGAAGCCTGGCTTATATGACTAGGAAACCAGGAGGAACCAAAAGGGAGCCAGGGGACCCCAGGGAAAGGGGCTCACCCGGAGACACTGCCAGAGAGAACCTTTTGGACTGAGAGACAGAGTTGCTGGAAGGGTGGTAGATTCTACACCAGTCATATCCTGCACCCTCCCTCAGTCAGTCCTGGTGACAATGAAGAATCCTGTACCAGGGTTGTCTCAGACTGAACGTGAGGTCAGTGTGTGGGGCCTGGAGCTGGTGACTCACCTGGCTCATATGAGCACTAATACCTCCTTACACCAGCCTTTCTTCTCGTAGGGTCAGCCCTTGGGTGGGGACTGGCACCTCACAGAGAGGGTCAGCCCCACCAGGCTCTGCCAGTGCTGAGTGTGTGATATTGCCCACGAGCCTGGAGAACAAGGCTGCAGGTCAGGGCCATGCCAGGACTTGCCCTCCGGCCCCAGAGCCACTTGCTCTGTACCCTGCTGTCCCATCAGTCCCTGTCACACCCATTCCCCTCCTCCCCATGCCCTTCCTTTCCTCCTCACCCTGGAGCATAGATCAGCCTCAGTAGACTTGGGGCTCTGCAGGCCATACTGCTATTTTCTGGTTGCTGGTGGGAGGGGATACGGAGGTGCCTGGGAAGAGGGAACGGGGCACTGGACCTTATTCTGCTTGGCTCCTCCAGCACCTCTGAGATAGACAAAACGGACAAAGCAAAGGCCTGGGTTAGGATGTGGGAGAGCAGGGAGGGCCGATTCTGTGAGCAGAGAGAAGCAGGGACCTCCAGCTGCAGGTTTTGATCAGGCCCTGCTCGGTGGCGCTCAGCTCCAGGTCTGGGAGAGGCTGCAACTCTCCTCTGTGCCCAGGTGCCCCTTCCCCACTCAGACCTCTTCTGGGGAGGGACTGAGAAGGCCAGGAGCAACCTGTGGTCAAGTAGCAGACGGCTTGTTCTTTCTCTCTTTCTGTGCTTTGCAGGGCCCTGGCTCTCTCTGGTAGGAGAGTCACGCTGAAAGTGGGTGACAAGCTCAAGGGTACTTAGAGGTCTGAGAGAGAGGCCCAAGCCACACTGGTCCTAGGGGTGGTCAGAAACTTTATGTTGGGGGCCTGCCTGGTATGTCAGTGATGTGTTTCCACCTGGGGAGGTTTTGTGGGTGCTGAAGGTGGGAGGAGAGAGGAAGTGGAGATTAAATTCTAGGAAGGAAGTGTAGGGAGGGGGAGAGGAGAGCTAGGAGCAAAGAGAGCAGGGTCCTCAGAGGGGCTGGTGGGAGGGATGGATCAATGGCAGGGGGAGGTGAGGGGGACGGGAGCACAGGAGCAGGGACCTGGCATCATCTCTGTACCCTCAGCTCCCACCATCTAAGGACACTAGAGAAATATTTGTGTAATTAACATACAAACACACAGATGAAAGACTCTAACATCTCTTTCTTTAGTGAATGCTGGCACTTTTAAGATTTAATTTCTAAAAAGATGCAATTTCCAAAGCAAAAGATTTCTTTTTAAATTTTTTTCATTTTTATTTATTTTTTTAAATTTATTGGCGTGACAATTTTTAGTAAAATTACATAGATCTCAGGTGTACAATTCTGTATCACATCATCTATAAATCCCATTGTGTGTTCACCACCCAGAGTCAGTTCTCCTTCCATCACCATATATTTGATCCCCCTTACCCTCATTTCCCACCCTCCACCCCCCTTACCCTCTGGTAACCACTAAACTATTGTCTGTGTCTATGAGTTTTTGTTTCCCATTTGTTTGTCTTGTTCTTTTGTTGTTTTCGGTTTATATACCATATATCAGTGAAATCATATGGTTCTCTGCTTTTTCTGTCTGACTTATTTCGTTTAGCATTGTATTCTCAAGTACCATCCATGTTGTCACAAATGTTCCTATATCATCTTTTCTTATCGCCGAATAGTATTCCATTGTGTATATATACCACAACTTCTTTATCCATTCATCTATCGAAGGACATTTTGGTTCTAGGCCACTGTAAACAAAGCTGCAATGAACATTGGAGCACACGTGTCTTCATGTCTAAATGTTTTCAGATTTTTTGGGTAGATCCCCAGGACAGGGCTTGCTGGGTCACATGGCAATTCTATTCGTAATTTTTTGAGGAACCTCCACACTGCCTTCCATAACGACTGCACCAAGGTCCATAAGTTTAGTACCTATGTTTTCCTCTATACAGTACATTGTGTCAGGTCTTATGCTTAAGTCTTTGATCCATTTTGAATTAATTTTGGTACATGGTGACAGATAGCAGTCCAGTTTCATTCTTTTGCACGTGACTATCCAATTCTGCCAGCACCATTTATTGAAGAGGCTGTCTTTCCTCCATTGTATGTTTTTAGCTTCTTTGTCAAAAATTATCTGTCCATATTTATGTGGTTTTATTTCTAAGTTCTCAATTCTATTCCATTGGTCTATATGTCTGTTTTTCTGCCAAAACCATGCTGTTTTGACTATTGTAGTTCTGTAGTACAAGCTAAAGTCAGGGAGTGTGATACCTCCAGTATTGTTCTTTTTTCTTAAGGTTGCTTTGGCTATTCGGGGTCTTTTGTGGTTCCAAACAAATCTGATGATTTTTTGTTCTATTTCTTTAAAAAATGCCATTGGGATTTTGATGGGGACTGCATTAAATCTGTATATTGCTTTGGGTAATATGGCCACTTTAACTATGTTGATTCTTCCAATCCATGAGCACAGAATGTCTTTCCATTCCTCTGTGTCTTCTTCAATTTCTTTCAAAAATGTCTTATAGTTTTCAGCATATAGGTCTTTCACATCCTTGGTTAAGTTTATTCCTAGGTATTTTATTCTTTTTGCTGCAATTGCAAAATAAATTGTTTTTTGTATTTCTTTCTCTGAGATTTCATTGTTAGTATATAGGAATGCAGTGGACTTTTGTACGTTGATTTTGTAGCCAGCAACTTTACTGTATGCGTTGTTTCTAATAGCTTTTTGGTGGAGTCTTTAGGGTTTTCTATACATAGCATCACATCATCTGCAAAGAGTGATAATTTAATTTCTTCATTCCCAATTTGGATGCCTTTTATTTCCTTCTCTTGCCTGATTGCTCTGGCAAGGACTTCCAACACTATGTTGAAAAGCAGAGGTGATAGGGGACAGCCCTGTCGTGTTCCTGAACGTAGAGCAAAGGGCTTCAGTTTTTCCCCATTAATTATGAGATTAGCTGAGGGCTTGTCATATATGGCCTTTATTATGTTAAGGTATTTTCCTTCTATACCTATTTTATTAAGTGTTTTAATCATAAATGGATGTTGTATCTTGTCAAATGCTTTTTCTGCATCAATTGATAAAATCATATGATTTTTGTCCTTTATTTTGTTTATGTGATGTATCACATTGATGGATTTGCGGATGCTTAACCATCCTTGTGCCCCAGGGATGAACCCCACTTGGTCATGATGAATAATCTTTTTAATGCATTGTTGTATTCGATTTGCTAGAATTTTGTTTAGGATTTTTGCGTCTGTATTCATCAGAGATATTGGTCTGTAGTTCTCTTTTTTTGTGTTGTCCTTACCAGGTTTTGGTATCAGGGTAATGTTGGCCTCATAAAATGAGTTAGGGAGTACTGTCTCTTCTTCAATTTTTTGGAAGAGTTTGAGCAGGATTGGTATTAGATCCTCTTTGAAGGTTTGGTAGAATTCCCTAGTGAAGCCATCTGGTCCCGGACTTTTGCTTTTGGGAAGGTTTTGGATGACGGATTCAATTTCGTTACTGGTGATCGGTCTGTTTAGATTTTCCAGTTCTTCATGTTTCAGCCTTGGAAGGCTATTTGTTTCTAAGAACTTGTCCATTTCTTCTAGATTATTGAATTTGGTGGCATATAGTCCTTCATAGTATTCTTCGATGATCCTTTGTGTTTCTGTGATATCCGTGATAACGTCCCCTTTTTTGTTTCTGATTTTGTTAATTAGTGTCTTCTCTCTTTTTATCTTAGTGAGTCTAGACAGGGGTTTGTCAATTTTGTTAATCTTTTCAAAGAACCAGCTCTTTGTCACATTAATTTTTTCTATTGTCTTTTTGCTCTCTATTTTATTTGGTTCTGCTTTGATTTTTGTTATTTCCTTTCTTCTGCTGACCTTGGGTTTCACTTGTTCTTCTTTTTCTAGTTCTTTAAGGTGTAGCAAGAGGTTATTTATTTGGGATTTTTCTTGTTTTTGAGATAGGCCTGTAATGATATAAATTTCCCTCTTAAAACTGCTTTTGCTGCATCCCCAAAATTTTGGTAGGATGTATTTTCAGCGTCATTTGTTTCTATGTATCTTTTGATCTCTCCTCTAATTTCTTCTTTGACCCAGTCGTTCTTTAAAAGTATGTTGTTTAATCTCCATGCATTTGTGTTTTTTCCCGCTTTCTTTTTACAGTTGATATCCAATTTCAAAGCCTTGTGATCAGAGAATATGCTTGGTATGATTTCAATCTTCTTAAATTTGCTGAGGCTGATTTTATGTCCCAATATATAGTCTATCCTTGAGAATGTTCCATGTACACTAGAAAAGAATGTATAGTCTGATGTTTTAGGATGAAGTGCTCTGTATATGTCAATTATGTCCATTTCATCTAATGTGTCATTTAGGGGTGCTATTTCATTATTTATTTTCTGTTTGGATGATCTATCCATAGGTGTCAATGATGTATTTAAGTCCCCTAGTATAATTGTGTTTTGGCCAATTTCTCTCTTTAGTTCTGTTAGTAGTTGCTTGGTATATTTTGGTGCTCCCTGATTGGGGGCATAAATATTGATGACTCTTATGTCTTCTTGTTGTATAGTCCCATTTAACATTGTGAAATGTCCATCTTTGTCTCTTGTTATCTTTTTCACCCTGAAGTCTGTTTCATCTGATATCATGATGGCTACACCTGATTTTCTCTGGGTACCATTTGCTTGGAGTGTCAATTTCCACCCTTTCACTTTGAGTCTATGCTTGTCCTTGTAGCTGAGATGTGTCTCTTGGAGGCAGCATATGGTTGGGTTTAGTTTTTTGATCCAATCTGCTACTCTGTGCCTTTTTATTGGTGAGTTCAGTCCATTTACATTTAGGGTGATTATCGATATGTGAGGATTTCCTGTCATTCTATCTTTACTTTTCTGTTAAGGCTGTGTCTCCCTTGTTGTTTTGCTTTTTGTTGTTGTCTATTGTTTCTGTGTCCTGGTATTCTACCATGTTTCCCTCTGTTTCTTCTTTTATTGCAATATATATTTCAGTTCTGGATTTTTTTTTGAGTGGTTACCCTTAAGTTTATGTAAAAGAAAGTTTGATATTCAGAGTATTCCATTTTCTTCATCACGCTTACTTTCTCCATTCCCATATTCCGGTCAGGCCTTTACTCTGCGCCTTTTTATGTGTTGGTTGCCACAAATTGTCCCTGTTGATGGTGGCTGAATAGCGTCCTTTGGTATTTCTTGTAGTGAAGGTCGTGTATTAGAAAATCCCCTCAGCTTCTGTATGTCTGGAAAGGTCTTTATTCCTCCTTCATATCTAAAGGATATCTGTGCTGGATATATTATTCTTGGCTCATAATTTCTCTCTTTCAATATTTTGAATATTTGGTTCCACTCCCTCGTGGCTTGTAGAGTTTCTGCTGAAAAATCTGATGATTATCTAATGGGCTTTCCTTTGTAGGTTACCATCTTCTTTTCCCTGGCTGCCTTGAGGATTCTTTCTTTGTCATTGATTTTAGACAGCTTCAATACAATGTGCCTTGGAGAAGTCCTGTTCGGATTGAGGTAATTAGGTGTTCTATTTACTTCTTGGATGTGAGGATCCAGTTCTGTCCACAAGTTTGGGAAGTTCTCATCAACAATTTGTTTGAATATATTCTCTGTTCCCTTCTCTCTTTCTTCTCCTTCTGGTATACCCGTTATTCTTATATTGCTCTTTCTGATGGAGTCAGAAAGTTCTTGTAGAGTTCTTTCATTTCTTTTAAGTCTCAAGTCGCTTTCTTTTTCTTTTTTCTTTTTATTTATTTATTTATTTATTTATTTATTTATTTTTTTTGCTTTCTTTTTCCATCCGTACAATTTCCAGGTTTCTATCTTCGATGTCACTGATTCTTTCCTCCATCTGGTCAACTCTACTACCTAAGCTGGCTATCATTCTTAATTTCTTCTATCGAGTTCTTAATCTCCAGAAATTCTATTTGGTTCTTTTTAAAAATTTCAATCTCTTTTGTAAATGCTCATGTTGTTGTGGAGAAGGGTCAGAAAATTCAGGACCTTTGCATCCCTCAGGGGACACTCCAGCAGTGGTCATGTGACAATCCCGAGATGGTCAGGACAACTGGGGTGGGGGAAGGGAGCAGAAAACCCAGACACCACACTGGAAACAGGCATCTGGGATAATCTCTAGTCTTTAGAAAGGTCTAGAATCAGAATAAGACAGCCCGGTCTCAGACAGGTCTCTGATGGAGAGAAAAGGGATTCCTGGTCCTGAGCTGGGTGGAGGCCACATGACTCAGAAAAGCTGGGGTCACAGCTCAGTCACACTGTGTGCGGGGCAGCGAACAAGGCCTGAGAGAGAAAGTCCCCCCGGGTTCCCAGAGCAGCTGCCAGAGTCACAGGGAACCGCTGATCAGTCATTTCTGAGACGGTCCCCCCTCCATCCCCTGAGAGACTGCACCCCTAACTGTCCCTGAGAGAAGGGGGGCCCTTTGGGTTGCTCTCTGGTACCGGATCTGAAAACCCAGGCGGACTCCATCTCCCGGGGTCGGGGAGGGGGTGTCCGGGTGTTGATCCCATTTCCTCCTCTCCTCGTAGGAGGCTCCGCGGCCCCTCTCACCTGCGCGCTGCAGCGTCTCCTTCCCCTTCTCCAGGTATTTGCCGAGCGACTCCACGCACAGGCCCTCAAAGTTGCCCCTCCAATGCTCCGCTTTTCGTGCCTTCTCCAACTTCCCCCGGGTGATCTGAGCCGCCGTGTCCGCCGCGGTCCAGGAGCGCAGGTCCTCGTTCAGGGCGATGTAGTCGGCGCCGTCGTAGGCGAGCTGATAGTACCCGCGGAGGAGGCGCCCGTCTGGCCCCACGTCGCAGCCGTACATGATCTGGAGGGTGTGAGACCCTGACCCCGCCCCGCCGTCAGCTCCGACCTTTAACCCCGACCTTTAACCCCGCCCAACCCGCAGTGGTGGCACCTGAACTGAAAATGCAACCGGATCAAAGTCCCCGCGGACTCTTCCCGGGGGGTGGGACGGGACGGGTCCCGCAGCCTCAGGGTGAAGTTGGGACCCGGAGACTCGGGGAGACCCCGGCTCGTCCGTGGGGGTCGTGACCGGGACCCGGGCCGCGTCGCTCACCGGCCTCGCTCTGGTTGTAGTCGCCGCGCAGGGTGTTCAGGTTCCGTCGGAAAGTCTGTGCGGAGACCTTGGCTGTCTCGGTCTGCCGGTCCCAGTACCCCGGCACCACCTCCTCCACCCACGGCCCCTCCATCCACGCCGCCCGCGGCTCCATCCTCGGACTCGCCGCGTCGCTGTCGAACCGCACGAACTGCGTGTCGTCCACGTAGCCGACGGAGATGTACCGGGGCTCCCCGCGGCCGGGCCGGGACCAGGAGGTGGAGAAATACGTCATGGAGTGGGAGCCTGGGGACGGGGACGGGGAGGGGCTGAGACCCAGGCGACCCTCCTCCCGGCGCGGGTCCCGGGTCCGCGGGCGATGGGCCGGGAGGGGCGGGGGGCTCGGGAGACGGAAACGGGGGGGACGGAGCGGGGAGGGAGCGGGAGACCCGAATGGGTGACAGGAGTGGGCGGGACACGGGGCCGGGGGTCTGGGGTCTGGGCCGGGCGGTGGGGACACATCCTCCTCAGAGTCCTGCGTCCCCACCGGGCGGTCCCCTCGCTTTCCCCAGCGGAGGCCGTTCCCTCCTGACCCCGCACTCACCTGCCCGTGTCCCCGTGAGGCCCAGGGCCCCCGAGAGCAGCAGGAGGAGGGTTCCGGGGCCCCTGATGGGCATCCTTGGGGTCTGGGGACAATCTGCGTGGGGGCTGGTCCGTGGACACTTTATAACCGGAAAGGCGGTGACACTGATTGGCTTCTCTAGAAACCAGACACGCAATGGGAGTGAGAACCGGGTCCGCGTCAAGAGTTTGCAGACAGGAGGACCCGACACAGGTTGTGAGAAGGAAAAGTGAAACCGCGGGGGGGTGGGGACTCCCCAACACTGAGCTTCCCCGCCCCAGACTCCGTCCTCAGGAACCTGGGACTCTGCCCTGACCCCTCCTCCTGCTCTGAGCGCTCTGTGTCACGCTGTCACCCTGAGTCCTGTCCCGGGGGCTGTCTGAGGAAACCAGGGCTCAGCCCTTTTCCTCCTCTTCTCTTCCCGGAATCCCTCTCCCTGAAATGGACGCCCTGCCTCCCACCCTTTACGTCTCCCCCTGGACCCTTCTGGGTGAAGACACCCCCAGGGAACTTGGTGCCACAGAGTGAGCTCGCCCTGGGAATAGAGGAAGGACAGGGCTTTTCTCTTTCACCCTGGAGAAGTTGTGCCTGAAAACAGCAGCTGGAGATTCTCATAGAGACCAGTCTCCTTGTTGTTTATTAACCACAGTGGGAACAATCTTGGAAACCCCTGATCACCAGGAAGCTAATCTGTAAAACCGTGATTTGTCCCCTTGGTGCAGAAATGTGTGTAAACAGCGCTGCAGCCAGACTCTCAAAGCTCCTAAGTCTCACTTTCCCAGACGGTACACCTGTGACTCCGGATGTTTCTCTGGTAAAATGATATTCATTCCACAGCCCTGAGTTTGTCTGTTGAGTCCCCGCATCCTCAATACAAAGAAGCAGGGGAAGCAGTTTGTTTCTGTGCATTTCAACCAGGACCATGTACAATCTCAAAGCTGCAAGTGTTCAAAGCAGTTAGAATGCCCTTCACCAGGGCTCCTGTGTTGCCTGTTTTTATGAATGATTCACATCTCAGCAGTGTGCATATTTTATCAGGACACATAATTATTACTTTTAAACTGAGTAGCAGAAGTAGGCGATTAGAGTTTAGGCAGCTCCACAGAACACCCCGCTCGGTCTCAGATAATTTACTAAAGATCTATAATACAACGTATTTCAACCTGAGAGTTCCACTGCTTTAGGATTCTTCACCTCTGCCTCTTTCCCTCCCCCTGCTTCTCCAGTTCTTCTCTGTCTCTCTCACCCCTCAGGCCCCCTTCCCCCTTAGTCCCCACCACCCTCTCACTCCCGATTGTGGCACTAGTGCCACCCCCTCACCTGCCAGCCAAGGACTCTTCTCCCCACAGGGATTGGCGATCCTGCTAACATCAGTGAGGCTGTGTCATTTCTTCACTAAAAATACCCCAATGGCTCCGAGTCACTCTGGGAAGCTTCTAGAATGTAAGGCACATGAGCACAGGGGCTTTGGGCTGTTTAGGTTAAGGTTGTATCCCAGGCATTTGAAGCCATTCCTGATAGATAGTGGGCATTACATTATTTGTTGAATGAATGAATGATTGTATTAAAATTTATATCACGTAAAATCGTTACCTGTCAAATACAAAAAAAGGAAATATTTTATTACAAACTAGTGGGCACATCAGTTCATAAATTCATTCCAGTGGAAAAAATGCTGTTTGCTTATTTGTTACACAGTTGAGCCTGTGTATTAGTTTTCTATTGCTGCGGAACAAATTACCACAACTTAGTGGCTCAAAACAACATCCACTTATTTACTCACAGTTCCTTAGAAATCCAGGCTCGGTGTGGATGGGTTTTCTGCTCAGGGTGTCACAAAGCTGTGTGCTCCTCCCGAGCTCAGGATCTTCCTCCCAGCTTACAGAGAGCTGTTAGCAGAATTGCTTTTCCCAGTTGTACGTCTAAGGTCCCTGTTGCTTTGACAAATGTCAGAGAGGGGGGTGCTGCCCCAACCCCAAGTGTCCACAAGCAGTCTTTGCCCTGTGACCCTCCATTTTCAAAGCTGCCAGTAGAGAAAAGGCCTCACACTGAATCCCTCTCACTTGGAATGTTTGCTTAGGAGAAACCCCAGTCAGTACTCGCCTGATTAAGACATTCCCCTTGGATAGTCCCCGGGTCTAAGGTCAGCTGATTGGAGACCTTAGTTACATCTGTAGAATCCCTTCCCAGCATCTATATTAATGTTTGATTACATAACTGAGACAAGGTGAATAACCAGGGTTGTTATTAGGGACCACCACAGAATCAGCCTAGGATGGCCTGGTCTTCCCTTTGTGTTTATTTGCGTCACAGTTGGAAATGAAGTTCAAGTAAATAGATTGTTGTGAGTGGTAATAAAATGCAAACCAAATGACATGTCTAATTTAATTAATTTAGAGCAAATAAAAAAGTCCAATAATTCATTCTCTCTTTGGACACTGTGTTAGTCACGTATGGCAGCATAACAAGTTACCCAAAAGTTAGCAGCTCAGAACAACAAATGGGTATTGTATCCCAGTTTCCCAGGGTCAGGATGCAGGAGAGGTTTCCCTGAGCGCTTGTGGCTCAGGGCCTCTCTCAAGGTTGCAGTCAAGTTGTCAGCCAGGGCTGTACCATCTGAAGGCTTGATTGGGGCTGGACGACTCGCATGAAACACGGCTCATTCATAGGGCTGTTGGAAGGGGCCTCATTTCCTTCCTGGATGGTCCCAGGAGGCCTCAGTCTCTAGCCGTGGGGACTTTTCCATAAGGTGGCTAATGCCTTAGGTACTTTTTTACCAAAAAGCAAGTGATAGGAGAGAGAGAGAGAGAGGAGAGAGAGAGAGAGACCAATATGGAAGCTGCAGTTTTATGTCTTAGACTGAGAATCACATACCATCACATCAGCCTGATGAGAAGTGAGTCCTTATGTCCAGCCCACACTCAAGAGAGAAGGAATTACTCCACCTCTTGAGGGCAGAAGTGTCAAAGAATTTACATACATACAAAACTTACAATTAAATATTGTTTCAGGACTTTATAAAGCATAATTCTTCTTTTGTCTGATCCTTTTCTTTAATGTCTTAAAGTTCACTCTTAGAAAGTAACGATTCGAAGTTTGAGACAGAGAAAGGAGATACAACTGTATTTATAAGTTTTTATTTTAGAACCTTTAATAACAATGTTCCCTACAATAAGTTACAACAAAGTTGAGAACATATAGTAGCTGATCACACAGTTTAAAGCCTGAGCACCATAACATTAATGCCTTTACAATAACTATCTTTGCTTTTTCTTAGAATTTTCAAATTTGTTTCATTAAGAATGTCAGAAATACTGGCTACAATGCCAATTTTCTTACTGAACATCTTCAAAAATATTTGCCTAATGAAATCGCTTTTCAATGTGTTAGAAAAATGTGAATCTCATGCCTCAGCCTATACACCTTGGTACCCTCACAACAATTTTGTTGTGGGTCAGTGGGCAGCGATGGTTAACGCCGATCTAGGAACAAGTGTCTGGTTGGCACCCTATCTACCACATCTTTCACTGTGGTTTTTTCTTTTTTAAGATTATATTGTGGAAGGGGACCAGGACTTTATTGGGGAACAGTGTGTACTTCCAGGCCTTTTTTCCAAGTCAAGTCGTTGTCCTTTCAATATTAGTTGTGGAGGGTGTAGCTCAGCTCCAGGTCCAGTTGCCGTTGCTAGTTGCAGGGGGCGCTGCCCTCCATCCCTTGCGGGACTCGAGGAATTGAACTGGCAACCTTGTGGTTAAGAGCCCGTGCTCCAACCAACTGAGCCATCTGGATGATCAGCAGCTCAGCTCAACGTGCCATGTTCAATCTTAGTTGCAGCGGGCGGAGCCCACCATCCCTTGCGTGACTGGAGGAGCCACACAGGCAACCTTGTGGTTGAGAGCCCACTGGCCCATGTGGAAATCGAACCAGCAGCCTTTGGAGTTAGCAGCACGGAGCTCCAACCGCTTGAGCCACTGGGCTGACCCTTATTGCTGGATCTTGATAAGAATTATATTAAACCTGTATGACAATTTGGGGAGAACTGTCATCTTTACTATGTTAAGTCTTACAATCCATGAACGCTCCATTTATTTAGATCTTGATTTCTTTTATTAGTGTTTTGTAGCATTCAGTATAAAATTGCTGTATATGTTTTGATAAATCTACATCTAAGTATTTATATGTTTTGTGAGTAATTGTAAATGGTCTTGCATTTTAAATTATGATTTCTATGTGCTTATTGCAGTACATAGAAATACAATTAATTTTTGCACGTTGATTTTGTATCCTGCAACTTGATGAATTCACTTATTAGTTCTAGCACTCTTTTTTTTGTAGATTCCTTGAGATTTTTTTTTTTTACATAAATTGTCATCTGCAAATAGGAAGCAAAGGTGAGAATGGACATCCTTGCCTTGTTCCTGACTTGTTGAGAAGCATTCAGTCTTTCACCATTAAGTATGGTAGCTGTAAGTTTTTAATAGATGTTCTTTATCATCGTGAGGAAGTTGCCCTCCACTTCTAGTTTTCTCAGAGTATCATGAATGAGTGTTACATTTTAAATGCTTTTCATGCTTCAGTTGATATAATCGTGATTTTTTTCTTCTTCAGACTGTTAATATGGTGGATCACACTGTTTAATTTTAAAATACTGGACCAGGTTTGCATCCCTGGAAAACATTTAACTTGGTTTATGTAATTATTTTTATGTATTGCTGAATTCTATTTGGTAATATTTTGTTACTATCTTTTTGCATCTATATTTATGAGGGATATCAATCTGTAGTTTTCTTTCATTCTACTGTCTTTGGTGTTGGTATCAAGGTCGATGTGGCTTCATTTTTCTATTTTCCAGAAGGGATTCCATAGAATTGATGTTAATTCTTCTTTAAAAGTTTGGTATAATTCTCAAGGGAAAACACTGGGCCTGAAGATTTCTTTTGCAGGAGGTTTCTAATTACATAGTCAATTTCCTTAATAGTTACAGGGGTATTCAAATGATCCATTTCATATCGAGCAAGTTGTGATAGTTTGTACTTTTGAGGAATTGGTCGATTTCTTCTAACTTGTCAAATTTTTGCGTAGAGCATTCCTAGCGTTCCCTTACTGTCCTTTTGAGGTCTGGAGGGACCATCCTGATGTCCTGTTTTGGTCCTGATGTCCTGTTTTGCTCCTGATGTCCTGTTTTGGTCCTGATGTTAGGATTTGTGTCTTTTCTCTGTTTTTCTGGGCCAGTATTGCCAAAGATTTGTCAATTTTATTGATCTTTTCGTAGAACCAGCTTCTTGTTTCATTGATTTTCTCCATTGTCCTTCTGTTCTCAGTTTCATTAATGTATGCTCTTCTTTCTGTTATTATCTTCATTATATTATAAATGGGGAGGGGTAAGAGAATGTAAAGGGAGGTAGGTTTCTACACACCACTCACACTGGTAAAATGTCAACATGAGTTATGTACACGCACCTACATACGTAGGGCAACCACTAAAAAAGCTATACAAAGAGATACACTCAAAAACCCTATAGATAAGTTAAAAATAATATTCTAAAACATGTTCCAGTAACCCACAGGAAAGTAGGAAAAAGAAAACAGAGAAACAAACAACAGAGGACACAAACAGAAAACAAAAAATTAAATAGTAGACTTAAACCTACCAATAATGACCTAATTGCTCATCGAGGCTGTCGTGTCGGGTGGTCAGTGGGGTCTCTAGCCTGCCTCCCGGAATAAGAACACAGGACATGGTGAGGCCAAAAAGGAACACCTACGGAGCCACAGATAAGGGAGTCACACCACTATAGTGTTGCTGGCAGCTGGGTTGGAGACACAGGAGGCAGGAGCCACACTGTCCGCAACCTGCCGTTCACTTTTCTCTGCCAACCAACCTCACTTGCCAGCTGCAATCCGCTGTGCTAACTGCAATCTGCTCTTACTAGCTCAGCCGCCATCTTCTCGTTAGCCCCCATTCTCTGCTGGCGTAGCCACGGCAGTTATATTAGTGGCTAATGGCTCACTGGTTACAGCTGATGGCCATCCAACCATAGTTGATGGCCATTTACTACCCGAGTGAGCACCTTTCCACATGAGGGCGAGAGCCTGGGAACTGCACTCCTGGCTCTGTCCCCACAGGGGCCTTTGAACATCTGTGTATCTCAATGTTGGTGTCTTTTGATTGTCTTTTCTTAGTTGGAGATCTTCCAGGTTCTTGGTATGATGAATAATTGTCAGTCGAAACCTGGACATTTTGGGCATTATGTTAAAAGAGTCTGGATCGTATTTAAACCTTGTGTTTTAGCAGGACTTCTCTGACCCTGAGTGAAAAGTGGGGCACCCCCTTATTACCGCCAGGCAGAGGTGGAGGTCCAGGTTCTTCTCTTGGCCTCCATTGACATCCTAGAGGGTGGGAGGAGGGGAGGGTGTTGAGAAAACACTCCTTATAACCGCTGGGTAGGGTGGGAGTTAGGCCTTCCCTGTGATACCCGTCTGCCTGATGGGAAGGGGGTGCCTCATCACTGCTACCCATGTGTCTGTCCCCTACAGCCATTATTGGGGGGTGGCCTTGTTAAAACTGAGCCCTGGTGAGAGTCCTGGCACTCCACTAGTCCTTCTCTGACATGTCCGCAGTGGGGAGGCTGAGGGGCCCTCATGACAGTGGGATGAGGTGGGGGTGTCAGTCCTGGTCCCCATGTGGTTTCCACTGATTGTGCCCCTAAGGGAGATAAGTCCTGGCTTCCCATTTGGCCCACCCAGGATGGGGAGGGGGCATCTTACTATAACCTGGTGAGGGTGGGAGTCTAGGCTCCCTGCTCAGTGTTTGCCGGGCCGGGGAGATGAGGCCGAAGGTTTTCAATGGTGTTTGGCTGGGGTAGACCAGTTAGTATCTAGAAGTTTTTGTCTTGCTCAATTGCCCTTTTCTGGTCCCTTGGCTGGAGACAGCAGGGATTTCTTAGGGCTTTTTTCTGGGCTGCAGTTGCTCCAGTACCCAGTTTGGGATACAGGCTGTAGCAGGAAAACCAGGGGACTCACCACAGCGTTGTTCTCAGGTCCTGAGGTCTTTAGTTGTTGCTTCTTCCCTCCACCTTTCAGTCGTCTTGTGTGTGCTTTGTATGTATAATGTCCAGGATTTTTAGTTCTACTTCATGAGAAGAATCTACTCCATCTTCCCTGAAGTGGGAGCTCTCATACAATCAGTTTTTGAAAATTTAATTTGGAATAGATTTAGTGGTTCAAAAAAATAGATAAAAATGTATCTAAACGGTGAAAAATCTATTCTACATGGTCCCCCTTCACCCCCCCATCCTTTCCCAACAACCATCGTTTTTCTCCAGAGTATTTTTTAAATGTCAATGAGTATATAGCCTTAATGTTCACATTTTTTAAAACACTAACCCTAGCATATCAAAGGCAGAATTTTGTACCTAACAAAATATAGACTATGTTGGAGATCAGTGCATATCAGTCCATAGGGAGCTTCCTTAGCTTGTGAAAATGCAGAGAATCCCATTGAATGGATGTACAGTAGGTTGGACATTGAGGTGGTTTTCAATCTTTTGGAATTATAAATGGTGTTGTGATAAAGAACCATCTACATATTCTTTTCACATGCGTGTATCTGTGGGATACATTCCAGAAGTGGGTGTCCTGAATCCCTGAAGTCCTGAGATACACATTCCTCCTCAGACAATTGCCAAGAGGCTGAAAGACGACCCTTATTAAGGTTATGTCTACAAGGTGTGACACTTAAGTTTGCGAAATCATCCTAGAAAAAGTGCAACATATCTCATTGCTGAATATCACTATGGTCATCTTTGAAGTACTCCCCTTGGGAAGCTATGCACTGACGCCAGCGCCTAGTCCACCCTTCAAAGCAATTTTGGAACCCTTTATCTGGAATGGCCATCAGAGCTGTCATCGTATTACCCTTGATGACCTGAATGTCATCGAATTGTCTTCCTTTCAATATTTCCTTTATCTTTGGGTAAAGAAAAAAGTCATTGGGGGCCAGATCAGGTGAGTAGGGAGGGTGTTGCAGTACAGTTATTTGTTTACTGGCTAAAAACTCCCTGTCAGACAGTGTGAGCTGGTGCATTGTCGTGATGCAAGAGCCATGAATCGTTGGCGAAAAGTTCAGGTTGTGTAACTTTTTCATGTGCCTTTTCAGCACTTCCAAATAGGAAACTCGGTTCATTGTGTGTAGTTGGTGCAAATTCATAATGAATAATCCTTTTGATATCAAAAAAGTTTAGCAACATTCTTGCAACAATTTTGCGAACTTAATTGACCAACCTCGCATTCCACGGCAAAGCTCCTGGTCAACGTGAAATATCAGTCCCTCCTACCAGACACGTGACCTGTGCACCTCTTCCGATGAGAAGGCAAGGAGAAGGCAGAATGGGCAGGTTGCTGGAGAGGACGTGTTTTCCCCCAAACCTGTTTCTATTTTGTTACCCCCCTGACCAGACTGCAAAGTTAGAAGGCTCTAGAATGGTTAGGATAAGCTGTTTACTGTGATGGTCCCTTTCAGCCTCCTCTGGGTGGTCTCTGAGAGACACATTGTAGGAAGGTTGGGAGCACAGAGCATGGATGCAATAGAGGAGCCACTTTCACTTGGGGGCCTCGGTTTGTTTTTATCTGCAGAATGAAAACATGGGGACAAAATTCTGTTGACAGAGGACCCTTCCCCTTCTTCATCAACAGGGGTCTGCACACGGGCACACGTAGGATTCCATCTGAAGGGAGTGTCCCACTGCTTAAGAAAAAGGAGCAGAGGAGGAAGAGAAAGACAGGAGGAAAAAAGATGGGAAGAGGGGGAGTAAGGAAAGCACTGCGTGAACAACCTCTAGGTCCAGATCGGTCACAGGAATGGAGAGGAGGCCACCGTGAGCAGGCTCTGGCCGGGGACAACTGTCTCTGTTTCATTTTGTTTTTAACGTTGTGATATGGTTTGTATACATAACATGCAGTCCTTTGAGTTTTGACAAATTAATGGTCATGCAACCATCAGCTCACCCAGACACAGAACAGACTTATTCCCCCCAAATCCCCTCAATGAGAGGTTTCTGTCCCAATAGTCTTGCCTATTCCAGGATGTCATAGGTATGGGATCCTGCAGCGTGAAATACTTTCTTTTCATTTTATTGAGGTGTAATTGACCTTTTGAATCTGGCTTCTATCATAATGCACTTGAGATTGAGCACTTTTGCTACGTGTCTCTGTAGTTTGTTCCTTTGTATTGGTGAGTAGTATTCCTTTGTGCGGATAAGCCAGTTTGTTTATTCCTTCTCCAGTGACAGGACCTGTGGGTTGTCTCTGGTCTTTGGCGGTTATGAATAAGGGCACGATAAGCGTTTGCGTCTGGGGTTTGGTATGAACATAAAGTAAACCTTTGTGCTGGGTTGTATGGAAAGCGAGTCAGGGGTGGGACATGGAGTAAGGCTTCAGTTGGTCGCGTTAATTTGGATGATGGAGGGGACAGAACAAATATGTAATTAAGTGTCAGCAAGCCCATGAGAACATACCACGTGGAAGATGAGCTTCCAGAGAGGACATCGGAACTTCCTGACACCAGGGCACTTGTTCAGGATGAGGCACACACATTTCTTTACTGCTTTCTCGGCAGGGGTGTTGGTGGGGAGAGTGCGAGGCTCCTGGGACCTCTGCTTATCTCACTGGCCACTCACGTCACCAGTCATGAAAAAATTTTCATGTTATTTTACTCATGTACACATTGTTGTAAAAATATTCAAACATTACAGAATAGAAAGTGTCCCTTCCCACCCGTCACACATGCCTCCCCACAATCCTGTTAGCACGGTGAGGTGATCCCTGCACACAATTGTCTGTTTTTGCACATGCACACATGCTGTTTCTATGGATATAGCTTTATTTTCATTTTTACTTCTATTAATGAGGTGCGATGATATGTGTCACTCAGCCGGTATGTTTAGTGTTTGGACCTAAATATTTTTTTGGCGATCTGATCTCTGCATGTCAGGACACACAGATCTGCCTCATTCTTTCTGACCTGCTGCATAACACCTTGTATTAGAGACGTAGCATCTGTTATTTACAAGCACCTTCGTTTTAGTGCTCATTTCTCTTGTGCTTCACACATACTGCGTGTTGTTTCTCTAATAAATTGAAGGTTTTTGCAGTGCTGCATGAAGCAAGTCTGTTGGCACCATTTTTCAAACAGACTCAGATGATGGTTAGCATTTTTTAGCCATTAGTATTTCTTAAATTAAGGTATGTACATTCTTTAGACATAATGCTATTGCAATTTGATAGGCTGCACGATAGTACAAACATAACTGGTAGATGCACCGGAAACCAAAAATATCCCCGTGACTTGCTTTATTGTGATATTCGCCTTGTTGGGTGACCTGGACCCGAACCCCAGATTGATTTCCGAAAAGGATGCACTGATTTATATTTCCGCCAACAGCTGTTGAGACTGCCCATTTTCTCACAACCTTATTGCCATTGGAAATGACCAATGTTTCAAATTTTTATTAAAGGGTGAAAAAATGATCCCCCCGCATTGTTTTCATTTGCATTTTCCAATTTACTGATACCGTTGATTCTACCTCCATATATGCGTTTTTGGGGGTGTTTCCTTGGATTGAAGTTTCTATCCTTTTCTGTTTCTTCTATCGAGTAGTTGCCCTTTTCTTTGACTTTACAAGTGCTTTGTACATTCTGGATATTAATTTTTGTATAACATATGTCATTTTTTTCTGTCCTGTCACTTTTTAAAAACATAGTTTATGGTATCTTTTATCTTACATAAGAATTGTTTCTTTTAAAGTGGGAAACCTATCAGTCTTTTCCTTCTTGGCTTTTGAGTGCAGGAGCTGTTTGTATGGGGGGCCAGTCCTCTGAGGAAAGGGCGAGGGGCATTTCTCTCTTCTGAGAGAACGAAGCCTGTGAAGGAAGCCCCATTTTCTCACGGAAGGAGTTCACTTAGGATCACCCGGGATGTCTGTGAAAACACCGATTCCCACCAGTGCGCCTGAGCTCACCTTGGGGAGTCCGGTTAGAGTGCCAGTGAGACCAGACCCAGGGTCCAGTGTGGGGAGGACAGAGTCCTGCTCTGCGCCTGGGTCCAGTGACCGGCAGGTCACAGAGATTTGCTCAGACTCCCTCCTCTGCCCCCTCCGTGGGGCAGGAACCTGGAATACAAGGTCAGGGACCCTGCAGGGCTGGGGAGGGGCAGCCTCCTGTGTGCCCACGCCTGGAACATGCCTCCTGGTGGGCCCTCTGGCTGCAGGCCCACTGCTCCCTGCCTCACCCCTCCTGTCCTCTCCCTTCTTTCTGGTCCTCTTCCCCAATCCCTCATCTGAAGCCAAGGGCCTGGTGGAGGGGGTGTGAGCAGCACCAGTAAGAGCAAAGGTCCTCCCAACCTTGAGCTCTCGGATGGGGGTGGGGGGCTAAGGAAATGAGGTGGTCCCTGGGCAATGGGCTCCCCGCCACCTCTGAGAAGGAGGAATTGAGAAGGACAAAGGCCTCCTTTGAGAAAGTGGGAGGCGTGGGGTGATGGGTTCTATGGAAACAGAGGAGAAGTGAAGTGGAGCCAGGAGAGTTCCCTTCACCCAGGTGCATGGAGGGTCTTGGGCCTTAAGAAGCCTCAGCTCTGCCCTCCCAAGGCGGCCACCAGAACTCAGGTGCTCTTGCCTCCTCCCTCTTGTCCAGCTTCCTCACCCCCTCAGGTGGGTGGGCAGGCAGGGGAGACGCTGAGAAATCCAGGGAGGAGACTGTGGTCAACTCAACACTGCCCACTCGTTTTCCTTCCCTCTCTCTCCCTGCACACTCTCTCATTTCCTGGCTCCTGGTTTTACCCCTCTCCCCCAGAAGGATGGGCTGAAGATAGGTGACAAATCAGAGAGTCATTCTCATCCTGACCACCGTCCTAAACCTCGTTGGACCCCATAAGCTTTACGTGTAGGTTTAACTGGTAGGTCAGTGATGTGTTTCCACGCTGGGAGGTTATATGGGTGTTGGAGGGGAGAGGAAAGGGCCATTGGAAGTGCAGGGAGGGTCCCGGGCACAGGGCAGAGGTGGGGAGAGGAGAGCTGGGATCCCTGCTTACTGAGCATGGGCCTCAGAAGGGCTGGTGGGAGGGGTGGGGCTGGCTCTGGAGAAGAGCAGGGAGGAGAGGAGAGGCAGCCTCAGTGCTGGGACACCGCTCTGTCTCAGCTCCCACGGCTGCCCCACGACTGAGGCGTGGGAAATGTCACTTGAAAAAATCAGTCGGTGAAAGAATCAAATCTCATATTTTCCTTTAATGAATTTCAGAGTTTTTAGAATCAGGAAAATGTTGATGTTGACCCATAATTTACAAAGAAAAGAGAAAGAAAAACAAAACAACCCAAGAAACTTGGTGTGGAGTGTGCACCTCAGAGACCTCCTTCTGTGTTGCACGTGTGGATTCCTTGAGGCTCTGAGGTGGGAGTAGGGGAAGAAATGAATGAAGTGACTGAAGTCCATTGTTTGACCCTGTGCCCCTCCCCCATGCCCGCCCCTCCCCCAGCAAGCCTGCCCCCTGCCTCACCTGATCCCACTTCCACATCCTCTTCCCTCTTGTGTCCTCCCTGCACCTTTCACCCAGCTCCTCCTCCATTTTCCTGGTTCGCCCCCTTCTCCCCAGAGCTGGCAGCTTTCTCTCTCTCTCTTTCTCATGTGAGCCTCTCTCCTCAGGACTTAGGATAAGGCAGCGTCCTGGGCTGGTGGCCTTGGGTCAGCATTCCTGGAAGGGCTTTGGTGGGAGGGACTTTCTGTGCAGGTGAGTGTTACTGAAGGAGGAATGAATCAGAGGGAGAGAGGGACAGGAGCAGAGGGAAGGAAGGGAGACACGTGGACAAGACACCTGAGAGTTTACACTGAAAGACAAAGGTGGGTTTGTAAAGAACAGCGAGATGGCCGGATTCAGTGTGGGTTTAACTTGTAAAGCCCTGTCAATGATAAATTTCCCTGCCTCCGTGTTCTCTGGCTGATGCCCCCTCCAACCCTCTGTGCAGGGACAGAAGCTGTTTCCTGCTCCATTTGCCCCCAGTTCAATCCAAACCCCACTCCTGGACAAGCAGGGCTGACAGACCAGGCTCTTGGTCAGGAGGAGTCCACAGACATGGGGACCAGGGCACTGGGGGGTGCAGGGCTGGAGCAGAGGGTGGGGTTTTGTTCCCTGGAGGACATAGGGACAAAAAGGGGAGATGACAGGGCTGGGGCGGCAGCTCTGTTCTTGGGCCCCTGATCCAGGCCTGTGTGGATGAAGGTCCCACACAACTCACTGTGAAGGGGCAGTGATGGCAGAGGAAGCCCTGGGGATCGCTCTGGCTTTTGCAGTGGGGGACACACAGACCTAGGTCCATGGTGAGCACAGGTCATTGGGAGCCCAGGTGGCCTGCCTGGAGGCAGAGGCTGCTGGGGAAAGAGAAGGGACAGTAGTTAGTGGGGAGCACAACCCACCCACTCGTTCCTAATGGCAGAAAGTCTGGAATAAAGACCTGGGATGAAGTGGGAACAGAAGTGCATCGGCCTAGGGGAAAACGGATTCTGGGATTGGCGACTGGGTTGTGAAGTCTTCTTTTAAAATCATTTTCACTTTCAATCTAACCTGTTCTTTTTAAATTTTGACTTGAACATGATTAAGTCATTTAGAGTAGAGTAGTGATTAGTTCATTCAAGTACTAGTTCACAGATAGCAAAACCAAAGTCACTGAACTTTTTGTCAAGAAAAGACATATATTTTCTGAATGTAGCAGTAATAATAAGGCAAATGATAATAGTGGGATTGATTCCCAAAGCATTGTTCTTTCTGAACTCATTCTAAAGGGTTTGTACTAGTTTTATTTGAAAATGTAATCTCTCTTTGAGATACGCAGAATAATGCCCCCCCCACCCCCACCACCTTCAGTGTCCACATCCTAATCCCAGGAACCTATGAATATGTCACTTTACGTGGCAAAAGGGACTTTTCAGATGTCATAAGGTGAAAGACCTTGAGATGGGGGATTATCTGGGTGAGGCCCATCTTCCGTATTTGAAAGCAGGAACTGTTCCCCAACTGTAGTCAGAGATGTCAGCGTAAAGGACCTCTGGCTTTAAAGATGGAGGAAGGGGGCCACCGCCGAGGAATATGGCAGACACTAGAAGCGGGGGAAGCTCTCAGTACACAGCCAGCAAAACAACAGGGCATCGGTCTTGTAGCTACAAGGAACTGAATTCTACCTGACGTCTGAATGAGCACTAAATGGATTTTCTCTAAGAGCCTCCAGAAAGACACACAGCCTGCTGACGCTTGATTTAAGCCTGTGAGACCCATACTGGGCTTCTGACCTACAGAATTGCATCGCTTTAAACCACTGCATTTGTCGTAATTTGTTACGGCAGCACTAGGAAACTATGACACTCATATAGAGAGTGAGAGTTTTATAGTTACCAGTAATGGTGTAATACTAATACCCAGTGAGTTATTTGTTGAGATGTACTGCTAGTAAAGCAAATCCATCATAAAAACAAGTGGCATTTACATACCAAAAAAAAAGCACAAGTTCAAAACAAACTAATTTTTTTTGAAAGACAAATAGTATTGAGTTAACAAGCTTGACAGCAATCAGTATTTCACATACACACTCTAGTGTGCTGTGGGTTTCTTGTGAAGTAACACTTTGTGTTGCTAAGGCTAAAAATCTATCTACAATTGCCAAAATATTGAAAAACTATAACAGAGATGTTTGCTTCACAGGGTTGGGTTAACCTGTGGCAAGAAAGAAAGCTTAAGCATCACTTTCCATCGAATCTTTAGCTCTGTGTGTTCAGAAATATCTAATGGCATGAAAGACCAAGTCCCAGAACAAGTAAAGCTAGCAAAATAGTTTTCATGGCAACTTGAAAAGTGCACATATATTGTTGACATAAGCTGTTCGTGTGCTACATGCGCAATTTGAACATGACGATATGAAGGAATTCTTCTGTATCTTTCAACTTCATTGCCCAAACCACAACTAGCTCTGAACTGTATAGAACCATGAAGGATCAAATTATCAACAAATGGTTTGGGGTTTAAGATTTATGTTTGGGGTTTAAGGAATACCGTGTTTCCACGAAAATAAGACCTACCTGGACAATCAGCTCTAAGGAGTCTTTTGGAGCAAAAATTAATATAAGACCTGGTCTCATTTTATGATAATGTAAAACCGGATCTTTAGTCTAATGTAATGTAATATAATGTAATATAATACAATATAATACCGGGTCTTATATTAATTTTTCCTTCAAAAGACGCCTTAGAGCTGATTGTCCGGCTAGGTCTTATTTTTGGGGAAACACGGTATGTTCTGATGGCTGCAGCTGCTGCATCGGGAAAACATTCTAGACTAGTCAGTCACTCAGATTAGGCAGACTTGTGCCAGAGTGTAAATCAATGCACTGCTTCCTTCATGAAGAAAGTCTCGCTATGACAAAAATATCAGCTGAACTGACCAGTATGCTTATCGATGTGGAGAATTATGAATTACACAAAGATGAATGTATTGAATTTGAAATCATTCCCTTCATTATGCGATAAAATGTAAACAGCATGAACACTTGTTTTTACACGCCCAGTTGCAATGATTACTGAGGGGGACAGTTCTGTTGAGAATGTTTGATCTATAGGAAGAACTCTTAATGTTTTGGCAACATAGAGACCAGTCTAGTGAAGATGTGAATTGCACAGTCAGACTTGTTTATAAGACAGCCTTGACGTTAACGTTTCCATGCACCATGTTTTTCTCTGGCAAGTAAAATCTAAGAGCAAAAGCAAAAGATAGAAGCTTAGAATAGTTTCTGTAAATTGTTATGACATGTTCTTAATTTAATAACAATTATCACCAAAATAGGCGATAATCTTGATATTTCATATCTATAAAAATGCTCACAGAAAAACTTTAATAATTTGATAGGTGTTTCAGATTTTATTTTCTGTCAAAAGAGGCTATATGCATTGGAAATTCATAGATCCAGAATCCATTTTTTCATCTAGAGATAATTTGAGTATAACTAGAAACTTGTAAGATAGTATTTTGGAACTAGCTACTAGTGGAGGATTGAACATGCATTTTGAAAATCCAGCATCACTTGCTTCCTCTTGTAAAAGTTAAAAATAAAAATATTGAGCTTGTTGAAATTGCTTTAAAATTCCTTCTTGTATTTTTGTCAACATAACTCTGTGAGACCAGTTTTCTGCTGCGAGTGTTATTAAAATAAAGCGTCAAAACAATTTCTTTATACATTTTCCCCTAAGAGTGATGGTGTCATTAATGTTACTTAGATTAGGTAAGTTAATAAGCAAGACGAGTAATCATTTGTCACATTTAAGTCTTTAAATGTAGATATACAGGGTATTTGTTCAAAGTATAAATATTGGCATTTAATATGGCAAATGGCTCTCTTACTTCTAACTTGTTGTTCACTTATGACTGAGGAAAAACAAACATCACAGGTGTAATGTTCAGCCACTGTATCAATCACACAGAGGCACACTTTCAATGAACAAGGTGTGAAGTTTTTATAATTAAAAAATCTCCCCCTGTGCTATATTTGTTCTGGTTGTATTTGTTGAAATGCAATTTTATGTCTGTCAAGTCTAATAAGTATTTTAGGCTTGCACTTTGTATGCCTCTTTTTTGTAATTGTTTGTAGTAATTTATTTTTGTTGTATTTTACAAAAAAAAAGTCATTGATGGATTGGAGGTTTTTTTTTTTTTTTTAAGGTCCTCCACCACTCTCTTAGTCTGCTCAGGCTGCTATAGCCAAGTACCACAGTTTGGGCGGCTTAAAAAAACAGAAATTGATTTCTCACAGCACCGGAGGCTGGAAGTCTGAGATCAGCATGCCAGCATGGTGGGGTTCTGGTGAACCCCTCTTCCAGGTTGCGTCCTCACATGGTGGAAAGAGGATAAGAGGTCTCTGGTGTCTCTTTCATAAGGGCACTAATTCCATCCAAAGGGGCTCCCCCCATGACCTAATCAAGTCCAGAGGCCCCACTTCCTAACACCATCACATTGGGGGTTGGGATTTCAACATATGACTTTGGAGGAGACCCAAACCTTCAGTCCATTACAAACACAGATACTTTGAGAAGATCGGATTTAGCCTGAGGTTGGCAAACATTTTTGCAGAAGGCCAGAGTGCCACCAGTTTAGGCTTTGTGGGCCATATGGTGTCTGTCACAGCTTTTCAACTTTGCTGTTATTGCATGAAAACAGGCACAGATGATACATAAACAAATGAGTGTGGTTGTCCCCAAATCGCTTTCTTTATGGACTGAAATTTGTATTTCCTATTGTCGCGTCCAGCGCAACACGGGCAGTGAGGGTGTGAGAAGGGGCGGTTTGGGTTAAGTTTTTAAGAAAGAAACAAACAGAGACTTAATGCAGTTAAATCTCTCAGAAGGCGAAGGGTCTGTCAGTCTCAGAGGACTGGAGCCCAGAATAAGGCCGACTGGGGGTTTTTATTGATAGGTATACAAATACAAGAAAGTAACATTGTTTCTTACACGGTCTGTGAGACTCATTCATCATCACAGAAAAATGTTTATTCCAATCACCCTTTATCTATAAACAGCCGAAGGACAAGGTCCCATGATGTCTTACCTAAGGTATGTACCTTTTCAGGGTCAAGTCTCTCATATTGTAACAGCTCTGTTGAGATAAGTGAGAGGACTCATCTTTGTTGTTTTTATGACTTCTCTCACAAACAGGGGCCAGGGAAAAGCCAGAGCGGGCAACAGCTTTTCCCAGGCAGGGAGAAGGAGAGGCAAGGCTCCTTCCCATATTCTAAGGCAGCTCATGGGGGTTCCCACTCGGTTCCGCCTGGCTTAGGTTGTATCTCCCGTGAGATATCTTACCCGTCTTTGGCTGCAAACCATCTTTTGGGGACCAGACAGAGAGATAAAATGTGTAAACACAAGGATGGAACAAAGTCCCAGAAAGGCACAGTCTCACAGACTCTTCTTAAGCAAAGACACGGGGGGTGGGGGTGGGGGGACAGTTGACTAGGTTGTTGTGTGACTACACCTATAATTTTCACATGTCACAGAATATGGTTTTCTTTCAATTTGTTCCCCAGTCATTTAAAAACCACGCTGAGCTTTCAGATTATAGTTTGCTGCTCCCTGAGCTGGGCCAGGAGGAATGGACAGACCAACGTGATGCCAGTAGGGTAGGGGTGGTTTGTGGCCAGAGGACACACATTTACTGAGCACCTACTATGTGCCAGGTACAGGTGCCTGCTCCAAAGATGCTGGACAGTCTTGTGCTCCCCTGTGGCCAGGTCATAGGCGCTCAGGTCATGCCCAGCTGGTGTGTTTGAGCATCTTTGAGGAGGCTTGTATATCCTTAACACATACAGTTGAGGCGGGTATGTGTGTGCACACCTGCGAGTCCCTTGGGCACACGTTCCCAGCAGCCTGCCCAGGAGGCCAGGATGGGGGGAGAGGAAGCCTGGCTTATATGACTCGGAAACCAGGAGGAACCAAAAGGGAGCCAGGGGACCCCAGGGAAAGGGGCTTACCCGGAGACACTGCCAGAGAGAACCTTTGGACTGAGAGACAGAGTTGCTGGAAGGGTGGTAGATTCTACACCAGTCGTATCCTGCACCCTCCCTCAGATCAGTCCTGGTGACAATGAAGAATCACTCACCAGGGTTGTCTCAGACTGAACGTAAGGAGCTGAGTCAGTGTGTGGGGCCTGGAGCTGGTGACTGACCTGGCGCTTATGAGCACTAATACCTCCTTACACCTGCCTTTCTTCTCGTAGGGTCAGCCCTTGGGTGGGGACTGGCACCTCACAGAGAGGGTCAGCCCCACCAGGCTCTGCCAGTGCTGAGTGTGTGATACTGCCCACGACCTGGGGAACAAGGCTGCAGGTCAGGGCCATGCCAGGACTTGCCCTCCGTCCCCAGAGCCACTTGCTCTGTACCCTGCTGTCCCAACAGTCTCCGTCACACCCATTCCCCTCCTCCCCATGCCCTTCCTTTCCCCTCACCTGGGAGCACAGCATCAGCCTCAGTAGACTTGGGGCTCTGCAGGCCATACCACTCAGTTCTGGTGTGCTGGTGGGAGGGGATACGGGGGGTGCCTGGGAAGAGGGAACGGGGCACTGGACCTTATTCTGCTTGGCTCTTCCAGCACCTCTGAGATAGACAAAATAGACAAAGCTAAGGCCTGGGTTAGGATGTGGGAGAGCAGGGAGGGCCGATTCTGTGGGCAGAGAGAAGCAGGACCTCCAGCTGCAGGTTTTGATCGGGTCCTGCTCGGTGGCGCTCAGCTCCAGGTCTGGGAGAGGCTGCAACTCTCCTCTGTGCCCAGCTGCGCCTTCCCCACTCAGACCTCTTCTGGGGAGGAGCTGAGACGGCCAGGAGCAACCTGTGGTCAGAACATCCCGCTCGTCTCAGATAATTTACTAAAGATCTATAACACAACGTATTTCAACCTGAGAGTTCCACTGCTATAGAACGATTCACCTCTGCCTCTTTCCCTCCCCCTGCTTCTCCAGCCCTTCTCTGTCTCTCTCACCCCTCAGGCCCTCTTCCCCCTTAGTCCCCACCACCTTCTCACTCCTGATTGTGTCACTAGTGCCACCCTCTCACCTGCCAGCCAAGGACTGTTCTCCCCACAGGGATGGGTGATCCTGCTAACATCAGTGAGGCTGTGTCATTTCTTCACTAAAACCATTCCAGTGGCTCTGAATCCCTGAGAAGCTTCTAGAATGTAAGGCACATGAGCACAGGGGCATTCGGCTGTTTAGGTCAAAGTTGCATCCCAGGCATATGAAGCCATTCCTCACAGATAGTGGGCATTAAATTATTTGTTGAATGAATGAATGATTGTATTAAAATTTATATCTCGTAAAATCTTAACCTGAAAAATACAAAAAAAGGAAACATTTTATTACAAACTAGTGGGCGTATCAGTTCATAAATTCATTCCAGTGGAAAAACTGCTGTGTGCTTATTTGTTGCACAGTTGAGCCTGTGTATTAGTTTTCTATTGCTGTGTAACAAATTACCATAACTTAGTGGCTCAAAACAACACCCACTTATGTGCTCATAGTTCGTTAGAAATCCAGGCCAAGTATGGATGGGATCTCTGCTCAGGGTGTCACAAAGCTGTGAGCTTATCCTGAGCTCAGGATCTTCCTCCCAGTTTACAAGGAGCTGTTAGTAGAATTCAGTTTTTTTCCAGTTGTAGGTCTAAGTTCCCTGTTTCCTTGACAAGTGTCAGCGAGGGGGGAGGGGGGGTGCTGCCCCAGCCTCTAGTGTCCACCAGCAGTCTTTGCCATGTGGCCCTCTATTTTCAAAGCTGCCAGTAGAGAAAGGCCTCACACTGAATCCCTGTCACTTGGAATGGTTACTCAGGAGAAACCCGTCAGTACTCACCTGATCAGGACATTCCTCAGGGATAGTACCCATATCTTAAGATCAGGTGATTTGAGATCTTAGTTGTATCTGTAGAATCCCTTCCCAGCACCTATATTAATGTTTCATTGCATAACTGGGAGAAGGTGAATAACCAGGGTTGTTATTAGGGACCATCACAGAACCAGCCTAGGATGGCCTGCTCTTCCCTTTGTGTTTATTTGGGTCACAGTTGAAATGAAGTTCAAGTAAATAGATTGTTGTGAGTGGTAATAAAATGCAAACCAAATGACATGTCTAATATCTTATAATTAATTTAGAGCAAATAACAGTGCAATAATTCATTCTCTCTTTGGACACTGTGTTTGTCATGTATGGCAGCATGAAAATTATCCAAAAGTTAGCAGCTCAGAACAACAAATGGGTATTGTATCCCAGTTTCCCAGGGTCAGGATGCAGGAGAGGTTTACCTGAGCACTTCTGACTCAGGGCCTCTCTCAAGGTTGCAGTCAAGTTGTCAGCCAGGGCTGTGTCATCTGAAGGCTTGATTGGGGCTGGAGGACTCACATGAAACATGGCTCACTCATAGGGCTGTTTGGAAGGGGCCTCATTTCTTTCCTGAATGGTCCCAGGATGCCTCAGTCTCGAGAGAGACCAAGATGGAAGCTGCAGTTTTATATCTTAGACTGAGAATCACACACCATCGCATCAGCCTGATGAGAAGTGAGTCATTATGTCCAGCCCACACTCAAGAGAGAAGGAATTACTCCACCTCTGGGAGGAGTGTCAAAGTATTTACATACATATAAAATTTACAATTAAATATTGTTTCAGGATTTTATAAAGCATAATCGTTTTATCTGATCATTTTCTTTAACGTCTTAAATTTCACTCTTACAATGTAACGATTAAAAGTTTAAGACACAGAAAGGAGATACAAGTTTTTCTTGTAAGTTTTTATTGTAGAAGCCTTTAATAACAATGTTGCCTACAATAAGTTGCAACAAAGTTGAGAACATATAGTAGCTGATCACATAGTTTAAAGCCTGAGCACGGTAATATTAATGCCTTTACAATAACTATCTTTGATTTTTCTTAGAATTTTCAAATTTGTTTCATTAAGAATGTCAGAAATATTGGCTACAATGCCAATTTTCTTACTGAACACCGTCTTCAAAAATATTTGCCTAATGAAATCGCTTTTCAGAATGTTAGAAAAATGTGAATCTCATGCCTCAGCCTATACACCTTGGTACCTTCACAACAACTGCATTGTGATACAGTGGGCAGCGATGGTTAATGCCGATCTAGGAACAAGTGTTCCAAAACTGGCTGTCTGGTTGGCATCCTAGAATAAATGTCAATCTTTCTCTGAGTTTTTGAATGAGATTTGGTAGAAATGATTTGGACTCCAATGTGATTCTAAAAATCACTGTTGATATGTGACGCTTTAGACTCAAGTTTTTTTATTTTGTTTTGTTTTGTTTTTAATTTTTATTGGGGAACAGAGTATTTCTCCAGGGCCCATCAGCTTCAAGTCGTTGTCCTTCAATCTAGTTGTGGAGGGTGCAGCTCAGCTCCAAGTCCAGTTGCTGTTTTCAACCTTAGTTGCAGGGGGCGCAGCCCACCATCCCAGGGTGGAGAGCTCCTGCTCTAACCTTCTGAGCCATCTGGCCACCCCTGAAGTTATTTTCAAAGCAGCTCTGTTGTATCTTCCATTGACACTCTGTATTCTATCCATGGTTTCCCCTTTATAGCGTTTTCCAGTTTAGCTTGCATTGATCAACAACGTGCATAAACATTCTGTAAAAGCAGTTAATTCAGTTGTATGTGAAGTTAAATATGACACACTAAATCCTTCGCAGATAGAATCACCTTGCAGGTTACACTGAACATTGTATCCCAGAAGATCTATAGAGATGCCAGTGATCACGTGACCCATTTCTGGCCAAAGCTGTTTCCTGTGACACCTCGGCCGTCTCTCTGACGTGGCTCATAACTATTGGCTGTGGCTTTGTTCCAAGGTGGGTAGTTCTTTCTAAAGATCATTGCAATAAACTTTGGTATTTCTTTTTCTGTTTCCTTATTTAAAAATGAACGAGGAATGGTTCACAAGTCACAGTTGGAGAAATGTCAGTTTAGGAATTATGATCAAGTAAATACCTGGGCACACACCACTGGTGTCAGAAACGGAACCTGTGAAGAAGCCACCGTGGCCACGTCCCCCATCCCGTCCTTCAGATGGAACCTCTATCTTGAGTCTTGTGTTTACTATTCCCTGGAGATTCTGTGAAGGTTTTACAATAAGTATATATATCCCCAAACCAAATGTTATTTTCTTTTGCCCATTTTGAACTTCCTGTCCAGTGAACTCGTACTGCATGGACCCTTCTGAGACTCAGCCTTACGTAGGTAGTTACCCCCATGTGTGAGGCTGTCCTTCATTTGTTTTCACTGCTGACGTCTTACATTTCATGATGACACCACACTTCCTCTGTTTCCCGGCTAATGCATAAGTGGTTGTCGCAGTTGCTGTAACATGAGTGTGCCTGTCTCCTGGGCACAGGCAAGGGATTCCCCGGAGAGCACGGTCAGGAGGGAAGGCTGGGACACAGGGGTGTGAGCTTTAAGCACAGTAGGTAAGATGATGTGCATTTGATTTCTGAAGTGCTTCTGCCAGTTTAAACTTTCACCAGGAATGTATAAGGCTTCATGTTGTTGGTTTGTTGAAAACAAACCAAACTCAGCTTAAGTAGAGGAATTAAGAGTTGGAAATCAGTTCCTTGGATGCAGAATCACCCAGGCATTTTCTTTTCTGACTTACTAATTACTTCCTTTACTTTTATTCCATATATTTTTCATTGTACTCACCAGAGACACAGTTCAGGACACTGGTTATAAGGATCTTCAGTTAACACAGTGAGAACTTGAACAATGAGACAGCAAGCATTAAAACAGTCATGGCGACCATAACAAAGAACCAGTCAGAAATGGAGGCTACAATAACTGACATGAAGAATGTGCCCGCAGACTAGATGGAGCAGAGGATCAGATCAGTGATTTGGAAGACAAGGTAGCTGAAAATGCCCATCAGAACAGCGAGAGGAACAAAGAGTAAAAAATAATGAGGACAGTGTAAGAGACTCTGGGACAACATCAAGCACCAACATTTTCATCAGAGGGGACGAGAAGGAGAAGAGAGGGAACAAGGGGTTGAGAACCTATTTGAAGAAATAATGACTAAAAACTTTCCTAAGCTGGCAAAGGAAAGAGACACACAAGCCCAGGAAGCGCAGAGTCCAAACAAGAAGAACCCAAACAGGCCCACACCAAACACATTACAATTAAAATGGCAAAGGTTAAAGACAGAGAGAGAATCCTAAAGCAGCAAGAGAAAGGCACCTATTGGTAGTAACTTACCCAGGAGCTCCCATAACAGTTTGTTTGATTTCTAAATGGACACTTTGCAGGCCAAAAGGGATTGGCAGGAAATATTCAAAGTGATGAAAAGCCTGGATCTACAACCAAGATTACTCTACCCAGCAAAGCTATTATTTAACATTGAAGGACAGATAAAAAGCTTTCCAGACAAGAAAAAGCTAAAAAAGTTCACCATCACCAAACCAGTATTACAAGGAATGTTAGAGGGACTTCTTTAACCCACAAACACACACAAATCACAAATATGAATAATTAAATGACAATACACATCTATGAACAGTTACTTTCAATGGAAATGGGTGAAATGCTCCAATCAAAAACATTGTGGCTGAATGGTTAAAAAAACACAAAATCCTTACATATGCTGCCTCTACATAGTAACTATGTATAGTGCCAGGTGGGTACTAGACTAGTCAGGGCGATCACTTCTTAAATTGTAAATGTCTAACCACCATGATTACAATATAAAATAATTTCACCATACCTGAAATATAAAATATAATTAAAATAATTTTGAATATCAACTGTAATTGAAAATATTAAAAAGGGGGGAAGGTAAAGAAGACTAAAAGTTCCAAATTTCCAGCTATAGAACAAATAAGTCCTGGCATGTAATGTACAGCATGGGGAATATAGTCACTAATATGGTGATAGCGTGGTACGGTGTCAGGTGGTTGCTGGGCTTGTCATAGTGGTCACTTCGTTAGGTGTATAAATGCTGAACAACTATACTGTGCACCTGAAAGTGATATAATGTATGTTAGCTATATTTTTCAATAAAAATCATAAAAATCAGTAAATTAAAAAAAATAAAATTTTAGGTGTTAGCCACATGTACAGAAACCCCTAGATCAGTGTTTTATTAAATACCTGGGTGCCGCAGCCCAGACGAGTTGACACAAGACTCATCAAAGATAAAGTATGAAAACGAAGTCACTGTTCAGAGAGGGAGACATTCAAAAGGAGAAAACAATAAAAATTTTAATTACTCCATAAGCTCGAAGGGAACAGTTTCTCTGCTCTGTGTTTGGCAATATGTGGGCGTAAAAGAAATAGAAAGCAAAGTTTATATCCTTAAAATTTTCATAAGGGACAATGTCACTTCTTAGGTGGCCCTGTGTCCACCCCGTTATGTCCATCAGGAGGAGCATGAAGTCTGGTGGCTTCACATTAGAGACGTTAACATTGATTAGGGGTCGGGTGGTGACCACCTACTATCCAACCACTATAAAGTTCCCCCATCAATTTTTCAACTACTTGTCAGAATATCCATTGATGGTCTTTGCCTTTAGTCATTATTTCATCAGGGCTACAAAGGACAATGTTTCTATCATTCCTTCTGAATTAATAGTTGGAATTCTGTTAGAAAGAAAAGTGTTTTCCCATCAATAATTTAGATCCCCTCAAATAAATTTCTGACAAAGAAATAGGATAATGATTTGAATTTATTTATTTATTACCTATTTATAAAAACAAGTTTGTGCCAAACATGATCAAAGATTTACTTTTCTAAATCAAGTATAAACCACAGATATCGTTAGTGAACATTTTAATCAATTTTCACAAAATGAAGATACCCCTGTTACAGCTACACAGGTCAAGAAGTAGAACAGAAGAACAGACCCTGTCACACATCCCACAATCATTGACTCAATTAAACAGTTATTTTGCCAGCAAAGATGAGTTTACTCAGGAATAGCAGAGAACTGCAATTTGGGGTATATGAGCTATGGCAAAACCATAGGCAGGACTGAAGAACAAAGGAAAGGAACATTTACAGAGAAAAGGGGAAGTTGAGAGGAGCTGTTATAAAAAATCCACTGGAGGAAACTGGGATTTCAAAGTGTAGTGGCTTTTCATTGGCTGGGTTGTGACAGTCTCTCATTGGCCCAGCTATTGCCAGGGGAGGAGAAAATGTTCCTCCTTCCTGGTGGGGTAGTAGATTGTAAGACATTTTCTTACTGGAGATGTCAGGCAGTTTCTTCCTGTTGGGGTCACCTTATGGGGGGTGGGGTGGTGGTGGAGGGCGGGCGGGTGAGAGCTCCCCCTACAGGCCCTCCAGGCTCCAATCCTGGTTGAGGTCTGGAATTAATTTTTACACCTCCTCTTCCTCCCCAAAGGTAACCACTAATCTTAGTTCTAGCAACCTAGACTATTTTGTCCTATTTAAAAGTGTATGTAGATGGAACCACACAGTATCTGTTCTTTTGCTTAACAATATTGTTTGTGAGGTTCATACATGTAATTGTGAGCAGCTGTATTTCATTCACTTTTGTTACTGTGTAGCATTCCATTGCATGAACATGTCTCAATTTATCCACTTTATTGTTGGTGAATTTTTGGGTTGATTCCAGCTTTTGACTATTATAAATAAAACTGCTTTGAACAATCTATGGTGCATATACCAGTATTATATTTTCTTTCTGTTGGTAAACCCTAAAAGTGGAATCCACAAGTAGACAGAAGGTGAATATCTTTGGTAGATAAGGACAAACCATTTTTCAAATCTATTGGACCAATTCTCTCTTTCAACAGCAGGACTCAGTGATTTTATGTCCTTGCCAACACTTGACGTGTCAGACTGTTTTCATTTAAAACACTATGGTTAGTGCACTAGTGGCTTCTAATTGAGAAAAACTAATTGGTTCCAAATTACCTCATCGGTAAGCTGGATGTGGGAACAAAAGAATGTCATGGTGGATGAGGTCATGACATCATGTGGTGCTTATAGACTTGCTCTGAAGTGACCAGACTGATTGAAACTGGGAGACAAACTGAGGACTGAAGTTTTAACAACAAATGGAGTAAAGACTACTCCTTATTTTTCACGCACTGTACCACAGAAAGAGAGTTCCTTTGCTTCATGTTGAAGAAAGTCAAGGCAAACGAGCATGGCCCAGGGTGGTGATAAGGAGCCGACAGAAATGACTAAGGATGTTACAATACATAGACTTGAACTACCGTGAATGCACTAGACAGAACACGTTCCCATGGTGACTGTCATGCGGGAGACCCTGCTCGCTGCGCCATTTGTCATGCGGGACATCCTGCTCGCTGCACCATTTGTCATGCGGGGGACCCTGCTCGCTGCGCCATTTGTCGTGCAGGGAGGCCTGCGGGGTCTCTGCTCCCGCTCCCCATACAAGAACGCAGGATATGGTGAGGCCAAAAAGGAACACACAAGGAGCCATAGGTAGGGGAGTCATACCACTATATTCTCTCTGGCGGCACTATACTCTCACTGGAGGCTGGATTCACACTGTCCGCAAACCGCCATCCACACTTGCCAGCCCAGCCGCCATCTTCTTGCTAGCCCCCATTCTTTCTCTCTTCTCCCTCTCCTCCTCGTAGCCACAGCAGTTATATTGTGGCCACTGGCTCACTGGTTACAGCTGACGGCCAACTAGCCACAGCTGATGGCCATGCAATCACAGTTGGCCATTTACTACCTGAGCCAGCACCTGTCTATGTGAGGCCGAGAGCCTGGAAACTGCTTTCTGGGGCTCTGCCCCCACAGTGACATTTCTCCTGTGAAAGCCTGGGGGAAGAGGCGGGACGCAGGCAGAAGGCCTAGGATGGCAATAATAAAACAACAACAACCAAAACAATCTCCAGGTGTGGGTGTGAGAATCTCCTGCTCTCACTGAGCACAGTCGCTGGGTAGGGAAGTCCAGCTCAGCGGAGGGCTTAGTGCTGGACTTCCTCTCAGTTCTCACACACCTGTGCCAGGTGTTTATGGCTGCTCTACCAGGAGACAGAGGACACAGCATCATGTCTACTTTTCAATAGGTTCCCAGGTTGTAGGAAAGCCAATCAATCAGGGTTAGTCAATATGTACATTTTCGACAGGCACACCAGGGGGCAGGCACCCTGTTCACCCCAGATTCCAAGGCACCCGAGCGGCCAGACCACGGGGTTCCCAACCCTCCTTCCGCTCCTCTCTGGGGCCCTATGGCTGACTGAGCCCAGGGCTGGTGAGCACGGAGACTGAAAAGACTGATAATGGAGACGGAGGACAAAGGAGGGCCAGCCTGGGGGGTGCTGGGCAAAGACAGCCCTCCCACCTCCCCCCAGAGCCCCGGTCACCTCCCCTTCCCCACACCTTTCCACATCTTTCTGTCCTCCTCCCCTGGCTCTCCTTCTCTTCCCCTACTTGCCTTGTCCTGTTGTAAAGGATGAACTCATAGTTCTCCTCCTGTGTTAGGAAATACAGGGCTTCCCTGTCGTTCTTTCCTGTGTGTCTCATTTACTTCTACAGACACTTCACTTCTGACACTTCTGGTCACCAAAGGTGTGGAGGTTTCCCCTACAATAAGCAATTCTCTGTTTCACCAGCTGGATGGTCTACAATTTAACTCAATTCTAACACTGTCTGCCTGGTGTCAGATCCCAGGGGTTAAGTGCTCGTCCCACAGATGCCCCCCCCTCAGATGCCATTCAAAGCCCACGTTATCACTTCTGATAAACTAGCTATAGATCAGAGGTTCTAATGGCCTTTTCCTCGGTTTTAATGAATGTTCTAGAGCAGCTCACAGAACTCAGGAAAATGTTTACGTATATTTACTTGTTTATTAAAGGTGATGATAAAGGACACAGATGAACAGCCAGATGAAGAAATACACAGGGCGAGGTCTGGGAGGGTCCTGAGCACAGGAGCTTCTGTCCATGGAGTTCACCCTCCCGGAGAGGACAGGATCAAAGACAAATGTTAGAACAAGAGGTGATCCTAGTCTTCCTGTCACTTACTGTTCGTATTACAAGGGTCTCAGGATCTCTATGCCAGGAACTTGGGACCTCTAGAGGTCAACATCTATTTTCTATTATCTCAGACCCATCCACAAAAATAACTTGCCCTCCCTTGGAGAAGAGCTCACTCTGTGATGTAGGAAGAGCAAGAAGGAGTGCCTGGGCCTGAGTCAGTCAGATGTCCTTGGTGGTTCACTCAGACTGTCCCAGGATCGAGTCTCCAAGGCAGAACGGGCCCACGACAGCCCTGTGGGTAACGATGAGGCTGGGGACACAGCTACACAGCCATGTTTGGACTTGAGCACATGCAGCCCAGGGAGGCGGTCTAAGCAGAGCCCCGCCCTCAGGGGTGCCTGTCTCCCAAGTCTCCCAGGCTTTCATTTTCCTCCTTCTGCCTCCTTCAGCTTGTTCTGCTTGTTCTGCCTGGGGACTGATGATACAGACGCATTTTTGCTAGAGTTAGATCGTAGGGTTCTGGAAAAGCCCATCCAAGTTAGTGGAGGTTTGTGTTTACAGCAGTGGTTGGGGATTCAGAGTTCTCCGCAGACAGTGACATGGAGAGAAGCCGGTTCAGTGGCTCCTAACCTTCCTCCTGCTGCTGTGGGGATCCCCGATCATGAGGGAGACCCCTCCCCTCCGTTCACCTCACTCTGTTCCCTCCATCCACCCCAGCCCTGTCCTGGCTTCTCCATCTCTCCTCCTCTCACCTTTCCCCTCCACACAAATCAATAAGGGCCCCAGGGGAGCAGCTCCCGGGCACAGGTGCAGGCAGGAGGGAGCTGGGAGCAGCTGAGCCCAGCTCAGGACAGAGCCAGGAGGCGGAGGGAGTGAGACATAACCTCCAGCCTTCCCCGGAGGTCCTTTTCAGCCCAGGCTCTCACTCCCTGATGTGTTTAGACACCTCCTTGATCTACCAGTGTCAGGAAGCCCTGCTTCACCCCCACCACCTTGGGGGACACACATGGGTGGGTCCTGTGCTTCAACAGAGACAGAGCGAGTCAAAGTGTGATGCGGCGGGCCATGTGGCTGGAGAAGATGGGACCCAACTATTGGGAGCAGAAGGATTTCATGAAAACCATAGCAGAACATTCCCGTGGCGCTGGAGGTACAGCAGAGCTTGGCCCATCGAGGCAAGGCCTGTGAGTGACGTCAGGCTCCTTACAGGGACGTCAGACTCCTCCCACCTGTGAGGAGGGGCAGGTCTTCACCACGTTGTGTGGGGACACAGTGACCCCTCACAGCCTGGACCAACGTGTGGCGTTTTGCTTTGGGTTTCATTTTCAATCTGGGTTTTGATAAGGATGAACTGGAACTTGAAGCAACGTAATCAGTGGGGAGGGTCTGAGGGAGGAGCGAGGGCTCATGGAAGGTCTTGTGCTCGAAGTCATCCAGAGAGCCCTAAGGAAGAACTCTCTGTTCATAATAAAGCTTCAGGTTCTAACTTCCTCTTCCATTAACTGTCTTTCCCTCCCATCAGTACCCTCCACCTTGCCACGCAGGCAGAGTGTGCACATGGCTGCCATCTGCATGCGCTGGGTTGCGACCCTGTCTTTTTCCCTGAATGAATCCTTCTTTGGTGACACAAGACCTCGTGGTTTTTATTTCTCAGCTGACAGTTTTGACGGACTCTTGGTCCAGAGTCCCAGCCTTGCAGAGGTTGCCCTGCTGCGTGATGGCTCCAACGAGAGTTCCTCAGGGGACACTCAGTCTCCTAGGAGTGTGAGGGTTTCCTCTCTGTGAACAGGGACCCAAAACCGGGAAAGTGACAGGCAGGTTGGCTACGCAGGCCAAGCACAACTGGGGAAAGATTTGTCTTGCAAAGACCTTGAGCCACTTCTTGACTGAAGGGTGTGTGGACCTGCTACTCAACACTCCGGGGTCTGGAATGAGACACTGCCCCCGGTACTAGGGCAGCCACCCCTCCATGATCGCCCTCAGGGAGGGAGACAATCCTCTGTCATCTCACTCAGGGGAGGGCAGGGAAAGGACTGACTCCCGAATCCTCCTCTGGCACTCGTGGTCCTGGCAGGTGACCTTGGTGTGTGCGGGATTTCAGACACATTCCTGGCATGTAAATTTGCCCAGAGTGACCCTACTAGTTCTGTTCATGTCCTTTTAAAGGATCCTGTGGCTTTGGGAGGGTCAGAGGGAGGCCATGGGACAGGAGGAAATGTCAGTGACAACAAAGGAGCAGCACTTCCTGTAATGGACTTTGGTCCTGAGATGTTCTGTGGGAGCAAGTGTACCAGGGAGACTGTCCTGTCCTTCCCCTCTGTCCCCAGCACCCCCCCTTGGGCCTGTGGCCCCCACCCCTGAGCTGTCACTCACCCTGACGTTACTCCCCCTCCATTAGGATCAAATGTTCTCCTTCCCTCCCTTCAGAACCGGAGCTCCCAGCACTGTGCTCCCTCTCAGCCTAGAAAGTAGTTTCTCTCCTGACTGTTGGTTAGGGAGGAGGAGCTGATTCAGGAAACACAGGCTCCCACTGAGAACAACCGAGAAATTCTGATAAAATATAGTTCACGGCTTTGAAACCCTCCCCATGGAAACACAGTGAGGGGATCCAGCCAAGATTCAGGGCAGGACCACTGCCTGGGGAGCTGAGGTCAGAGGGCCCAGAGCTCCGGAGTTACTTTTGCTCTGAGGGCATTTGCCAAACCTGAGATCAGCAAGAGCTCTGCCTGAGCATTTGATTCCTTGAGGGACTGAGCAGAAAAGGAGTTGAAAGCTGGCGCCCAACGAGAGTGGGACCCTGATACACTAACACCCACATTAAGCAGTGACTCTGAAATGCTGCTTCCTAGAAACGTGAGTGAATCTGAAATAAATAGTCCGCTCAGGAACTTACAGTCACTTACGGCTTCTCCATCTCTGGGTGATAACGGGTGACTGGGTCCTCAGACTGCGGTTGGGGCATCATGGCAAACATCTCCCTAGGCACCAAGAAACAACTAGGACAACCGTCCTGAATAAGACAGCACCACTTTAGGCTGCAAATAATTCCTACACACAATATTTTTATTATTTCATTTTTTAAAAACGAGCTCTGGCCAGTTTTACTAAAGAAAAAATCTGCATGACTTACTTTTCCCCACTCTGTTCCAGCTTCTACTAATGTCTTCAGAACCCCCTGGAGCAGTGGCAGCCAGAGCACATGCTCTGTCGTGTTCTCCACACGCTGTGCCCAGTTCAATCTTGTTGCCTCTGTGGTGACGGCCACCCGTCCTGGCCAACATGGCGTCGTGCTCTGTTTCATATTTCCTCACGGCTGGGCAGCTTTTGAAGAAGATGACCCTTTTCACTTTGCTTTGTCTGATCATTTTCAGAGTCTGCTTGTACCCCAGCACGTACTTTCCACTTTTCATAACAAGTGGGATCCTAGAGCTGATCGACTCCAGCAATGTTTTTGTCTCCTTTGCAGCCCCCATATTCCTGCCTTAGGTGTGGGTCGGTCCCCCAGGAGCAGCCACCAAGACGGCAGGGGAGTTGGAGAGGTGTACACCTAATATTTCTAAAAAAGGCCCAGCATACTAGCAAAGGCATCCAAGACACCATGAGCCTGAACACGCGGTAACAAGTTTCAAGTGAGGCGGACTGCAGAAACTTTGGAATTTGTAAATATGAGGCACATGCAGTAAAACAAGTGTGCTTTCCATGTTCAAATACAGTTACAAAAGAATCTCAGCGGGGAACTAGAAATTCTAAAAGGTGACATAGCAGATTTTAAAAGGGACCTGTATTAGTTTGCTAGGGCTGCTGTAACAAAGGACAAGCTAGATTGCTTGAAACAGCAGGAATTTATTGGGTCACAGTTCTGGAGGCTGGAGGCCTGAAATGAAGGTGTTGGAAGGCCACGCCCCCTCAGAGATTCTGCCTAGAATCCTTCCTGCCTCCTCCTAGCTTCTGGTGGCTGCTGGCAGTGGTCGGCATTCCTTGGTTTGCAGCTGACCTCTGCCAGTCCAATCTCTGCCTCCATCTTCATATGCTGTTTTCCCTGTTTTGTCACATAAACTTCCCTCTGTGCATGTCTGTCTCTGTGTCCAAATTTCCTGTTTTTGTAAGGACACCACTTATATTGGGGTCACCACCCTAATGATCCCATCTTAACTGGTTAAATCTTCAAAAGTCCAATTTCCAAATAAGGTCACACTCTGAGATATAGGGGGTTAAGGTTGCAAGATACCTTTTGGGGGGAACACAACTCAGCATATAACAGAACCCAGTAGAAATTTTAAAATTGAAAAACAGATAACTAAAATTAAGACCAAATGCATAAGTTAAAGAGCAGAGAAGACATTTTTAGAGATACAAAGGGGGAGTGAAATAATGGGAAGCTGGGTCATCCTAGAACCCAGTTTGAAACAGAATCTCCTCTTCCCACCCGCAGGCTGTGGCTCTGGCTGACTTTCCTCATTATCTTCCCTCAAACCCAGTGAGTCTGTCCTTTCTCTAGTTGAATGTGTCTGCGTTGAAGGGACTGTGATAGGAGACACTTATCTCCCAAATCCCTTCTGACTCTCTGACCCTCTCAAGTATCACCGTCAGCATAAGTGACCTGTCACGCAAGGCCTGATGGGATGTGGCCCAGCATTTTACCCAGCAGAGATCCCTCTGAACTGTTGCAAGATGAAGAGCCCCGGACCCCGGACACAGCTTGTGGCCACCAGGTCTGCAGCAGACAGGACGCTCCTCAGGTGGGCAGCTATCGTGGAGCCTCCTGGAGGGGAGCAGAGACACACGTGCCACGTGCAGCATAAGGGCTGCCCAGGCCCCTCATCCTGAGATGAGGTAGGAAGGGAGGCGAGGGCTGGAAGCCCCTTCTCAGAGCCAGTGTAGCAGGTGCTGCTCTGGGTGCCTGTGGCCGGGTCAGGCTCTTGCCATTCTCTTCTCTGACCCCCGTCCTAGCACATCCTAATCACTGCGGGGACCGTGGCTGGTGTGAAGCTCCTGCTGCTCTAACCCTTGTAACTGGGATGTGTGAGAAGGTACCGGGCATGGAGGGGTGGATATGGGGTTCCCCAGTCTGTCAGGTCTCATCCCACATGGTTCATTGATCTTAGCATCTCTCCTTGTCTCTGCTGGTGACCCAGGCGGGTGACAAATCCTGGGAGGGAGCCAGGATGACAAATAACCTGGGAGAGAGGCCACTAGTTGGTCTCGTGGCCATTTGTCACCCGGAGGAGAGGCTAAAGGTGGGAGAGAAGACTCATGGGAACTAGAAGCTCGGCAGCCAGGACACTGAGAAACTGCGGGGAGGAAGCAGAGGCGGGAGGCTGGAGACTTGGCGAATCAGTGTGTCTAGTTCCCAGGAGCCCCGGATCCAGAGTGACCTGGGTCACAAGGGAGCACCAGCCTCTGTGGTCACCTCAGGGCTTCACAGGCTTGGTCTCAGCTCACATTTCCTCTGCTTCTCCATGAGGTTCTAGGCAACAAGGTTGCAAATTTCCCTGAAAGACCATCTGAGGGACCAGGGCTTTTGGAAATCAGATCCTCTTGTCATCAGCGTCACCCTTACAAAAATGTGTCCTTCTTTTCACATTTCTTATAAAATGTCAACAAACAAGGTCCTCAGGAAAAATGAATGTGTAGGCAGGCAGGTGAGTGTAGATGGTCCCTAAGAGATGTGTGACTGGGCGGGTAAATGGAGAAACTGCTCAGACACTGATGGAAGATCAGGGGCTGTTCTGCAGCCTGGGATCCTGGGTGTCCACACAGCCAGAGTTTATATTAATCAGGGGACGATCTGCTCCTGCAAAGCTCACCTCCAGGAAGGTGACTGTCTGTGCCAGCATTTTCCCTTCCCCTAATTGTTTCCTGATCGTATTCCCTGTCTTAAGGTAAACCTACTAAACCATCAACAAAATGAAATACAACCTGCTGAATGGGAGAAGATATTCAGAAATGATACATCAGACAGGGGGTTAGTGTCCAAGATATATAACAAACTCATATGACTTAACATAAAAAAAAAAAATCAAACAATCCAATTTAAAAATGGGCAGAGGACCTGAACAGACATTACACCAAAGAGGACACACAGCTGGCCAACAGACATGAAAAGATGCTCAATGTCACTAATCATCAGAGAAATGCAAATAAAAACAAAATTAGCTATCACCTTGCACCTGTCAGAATGGCCATTATCAATAAATCAATCAACAGATGTGGAGAATAGAGAACCCTGGTGCTCTGTTGGTGGGGCTGTAAATTGGTGCAGCCACTATGGAAAACAGTATGGCGATTCCTCAAATTAAAACTAGAGCTGCCATATGATCCAGCAATTGCAATTCTGGGTATTTATTCAAAGAAAACAAAAACACTAAATTGAAAAATTATATGCACTCCTATGTTCACTGTAGCATTATTAGTATTAGCTAAGACATGGAAACAACCTTCGTGTCCATCTAGATGAATGGATAAGTGTGTGTGTGTGTGTGTGTGTGTGGTATAATAAAATCTTGCCATTTGTGTCAACATGGATGGACCTAGAGGACATCATGCTAAGTGAAATAAGTCAGACGAATACAAATACTGTATGATTTTACTTATGTATGTAATCTAACAAAACAACGGAAATAGATCCATAGATATGAAGAGCAAGATGTTGGTTGCCAGAGAGAAAGCGGGAGGGGGATGGAAATAAAGAAAAAAACCAATAAGGACAAAATCATCACAATAAAACAGCACGACTGAAGTTTAATAAAATGGAGGGAAGAGAAACTAATGGTGGGATTTTGTTTCCATTCCACCAAGTGAATCTCAGCTGGTTGCAAAATGACCGATGACTCCCTTGCACAGAACAGAATCCGGCCTCTTACTCAGCAGTGAACACAGCCTGTGCAGGGCCTGTTAGCCATGTCGTCACCTCAGGCACCTGACCTGTACTACGTGGTCACAACGTCCATGACATGGCCATGTTACACGCAACGTCACTTTAATCCTTAGTCTGCGTAGGTGACGACCCTTGGGAACCCAAGATTACGTCCTTTTCCAGACTCACAGTTTGTAAGTCACAACCTGAATGGACTTTACAGCTTGTGTCTGACCACCTTCTCCATTGTTTCCCCACCGTGGAATGAAAAGTGTGCTCACCACCTACAACAGTGACACATCCTGTGAGGTGTACTGTTCCTTGGAGAAGAGGCTTCGAATAATGACCTACACCTGATAATACCCAGCGTTAATTCTGGCCACCAAAGCTTGAAACGACAGCATCAAAATGAATAAAATACATAAGGGTACATTTAACTAAGGATGCAAAACAATAAAGCTGAACTCACTGGCTCTGCCTAGAACACGATGATACCCAGCTGTCCTGACGCTTCAATGCACCACTAGGGCCTCCCTGGGATGCTGTGTCCTTGTACGTGGACGGAGGGGTCCAATGTCAGATTGTAAGTACGTACAGGACAGAGCAGGAGGAAGCTGATCACAATAACCATTAGGAAAAAGGAGCAGAGAGCAGAAAGCTGTACCCCCACGTGAGTCTGCCTTCAGCAGCCCCTCTCCTGGGTTGTCTGCTCAGCTCTTCTTTACTGCCCGTCTCTAATCAGGCTCTTGTCCAGTGCCCAGGACCCTCGTGTTCTCAGGGCTTCCTGAGGTCCTGTCCTCAAGGTCCCGACAAGACAAGAAGTTGAGTTGGGCGGCCTAGGACAGAGCTACAGGGAGGTTGTGATGTTTTGAACGTGGGGTGTGAGACAGGCTGTGAGGACACTCAGCATGTTTAAGTGATTAGCGGTTGACCCGAGTCTGTTACCATTTACTTCTATGGCTGCAGAGCTGCGTGTGTGGACCAGTGAGACACGAGCTGTCCATGCTCCCACTTGGTCTGTCTGTGGACCCCTGACTCCTCTTACTCCAGCTGCTCTGCTGAGGGTTCTGTCCTCCCCGTGTAGCATGTAGGAGGACGTAAGGAGAAGGGTCCACTCTCCTGCTTGCTCACACCCTCCCTAATAACCAGGCCTATGGTTCCTGCGCTGGACCAACTTACTTTTTCCAGGGATGACGGGAAACGTCTTTCTTCCCACCCTTGCCTCCTCGTGGAGGGAGTGGTCCTTCTTTTTCCTCGTTACTTACTTTCTCTCAGTGGGAATCACACTATTTGATTATTGTTTCTGTTACTTTCCTCGAGGATGGGGATGGGAAGTTTAATAAAAGGAGTGGAATATTATCATCATTTTTCAAAGAAAATAAACATGAAACCTGAATACCTTTTAGAAAGCATATGCTTGCTGTGCTTGGGCAAGTGGCACGTAGGAGAGAGGAAAATGGCAGGTGGGAGGTAAATGATACAAACCTTCTCTGCGCTCAGTAAGTAAATACTCTGCTCTGAGTTGATCACTTCTTGTGTCTTGTGTCTACATTCTCACTTTGTATCGTAATTCATACTTGTGTTTTGCTGGCTGTCGTACCACCAGGTTGTAGGATTTCAGACATCCCTGAGCCAAGTCCCCAAAACCATGGAGTCCCAGGGCTGGCAAGTCATGGTTATACCATGACAGCGCTTCATCTTGCCCTTAGCCTCAGTCCCTTTGTTTACCTTGTGTTTGTTTTTAAATTCACTTCATACAGGCCATGTCATGGTGTTTGGGAAGAGAACTGCTTGGTCTCCTCCAGCTGCCACCTGTCTCTAATGATGGGGTCATGTTTCTTTGCTGACCCAGATGACCCAGAGCAACTTCTGCACAGGGGCTCTGTCTGGATTCCAGGTAATGAGTCCAGTTCTTCTTGGAGCGCCTCAAGCGTTTCACTGTTTAGTTAATGACTCAGCCATTTTCTGAGATGGGCGATGGCGGATTCCTAGTCCATAGGAGTTGTCCTTTTCCTGTCCCCTAGTACAGGAGTGTTACAAGGGGAACTAATGGGTTTCAGTAGCCCCTGAGTAAGAAACTTAGAAATTACAGGCTGAAGCACAGCCCATGCCTCAGGCCTTAGAGGGTACTCCTTCTGAGGGGGAAACTGTGAGGGATCCCTAAGACTAACGAGGACTGGGGTTCTTAGCCCGGCAAGGAATCCCAGGGTCCCAGACACTGGGTCACTTTGACTCTTCCATGTAGTGGTGTGAATATTCAGATGGTCTTCAGTTTGCATAACTAACATTTGGAGGGGCGTCTTAGGACAGGACTTTCTCCTATAACTAAACTATTTTCATTCCTAACAATTGGAGAAGGTCCCTCCTGAGGAGAGGAGTTGCGCATTCAGGGACCACAAGAAAGGAATGAGTGAATAATACCCATCCCAATAAGGGAGAGCCCCTTCACTATAGAAAGTTTCTTTTGCTGTGCAGAAGCTTTGAAGTTTCATGTAGTCCCATTTGTTTATTTTAGCTTTTACTTCCATTGCCTTTGGAGTCAAATACATAAAATCCTTTTGAACCCAAGGTCCATAAGTTTAGTACATATGTTTTCTTCTATGCAGTTGATTGTGTCAGGTCTTATGCATAAGTCTTTGATCCATTTTGAATTAATTTTGGTGCATGGTGACAGATAGCAGTCCAGTTTCATTCTTTTGCACGTGGCTATCCAATTCTCCCAGCACCATTTATTGAAGAGGCTGTCTTTCCTCCACTGTATGTTTTTAGCTTCTTTGTCGAAAATTATCTGTCCATATGTATGTGGTTTTATTTCTGGGTTCTCAATTCTATTCCATTGGTCTATGTGTCTGTTTTTCTGCCAGTACCATGCTGTTTTGATTATTGTAGCCCTGTAGTACAAGCCAAAGTCAGGAAGTGTGATAACTCCATTAGTGTTCTTTTTTCTTAAGATTGCTTTGGTTATTCGGAGACTTTTGTGGTTCCAAACAAATCTGATGATTTTTTTGTTCTATTTCTTTAAAAAATGCCACTGGGATTTTGATGTGGATTGTATTAAATCTGTATATTGCTTTGTGTAATATGGCCATTTAACTATGTTGATTCTTCCAAACCATGAGCACGGAATGTCTTTCCATCTCTTTGTGCCTTCTTCAATTTCTTTAAAACTGTCTTATAGCTTTCAGCATATAGGTCCTTCACATGCTTGGTTAAGTCTTTAACACTGACATTAACAGTGTAATTCTACAGCACTTTCATCTGAAGCTATCTCTGCATTCCCTTGCAGTATTTCAATACTGTGTCACTAGAAGCTGATTCCCACCATTCTCCATATGTCTAATAGGATCCTAAGTAAAATAAGTCTGCTATATAGCCACCACTGACCCTCATTTCTCTCTTCCTATTAAAAAAGAAATGTCACAAATTCAAAGGATTTTCCCAGAAGGAAAAGACCTGAATCAAGGAGGAAAGGTAGCACGTGGGGCAACCCACATGAATTTCATCACCAAGTAGACTGTGGCCGTCAGAAATCTTAAACGACTAAAACATACACTCCTCCTTATACTTCTCAGGACACTGCCCAAAACAAATTGAAACTGTAAACCAACAGCAGATCGATGGATGTACCATTGCTAATGGTCTCAACACACAACAAAAAAGGGGGGGGGAAGTAGCTTAGAAGGTCTGCTCTCCATGCAATCAACTGAAGAATGAAAAAATTTAGTGCATTTGCCCAAAAAGAACGATACAACGCAGGAGGGTAAGGGGCCACTCGGGGTTGAATAAATCCTTAGAAAAGACTAAAGAAATAACCTCAGTTCTTGGGTCACCCATTAATAATTCCTAATGGGAAAAGGCCAACTGAAGATAAAGTAAGGTCGGGCTTGAGACTTTTCCTCATTTCTCCTGTCCCCCTGCAGACGGTCCCAAGCTCCCAGCAGAACCTTGTTGGAATCCAGGGAAAAGGTTCCTACGTGCCGAGCTGGAGGAGCAGGGGACGGGGCCATCCGTGTCCAAACAACCACCCGTGAGCGGGGGAGACCCCCCAAGAGAGTTCTGTTTAAAGTGAGAAGCAGTTCCAGGGCCGGGCCTCCTAACCCAGGACGGACACAGGCTACTCATCCCACTCCAGGGTCTCTTACGCGCGGACTCCGGCCACCGCCCGGCTGAGGGCAGCCCCTCCAGAGCCCTCCACCCCAGACCCCGGGCCGCTCCCACAACCAGCCGTCCCCACAGCTTGCTGCCTGCGCCTCAGCCTGACAGCTGCCCTGCCGCCACCAGGCAGCCCCAGCTCCCCAGCCGACGTTCCCCAAACCAGCCTGCCGGGGTCGGCGGAGCCCCAGGCCCGCGAGATTCAGGGCTTCGGATCTGGAAGGGTTTGGTCCAATTCCCTCTTCCTCCTCTCAGCTCCTGGGCTCACCTCCCCGGCAGCTTGGCGCTTCTCTTCCAGAACTGCTTGCTGTTCTCGGCAGCCATTGCTCTGGCCGGGGGAAGGCCTTGTAGGCGGGCCGGGGGGTACTCGGCGAGATGCCCCCAGGACCCCACAATCGGAGGGCCAACCCAGGCCGCTTCCCCCGCTGCCGGTCACCCGCTCCTAGCTGCTGGGACCGCCATCCTGGATATGGGCACCTCCCCACCCAGCGCCGCTGCCATTGGTGGACTGCCAGGCCGTGGTGGGATGAACCAATCAGGAGCTGGAATCCTTCAAGCCGCTGAAGCCGAGCGGTGACGTCAGGGGCCGGGCGCACAGGTGGACCGGGAAGGCGGAGCTCGGACCGGCAGGGAGGCGGGGCTGAAGGTTCCTTAACCTGGCGAGGGGAAGAAGGAGGTAAAGGACCCATGGGAAGGGGAACGGGTAAAGTTTTCTTTGGGGGGAATGAGGTTCGGAAGAGAGAGCATATGTATTTATTTATATACATAAATCTTGACCTCAAAATAAGGTCCCATGTGTTGTTTGCAGCGCACTTTAAAATCTCCCACCCAGCTCAATGACACTGGTTATTACCCTCCATTTCCCTTTCGGTTGGGACCCCGATTTTTTTTTTTTTTTTAAATCTGTGAATGAAGATGAATACGGGTCCGATAGCGTATGGTTGCTAACTGTTCAACACGTGAGTAACGGTTGGTTCGTGAGAACCTTCCTCTCTGTTCATTGAACACTATTCAAGGACTTGTGTTGTGGGTGAAGTTCAAATGAACTAATGCCTGTTTCAATCAATAACTGTCACTTTCTGACCAGAACCTAGATGCTGACAAAGTATTCATCCAATTCAGACCACCAAATAACGTTTCTTGCGAGGACATAATATATCTCCATGACGTGAATCACAAAGATTAAGGATATAACCCCAAACAGACTTAATTTCTCTTGTTAATCTATTATAAGTTTTCACCCTTGACTTTATTTTCAATTTAGTTTTAAATCCAGAATGAGATTTAATATTAGCATTTTGAATCCTTTGATTGTCTTGTCTGTGTTTTTTGCTCTTTTTGAGTTTCTGTGGTTGTACACCAGTTAGTGATGAGGGGCGTGGGCAGAAAGCACACACCAGTCAGAATAGTTTCCATCCCAACAAAAGACTGGTGAGGTGGCTTGTTTACTGCTACCACTTGTCTTTCTGCATATTGGAGAATACTTAAGGAGCCCCTGTCTAAAGGACATTTTTATATGCCTTCCAGTGGCCTGTTTCTACGTAGACATTACCCCCATTTTCGAGATTCTTTTGCTCTCTAATTTCACAACCATGGGATTGTATAAAAAGAGCTGTTTTTACTTTCTCTGGACCTTTCGTGATTTTATAGACTTTCATCTCATCTTGTCTCATGTACTCAACTTTATGAGCATTTAATCCATCAAACAAAAGCCCCTCTTATCCATTTATTCTTATGTTTTAAACATTTTAGCTGCCTTTCTTTGGCTGTTTTTCTTTTCTTTTTTTTTCAGGATTCTGTGACCAGCACTGCACACTGAGCTCCAAGAGGGGTTTCCTGAGGTTTTGTTGAAGCTGATGTTTTGTCTTTATTCTGGACAGCCAGAACTTTTGCGGGCATTTTGGACTTTACAAAAGCTGATGCCTTGAAGAAATGACCTACAGTGACTTCTAGATCCCTTTCTTCAGTGCATACTGGCAATTGAGAGTTCATTATCTTAAAGGTGTCATCTGAATTATCTCTCCCTATAGGAGCTGTCTTACCCTTGTCCCTGTGTTGTCACGCAGCAGCCTACCTGTCTGGCCCCTCGTGCCTACCCATAAAGAAAGAAGAGTCTGTGAGACTAATCCTTTCATTACTTCACCTTTGTGCCATATCCTTGTTTGGCCCCAAAGGAGGCTGGGTAACCAATGACGGGTAAGATTCCTTAAGGAGGAACGACCTAAGACAGGCACAGTCGTGTCGGGACCTTCAGGAGAACTCACGGGGTTGATACAGGTGGGCATAGACCCCCACCTTCCCCTGTATAAGGAGAGCTTCTGCCTCTGTGGCTGAATTCGTTCCCACAACGTGCTTGGGAAGGGATTCAGTGATGTGATAACATCAGTTCTCCATCTATTCTTAACAACGAGTTTCAGCATAAAGGTTTTGTCCCTGGGGAGGTACGTACCACTATTATTAAGACATCTTGGGACTTTCGATTCCGGCTGTTTGCAGGCAAGGGTGATTGGCTTAAATCAGTTTTCTGGTATGATGTATGAGACTCACAGACCATGGAAGAAACAATGCTGCTTCCTTGTGTGTACGTCAATAAAAGCCAGACGGTGGCCCGATTTGGGGCTCTCAGTCCTTTGAGGCTGTGAGACCCTTGGCCCCTGGTTCATAATTTTCTTGATTTCTGTTTCTTTCTTAACCCTTCACGGCCCCTTCTCGTTCTCTCACAGCCCGTATTGCGCTGGACGTGACATCCATGTGGCAAGTCACCTGTCATTTTGCAGCCTATTCACAGAGCTTCAGAAATGTTCCAGAAGAGCTCCCTATTAGCTTGCTATTTCACATGTGGAAAGCAGAGTATAGTTTGTATACTTAGAAATGTCTCAAAGTATTCCTTTTTTCTTTATTGTTTATTAAATGTTAAATAACACTGATTCCAGGCGATACTGTTAACATTGTTCAACCCAAAGAAGCCCTATTATCCCTATTCTTGCTTTTCTACATCTAAACCAGTTTCCCATCCAAGACTTTAAAAATTCACTCCAGTTGTCTGGGGGTAACTTATTAAATAGTCTTTATCAGGGAAGTTGAGATGGCTGGGACCTTTCTCACCACCACCACCACCATGACCCCCCAAATCTAAACCAACCAACATCCATACAGCAGCCTCCTATTAAGCCTCCCTGCTTCTACTCCTGCCCTCTTAGAGTGTATTCCCTACACAGCAGCTGGAGGGAGCCTTTTAAAATGTCATCAGACATCACTCCTCTGCTCAATACCTTGAAATGGCTCCATCACACTTGACACAAAACCTAAGCTCCTTAAAGACCTTGCCTGATTTGGTCCCACTCTCTTCCTTGCTTAATCTGCTCAAACCACACTTATTGGCATTTTTGCTGTTCACTGAACAATCCAAGCATGTTCCTATCTCAAAGCCTTTGCATTAGCAATTTCCTCTGTTTGGATTTTACTTTTCTCAAGTTATCTAGACGACTTGCTCCTTCATTTAATTCAGGTACATCCCAAATGTCTTCAATTTCGAAAGGCCTTCCCTGACCATCCATCTTATTTAAGATTTATGTAGCGGGCTCCACTACTGCAGTTTTCTTTAAAGTACTATCACTGCCTAGTATGTTATGTACTTATTTTGTTGTCCATCTCCATCCCCCAGAATGTAAACTCCACTAAGGCAGGGATTTGTCTGTTTTGTTCTCTGCTATAACCCCAGCACCTAGAATAGTGCTTGCCACGTGGTAGGTGCTTAACTGACAGATTGAAGAGTCTAAACTATTGTTGTCTTTTGGTTCTATGTTGTTCATACACATTTTTTTGTTGGAAAAGATGATAGAAAACATTTTCTAAGCCTCATTAGGATGCTTCCACTTTACCAAAGAGACCATATGTTTGCCTGTGCTCTTGGTTGAAGAACAGTCTTCCTTTCTTGGGAAAGGTTGTCTCCTTTGAACCCTTTGGCAGCTTCATAAGAATGAACTGCTACATAGAATGATGAGGGAAGGAAGCTGCCCACCTGTCCAAGACACCAACTGGATCAACCATGTCCATCAAAGGGGTGATAACTGTGGCAGCCAGATTTATTACCCTTACACCATATTTTGCCACATTAGAGTAAACATGATTGCTTTGAGGTTCCCAAGGGATCCTTATAGAACTTTGATGGAGGCTATAGTGGCAGACACTCGCTGGTCCACTAGCCCAGTGCTTCTCATGCTTTAATATACATGTGAACCACCTGGAGATCATGTGAAAGCCTAGATGCTGATTCAGTAGGTCTGAGGTGGAGCCCACGGTGATGCGTTTCTCACCAGCTCCCAGGTGACATTGATGCTGCTAATCGGAGGGCCTCACCTTGTAGATCTTCTGTTACTAGGACAGTGTGGCCTGCGATCCTTGAATTTATCTCAAGGGTTTGATTATCTTGAAACTTTAAGTAGAGGACCCTCAATGTGGTCTGCCTGCAAGTTTTTACTTTTCATTCCTTAACTTGATAGTCATGCAAAGGAGAGTAAAACAACGTAGATTAGGCCCAAGTAGAGTTAAGGGAATGAGCTATGCACGGGTTGAATGGGGACTCAAAAGAGGTGGGTGTATGCCAAGAAGATTCTATGGAAGAGATAAGCCCTGAGACATGTAGGAGAGAGAAATAGAGAGAGAGAGAAAGAAAGGAGAGGAGAAGAGAAGAGAAAAAAGAAGAAAAGACTGGAAGAGCAGTAAAGAGGAAATTCCAGAGCAGTATTTCCATGGGGAAGATAGAAATTGAGGGGAAAAAAGCCTTTGGACTTCATTACCAAGCGATCAGGGGCAGACTTTAACCTCAGCCAGGGAGTGGAGTGGACCCTGTCATAAGAGGAAGGGTTAAGAAATTAGAGCGAGAAGCAGCCCTCACAACGCGCTGTCGCATGTTGGACCACCGAAGGGATGGTAAGGTCAAGCTGGGATCTAAGAGCAAGAGAACTTTTTTGGTACCTAAGCAACCACTAGAAGGAGCCAAATGAGATAGATCACTTGTATGATAGAAGGCAAAGGGACAAGCAGAAAGACTGAAGAAGCAAAAGGTTATTGGAGTTGAGAGGGGAGGGAGAGAGTTGTTAGAGTTGGAGGGAGGGAAGATTGTGAATTTCTTTCCTAAGAATGGATTTTCAGAAAATAAGTCAAGGGGGGGTGGCGAAGCTCTGTGTGCAAAGATGTCCCCTGCCTTGTAACCAATAAAAATAAGGGGAAAATGAAAAGAACATAAAGGTTTAAACATGAGGAGGGAGTTACACAAATTATGCTCTATGGTTTGTAAACGTGAACCTCACTGTGCCATTAACATGTGCAAATTTGAATGCTACATAGCACAACAAAAAAGCTTGTGAACTGATGTACAAGGGTGGGGGAGCAGAATGCACAATGTCTTTGCCTGATTTCAATAGAAATGTATGGATTTTATCAAAGACTACAAGAAAATAGGGAAAAACTAAGCAAATTTTTAGGTGGTAGAATTATACATCTTTTTATTTCTGGAATTTTTCTTTAATGCTACCATTTTTTAAATTATTATGAAATATATGTCACATAATAAACCAGGGGCTGGCAAACTTTTTCTATAAAGGGACAAATTGTAAATGTTTTTGACTTGGCAAGCCATACAATGTCTGTTACAACTACTAAACTCTGCTGGTGTTGCATGAAAGCATCCATAGACAATCTGAAAATAAGCTAGATTGGCTGTGTTCCAACAAAACTGTATTGATAGACATGAAAATCTGATTTTATATAATTTTTACATGTCATGACATATTATTATTATTTCAATTTTTTTTTCAACAATTGAGAAATGTAAAACCCATTCTTAGCTCCCAGGCCATCCAAAAACAGATTTGGCTCATGGGTGGTAGTTTCACAAACCCTAAAGAATAAAGAATAAATAACATTTAAGAACAAGGTCAAGAAACAAGAAAACCTTATGACACAGTCCCCTTTTGCCCCGCCTTTTTCTTCTTCCCCTCCCTCTCTCCAGTGAAAGCCATAATCCTGAGTTATATGTTCAGCACTTTTATGCATGTTGTAGACTTTTACTACATACGTGCATATCCATGAACAACATGTTTTGAAACTTCATAAATAGCATCACACTGTACATATGCTTCAGCAACTGGCTTGCTTTTCATCCAGCATTCTGTTGCTACCTAAAGCTCTAGTTTATCCATCTTAACTACGATGCAGTGTTCCATCACATGAATATTCCTTAAAAATTGTCATGTTTAGTTATTTTTATTTCAAACAGTGCGCAGTTAACGTTCTTTTACACATTACCATGCGCAAAATTTTCTGTATTGCAGCCTTTTTCAAAATACAGTTTGTCAACTATTGAAGAATTGAAATAGATTTCATGGTAGGTACCTTTAAAGAAATAGAATAGATAGGAATAGCAGAGATCAGAGGGTGTTACATATAACATGGATAGGCATTGTTCTGCAAACATTTTAAAATATTTTTATGAAAAATATAGTTACATTCAATATTATATTAGCTTCAGGTGTATACAATAGTTATTCAACATTTATGTACCTAAAGAAGTGATCACCGTGATAAGTCCAGCAACCATCTGACACTGTACCATGTTATCACAATATTGTTGACTATATTCCCTCTGCTGTACATTTCATTCCCATGACTTATTTGTTTTACACCTGGAAATTTGGACCACTTATTGCCCATCAGCTTTCCCGCCTCTTTAATTTTTCAGTTACAGCTGACATTCAATATTATTTTATGTTAATTTCAGGTGTACAGCATATGGTTGGACATTTATATAATTTAATAAGTGTTCCCCTTGACAGTGTAGTACCCACCGGGCACTATGCATAGTTATTACCATATTGTTAACTGTATTCCCTTTTCTTTACTTTACAGCCTATGATTATTTTGTTACTACCAATTTGTGCTTCTTAACCCCTTCACCTTTTTCACCCTGTCCCCAAACCCCTCCCATCTGTCACCCTGATAAATCTAGGACCCATCTTACACCATAGATAATTACTACAATATTAAACTATAATCTTTATGCTATACCCTACATCCCCACGACTACTTTGTAACAACCATTTGTGCTTCTTAATCCTTTCCCCTTTTTCTCCCCTCACCCCAACCCCCCAGCCCCCGCCCAATCTGGCAACCATCAAATGTTCATGGTATCTATGAGTATGTTTCAATTTTGTTTGTTTATTTTGTTCTCTAGATTCAACATAACTGAAATCACACTGGGTTCCATCTTTCACTGTCTGACATACTCCACTCATCACAATACCCTCCAGGTCCATCCCTGCTACCACAGATGGCAAGAACCCATTCCTGTCCATGGCGGAGCAATATGCACTGTGTATATGTACTACCTCTTCTTTATCCATTCTTCTGTTGATGAACACCCAGGTTACCTCTACATCTTGGCCACCTCTCACAGTAGCAGTTTGGGTTTCTTCCGATAAATACCCAGAAGTGGTATTATTCGGTCCTTCTTTGTCTCCTATTGTAGCCTTTGTTTTAAATTCTGTTTTGTCTGGTATAAGTATTGCTATCCCAGCTTATTTTGTTTGTTTGTTTTATTTCCATGAAATATCTTTTTCCATCCCTTTACTTTAGGTCTGTATGTGTCTTTCAATCTGAAGTGAGTCTCTTGTAGGCAGCATATGTAAGGGTCTTGTATTCTTGTCTATTCATCCCTCCTATGTTTTTTGAGTGGAGCATTTAATCCATTTACATTGAAAGTACTTGTTGAGAGATATGTACTGTTGCCATTTTTTTATTCATAATTTTGATCTTTTTTTTTTTAATCTTAAAGAAGTCCCTGTAACATTCCTTATAATACTGACTTGGTGCTGATGAACAATTTTAGCTTTTTCTTGTCTGGGAAACTCTTTGTCTCTCCTTTGATTCTAAATGATAGCTTTGTTGGGTAGAGCAATCTTGGTTGTATGTCCTTGCTTTTCATCACATTGAATATTTTGTGCCAATCCCTCATGGCCTGCAAAGTTTCTGTTGAGAAATCAGCTGACAATCTTATGGGAGCTCCCTTGTAGGTAACTAACTGCTTTTCACTTGCAGCTTTTAGGATTCTTTGTCTTTAACCTTTGCCATTTTAATTATAATGTGTCTTGGTGTGGGTCTGCTTCAGTACATCTTGTTTGGGACTCTGCACTTCATGGGGTTGTATGTCTATGTCCTTTGCCAGGTTAGGGAAGTTTTCAGTCATTATTTCATCAAATAGGTTCCCAGTCACTTGCTTTTTCTCTTCTCCTTCTGGTACCCCTATGATGCGAATGTTATTATACTTGATGTTGTCCCAGAGAACTCTTAAACTATCCTCTTTTTAAAATTATTATTATTGTTTTTTTTCTTTTTGCTTTTCCTACTGGGTACATTATGCTACCTTGTCTTCCAAATCACTGATTTGATCCTCTGCTTCATCTAGTCTGCTGGTGATTTATCCTAGTGCATTCTTCATTTTAGTTATTGTATTCTGCACTTCTGACTTTTTTCCTATGGTTTCTATGTCCTTTTATATGCTTGCTATCTTTTTGTTGAAGTTTTCATTACATTCCTTGAGCATCTTTATAACCATTGTTTGAACTGTGTCTTTGGTAGGTTGCTTGTCTCCATTTTGTTTAGTTCTTTGGAGTTTTCTCCTGTTGTTTCATTTGGGATGTATTTCTTTGTTTCCTCATTTTGGCCACCTCTCTATGTTTGTTTCTATGTATTAGGTAGGGCTGCTATGTCCTCCAGTCTTGGCCACGTGGCCTTATGTAGTAGGAGTCCAGTGGGCCTAGTGGCACAGTCTCCCTGGTCACCTGCTCCAGGAATGTTCCCTGTGTGGGTTGTGTGTGCCTTCCTGTTATAGTTGAGCCTTGATTACTGTTGGCACATCAGTGGGTGGGATTGACCCTCAGGCTGACTGACTGTGGGGTTTGGCTACATTCACAGCTTATGGGCTGCTGTGCAGGGGGCTTACCCCACAGAACAGGATTTCCCCCAGTGAGATCTGTTGCCTGTTGAGACTGCCCTTTGTGTGTGCCACTGTGGGGCTAATTGGGTGGTGCTCTGCTGTGGTCTGAAGCCAACCTCCAAGTATGTTGGTTCTGGGGCTTTTTCGGAGGGCCTCCGGTGCAGGCCCAGATCAGTACCTGGGGAGTACCTGGTAGGAACTACAAACTACAAACCCATCTGGAGTTGGCCGCTGCCTGTGCTGTACCTGGAGGCACATGGGAGAGGCCATGTTGCAAACCAAGAACAGCTGCCACCAGTACCAGGCCTGGGGTAGCTCCCCAAAAAGCCCGGGCACACTGAGACCTGCAGCCATCTGCTGGCTCCCATAAGGTTCAGCCACTGATATGGCCTCCTGCAGTAGGCAAGCGGGGTGAGGCAGGGTCTCAGTGAGTCAGCAGCAGAGCAGCGGAGCTCACCAGGCTAATCAGTTTCAGATTTGCCCTGTGGGGGCAGGATCAACAGAGGAAATGGTGCCTGCCTGCTGGCTGCATGAGAAGAGGGCCCCACACAGGAAAAATGGTGACTGTCCCTCCAGTCCTTGCCCCAAGGTACACAACTCAGTCTCTCCCCATATGTCTGTGATGTCCTTAGAGTCACCATCCCTCTGCTGGAACCCAGGGTGAATGTCTGTGTGGGCCCTTTAAAAGGATGTCTGGCTTTCCCAATGCCTTCCACCCCACTGGGAGTGTTGGAATCCCTACACTTTTTCACAGCCAGAAGTTGAGGGGGCTCCTCTACCCAGCACTAGTACTCCGTGCTGGGAGCTTGGTGTGGAGGGCCGGGTTCCTCTTTCCTTGTGGGGAACTTCTCTCCTGGTGGTCTAGATATCTCTCCTGATTTTCAACTGCCACACGTGGGTGTGGGACCAGCTTGTTTCCACCTTCGTCCCTCTTACCAATCTCGACATGGCTTCTTTATATACTTAGTTATAAAATTTTTGTTCAGCCAGACTTCAGATGGTTCTACAGGTTGATTGTTCTACAATTTAGCTGTAATTTTGATGTGTTCATGGGATGAGATACGCATAGCATTTATGTACTCTGCCAGCTTGGATGTCCTTTTCTGAAAAATTTTTGTTTCAACTTTATACACAGTTATACATCCATGTGTATATGTGTTTTTGTGTAGATGTGTGTACTTGGTTGTAATGTAAAGTGTATTTCTTAATAACAAGTTTTTGTTGGAAAGTTTGACAACCGCTGCTTTAGGTCACCTAAGAATACCTAGGAGAGGCATTGCTAGGTGCTCTCCCAAATGGTTTTCCCCACTTATATTCAGCAATGAGTAAGAGGTTTTTTTTGCTCCACAACTCACCTATAGTAGATTTTCCTCATGGGATGTTAAATATTATCAGAAACATAAAAAATGTATACAACTAATATGTACAGTTTGATGAATAATAAATAGCATTTGCACTCACATTCCCTCCCCCCACACTATTCAATAGGACGTCACTCGTACCGTAGAAGCCTCTGAGTGTTCCTTCCTCTGGGCTCTCCCTGCTCCTCCCCTCAGGTGTAATCACTGTGCAGAGCTGTGTGTTGATCATCTCTTGTTTTTCTCTGTACTTTTCCACCTGTGTTTGTAACTGTAAATTATATATTGTTTGTATTAATGGTAGTGTATTGTATCTATTGTTCTGTTTTACTTCTTCTAAACGACAGTTGGTGCTGAGATTTACCCATGTTGATGAGTGTAGCTATAGTTCATTCATTTTCACTGCTGTGTAATATTCCACTTTATAAATAGCACAGTTTTTCTGTGTTACTACTTGTGGGCATTTGGTTGTTTTATACTTCGTACTACAGTGAACTATGCTGCTATGATGTGCTGCTAGATTCTTATCGATGTCTCCTGGATAAGTGGACAAGTGGAAAGTTTTCTCTAGGATATTGATGTAGGAGTGTAACTGCTGGTCTAGAGTGTATGCATAGATTCAACTTTGCAAAATAGTACCTGAGTGTTTTTCAAAGTGCTTTTACTACTTTACTCTTCCACCCACATGGGATGAGAGTTCCATTTTCATTTCCTATAATGTGGTTTCATTTATGGAATGATGGGAACCTACAAGATAAGCTGTATTACAAAGCCACGTGAGAGACACTGTCAGTGCCTGGCCCGTATCCCTCGGCATCTCTGTGTGCTCTCTGTACCCGGGGAACAGCCCTCAGACAGGGAATGTCAGGAGATGGTGTGTAAATCCCCCAGCGCCTTCACCCCTCAGGTGGGATAATTCTGAGGTGTGTGTTTTCCAGTTTTTTTTTTTTACAGGATTAAGCTCCTTTTGTCCACTGTGGGAATTGACTTAATAGCTCACCCTTCCTTCCCTGTATCACTTTCCTCCTCTTCCTCACTGGTGTTTCCATCACCTCCCAAATAAACTACTTGCACTCAAATCCTTGTCTCAGGATCACCCTCTGGAAGAATCCAAACTCAAATAAACTATGAGCAGCTCTACATGTGCAAGGAATGAGGTGCCGTGACAGGAGATCTTGGAGCAAGGGCCTGTCATGGTGGACTTTTAATGCCCTAAAAGGACTGTGTCACCTTTCCCTCTAGGCAATGGGACATTCATTGAAAGTTTAATAGGGGCATGACATGACCAGATCTGCATTGTAAAAAGCCTGCTGTGGTCACATAGCCAATCATTAAATGGTTTCCCCTACACTTAGAATGAAATCCTAACTGCTAACTGTGGCTAAAAGGTATTGCATTATATGGCACATGCTGCCTCTTCATCCTCTGAAAGCTGTGTGTTTGATTTGCCAATTGTTAGGTTATTGTTGACCCAAATGGCCCAGCAGGGTGAAAAGCCAGGTGAAGAGCTGTGGTAGCCTGGATTATTTGCCTCGCTTCTTCACTCCCTCTTGCCACATGACCTTGTAGTGCGTGAAAGTGGATGGAGTATATTTCCCTGCTAGGCTTCTTCTGGCCAATGGAATGTGAGCAGAAGTGCAGTGCCTTAGAAGGCATCACACGTTTCCACTCATTCTCTTGCACTCCTGCCATTCAGCACGAGAAGAACATACCCCAGGAGCTGCTGGGCCAGAGGACAGGAGACACGTGGAGCAGATGAAAACCCAAATTGAAGCCTGGAACCAAACCCAGCCATCCTGCAGCCTGAAGCCTGAGTGAGAAAAGTAGATGCTTCTGGTTATAAACCCCTGGCCTGTGCATCAGTGCGGCAAGACTTACTGCATCCGTGGAATGGAAGAGAAGGAGGAAAGAGAACGAGGAGTATTTAGCAGCTTAGCTGTAGAGAATGAGAAGCTAGTATCGTCTCCCTCCTCCTCCTCCACGCTGTTTTTAGTTTTTGAGCTGCCTAGGATACAAGCCCCTTTCCCGTGTGAGGACAGCTGTCCACTCTGTGAAACTTTGTGGGACGCGGAGCCCACCTCCCAGGATTCGAGCTAAAAATGCCGGCTCCTCACTTTCCCACTCTTCTTTGGGGACTAAATCATCTGCTAATAAATTCTGCCCCACCCAGACTGTGAATCAGGTGGAGCTTGTGATGCAAAGAGACAGAAAAGAATCCATGCTTTTGGTGGCAGTGCCATTGTGGCAGCAGCACCCAGTTGGGGGAACAGCCACAGCAGCAGCAGCACCCAGGGCCTGTGCTAGAAGGGCTCTCAGTGTAGCTGTGGCATCACATGCTCATCAGTGGCAGGAGCAGGGCCTTCACTTGTCCAGCTCTGTGGTGTGATGCTGGCTGCTGCCCTGTAAGCAAACCCTCTGAATATGCTGTGGTACCGTGACTGCATTAATGGCCTCAACTCACCTCTCCCTGCATCGTGTTGTCTTGTCACCTTCCCATTCTGACTCTGGACTCACCCTGTGACTTGCTTTGGTCAACGGATATTAGCAAACATTTCATAAGCAGAGGCTTGAAAAGCACTTGTGTGATTGGGCCCACTCTTTGTCTTAGTCCATTTGGGCCGCTCTAATAAAATACCACAGACTGGGTGGCTTATAAACAATAGGAATTTATTTCTCCCAGCTCTAGAGGCTTGAAGCCCAGCATCCAGACGCCATCATGGTCAGGTTCCGTGAAAAGCTCTCTTCTGCGTTGCAGACTTCTCATTGTGTCCTCACATGGTGGGAGGAGCAAGGGACCTCTCTGGGACTTCTTTTGTAAGGGCATTCGTTTCTTTCATTCCACCCTCATGACCAAGTCACTTCCCAAAGACCCCATCTTCTAATATCATCTTGGGCATTAGATTTCCCACATATGAATTTAGGGAAACACAAGCATTCAATCCATAGCACTCTCCTGTTGACCTCTGCCATTGCCATTAGAACATGTCTTGGCTGGCCCATTGGATGATGAGACGTGTGGCACTAAGCCGAGTCTCCCCAAGTTACTCCAGCTGAGGCCGTCCTAGTCAGCCAACAGCCAGGTGAGCTTCAGACGTATGAATGAGCTCAGCCAAAACCAACAGAGCTCTCTAGCCAACCAACAGTTGACCCCAGACACTTGAGCAAGATCCGGCTGAGATCAGCCCAGCCCCAGATAAGCCGAACCCCACAGACTTGTGAACTAAATACTGGTCATGTCACATGCCAGTGAAGTTTTGTGGTTCTTTATGTGGCACTATTATGACAGTAGATAGCTGATGGCTGTCTAGCTCTTTCCACAAGCCTATGAGCTGCCTTTTCTGCTAAATCAGCCAAGAATTGATATCTGTTGCTTGCTCTGACAAAGACTGAATATAAATTAGAGAGAAACACGGGGTCAAGGGAGAGGTTGTTTGAGGTTGGAGAGACAACACGTTTATAGGCATAGTATTGGAGGCAGTTGTATTTATTAATACTAGGACCTAAGTGTGGCTGCACAATAACAGTGCTTTAAACATGATAGAAGTTTACAGTTTTTCTCATGTAAAAGTCTCCGCTGGCGTGGCCGCTCTGCTGTGTGAAACTTTCAGGGGCCTCAGCTCCTTGTCTCTAAGCTCCGTCATATCCTTGTCCAGTTGGTCCAACATGGCTCCCACCACATCCACATCTCGGCCACTGGGTTGAGGGAGAGGAAGGATAGGACTTGCTCCTTAATGGTTGATGTTTACATTTATTTCTTCCCTTTTCAACCCATTCTTAGAAATTGGCCACATGGCCACACTCAGCTGCAAGAGAGGCTGGGAAAGGCAAACGTTCTGGCCAACCATGTGTATACCTACAAATTCTGCTTCTGGGCCGGTCCAGTGGCTCAGGCCATTAGAGCTCCTTGCTCCTAACTCCGAAGGCTGCCGGTTTTATTCCCACATGGGCCAGTGGGCTCTCAACCACAAGGTTGCCAGTTCAATTCCTCGAGTCCCGCAAGGGATGGTGGGCTCCGCCCCCTGCAACTAAGATTGAACAAGGCACTTTGAGCTGAGCTGCCGCTGAGCTCCCGCATGGCTCAGATGCCAGTTCGACTCCCGCAAGGGATGGTGGGCAGCGCCCTCTGCAACTAGCAACGGCAACTGGACCTGGAGCTGAGCTGCACCCTCCACAACTAAGACTGAAAGGACAACAACTTGAAGCTGAACAGCACTCTCCACAACTAAGATTGAAAAGATAACAACTTGAGTTGGAAAAAAAACTCAAGTTTTTTTGGAAGTACACACTGTTCCCCAATAAAGTCCTGTACCCCTTCCCCCCCACCCCAAAAAAAAAAAAAAAAAGAAAAGAAAATTCTGCTTCTGTAGAAGAAAGGGCAAAGAGATAGTAGTTGTCCCTACCATGTGAATCGAGAAGAAAGGATAGTTAATGGAACAAGATCTCTATGGTAGACTTGAATAGCCATTTTCTTCCTTCTTCCTTGTTAAGAGAACTCATCTTTTTGGAGAGGTGAGGCAACTGTGTTTCCTGTCTGGGCATAAATCATGGTTTATCTAAATCAGTACGGCAATCCTACTCAGCTTTGGCAGGAACTTTGCTTCCTCAGCCTCCCCTGCAGCTTTGAGACATGTGACCCAGTTCTGACCAATAAGCCATGAGGGGCAGGCTGCTGGGGGCTTCTGGGAAGTGGTTTCCTTCCTATGAAAGAGACAAACACAGTGGAGCACTAACTGGCATACTCCTGTTTGGAATACCGGTCTGAGGTACTATAGCCGTCAGCCTACGACCACAAGAGAAAGGGAATTACAGGTTCCAACCTAGAGCCCTGACGCCTTTCTGAGGATTCAAATGACCATAAGAGATGAGTGGGGGTGAGCCAGTGGAGAAGGGGAGAAAAAGTGTTTGAGCAAGTGAGAACATTGTATACAGGAGAAGGAATGCTCAGAGACGCCCCTGGAAATTTGGATCAGAGTCAGATCATGAGGCCTTTGTATGCAGTGGTGTGATTTACTGTCAGAATTACCTCATTCAGAGTTGGGGCTGGTTTCCCTACTTGTTGGCTGATTCACCACCAAAGCATGGCGTGCATTTTCTCTTTGTAGGTTTAAAAGGAATGCCCTTGTCTCCCCCATTAGGTAGTTAAAAGACTTTTGTTGTGGACCATCTAGGCTCTTAAAGGCAGAGATCTAGATTCTGTGGGTGTGTGGGGGATGTTGACTTGAGAAGTTGAGGGAGAAGCGAATGGATCCCAACCCCTACAGCAAGTGGGATTTCCTTATTTTGAGGGAATAGAGAGGTGTCTGGTTCCACCCACCTTGGAGCCCTAATGTGACTTCCTTCCAGACCCTGGAGAGACAGGATGTCTAATGGGTGAGCTGCATGGACACAGGAACTGAGCTCTAAGCCACAGCCTTTGGGGCGATGAGCAGTGTGACAACCGAAGCTCGGACACACACCAGCCTGAAGTCCAGAGCCCTTCCCTGAGATTCCAAGACTGTGTGAACTTGGGAATTCTATTTGATTGAGATAGAGTTTCTCCTTAAATCCTTGCGAAAGAGCACTGAGATTTTATATTATTAAAAAAAATAAAGATAAAATAATAAAGCCACTTCTTGCATTACTGTGTTCAATTATGGTATGTACTCTAACAGAGCTATACAAAGCCAAGGAAAAGGGTGTGAGAAGAGGTCATAAATTACCTCAGTAGCTTTCTTTTAAGCTGATGGATGTTTTACAAGGAAATGTGGAAGATATGTCTCTAAGAACTCAAATACATATATATACATACATACATATATATATGTGTATATATATATATATACATACATATATATATATATATATATATATATATATATATATATATATATATGTATGTATATATATATATACACAAAGTATCAATTTTCTGGCTTAAAGACCTAAATGTAAGATCTGAAACATAAAATTCCTAGAAGAAAATATAGGAAGAAACTTCACAGACATTACCCGGAGTAAGATTTTTACTGATATATCCTCTAGCATGAGGGAAGTAAGAGAAAAAATAAACATGTGGGATTACATCAAACTAAAAAGCTTTTTCACAGCAAAGGAAATAATCAATAAAACAAAAAGGGATCCTACTGAATGGGAAAAGATATTTGCCAATGATATATCTGATAAGGGGTTAATATCACAAATTTATAAAAAACTCACTCAACTCAACTCCAAAAAAACAAACAACCGAATTAAAAAATGGGCAGAGGACATGAAGAGACATTTTTCTAAAAAGGACATACAGATGGCAAACAGACATATGAAGAAATGCTCAACCTCACTAAGCATCAGAGAAATGCAAATAAAAACCACAATGAGATACCACCTCACACCAGTTAAGATGGCTATCATCAATAAATCAACAAACAACAAGTGCTGGCGTGGCTGTGGAGAAAAGGGAACGCTTGTGCACTGTTGGTGGGAATGCAGATTGGTGCAGCCACTATGGAAAACAGTATGGAGGTATCTCAAAAATCTGAAAATGGAACTACCTTATGATCCAGCAATCCCACTCCTAGGTATCTATCTGGAGAAATCCAAAACTCCGGATTAAAAAACTGTGGTACATTTATACAATGGAGTATTACGCAGCCATAAAGAAGACAGAAATCTTACCATTTGCAACAACATGGATGGACCTAGAGAACATTATGTTAAGTGAAATAAGTCAGACAGAGAAAGAGAAATACCATATGATCTCACTTATATGCAGAATCTAAAGAAAAGAATAAGTGAATGAACTAATCAGAAACAGTTTTGAAGACAGAGGAAAAATTGAGGGTTGCTAGAGGGGCAGGGGGGTAGGGATAAGGGGAAGGTGAGAGGTTTAGAAAATAGTTGGTAACCACAAGATGGCCACGGGGTTTTGAAAATTAATTTGGGGAATGTAATCAATAATGTAAAGATGTTGTAGGGTATTGATGGACATGTATCCCATTTGGGAGACCACCTCAGGGCTGATGTAGATACCTGATCTCTGCACAGTACACCTGAAGCTGAACAATAATGAATGCCAACTATAATTATATATAAATATATATGTATGTACATTTATATATTTGTATGTATATTGTTACAGGAAGCAGAGTACAGCATTAGGAATAGAGACAGTGGAAATGTAATGGCTCTGTGCGATGTCAGAGGGATAGTGGATGTGGGGAGGGGGGTTCACACAGTGTGAGGGATATAAATGATGAACGTCTAAGTTTTGCTTGTCTTGTGCACCTGAAACTAATAAAATTTGAAAAAAGTATCCATTTTCATTTAAAAAAACTAATTAAATTGGCCTAATACTACTACCGTATTTCCCCCAAAATAAGACCTAACTGGAAAATAAACCCTAGCACGATTTTTCAGGATGCTTATAATATAAGCCCTACCCCCAAAATAAGCCCCAGTTAAGATCGTCAGCCAGATGGACACATTTAGTATGTCATTGTGACACATGACGGACGTATTGAATTATAAAATAATAATATTAATATATAATTAAATATAAATAAATAATATTATTGACATTAATACTTAAAATAAATGATAATATAAGTTATAATTATTTATAAATACCCAAGCAAGTGCCTTTGAAGGAGAGGTAAATGCCTATGTAAACAGATGAACTCGAGACTTAATGCCAAATGACCAATCAGAGTACAGACACAAGGTACGAATAACGTGCGCACTTGATAATGAACAGATGTGACTGTGTCTAATATGAATCTTCTTAATTCAATATGTCGTGTGTCGTAACAGACGTACTTAATGCATTTGTGTGAAATAAACATGTTTTGAATTTTGTTGCCTGCAATTTTTCATTGCTTTTGTGTGGACCATCATTCTTAACTGTCATCATTTTTTTGCCACTCCTGTCTCGTAAGTCTTCAATTAACACTTGATTTAATGGTAGATCTAAAGGGAATAATATTTTGACCCCAGACAAGATGAGTGCAAAAAGAAAGAGCTATTTCTTCGAGTATAAGAAAGGGCTCCTCTGGCTCAGAGATGCCTCAGAATCCAGACATAGAGCCTGGTGCCAGAAACAGGGGCAGCCTCTCACCTGTGGCCATCAAGGGGCTGCTGACAGATGCCGTGCGTGCCCACCAGCTCCTGCTTCCAGCCCCACGTGAGTTATACTCATAGGTATTTTTACTGAGGTTGGGGAGTGTTAAAGAAAACAATGTTCATGATACTTGTGAAAGACTGTAAGGACGACTTTATTCAAGAGGAACTACTGCAATGGAGGTTTTGTCGTGAGGGAGAGAGCTTGAGCCCAACTCCGAACACAGCAAGGACAAATGGAGATTATAGCTAAGTAGCAGGGTGGGGGCGAATGGATGGAAAAGTACCAAGAGGAGACGTAAGGCTGGGAGGATGTTTGCTGAAGGCAGGCCAGTAACACGTGTGGGGATTGGCACTCAACTCACTCAGCAGGAGTCTTGCTACAACTGGACTAAGAGGCCGAGGACAGAGCCCAAGGTTGGGGCTAACTCAACAACAGGACTCGGAGGAGCCTGACTCAAGTTTGGCTTGGGGGGAGTTCCTGGTACTTGGGGTGCAGCCCCTCCCCAGTTCAACACCAGACATCCCTTCTGAGGTCCTGCGCTCTCCCTGCAGCTCTGCCCGTGAGGATGCAGGGTCTCAACACTTCCCACCAACATGACAGACGCCTTTGATTTTTTCTTTGTTATATAAGGAAGTTACACAAATTAGGGAAAAAATCACTAACATCCTGATACATGAATGTATTAGGTAAAGGACATAAATAACTTGTAAAAGGGACAATGAAACTGGTCAACAAATACATTTTAAATATTCAGTTTTAGGAGTGATCAATAAGGTTAAAAAATTAAAGTATGTTTTTTTTTTACTACGTAAGTTAAATGGGAAAGCATATCAAAATGGAAAATAACTCTAAAATAATAATAGCAAATGGCAAATATGTGCTAAAGCAGGTGGCCAGCCTTCAAGTTGACCCTCAATGATCCCGCCTCCTGGTATTTCCATCCTTGTGGAGCCCACTCCCCACACTCTCCTCCTGGGCTGATGTGTGTGACCATCGCATGCACCTGAAATAATGGATGTCACGCCTGAGATTAGGTTATAAAAGGTACTGCAGCTTCCATTTCGGTCTCTCTCACTCTTGAATCACTTGCTCTGGGGGAAGCCAGCTGCCATGTTATGAGGACACTCAAACAGCCTCTAGAAAGGTCCACGAGGTGAGGAACTGAGTTATCTGGGCAACAGCCAGCAGGACACTAAGACTTCCTGCCAATCAACACATGGGTGAGCTTGGATGAGGATCTGAGGGTCTCTTCCACTGCCCCTCCCCCGACTCCAACCCCCACAGAGCATTCAGGTGACCACAGCCCCAGCCAAATCTGGACGCCACTGCATGAGACACCCTGATCCAGAGCCACCCGGCTAACCCACTCCCAGGAGCTATGACATAATAAATATTTGTTATCATAAGCTCCTGAGATTCGAAGTAATTTGTTACAAAGCAATAAATAATACAGTATTGGAGGGGGAAAATAGTCAAATATACTTAAAGTGTGAAAAAAACAGTTTTCTATCCTAACTCTTTACAGCCACCCAGACGTGTTCCTCAGAGGCCAGAGCCCAAATGCCAGACCACCACTGCCAGACTTTCTGTTTTGAGAAGAAAAGTAAATCTTTATTTGTTTAAAGGCTACCATTGTTTGCGTTTCTGTTCTTTGCAGCCAAATGTACTCTTAACTGATACAGGGGCCTTAGGCTGTAAGGCCTTATAATGTGCTCACTGTCATTGTTATTTTCTTCCCCGACCTAACAATGCAAGCGATGCAGCTGAGAGGAGCTGGCAGCAACGTGTTCTGCTGGGATCACAAGTCAAATTGTGGAAGGAACTGTAAATATAAAGTCTTACTGTAATTGAGTTAATCTAAGATTAACTCATCATGATAAGATTAACGGCACCATTTCAGGAACTGAGAGAAAAAGCCTATTAATTAAATTATGCTTGATGCTTTCTCATCACTTTGAACTTCTGTTTTCTACTTATCACACTAATTTTTAAACTTAGTCAGACATAGATTTTTCAATCATGTATCAATCGTTACAAGAATGTTCAACTTTAGGAGTAACCAATAAACTGCAAAAAGACTCTTTCGTGTTGACATCCTTAGCATATTTTCTTTTGTCTTCCTGCCTCATAGTAACAAAATAGCTGCTGAGGCTCTAGGCATCGCAGCACATGCAAGTTAAGAAGGGAGATGTAGGGATGGTGCCAGCCACATCATCCTCTTTTATCAGGAAAAGCAAGTCTTCCTAGAGCCCCTAGCAGTTTTCTGCTTATGTGTCATTTGCTAGCACTGTGTCCCATGGACACCCTTGGTACAACCTAATAACTGGAAAAGTAAATATTTTGCCTGTATCTCGGTTCATTGCCATCCTGAACAAAAGCAGACTTCTGTTAGCAAAGAAGGAGGAACTGGGTACTGGGAAGGACGCTAATAGTGTCTGTTACAACACAGATTAATGAATCGTAGTTTTATATGCATAATAAATAATAGTTGCCCCTGGGCATACAGTAAAAATAATGATAGCAAAAATACTTAGATAGTACAGTGCTACTCTGTTCCAGGGCACAGGTCTGAATGTTTTAAATATATTAACTCATTTCATCCTCACAGCCACTTTATGAGGTAAATGCTATTATTACCCTTGTTTCATTTCTTTTTTTTTTTTTTAATTAAATTTATTGGGGTGACAATTGTTAGTAAAATTACATAGATTTCAGGTGTACAATTCTGTATTACATCATCTATAAATCCCATTGTATGTTCATCACCCAGAGTCAGTTCTTCCATCACCATATATTTGATCCCCCTTACCCTCACCTCCCCCCCCCACCCCCCTTACCCTCTGGCAACCACTAAACTATTGTCCGTGTCTATGAGTTTCTGTTTCTCATTTGTTTGTCTTGTTCTTTTGTTGTTTTTGGTTTATATACCACATATCAGTGAAATCACATGGTTCTCTGCTTTTTCTGTCTGACTTGTTTCGCTCAGCATTACTCTCTCAAGATCCATCCATGTTGTCACAAATGTTCCTATATCATCTTTTCTCACTGCCGAATAGTATTCCATTGTGTATATGTACCACAACTTCTTTATCCATTCATCTATCGAAGGACATTTTGGTTGTTTCCATGTCTTGGCCACCGTAAACAAAGCTGCAATGAACATTGGAGCACACGTGTCTTTATCTCTAAATGTTTTCAGATTTTTTGGGTAGATACCCAGGAGAGGGATTGCTGGGTCATATGGCAATTCTATTCGTAATTCTTTGAGGAACCTCCACACTGCCTTCCATAACGGCTGCACCAGTCTGCATTCCCACCAACAGTGTATGAGGGTTCCTTTTTCTCCACAACCTCTCCAACATTTGTTACTATTTGTCTTGTTGATGATAGCCATTCTGACTGGGGTGAGGTGATATCTCATTGTGGTTTTGATTTGCATTTCTCTGATGATTAGTGATGTTGAGCATTTTTTCATATGTTTATTTGCCATTTGTATGTCCTCTTTGGAGAAATGTCTCTTCAAGTCCTCTGCCCATTTTTCAATTGGGTTGTTTGTTTTTTTGTGGTTGAGTTGCATGAGTTCCTTGTATATTCTGGACACTAGCCCCTTATCGGAGGCACTGTTAGCAAAAATCTTCTCCCATTCAGTTGGTGGCCTCTTTATTTTGTCAAAGGTTTCTTTTGCTGTGCAGAAGCTTTTAAGTTTCATATTGTCCCATTCGTTTATTTTAGCTTTTACTTCCATTGCCTTTGGAGTCAAATTCATAAAATGCTCTTTGAACCCAAGGTCCATAAGTTTAGTACCTATGTTTTCTTCTATGCAGTTTATTGTGTCAGGTCTTATGCTTAAGTCTTTGATCCATTTTGAATTAACTTTGGTACATGGTGACAAATAGCAGTCCAGTTTCATTCTTTTGCACGTGGCTATCCAATTCTCCCAGCACCATTTATTGAAGAGGCTGTCTTTGCTCCATTGTATGTTTTTAGCTTCTTTGTCAAAAATTATCTGTCCATATTTATGTGGTTTTATTTCTGGGTTCTCAATTCTATTCCATTGGTCTATGTGTCTGTTTTTCTGCCAATACCATGCTTTTTTGATTATTGTGGCCCTGTAGTACAGGCCAAAGTCAGGAAGTGTGATACCTCCATTATAGTTCTTTTTTCTTAAGATTGCTTTAGCTATTCAGGGTCTGTTGTGGTTCCAAACAAATCTGATGATTTTATGTTCTATTTCTTTAAAATATGCCATTGGGATTTTGATGGGGATTGCATTGAATCTGTATATTGCTTTGGGTAATATGGCCATTTTAGCTATGTTGATTCTTCCAATCCATGAGCACGGAATGTCTTTCCATTTCTTTGTGTCTTCTTCAATTTCTTTCAAAAATGTCTTATAGTTTTCAGCATATAGGTCTTTCACATCCTTGGTTAAGTTTATTCCTAGGTATTTTATTCTTTTTGCTGCAATTGCAAAAGGAATTGTTTTTTGTATTTCTTTTTCTGAGATTTCATTGTTAGTATATAGGAAGGCAATGGACTTTTGTGCGTTGATTTTGTAGCCGGCAACTTTACTGTATTCGTTGATTGTTTCTAATAGCTTTTTGGTGGAGTCTTTAGGGTTTTCTATATATAGCATCATGTCATCTGCAAAGAGTGATAATTTAACTTCTTCATTCCCAATTTGGATGCCTTTTATTTCTTTCTCTTGCCTGATTGCTCTGGCAAGGACTTCCAACACTATGTTGAAAAGCAGGGGTGATAGGGGACATCCCTGTCGTGTTCCTGAACGTAAAGCAAAGGGCTTCAGCTTTTCTCCATTAATTATGAGATTAGCAGAGGGCTTGTCATATATGGCCTTTATTATGTTAAGGTATTTTCCTTCTATACCCATTTTATTAAGTGTTTTAATCATAAATGGATGTTGTATCTTGTCAAATGCTTTTTCTGCATCAATTGATATAATCATATGATTTTTGTCCTTTATTTTGTTTATGTGATGTATCACATTGATGGATTTGCGGATGTTGAACCATCCTTGTGACCCGGGGATGAACCCCACTTGGTTGTGATGAATAATCTTTTTAATGCATTGTTGTATTCGATTTGCTAGAATTTTATTTAGGATTTTTGCATCGGTATTCATTAGAGATATTGGTCTGTAGTTTTCTTTTTTTGTGCTGTCCTTACCAGGTTTTGGTATCAGGGTAATGTTGGCCTCATAAAATGAGTTAGGGAGTACTGTCTCTTCTTCAATTTTTTGGAAGAGTTTGTGCAGAATTGGTATTAGATCCTCTTTGAAGGTTTGGTAGAATTCACTAGTGAAGCCATCTGGTCCCGGACTTTTGCTTTTGGGAAGGTTTTGGATGACTGATTCAATTTCGTTACTGGTGATTGATCTGTTTAGATTTTCCAGTTCTTCATGGTTCAGCCTTGGAAGGCTATATGTTTCTAAGAACTTGTCCATTTCTTCTAGGTTGTTGAATTTGGTGGCATATAGTCCTTCATAGTATTCTTGGATGATCCTTTGTATTTCTGTGGTGTCCGTGATAACTTCCCCTTTTACGTTTCTGATTTTGTTAATCAGTGTCTTCTCTCTTTTTATCTTAGTAAGTCTAGCCAAGGGTTTGTCAATTTTGTTAATCTTTTCAAAGAACCAGCTCTTTGTCACATTAATTTTTTCTATTGTCTTTTTGTTCTCTATTTCATTTATTTCTGCTTTAATTTTTATTATTTCCTTTCTTCTGCTGACCTTGGGTTTTACTTGTTCTTCTTTTTCTAGTTCTTTAAGGTGTAACATGAGGTTATTTATTTGGGAGTTTTCTTGTTTCTTGAGATAGGCCTGTAATGAGATAAATTTCCCTCTTAAAACTGCTTTCGCTGCATCCCAGAAATTTTGGTAGGATGTATTTTCATTGTCATTTGTTTCTATGTATCTTTTGATCTCTCCTCTAATTTCTTCTTTGACCCAGTCCTTCTTTAAAAGTATGTTGTTTAATCTCCATGTATTTGTGTTTTTTCCCGCTTTCTTTTTACAGTTGATATCCAATTTCAAAGCCTTGTGATCAGAGAATATGCATGGTATGATTTCAATCTTCTTAAATTTGTTGAGACTGATTTTATGTCCCAATATATGGTCTATCCTTGAGAATGTTCCATGTACACTAGAAAAGAATGTGTAGTCTGATGTTTTAGGATGAAGTGCTCTATAAATGTCAATTATGTCCATTTCACCTAATGTGTCATTTAGGGCTACTATTTCGTTATTTATTTTCTGTTTGGATGATCTATCCATAGCTGTCAATGGTGTATTTAAGTCCCCTAGTATAATTGTGTTTTGGTCAATTTCTCCCTTTAGTTCTGTTAGTAGTTGCTTGGTGTATTTCGGTGCTCCCTGATTGGGGGCATAAATATTGATGACTGTTATGTCTTCTTGTTGTACAGTCCCCTTCACCATTATGAAATGTCCATCTTTATCTCTTGTTATCTTTTTCACCTTGAAGTCTGTTTCATCTGATATCATTATGGCTACACCTGATTTTCTCTGGGTACCATTTGCTTGGAGTGTCAATTTCCACCCTTTCACTTTGAGTCTATGCTTGTCCTTGTAGCTGAGATGTGTCTCTTGGAGACAGCATATGGTTGGGTTTAGTTTTTTGATCCAATCTGCTACTCTGTGCCTTTTTATTGGTGAGTTCAGTCCATTTACATTTAGGGAGATTATTGATATGTGAGGATTTCCTGTCATTCTATCTTTAGTTTTCTGGTAAGGCTGTGTCTCCATTGTTTCTTTGCCTTTTTGTTGTTGTCTATTATTTCTGTGTGGTGGTATTCTATGATGTTTCCCTCTGTTTCTTCTTTTATTTCAGTATATATTTCAATTCTGGATTTATTTTGAGTGGTTACCCTTAAGTTTATGTAAAAGAAAGTTTGATATTTAGAGTATTCCATTTTCTTCAGCACGCTTACTTTCTCCATTCCCATATTCCGGTTCAGGCCTTTACTCTCCCCCTTTTTGAGTTTTGGTTGCCACAAATTGTCCCTGTTGGTGGTGGTCGAATAGCCTCCTTTAGTATTTCTTGTAGTGCAGGTCGTGTATTAGAAAATTCCCTCAGCTTCTGTATGTCTGGAAAGGTCTTTATTCCTCCTTCATATCTAAAGGATATCTTTGCTGGATATATTATTCTTGGCTCATGATTTCTCTCTTTCAATAGTTTGAATATTTGGTTCCACTCCCTCCTGGCTTGTAGAGTTTCTCCTGAAAAATCTGATGATAATCTAATGGGCTTTCCTTTGTATGTTACCGTCTTCTTTTCCCTGGCTGCCTTGAGGATTCTTTCTTTGTCGTTGATTTTAGACAGCTTCAATACAATGTGCCTTGGAGAAGGCCTGTTGGGATTGAGGTAACTAGGTGTTCTATTTGCTTCTTGGATTCGAGGGTCCAGTTCTGTCCACAAATTTGGGAAGTTCTCATCGACAATTTGTTTGAATATATTCTCTGTTCCCTTCTCTCTTTCTTCTCCTTCTGGTATGCCCATTATTCTTATATTGCTCTTTCTGATGGAGTCAGAAAGTTCTTGTAGAGTTCTTTCATTTCTTTTAAGTCTCAAGTCTCTTTCTTCTTCTCTCTGTGTCATTTCCAGGTTTCTATCTTTGATGTCACTGACTCTTTCCTCCATCTGGTCAACTCTACTACCAAAGCTGGTTATTTCATTCTTAATTTCTTCTATTGAGTTCTTAATCTCCAGAAATTCTATTTGGTTCTTTTTTAAGATTTCAATCTCTTTCGTAAAATGCTCATGCTGTTCTTTGATTGAGTTTTTGAGTTCCTTTCACTGCCTATCTGTGTTTTCTTGTATCTCGTTGAGTTTTTTCAGAACTGCAATCTTGAATTCTCTGTCATTTAAGTCACATATTTCTGTATCTTTAAGTGCCTTCTCTAGAGATTTTTCACTTTCTTTCTGAGCTATCTTGTTGCCTTGGTTATTCATGGCGATTACTGGTTTACTATTTCTCTTCCTAGACATCTACAGGAGTGACTTCTGTAACAGGTTGATAGAAAGCGGTCTTTCTTTTGTTTGCCAGTACTTGTTGGTAGAATGTTTTATTATTTCTCCAACTGCAACTTATTTTTCTTCTCCCACACAGTAGTGCTATGTTTTCTCTGCACTATTCCAACTTCTCACACAATGGGGGGATTCCCTGGGGGACGGGCTTCTCCTCTATTAATAGTTCGTCTAGGTCACAGGGCGCAGTGTCCTGGTGGGTATGCGGAGAGCTTTTGATGTTCGAAAGCTCTTCCAGCTGCTGATTCAGAGCCCGTATATTTCAGCAGTTCTGTTTACTCCTGCAGGGATCCGCCCAGATAGGTGGGGTCAGGGGCGGGGTGAGTTGTGAGAGGTGGCCCAGAGCAATGGCGGCGACCACCACCACAGCCGGTCCTGCTTCCACAGCTCTCTCCCCTTTGCCGGAACTAGTTGGGCTGTGAATTTGTGTCTGCGGTACACAGTTCTCAAAATAGCAAATTTTCTGTTGTTTTGATCTGACACTGCTACTGTTTCACTTCTAGCACCGGGCAGGTGGGGGCGGGGCGAGCTCTGGGAGGGGAGGGAGGGGGCGGCTAATCTCAGAGCCTAAGGCTCTGTTCTCTGCTTGGCAGTGCGGGCTTGAACCACCGTTTTCAGCCTTTTTCCCTCAGTCTTTTCTCCGAGGTCTCTGCTGTGGGCGTTTTGTTCAGCCGTGTTATATGCTGTCCCCTCAGCCCTGTGGAGCCCTGGCGAAGCCCTAGCAGTCCGAGCTCTTCCCTCACTCGCAGCTGCGGTAGTTCCGGGGAGCAGCGAGCTCGGCGCGCTGAGCTAGGTCTGCGTCCTGCGCCCACACGGCTCCGGCTCCGCGCACTTCTCCCTTTCCTCCTCCCTCCACTCGCGCGAATCTCCCACCTGTAGGTGATTTCAGTCGGTAGTGGGCCTCTTCATGTTGCCTGTGTGCTGTGCAGGGAGTCCTTTGTGGAGTTTTTGTTGTTCGATTCGTTGTAAATTCCAGGGGAGCTTTACAGAGGCTCACCTCACACCGCCATTTTTCCGGAAGTCCCCTTGTTTCATTTCTTATTGTGCCTCATCTGCTCACAACTAGATTTATTGTAATCCTTGGTGCATGACATATTTTTCATTGTTCCACGCATGGCTCTCTGTTGTTTACTTTTCAAATAGCAGTTATTTTTAATATTGTAATAGTCCCTCCAATCCTCCACCCAAAATAAAATGAGGATCTTATCAATAATTCACCTCTGACTGGATCGTCCACCCGACCCATGTCACTTCCTCCCCTGGCCCAAAGTAATCATCCAGAATCCAAAGGTCATCATTTCTTTACTTTCCTTATACAATTTTATAGTTTTATTGCATCTATATATGGTCCTAAAAATGTGTGTGTGTATGTGTGTTTAATATGTATCTATGGTTGTTTTTAACTGTCTTATCATCTTTTGGAACTTTTTTGTCACTTATTACATTGCTAAGAGTCATTCATATTGTTGTGTGTTGCTACAGTCATTTCGACAACCATTTAAAATCCAGTGTGTGAATATGTAACAGTTTACTCATCCTCAAACCATTCTTTATTGAAGTACCTGTTACATACTTATTGATTTTTTTCTTTTCTGGTTATTAACTAGTCTGTGTCTGTCACGTCCGTGTTTGCTAATAGTTTCCTGTGATTCCAGCAGTTTTTCTACATCCTCTGTAATGGCTGCATGAGATCCCGCCTCTTTTGCAAGACTTGCAATCATGCTTTGCAAATGATTTTGCCTTGTGTTGTCAGTTATTTACACTGGGCTACGTGAGAAAGGCTGACTAATAAAGACTTTGATTTTATGGGCTTATTAGGGCACAGAGAGCCCAGACTCTCAGCCAAGAGGAATATTGGGGGGAGGTGGGGAAGGTCAGTTCACTGCTGAATATTTCATTGTTATGATCTGTAAACAATACTATAAACAGGGCCCCTTGAGAATGGAGATGGAGCTGCCATGAATGTCTTATACCTCACATCTTTGGAATTGTTAGAAAAGAGCAAAATAACTTTTGCACTGGGCCTAAGCAACCCTGAGCCTTGCAAAAAACTGTTTGCAAAATAATAAGAAGCAATTATTATGACTCCTGGACTGAAAATTTAAGACATTGTTTAGAATTATCATGACTATGTTATATTATCTGCTCCAATAGAAATGCCTTCCTTCTATTGATGTAATTGTTCCCCTTTCCTTTCTCATAAATTCCCCATAACCTTTATCTTCTAATCAGAACACTATTCGGGCTTCTGCCTGAATCAGTGACTCCCAAATAGCTATTGTTATTGATCTCAATAAATGCTTGTTGCTCCTCACTTTGAAAGGACGGTTTCTTTTTATCTTTTTTTTTTTTTTAGCTTAGCAGATCACTTTCTTTTTGAATTTATTGTGGTGACAATTGTTAGTAAAATTACGTAGATTTCAGGTGTACAATTGTGTATTACATCATCTATAGATCCCATTGTGTGTTCACCACCCAGAGCCAGTTCTCCTTCCATTACCCTATATTTGATCCCCCTAACCCTCTTCTCCCACCCCCCACCCCACTTACCCTCTGGTAACCACTAAACTATTGTCTGTGTCTATGAGTTTTTGTTTCCCATTTGTTTATCTTGTCGTTTTGTTGTTTTCGGTTTATATACCACATATCAGTGAAATCATATGGTTCTCTGCTTTTTCTGTCTGACTTATTTCGCTTAGCATCGTACTCTCAAGATCCATCCATTTTGTCATAAATGTTCCTATATCATCTTTTCTTACTGCCGAATAGTATTCCATTGTGTATATATACCACAACTTCTTTATCCATTCATCTATCAAAGGACATTTTGGTTGTTTCCATGTCTTGGCCACCGTAAACAAAGCTGCAATGAACATTGGAGCACACGTGTCTTCATGTCTAAATGTTTTCAGATTTTTTGGGTAGATACCCAGGAGAGGGATCGCTGGGTCACATGGTAATTCTGTTTGTAATTTTTTGAGGAACCTCCACACTGCCTTCCATAACGGCTGCACCAGTCTTCATTCCCACCAACAGTGTATGAGGGTTCCTTTTTCTCCACAGCCTCTCCAACACTAGTTACTATTTGTCTTGTTGATGATAGCCATTCTGACTGGGGTGAGGTGATATCTCATTGTGGTTTTTATTTGCATTTCTTGGATGATCAGTGATGTTGAGCATTTTTTCATATGTCTATTTGTCATTTGTATGTCCTCTTTGGAGAAATGTCTCTTCAGTTCCTCTGCCCATTTTTCAATTGGGTTGTTTGTTTTGTTGTTGTTGAGTTTCGTGAGTTCCTTGTATATTTTGGATATTAGCCCCATATCGGAGGCACTGTTTGCAAAAATGTTTTCCCATTCAGTTGGTTGCCTCTTTATTTTGTCGATAGTTTCTTTTGCTGTGCAGAAGCTTTCAAGTTTCATATAGTCCCATTCGTTTATTTTAGCTTTTACTTCCATTGCCTTTGGAGTCAAATTCATAAAATCAGCTCTTTGAACCCAACGTCCGTAAGTTTAGTACCTATGTTTTCTTCTATGCAGTTTATTGTGTCAGGTCTTATGCATAAGTCTTTGATCCATTTGAATTAATTTTGGTATATGGTGACAGATAGCAGTCCAGTTTCATTCTTTTGCACATGGCTATCCAATTCTCCCAGCACCATTTATTGAAGAGGCTGTCTTTCCTCCATTGTATATTTTTAGCTTCTTTGTCAAAAATTATCTGTCTATATTTATGTGGTTTTATTTCTGTGTTCTCAATTCTATTCCATTGGTCTATGTGTCTGTTTTCCTGCCAATACCATGCTGTTTTGATCATTGTAGCCCTGTAGTACAAGCTAAAGTCAGGGAGTGTGATACCTCCAGTATTGTTCTTTTTTCTTAAGGTTGCTTTGGTTATTTGGGGTCTTTTGTGGTTCCAAACAAATCTGATGATTTTTTGTTCTGTTTCTTTAAAAAATGCTGTTGGGATTTTGATGGGGATTGCATTAAATCTGTATATTGCTTTCGGTATTATGGCCATTTTAACTATGTTGATTGTTCCAATCCATGAGCATGGAATATCTTTCCATTTCTTTGTGTCTTCTTCAATTTCTTTCAAAAATATCTTATAGTTTTCAGCATACAGGTCTTTCACATCCTTGGTTAAGTTTATTCCTAGGTATTTTATTCTTTTTGCTGCAATTGCAAAAGGAATTGTTTTTTGTATTTCTTTCTCTGAGATTTCATTGTTAGTATATAGGAAGGCAATGGACTTTTGTATGTTGATTTTGTAGCCAGCAACTTTACTGTATTCATTGATTGTTTCTAATAGCTTTTTTGTGGAGTCTTTAGTGTTTTCTATATATAGCATCATGTCATCTGCAAAGAGTGAGAATTTAATTTCTTCATTCCCAATTTCGATGTCTTTTATTTCTTTCTCTTGCCTGATTGCTCTGGCAAGGACTTCCAACACTATGTCGAAAAGCAGAGGCCCTGTTGTGTTCCTGAACGTAGAACAAAGGGCTTCAGTTTTTACCATTAATTATGGAATAGCTGAGAGTTTGTCATATATGGCCTTTATTATGTTAAGGTATTTTCCTTCAATACCTATTTTATTAAGTGTTTAATCATAAATGCATGTTGTATCTTGTCAAATGCTTTTTCTGCATCAATTGATATAATCATATGATTTTTGTCCTTTATTTTGTTTATGCGATGTATCACATTGATGGATTTGCGTATGTTGAACCATCCTTGTGCCCCAGGGATGAACCCCACTTGGTCGTGATGAATAATCTTTTTAAAGCATTGTTGTATTCGATTTGCTAGAATTTTGTTTAGGATTTTTGCATCTGTATTCATCAGAGATATTGGTCTGTAGTTTTCTTTTTTTGTGTTGTCCTTACCAGGCTTTGTTATCAGGGTAATGTTGGCCTCATAAAATGAGTTGGGGAGTAGTGTCTCTTCTTCAATATTTTGGAAGAGTTTGAGCAGGATTGGTATTATATCCTCTTTGAAGGTTTGGTAGAACTCACTAGTGAAGCCATCTGGTCCCGGACTTTTGCTTTTGGGAAGGTTTTGGATGAGTGATTCAATTTCATTACTGGTGACCGGTCTGTTTAGATTTTCCAGTTCTTTTCTATCAAGAGCAAAGAGCTTCTGTCCTTAGGGCCAAAAATGTGAATCAAGATAATATGCCCCTCTCTCCCCCCTGTATCCATTTTATTTTACATACAGGTTATGCATGGTAGGGAGGAGTAGTTTAAACATCCCTTTAGGAACACTGCCTTCCTTTTCTCTTATTTGCTATACAGAGTAATCTTTGGGATAAAACCATTAGTCACACAGGACATCAGAAATACACTAACTGAGGTTGTTGAAATGGAAGCCAAGCACAGAAATCATAAATAAAATGAAAACTATTCTGTTTTCACACTCAGGCTCACAGAGAATATATATTGCTTAACAGAGCATACTTACTCCATAATTTCTTTAAAGAACTCTATCAAAGGTTTGCATATTTAAAGTCCCATTTCCTGGCCTTTCACAGCACACCAAGTAACTGTTGAATTAATCACCATAGACTTTTTTTGTTAAAGAAACATCCCTGCAGCCAACAGCTAGCTTTTTCAAAAGCCATATCCTCTATTTCAATTAAACATGAAACGTTTAAACATGATACGTGGTCATAAAGCAAGTTTATCCCAGCCTACTTCAAAGGACAAACGATGTTAAGAAAAAAAGAAAAGGAAACATTCCACTCACCTTTGCTAGTAGATCTAGATGAAGGTTCTCCAAACATCTTGGGACTTAATGATGACAATTGAGAAGACTCATCATCTCTAATTTTCCTCTGGTTATCAAGTAAAACAACAAAGCCATAAATGGCCTGATGTGTGAGAATGAACTGTTTCTAGCTCCTCTCGTTAGCCAGCTGGTGTCTTTGATGGTAGAGAACCATCTCACTGGCATATGTTTTATTCAGTCTTATTTCTAAATAAAAGAACTTTAACACATTGAAAAGTGTTAAATTGATTCATCAGGAGGCCATTAGGATGAGGAGGCTTGAATGCCAGGGCAGCTTATGGAAGCAACCGGAGCAACGCAAGCTTATATAAAATCGAAACCTAAGGACAACCAATCACAACAGGCAGCTAGGCTTTAAGGCTGTAGCCAATCAATAATTTCCTTGCTTTGCATCCACCTGTCTCCAGAAAAGTCTCTCCCAGAGATCCTATTGGTGAAGCATTCTTAGCCACTTTCCTGGTTGATGTTGCCCAGTTGGAATTGAGTATTGAGTTTTGCTCAAATATACTCTTAAAATTAATATGCCTCAATTTATCTTTTAACAATTTATCTTTTAACCCTTAAGCAAGGGTTGTAAAGAAAAATATACTGATTTCTGGTTTTACTCATGTGTGTGTTTTAAGAATTTTACCATGAACATCAATTACTGAATAATATTGGAATACATCAGTGCTTCCATGGGACTGTGACATCGGCAAAGCTTGCTTGCCTTGGCACGTTCCTAACTCATATAACTTAACCCTAATGGTCCGCTGGGGTTTCTGCTGCTTCTCCTGAGTACCTCTTGTGATGTGCTAGTTGATGCTTCTGCTCTTTCTTTCTTTGTAGCTGGGTTCTTGAGGGCCAAATACCTTGTTGCTGGGTAGGTTTGTTTCTAGGTGTTGCTCTCAAAACTTCATTCTAATTTGTGTCTTTGATTTGTAAAATTGCTACCCAAATTTCTGATTATAATCTAAGGAAGCAGGTAGAAACAAAGTAAACAGATGTTGCATAATTGTTAATTATACAAAATATATCCATCTGCCGTCTATGTTTGTGGGGACAGAGTCCCTGAGAGCAATTTCTATGCTCTCGGCCTCACGTGGAGGGGTGCTGGCTCAGGTACTGAATGACCATCGACTGTGATTGGATGGTCACCAGCTGTGGTGGTTGGCCATTGGTTGTAGCCGGTTGGCCAATTGGCTGCTGATGTAACTGCTGTGACTGTGTTGGTAGGTTGGCTGGTTGGCAGGCAGAGAAGTTGGTAGGTTGGCTGGTTGGCTGACTGCAGATCATGTGGATCCTGCTTCGTGTGTCTCGTTTGGCTACGTGAGACTATAGTGGTATGACTCTCCTATCTACGGCTCCGTGGGTGTTCCTTTTTGGCCTCACCATGTCCTGCATTCTTATGTGGGGAGTGGGACCAGAGATTCTGCATGACACCCCATGTGACAGCACCCCTTTCAGGACCCCATCCTTTTCAGGAACTCTGACCCTTTGCTTTTTAATAAACTATCCTCTTTTACAACTCCTTGCCTCTCCTTAATCCGTGTTTCCATTCGTCAATTTCGTGAGACACGATCTCAGCATTCACTCAAAAAATCTATTGTATCACTGGTTTTTAATCTGTTTTCCAAGTACAAGAAAATTTGTTTCCTAAGTTATGTACGACCTAAGTAATTTGGCAAATTATACCTTTGTAAACAAAATTAAAGCATTTAACTTTTTCTTCCTACCTGATGCCTCCAGATTTCAGGTCCTCTTAACTAATCCACGTTTGACCCAATTTAAAGGTGTTGACTCTTGGACTCATGTTTCCTAATTTAAAGAAAGCTCTTGCACCAAACTGGACAACTCAACCAACACAACATTTGAAATTTAAAGTGACTGTGAAATGAAGCAGATCACATCTGTTGTGGAAGCTAACCCAAATTCCGGATAATTCCCCTGTATTATTCCCCTATCTTTCTTTTCACTTTAATTCCTTCTGATCTCAGAAAAATATGAGAGGTCAGCCACTCGCTGTAATAGTTGTTGTTTGCTTTTCCCCCTTAGTTTCTATCTGGGCAGATAACATTTGGCATCATCTTTAAACCTACTTCACACGTCCAAATGCGCCCTAATTACACACCTATAGACAAGAACATTTCATGCCTGGCGATGTCAGCCCCCATGAAGGCACCAGATTTGGAAGAATACTTTTTCTTTGTGCAGGTATTAAAATTAAAAAATAGATGATTATCAACACATCAAAATCCTTGGAGGAAATCTCTGTATCTACCACTGAAAGCAAGCCGACCAGGAAAAATCTTTAAATCCCCGTATGTGAGTTATATTAGGCAGTAGAATTGCTCTTGACCAGCTCCTAGCAGAGCATGTGGGGTTTGCTCTGTTGTTAATGCCTCTTGTACTTGGATAAAACACCTCTGGAAAATAGACAGAACTAAATAAAACCCAGGCACAAACCAAATGACTAAATACAGTGCCCACTGACACCTCAGGTTTTTTAATCTTCAACTAACTGCCCTCAGGCTTTGCCTCTTGGTTCAAATCTATTCTTCAAGTTGAACTTAACATTTTATTTGCTATTATAAAATATTTGCTGTTCTAAAACCATTTACCTTGTCTTGATGTTATAAGGACACCACTCTGATAACAGTTGCTCAACATTTTTGAAATGCTCACTAAGGCCTGTGAGACTTTATATAAACAACCTCAAGAAACTAAAGACGGTGTCTGCCCTTAAAGGAACACGACGGCAAAGCCTTCCTCTGTGCTGGCGCTCCTGCTGCTCCAATGTAGCTAAAGTTCCTAAGAACAAAGAAAAAGACTTTCCCTCCATCGTGGGACATGACATACCAGGAATGACTTTTCCTGGCAATCAGAGACCGACAGTGGCAGGACACCCCGAAAATGAGCCGTCCTAACAATGGAGGGCCAAGGACACTTTACTGACAGATCAGTGCTGCTTTCCAGTGATTTATCAGCGATACTTTGAAGGAAAGATGTTGATCAAAATGAGGGAAATGTCAAAAAAATATTAAACAGAGCCACTTTAAACTGGAGTGGAGCTGCCATCCCAGAGTTACTGCTTTGAGACATTAAAACTGGGCAAATAACCTTCGTACTGGGCCTAAAGCAGCATTATGTCTCAAAGAACATTTTGCAAAGATAACAGGAAAGCAGTTGTTCTGACTGTTGAACTGAAAATTTTAATTATTTAGAATTAGCCTCACTGTGTTGTTATTTGCACCAATAGAAATGCCTTCCTTCTATTGATGTAATTGTTCCCCTTCCCTTTGTCATAAATACCCATCCATTTTGCTTCCTCACAGGAATATTCTATGCATTTCTATCTGAATCAATGCTTCCCAAATAGCTACTCTTTTTTTTAACTCAAATGCTTGTTTCTTTTCACTTTGAAAGCCTTTTTATTTTTAGGGTAACACACCCATAGAAAGAGGTGGACGAATCATAAGTGTACAGTAGATTTTCCCAAAGTGAACGTTGGGATAAGCAACACCCACACCAAGGAACATTTCCAGCTCCAGGAAACCCTCTTGAGATGTATTCAGTCATAAACCAACCTCTCCCCAAGTAGCTCTTAGCTTGATTTTTAACAGCAGAGAAGTTCTGTCAGGTGTTGGTAGAATGTAATATTACAGGGAAACCCCTTGGTATCTGCCTCTCACTCAGCATTATGTCCCCGGGTCTCACCCCTAAGGCCGTGTGTGGTTGTAGATTATTCATTCCCACAGCTACGGGGGTCTGTTATTTGAACAGGACCATGCTTCTGTCCTCTGACGTTCATGGGCATTTGTGTTAGGCCCAGATTTCACGAATCATGCTGCTATGAACGATTTTTTCATATATTCTGGCACACACATGCACGCATGTCTATTAGGTATATAAGTAGGAGTACAAATGTGTGGTCATAGGGCGAGTGAATGTTTGGCTTTAGAATGTATGGCCAAAGAATTTTTCAAAGTATTTGAATGAATTTACTCTCCCACTAGCAATATATGAGAGATATAATTAAATTCTTGCCAACAATTGGTTTTCTCTGACTTTTTCATTTTAGCCATGATATACCATTATAGTTAATTTGAAATTCCTGTCTGACTAAAACTTTGGGCAATTTCTGTAACTTTATTAGGCATGTAAATATCTTCAATAGGACACTGGACTGGACTAATTGTTAATAACTGAATGGGAGTCCTGTAATGTGCCAGCATCTTTTAACTGTTATGGTCCTTTTGTTATAAATGGATCTGTGGTCAAAGACCTGTGATATAATAAAAAAATTTGGTCTTTGTCCCCAGTTCCTGAAACAGAATCCTAAAACCTTTGAAATCTCCCGAGTGAGAAGACTGTTTTTGGGTGCCAATGAGATGACTCTTGGCTGAGGGGTCCTCGAGAGCTTCGGATGGGGGATCGTCACCAAAAAGACCAGCCATGATTAGAAGGCTGCAACTTTCAGCCTCACGCCCTGACCTCTGAGGAGAGGAGTTGGAGGCTGAGTTCAATCACCAATTGTCAATCACTTAATCTATCAGGCCTATATCATGAAATTTCAATTAAAAACAAAACCTAAATCGACAGAATTCAGAGAGCTGCCGAATTGCTCATCACAGCCATATGCTGGGAGGGTGACGCACTCCACCTCAGTGACACAGGCTCCTGCGCTGGGGCCCCCACAGACCTCGCCCTCCGGACCTCTTCATCTGGCTGCTCATTTGTGTCCTTTATAACCAACTGTAACAGTAAGCTTAGCATTTTCCTGAATTCTATGAGTTGTTCTAGCAAATTATCAAACTTGAAATGGGGGACCCCCAACTTACTACCCACATCAGACAGAAGTGCCGGTAACGTGAGGGGGACCTGAAACTTGTGACTTGCGTCTGAAGTGAGGGCATCTTGTGGGACGGAGCCCGTAAACTGTGGTGTCTGATGCTGACTCCAGTGGCAGAAGTCCCTGATTGTGGGACACCCAGGTGGTGTCCGAGAATCAGAGAATTGGTTCAGTGGAGAGAAAAAATCCGTTGCCATCCCACAAAGAAATTTAGAGTAAGAGTGAGCAAGTCAGCCTCCCCCTTGGATGTCAATTATTAGTCCCTGTTCTTCCAGCCAAACCTGAGTGCCTAAAGCTACCAGAGAAAGTTCTAGTCTCAGATGTTTGCTCCGAGAATTCAAATTAGTCATTCTTTTTACATCCCTCACCTTGAACACCTGAACTCTTTTCCTACATTAGGAAAATTCCACACAGAGACTCTTGGTGAGAAGCAGAGGCCACTTCACTCTATAAAAGAGGGAAACACACTGTCCCCAACACTCTTGCAGCTGGACACGGCATGAGGCTCCCCAGTCAGGTGACCACATGCCAGATTCTGACTCAGGATGTGGTGACACAGAGGCTGGAACCTAGCAGAACGCATTTGGCAGTAACAACACAGCTGCCAGGAGCAGCAGTGACAGCAGTCATGGTCGCAGGGTCTGGGGTCCACATGGATGTCAGTGGTGTGAGCAGTGACATGTGTGCCAGCAGCAGGGGCAGCGTTTCCCACATGGGACCCGACCTAGGGGGACTGTGGGTCAGTTCCTGGTGTGTGGGCTCAAGCTTATTCTGTGGCCTGCCCAAAATAGTATTTTGCCAGAATGTTTTACACACACACACACACACACACCACACACGCACACGTGGGCAGGCGAGAGGTCGGACAATCAAGTTCGTGATCTTGTAACAATCTTGCTACACTTTTTTGATAACAGAGGGATTATTCATTATGAATTTGTACAAACTGGACAAACAGTTAACCAAATTTACGATTCGGAAATGCTGAAAAGGCTGCGTGCAAGTTAGACAATCTGGACTTCTCACCAACAATTCATGGCTCTTGCATCACGACAATGCACCAGCTCACACATCACTGTCTGTGAGGGAGTTTTTGGCAGTAAACAAATAACTGTTTTGGAACACCCTCCCTACTCACCTGATCTGGCCCCCAATGACTTCTTTCTTTACCCGAAGATAAAGGAAAGATTGAAAGGAAAACTTATGATGACATTCAGGACATCAAGGGTGATATGACAACAGCTCTGATGGCCATTCCAGAAAAAGAGTTCCAAAATGGCTTTGAAGGGGGAATAGGCTCTTGCATGGGTGCACATCTTCCCAAGGGGAGTCCTTCGAAGGTGACCGTTAGTGATATTCAACAATAAGGTATGTAGCACTTTTCTAGGATGAGTTCATGAACTTAATTGTCTGACCTCGCGTGTGGGCGTCTGTGTACGTGTGTGTGTGTGTGTGTGTGTGTGTGTGTGTGTGTGTGTGTGTGTCTAAATTAGAGAAAAATCGATTCCGTTATTTGCTCCCAGAAATCAATCTTGAGAACAGTTTCAGGAGCGATCCTTCAGAGATTTTATTACACTGACCTGTGACCCACTCCTAACTCCCACCTGACTCTGCCCCATGGTAGAGAAAACATGTAACTTGCAACATCACATCTCATAATTGACGATATATGTCCTCCCCTTTCTGAGGAAAAACACCTTTAAAAGGTTATTTAAGACCGTTGCCCACCCTGAGTTCCATCACTGACCTCAGAGGTTCCCAAGCTGGCTGAGCCCCAGGACAGCTTGTGGGCTTCTTACAAACACTCAGGCCTCTCCCAGACCCACCGTGTCAGAGAACAGGACACAAACCCAGGAGTCCCTTCTGTAACAAGCCCTGCAGGTCCGAGGCTGACGCACAGCCCTGTGGGAATCCTGGTGACGGTCTTGCTACTAAAAGTGTGATCTGAAGACCAGCAGCGGCACCAACCTCCTCATTAATCCAGAGTCTCTGCTCTGCTCCAGACTTTCTGAGTCTTAGTGTCCAGGGGATTCCTGTGCCCAGGAAGTTTGGGACTTGCTGGTCTACGTGCCTTATCGACGTGGGGCCAGAACTGTGCCGTCTGCATAGGTGTGTGGTCTGATCAGATCACAGCACTGGGGGTCCAGGGTTCAGTCCTTTTTCTTTCTCTTCTACGGCCATCACACCCTTGGTGACCTCATGTGTGCTCAAGGCTTTAAATATCATTTATATGTGTCACCTCCCAAGTCTATTTCTCCAGCCCAGACATTTCCCCTAATCTCTAGACGCATCTGCCCAACTGCCAGTCCGATGACCACACTAGTATTTCTAACAGACATCTCAGCTCCAGCATCTTTAAAATGAATGTCTATGAAACCCCTCACCCCTCAGATATGATCCTTCCAGAGTCTTCTCCATTTCTGCTGAGAGCAACTCCATCTTTCTACTTGTATCCTCTGAGATGTTGGGTGTCCCTGACTCTCACACCCCAGACTCACCCATCAGGAAATGCTGTAATGTCCACCTTCAGGACGTACCCAGAACCCCACTCCCACTATTCCCACCGCTCACCCCCAGTGGCAGCAGGTCCAGCCCAGAACCCTGCAGATTCCTCCGGCTTCCCGATGGCCTCCCTCCCCCAAGTCTGTTCTCAGCAACGAAGCCCCAGCGGTCCCCTGAAAGAAGATCACACCATGTCCCCTTCTGCTCCTAACTGTCCTGTACCTCCCCCTTCACTCCGAGCACAGCTCACTGCCCTCTACCATCCTCCCGAGCACGTGGTCTGGTCGCACCTGTCTCTTCTCCATCACTCTCTGCTGCAGCCACACCGGCCTCCCTGTTCTTTCCAGAAACCAGACAACTCCTGCCCCAGGGCATTCCTACTGCAGGTTCCCTGCCTGGAAAGAACAATTCCTTATGTCCGTCGCATCTTCCCTCAAAGTCCGCTTCCCACTGAGGTCCCCTGAGCACCCCAACCAAAACAGCCATCTTCCCTGTCCCCACACCCCACACTCTGGATCCCCTTCCCCACTGCATTTTCCCGGAACACTTATCTCCTTCTAACATAAACACCCTCCTCGTTTACTGTGCTTATAGGATATAGTCTGTCTCTTTCCACTGGAACAGACGCTCCACAGATTCAGACATTTCTTTGACTTCAGTGATGTTTCCCAGAGGCAGACACTGTCACACATCTGGCACATGCCCAATGTCAGTCAATGGTCAGTGACAGCGCCTCCCTGTTCTAAGGACAGTGTCTTTATTAATGTAGCCTCGGGTCACATGCTGTTTTGTGGCAGCTGCAGCACCAAGTCCCCTCACACTGGCATCAGGGCCACCTCCACTTTTCTCACAGGTGCTGCTCTCCCCCTCCCCCCGTCTTTCTCCCACACCTGCCCTCCTGCTCACCACAGCAGCTATATTTCCCTTTTCCGGAAACTGTGAACCCCGACTTATGGGTCCCCTTTTCCAACCAAATATAAATCTCAAGCAGACCCTGCTTCATAAATCTGAGCTAGGACTGGGGCCAGCACTAGAGCTCAGGGCAGGGAGAGAGGGCGGCGAGCAGAGCAGAATTCCAGCAGGAACTTATCTAAGATGGGAAATCACGGGATCCCTCCTCTGCTCATTCCAGAATCTGGTTCCTCTGATAGTTTGGGAAAAGATGGAGAACCATCAAACCCTGGAAGGAGGCGAGAGCTGGATGAGCCTGAAAATTCATCTCTCAAGCCACATACTCCTGTGTGCTTGGTCCCCTGGGCATGTGGGGACAATGACAAGTAAAACACCCGCTGGTGACCCAAAGGAGAATGAGACCAGGACTCGTAACAAGAACAAGCACAGTCATATTTCTCTATAGAAACAACAAATGAACACCCAGAAGATGGGGGCTGAGGGCAGGGCCAGGCCTGAGCCTTGGTGACCCGGCCACACGAAGCTGTCACTGACAAGACCAGACTTGGGTGATGCTCAAGTCCCTGTGATCACAGGTCCTGGTGGGACAAGGTCCTACTGAAGGGACGAGGACAAAGGGGCAGAGAGGTGACCCTGCCGAGGAGTGACAACGTCAGAGCCCACGATGCACTGAGCCCCGACTGGGCTCAGGCGGCGTCCACACTCGGTCCTCACAGCCTCTCCTGTCTCCACCCGCACAGACTAAGCACAGCAAACACACGGATTCTGGAAAGTTCTCAGATCATCCATTTATTTCCTCTCCAACTTTAGGATTTTGTCCTTTAATTAATCTCTCAACCATTCATAGCAAGAAATGAAAAACCAAATTCATATCCAGATTCTTATTTCCATAGAAAGTAAAAGTTTCTGCTCAGAGTAACATGAAGCAAAGGTGGGGACGGAAACAGCCTCTGCTGGAACAGGACAGTGGGTCAGGGAAGAGACTCGGTCAGTGTGGGGAGGGGGCATGGAGGGCAGGGCCAGGCAGTCTCCCACCTCCTCACATGATGCGAGGGGACGCAGACACACTCAGATGCCCTTTGCAGAAAGAGAGCTCAGAGGTTCCCGTGTTACAAAGTGGGGGCAGGAACAAATCTCGCATCATCAGTCCCCACAAGGCAGCTGTCTCACGCTGTAGAAGAAAATAATCACGAACAAATTCAGGTTAGTGGCTGTAAGTGGTGACAATCTCAATAGTCTATGGCTGCTCAAACTGTCCCTAAGAATCCCCAGTACCCAGTCCTGTCCCGTCTGTCCCCCCTCCCCACTTCAGGCCTCTAGGTCTCACCTTTAGAAGCTGTCAGGGACACATCAGAGCCCTGGGCACTGTCACCGCCTGGGGGAGAACAAAACAGGATGTGGTCAGAGCTCACAGCAGATGTGGCTAAAGGAGGAATTATGGGGGTGGGGGAGCTCCCCAAGGTCTTCCATCTATTCCAAGGGTCGCAGGGATCACCCCCTCCATGCTAACCTGCAGCCTGAGTGTAGCTCCCTCCTTTTCCACCTGCGGGAAGAAAATGTCACGTGAGAACCCAAGAAGGAGGCAGGGCCATGAGGTCCTAAAGGAACCCTCTGGTCTAGGACCCCAGAGAAGTTTCCAGAACTGTGACTGCAGACCTACCGCCCTCCTGGAGGTCTGTCCTCAGCAGGGACCTTTAGCTCTGACCTGTGACTATTGAGAATCAGGTCCCCATCACCAGAATCACAAAGGTGATAAATCTGTCCCTCATTTTCACACGTGCATTAATAAAGTGTTAGCAAATAGGGCCCCAGACAGGGAAAGCACACGTGTGTGGATGGTCCTGCCCACTAACAAGGCAGGATACACATTTACCTGGGGCTTGAAACCCCCCAGTGGGACAAGACACCTCAGTCCCCGCCCCTTCCCTACCTGAGCGCTTCCTCCTCCACAGCACAGCTCCAGTGACCACAAGGAGGACCAGCCCAGCCATGACGCCCACCACCACCAGGCCAGTGGGGATGGTGGCCTGAGGAGGCGGCTCTGGAAGGGAAGGGAAGGTGAGGGTCCTGACCCCCAGGCCTCAGCCCCGACCTGAAGGCCTCCAGAGGCCCCTGCTTTCCCTGAGAAGAGACTCTGTGCCCACAGCCCCCTCCGTACCCCATCTCAGGGTCAGGGGCTCGGGCAGCCCCTCGTGCTGCACATGGCACGTGTATCTCTGCTCCTCTCCAGAAGGCACCACGACAGCTGCCCACTTCTGGAAGGTCCCGTCCCCCGCAGGCCTGGTCTCCACGAGCTCCGTGTCCTGGGTCAGGTCCTCCCCGTCACGCTGCCAGGTCAGGGTGATCTCCGCAGGGTAGAAGCCCAGCGCCCAGCACCTCAGGGTGACATCACGGTCAGAGGTGCGATGGTGGGTCACGTGTGCCTTTGGAGGGTCTGAGCAGAAGGGTCAGAAAACTCAGGACCTTTGCATCCCTCAGGGGACACTCCAGCAGTGGTCACGTGACCAACCCGATAATTGGTCAGGACAACTGGGGTGGGGGAAGGGAGAACAAAACCCAGACACCACACTGGACACAGGCATCCGGGATAATCTCTAGTCTTTAGAAAGTTCTAGAATCAGGGTGAGACAGCCCAGGGCAGAGACAGGTCTCTGATGGAGAGAAAAGGGATTCCTGGTCCTGAGCTGGGTGGAGGCCACATGACTCAGAAAAGCTGGGGTCACAGCTCAGTCACACTGTGTGCGGGGCAGCGAACAAGGCCTGAGAGAGAAAGTCCCCCCGGGTTCCCAGAGCAGCTGCCAGAGTCACAGGGAACCGCTGATCAGTTATTTCTGAGATGGTCCCCCCTCCACCCCCTGAGAGACTGCACCCCTAACTGTCCCTGAGAGAAGGGGGGCCCTTTGGGTCGCTCTCTGGTACCGGATCTGAAAACCCAGGCGGACTCCATCTCCCGGGGTCGGGGAGGGGGTGTCCGGGTGTTGATCCCATTTCCTCCTCTCCTCGTAGGAGGCCCCGCGGCCCCTCTCACCTGCGCGCAGCAGCGTCTCCTTCCCCTTCTCCAGGTATTTGCCGAGCCACTCCACGCACAGGCCCTCAAAGTAGCCCCTGTGTCGCTCCGCGTTATCGGCCGCCTCCCACTTGCGCCGGGTGATCTGAGCCGCCGTGTCCGCCGCGGTCCAGGAGCGCAGGTCCTCGTTCAGGGCGATGTAGTCGGCGCCGTCGTAGGCGTCCTGCCTGTACCCGCGGAGGAGGCGCCCGTCCGGCCCCACGTCGCAGCCGTACATCCACTGGAGGGTGTGAGACCCTGACCCCGCCCCGCCGTCAGCTCCGACCTTTAACCCCGACCTTTAACCCCCCGCCGTCAGCTCCGACCTTTAACCCCGACCTTTAACCCCGCCGCGCCCGCCCCGCAGTGACGGCGCCTGAACTGAAACTGAAAGCAGATCTGAGTCCCCGCGGGCTCTTCCCGGGGGGAGGAACGGGGCGGGTCCCGCAGCCTCGGGGTGAAGCTCGGACCCGGAGTCTCGGGGGGACCCCGGCCCGTCCGTGGGGGTCGTGACCGGGACCCGGGCCGCGTCGCTCACCGGCCTCGCTCTGGTTGTAGTAGCCGCGCAGGGTGTTCAGGTTCCCTCGGTCAGTCTGTGCGGCGTCCTTGGCTGCCTCGGTCTGCCCGTCCCAGTACCCCGGCATCGCCTGCTCCACCCACGGCCCCTCCATCCACGCCGCCCGCGGCTCCATCCTCGGACTCGCCGCGTCGCTGTCGAACCGCACGAACTGCGTGTCGTCCACGTAGCCGACGGCGATGAACCGGGGCTCCTCGCGGCCGGGCCGGGACCAGGAGGTGGAGAAATACCTCAGGGAGTGGGAGCCTGGGGACGGGGAGGGGCTGAGACCCAGGCGACCCCCCTCCCGGCGCGGGTCCCGGGTCCGCGGGCGATGGGCCGGGAGGGGCGGGGGCCCGGGAGACGGAAACGGGGGCGACGGAGAGGGGAGGGGGCGGGACACGGGGCGCGGCCGGGGGTCTGGGCCGGGCGGTGGGGACACATCCTCCCCGGGTCCTGCGTCCCCACCGGGCGGTCCTCTCGCTTTCCCCCCGCGGAGGCCGTTCCCTCCCGACCCCGCACTCACCCGCCCGGGTCCCCGTCAGGCCCAGGGCCCCCGAGAGCAGCAGGAGGAGGGTTCCGGGGCCCATGACGCGCATCCTCGGGGTCTGCGGACAATCTGCGTGCGGGCGGGTCCGTGGACACTTTATAACCGGAAAGGCGGTGACGCTGATTGGCTTCTCTGGGAACCGGACACGCAATAGGAGTGAGAACCGGGGCCGCGTCACGAGTTTCCAGACAGGAGGACCCGGCACAGGTTGTGAGAAGGAGAAGTGAAACCGCGGGGAGGTGGGGGCTCCCCAACACTGAGCTTCCCCGCCCCAGACTCCGCCCTCAGGGGACCCGGGACTCTGCCCTGACCCCTCCTCTGCCCTGACCCCTCCTCCTGCACGGAGCGCTCTGTGTCACACTGTCACCCTGAGTCCTGACCCAGGGGCTGTCTGAGGAAACCAGGGCTCAGCCCCTTTTCCTCCTCTTCTCTTCCCGGAATCCCTGTCCCTGAAATGGACGCCCTGCCTCCCACCGTTTACCTCTCCCCCTGGACTATTCTGGAAGAAGACACCCCCAGGGAACTTGATGCCACAGAGTGAGCTCGCCCTGGGAATAGAGGAAGGACAGGGCTTTTCTCTTTAACCCCGAGAAGTTGTGCCTGAAAACACCAGCTGGAGATTCTCATAGACACCAGTCTCCTTGTTGTTTATTAACCACAGTGGGAACAAGCTTGGAAACCCCTGATCACCAGGAAGCTAATCTGTAAAACTGTGATTTTTCTCCCCTTGGTGCGGAAATGTGTGTAAACAGCGCTGCAGCCAGACTCTCAAAGCTCCTAAGTCTCACTTTCCCAGACGGTGCACCTGTGACTCCGGATGTTTCTATGGTAAAATGATCTTCATTCCACAGCCCTGAGTTTGTCTGTTGAGTCCCCGCATCCTCAATCCAAAGAAGAACGTGGAAGCAGTTTGTTACTGTGCATTTCAAGGAGGCGCATGTAGAACCTCAAAGCTGCAAGTGTTCAAAGCAGTTAAAATGCCCTTCACCAGGGCTCCTGTGTTGCTTATTTTTATGAATGATTCACATCTCAACAGTGTGCATATTTTAATGGGACACATTATTATTTTTAAACTGATTTGCATAAGGAGGCGATTAGAGTTTAAGCAGCTCCACAGAACACACCGCTCGGTCCTAGATAATTTACAAAAGATCTATAACACAACGTATTTCAACCTGAGAGTTTCACTGCTTTTGGATTCTTTACCTCTGCGTCTTTCCCTCCCCCTGCTTCTCCAGCCCTTCTCTGTCTCTCTCACCCCGCAGGCCCTCTTCCCCCCTTAGTCCCCACCACCCTCACTCCTGATTGTGGCACTAGTGCCACCCCCTCACCTGCCAGCCAAGGACTGTTCTCCCCACAGGGATGGGCAATCCTGCTAACGTCAGTGAGGCTGTGTCATTTCTTCCCTAAAAACACTCCAATGGCTCCGAATCACTTTAGGAAGCTTCTATAATGTCAGACACGTGAGCACAGGCGCTTCGGGCTGTTTAGGTCAAGGTTGTATCCCAAGCATATGAAGCCATTCCTGATAGTGGGCATTAAGTTATTTGTTGAATGAATGAATGATTGTATTAAATTTAATATCATGTAAAATCATAAGTTGAAAAATACAAAAAATAGGAAATATTTTATTACAAACTAGTGGTCATATCAGTTCATAAATTCATTCCAGTGGAAAAAATGCTGTGTGCTTACTTGTTGAGCCGGTGTATTAGTTTTCTATTGCTGCGTAACAAATTACCACAACTTAGTGGCTTAAAACAACACACACTTATTTGCTCACAGTTCCTTAGAAATCCAGGCTCGGTGTGGATGGGATTTCTGCTCAGGGTGTCACAAAGCTGTGAGCTCATCCTGAGCTCAGAATCTTCCTCCAAGCTCACAGAGAGCTGTTAGCAGAATTGCTTTTCCCAGTTATAGGTGTAAGGTCCCTGTTGCCTTGACAAATGTCAAAGAGGGGGATGCTGCCCCAACCCCAAGTGTCCACCAGCAGTCTTTGCCATGTGGCCCTCCATTTTCAAAGCTGCCAGTAGAGAAAATGCCTCACACTGAATCCCTCTCACTTGGAATGTTTGCTCAGGAGAAACCACAGTCAGTACTCACCTGATCAGGACATTCTTCAGGGATAGTTCCCGTGTCTTAAGATCAGCAGATTTGAGACCTTAGTTACAGCTGTAGAATCCCTTCCCAGCACCTATATTAATGTTTCATTGCATAACTGGGAGGAGGTGAATAACCAGGGTTGTTATTAGGGACCATCACAGAATCAGCCTAGGATGGCCCGCTCTTTCCCTTGTGTTTATTTGGGTCACAGTTGGAAATGAATTTCAAGTAAATAGATTGTTGTGAGTGATAATAAAATGCAAACCAAATGACATGCCTAATTTAATTAATTCAGAGCAAATAAAAAGTGCAATAATTCTTTCTCTCTTTGGACACTGTATTAGTCATGTATGGCAGCATAACAAATTACCCAAAAGTTAGCAGCTCAGAACAACAAATGGGTATTGTATCCCAGTTTCCCAGGGGTCAGGAAGGCAGGAGAGGTTTACCTGAGCGCTTGTGGCTCAGGGCCTCTCTCAAGGTTGCAGTCAAGTTGTCAGCCAGGGCTGTGTCATCTGAAGGCTTGACTGGGGCTGGAGGACTCGCATGAAACACGGCTCACTCATAGGGCTGTTGAAAGGGGCCTCATTTCCTTCCTTGATGGTCCCAGGAGGCCTCAGTCTCTAGCCGTGGGGACTTTTCCATAAGGTGGCTAATGCCTTAGGTACTTTTTTACCAAAAAGCGAGTGATAGGAGAGAGAGAGAGAGAGACCAATATGGAAGCTGCAGTTTTATGTCTTAGACTGAGAATCACATACCATCACATCAGCCTGATGAGAAGTGAGTCATTATGTCCAGCCCACACTCAAGAGAGAAGGAATTACTCCTCCTCTGGAGGGCAGAAGTGTCAAACATTTTACATACATACAAAATTGACAATTAAATATTGTTTCAGGACTTTATAAAGCATAATTCTTCTTTTATCTGATCCTTTTCTTTAATGTCTTAAAGTTCACTCTTAGAAAGTAACGATTCGAAGTTTGAGACAGAGAAAGGAGATACAACTGTATTTGTAAGTTTTTATTGTAGAAGCCTTTAATAACAATGTTCCCTACAATAAGTTACAACAAAGTTGAGAACATATAGTAGCTGATCACACAGATTAAAGCCTGAGCGCCATAACATTAATGCCTTTACAATAACTATCTTTGCTTTTTCTTAGAATTTTCAAATTTGTTTCATTAAGAATGTCAGAAATACTGGCTACAATGCCAATTTTCTTACTAAACATCTTCAAAAATATTTGCCTAATGAAATCGCTTTTCAATGTGTTAGAAAAATGTGAGTCTCATGCCTCAGCCTATACACCTTGGTATCCTCACAAGAATTTTGTTGTGGGTCAGTGGGCAGCGATGGTTAACGTCGATCTAGGAACAAGTGTCTGGTTGGCACCCTACCTACCACATCTTTCACTGTGGTTTTTTCTTTTTTAAGATTATATTGGGGAAGGGGAACAGGACTTTATTGGGGAACAGTGTGTACTTCCAGGCCTTTTTTCCAAGTCAAGTCGTTGTCTTTTCAGTCTTAGTTGTGGAGGGTGTAGCTCAGCTCCAGGTCCAGTTGCCCTTGCTAGTTGCAGGGGACGCTGCCCACTATCCCTTGCGGGACTCGAGGAATTGAACTGGCAACCTTGTGGTTAAGAGCCCGTGCTCCAACCAACTGAGCCATCCGGATGATCAGCAGCTCAGCTCAACGTGCCATGTTCAATCTTAGTTGCAGCGGGTGGAGCCCACCATCCCTTGTGTGACTGGAGGAGCCACACAGGCAACCTTGTGGTTGAGAGCCCACTGGCCCATGTGGGAATCGAACCAGCAGCCTTCGGAGTTAGCAGCACGGAGCTCCAACTGCTTGAGCCACTGGGCCGACCCTTATTGCTGGATAGGAATTATATTAAACCTGTATGACAATTTGGGGAGAACTGTCATCTTTACTATGTTAAGCCTTACAATCCATGAACGCTCCATTTATTTAGATCTTGATTTCTTTCATTAGTGTTTTGTAGCATTCTGCATAAAATTCCTGTATATGTTTTGATAAATCTACATCTAAGTATTTATATGTTTTGTGAGTGATTGTAAATGGTCTTGCATTTTTAAGTTATGATTTCTATGTGCTTATTGCAGTACATAGAAATACAATTATTTTTTGCACGTTGATTTTGTATCCTGCAACTTGATGAATTCACTTATTAGTTCTAGCACTCTTTTTTTTTTGTAGATTCCTTGAGACTTTTTTTTTTTTACATAAATCATCATGTCATCTGCAAATAGGAAGCAAAGGTGAGAATGGACATCCTTGCCTTTTTCCTGACTTGTTGAGAAGCATTCAGTCTTTCACCATTAAGGATGTTAGCTGTAAGTTTTTACTAGATGTTCTTTATCATCGTGAGGAAGCTGCCCTCCACTTCTAGTTTTCTCAGAGTATCATGAATGAGTGTTACATTTTAAATGCTTTTCATGCTTCAGCTGATATAATCGTGATTTTTTTTCTTCTTCAGACTGTTAATATGGTGGATCACACTGTTTAATTTTAAAATACTGGACCAGGTTTGCATCCCTGGAAAACATTTAACTTGGTTTATGTAATTATTTTTATGTATTGCTGAATTCTATTTGGTAATATTTTGTTACTATCTTTTTGCATCTATATTTATGAGGGATATCAATCTGTAGTTGTCTTTCATTCTACTGTCTTTGGTGTTGGTATCAAGGTCGATGTGGCTTCATTTTTCTATTTTCCAGAAGGGATTCCATAGAATTGATGTTAATTCTTCTTTAAAAGTTTGGTATAATTCTCAAGGGGAAACACTGGGCCTGAAGATTTCTTTTGCAGGAGGTTTCTAATTACATAGTCAATTTCCTTAATAGTTACAGGGGTATTCAAATGATCCATTTCATATCGAGCAAGTTGTGGTAGTTTGTACTTTTGAGGAATTGGTCGATTTCTTCTAACGTGTCAAATTTTTGCGTAGAGCGTTCCTAGTGTTCCCTTACTGTTCTTTTGAGGTCTGGGGGACGGTCCTGATGTTCTGTTTTGGTCCTGATGTTAGGAATTTGTGTCTTTTCTCTGTTTTTCTGGGCCAGTATTGCCAAAGATTTGTCAATTTTATTGATCTTTTCGTAGAACCAGCTTCTTGTATCATTGATTTTCTCCATTGTCCTTCTGTTCTCAGTTTCATTAATGTATGCTCTTCTTTTTGTTATTATCTTCATTATATTATAAATGGGGAAGGGTAAGAGAATGTAAAGGGAGGTAGGTTTCTGCACACCACTCACACTGGTAAAATGTCAACATGAGTTATATACACGCACGTACATACCTAGGGCAACCACTCAAAAAGTTATACAAAGAGATACACTCAAAAACCCTATAGATAAGTTAAAAATGATATTCTAAAACATGTTCCAGTAACCCACAGGAAAGTAGGAAAAAGAAAGCAGAGAAACAAACAACAGAGGGCACAAACAGAAAACAAAAAATTAAATAGTAGACTTAAACCTACCAATAATGACCTAATTGCTCATCGAGGCTGTCGTACCGGGTGGTCAGCAGGGTGTCTAGTCTGCCTCCCGGAATAAGAACACAGGACATGGTGAGGCCAAAAAGGAACACTCACGGACCCACAGATAGGGGAGTCACACCACTATAGTCTAGCAGGCGTCTGGGTTGGAGACACAGAAGGCAGGAGCCACACTATCTGCAACCTGCCGTTCACTTTTCTCTGCCAACCAACCTCACTTGCCAGCTGCAATCTGCTGTGCTAACTGCAGTCCGCTCTTACTAGCTCAGCCGCCATCTTCTTGCTAGCCCCCATTCTCTGCTAGCGTAGCCCTGGCAGTTATATTAGTGGCAAATGGCTCACTGGTTACAGCTGATGGCCAACGGGCCACAGCTGATGGCCATCCAATCACAGTTGATGGCCATTTACCACCCAAGTGAGCACCTTTCCACATAAGTCCGAGAGCCTGGAAACTTCACTCCTGGCTCTGTCCCCACAGGGACCTTCGAACATCTGTGTATCTATCTCAATGTTGGTGTCATTTGATTGTCTTTTCTTAGTTGGAGATCTTCCTGGTTCTTGGTATGATGAATAATTGTCAGTTGAAACCTGGACATTTTGGGCATTATGTTAGAAGAGCCTGAATCGTATTTAAACCTTGTGTTTTAGCGGGACTTCTCTGAACCTGGATGAAAAGTGGGGCACCACCTTATTACCGCCAGGCAGAGGTGGAGGTCCAGGTTCTTCTCTTGGCCTCCATTGACATCCTGGGGGGAGTGGGAGAGGGTGTTGAGAAAACACTCCTTATAACCACTGGGTAGGGTGGGAGTGAGGCCTTCCCTGTGATACCCGTCTGCCTGACGGGGAGGGGGTGCCTCATCACTGCTACCCATGTGTCTGTCCCCTACAGCCATTATTGGGGGGTGGCCTTGTTAAAACTGAGCAGGGGTGAGAGTCCTGGCACTCCACTAGTCCTTCTCTGACATGTCTGCAGTGGGGAGGCTGAGGGCCCCTCATTACAGCGGGATGAGGTGGGGGTGTCAGTCCTGGTCCCCACGTGGTCTCCACTGATTGTGCCCCTAAGGGAGGAAAGTCCTGGCTTCCCATTTGGCCCACCCAGGATGGGGAGGGAGCATCTTACTATAACCTGGCGAGGGTGGGGGTCTAGGCTCCCTGCTCAGTGTTTGCGGGGCCGGGGAGATGAGGCCGAAGGGTTTCAGTGGTGTTTGGCTGGGGTAGACCAGTTAGTTAGTATCTAGAAGTTTTTGTCTTGTTCGATTGCCCTTTTCTGGTCCATTGGCTGGAGACAGCAGGCATTTCTTAGGGCTTTTTTCTGGGCTGCAGTGGCTCCAGTACCCAGTTTGGGATACAGGCTGTAGCAGGAAAACCAGGGGATTCACCACAGCGTTGTTCTCAGGTCCTGAGGTCTCTAGCTAGTTGCTTTCTTCTCTCCACCTTTCAGTCGTCTTGTGTGTGCTTTGTATATATAATGTCCAGGACTTTTAGTTCTACTTCATGAGAAGAATCTACTCCATCTTCCCTGAAGTGGGAGCTCTCATACAATCAGTTTTTGAAAATTTAATTTGGAATAGATTCAATGGTTCAAAAAAAATAGATAAAAATATATCTAAACAGTGAAAAATCTATTCTACATGGTCCCCTTCACCCCCCCCCCCGATCCTTTCCCAACAACCATCGTTTTCTCCAGAGTATTTTTATCGTTTTTCTCCAGAGTATTTTTTAAATGTCTATGAGTATATAGCCTTAATGTTCACATGTTTTAAAACACTAAACCTAGCATATCAAAGGGAGAATTTTTGTACCTAACAAAATATAGACTATGTTGGAGATCAGTGCATATCAGTCCATAGGGAGCTTCCTTAGCTTGTGAAAATGCAGAGAATCCCATTGAATGGATGTACAGTAGCTTGGACATTGAGGTGGTTTTCAATCCTTTGAATTATAAATGGTGCTGTGATAAAGAACCATCTACATATTCTTTTCACATGCGTATATCTATGGGATACATTCCAGAAGTGGGTGTCCTGAATCCCTGAAGTCCTGAGATACACATTCCTCCTGAGACAATTGGCAAGAGGCTGAAAGACGACCCTTATTAAGTTATGTCTACAAGGTCTGACACTTAAGTTTGCGAAATCATCCTAGAAAAAGTGCTACACACCTCATTGCTGAATATCACTATGGTCACCTTCAAAGTACTCGCCTTGGGAAGCTATGCACTGATGCCAATGTCTAGTCCACCTTTCAAAGCAATTTTGGAACTCTTTTTCTGGAATGGCCATCAGCGCTGTCATATTACCCTTGATGTCCTGAATGTCATCCAAATGTCTTCCTTTCAATATTTCCTTTATCTTTGGGTAAAGAAAAAAGTCATTGGGAGCCAGATCAGGTGAGTAGGGAGGGTGTTGCAATACAGTTATTTGTTTACGGGTAAAAAACTCCCTCTCAGACAGTGTGAGCTGGTGCATTGTCGTGATGCAAGAGCCATGAATCGTTGGTGAAAAGTTCAGGTTGTCTAACTTTTTCATGCAACCTTTTCAGCACTTCCAAATCCGAAACTTGGTTAACTGTTTCTCCAGTTGGTTCAAATTCATAATGAATAATCCCTTTGATATCAAAAAAGTTTAGCAACATTCTTGCAACAAGTTTGCGAACTTAATTGTCCAACCTCGCATTCGGCGGCAAAGCTCCTGGTCAGCCTGAATGATCAGTCCCTCCTACCAGACACGTGACCTGTGCACCTCTTCCGATGAGAAGGCAAGGAGAAGGCAGAATGGGCAGGTTGCTGGAGAAGACGTGTTTTCCCCAAAATCTGTTTCTACTTTGTTGCCCCCATGACCAGACTGCAAAGTTAGAAGGCTCTAGAATGGTTAGGATAAGCTGTTTACCGTGATGGTCCCTCTCAGCCTCCTCTGGGTGGTCTCTGAAAGCCACATTGTAGGAAGGTTGGGAGCACAGAGCATGGATGCAATACAGGAGCCACTTTCATTGGGGGCCTCGGTTTGTTTTTATCTGTAGAATGAAAACATGGGGACGAAACTCTGTTGAGAGAGGACCCTTCCCCTTCTTCATCAACAGGGGTCTGCACAAGGGCACATGTAGGATTCCATCTGAAGGGAGTGTCCCACTGCTTAAGAAAAAGGAGCAGAGGAGGAAGAGAAAGACAGGAGGAATAAAGATGGGAAGAGGGGGAGTAAGGAAAGCACTGCGTGAACAACCTCTAGGTCCAGATCGGTCACAGGAATGGAGAGGAGGCCACCGTGAGCAGGCTCTGGCCGAGGACAAGTGTCTCTGTTTCATTTTGTTTTTAATGTTGCGATATGGTTTGTATACATAACATGCAGTTCTTTGAGTTTTGACAAATTCATGGTCATGCAACCATCAGCACACCCAGACATAGAACAGACTTATTCCCCCCAAATTCCCTCAATGAGAGGTTTCTGCCCCAATAGTCTTGCCTATTCCAGGATGTCATAGGTATGGGATCCTGCAGTGTGAAACATTTTTCTTTTCTTTTTTTATTGAGGTGCAATTAACCCTTTGAATCTGGCTTCTATCATAATGCACTTGAGATTGAGCACTTTTGTTACGTGTCTCTGTAGTTTGTTCCTTTGTGTTGCTGAGTAGTGTTCCTTTGTGCGGATAAGCCAGTTTGTTTATTCCTTCTCCAGTTACAGGACCTGTGGGTTGTCTCTGGTCTTTGGCGGTTACGAATAAGGGCACGATAAGCGTTTGCGTCTGGGTTTTGGTATGAACATAAAGTAAACCTTTGTGCTGGGTTGTATGGAAAGCGAGTCAGGGGTGGGACATGGAGTAAGGCTTCAGTTGGTCGTGTTAATTTGGATGATGGAGGGGACAGAACAAATATGTAATTAAATGTTAGCAAGCCCGTGAGAACATACCGTGTGGAAGATGAGCCTCCAGAGAGGACATCGAGACTTCCTGTCACCAGGGCACTTGTTTAGGATGAGGCACACACATTTCTTTACTGCTTTCTCGGCAGGGGTGGTGGTGGGGAGGGTACGAGGCTCCTGGGACCTCTGCTTCCCTCACTGTCCACTCACTTCACCAGTCATGAAAAAATTTTCATGCTATTTTACTCATGTACACATTGTTGTAAAAATATTCAAACAATACAGAATAGAAAGTGTCCGTTCCCACCCGTCACACACACCCACCCACAATCCTGTTAGCACGGTGAGGTGACCCCTGCACACAAGTGTCTTTGTTTTGCACATGCGCACACCGCTGTTTCTGTGGATATAGCTTTATTTTCATTTTTACTTCTATTAATGAGGTGCGATGATATGTGTCACTCAGCCTCTATATTTAGTGTTTGGACCTAAATATTTTTTGGCGATCTGATCTCTGCTGTCAGGACACACAGATCTGCCTCATTCTCTCTGACCTGCTGCATAGCACCTTCTGTTATAGACGTAGCCTCCATTGTTTACAAGCTCCTTCGTTTCAGTGCTCATTTCTCTTGTGCTTCACAGGTACTGTGGGTTTTTTGTGTTTTTTTTTTAATAAATTGAAGGTTTTTGCAACGCTGCATGAAGCAAGTCTGTTGGCACCGTTTTTCAAACAGACTCAGGTGATGGTTAGCATTTTTTAGCAATAAAGAATATCTTAAATTAAGGTATGTACATCCTTTAGACATAATGCTATTGCTATTTGATACGCTACACGATAGTATAAACATAACTGGTAGATGCACCGGAAACCAAAACAATCCCCGTGACTCGCTGTATTGTGATATTCGCCTTGTTGGGTGACCTGGACCCGAACCCCAGTGCTCTGAGCTGTGCCTGTCGTTCCTTTCCTGTTCACAGCCAGTTTGATTTATTTCTAAGTTTACTATTATGTGAAATGTTGCGGCAGGTAACTTTTTACATACCTCTTTTTGCACATGTGGTTATATTCTCTTACATTCACACCAGAAAGGATTGAGTGATTTGCAGGAAGGGGATGCACATTTAATATTTTGAGAAATCTGGACAGAGTGGTTTCCTAAAAGGATGCACTGATTTATATTTCCGCCAACAGCTGTAGAGACTGCCCATTTTCTCACAACCTGATTGCCATTGGAAATGACCAATCTTTCACATTTTTATTAGTTTAATGGGTGAAAAAATGATCCCCCCCATTGTTTTCATTTGCATTTTCCCATTTACTGGTACCATTGATTCTACCTTCATATATGCGTTTTGGGGGGTGTTTCCTTGGATTGAAGTTTCTATCCTTTTCTGCTTCTTCTATCGAGTAGTTGCCCTTTTCTTTGATTTTACAAGTGCTTTGTACATTCTGGATATTAATTTTTGTATAACATGTCAATTTTTTCTATCCTGTCACATTTTAAAAACGTAGTTTATAGTATCTTTCATCTTACATAAGAATTGGTTTTTTTTAAAGTGGGAAACCTATCAGTCTTTTCTTCTTTGTTTTTTTTTTAAATGAAATTTATTGGGGTGACAATTGTTAGTAAAATTACATAGATCTCAGGTGTACAATTCTGTATTACATCATCTATATGTTCCATTGTGTGTTCGTCACCCAGAGTCAGTTCTCCTTCCATCACCATATATTCGATTCCCCTTACCCTCACGGATTCCCACCAGTGCGCCTGAGCCCACCTTGGGGAGTCCGGTTAGAGGGCCAGTGAGACCAGACCCAGGGTCCAGTATGGGGAGGGCAGAGTCCTGCTCTGCGCCTGGGTCCAGTGACAGAGATTTGCTCAGACTCCCTCCTCTGCTCCCTCCCTGGGGCAGGAGCCTGGAATCCAAGGTCAGGGACCCTGCAGGGCTGGGGGAGGGGCAGCCTCCTGTGTGCCCAGGCCTGGAACATGCCTCCTGGTGGGCCCTCTGGCTGCAGGCCCACTGCTCCCCGCCTCACCCCTCCTGTCCTGTCCCTTCTTTCTGGTCCTCTTCCCCAACCCCTCATCTGAAGCCAAGGGCCTGGTGGAGGGGGTGTGAGCAGCACCAGTAAGAGCAAAGGTCCTCCCAACCTTGAGCTCTCGGATGGGGGTGGGGGGGCTAAGGAAATGAGGTGGTCCCTGGGCAACGGGCTCTGTTCTTGGGCCCCTGATCAATGCCTGTGTGGATGAAGGTCCCACACAACTCACTGTGAAGGGGCAGTGATGGCAGAGGAAGCCCTGGGGACAGTAGTTAGAGGGGAGCCCAACCCACCCACTCATTCCTGATAGCAGAAAGTCTGGAATAAAGAACTGGGATGAAGTGGGAACAGAAGCCCATCGGCCTAGGGGAAAACGGATTCTGGGATTGGCGACTGGGTTGTGAAGTCTTCTGGCTCAGGACTAGACAGACCTGCCACCCGGCTGTATCGAGTGTCTGTGGAGGTGTCACTGAGTCCGGGAGGAGCACTTGAATAGGAGTCAGGAGGCCTGGGCCCCTCTTTGAGCATCTCTACCTCTGTGCCCAGGCCCTCGCTACCTCTCAGCCTCCTCAAGTGTGGACATAGTCACCGTCTTGAAGCGGCTTACATCTCTGATATCCATGCCATTTCTCACAGGTCTGGGGCTGATAGGGAAGGAGACACCTCATGGGGAATTTTAGGGACATCCCTGGCCTTCCTGGTTCTGTGGCAGAGCCAGCCTCTAGGTATTTACCCACTGCCTCAAGGGCTTGGCTAAATACCTTGTATGGACCCCCCTCTGGCTTCTGAGACTGTGAGCTGCCCGCCCACCACTCCCACTGCTCTGCCTTCCCATTGGGACCCCAGACATACCCTGCTCTGGGGTCATCTCTGGAAACATGATGGGGGCTTTGGAGGATAAAGAGAGGACCATGGCTGCGGGGGGCGGGTGGGAGGACCAGAGGGGAAAGAAGTGGTGTCAGCTCCAAGGAAGTGGGAACTGTCAGTGTCCGTGGCTGGGTCTGCACCCCCACCCAGGGTCCCTGAGGGGAGCCGTGTCTCCAGCAGGGGAAAGAGAAGGGCTATAGCTGGGAGATGCCTGGAGGACAGGGTACCTGAGGGCCAAAGGCTTCCCTGGGAGGTCTCCCTGGAGAGAGAGACCTCAATGTACACGTAGGTATGATCGTGTCCCCCAGGGGCCCTCTCTCTGAGGCTTCCCAGAATGAGGACCAGCAACAACCCATGTGGCCAGCCTGGGGGAGGTCCTTGGGACAGTTGGCGAAAATTCTAGTGCTGAGCTACTGAATGTGTGATCTACCGGCTGGTGCTGGGAGTAAGGATTTTGAAACTTCTGTATCAGTTTGACTTTGCCTGAAGGTCCAAGCATGTGGTTAGTAAACTTGTTTTGTGTAGTTGAACAGGGTGTAGACCAGTCTGGGTATTGTCAAATGTCACGGATTGCTACATATGGCGCCAGCTTTGTGCTAGCAACATGCAATAGGACTATGTTCCAGGTGTGACACTGTATGGTGACTTGGGCGACTATAACCCAAAAATGTAGAAACACCTGGAAAAATTATTGTTATCATTTGTTATTTTTATAATCATTTTCACTTTCAATCTTACCTGTTCTTTTTTTTAAATTTTGACTTGAACATGATTAAGTCACTTAGAGTAGAGTAGTGATTAGCTCATTCAAGTCCTAGTTCACAGATAGCAAAACCAAAGTCACTGAACTTTTTGTCAAGAAAAGACACCTTTTCTGAATGTAGCAGTAATAATAAGCCAAATGATAATAGTGGAATCGATTCCAAAAGCGCTGTTCTTTCTGAACTCATTCCAAAGGGTTTGTACTACTTTTATTTGAAAATGTCATCCCTCTTTGGGATGGGCAGAATAATGCCCCCCCACCCCCACCACCTTCAATGTCCACATCCTAAGCCCAGGAACCTATGAATATGTCACCTTACGTGGCAAAAGGGACTTTTCAGATGTCATCAGGTGAAAGACCTTGAGATGGGAGATTATCTGGGTGAGGCCCATCTTCCATATTTGAAAGCAGGGACTGTTCCCCAATTATAGTCAGAGAGAGATGCCAGCGAAAAGGACCTCTGGCTTTAAAGATGGAGGAAGGGGGCCACCGCCGAGGAATATGGCAGACGCTAGAAGCGGGGGAAGCTCTCAGTATACAGCCAGCAAGAAAACAGGGCATGGGTCTTGTAGCTACAAGGAACTGAATTCTACCTGATGTCTGAATGAGCACTAAATGGATTTTCTCTAAGAGCCTCCAGGAAGACACACAGCCTGCTGACACTTGATTTAATCCAGTGAGACCCATACTGGCTTCTGACCTACAGAATTGCATTGCTTTAAACCACTGCATGTGTTGTAATTTGTTATGGCAGCGCTAGGAAACTATGACACTCATATAGAGAGTGAGAGTTTTGTAGTTACTAGTAATGGTGTAATACTAATACCCAGTGAGTTATTTGTTGAGCTGTACTGGCTAATGAAGCAAATCCATCACAAAAACAAGTGGCATTTACATACCAAACATAAAAACACAAGTTCAAAATAAACTAATTTTTTTTGAAAGTCAAAGAGTATTGAGTTAACAAGCTTGAGAGCAATCAGTATTTCACATACAAATGCTAGTGTGCTGTGGGCTTCTTGTGAAGTAACACTCTGTGTTGCTAAGACTAAAAATCTATCTGCAATTGTCAAAATATTGAAAAATTGTCAAAATATTGAAAAACTACAACAGAGATGTTTGCTTCACAGGGTTGCGTTAACCTGTGGCAAGAAAGAAAGCTTAAGCATCCCCTTCCATCGAATCTTTAGCTCTGTGTGTCCAGAAATATCTAATGGCGTGAAAGACCAATCCCAGAACGAGTAAAGCGAGCAAAATAGTTTTCATGGCAACTTGAACAATGCACACATATTGTTGACATAAGCTGTTCTTGTGCTACATGCGCAATTTGAACATGATGATATGAAGGAATGCTTCTGTGTCTTTAACTTCATTGCCCAAACCACAACTAGCTCTGAACTGTACAGAGCTACGAAGGATCAAATTATCAACAAATGGTTTGGGGTTTAAGATTTATGTTTGGGGTTTAAGGAGTACCGTGTTTCCCCGAAAATAAGACCTCGCTGGACAATCAGCTCTAAGGTGTCTTTTGGAGCAAAAATTAATATAAGACCCGGTCTCATGTTACAATAATGTAAGACTGGGTCTTTAATATAATGTAATGTAATATAATGTAATGTAATGTAATATAATATAATACCGGGTCTTATATTAATTTTTGCTCCAAAAGACACCTTACAGCTGATTGTCCAGCTAGGTCTTAGTTTTGGGGAAACACGGTATGTTCTGATGGCTGCAGCTGCTACATCGGGAAAACGTTCTAGACCAGTCAGTCACTCAGATTAGGGAGACTTGTGCCAGAGTGTAAATCAATGCACCGCTTCCTTCATGAAGAAAGTCTCGCGATGACAAAAATATCAGCTGAACTGAACAGTATGCTTATCGATGTGGAGAATTATGAATTACCTAAAGATGAATGTATTGAATTTGAAATAATTCCCTTCATTATGCGATAAAATGGAAACAGCGTAAACAGTTGTTTTTACACGCCCAGTTGCAATGATTACTGAGGGGGACAGTTCTGTTGAGAATGTTTGATCTATAGGAAGAATCTTAATGTTTTGGCAACATAGAGACCAGTCTAGTGATGATGTGAATTGCACAGTCAGACTTGTTTATAAGACAGCCTTGATGTTAACGTTTCCATGCAACATGTTTTTCACTGGCAAATAAAATCTAAGAGCAACAGCAAAAGATAGAAACTTAGAATAGTTTCTGTAAATTGTTATGACATGTTCTTAATTTAATAACAATTGTCACCAAAACAAGTGATAATCTTGACATTGCATATTTATAAAAATGCTCACAGAAAAACTTTAATAATTTGATAGGATGTTTCAGATTTTATTTTCTGTCAAAAGAGGCTATATGCATTGGAAATTCATAGATCCAGAATCCATTTTTTCATCCAAAGATAATTTGAGTATAACTATAAATTTATAAGATAGTATTTTGGAACTAGCTGCTAGTGGAGGATTGAACATGCGTTTTGAAAATCCAGCATCACTTGCTTCTTCTTGTAAAAATTAAAAATAAAAATATTGAGCTTGTTGAAATTGTTTTAAAATTCCTTCTTGTATTTTTGTCAATATAACTCTGTGAGACCAGTTTTCTACTATGAGTGTTATTAAAATAAAGCAGCAAAACAATTTCTTTATACATTTCCCCTAAGAGTGATGGTGTCATTAATATTACTTAAATTAGGTAAGTTAATACATAAGAAGAATAATCATTATATGACTAGGAAACCAGGAGGAACCAAAAGGGAGCCAGGGGACCCCAGGGAAAGGGGCTCACCCGGAGACACTGCCAGAGAGAACCTTTTGGACTGAGAGACAGAATTGCTGGAAGGGTGGTAGATTCTACACCAGTCGTATCCTGCACCCTCCCTCAGATCAGTCCTGGTGACAATGAAGAATCCCGCACCAGGGTTGTCTCAGACTGAACGCGAGGTGCTGAGTCAGTGTGTGGGGCCTGGAGCTGGACACTGACCTGGCGCATATGAGCACTAATACCTCCTTACACCAGCCTTTCTTCTCGTAGGGTCAGCCCTTGGGTGGGGACTGGCACCTCAGAGAGAGGGTCAGCCCCACCAGGCTCTGCCAGTGCTGAGTGTGTGATACTGCCCACGAGCCTGGGGAACAAGGCTGCAGGTCAGGGCTATGCCAGGACTTGCCCTCCATCCCCAGAGGCACTTGCTCTGTACCCTGCTGTCCCAACCGTCCCTGTCACACCCATTCCCCTCCTCCCCATGCCCTTCCTTTCCTCCTCACCTGGGAGCACAGCATCAGCCTCAGTAGACTTGGGGCTCTGCAGGCCATACCTATTTTCTGGTTGCTGGTGGAAGGGGATACAGAGGGTTTCTGGGAAGAGGGAACGGGGCACTGGACCTTATTCTGCTTGGCTCTTCCAGCACCTCTGAGATAGACAAAATGGACAAAGCAAAGGCCTGGGTTAGGATGTGGGAGAGCAGGGAGGGCCAATTCTGTGGGCAGAGAGAAGCAGGACCTCCAGCTGCAGGTTTTGATCGGGCCCTGCTCGGTGGCGCTCAGCTCCAGGTCTGGGAGAGGCTGCAACTCTCCTCTGTGCCCAGCTGCGCCTTCCCCACTCAGACCTCTTCTGGGGAGGAGCTGAGACGGCCAGGAGGAACCTGTGGTCAAGTAGCGGACGGCTTGTTCCTTCTCTCTTTCTGTGCACCACCTCTGCTTTGCAGGGCCCTGGCTCTCTCTCCTACCCCCCCCCCCCCCAAGGAGAGTCACGCTGAAAGTGGGTGACAAGCTCAAGGGTACTTAGAGGTCTGAGAGAGAGGCCTAAGCCCCACTGGTCCCAGAGGTGGTCAGAAACTTCATGTTGGGGGCCTGCCTGGTATGTCAGTGATGTGTTTCCACCTGGGGAGGTTTTGTGGGTGCTGAAGGCGGGAGGAGTGAGGAAGTGGAGATTAAATTCTAGGAAGGAAGTGTAGGGAGGGGGAGAGGAGAGCTAGGAGCAAAGAGATCAGGGATCCTCAGAGGGGCTGGTGGGAGGGATGGATCAATGGCAGGGGGAGGTGAGGGGGACGGGAGCACAGGAGCAGGGACCTGGCATCATCTCTGTACCCTCAGCTCCCACCATCTAAGGACACTAGAGAAATATTTGTGTAATTAACACACAAACACACAGATGAAAGACTCTAAGATCTCTTTCTTTAGTGAATGCTGGCACTTTTAAGATTTAATGTCTAAGAGATGGAATTTCCAAAGCAAAAGATTTTTTTATATATAAAATATATATACCCAATAATATACTTCATTTATTCAGTAAATATATATTACTCGATAAATACATTATTTAATAATATACACTTACATATTTATATACTTAGTATATTTATGTGAAGTCTGATAATTACGTTCATGAACTTGTTGCAACATTCTTTTCTATCAGAGGGAGTATGCATTATGAATTTGTACCAACTGGACAACTAGTTAACCAAGTTCATTATTTGGAAGTGCTGAAAAGGCTGCCTGAAAAAGTTAGATGACCTGAAGTTTTCACCAACAATTTATGGCTCTTACATCACGACAATGCACCAGCTCACACGGCACTGTCTGTGAGGGAGTTTTTAGCCAGTAAACAAATAACTGGATTGGAACACCCTCCCTACTCACCTGATCTGATCCCCAATGACTTCTTTTTTAACCTGAAGATAAAGGAAATATTGAAAGGAAGACACTTTGATGACATTCAGGACATCAAGGGTAATACGATGACAGCTCTGATGGCCATTCTAGAAAAAGTTCCAAAATTGCTTTGAAGGGTGGACTAGGCACTGTCGTTGGTGCATAGCTTCCCAAGGGGAGTACTTGGAAGGTGACCGTAGTGATATTCAGCAATAAGGTATGTAACACTTTTTCTAGGATGAGTTTGCGAACTTAACTGTCAGATCTCGTATACATTTAAATATATACTTATATATGGAGGGTGCCAAAAAATGCATAGGTTTTAAGAGATATAGTTATCTACGTATGCTTTTCGAAGTTGAATTGAATTACTGTAGCAATGTGGAGTATGACGTTTGCTCAAAAGATGGCTTTAATCAAATGAATGCTAGCGTTATTCATTATATTACAATTTTAATTGTTTCTTCCTTTCTTAAAATGCATATACACTTTTTATTTAAGACTTTATTGGGAAAGGAGAACAGGACTTTTATTGGGGAACAGTGTGTACTACCAGGACCTTTTCTAGTGGTGAGGGCGCCGTTCAGCTTAGTTGTGAGGGCACAGCTTAGCTCCAGGTCCAGCAGGCAACCTTGTGGTTGAGAGGACGCGCTCCAACCAACTGAGCCATCCGGGAGCTCAGCGGCAGCTCAGCTCAAGGTGCCATGTTCAATCTTAGTTGCAGGGGGCAGAGCCCACCATCCCTTGCGGGACTCGAGGAGTTGAACCAGCACCCTTGTGGTTGAGAGCCCACTGGCCCATGTGGGAATCGAACCGGCAGCCTTCGGCATTGTGGGTATTGAAGGCGGGAGGATAGCATGGAGCTCCAACCGCCTGAGCCACTGGGCCGGCCCCGTATACATTTTTTTGGCACCCTCTGTATTTAATAAACATATACTTATAGGTATATACGTATTTAGAGAGGAAATTAGGTGCCGTGTGTAATGCCAGCGGCGGCCAGTGTAATGCCTGCCCAGGGAGCTGTGTGTGCGGTTAGACTGCAATGGGAAACTATCAAGGAGACTCGATTCTAAGTCTATTGCTTTGCCCCTCTTCCCCCAACCCCGACTCCTCCTCCTCACTCTGCCTCAGTGAAGTGTTCTCCTCACCATAGGAGTGAGCAGAGCCCGAGGATAAGGGCAAAGAGACAGACAAAAGGAGGACGGATGCTAGAGGGACATCAACTATCAGTGTCCAAAGGACCACAGGTGGGAGAGCAGGATTGCGTTTCAGAGCTAGAAGAAAACTCGGAAACAATGCCAATCAGCCACAGGCACGTTTACAAAGCGTGTCCTCTCTCGGGGCCCTAAACAAGTTTGTGAGGGAACCGAGGCCCAGACTCCTCTGTGACTTGCTCATCGTCACACAGGGAGGTGGCGAGTTACCAGACAGGCCTCCTGACTTCTGATCGGGGCCTTTCTGATGAAGCTTGTCTGGCCGGCCGACAGGACAGGAAACCAAACTGCACACACAAGCAGAGGTGAGCTCCTGCGGGTTTCCTGGCCTTCACCTGGACCTGGGGGTCCCCTCTCTGACCCTAGTGACGCACCAAATGGTGGGAGGGAACCCTCTGGGGGGAGCAAGGTGGCCCTAGCCCCAACTGGCATAGAGGTGTGTCACTGGGTGTGAGGGTGTGGAGCAACTGGTTTCCCACGCCAATTTTCCTCTGGTCTGGCCACTGCTGACCGCTGGGAAGGGACGCCTCCTCTCTGAAAGCCCCCAAGGTCACTCTTGCCCACATTCCGTGATCTCTGTGTCCCTCTAGCCTATGGTTGGCTCTGAGTTGTTCTTGGCTGTGTTGGTCCTCGTTCCCCAGGGGACAGGAAGCTCTCAGAAGGTGGGACCCGCCCCTTTCTCTGCACGGTGGCCTCTCCACCAGTGTGAGTGGGGTGAGCACCCTCGACATAGAGTGGAGGTCTCAGCACCCCAGATGAGCACTCTGCTGGAGCCATCTGGACCCTGGCTTTCCTTTGCAGCTGGGACCTGGAGCCCCAGATATGGGAGCTGGAGGGAGGGGCCCTAGGCCTAGGGTGGGGTTAGCTCCCAGGGGGCTCACAACAGCCCCTGTCACAGTACAAACTTTCGCAGGAGGGGCTGGGGCATGTCACTATGGTGGGATTTGGAGGTCCTTCAGAAGTGTCCTCAAGAGGTGGGGGCAAGGAGTCCCTCTCACGTTAGGAGGGCAGGACACTGCCCTGACGGCATGGGGTTGGGGGCTCTGCCCACCGTCTGAGAAGGCCTCCCCGGAGCCTCAGCAGCTTCTTCTCCTGACCTCACTGTTATGCTCACAGTTACCTGGAGAAGTTGCTGGGAGGAGCTGATGACATCGTGCTCCCAGGGCATCCCTTCCTCTCCTGCACTCCCAGAATAGATCTGGGTACAGATTAGAGCTCAGTTTCTCTGTCTGTGAAATGGACATATTATTCTCTCATCTATTCTCTCTCCTCTATTTTGGGTTACCCAGTTTCCTCCCTTGGGGCTTCTTGTCTGCGCTTCCTGTGCTGGGGAATCTGCAGGAGATCTTGGCAACCCAGGGCATCCAAGCTGAGTTGGTCTGGGCTCCTTTCTCTCATCTGCTCCATGACACACATGGGTGTCCAATTCACAGACACTGATCAGAAGCAGCTCTGATTTCATTCCAATGGGCCTGACCCCACAGCTACTAACTCAGCATTGGTTCAGTGTCTTCCATATCCTGGGCGAAGCTGGGTGCTTTGTACTCCTCTCTGTTTAATTCTTCTGAGTGTTCTGTAAGGTGGACACTGTCAGCTCCATTGTTACCAGTGAGGAAACTGATGGGACATGTGCCCCAGGTCACGCAATGAAGTGCCTCCTTCAGAGTCTGTGCTCACCAGCATCTGGCTCCAGGGGGACCTCACGGGGGCGGAGTTCAGACTGGGTGGGCGGGATGGGCCATGTTGCAGGATGGCAGAGTTGTAGGACCAGGCTGGGGAGCCTGGACTTCATGGGCAAGCAGTCAGAAGACACTGTGCTTCTTGAGGACAGAGAGGTGAGACCTGTGTTTAAGGGAGCCCTGCACTGGGGGGAGGGACTGCATGCTGGGACCTCCATCAGGCACCCCTCACTGTCTCTGATGAGGGCCTGGGAGGAGGAGGTGGGGAGTCCAGGGACCTGAGCTGGACACATCTACAGGACTTGGGGACAGTGAATAAAAGCAATAAAGGACTGATGTATATACACGCAGGTTCGTTTTGTTCGTTTGTTTTGGAAAGTGTGGTAAGACATACAGGTTCTACCTCAATCGGCCAAAATTTCCTACATGTCGTATTGTACTGTCCAGTTTCAAGAATTTTTGTGATGGAATGATTAGAGTGTCTGTCTGTTTTCTCTACATGGGCCTGTTTGTGGCATGTTTTGGGGGACGAGGGTGTATAAGGATTCCAGAGGTCGCAATTAATGAATTAAATTTCTGTCTTGATTTCAATTAAAGGAGCCCATTTCACTCTCCTACACAGTGAAGCCACCCATCTAAAGCCAGGCGTGGGTAGGAAGAGGGAGGAGCATTCCTACATTAGGTCAACATCAGTTAGGGTATCTACATTTCACTGTTACTTTTCTTAATCGTATCTGCCACTTTGAGCCAAGCACAGCTGAGCCCAGCCTAGAACAGCTGACCCTCAGCCAAGCCACAGATGCAGGAGCAAGAATAAATGAAAGTTGTTTCAAGTCCTGAGTTCTGGGGTGGTTCATTATGCAGGATTATCGTAGCAATAGCTGACTGAAAGACCATAGCAGTTTTATCAGTTCATCCTAGGTTCACTTGGGAGTAAGAAAGAATTAAAAAAAAAAAATAGGTTAAACAACGCAGTATATTTCTTTCTCAAAGATGTTCAGAGATAAGGAATCTAAGGCTAGCAATTTAGCTCCAAAACACCAGGGACCCAGAATCCTTCCATCCTATTAGTTTACTGTGCAGGGCATCCATTCTCAAGGTCACCACACAGCTGCTAGGGCTCTAATTGCCACATGTTCATGTTAGACAGCAGCATGGAGGAAAAACAAAATAAGGGAAAACAGATTGTACCAGTAATGTTTTCACAGTGGACACTTCTGTTTACAAATCATTGTCAGATCTTAGTCACATGACTACCCCCATTTCAAGGAAGGCTGAGAAGAACAGCTTTAGTGGGGACACATTGCTATAAAGGCCAATTCAAGGTTCTTTTGCTGGGGGTATCGGGGAGGGAGGAGAAGTTTTTTTGTTTGTTTGTTTGTTTTTACTATTTTTGGTACTCAAATATTACCCTATCAACTTGCAAAAATTTATCCAACATGCACTATCCGAATTGAAAACCCACTATGTTGGACGTGCAAGTGTATGCAAGGGAGAGCGTTCCGGTTGCCCGTGAACCCCAGTGAGAAGGCGTGGAGTAGCCCGCAGTTGCATCTCAACTGGTCCCCCAATGGGATAGATGGATGGGGTACAAGGTTCTGGGGTTCCCAGTGTTTAGTTCTGCCAGGCGTCTGGGGCCACAACCAACCAATTCAGACAAAATCCTTAGTAGCTTTAACACATCATTTCGTGTTTATTTACACCATAGTCAGCATTCATTACAGAGTAGAAGGAAAATGTGATTTGTATCCAACACTATATAAAGCCCTTGCCTACTGCTCACAAACCTACCCGTTAGAGAGACTGTTAACAATCACATCACATGGTAGGTGGTATTTTGGTGTTTAACACTGTGCCAGACATTCTCGGGGACTGTGAGAGTGGGAGTAGCTGTGCTCTGTGTCTTTTCAACCATGCACCCTTCAGGACATGACACCTCTGCTGTCCTTGGGAACCAGAGGGGCTTGACCGCTGGTCAGGGCCCCTGAGCCCCAATCAGCCTTCAATCTGTCTTTTTTCTGGGTGGTAAGGGTGAGAGGAAAGCCAAGGGTAGGGAAAGAAGGAGCACAGAGGGGACAGAGTAAGTCATGTTTGGGTGGGGGTGGGGGTGGGCAGGGGGCCCCAGCAGCAGCCACCGTGACTGGACCCCAGGGCTGAGCAGGGCTGGGGCCCCTGCAGGGCAGTGATGCTCCCAGCAGCTGGGGCTTCCCCCGGGAGCCCCACTCTTCCTCTGCCCACAGAACCCACACTGCAAGCCTCACATTTATGCAACGAAGGCCTTGCCTTTCTCGGTCTTGAGAGGCATCTTCTCAGGGTCGTTCAGACTCCACTGTACACACCCCAGCAGAGAAGACCCTGGAGGCCTCACATCTGTCACTGGTCCTGCTGGTGCTCCTGGCCTCAGGTGAGTGGACAGACTGAGGGGCAAGAGGAGGTAAGGAGAGGTGTGACGGGATGAGAGGAAGCAGGTGAGCAGCTGTGGTGCTGAGGCCGGGGAGCCGTGGAGGGTCAGGTATGCAGTGAGGGGATACCCCCTCCATCCGCCTGACCTGACGGCTTCCTCTGCCGTTTCCTGGATGCAGAGACCGAGACGGAGAGGCTCAGACACTCTCCGAGACCTGCAAATACTCCCCCGAAGAGGAAATTCATATAAATCCAAAATCTGGTATAGGAAAAAGGCGGATAAGCATATCCGCTTAGTCTCTAAATCCAAGCCCATGACTTTGGCCCAGAACTCTCGATATGTGATCTGAGATGACTTTGGCTCTGTTGTCGTGAATGTCACCATGGCTGAGCTCAAAGAGGAGGACTCGGGAAGCTACCTGTGTGCAACCAGCGGGGACTCCAAAAGTGGCTTTATTCTGTACAAACATATCCGCCTGGTGGTGACTTCAGGTGAGCACTTTTCTGAGGGAAGGGGCCTTTCTGGGCCAAGGACATAAAGCCACTGGTCCCCTGCCCAGCCTCCTTCACCCCACATCCTACCAGCTCTCTGCTCCCTCCCACATTGACTGCACAATGATTGGCTCTCCAGTCCCCAAATTCAGGTTGTCACGTCCTTCCTTGGGTGTTCTGCCCTGAAAAGTGGAAGCTACATTCAGGGCCCACAGCGTGGAGAACCCCAGTCCATATTCTGGCTCAGGCACACCCTCACCCCCACCCTAGAACTAGCCATCCTGTGTGGGCACAGGTGTCTGTGTGGGACCCTGTGGTCTTGGTCTCCCCCAGAATGGACAGGCTGGTTTTTCTGGATGTGGGTCTGAGGCAAGATCGGAAGGGGTCAGGGGGTTTTGGATGGTGAAGGTACCAGGTCTTTGGGACAAGCAGCCTGTGCTGACTCCACGGGAGACCTCCTGAGCTCAGAAGACCCAGGGTCAGGCCTCTATCTCTGCCCAGCACCCGCCCCCACCCTCCAGTCCTGTCTTTCTCTCCAGCAGCTCTGGGAGAAGCTCCCTCCCCTGGGGCCCCAGTGAGCCCTGGCCTGAGGGACCCTGAGGGGCTGGCTCTGCCCCCACTTCCTCTCAGGACTCCCCGGCACCTCTGGGTGGTCCGTATCCAGGTTTGTCTATTGCAGATCTGGGAGTTCTCTCCCTCTGTTCTTCCCTTGGGACCCAGAGCTCTGTGCTGTGGCCCCTCTGACAGTGTCACCCAGAGAAATGAGAACTCCGGTCATTTGTTTTTTTCCTGGACAACCTCTCCCTCTACCCAGGGTGACTGGGTCCCAGTGATCTTGTTCTAGGAGGTCCCTCTGGCTGACCTGAGTGAGCTCAGGGTGGGTCTGGCTTACACACAGGCTCCATGCTCGGTGCAAGGGCTGCGCCCCCAACCTGGATCCTCCCTCTATTCTCCCTCAGTGGGACCTAACTTCTTTCTCCCTCCCTGTTTGCCTGCTAACAGTCTCCCGGTGCTTCTGTCGTGTGGACTTCTCATGACCAAGGTCCTGGTGCTGACAACCCCCCTCATGCTCCTGACCTGTGGACCCCGGCAGGTGGGGCCTGGGCTGGCTTGGGGTCAGTGGAGCAGGGGGAAGCTTCTCTCCTGCAGGAGGGGTTGCAGGACAGGAGCAGCCAGGAATCACACAGATGGATTATATCAATGGTAACTTACATCAATTTAAATTGTCTTTTACCCCCGCTTGTCTCTCCACACTCAGTTGGTTGTTACAAACCACCATTTCCTTTTACCTTCACATGCATGCCCTACGGTCATATCCACCCACAGCAGCTGGGTTGCCGGGTTTTGAAGTTGGCCTCAGGCGTCTCCCATAACTAATCCTCAGGTTGCACGTGGACATACTGAGACACACACACACACACTTACAGAGATTCATTCCCTCCATCAGAAACCAGACCTGCACATACAGAAGTCCCCTCTTAGGGTCCCCCAAACCTGGGGGAGGGGCACAGCCCCATGTGCTAGACCTCCCACCCCAGGACTTTGTATCATTCTACGTTCTGAGGGGAGCAAGTGGGGGCACAGGAAGAAGATGACAGAACCTGGTGAGGAGAGACCTTAAGGGATGAGAAGGGACTGGGGTCGGAAAAGGGTCAGATGAAAGAAGGTGAGGCACTGTCAGGGAACGTACTTCATGCCCTGAAATGCCCCTCTTCCCTCCCCCTCCTCTGGAAGACCCCTCCCAGCACCTGAATCCACTACTGTGATGGCGCTTCTACCCCAAAGCTGACAACCCCCAGATTGCGTTCCCTAGCTCCATGTCCCCAAAGCGTGGACCCACCACCTCTGGGACTCCTCAGAGGAGTCTCATTTTATAGTATTCTATTCTAGCTTCATGGATGTCTTCTCTTTTCTTTTTAAAGATATGATGTACAGGGCTTTTAAATGTTTTAATTCAGGGCCCCGTGTTATCTATTTCCCTCGTGTTGCTTTATATGTTTAGATTTTTGTGCTATTTATTAGAGGCTTCCCAAACAGGTGTTGTTGCACACATTTCATATTATTCTTTCTATTTTTTTCTGTATATTTGCAAATTTTTAAACATTAGAAGTTAAAGAAGAATGACTGCAGCATAGAAGTGCTTAGAAATTCTCTGTGTGTGTGATTTGCTAAATGTTGGATTTTACTCTAGAACAGTTTCTCAACTTGGGTGCTATTGACATTTTGGGCCTTTGTTCTAAGGGCTGTCCTGTGCATTGTAGGATGTTTAGCAGCATCCCTGGCTTTTACCACTAGATGCCAGTAGCACCTCCTCGTCATTTATGACAACCAAAAAACTTTCTAGACAAATTTCTCCTGGGAGGCAAACTCACGCCCATTGAGAACCAGTGCTCTCTTATGTTGGTGTAAAAGTATTGCAGTTTAAAAGGTTAAAAACAATTGCAAAAAGGGCAATTACTTTTGCACCAACCTAATAGAATAATCAGGCAAAGCCTCTGTACTATTTGAAGGCTGCCCAGCTCTCAGCATCCCTAGCACTTTTCTCATGTACTAGTCATTTCCCCCCAGAAATGAATCTGCTAACATTCCTATCTGGGGTGTGGACAAGGGATAACGTGGCTGCTTATATTCTTAAATCACAGTTGCTGCTGTGGTAAGTAATCATTGATATGGAATAACAACTTCAGAATATCTCCCAGAATGTGGGGAAAAAAAGTAATTTAATTTTAAAATGATCTCTACAAAACAATAAGGAATAGGGAGACAGCAAATGAATAAGTGGTTTTCCTGAAGGACAGGCCAGTAGAATAAAAATAGAATTAATGATTTAAGATGTTGTAGGAGAAAAATTTTTGAACAGAAGAAAATCGTGTGTGTTGATTAAAAGGACTTACTGCATCCCAGACAAAATCAGTCAGAAGAGATCTATGTCCTATCAGTCAGGACAGGCTCGTTTCTGCTAGAGCTGTTAAGTGGCATCACGTGACAAAAGTTTATTTTTCTCGTGTGCAATGTCTGCTGAGGGGCCAGTCCTTCCAGTACACTGTCCTCCAAGCTCGGTTCTTCAATCTTATGGTCTCTCGAAATTAACAAGTGTTTCTACAGCAAGAGAAGAAAGATAAGCAACTAAATGCTCCCATCCAGAAGTGACACTTCCATTTACATTTCTGTGGACAAAACAAGTCAGACTGTCTTGCCCAATTTCAAGGGGGCTGAGAAATATGATTCTCCTAAGTGTGTAGAAAGAAAGATAATTGAATACAGCCTTTAGGCATAGCTGGCAAAATTTATTCTTCTATGACTATTAAGAAAAAAATCTAAGGGGGATCAAATATATGGTGATGGAAGGAGAACTGACTCTGGGTGGTGAACACACAATGGGATTTATAGATGATGTCATACACAATTGTGCACCTGAAATCTATGTAATTTTACTAACAATTGTCACCCCAATAAATTAAAAAAAAAAAGAAAATTAAAACATTAAACTCTATAACATTTAAAAAAATCTATAATCATCAATGTTCAAAGGAACAAAGACTTTCTTGCAAAGAACTTAAAAAAAATTTTTCGTTTCAAAGTTTCCTACCACTGCACTAAATGCTAGAAGATGACAAATTAACGTCTCTTGAGAACAGGGGGAAATATTTTGATCTAGTAATTCTTTGCCTCATCAAATTGTCCTAATTTTGTAAAGACAACCCAAAGAGTTTTCATAGGAAAGAACCTAAGGTATTTTTCCTTAAAAATATACATAGAAAATGATCTTCAGTTCACTGAGCTAAAGTAAAAAACAAAAAGACAAAGCGGTGGTTTAAAACAACAGAGTAAATCAGAAACCAGTCAGACTAAAGAGAAGCTCGACTAACTGCTGTAATTCTGTGTTAAAGATAAAGAAACTTCCGTCTGTAATTGTTGCTAGTGCCTAGAAATGTAATTGAGTTTTGCATATTGATCTTGTATTTGGTGACTTGATAGATTCTCCTATGATTTCTAATGCCTTATTGTATATACCTTTGGAGTTTCTTCATATCACCTGCAGACGCTAGTTTTATCTCCTTCCTTAGGCCTTCCTTTGCTCTTGTCTTAGGTATTGCTTCAGCTTTTCACTGTCCTGATGACTAGAAGAGGTGATAATGAGTCTGCTGGTCATGCTCCTGAACTTGAAGGCAATACTCCCACATTTCCAGCCAGGATTTTCACCGTGCTATCCATTGCTCCCAGGCAAGCAGAAAGCACACAGCAAGCAGCCTGTTCCTCTGTGAATTTTCATCACGAGTTATTTGGAAATGTGATTTTAATTTTTCCAATGTCTACTGTTAGTTATATTTTTGCCATTTATTCCTAATTTAACTTCATCATGGTTGCAAAATGTGGGCTATATTCTGAGGTGGAATGTGTAGTGAATGGTGTCCAGATTCCCTGATGGGTACAAGTGGCCATTTCGCTAAGCTCTGCCAGTGCGGTTGAAGCCCAGTGTTTAGTGTGAATTCCAGGCAATCTTGAGAAAAACTTTGGGTTGATCTTTGTGTACTTTTCTCCCATGTGATAAACCCTTACTATTTCCTTTCCTGTGTAATAATTTGTTTTAACTGGAATTTAAATAATTGTCTTTAAAAAAAAAGTTTTTTTCTTTTGATGTTCTGATATAATCTAATCCCTGATTACTGGTCACATGTCTGAATCTCCTCTCAAGACATTCTGACATAGCAGGTATTCTGTTGATTCTCTTTCTAAAAAGTCACTCCCGCAGCCTTCAGTTGGAAGGCTGGACTCGTTGCCTTCCACGCCTGGTACACAGCTGTCATTTGGGGTCTCTCTTCCCTCATGATCTGGGGCTTCCCTTCGTCTCCCCCTGCGTTTTCCTGTTTCTTGTCCCTTTGTTTACTTCTTTGTATGGGTGGATCATATCCTTTAGCAACAACCAGAAAAAGGGGGAATGGAAAATACATTCTGAGGCTCTTTCTATCTAAAATATCTTTTTTTCACCTTGAAACTAGTAGTTTGGCGCACTGTTTTGAGCTGGAAATTATTTGTCCTCAGAATTCTGAAGGCGCTGCTCTAGTCTCCTCCAGCCTCCATGGTTGTTGAAAAGTCTGACCATTATGATAACTATGATAATATGTGATCTATTGCTTTCACTTTATTAGTATCTTCTGTTTGTTCCCAGCGCCCTGGAATGCCACAGGGAGGAGACACAGCATGTATCTATTTCCATCCATTTGCTCAGCGCAATGAGTGGCCTTTTCGATTTAGAAATTCATGGGGAAATTTCTTGGATTAGTTCATGAAAACAGATGAGTTCCCCCTCTCTGTTTTCTCTTTCTAGAACTCCCTTTATTTAAATATTAACCTCTTGGACCAGCTGTCTTATTATTTTTTCTCACTTCCATTTCTCTGCTGTTCTCATTCTTTCTCATTCTCCCTCTCCTCCTTCTCTCTCTCCGTCCTTCTCTCTTATTCTTATTTTCTGGGCAATATCCTCAGCTTTATATTTCACTCCTTTCATGGAAATTTAAATTCTGCTGTCATACATAATTTTCAATTTCCAAGGGCTGTTTTATTTCTCTGAATGTTTCTTGTAAATTGTTTACCTGTTTTTATTCATGACTCCCTTGATGGCCACTGTTTCCTCCAAGTTCCGTTCCCCATGCTCTGTTCAGTTCTTTCTTTTCTCTTTTACTGGAGAGCCTTTCCTTAGCTACGTGGCAATAGGAGGTTAACTGTTCCAATTTCAAAGATCATTGGATGCCCTGAGCCACTGGTGGGGCTTGTGACCTGGGAACACTGGGGGCATTGGGAGGCTGATGTCCTTGGCTGTTTTGTTGAAGAAACACCCTTGTCATGTTGTTCAGCCTTCCCTCTCAGGCTGCTTGGATCCCCAGGAAAGACTCATCAGTCTCTTGTCTGGAGGAAGAAAGGGTCTGGCTGCCAACTTTCTGGAATGTAAATAGAAGAGGGCTGGGAGGCTTCTCAGACTCAGGTATGCATTCTTCACTAATCCCTTGGTCTTCTAGTCACCATCCTCAACCACGCCTATCACCCACCCCCTTCCCACCTTGCCAAGAAACCCTCTTGTAACCTCTCTAGGGCGTTCACAGTCAGTCCTTTTTCCAAGGTGGGGAAAAATCAGTCATCCAAATGCAGAAAGTGGGCAAAAGGATCTGGGGACCTCCTTACTGCTTACATGACTTCCTACCATCTCTTCTTCATTGGACGCCTCCACTGCTCCTCCACTTCCTCAGCCATGTTGGAGATCCTGCAGTGTAAATAAGATTTGATTTGCATTTTCCTCAATTCTCACAAAGGATTCTGTTTTCTCAGTTCTGCTAAGTCATTTTTCACTTGTTCCATATCCTTTTCAGCTCCCCCAATTTTCTTGCTCTTTTATCGTCTAGTTCTCCTCATCCCTGTGTTTCCTCCATTTCTTTATGTTTGTTTTAGTGGGTTTCAGGAGGGAGCAAACATAAGGGTGTGTGTTCCATCTGTCATCCTTACTCGAGAGTCTGAATGTTGATTTTAGATTACTGGATCTATGATCATAAATAAGTGAACTCATAACTTGTTAGTCTCACTTAGTTCTTACATGGTGTTGGAATTAATGCTGTTCTAGTCACAGAAATGATACAGGCAGCTTTTCTGTACTTTTTATTTCCTGGTATAAGTTGTATGAATTAGGAAATATCTGTACTTCGAAAATGCTTCTTGGTCTGGGGTGGCCTCTCCCTCCCCACACTCCATAATAATCATATGATTGGATTTTTATTTTTAAGCTGTTTTTAGTCGAGTCAGGATTTTAATTTTTTACACCAATTTTGAAATTTTATATTTTTAGAAATGCGTGCATTTGTTTGTTATCAAATTGATTATTTATAACACTTTTATTCTGCAATCTCTTTTAGGTCTCCAAAATATCTCTCATTTGTTTTTCTTTCTTTTTTTATTTGCATTTTTTTTTTTTTTTTACCTTTTTTCTTGTTTAGTCTTGGTAGATATTTGTATATTTTATTCTTTTATCCCCAAGGAAAATATTTACTTTGTTCATCTCTTTTTCTCTCTCTCTCTCTCTTTCTCTCTCTCTCGTTCTCATTTCTGGGTTTAATTGATATTTCTGCCTGCCTTAATTAGGATAATCATAGCTGCTGTAACAGATATATTTCCACAATTGCAGAGAATAAAGGTTGATTTCTTATAAGGGTGATGGGGGAGACCTTGCAAACGACCACTTAGGGATCCAGGCTTTCTCTACCTCATGGCTCCACCACCCTGAGTCCCCTGAGTCCTTTGCTTCCAGCAGCAGATGGGGAAAGAGAAAATATGGCACATGGGAGGGCTTATAGCCCAGGTCTGGAACAGATTTGGAACAGTGCCCATCACTTCTGCTGCCACAACCTGGGCAAAAATGGAGTCTATCGGAGTGCCCAGGAAGAAGTTTGGGTGGGCATGGAGCAGCTCTGCATCCCTGCCTTCACATCTGTCATTTCCTTCCTTCATACTGTTGGGGGTTTGCTGAAAGATGGTACCAGCTACATTTCCTGTGTCCACCCCCACCTCAACAACAAATGAGAGTGACCAGCAGTTGTATTCATTGTGTATATCCTTCTTTCAATGTTCATCAATTTAATGATAAAACAAATATGTCTCATTCCTGTTTTAATTTGCATTTCTTTGACTACTAGGTATGTTAAGCAATTTTACCTTTACTTATTGTTGGTCTATTTGTATTTCTTCTCCAGTGACTATCTCACTGATGTCTTAGATCCCTCCTCTATTCAGGTTTATATCTTTCTAGTTGATTTCAAAGACTTCTTGCACATGATATATAACAACGCTTTGAATATTATGTATTGATGTATAGACATTTTTTCTTAGTTTGCCCTTTTACTTTGTGTGTAATTTTATGTTGTGCTATGTTTTTTTATACAGTCAGATCTTTCCATCTTTCCTGTATGATTTCTGCCATTGAGTCATGCCAAGAAGCTTCTGTTTCATTGCAAGCTTATGTAAATGTTTCATGTAAGTTTCTTCTAGATCTTTTCTAACTAGTGTCATTCTATAAAAAAATATACAATTAAGAATCAAGCCAATAACTGTATTAACTACTGTGGATTCTTGTTTTTCTCTCATGGCCCATATCCAATCCATGAGCAAACCCTATTGTTTCTACCTGAAAAGCTTATCTGGTCACTTGTTACCACCTCTACCTAGATTATTGCAAAAGCTTCTTAGTGGATTTCTCTGCATCTACCCTGTTTTCCTACAGTGCACTGTCCACACAATATCCAGAATCATCCTTTTAAACTGCAGATCAGCTCAAAACCCTCCAATGGCTTCCTTCTTAGAGAAAAAGACAAAGTCATAAACTGGCCCACAAGGTGACCTTGGGGTCTGCCCTCCCTCTCACTGACCCCTCTCCTAACACTCTCCTCTTCTGACTTTGCTCTAACCACACTTGTCTCCTTACTGCTCATTGAACACACATCAAACATGCTCCCACTTCAAGGTCGCTGCACTTTTTCTCCCTCTGTGTGAATGTTCTTCCTCCAGACCGTAGATGCCTTGTTCCTTCCATTCTTTTATGTCTTTGCGTTAATGTTTCCCTATCAGTGAAGCCTTCTCTGCTCCCTATATGAAATAGCAACTTCCACTCCCAGACAGACGAAACCCTCTGAATCAGGGTGTATTCGAGGAAGAAGGAGCATTATGAGTCATTTAGCATTACGGAACTTAGTGGTATTAGACCTTATGCCAGGGTGGGAGCTGGTCTAGGAGGTTCACTTGGCCAGAAGTCACTATAAGTCAGCAGAGCTGACAGTTGAAAGGAAAGTTGGACTTGAAGGAAGGGAAAATGGGGACAGATCAAGACCCAGGACCCACCACGGCTTTTCAACTTCAATGTCGACGGTGGACTGCAGGGGGAGTTGATGCGCGTGGCCGCAGAGCTGTACACATGCTGGGCCCAGGACTCCGGGAGACCGAGATGAAGCAGCTACAGGCCAGGGGCTGCCCCAGGCCAACAAGCTGAACTCAGGCACAGGTGCCTCAGCTGCAGGAGCACTGACACCAACCTCCAGGGCGTGATGCCTGCGGCCTCACTGCTGCCTTCCAAATCTCATGCAATTTGCTCTGCGGCAAACCCTAACCCGCAACCCTAGAAGGAAGCGGATTCTGAGAAATGCAGTGAGAAGCTTATCTAAGCTGATACAGTACAAAACCAGCACGACTTCTGTCTCCCCACTATCTTCTTCTTTTTCCTCCATAGAGCACTTGTCACCACGTGATACATGGTTTATTTATCTATTTGTCTCTATCTCCCCGTGAGAATGTAAGCTCTCTGAGGACAGGAACTGTGTTTACTTTGTTTATTCTGGTATCCCAGTCCTAGAACAGCACTTGATGTATAGCAGTAGATAACACATATTTACTAAATGTTTACTAAACTGGAATTTACTGAATGGTATGTACCAGATTCTGCTCTAAGTTCAATGAAAGGGTTAACTCATATAATTAATAAATACCTAAAGGGAACCACTGACCTTAAACGTTTTAGAGATGAAAAAACTGAGACTAATAGAGGTTTTGCAATGTACTCAATTCATATGGCTCATAAGAGGCAGAGTTGGACTACAAACCAAGATGTGGGACTGTAGAAAAACATGACTTTATAATTTAAGAGTCATGAAAACTAAAATTCAGCAGATGTATATATGACTCTATATGTCCCTTTTCCCATTTTGTTCATTTATTTTTAATGCAGCCATATCATACAGCAAATAACTTCTTAATCCAGAAAAACAGTTAGGAATGCTGCAATTATCAGATCAGAAATTTTAAAAACTGTAATGAATATGCTAAGGGTTCTAATGAAAAATATACACAATACGTAAGAATAGATGGGAAATGTAAGCAGTGAAATGGAAATTCTAAGAAAAAATAAAAAAGAATTGCTAGAAATATAAAAAAATACTGTAACAGAAATGAAGAATGCCTTCGATGAACTCATCAGTAGACTGAACACAGCTGAGAAAAGAATCTTTGAGCTTGAGCATATGTCAATAAAAACTTACAAACCTGAAAAAGCAAAGAGATAAAAGACTGAAAAAAACAGAACTGAATATCCAAGCACCATGGGACAACTACAAAAAGTATAACATGCATGCAAAGAAATACCACAAGGAAAAGAAAGAGAGAAAGGAATGGAAGAAATATTTAAAGCAATAATGACACTAATTTTTTTAAAAAGGAGTAGTTATATTAATTTCAGACAGAGCAGGCTTCAAAGCAAGGAACATTATTAGGGATCAAGAAGGGCATTACGTAATGACAAAAGGATCAATTCTCCAAGAAGACATAACAATCCTTAACGTGCATCCACCTAACAAGAGACTATCAAATTATGTGAGGCAAAAACTCCCCAAACAAGGAGAAATCAATGTATCTCCTACCGTAGTTGGAGATCGCAACACTCCTCTATAAGAAATGGACAGATCCAGCTGGCAGGAATTAGTAAAGACATAGTTGAACTCAACCACATCATCAGTCAATGGTGCATAATTGACATCTATAGACTCCTTCATCCAACAACAGCAGAGTACACATTCTTCTTAAGCTCACATGGAGCTGTCACCAAGATAGACCACATCTTAGGCCATAAGACACACAGTAACAAATTTAAAAAATAGAAATTATATAATGTCTGTTCTCAGATCACAATGGAATTAAACTAGAAATCAACGACAGAAAGATCAATAGAAAATACATGGAGATAAAACAACACACTTCTAAAAGTAGAAATCTCAAGAGATTAAAACATATTTTGAACTAAATGAAAACACAACTTATCAAAATTTGTGGGATGCAGCGAAAGTGGTGCTTAGAGGAAAAATAACAGCATTGGATGCATATATTAGAAAAGAAGAAAGATCTAAAACCTCTAATCTAAGTTTCTATCTTAGAATGCTAGAAAAAGAACCCAAAGTTAATAGAAGTAAAGAAATAATAAGAATTAAAGCAGAAATCAGTGAAATTGAAAACAGGAATTCAGTAGAGAAACTTAATAAAACTGAAAGCTGTCTGTTTGAAACCTAGATGAAATGGTCCAATTCCTTGAAAGACATAATCTGCCAAAACTCACACAAGAAGAAACAGACAATCCGAATAGGCCTATATCTATTAAAGTTGAATCAACAATTAAAAACTTTCCAAACAGAAGGCTCAGATGAGTTCACTGGTGACTTCTACTAAATATTTAAAGAAGAAATTATACCGATTTCCCACAGTCTCTTCCAGAAGACAGAAGCAGAGAGACTATTCCTTACTCATTCCATGAGGCCAGAATTACCCTAATACCAAAACCAGACAAAGACATCACAAGAAAACTACAGACCAATATCTCTCATGGACATAGATACAAAATATTTTAATAAAATATAGCAACTATGAAATATGGAGCAGACCAGTTAGGAGCATGTAGTGGGGAGTGCATGTAGGGGGGAGAGCATGTAGGGGGGAGAGCATGTAGGAGGATAGCAGAGCTGTTGTTGTCTACTAGTGTTTCCAGGCTTGAAGACACTTCCTCAACCATCATCAGTTACTTCCATCCTTAGAGTTTTAGAAGGATGGAAGTAACTGATGATGGTTGAGGAAGTGTCTTCAAGCCTGGAAACACTAGTAGACAACAACAGCTCTGCTATCCTTTCAGATGCTCTACAGTTTAATGGGAAAGAGACAGAGGCCCTGGTCCTACTGCCACCACCACGAGGATGTAAGTTCAGGCCAGGTTCTTTCTCTAGACTTTGAACCACAGCTCCCAGAATTGTGTATTCCTCAGACCAATAGCATTTCATAATATATGTTACATGCTGACATATAGCCAAATTTTTATTTTATAAAAAGATTACTTTCATCTTTGGTGGACACCGTTTTCTTTCAAGAAAAGGGATTTTGAAATTGTGAGTGTTCCCTTGGATCATGAGTATAAATACCACATTTGGTGATAGTAGCATATTGAGCAGAAGGAAGCCAGAGCCTGAGAACTTTGTGGAACACAGCCCCATCCACCCCTTAGACAGCATAGCTCTAGATTTCACATGAGATGGAAATACACCTCTAAGCACCTCTAAGCCCTGCTATTTGGAGTTTTTCTATTCTTTATAGCTGAACCTAGTTCTACTGAACACAGCTCTCATTATTGACAGTTTTGTTAGGTATACAATTTTGGTTTAACAGTTTCTTTTCTTAAGCATTTTTATGACATTATTCCCTTACTTTCTGTCTTGCATTGTTGAATTTGAGAAGCCTATTAAAAGTTCTTCATAATTGATGGCTGCTTCCTCTCTGATTTGGGTTCTGCAGTTTCTTGACAATATGCTGAGAAGAGGATTTCTTTTTGTTTATATTGCCTGGTGTATGATAGTGGGTATCTGTGGCTTAATGAGGTTTCATAGCTCTGGAAAATTCTCAGCTATTACACCTTCATATATTGCCTCTCATGTTCAGTTTATGCCTAGGATGTAGAAAGCTCAAGCGAGTAGAGCTCCCATCTGAACAAGAAGAAAAAGACAGGTAAATGACAAAATCATAACTCTTCCTGAACCTGTAAGAGAACTGAATTTGCAAGGCAACCAAGTAACCTAAAATCCAAGGAAAGACAAGCCACTCCAAGGGGACTTGAGATGTGAGCACCAGCTCACCTGTCTAGCAGAAAGGGAGGAAGAGATACAGAATACAAACAAGTGGGTCTGAACAATTCAGCTAAGATTTAACAAATTGTCAAAGGTCAGTGCAGGCTAGCATGACAGTGTAGAACCCCGAGATCCCAAGACATGAAAGGAGTGTTCACACCCACTTGCAATCTCTTTTCTAGCTGCTCATGAGAAAGACCGAAGGCAGGGAATCTCCCTCAGTGAGAACCTGGAGAAAAGGAGTGGGAAATAGACCTTTATCTTCTGTGGAACAAAAGCATCAAGCCACTAGGGTAGGGGTAACAAGCCCTAATACCCCAGAGCAGAGGTGGAGACCCACTGAAGCTAAGGAAGTATATATGAAACAACTTTCTGGCTGCCTAGAACACAAATGTGATGGCTGGAGCTCCAGCAATTATTGTGGCCCACAGGATGGTGGAATTTAGAGATAATGAACTGGGATGGTGGGACAGAAAGAAGGAACCAAAGTACTTGATGATGTAAAACTATCATAGCAGTCCTGAGGTTCCTGTCTTGGAACTTTTTTAGTGAGAGATAATAAACTATTTTGCTTAGGCCACCTTTACTGGAGTTTTTTGTTATATTTAGCCGGCTAATTCTTACTGAATCAGAACTAGACCTACAACTCATTTATAGAGGAACCTCATATCCTTGGGACCTCCCTAGATCATAAACTCTGTGTGTAAATCAAGATTCAGCCAGGCCAGAGGCAACCTTGTGCTTCCATGGGCCGACCTTGTAAATGCCAGCTGCTAAGAAAAAAAAAATATTCTAGGCTAAAATTATTTTAGTGTGAAAGATATTATTAAGATAAAAGATATAACTTTTTGAATATTGAGGCCTGAAGATAAAAGAGTCCAAAAACTGCTGGCCCCGTACAATGCCAACCCCGACGTAAGTAGGCCATGAGAAGTTACAGAAGCTTATCCAAAGATAAACTAGGTAAATCGCTCCCTCTAGTGGTGACTTTAGATTTATACAAGGTTGTGACGATGGTTTTGTTGTTTTATTTGGGAACTAAAAAAAGGTCTGAGTTTGGAAAATTTGTTCAACTGATTTTTAAAACCTTTTTTCTTTAGAAAGTGAGTTTGTGTTCATTCTATTTGATAATAGTGTAGTTACTGTGGAATGAATGGCAGTTTTTTCTTACTAAAACTTACATGGCTAAAAAATTTTATGAAAAATTTTAAAGTTGCCATTGTGAGGCTGGTTATTGTATAAGTAACTGGTGTCTATGTAACTTGGTTCTTGTAATCCATATAAAAATGAAAATTGCGTGGACTGGTGTTATCATTCCACTTTATCATTTACCTTTTGGTAAAAATTTAAAAGTGTAATATTTCTATAACAATTCATATAATTGAATTGATTGTTGATCATAATCTAGTCATATTTTATGAGATTTTAAATAAACTTTGAACTAATACTAGGGCAATGAATATATTTATCTAAATATTTTTGAGAAACGAATTCAAAATTAAAATACATTATGGTCAAAGAGATTAATACTGTCATATATTAGATAAGTATAGTCCTCACACAGTTCCCATAAGTTCTACACCTATGTATGAGTATACCTGTCAAAATATAGAACAGGCTGTTTCTTCCTAAAACACAAATGAAAAAGTAAGGGAACAAATCTATTGCTGACATTATCTTATCAATGCTTGAATAAAATATTAGCATTGTAATAGAATGGGCTGTATTGTGAGAACGAACATCCTTCTCCCTCTTCCTCTTGGAATCTCACTGGTCTGGCCCAACAAAATTGTGCCCCTCAGATCTCATTTCTGATGCAAATGAGCCATCAAATCTCTGCTCAGTGAAGTTATTTAGAGACTTGGCTGATAGAAACTTCTACAACCGCTTTAGAGAAAGAGGAAAAAACAGAGCTGGAAAGTACAGTTAACCCTTGAACAACACGGGGATTAGAAGTGCTGACTTCCTGTGCAGTCGAAAATCCATGTATAACTTTTGATTCCACAAAAACTTAATAGTCTACTGTTGACTGGAAGGCTTACTGATAAACAGTGGATTAACACATACTTTCTATGTTATATGTATTATATACAGTATTCTTACAGTAAAGTAAGCTAGAGAAAAGAAAATGTTATTAAGAAAATCATAAGGAAGAGGAAATACATTTACATGCTATATGTATTTATTGAAAAAAAATCTGCCTATAAGTAGACCTGTGCAGTTCAAACCCGTGTTGTTTAAGGGTCAACTGTCCACAAAGCAAAAACTAATAGAGCTGAAACAAACAAAAATTGTTTTCCTCTTAATCTTCCGGGAACTTGATTCTCAAAACAACGTCTGGGAAGACACAAGAAATGAGAAAGTGTTGTATTATTCACTTAGGTGTGGGAAGTGTTTGTAGTAAGAAAAGGGATTTGCTAAATGAACTGTGGTAATCTGACTCATCCCTGTAAAACTCACGTGGACTCCTCTCTGCGTCAGAAATTTCAAAACTTCTATACCTACTTTCTCTACAGTGGGCTAAACAAGAAAGACAAAAGGTGGGTCTGGCAGATTTCAATCCAAGCATAGTTGGAAGCCTGTGTCCGATATTATTTATAGAACAAAGAATAAAGGGAACTTTAGGAAAATCATAACTATGTCAACAAAAGAAACATCCAAACCTGTAGAAAGCCCTAACAAGAATTTATTTGAGCCAAGATTTTGGGGACATGCCAAGAAGCAAGATCTCCACGGATTGAGAAAGTGCTTTGGAGAATGGCCGTTTTCAATTTCTTTTTATATATTTAGACTCAAAAGAAAAAAAGTAAGGCGGTTACGTGAAATCTATTAGTGGTAGATTAAGGAGGCTGGAGAAAGCAAAGTGGAAAAATCTCTAGGATGGGATAAAAAGTAAAATGGAAAAATACACACTTCTTTTACATAGATGGGCACAAAGTTGTTAACATGTGACAATTACAGCAAATAGAGATATGTGGGCAATGGTAACCAACAACAGGAAGTTTTGGTGTCTTTGTTGCCAGTGGGTCTGATTTTGAGGGGTCTGGAAGTGAAAATTACTCTGACATTCTAAAGACATGTAATCCTAAATGTACAAGAACAATAGACAGGGCATGCTTACAATAAAGATGAAACTTTTATTAAGGAAGCTATAGGCCTGGGATGCGACTACCCACCGTGACCTGCTCAGTTAGGAGTTAATGATCGGACCATCCTGTGGGGTCACTGGGCTTGTCAGGACTGTGTTGCCCCCTTTTCATTCACAAATGTAATGCTCTCTGAAGGGTGTAAAAGTAGGATTTAAATCTTTTCATTATTGTCTATGTTTTATAAATTGCTACATTCAACAGTTTTAATTTAAAAAGTTGCCCTTAGAATTTGTTTTAATTTGCAGACATGATTTGAGTTGTTTTTATACTCAAACAGCAATCAGTTTGAGTATAAATTTTAGAGTCATAATGTTCTTTACATGTCATTCCACTGTGCCATAGTATTTCTTATTCAGAGAAGAAATCAAAGTCCTGCTCATTTCAATTCTTTTGGAGAAATATGTTTGTTTTTCCCCCCTTCTCCTGTTTGGTTAGCAGCAGAAGTCTTTTTATTCAAATTTAATATGTTTCATGGGGAAACTTTCTAGGCTTGGTCTCATTTTGTAAATTTTTCCTTGCCCATGTTGAACTCTCTCAAGCCCCAATTACAGATTTCTTTTCAAATCTAGAAAGATGTTTAAAAAAATTTTTACTGAGGCATAATTGACATACAACATAATATTATTTTCAGGCGTACAACATAATGATTCAGTGTTTGTATATATTGTGAAATGATCACCACAATAAGTTTATTTAACATCCATCACTACACATAATTACAGAATTTCTTCCTTGTGATGAGAACTTTTAAGATTTACTCTCTTACCACCTTTCAAGTATGCAATGCAGTATTATTAACTAGAGTCAATATGCTATACTTAATGTTTTTTTTAAAAATATACATTTTTATCCTAGTTTATGTTCCACTATTATATGTTCGACTTCAAGAACATTCTTATTTGTAGATTATTTGTAGGTTGGATTTCTATGACTTATCCTCCAATTTATTTCTGAGCTCTTCAAAATGTATTTGTTTTACATTTGGGAATATTTCTGAAGTGAATCTTCTCTGTTATTGATTTGATGGTTCACACCATCAAATCTGCCTTTATTGCTTCTAGTATGGAATCTGCTGGGTTTTTTTCATCTTTCATCACTGTCCTGGCCTATATCACCCTGGTTCCTTTGCTTTTTCATCTAGGTCTATTCTTGTTTAATGTCCTCTCGAATTGTTTCTTGGGTCTCCGACACCTCTGTGAGCCCCCAGGCCATGTCTGTGACAGAATGCTGAGGGCGACTGTGGAGTGTGAGCCGACCTGGGGATGAAGAGCCTCACATCAGGAAAAGCCAAGGGAAACAGGAAGGTGTGAGAAGGGACAGGATGTAGAAATAATATGTGTGTTTGGTACTGGACTGAGTACTTTCCATATGGACGTCTTTTAGTCCTCATAGAAACCCTAAAAATGAGATATTATTATCCTAACCTGTCCCTCTATGTGCCTGGCACCCTTACCTAGGCTGAACTGGATGGGAATGGAGAGAGGGCTTCAGGAAAGCAAGGCTGCCCTCTATTCCCCTGATAATATTAACACCTTACTTTTGATAACGCAAAAGTACTATTCTCACGACAATTTTGTGAGATTCATTGAAAAGGGAATTGTCATTATCCCCAGGAAAGAGGAAACTGGGGTTTGGAGAAGTTTAGTTGAGGCTGTCTCTGGTTTTCTACGTTGTCTTTAACGTCTGGAGCCAAAGCAACCAGTGATGAAAACAGAACCTCCCAGGAATAGCATCATATCCTGTTGTGCAACTTTCTGGAGCCTCTAGGTTAGGGTATCGCCTTATAGCTGCCGCAGGAGCCACAGTGGCAGTGGAGTTGGTGCCCAAGAAGGATGAGGAAGGTCAGGCTCCAGGGGCTGCTCTGCATGTTCTTCATCTCAGGTAAGGTGAGAAAGAGACGTGAGCAGGTGAGGCCTCTGCCTAGGACCTCAGGGCGTCCCACCATGAGAAAGGTTTCCCTTTGGTTTTGAAGCTCCAGGGGATATGGCTACCAGTGGCAGAGCCAGCCAATAGTTACGCCACGCTGGGTTTCTCTACTCAGACTTAGCAGAATCAGGGCAACACACAGGGCCTGAGAACAGAAATAAAAGGGGATGGGGAAACAGGCTGCCTGTGCATTTTGATGTTGTTAGAAATGTGAAAAACACTGGGTGGGATAAACGATAGAGTACATCGAAACTTGACATGATCTATAATACTTTTACTTGAGTTTGAAGCTTTTTGCCTTATATTCCATCATGGTGCTTTTGCTATTGACAGCTTATTAAACCCAAAGGACATAATTCACTCAACAAATATTTCCCAGGGTTCTCCTCTGGGCCAGGAAATATGCTACTGCTGAGGACACAGAGGTGAACAAAAGAGGCCTGCCACCCGCTTTCCTGGAGGGGATACTCCCAGCTCTCCCCTCTGCTGGGGTGGGAGGGTGCTTTGCTCAGGCTGCTCCATCTCCAGGCCCTTACTTCTCTCCTCTTATTGCACAGCTCACACCTTCACTAAAAATGGGAGCCTTTGGGGCTTTAGTTGCTCCTCTTCCTAATCCTTATGAACAAATTGGGAAAATAATCAGAGAAAGGGAAAATGTCAATAGTGAGTTAATAGTAAGGTTTGCCTCAGAAAGACAGGAAAGGCCACAGGGAGAGGGTGTTTTCTGGGGACCCACCACCTTCAGCTAGGTCACAGACGACCGCCCTCCAGAGCTTACACACAAAACTTACTTTGGGTCTTCTTGGAGCTGGGCTGATAATCCAGGTGGGCAGATGGAGTTTGGTTTTCACGTATGAGTACATTTCCTTGTGTCTTATTCATGTTTTTCCAAAGGAGAACTGGGAGGGGTGAAGGATGTGTACTTGCATGAGAGAAAACCAACGGTATACATTTTGTTGCATACTATGGGGGTCAGTTACGGGTTAACTAAAAGCTCCTTCTAGCTCCTGCATCCCAGGGAACATTGTCACTAGACACCTATTCACACTTGGGCTGGACTGCTCTAATTCCAGCCAGACAGCTACTGGGGGCCGTGGAGCTCAGAGGTTTAGGGCTGACGCTAGAGTCAGGCTACCTGGGTTTGAGTCCTGACTCTACCACTTTCCACCGTGGGACCCTGGGCAAGTCACTTAACCTCTGATTTATTAAATAACCTGTGATTTGATTTCCTTACTCTCAAACAGGAATCATAGCAGTATCAACCTTATAAATTATGAAGATTAAAGGATAAAGTGATGAAAGTTAAATGAGATAGTATATTAAGCACTTAACAATAAGTGATATTTGTTAATCTTTTCAATTAACATATTATAAGGAACTCCTTGCTTGCAATGGTGGAAAAAATGGTACACAGATAGCACATCAACATTAATTTCTTATTGTCTCCATTCACAACAGGTAGACAAATTTGTAGGGGATCTTAGTCTCCTGTAACTCCTACTGTTTAAGCCCATTTGGGCTGCAACAACAAAATACTACAGATTGGGTGGCTTATCAACAACAGAAATTTATTTCTTACAGCTCTGGAGGCTGGAAGTCCAGGCTCAGGGTGCCGGTATGGTGGGGTTCTGGTGAGATCCCTCTTCTAGTTTGCAGATTCCCGACTTCTTATGGTGTCCTCACTTGGTATCGGGTCAAAGGAGCTCTCTGGGCCTCTTTCATAGGGGAACTAACCCTGTTCATGACGGCAAAGGCCTCATGGCCTAAGCCTCACCCTCCTAACCGTCACACTGGGGATTCAGATTTCAACATATGAATCATGGGGAGACACAAACATTCAGGCCGTAACAACCACCTTGCCCAGGGAGTTGGCAAATAATTGATCTATAACGTTGATTTAAGAGATGAATGAGGGAATGAATGAGGGAACCAAACTTGGTTTAAGATGACCCTTAGCCTCTGCTCACCTGTCTCTTGGAGTGGCATTCCTGACTAGAGTTCATGGGAATCACCAGGAAGTGTGTTTTCAAGGTTTCCTTAGAAACTGGAGTCTGGTCCCAGAAGAATAGCCCTTTCAGCATGGTTCAAAATCGCCCTTTCAAAATCCTCAGGAGTCCTTGAGCTGGGCCTTCGCAAGGTCAGGCTGAGGAGGGCTGGTCCTGCTGGAGTTCTTGGCCCGTCCTGGGATGGGCGCGCAGGTAGTCTGTGCTGACTGCACAAGGGGCTCCATCAAAGAGGCAGCTGTTGGCGTTTTTCAGTGTGCACTCTTGGAGCTACCATGCAAGGATTACAGTGCGTGTTTGCAGTCAGAGTATTAATAGTAGTCGTCGTCGTAGTAGTTATAGGTAGTGATAGCCTGACCTATCATTTAATTCAGCATTACTGTCCAGCCCGATATTTGGTGTTCCATGGAGGAACGCCAAGCCATCTCAGGCCTGAATGGATAAACTGCTGTCCCTCAGGAAAGTTATAGAGCCCTGTTATGCCCAATTGAAGACATAGACCTGGATCTTCTTATTTCCACTCTACTCGACCCTCCTCTTAGCAAGGTTTCCTTCGACCAGACGAGAAGATCATGACCAATGCTAGGTAGTTAACCTGCTTCAACCTCCAAGTGTGTGATTGACACTATTGTCCCTGTAACCAAGGACTCTCAACCTTGGTACTATTGACATTTTGGGTGGGATGGCTGTTTGTCACGGGAGCTGTCCTGTGCGTGGTAGCATGTTTAGCAGTATCCCTGGTCTCTACCCATTAGATTCCAGTAGCACCCTGGGCTCCCAGTTATAACCACCAAAAATGTCTCTAGGCATTGCCCAATGTCCCCAGAGAGGCAAAGCTGCTCCCCGTGGAAGTTTCATATCCCACTGACTTATCCAACACCAGCAAGAAAAAGCGTTGCTTTTAATAGCTGCTGCAGCCCCAGAGAGGATTCTGATTGGCCCAGCCTCAGTCATATGGCCATTGCTAAACCAATCACAGTGGCCAGGGTGATGTCGTTCTTCAATGGACTGAGACTGTGTGGTGTGTCCATCCTTAGGAATGTGGGCAGTTCCATCAGTAAAGCCACACGGGGGGGATCTCCTGAGAAAGAGGTGCCCTGATACTCAAGGCAGGCACAGAGGAGTTCCAGAAAGTCAGATATCAATGTTCACTGTAGCCTCAACATGGCTGCCTCACTGCTTTTCCAATAGTCTCTTGAACTAACCTCTTTCCCCTAACTTAGATGAAGTTCCTATAGGCGTTCAGAGAGGTCACTCTCCGCTAGTACCATGTCTTCACATCCACTTTTCAGCTTGTATGTCTTTCTCTATAATTTTCCCCTCCCATCATGCCCATGTCACTCATGGTCTTAAACACGTCTCATGTTCTATCTCCAACCAGGCAATTTCTCCCTCTCAAAAACACTCATGTATAAAAGTTGATTTGCAAGAACCATAGGCAGTCTATCTCTTGTAGTTAAAACACCAAACCAAACCAAAACAAAACAAAAACAAACTACTCACAATGAAGACCTGGGGCCTGGTGCTGGTTGTATGGAAAGTTGCATCTTAGCTGGAGGACTTAAGAATCTTGTCTGAAAAATGGGTGGTTGAATAAGAAAAAGAGTGTTTCCTGTCTTCTTTTTCCAAGGAGAGGAAAGTTATTCCTCACAGAGCCTAACTCTGATTCCCTACTTACAGAACTCCAAGCTGCAGCTAAATCAGGCGAAGATAAGTTTATCCTACGAGAGGGGCAGACCTTTAATGTGAACTGTTACTTCTCCATCTGGCAGTACCTCAACAGCCGGAAAGCGTGGCAGAGGTTGACCGATGGAGGGGAACGCCTGACATTGGCATTACTAGACAAGGCTTCCGGGGGGTCTACTCAAGTCCAGGTGGGGAGGTACTTCTTAGAAGAAATCTCCGATGAAGGCATACTGCACGTCCGAATGACCAACCTTCGAGTGGAGGACTCGGGATTATATGAGTGTGTGATTGACCAGCATCCCAAAGCCAAAGCCCCCACCATCCCGTTTCATCATCCTGTGCGCCTGGTGGTGACCAAGGGTGAGTGACCTGGGCCTGGGAGGTAGAGGGTGGGGAGGGGCCAGCTGGGTGGGGGTAGGGGTAGTGTGGTAGCACCAGCAGAGCTGTGGCTCAGGACTTCTGGCAGCCTGTTTCTCTCTCAGAAGCTCCTTGCTTCTCATTTGAGAGGCATTTTGTCCAACAGTGAGAAGTGGTTTCTGTGTATGAGATTCTTAATTAGGGGTGCTGTTATAGGAAGTGGGGGACAGTGAAAGGTGAGTGGTAGATTTGGGATAATTTAGTCTAATTCTTCAGGTCTCCAGGTAGAAGGCATTCCCTTAGGAAGCTTCTGTGATCCACTGTCCCCCTCGCAAAGATGCATTTGATGACCCTCCTATGTGCTTACAAAGCCGTGCTTCTCAGACCTCACTGTGGGCACAAATCACCTGGGGATCTTATTTCAAATACAGACTCTATTGCAATAGGTATGGGGCCTAGATTGTGCATTTCTGATCTGCTCGTAGGTGATGCTGAAGCTGTGGTCCATCGGTAGGAAGGCTCCAGAGTTCACTTTGTGTTCCCTGTCATGCACAGCGATATCTCACTGGGTAGTAGTGGCCAGTTTTCTTAGCTGTCTCTCCTATTCATCTCTGAGCACTTTGAGGGAGGGGTGTGCCCTGCTCAGCTTTGCATCTCTAGCAACTAATGGTGCTTGGCACACAGCAGGCCCGAAGTAGATGTCGATCAGATGAATTAAGGAAGGCAGAAGGAAGAGAGACAGTTCAAGTTCCTAGCACCTGGAGAATTCTAAACCTAAGGAAGATAAGGTGATATGCGATCTATCAGTAAAAGATGACTTGTGAAGCCGTATGTCACAGGTACAGGTGAGTGAAAGGCAGAGTGAATGGTAGGGAATTATTCCTGAAGACGTTGGGGACATTATGGATTGGTGACAAATAGCAGGCAAGTGCGTTTCCAATAACATGAATAGAAAATTGCTTCCTCTTTCTCTTTCTTACTCTCACTTTCTCTCCCTCCTTTGCTTCTTCTTTTTTTTTTTTTGTTTCCTGTCTCTGACCCAGGCTGACGCCATACAATTTTTTAAATCTTAGCAAAAGAAAACCTTGTTTCATGAATGGTCATGTTCATTTCCCTCCTCAGCTTTATTTACCTTCCCATCCATCCATCCATCCATCCATCCATCCATCCATCCATCCATCCAATGTGTCTTCTTGCAGGTCCTTCGGATACCCCTCCCTCAGACAAAACTCCTTCCCAGAAAATGCCTCAGGTTCCCACTCTTCCTCCTGTCACCACCAAGACCCAGAACATTCTTCATACCAGCCCCAGAACTGTGACTCAATTCCTGCCCATGGTAACTGCCAGCCTCTCCTCACCTGGCCTCGGAGTCAACCCCACACAAAGGACAGATGTCATCAGGTATGGCTTCCAGGTCTCCGGAGCCCTGGTTTGGACACCAAGCCCTTTGATCCCCAGTCCACTTGCGGAGAGGATGTGGGAAGTGAAGGAGGGGGGCGGGGGAGCACGGGAGCAGACTTGAGTCACCTCAGTCTAGTGGAAATTCCCAGGGGAGGAAGGAGGTGGTGCCAGAGTGAGGAGGAGGCTGTTGGTGAGGCTGCCACTCTCCCCAGCTCACCTTGTGTGTGTTTCCTTGCCTGCCAGAGGAGTAAGGAGAGGGAAATGGCATCTTTGCTGAATTCCAACAGGCCTCAGCCAAGCCCTGGGCCTAATGGTGTAGTGGAAAACATTTTGAATGTGGGGCCCTGGATTCTAATGCCAGGCTGTTGATGGGCTGAGTGACTTTGAGTGAGTCAGGAACACTTTCTGGCTTCAGCGTCCTTGTCTATACAGTAGGGAAGCTAGGAAGCCAGAGGTGGAAGTGCTAAACTAGCCCAACGGTTCTCAGCAGCTGCTGCGTTAGAATTACCTGGAGTGTGTGCTTTTGCTTTGGCTTGTTGTTTGTACTGTTGTGTGGACCCTACTGCAGACCCACAAGTTAGGATTTTTGGAGGTGGGGCTGGACTGGTCTCAGGAGTTTTTATAAGATCTTCAGGGGATTTCTTAACGTGCAGGCAAAGCAAAGAACCACCAACTTTGCATGCACACCTCTCTTTACATTTTATCCTCACATGTTGATTTATCTTAGAATGTGTTTATCAGGAAATATTGAGTTAATAGAGAAAGAAATGTTCTTCCATAGTCTCACTCATCTAACATGTCTCTTTTTCTTCATATTCTCTTCTAGTCTTTACTCGTGTTGATACACATTTTAACATAATAGTAATTCTAATTATAAATATTTTTATTATTTTCTGTTAAAACTATTCTTTGATGTTGCTGCCTAGTCTTTGTAATGAGAATTTCAACAAATGCATACTTTTGTATCAATGGAGAAGCCATAACTTCTGTAATCGTTTGCCTGTTTTTAGACATTGATATTGTTTTCATTGTTTATAGTATTAACTCTGAAATGAACAGATGTCTTTGTCTTTTTTAAAATCATTTATTCAAATGAAATTCCCATTGAGAGAATCTGAACATGTATATCGCTCTGTGTACATATTGCCAAATGGTCTTCCCAAAATTGGAAACAATTTACAGTGTGGACCACAAGGCGTAAGTGAAGCCATGAGACTGCAGGCTTGCCCACAAGGATTTAGTGTTTCTAAAGTTTTCCTGCCAAAATCGATGTGAACTCGTACCTGCTTCAATTTCTCTGTTACTGTGGATCCTAAGCTCCTTGCAGGTAGAGGTGCCTTTTCTCCCTGATGTTGTTTCACTGGCACCAGCCTAAGTGCGTGGTACATAGTATGTGCTCATTAAATTTGGGGGGAGTAAATAAAATAAATGATCTAGTGAGAGTCAACATTTTTCTTTAGTCATTACTTTTATTTTCCAGTATGTGAATGAAAGAGCATAACCTATGCCCACATTCCTACTGGAGTCTGTACCTCTTTTATCTTTTATCTTTATCTGTTAATTAGTTACGAACGAACAGGTCTCTCAGTCAGAGTAGTCAGGAATGAGAAGCCACTGAGCTGTTTGAAAAGGATGTAATTTAATACAGGGAGTTGTTTGACCAGGTGATGTTAGAGCTGAGACTCCCAGACTGGGGATGGATGGTGAGGCCCCTCAGAGGAAGCCACTTGTCACCCTGTCTTAGGGTGGGTTCCCCAGAAGCGGGCTGTGGGAAAAGTGTAAATGTTTTAGGAAGCGCTCGCAGATAAAACCATTAGGGAAGAGGGGCCAGGAGAGAAGGAAGCCTTGTAAAAGTTGTCATAACCAAGCTGAGATCCACACGGGAAACTCGGGCTCAGTCCTGCAGAGGGTTGTGGGGATGCATGTGTCTGGCAGCCCACGTGCAGTCTCCGGAGGGGCTGTGTGCTGGTCGCTGAGAGTGGATGCACTCAGGAGCTCCGTGCATGAATATGTTAAACGGCTGGGAGGGGATAAGGAGGGACACTGGCAGGAGAGACTGAGAGAAGGTGGAGTTAGCTGAGCCCAGAGCTGGGATCTTCAGGCAGCAGGGCTCAAACCCTCTCACAGGTCTCACAGAGGAGGGCCAGAGAGGCGCTGGCTGGCAGGCCCTTTCTCTGCTCTCTCAACAGAGCCACCAATGGCTGAACTTGACCAGGCCACCTTGGATAGCTAGTTCCCAGTGACACAGGACAGTTTCGCAGGCTGGAGGTGGTTTTCAGTGCAAAAGGGCCGTTTCCTGTTTTTTATCGCCATTATGTTGTTTGCTCTTTGCTGGTTTGTACATTCGGTTTTAAGTTTTGTGTCGGCAAATGTGTCGATTTTTAAAATTAATACTTTGCTTTCTTCCTTTCTTGTGCTTGATTCTATTTCCTGGTGACTTTTCTATTATGTTAAAAATTTTATTTGAATCTTTCGTCCATCTTCGGAAAGGGGATTATTTTGCTATATGGCATAAATATACAAAAGATGACTTTTTCTTCACATTGCTCTCCAGATACCACAAGACTATTTACTAAGCAATTCTAGTCTACACACCGGGCTGCCGAGTGATTTCCTTAGATGTTCAATTCTTACATAACATTAGATCTGTCTCTGGACTTCAATTTGTTTCACTGCTACCTGTTTTCCTTTTAGTCCCCATGTCTTGTCGTGCAGGTTGGTTGTGCTATAATCCATTTCCGTATCTACTGAGTCTAGACACGTCAAGTATCCTCACTCATTTGAGTCCCTTTCTTAGGTTTTCTACCGACATTTACACAGGATATTTAGAATCATTTTTGCTAAAATCTATAGAAATTCATGGTGGGATTTTGACAAAGATTGGATTCTCCTCAGTTGATAGATGGCCAAAGAGGTGAGGTACTTCTCCCAGGAAGCAGGTCACGATGCTGAGAATAGAAAGTAGGTTTCCTGGCTCTGGAAACCGCCTCTCTTCTCTCCTCATCATAGTGGAGGAAGAGGAGCTTAATTAGCCTGGCCTTTCTCCCCACTGCCTCTTCTAGACCCTGTGTTCTCTACTAAATATATTTCTAGTCAGTAGTTGTAGGCTATTGGGCAAACTGAAAGCACAGGGCCGTCAGTATGGGGAAAGGTTCCAGAAGGATCTATGCAGCTATACTAAGGGGCGTGAAGGCCTTTTGCAGCGTAAAACCCAAGCATGAAGGAGCGCCATTGCCAGCAGCAGCAGTAAATCTTCTCTCTTTCACAGGATCTCTCTGAGCAGCATTGTCATCTTCGTGGTGTGTGGGATCCTGAGTAAGAGCCTGGTTTTCACTGTCCTGTTGGTTGTCACGCAGAGGTCATTTGGATCGAGGCCCGTGAACCCACAAGAATGACCTGTGACCTTCATCATGTCCACCTGACAGTTGTGCAGGAAGAAGAATGCGAAGGGAAAGGAGAGGGGTCGGGGGAGACAGTGACTGAGTCGGGTTTGTAACACAGATTGTCTCGAAGGTGCAGGATCCCACCTTCCTGGCC